>NC_136424.1:133370000-135770000 GCF_052625555.1 Lactuca saligna
TAAACCTGGATCAGCCATATCATCTATTCTTCCCTCTTGATGATACGTTTTAGCCAATGGAGTTGACGTCCTATCATCCGCATCTATCGTCACTGCATCCTTTCCACACAGTAGTTCAAATAGTATCACGGCTAAGGAATACACATCCGACTTGTGGGTTAAACTTCCACTCATGACATATGTTGGGTCAGAATATTCCGACGTGTGACGAATATCAGTCAGGCAAAGTCGGTTTCTTCGAGCTGCTGCCTGAGTGATGGAAAGTTCAAAACCAGATAATTTCGCTTCCCATTCGTCATCCAGTAGAATCTTGGAGCTCTTGATATCACTGTGTATGACGCTAAAATCGCATCCTTTATCATGATAAATGTAACTCAATACCTTCGCAACACCAACAAAGATCTCCAACCTTCGAATCCATGTGAGGACTGGATCTCCAAGATATTCATACAGACTTCCACGGGTTTCATGCTTGTTTATGATCATCTTCTCACCACTCTCATCACAAAACCCAACAATGGATACGAGATTTCTATGCTTGGATGTACAAAGCAACGAAACCTCCATCCAAAACTCTTTGTTTCCTAGCCCTTTCTTATTATCTAACCTCCTCGCGACAATATCAATCAATTGACCGGACCTCAAGAGTTGTCCTTTGTATTCATATCCAAATGCATCTTTCCTGATGATGTTTGCATCAGAAAAGTTGTTGGTGGCAGATTGTATCTCTTCAAGTGGGATTTTTAAGTGAGCAAATTGCTTGTAGGATGATGTAGATGACATGATGTTTGTGTTTATCAAGTAAAAACCAGAGTAACAATTAACAAATTAAATGATGCGTTGTATGTAGCCGTCTTCAGTTCGTTTTTTGTTATTAATCCTAATTCCTTACATTAGATCCGTACGATGCACTTGATATTTTATTTTTAATCACGCAGGTCGATAAACATTGATTTAAAAACTGTCAACAATATGGAATGTGGCTTTTATTATTTTAATGCATCTTTAAACGCATGAGCAGTCCCCCTAAATTTATTAATCCTAATTCACTAGTACTATTATAGTATTTTAATACTTTTCTAATCGGAACCACCTGCTTCTACTCCATAAAATATTAGACCATCCAAAAGGCTAATGACTTAGCGGTATGGAGTGATCATCTCATATGAGAGGTTAGGGGTTCAAGTTTCGGTAGAGATATAGGTGATTATTTAGGAGTAGATTAGTTAGTTTGCCGTTTCAAAAAAAAAGTAAGGGCATCCATAATGCATTGAATTTCATAGAGTTTAATAAATTGTCACATCATCTATCTATAATCCTTACAACTCTATTATCTTTTTCGTGCAATGCATTGAACTCTATAAAGTTCAATAGTATGTTACAAAATGTAATTTATAATAAAGATTTAAAAATTAAAAACTTTCATTTTTCCCATCAAAGAGTTCAATAACAATTGAATTCCAAATTCATTGAATGCCAAGGTGACATCTTACAATAGTAGAGTTACATCCATTGAATGACACATAGATTTACCACCTCATTCAACTCTCTCATTGAACTCACAATTGTTGATGCTCTAAGTGGGTGCTAATAATCATGCATTATAGTATATCTTAAATATTATATAAAGGGAAAAAATCGGCTTAATTAAGACATGCCATGAAATATGCTATATTAATCAAGATATTAGTCATATATTGATGAATAGGTTATAACTCGTGGGAACCACTGTAACATCCCAAAATTTAAGGCCAAAAATTTCATTTTTAATATAAGAAAACCTTTAATTACTATGTTCCAGACATTGAAAACATTTCAATTAAAACAAATATCAAAGTCTAATCCCAAAGATCACATAATGCAAAATAACATGGGTGAATGCGTTGCGAATTTGCGATCGTCCCGAGCTCCATTTTCTTGAAAACTGAAGATACCTGAAACCAAAACTGTAAACTGTAAGCACGAAGTTTAGTGAGTTCCCCAAATACCATATACCATACATATCAAATGGGCCATACATGCCATATATATTGTGAGCCATACATATCAAACATATTCATAATCAAGTAAGGTGCTATGTGCCAAAGATAGTCTTGCCATTATGCCACAGATCGCACGTGGTCTTTCTTGCCAAGCCTAGGGCCACCCCTCGGTCTTACAGACAAGTGCCAAGAGCCACCTCCTGGTCTTCCATGCAAGCATCGCAAAGACAACTATCATACATACTACTTTACTTAGCTAATCATCATACAGTGTGTCAGGAGCCACATCCTGGTCTTTCATACATAATAGCATACAGTGTGCCAGGAGCCACCTCCTGGTCTTTCATACATAATGCCTAGGGCTAACCCCGGGTCTTCCTATCATACAAAAACTAAATGGGTCGGCATTGGTGCCTTAGACCTATACAAATAGTGAGGAGACTCACCTCACAAACTGACTGTAGAACCCTACGAATAAACCTCTCGCTGTAAGATGGCGGATCCCCGGACTGTTGGTCTCTTGACTCCCTGAGCTACCATTACCGAAAGTGACAATCAGACCAATTCAATAATCCTACCAGGGTAAAATAACCATTTTACCCCTAGTCTAAATTGTTGGATAAGGTGTCTAAGTCCGTAACTGTATTTGGTATGTACTTGACCCGGCCCGGCATGGTCATTTGGGTTGCACTTCACTGAAACAATTTATATGGATAATCTTTTGAGAATAGTATATTTATGATTTATTAATATATTATTAGTTATAATATATTAATATGAAATCTTATTATTTAATTAGTATTGATCAAGAATTAATTTAGAAGTAATTTAGCGATCAAAATGAACTAATTACATATGGACTCTTATATATATAGAATGTGCCAAGTTCATTTAGGATGGGCTAAGCTTGCATGGATAGTCCATGGAGTTTTTAACCCATGGATCCTATGGAAATAAAAGGTCATGGGTATTAGGGTTTACATGCATGTAACCCTAATCCTTCATACTATATAAAGAGGTCTTTGGCACATGAAATGGCACTACTGTGTGAGTGAACAAGGGTGGGCTGATTTCTACAAGTGCATTCTATTCTCTCAAGTCTTCCAAGGTGTTTTGGTGATTTGTGATTCCACTTAAGGCATCCACATTATTGGTGTCAAGCTCTCAAGACTCCAAGCAATCAACCACAAGAAAAGGCATGTTATTCTACTATGTTTTTATGTTACAAGTACCCCATAACATGCTAGTTAGGTTGAGAACCTTGGAAAATCAAATTTGCATGTATAATAGAGAAAACATAGATCCAAGGTTTCTAGGGTTGCAGGTACACCATAGGAGTGTTAGAATGCTCAAAACCCTTCAGTGGTATCAGAGCCTAGGCTTGTTTTCATTATACATGATGCAAACTACTTGAAAAAGTCGAAATTCTGCTAACTGTATAGTGAACTCACCGAGTAGGCCTGCCAATTGTGTCATGTTCGGGTTGGCGTGTCGCGGGTTGTCGGGTTGGTGGGTCAAAATATGCCAACCCAAACACGACCCATTTAAATATACAGGTCACGGGTTGGAGGGTTTGGAACATAAACCCATATATGACCCGCCAACCCATTTATTTATACGGGTTCACAGGTTGACGGGGTTGTGGGCCAGATTTGGGTTCGTGGGTCCGAATTTTAGACATTTAAGTCTTAAACATCCAAAAGAAAATTAAAAACATTCATAGAAACATAGTACACACTTAGCCTTATAGGTTACGACTTACGACCTTAGACCATCCACCACGAGTCAAAATGTCAAAACAGTTAAGTGGTCTATGAATCAATGGTATATATTATATAATACTTATTAAATATTAGTACTTTATACATATATACATTTAAAAATAAAATAAATTTATTAAGAATATAAACGGGTTGGCGGGTCAACCCGTTTATTTTTTGAGAAACCCATATATGACCCGTTTAATAAACGGGTTGGCGGGTTGAAAAACTCAACCCAAACCCATTTATTTCGTGTCGTGTCACGGGTCGTGTTGAGAATTGCCAATCCTATCGCCGAGTCCATGGTGGGACTCGACGAGTCCAATTGTATACTCATCCTACTTGTCGAGTAGGTTCTTGCACTCGACGAGTAGGAGGCCCTGTGTCATTACCCTAAACTGTTTTGGACTTATAAAACCTGTTTTTAATGTGGTAATGATTATGCTAATCCACTTTCAATGGTTATTATCAAATTTTCAATTTTTATATGTGTTTATATGATTTTTGAAATTGTTGATATGAATGTTCATACTTATGAGTTTTAGTAGATCATACCAATTATTTGCAAATTTTTGTTAGTGTAATTCTTGATCTAAATGCCAATTAATGGACTCCATAACTTGTCCTTAAGTTATAGAATTCCAAAAGTCTTTTTTTTAAAGCCATTAAAACTCATAAGTTATAGAAATGAAAAGTTTTTGAATAGTTTCAAAACTTGCCCTCAAGTTTTGAAATTTGTAAAGTCTCACATGCACTTTAATTCCAAACCCTAGAATTTTAAAAGTTAAAATCCAACCCTTATACTTTATAGTATTATAAGTTATATATATATATATATATATATATATATATATATATATATATATATATATATATATATATATATATATATATGTATGTATAAAATCAAGTCAGTCTTACCGTTGGTAGGACTTATTCATGAAACCAGTCTATAAGGGGGGGGGGGGGGGGGTATAAGGTTGTTTCCTATAAAATGGCAGCTTAATGGGTGTCCACTCTCACCCACAGTTTCCTTGACTGGTGGAGGGTCGTTAGTCGAACGGGTATGACAAGGACTACAATTCTCATTAAAAGTATAATGATAAATATAAAGTAACTAAACCTTTTATAAATTCCCAATCTTAGTTACTCTAGGAAAATGTGAAATTGGTGCTAACCCATGAAATTACACTTTGTACCTTACCAAGCCGTTGGTGGAGCGTGTGTGGGTAACCGACACACTAACATGGACTAGTAAGAGTGGCAAAGGGTGACTTAATCTTTATCATAGATCGGTGGAGCGCATGTGGGTAACCGACACATTGATTATGTGATAAATTAAAAGGGTACCAAGTTAATTTCCATGGTTATTCACACCTTGTTTGTGATCCTCGGCATCCTAGTCACAAACTTGAGAGGGCATAATCGAGATTTTGAACATGCCATTGAAAAGTTCAATGGATCTCAAAAGATCTAGGAGTTTCAATCCAATTAAAACCTAATAATTTATTTCGTTTTTCATGGTGGAAATTGGTGAATCATCATTCGCCTACCTTCAAATATTTTATAGCTTGGATTACGACATCCCTTTTCCAAGTTGTAAAGTATTGTGTTGGGTCCTAGCCTTAATATTGCATTTAGGAGTCTTATTAAGGATCCTATATCTAATCTAAACTTGTCTTTCTTTTTTTCAGATGTCTTCCAACAATGTTGCTCCTGGCTCAAACCCAACCGGCTCCTTCTCTCACATAAACCTTTGTGGGAGAGTCACTTTGATGGTTCAAACTTTAATGATTGGATCTGGAACATCAGGATGGTCACACGTTACAAGGACAAAGAATATGTCCTTGACAAGGAGCTGAAAGAAATTGATGAGTCTACTGCTACTCCATAGGAGATCGCTGACCATAGGGCACATGAGAGAGATGCTACCAAGGTGGCATGTATCATGTTGGCCATAATGACAACTGAACTCCAGAAGTCCTATGAGGACTTTTACCCTTTTGAGATGCACATGGAACTGATGGACCGCTACCATCAGAGTGCTCGTCAAGAGAGGTATGAAATCATCTCTTCCATGATAACAACCCGAATGAAGGATGGTGAATCCATCACGGGCCACATGCAGAAAATGCAAAGGTTTGTGGACTGTTTGTTGAAGTTGAATGTGAACTTCCTTGAGAAATTGTCTTTTGACATCATAATACACTCCTTACCTGCTTGTTATGATCAGTTCCGAATGACCTATCACATGAACAAGGAGGAGGTTACACTCAGCAAGCTTCAAGGACTTTTGAAGACCGTTAAAATTAGTCTCAAAGGTAAATTGGTTGTTACTACTCCTACTCCTAACACCGCCCCTGTTCTGGCAATCGAGCAGAGTAAAGGGAAGAAGAGGAAGACCCCTTCTAAGGGTACCAAGGGAAAGTCTCTTGATGGCTCCTCTTCAAGTGGAACCAAAGGTGGTTTTGTCACTCCTTCTTCCAACCTAAAGGAAGCTGAATGCTTCTATTTTCATTATAAGGGGCACTAGAAACGAGACTGCCCCAAGTACCTACAAGATGTTAAGGATGGGAAGGCCAAACCTACCCATGTAGGTATTTACACTATATTGTCTAATAACTCATCGCATACTAATTCTTGGGTCCTTGATATAGGTTATGGTATTTATATATGTTTTGATTTGTAGGGCCTAAGAATAAGTAAGAATGTGGAGCACGGAAAGATAAACTTGATCATGGGGAATAAGAAAGCTTCACCTGTCACTAAGATTGGAGTTTATTCTTTGTTTCGAAGTAGTGGTTTAATGTTAGATTTGAATAAGTGTTGTTACTCGTCTAAAATGGCGATAAATATTATTTCTTTTCACGGTTTGTACAAACAAGGATTTACTTTTTCATTTGATAATGAATGTGTCGGTTGTATACAACTTAGGAAATAATGTGTTGCATATCGATTCTTTCACTAGTTTCAATAAGGCATCCTTGTGGCATTTTCGTCTTGGACATGTCAACAAGAAGCGTATAGGTCAACTCCAAAAGGTTGGAGTCTTGGAGTCATTTGACTTAAAGTCGGATGATAGTTGCGAGTCTTGTTGCTTGGAAAAATGACAAAGTCACCATTCATTGGTACCTGTGCTAGGGGTGAAGGTTTGTTGGACCTCGTATACACGGATGTATGTGGACCTTTCAAAACTGTCACAAGGGATGCTAACTGCTTCTATGTGACTTTTACTAATATTTACAGTAGATATGGTTATGTCTACTTAATCAAGCATAAGTCAAAAACCTTTGAAAAGTTCAAAGAGTTTAAACAGGAAGTGGAGAATCAGTTGGGCAGGAACATTAAGATGCTTTGATAGGTCATAGATTTGTGGTTTGGGCTAGGCAATTATCTGTATATGTCTTGGTAGGGTCTTGGTCATGTTGGAGATGTTTTGTAGCTTGTTGAAGTGTGTTTACAGTTGAGTTGGTGCTTACAGTTGTGAACCTGTTTAAGGTCAGTCATTCCCTATATATAGTATGTGTCAGAGTGTGTCATAAGGTGACGTATCGATAGAGTTTACAGTCAATGTGTATGTTCTTCAAGTTGTACCAGACATTTTGTGAATGAACATGTGTATTGCTTGATTATCTTGTTCTTCTACTCATTCTTGCTATTGTTTGTTTTGATCATTGGTTTGATTCACTCAAATTGGGACCTTACAATTGGTATCAGGGCAAGTCTGGTGTCAAAACAACTTTAGTGGAGTTTACGGTTGAAAGGATTTGTAGTCTCTTCATTGTTCAAGCTTGGATCTGCATTTGTTCGAGTTATCACGGTTAAGGGAATCAAAATCAACACGAAAAAAACTTGTTCACACCATTTCTGGGAGTTTACGGCTAGTATTATTGAAGGGAGTACGGTCATAAACACTTGATACAGACGTAAATCGTTGATCTTCAATAGCCATAAACTGTTGATCTTCAAAGGCCGCAGAATCTTGCTTGGCTGTAAACTATCTTGGACCGTAAAAGCTTCACGACCATAATCTGTTGACCGTGAATTAAGTGTACAACCGTAAACAATTTCCGGCCGTAAACACTTATATTATTCTAATTTTTGTGTTCAAGTATCTTTTCATTTAATCAAGAAAATTAAATTAAAATGGATTCACAAAATTCTCACCATGAACTTGATTTGGTTATGGGCACTACCACTCGCATCCCCCGTTTGTTATCGGCTGAGGGGTTTCCATATTGGAAATATCGTATGGAGAAATATATGAAGAATGAAAGATTTCAAAATTTGGAGATGTATTTTGAAGGGACCTATCAGAATCACCAAAACACTTCCGGATAAAACAATCGTTGACAAGGCTGTCAAAGAGTATACTGATGAAGAAGTAGATAAAGTTGAACAGCAAGAGAGAGTACTTGCTACACTTACTATGACTTTGTCACCAAAAATTGCTCATGGTTTCCGTGAATACACGTTTACGAAGGCACTCTGGGAGGCACTAATAGAAATTTATGAAGGGAATGAGGATATGAAACAAAGTAGATAGGATATGCTGAGACAAAATTTTAACAAGTTCAATCATATCTTGGGAGAATCTCTTGAGGCTCAACTGCAGAGGTTCACTGATCTAACAACTGAAATGAGCTCTGCAGGCATCTTCATCACCAAGTCTGAAATAAATAAGAAGCTGCTCACTTCTCTGCCGAAGTCATGGGACATGAACATGTCTGTGATTAAGAAGACGAAGGACCTTAACCGTCCGAGTCTGGCTGAAACGATGGCAATTATGAAAGCTTGTGATCTGGATGACAAGCAAAGGGAGATCAATCATGCCAATTCGTACTCCACTGCTAATCTTGGGATTCAATCCAACAATGTGTTCTCATCATTCACCACTCCTCAAGTTCAGTCATTTGTTGCTCCTCAATCATCATCATATGCAACTCCATTCATGCAAAGTGTTCAGCCTCCTGTATCTTATCCACAAGTTGCTTCTTCTTCAAAAGCACCTGCTCCAGCTCCTGATCCCAAGGAAAATGATGAAAAACTGGTTCTTGCTACTAGTCTTGTTAACTGCTACAATGCTTTTGTGGCTGGCGAGCTACCTCCTCAACTATCTTTCGCTGATTTGGATCAAATTCATCCCGAATATGTTGAGGAGATGAATATTACATGGAAAATCACTATGACAGTGTTCCAGGCAAAACAGTTCTCCAAGAAGACTGACAAAAATAATTGGCCATTTTTTCAGAGACTGCCCAAAGCCTGATAGGAGAGAAAACAACGAAAGAACAATGGTGCTAGTGGGTAATAGCAGGGGAGCTACCACCAGCAACCAGACTGCAAACCTTGCTATGGTAGCTCATTTGTTTGATTGGGATGACCAAATTCAGGCCCTGAACATCTCGGGACCTGAAAATGTGCATCTTGCTAAAATCAACGACAATGCGGAAGGAGAAGCCGAGATAGATCCGGAGGAGGAGATGATGAATCTAAAATTTGCGTTCATGGTTCAAACTACGTCAAAGCCTGAAAGTCAGAGGTCAGTGAAATCACTTGCTCTCCATCTTGTATTAAAACTATCAATTTTTTACGTGAACATGATGATTTCAAGCGTAAAGAGATAGAGGAACTAAAGTATGAAGGATACCAACTTAGGAAAGCCCTGAAACCATTGAAAGACCAATTAGAGGCCAAGACAAATGACTATAAGAAATTACAAGCAGACTATAGTGACAAGTGTGTTCATTATAGATATCTTAAAAGGGATTTTAATGTTGGAACTGCGGAACTTGACACATCGAAGACTTTTTTGCAAATGCTGATTTTAACTTCAAAAAATTCTATGTGTCAAGTGAAAGAGTTGCAACAATAATTGAACACCAAACAAAATGGAGGAACCAGAAGCAAGTTGGAATATGTTATGAGAGTGTCCCTCCCTTATTCAATCATAATTATACTGCTACTCCATTAACTCAAGCTGAGATTGATCGTGAACCATTTATGGTTTATGGTAAACCAACTACTGAACAGGCAACCGAATGTAGAGCTAGGAATTTAGATACCAATGTTTCTACGTCCAATGCATATTCATCAGTAAACCAAGAAAAGAAGGAGAATGGAAGAATTTAGTCTGATAATAAGTTTGTGTCAAAATTTGGTGTTCCTATTTCAAACGTTGATGAGTCTGTTTTTGATGTTAAGACTGATGTTTTAATTTGTGATGATTTGGTGTCAAATTTCAATGTCTATGATAAATGTGGTGATGTTTTTGTGAAACCTACTAAATATGAATCTGTCACTAGCACATCCACGCCTTCTACACCTGTCACACAATCTGCATTATGCACTTGCACGTGTGGGAAAGTTAGAAAAGTCAATAAGAGCATGAAATCTAGTAAAGACGGTACCAGGTCTAAAGATAATAAGCAAATTTGTTTCAATTGTGGTACTGTTGGCCACATTGCTCAAAATTGTTCCAATCGGGCATTTGTGCATTTTTCAACACCAAGGAAAGAAAACGAGTCTCGAGGAAGGTCTGTAACGAGAAAGTCCTTGAGATCTCGTCTTCGTGATGATGATCAGAAAATTCATAATAATAATAAAATGGCCGATCTTAAACCAAACAAACAGTTTTTCTCTAAACCAGCCACATGTACTTTGCCGAAATCGACTGCGGCTGAGCCAAGGTCAATTTCGTCAAAGGGTGCGTCTGGATCTTCGACTAATTGTAGCTGAAAATCTAAACGCTCAAAGAAAAGGGAAAATGTTTCTAATTCGCCTTTAATACTTTAAAACCTAACTACCAATGGGTGCCCAAATCTACAACTGTCCGATCATTTTCATCCTCTAAAAGTGTTTCTGATATTAATGCAAATTTGAAAAACCAAAATGATAAATTTGTCAATGTCAAGGGTACACCTAGGGATGTAATGACATGTGTTCCCAAATCTAAATAATCCCGCTCATTGTGCAGGAACAGCTGCGGAGGAATGTCGTCAGACCATGGTATGTCGACAACGGTTGTTCCAGGCACATGACAGGAGACATCTCCTAACTACACAACATTCAAAATATTAATGGGGGTTACGTTTTCTTTGTGGGAGGAGATGACAGAAAAATCACTCAGAAAGGAATAGTTTCAAACGGAGCGCTGAGCTTCGAGAATGTTAACTACGCGCCAAAGTTAAAGCACAGTTTGTTGAGCGTCTCTCAGATTTGTGACACGGGCTATTCGACACATTTCACAGATAAAGAATGTCTAATTTTGAAGCCAGGAATTGTCACTCTAGAAGAATGGATTCTTGTGAAATCAAAATGGGATGACAATGCATATATCATTGATATGAACAACAATCTTCATGAACAAGTCACTTGCCTTTTCTCAAAAGTTTCCGAGCGCAATGCTATGTTGTGGCATCGAAAACTCAGACATGCTAACACAAAGAACTTGAATCGACTTGCTAAGAATGAAATAGTGAGTGGGCTTCCTATCAAGGATTTCATCATTTTTTTTGGAAAAGGGGCTCAGAATTGACAATAGAAAAGAATTCAAGAATGTTGTTCTCGATCATTTTTGTTTGGAAAAGGGGATAGTGTGTCAATAAAGTGTCGCTCACACCCCTCAACAAAATGGTGTTGCTGAGCAGCTGAACGGAACATTAAAAGATGCCGCAAGGACGATGTTGTGTGACTCCAAACTTCCAATTTTCTTTTGGGACGATGAGATCAACACGGCCTGCTATGTTCAAAATCGTGTTCTGATCAACAAAGCTCAGATGAAGACTCCATACGAAATTCTCTACGGTCACAAACCATCTGTTAGTCACTTTCGTATTTTTGGCTGTCCTTGCACCCTCCTTCATCTGGAATCCAATCCCAAATTCAACGCCAAAGCCGATGATTGTTACTTTGTAGGGTATGCTGCTCGCACGGCGTACATGGTCGACAATAAGAAGACAAAGAAAATTGTAGAATACGTTGGTTGGAGGAGAACAAAATGGATGCCAGAGTCGGTCCAGATTAATTGTTTGATTATACATATCTATTTAAGTCATTCAATGTGTTCTCAGATGATTTCTCTGGTTCCATCTCTAGTTCGAAGGCTGTGATTGAAGATAAAGATGAAGAAGTTGTCTACAGACTGCCGGTGGTGTCCACTATGACTCCTACAGTGGATGCATCTGTTCCAAGCAATTCGTCAAAGTCTTCGTGTCAATAAAATATTCCAGATGCTGATGCTACTCCTCTTACTCCTGTTGAAAGAGATTTCATGTCCAAAGATGCTTCCGCTATTACTCAAACATTTATGGAACTTCTCTTTCCCGAACCGATTGCTAATGAGTTTGTGGCAGGCCCCTCTCACGATTCCAGACCGTCTGAGGTGGATCATTCAGCAGATGATGGATTTGTCAATATTCACAACCTTCCCGTAACACTCAATGACATCAGCCAGGAGCTACCTTCCAGAATTCAACGCGATCACCCGATCAAAAACATCATTGGTCAGCTGGGCGACGGTGTTCAAACGCGGAGTCAGAGTGAAGATGTAAATACATGTCTCTATTCTTGCTTAATATCTCAAATTGAGCCAAAGAATGTTGAAATGGCTTTGAATGAGCCTAGTTGGGTGGATGCTATGCATGAGGAGTTAAATCAATTTGAAAAGGTTGGGATTCAGAAGCTGGTTGAATTACCTAAGGGCAAGAAGTCTCTCGACATGCGTTGGGTTTATTGTAACAAGCAAGATGATTCAGGGGTTATTGTGCGGAATAAGGCCCAATTAGTTGTTCGTGGATTTAGCCAAATTGAGGGTCTTGACTACACCGAAGTTTATGCTCCAGTGGCTCGCTTAGAGGCTATTCACATTTTCCTTGCGTACACTTCTTACATGAACTTCATGGTTTACCAGATGGATATTAAGACTACTTTCTTGTATGGCGCTATGAAGGAAGAAATCTATGTTGATCAACCTCCGGGGTTTGTTAGGTCGAAGTTTCCGAATCACGTCTACAAGTTGGACAAGGCTTTATACGGGTTACACAAAGCTCCAAGGGCGTGGTATGCAACTCTTACGAAGCACTTGCTCGAGCATGGCTATTCACAAGGAACAATTGATCAAACCTTGTTCATTAAGCATGTTGGTGCCGATCAGATTCTTGTTCAAATCTACGTCGATGGCATCATCTTCGGATCAACATGTCCATATCTATGCAAAGAGTTCGAATGTGTGATGAAGAAGAGGTTCGAGATGAGTTCTCTCGGGTAGATGACCATGTTTTTAGGGCTTCATGTCAAACAAGACTCAATCGGAATCCTGCTACATCAAGCCAAGTACGTTTAAGATATACTAGAGAAGTTCTAGTTTCGAGACGCAAAACCTACACTGATGCCAATGGCCAAGAGACCATTGTTGACTCCAGATATTGAAGGTGAATCCGTAGATCAGACTCACTACAGATCGATGATCATATCGTTAATGTCTCTAATGGCAAGCAGGCCAGACATCATGTTCGTGGTTTGTTAATGTGCACGATATCAGGCTAATCCTAAACTTTCACATCTTATTGCTGTCAAAATAATTTTTCAGTTTCTCAAATACAGCCCAAAATTGGGTCTTTGGTATCCAAAAAATTCTGAATTTGATTGATATGCTTTTGCTGACAGTAATTATGGAGGCTGTTAGATTGATAGGAAATCAATGTCTGGCGGATGTCAACTTCTTGGAGACCGGATGGTATCATGGCAGTGCAACAAACAACATACAGTCTCAACCTCAACAGCAGAGGCGAAATAAGTAGTTGCTTCTGTTGGGTTTTGAGCATTCGAACACTCCTAAGTGTACATGCAACCCTAAATACCTTAGATCTATGTTTTCTCTATTATACATGCAAATATGAATATTCCAAGGTATTACCATATCAAGCATACAATCTTTTGATACTTGGGTAATATAACAAGTTAGAATACATACCTCTTGATGTAGCTTGACTCCATGATGCTCGAGAGCCTAGTGCCCCAAGTGTGACACCTTAAATGGTTCACACAACATCACCAACATATGGAATAACCATGAGAAGAATACACTCATGCTCAAATCGGCTAGCCCTCATATATGTATCACTAGTGCCAATTTCTTGAGCTAAAGGTGTCCTTATATAGTGTGCACATTAGGGTTACACCATGTAACCCATGACTTTTCCCATTCCTTATGCTCCATGGGTTTTCACCTCCATGGAGTATCCATGGGTCACCACATGGGTTAAACCCAACATAAGGAATCATGGATCATCAGCTCACATATATAAGAATGAATGATTTACACAATCAATCCCCATATATTTAATTAGTCTCTTTTGATCACTAAATTAAGTCCAAATTAATTCTTGATCAATACTAATTAAATAACAAGATTTCATATTAATATATTATAACTTATAATATATTAATGTCACAAATGTCCTCTTCTACCAAACGGTCTATAGAAATGTTTCGATGCCATGCAACCCAAATGGACCATGCTGAGTCGGGTCAAGTACATTCCAATTATAGTTATGGACTTAGACACTAATCTAACAGTCTACCACTTGGATAAGTCTAAAACTATTTGTAACACCCCAAATTCTAGAGGTGTTGTTGAAGGGCCTAAATTGTAAATTAAGGAAAGGGACTCGACGAGTAGGCATGATTACTCATCGAGTCAGAGCGGGATTTGTTGCGGGTTTAAGTGGCCAACTCGGCGAGTCAGTGGCTTGTACTCGACGAGTTGGTGCTGAAGGGAGAAAACCCTAATCCCGGGGGTTGTGCCCTGTATAAAACACATTATAACCCACCCTCAGACTCTTTGCTACCCTTTTGGGATCCAGAAGCCCTAATTTCATTTGTGAGAAGACTTGGAAGCAAATTGGTGTGATTTGTGAAGGGATCTTAAAGATCAAGAAGCTTGGATCAAGGAGACTTGAAGAGATCCGGATTATACTTCAGTGGGAGGTTATTTTGGAGGTAAGGTATCGTTATCCTTGGCCTTCTCCTTTCTAGTTCCATTTTCATGGTGTTTTAGGGTTTGCTTGGAGAAATATGTTTGAGATCTTTAAGCATGAGTTAGATCTGGAATTGAAACTCCAGATCTGAGTTCTATATGGATCATTGATGCAGAAAGCCTTTCTAGTTGCTATGAAAAAGCTTTTCCCCAAGAGTTAAGTCCTTTTCTAGCATGGTTTTTGGTATTATGGGGCAAGAAGCACGTAAAGGTAGCAACTTTATGTTGCTAATGGACCTTAGAGACCGACATCTATTGTTTGGAACAAAGGAGTAGCTCTTAGACTCGAGATTATAGGAATGCACGTATGGACTCGGCGAGTATGGGAGATGACTCGGCTAGTCGGACTAGAGATCAGACATTGAGTCACGTAGTAACTTGGCGAGTCGCATGGGTGACTCGGCGAGTCTTATGATGATGAGCTTGGACTCGACAAGTTGGAAGAACAACTCGGCGAGTCTATTGAAGATTGTCGTGAACTCGACGAGTCTGTTATTGGACTCGGCGAGTCTGCTCGCAGAACCTAACCTCTTTCAGTTAAAGCCTTGGATTAGTGATTCATTTGGGGACTCAGTGATTTGGTCAGGATGAAACTCAAAGATCGTTGGACTCGACGAGTCTTGGGGCAACTCGACGAGTTAAGTCGTGCTATGAGAGTTTTCTGAATATGAGAACTCGGCGAGTCGGCGGGCTGACTCGGCGAGTAGAGTCAATCAGGAAGGTTGACTTTGATTGAGGACTTTGACTTTGACCTTCAGAGGTATTATGTTAAATTGGATATTTATTTCAATGGTTATTGATGGATATAAGTGTTGGAGTTTGAGGCGGTGCTTCGGGATTATGCTCTTGTGATTCGGTTCGGCAGTTGCGAGGTGAGTTATCCTCATTATATCGACAGAGTCTACGACACCAAGGTCGGCCCTTTATCGGATGGAAATTCGGGTATTGTTTGTTATGCTATTGCCTTGCTAGATCTGCATCCTAGTATTTAGGATGGTGTTATGTTAGTGAAATGGTTAAGGTCGGTACCCGGTATATAGGTTAATGTTATGCTAGTGACCGGTTAGATCGGAATCCTGGTTAAGATGTTGATATGCTATGTGATCTGTTAGACGATTGTCTGGTTAAAGCTTTGTTATTTGATTAATTGTTTTATGTGCACATGGCTGTTTGACGGGGGTTGGGTTGAGGCGGGACCTGCTTTGTGCTGTAGGCTAACATACCTAGGGAGGACCAGATATTCCGAAGTCCCAGTGAGCGTTCTGGATAGGTTGTAGGCCCCAGGAGGGCAAACCAGATGTGTCGAGGTTCAGAGAGTGGACCAGGTGGACTGAAGGCCCGGTGCAGGCTGACCAGTCACACAGTGGACCCGATGTACATGGTTGTTCTATTTGTACTATGTTATGAGTATGTTTATGTGTGGTTGTTATTTTGGGGGTAACTCACTAAGCTTTTGGGATTACAATTTAGTGTTTTGTTTCAGGTACTTCAGGAGATCATGGCAAGGCGAAGGCGTGATCGTACCGCTCCTCATGTTTTATGATTTATGTGATATGGTTATGGGGAATACTCTGATGTTTAAACTATTTTGAAAACAAGATGTATGAACTTAATGGTTTTTGAATGAATTAAAATGTTTTAATTTGGCTTGAATTTTATGGTCGTTACACTATTATTGAGTATGACTTCAAAACCTAACTGGCAATCGTAGCTCTCAAAAGCCGCTGTCGAACTCTGACCTTGTCGATGAACTCTGATCTTTGTCAATGACTTGTCCATTAGATAAGGGATCATATATTCCTCCATTATAGATATCATATGGACTGAGACATGGATTAAAATTATTCTCTTTGTCCATTTGTTGTTTCCCGATTTCCGATTTATGGCGACCGACTAATTGAACAAATCACATTAGTCCTGGCTTGGCTAAGCAATTTGGGGTGTCATCACTAAATCATCGAAGGGCCCACATATATTGCTTTTATCCCGAAGGTAAAAGGAATGGATAAATTCTACTCATACTGCTTGTTCTACTGCTTGTTCTACTACTTGTTGAATCATATACAAAGGCACGTTTTATAACATCGAGCTACCAATGTGATTTCATGCGATCAATGTATAACCAACTCATAGTAACAACTCATATCTCTTGGTTTGAAGAATATTAGATATTATCATCTCATGATCACTCGTGATAAAATCCATGAAGTGATTCCCATTAGTGTGGGTTCAATGCAATATTCATAACTTATGAGCACTCATGAGTGTTTTAGCACCACTTTTCCAACATCTTAGACCTCTACAAGCCAACCCATGAAAGTCTTGCAAGATATGACCGACTGTGGATGGTTTGAATAACTTAGTCATTCAAGAAGAACGACCTAGTTATTTTAGAAGTCAAAACATGTAAAATGAAACACAAGAATAATTGAATCTAGTATGGTATCAAAACCTATGAATATAAAAATAACACTTTTATTTATCACCATACTGATTACTCATTATTCATTGTTTCGGTTTTATCAACTTTATACTTGAATTAAAAACACTAGTTGTCCCATGCTCCAAGCATGTACACTATGTTCTTCTAAACAATAGCTTTTCCATACACCAAGTATGCACTCTATGTTTGTCTATGATCCTTACTTTGTGAACTAGATCTATTGAACATAATTTCAATGATTATCTTTTCACAATCCCAAATCCTTTCCGTAAATGAAAGAATTCCAAATTCCCGCCATTTACCTAAATCTGTTAGATTCTAAACTTATATGCATTGATCCTCTTGTAATGATTATGCACAAAGTCACAAAGACTTGTTAACAGACATTACAAAGTATTCCAATGGATATCAACTCCATGTAACTAAGTCTCAAATTCAAAGTACATTCCTTTGAACATCCTTCTTGCATTAAGTTTTTCTAATCTTACACAAATTGAATAATTTCCACCTATGGAAACATTTCCATATTCCCATTTTGACTGTCACTTCTGAAAAAGAGTTGCGTCTTTTCAGAATATGTCAATATGGTCCTTCCAAAATTAACATTATACTTCCAACTGTCCCTGAGCAACCAATCTTTGTAAACCTTAGATTGTCCTCGATAATTGCTTAATCATTTTAGTAATACCCAATTCTAGACCTTTTCCCCTTCTTAACGCCCCAGGCATTTGGAAAATTTAGAAAGGATAAATATTATAGCACATGTAATCGATCCTGTACCCAAAGCAAATGGGACACGATTCATGATGTATCACATAAAGACATGATTCTAGACTAGTCTTTTTCTACAACAATTTTATTTTCCATGTTCTCAAAATTTGACTATGAAGAGGGATGCCGTAATAATAATCGAATTTTGAGAACGCAATATATAGAATTTTCTTAAGTTGAACCAAACCCACATAAAATTCATATATATATTCTTGACTAAAGATGGTTAAAATCTCAATCTAAGCCTGAAATGAAGTATAATTTCCTCTCCTTTAACTATAGCAAAACAATTTTTCAACCCCTGCAACTTCACAAATTGAAACTTTTGTTTTTCTATAATTAACATTGCTATATTGCAATACTAATAATAATTATCATGCTCCCACTAACATGATGATTATTAGCATAACACTTATGCTCCCACTAGCTTTGACATGTACTCAGAAATTAGCTGGACTTTTAGAAGTTAATACTTTACTGACTTTGTTACCAAAGTTCAGATTTCAGAGACGAGATTGCCTTGATAAGACTTTATCAAAATCATACACTTTATCTTAGATAGCTCACAAGTGTGTCTAAACAATTTTAGAACTATGAAAAGGGATGCCGTAATCATAGTCTCAATTGTTTAGATCTTTTGCCATTTCTCACAAGCCCATGTTAGTGTGCCGGTTAACCACACACGCTCCACTAACAACTTTGAGAATGCAAATATCACAATTGTTATCTACTTAAAATCTACTTAGTGAAAGTGTTTCCTCGCCATCATTTTCATGAATCGGAGTGAAACCTTATGACCCTTAGATTTTATGGTGTATATATTCTTATCCATGTGAATTGTCAAAACAATAATCACAAGACAAGGATAATGACAAATCCAAACTCATATGGACTGAACTCAATCTTAATTTCTTGCCAGCTGGCAGCTCAAGGGCATGTCATTGCTTCCAAGTTGTTATGAAACCAATTGAGAACTTTTAGAACTCATGTGCAAATCCAACTTTAACTGGAATGGGCACAAAAATAGAAATATGTCAACACGATAGGTTATAAACCTCACGTCATATGCTAGTGTCAAACTATATGTTTTTTATTCTTGATTAGATCTTGAAATTCTTTTAGGATCTTTAAGGCTTCCACTGTCCTTTTGACATTTAAGACTATCTTGCCAAATATTCAAGAGATAGTGCGGATTCTTTATCAAAACAAACACTTCACACAATTGGCCTTAATTGGTCTTTGTTTTATCCAAAACATCACAATTTACCAATTTCAAATGTACAAGAGTAGAAAACATTTTACTCTTACATTTGACAAGTGTTATGAACCTTCTCTAAGATGTATCACTCAAATTACAATCTTGGAGTATGACTCTAAGACTTGTTTTGAACTGAAGTATGATCATCTTCTTGATTTAACAATTTCAACAATGTATGACTCCTCTTCTTAGCCATAGGAATGCACTAAGATGTCCTTAGAGGACCAATTGTGATATGGTTTCTTAATCATTAAGATGATCATAAAACATGATACTAAAGTACTCTCCCATCTTTTCAGATTTGAGAAACTTTTATCTTTCTGCCTAATTTGATTCTTCTCATTCGTTCCGCCATACATCGAAACCTTTCCAATGCTTTAGAATTGTACTTAACCATGTAAGTATAACCGTATTTACTAAACTTTAGTAAATCATGATGAATACTCTTATCGATCTCTTGTAGTGGACTAGACCAGTGCACAAGAATGTGTAGTCAATCTCTTAGTCCTTCACTTGACTCACATATACATGTGAACAAGGAATTAGTCTTAATTTTCCAAAGATGAAAATTCTCACTCATCATACTATACAACTTGCATGATTTCAAGTTTCGGTCCAATTGAAACTTGGATGATAAGAGTCTTTCCTTATTTGGTAAATTAGACATTACCACAAATGAAAGAAACAAATTCATTTCCCAATATTGCTATCAATGGAATCATATAAGCAACACTTTTCCACAAATGCCATTGTAAGGATACTTAGAATAAATAAAATCAAAAATTTTATTTTATTTTAAAACTTTGCGGAAACACTTATCCTTACAGTGCAAAAGCATATGAAAACTTGTTATTATCTATTCCTAAGCAATATATCATAGCTCTTAAGCAACAACTCAAAATTCTGATCACCGAACCACGCAATCGAAATACATCGTCGCAATCAGAATCAACATATACTTCCTTTATGTTTCTTCACTTTTCTATGATTCTTAAACCTTCAACATGTGACCTAGTCACATCATGTAACAAGAATCTCATAATAGAACTTAACATAGTTAAATAGTGGACTTTACCTGAAGTAGAGTCAAACTTTTTGACTTGATCAACCTTATGATCTTTCAGGTAAATAAGCAGCTTCACAATCAATGCCCCTTCCTTTGGAAAGAGAAATATATGGAATCTTTGGGAATGGTACATGAGACTATCACAGTCTTGCCTTTCTCTTTACCATTTGCTCAACCGAGTTGACTATGGTCAATCCCTTTCCTTGGGAAGAGAAGGTGTTTCTAGATATCCAATGTTTCCATTGTCAATGTCCATGGTATTTTGAAAAGTTGATCTTCTTACCAAAGCTCAGAATCATTGTTGATTCAGCAGCACCAAGCAAATAGGTCATTAAGACTTTGACACCCAACTCTCCCGACTTGTTAATATGTGACTTCATCTCCAAGATGCGATCACACATAGACCTTTCTTGCCAATAGGGCTTGAGTGACCTTGAACTTGTGGTTTAGGGAAAATAATTGGAGGAGGTGGAGGAAGTGAAGTTCCAAGAAATTTGGGAAGACCATAAATGTCTGAACTAGACATTTTTTTTTGGAGATATTCAAGATATTTGATCTAAAGTCCTTAATATAACACCTAATATGAAATATTAAGGCTAGGATCCAACACAATACTTTTATAACATGGAAGAGGGATGCTGTAATCCAAGCTATAAAATATTTGAAGGTAGGCGAATGACGATTCACCAATTTCCACCATGAAAACGAAATAATTTAATTAGGTTTTACTTGTATTTGAAACTCATAGATATTTTGAGATTCATTGAACTTTTCAATGGCATGTTTCAATCCCGATTGTCCCAATCAGGTTTTGTGACTAGGATGTCGAGGATCACAAAACAAGGTGTGAATAACCATGTAAATATACTTGGTACCCTTAATAATTTACCCCTTAATCGATGTGCCAGTTAACCACACGCACTCCACCGATACTATGATAAACATTAAGTTACCCTTTGCCTACCTTGTTAAATCCATCTAGTGTGCCGATTACCCACACGCTCTCCACTAACCGACTTAAGCATAGTGCAAAGTGTAATTTCATGGGTTAGCACCAAATTCATATTTTCCTAAAGTAACTAAGATTGGCAATTTATAAAAGGTTTAGTTACTTTATATTTATCATTAATACTTATAATGAAGGGATAATTCTAGTCCTTGTACAACCCGTTCGGCTAACGAACCTACACCAGTCAAGGAAGCGATGGGTGAGAATGGACACCCATTAAACTGCCATTTTATAGGAAGTAACCTTATACCCCCCCCCCCCTTATAAACCGACTTCGTGAATGATGCCTACTAATGGTAAGATGACTTGCTCTTATACATATATATAAATATTATTAACTTATAATATTATAAAATATAAGGGTTGAATTCTAACTTTTAAAATTCTAAGGGATTAACTTGGAATTAAAGTATTCATAAGGGAAAACTTTTCATATTCCAAAACTTGAGGGCAACTTTTGAAACTATTCAAAGCTATTCAACTCCATAACTTATGTGTTTAAAGTAGTTTTAATTCTAAAAACTCTTCAAGTTCCATAACTTGAGGACAAGTTATGGAAGACTTTAAACTATTAAAAGAATCTGACTTTTCTTTGTTTATAACCTATGGAAATATTTATGAGTTTTACGAATCTTAATTGTGACTTTTCATATAACATGAGGACAAGTTTCAAAAACACATTTTTGAATCAACTCTTAGATTGATTTGGATTGAAAACAACAATTTCACATAACTTTTCTATTACTCTAAGCAACTCATAAGAACAAGGTAATTTAATCAAGATTTTTCATGTAATTAGCCTAACCAATAAACTAATACAAAATATGAAGCTATTGACAATTATCTTTGAAATTGGATTAGCATGAACATTACCACACCAAAAACAAGTTTATAAGTTGAAAAACAGCTTAGGGTAAAGTTCCTAGTCCAAGTCCAGCCAAAACAATCGTAGATATGTTGTCTGGGGGTCCAACTCATTGAGTGCATGAACCAACCCGGCGAGTTGGATGAGTTTTTCCTTGGACTCGTCGAGTCCCTTCATGTAATTGGTGAGTCTGTTGTTTAGATAGCATACAAACTTCGATTTTCAACGAATTTTGCAAGTATAACAAGAAAACAAGCCTAGGCTCTGATACCACTGTTGGGTTTTGAGCATTCTAACACTCCTAAGTGTACATGCAACCCTAAATACCTTAGATCTATGTTTTTTCTATTATACATGCAAATATGAATATTCCAAGGTATTACCCTAGCCAGCTTACAATCTTTTGATACTTGGGTAATATAACAAGTTAGAATACATACCTCTTGATGTATCTTGACTCCATGATGCTCGAGAGCCTAGTGCCCCAAGTGTGACACCTCAAATGGTTCACACAACATCACCAACATATGGAATAACCATGAGAAGAAGACACTAATGCTTAAATCAGCTAGCCCTCATATATGTATCACTAGTGCCAATTTCTTGAGCTAAAGGGGTCCTTATATAGTGTGCACGTTAGGGTTACACCATGTAACCCATGACTTTACCCATTCTTTATGCTCCATGAGTTTTAACCTCCATGGAGTATCCATGGGTCACCACATGGGTTAAACCCAACATAAGGAATCATGGATCATAAGCCCACATATATAAGAATGAATGATTTACACAATCAATCCCCATATATTTAATTATTCTCTTTTTATCACTAACTTTAGTCCAAATTAATTCTTGATCAATACTAATTAAATAAAAAGATTTCATATTAATATATTAGAACTTATAATATATTAATATGTCACAAATGTCCTCTTCTGACAAACGGTCTATCCAAATGTTCCGATGCCATGCAACCCAAATGGACCATGCCGAGTTGGGTCAAGTATATACCAATTATAGTTATGGACTTAGACACTAATCCAACTGCTTATGCCTGTTGTTCTCAAGTTATCTAGATACAACATCAATTACTGGACTACGGTTTGAATTTTCTAAAAACCCCTATTTTTTGTGATAATGAAGCTGCAATTCAAATTGCTAAAAATCCAGTCCAACACTCGAAAACCAAGCACATCGATATCAAAGTGCATTTTATCAGATATTGTTATGAGCATTCGCTCATTCGGTTGGAATAGGTTCACACTACTAATAATGTGGCATATTTGTTCATAAAACCGTTTAACAAAGCTCGATTTGATATGCTTATGGGATTTTAAAACATGATTCGCGTTAAGGACTAACTTTGGCTTTAGGTTACATTAAATTTGTGCATTTAGTTTTCATTCTCACCCATGCGCAAATTTAGGGGGAGAAATAAACAAAAATTAGAAAATAAAAAATCCAAAAATAGTGTTCTTTCAGTAGCTTATTTCTGTAGGAGTTGTGTTGGGAAGTGATATATTCATGTGATAACATGCAATTTGAATATGTGTAATGTACCAAAGTGACAGGTTTCGAGCAATACATCATTCCTATGGTGTACATGCAAACCCTAATAGCTTTTGGATCTAGTTTGACTAATGAACATGCAATTGAATATCCAAATCCATAAACCCTAGATCTAACATATTATGAAGTGAAATAAGGTTTAGAGATTACCATTGATTGTTATATAGTAATAACAATCAATGCCTTGGCTTCAGAAAGCTTAGTGCCTCAAGTGTTGAACCTCTAATGGAGTCACAAACACCACTAAGCAACTAGATGAAGAAGAAGGAGAGAGGAGGCACCGAAAACGACTAGAACCCCTAAAGGATTCCTTCCACACATATTTGGAGCCTTCGGGGTCTTTATATACTTAGGCTATTAAGGTTTTGAACTTAGGAAACCCTAATTTGACTGCTTAGGCCCTAAGCAGTCCATGGACTCCTTTAATTATATCCCTTGGACGAATTCCTTATGGGCTTCCCATAGAATTCGTGCAACCTACATTATTAGGTGACCCTTAAATAATTCTTGACTAATATTAATTAAACTATATGATTTCCCCTTTAATATATTATTCTCATAATATATTAATAAATCATAATTAAACCTTTCTCTCCTTAATTCATCCGACATATTGCTATGGTGAAGGCAACCCAAAAGGACCATGCTCATAATCGGGTCAAGTACATACCAAAATAGTTATGGACTTAGACACTAATCCAACACAAAGTTGAATTTTCTAGACTCGGTGTTCGATGCGCTAGTAGACACAAAAGATTTAAATGGATTTGACTAGGTGTAGATGAACTTAAGGAATCTAGAGATTTGACAAATCTTAACTTAGATACTTCCATTTAGCCTGACAATACGATGCTTGGGTAGATTGAGCAAGGATATATACATGATAATCCACTGGTCACACTAAAGTAATCCGTATCTAGAATTGTGGTTTAACTGTTCCTCAATGTACCGACTCTGTCCTTAATTTTGGTATTGATGGGGCGACTGGGGAATTCCGAAAAAGTAGGTTTGTAGGAAATTATTTTCTTGCTTTCTTTCTGTTAGTCATATGTTGTCTCCTCTACGTGATTAAAATGCATCCGACCTGGACTGCAACATATTCAATTCTATTTCTCTGCATCTTTTATCTATGAAATTCTTCCTATTTGTTAGCTATATGATGTCTCCTTTGCGTGATTGAAATTCATCCGACCTGGTATACAACATATGCACCATTCTACTTCTCAATCCTTCTAAATCTGTTTAGTTATATGTTTCACCCTCTACGTGATTGGAAGTGATCCGACCTGGGTATATAGCATGCATTCTAAATCTGACTTCTCTCATAATAATTGTCTTCTCATCTAAAGTAAGGAGTACTTTGGAAGTTCCTGATTATTGGGGTATGTCAGGAAGCAGGAAACATGTTCTAGTACATTTAAAATTTAACAATCACTAGGTTGTCTGTAGATCTCGTTGCTCAATTTAGGTGGACAAAAATATCCTTGGTCGTTGTTAGATGAATGGTCCTTAGGAATTTATCTAGAAACGTAAGGTCGCAATGCCTTGTCATTTACAGTATGTCAAAAAATTGTCACAATCTTTCGTATTTAAGTGAACCACAATACTGGCGATCGATCAGATCTAGAAATAAAGGTAAGGGTACTGATAAACTGATTTGGACTGTCTAAAAACTTTGATCCCTATCGCATAAAAAAATTATTATTAGTTGAGGTGAAATTAGTGTTAATTCATTTGAATTTCAAATTTTATTTTTATGTTTATTTTTTTTTATCTTGATAAAATTAAACAATTAAAAATTAAAAAAATTAAAAATTAAAAAATTTTGTTTAATTTTTAGAATTTTTTTTATTTTATTTTTTGGTCCTCAAAATGCATCATCTTTAATCGTTTTTTGGGTAATGGGCTTAATTTTTGAAGCCTCTTGGGTTGTAGTCCATGGGTTTTGGAACGGGTCTTGGGTCGATGTATATAAGGTATTGAGTCTGACTGTACACTCCTTTTCCCTCATTTTCCTTTCTACGGCTGTAAACTCCTAAAATCCTCTCAAGGTTGTTCATCGATTCATCCTACTTTGTGTTTATAACTCGAAATTGATTGTTTATGTTTGCAGGTATGCCCATTGCGATCATTGGAAAGCCATTTTAACAGAGAAACGACCTTGAATCGAAGGATTAATCAACGAAATTGAAATTGTTAGCGTTTACGGCTCTTGAGCTGTTTACGGCCATTGAAGGGCTTACGGTCGTACACCCGTTTACGGCCGTAAGCTCTTTATCTGATTGTAAACTCAATTTTTGGACAATAAAATCTGTTTTTTAACACTTAATCACCATTAAAGCCTAATTAAACTATTACATGAGTAAAACCTTAGTCTTAAATGATTAAATATATTGTTTTCTCACTTAGCTTAGTTAAGTGCAAATCAAAATGGATGGACTTAAGTTTGTTGATAGTCACAATTTTGTGATCTTTTTGGTTGACCCTCCAGCAACTCATGGTGACTTCAAGTCCATGATCCATGGTTTGAAGATATGTTGCTTAGCTACTACTCTGAATCTAAATCCAACAATTTACCAAAGCCTGATTAAAGAGTTCTGGAAGTCTAAAGTAGTGAAGAAGGGGAATGATGGCTCAATGTCTGTTGAAGCTATTGTTAAAGGAAGCAAGGTCATTGCAACAGAGCAGATTATCCGGGATGTTCTGAAGATTGAAGACCAACCAAGTTTCCTAACAGATATTGAAATGGATCAAGCTCAAGAACTCTTCAGTAAAATGGGATATAAAGGAGAATTTCCTCCAATCCTAAAGAAGCTGTTACCACCATACTGGAGGTTTCTAGCTCATGTCTTTGTGAGTTGCATCTCGGGAAGGAGATCTGGAACGAATGAAATCTCTTTACGGAACACAGTTACAATCGTCGCTCTTGTTGTGGGACGTGATTTTAACTTCTCCAAGTTTATCTTGGATGAACTCATTATGAATATTAAAGGAAAGACAATAGATAAATCTCTCATGTACCCAAGATTCATTCAGCTGCTCATCAACAACCAATTCCCGGAGATCGAAAAAGAAGGAGAAACTTTAGACATGAAGTCTATTGCGTTAAACACCATTGGGTTAATTAAACAGAACCATAAGGGTAAATTTATGTTCTAAGGAAAATACCATTTGGTGAAGTTTGAGGCATTTGCTCAATTGAATGATACATCTGAGTCTAGTGATTCCTCTGTTAACTTGGAATCTGAAGACGATCTCATTACCATCTCAGAACATGAAGAAGAAAGGGTTCCTTGTAGCAGAGGAACATGCCACCATGACCAATGTGGAGGTAAAGAGTGACTTTAACAAGAGTCAAGACACGGGTGGTGATGGTGATGATGATGGTAATAATGAGGGTATCAGTGAAGATGATTCAATTTTTGGTGGTAACTTTCCTAGGCATGATGATATAGACATGAATTTTGAGTTTTCGGATGAATATTGCGCAAAAATGAGGGCCTTGACTCCTTCTTTGAAGGTGTCCATGAAGTTGCTCAATAGGCAACGGAGACACGGGAAGTAGAAAATATTCAAGAAACTATGCCTCCTACTACTGAACAGATGGCCACTTTTCCAATTGATATGAATGCAACATCTAGGATTCCTCCCCTTAATGTTGATATTCCAACTTCCACGCCATCTATGAGTGATCCGCTTATGACACATACCTCCCAGCCTCCATTGAAGAGAAGAAGACATGATCCGAGGCCGGGGGTACTAATTCAGGAACTAACCTCACCCATTCATCCTGCAATGACAACATCAACTACTACTCCAACCGTTTCAACTGCTCCTGATCATGAAGGACCAAGAACCATCTTTGAGGCAGTGAGTGCTTCAGCTCCTGGATGCTCCTCCCTTCTAAGGCCTGATCATGACATCGCTTCTGAAAGACTTGCACCGGCCTTGGCAGCACAAGAAGCAACATGCCTTCCTCCTCACGGAAAAGGCATATCTATTAATGAAGGTAGATCCAGGGGAGTTGAGCCTTCCAACATAGAGCTCAAGGTTGAGATTGGTGCTTTGAAACAGATGATCATTGAAAAAGATGTTTTGATATGTAATCTTGACATTCGTCTTTCAAATGTTGAAGCTGACAACAGGGCCAAATCAAAGCAAATAACTAATCTCCAAACTTACCTTGGAGCCTTGACTGCGTGCTACTATGACTTAAAGAATTAGCTTTATGAAGAATTTGGTGACAAATTTAAGTCATCTTTCGTTCCGTCAGTAGCAACTGAAGGTCTTTCCAGCATCCCTGACCAACCTTCTCTAAATGACAACCCTGTGGATCCTCCACCTCCCAGAACCACACGAATTGTCGATCAATTCGAAACTGAACCTGTAAATGCTAATACTCGAATTACTATCAAGCATGTTAAGATAAAAGTTATTGCTAAGAGGAAAGAAGGATGGTTGTTTATGAAGAACTATGATAAGAATCAAAGTGGAGACCAACATCAACTCATAGTAACTGATCTTGAAACGCAAAAATTTGGCGACAAGTTTCAAAATCGTTCGGGAATTAAGATGTGGGGATATCATGCTAACCTAAATCTAAAGAGGAACTTTGGCCCTACTGAATACTACAAGAGTAATCACGACTTTTGTTCTTGGACAAGAGTCGATCTTACAGAACTCTAAAATGCTCCATTCCACAATCCCTCCAAAGATCCTTGGGCTTTCAATTTCAAATTCTTTTTGGAGCGGCGGGTCAAATAAAAATTCTCTGGAATGAAGACATCTAACTCTTTGATTAGAAGAGTTACAGAGGTGCTTGATCCCAAAACAAACGAGCCAATGAAGATAGTGTTGTGGCCTGCTACTAAACAGTTGAAAGAAATTCCAATTCCTCAACATTTTCAAGATGGATATCTAGATCGGATGGAATTTTGGGCTTTTGATGAGGTCACAGGCATAGCAACAATCAAGTTTTTCAGACAGTGATACTGTTCTTCGACTTGTTGAAGCTAAGGATCTTCTGAGGTTCAGGGAGAGAGACATTCACACCTTGCCAAGTCATCAAATATTTTGAAATAAAACAACTTTGAGACAACCTCTAAATAGTACACATGAATGGTTGCAAAGATCATTTCCAACAAGCGTTGGATGGGGGATATTGAAAGATCGGATGTTAGGCTATTTGAGATCCCATGATAAAAGAAGACCGAGCTTATGCTACATGCTTCGATCCGATCGAGGTAGAGAGTATCTTAGTATAGAGTTCATTGACTATCTTAAGGAATGTGGAATTGTTTCATAATTGACACCTCCCAGAACACCACAGCTTAATGGTGTGGCTGAGAGGCGCAATCAAACCTTGTTAGACATGGTTTGTTCCATAATGAGTCGAGCTTCATTAACAATCTCATTTTAGGGGTATGCCTTAGAGACTGTAGCCCATATCCTTAATCTATTCCCTACCAAGAAGGTTGCCAAAACACCTTACGAGATGTGCACTGGGAAAGTTCCCAATTTAGACCACATCAAGATTTGGGATTGCGAGGCTTTCATGAGACGTGAGCCTCAGGACAAGCTTGAACCTCGTAGTGAGCAGTGTATTTTCATCGGCTACACACAAAAATCCTTTGGTTACCTCTTCTATAGACCCAGTGAGAATGTGGTCTTTATGGCAAGGAGAGGGGTCTTTCACGAGAGAGAATTTATAAACCAAGGATACAGTGGGAGGCAAATTGACCTTGAAGAGCTTCATGAGTGAAGTGGTGAAGGAACCTCAAACCCTAGCAATCAACATAAGGAGGAAACTCCTGTTGAACCAACTGACGAGTATGTACCTTTGAGGCGTTCTACTAGAGTTAGGAATCCACCTGAGCATTATTATGGTTTCCATATTACTGTGGAAGGTGATACATTTATCAGTGATAGTACACTAGTAAATTTGGATGAACCTAACAGCTATAGGGAAGCCATGGCAGGCCTTGAGTCTGCTAAATGGAAAGAGGCTACGGACAGCAAGATTCAGTCCATGTATGACAATCAAGTTTGGAACTTGGTTAAAAATGTATCAGGTCGTAAGATGGTTAGGTGCAAATGGATCTTCAAGAAGAAGACCGACATGGATGGGAAAGTGCACACTTACAAGGCGTGACTGGTTAAGAAGGGCTTCACTCAAACTCAAGGAGTTGACTATGATGAAACCTTCTCACCACTAGAAAAGATTAAGTCTATTAAGATTATGTTGGCCATTGCTGCATTTCATGATTATGAAATATGGAAAATGGATGTCCAAATCGCTTTCCTTCATGGAAAGTTGGCTGAGGATATTTACATGAGTCAACCAGAGGGTTTTGTCAGTGCATAGTACCCTGATAGATTGTGCAAGCTTGAGAAATCCATTTATGGATTGAAACAAGCATCTCGCAGCTGGAATCTTTGTTTTGATGAGAAAGCCAAAGAGTTTGGTTTTTCAAGAAGCGAAGATGAGTCCTGTGTATATGTCAGAGCTAGTGGGAGTATAGTTAGCTTTTTGGTACTGTATGTGGATGACATACTACTCATAGGAAATGACATCCCAACCTTACAGGAGGTTAAGTCCTGGCTTGGGAAGTGTTTCGCTATGAAGGACCTTGGAGAAGCTACCTATATCGTAAGGATATTGAGAGAAAGGAGTAAAAGACTAATTAGACTTAGTCAAAGTACCTATGTGGACAAAGTTTTGAAAAGGTTCAACATGTAGAATTCCAAGAAAGGTGTCTTACCGATCCAGCATAATGCCAAACTGAGCAAGGCTCAAAGCCCGAGTACAAAGGCTGAGATAGCTGAGATGAGTCGATTACCATATGCTTTCGCTATTGGCTCGGTCATGTATGCTATGACTTGTATCGGCCATGATGTTTCCTTTGCTTTGAGCATCAGCAGCAGATATTATGGGAACCCTGACAAGGCTCAATGGACTGCGGTGAAGAACATTCTTAAGTACCTGTAGAGGACTAAGGACTGGGTCCTTACCCTTGGTGGGAGTGATGAATTGAGAGTAGTAGGGTATAGTGACGCTAGCTTCCAGACTGATAGGGATAATTTCCGCTCTCAGTCAGGCTGGGTCTTTACCATGAATGAAGGAGTAATTACTTGGAAAAGTTCCAAACAGGAGACAGTAGCTGATTCGACATGTGAATCAAAGTACATAGCAGCGAGTGAAGCGGCGAAGGATGCGATATGGCTGAGGAACTTCATTGGAGACCTTGGAGTTGTACCAGCTATAAAAGAGCCTATAGAGATTTTCTGTGACAGCAATAGTGCAGTTGCCTTAGCCAAGGAACCGAGAGATCATGGCAGATCCAGATACATTGACAGAAAATATCACTTTATAAGACACAAGATAGAAGAAGGAGTCATCGAGGCAAAGAGGGTATCGTCAAGAAAGAACCCAACAAATCCCCTCACGAAGGGACTGATTAGGGTTAAGCATTTGCAGCATGCGAGGCACATCGGACTGAAGGGCGATATTACTTTTACAGATTAGATAGGTATTTCTGAAATTTGTAAAATGTAATTGACATTTGATGATTAAATAAAAGTTGTTGTTTATTTATAAGTAAGGTGTTGCTATCTTGTGTTAATTGTTTACTATTGTTTCAATTTTGCATGTTTTGACTTCCATAATAATTACTTTATTCAAATTCTCCACAATCAGCATATGTTGGAAGTAGGTATGAATCATGACTGTCATGAATTAGGCTTATAGATGTCTAAGGTGTTATACATAGAAAAGGTTGATACAACATTCATGAGTGTTCATAAGTTCTGAGTATTGGATTAAACCCACGCTCACTTGTATCACTTCATGAAATTTATCTCAAGTGATCGTGAGACGGTAATATCATATGAGTCTTCAAACCTAGAGATATGAGTTGGTTATGCATTGATTGTACAAAAACGCATCAGTAACTTGATGTTATTAAACATGCCTTTGTGTATGATTCATCAAGTAGTAGAACAAGCATATGAGTCGAAGTTTGTCTGTTACTTTTAGTCCATGGAGGATTAAAAGCAATATTTGGGCCCCTCGATGATTTTGTTTTGACCTACATACCGGGCCCGGTCAGAACCAAATTGATGTGTTCAATTTACTTCTATGTCAAACAAATCGGAAATCGGGAAACAAACTACTGGACAATAAGTATGACATTGTTCCATGTATTTTTCCTGCTGATATCTAGAATAGACGATTATATGATTATTTATCTAAAATGGCAATTCATAGTTCAATAGAGTTTTAAAGAGCTATGATTGTTGGTTGGTTCCTGAAGTTATACTTGCAACTATAGTGATCAGACTTATCTAAGTGGGAGACTGTTGGATAAGGTGTTTAAGTCTGTAACTATATTTGGTATGTACTTGACCCGACCCGGCATTGTCCATTTGGGTTGCACTTCACCGAAAAAATTTATATGGATAATCTTTTGAGAATAGTATATTTGTGATTTATTAATATATTATTAGTTATAATATATTAATATAAAATGTTATTATTTAATAAGTATTAATCAAGAATTAATTTAGAATTAATTTAGTGATCAAAAGGAACTAATTAAATATGGACTCTTATATATATAGAATGGGCCAAGTTCATTTAGGATGGGCTAAGCTGGCATAGATAGTCCATGGAGTTTTTAACCCATGAATACTATGGAAATGAAAGGTCATGGGTATTAGGGTTTACATGCATGTAACCCTAATCCTTCATACTATATAAAGAGGTATTTGGCGCATGAAATGGCACTACTGTGTGAGTGACAAGGGTGGGCCGATTTCTACAAGTGCATTCTATTCTCTCAAGTCTTCCAAGGTGTTTTGGTGATTTGTGATTCAACTTGAGGCATCAACATTATTGGTGCTAAGCTCTCAAGACTCCAAGCAATCAACCACAAGAAAATGTATATTATTCTACTATGCTTTTATGTTACAAGTACCCCATAACATGCTAGTTAGGTTGAGAACCTTAGAAAATCAAATTTGCATGTATAATAGAGAAAACACAGATCCAAGGTTTCTAGGGTTGCATGTACACCATAGGAATGTTAGAATGCTCAAAACCCTTCATAACTTGGTCTACATCTAAGGCCCAAAGCCATAATACAAAAAGGTCCAACACTAGGTAGGCTTTCTAAGCCCACTAGTGGCCCACTAATGGCCCAATTTGCTAAATTAGGCCCAATCCATCTAATGGGCCTTACCCTAAGCCCAAACATATTCTTGGCCCAAAACATCTAACTTTTGATGGCCCACTAAGGCCCAATGACCCAAAGTCCACTGCTTGGCCCAACCCGAGGCCCAAAACACACCAAGCGCATAACTGATGAGTACGCGGGGCATACTCCTCTGTAAGCTAAGCATACTGGCTGAAGGTGGTGTACATTGTGCGTACCTGCATGTACGCCCAATGTACTCCTCTGTTAAGCTACTTTTCCCATTAAGTGCTTAATACTCTATTCCAGAAGCTACAATTACATATCCAAGTCCTCTTCAACGTCTTAATCCATAAAGTTGATTACTTAGTGGCTTGCAACCCACCAAAGGAGTCCAAACTTGAAATGTGACAACAAACTTCCATGGAAAGGGCTAGATCTCATGCATGGTCACAAGTGAACCCTAAAGATTGAAACTTTACTGCTTATGGGGCTCATATGACACTAAGGGTGGCAACCCTAGACTTAGCAAACGAGTTGAGTCATAAAGGTCCATTCTTGGGACCTAAAAGGTCCAAAAACTCCATTAACATACATCTAAGCATACTTGAGGTAAGTTTCAAACTTTATACCTCAAAATGATCTGAAATGGAACCACAATCTTGGATTTACTGCTTCCCCTTTGATCCACCACCTTGCTATACTCTTCACTCGCTTGAAAAATTGCTTCACAACACCAAAATGCTTTGTAATGGCCTCCAATGCTCCAAGAACACTCAAGGGAGGATTAGGGTTTCGTGGAAGCTGTCTAAGGATGAGAAGGAGGGTGATATCTAGGGTTTTATGTTATTTATATAGTGACATACTCTAAAAATTAGGGTTTAGGGACTCTGAGCGTACGACGTACGCCTCTTTGCACCCGCGTCCATTCGCCCTTATATGTTGGGTGTAACCCAGCTTATGTTGGGCGTACCCTCACGCCTACCACCTTGCATGCATGGTACTTACTTGCCAAACATTTCCATTCAAGGACCAATTCTGCCAACAACTTCAAAGTACTATAACTTCCTCATTCTAAGTCTGGTTTCAACGAACTTTATATCCAGGAAAAGGTGGAGGAAAACCCTACACTCCTAGCCACACCTCCAAGTCGAAAACCTTCTGAATAAACCCAAGACCCATAAAAGACCGAATCGCCTCTACCCTTTGGCATCCGAGACCACAACCGAGTACTTTCAAAATTGGGTGTTACAACTCTACCCCACTTAAACTAGACTTCGTCCTCGAAATCTTCTATGGATACTTATCTCGGATGCTTCTCATGGGACACAAAAGACACTCCAAACAAGCCTAAATGCTCACGACCATTCTTATACAACGCCTAACCTTGTATGCTCAGTCGGATCCCTGAAAGGACCGCTACACTTAACATCCTGAGGGTCCAACCACTACCCTGTGCAACCAATGATCTTCCCAAGGCAACTGTACATAAGCGACAACCTCACCTGTCTCTGCGAAGGACTGATCCTCCATTGTAACCAAATCTCCAGCCACTCACAATGATGGTCCCTTTGCTGTTACCCACTGAAAGCTCCCAGCTACTATGACTTGATGCCGAACACCCATCCCTGCGAATGGGTTAGATAATCCTTCGAGTAAGAGAATCATCCCTGCAAAGGTTAGACTCATACGAGAGTAGCGCAACAAAGTCAAATCTCTTACTCTGAGATTATTTAATCCCAATGTGAGTGACTCAGCACCTATCGGTCAACTAACTATCCATGCACAAATTTGAATTCTCCTATCACTGCTCCTGCCCGAAGATCTTGTTGTCTCTTATCCGATTTTTGGATGAACTGAGACCTCGTGGGTCTAAACTTACCTGTCGAGTACTACAAATATCAGATTCCACCCGGTTATCGAACCAATGAACACTTTCGTGGTTGCTCCCAGCGACTTCTGAAGGAACTTCGGTCATCGCAAACTACTCTATCCACATTGCCACTGAATCTACTACAAAAAGTTAAATGCTACTAGAACCGATGTAGTCTTACATCACACCTGGTCTTCAACGACATACCGCTTCCCGAACGTAATCATACTTTGGCCTACTTACATCCGCGCGGGCTACCTTGACCTGGTCTAAATCATCTGAAGAAACCTACCAGTGAATCACGCCTCTGATACATTCTAATTGCCGAATAGGGACCAACGAATGCTACGGGCCACCCCGCAGTCTTACGCTTCCATATTGACTGACCACTAATGAATGCTACGGGCCACCCCGTAGTCTTAATATACCAATATACTACTAGATAAGTAACGAGTGCTACAGACCACCCCACAGTCGTGCCATATCAATGCTACAGGCCACCCTGCAACCTTACTATACTGATATACGAGTGATTCGGGCTACACCGCAGTCTTACAACGTTCTTAATCTATCTTCCCACTAGTGAAAACTACGGCCACCCCATAGTCTTACAACACTTCTACACTATCAGCTAACTAAAGCTACGGTCCACCCCGCAGTCTTGCTACACATCTCATGCTATCTGGCCACTGGTGAATGCTACGACTATCCCGTAGTCTTACAACATTTCCCCCATCGACTGGCTACTAGTGAATGCTACGGTTATCCCTTAGTATTATATCACTTTCCTTATTACTCAAGTGTTGTCCGTGATCTTTTGCTGACTACTAATCCGAACACACCCATAATCGAGCATACAAGCATGATCTAGAATCCCAATCGGAGATCATCTCCTGACTGAAATTCCCAACCTAATTTTTTGAAGCCTGCTATCAAACATCCGAGAATGCGATCTCACTATTGGCAAGTTTTTCGAACTTCCAATTCACATTTTCCTGAATCCGCACAGTCGCTTGGGCCGTCTTTCTTCCTGGCAAGGATGCGAAAGTCATCCTATTTTCAAAATCGATCTTGCTTCTGAGTACATGATCGTTTCTCCCCCACTTAGCTTCAACTAAGTATTCACGGCACACGAGAATAGGAGGATTCCCATTCCTTCCTTCCTTACACGATAGACATGCTAACTACGAACACCTAATCTTGCTAGCGACCGATCACTAGCCTACTCCAAAGATCGCGCAATCACTGAAGACTAGATGAAAGCTTTTTGAAATCCCAACAATAATGACCCCAAAAGCTTAACCTGATGTCCCTCTCAACCTTAAAGTCAAATTAGTCGATGCTCATGGTAACTTATTTAGTGATAGACTGCTTCTCTTGGTGCTTCCAAAAGCTATCCTAGCACAAAAACTGAACTTCACTGAATCCTGACGATGGTGGATAACCATACTGCTGAACCCTGGCCACAAATTTCTCTTGATGCTCCTGAACTGATCTCGGTCGTAACCGAGATAACACTAAACCCTTCGAAATAGAAAAGAGAAATGACCTTACACTAGCTACTAATAATTCCCGGTATGCAATTGGCATATGACATTTTTCGCAAATACAATCTGAATACAAGCAGCGAGATAACTCATACATATTATTACCTAAGACCGAGGCAAGAACAACCATAATATAGATAGAATCAAAAAGGGAAATTGATACATACCTTCAACATTGTCTGCTGTAATCCGAATCTCCCTCGTTTTTCACTGCAAGGCCCTACCCTCTCACCCATCCATAATCCTCAAAGTAGTTAGGGCAGACGCACTCCTTGCTTCTCCCATCATCGTGGGGCAATCGGCATTCTTGTGGCCAACCTGATTGTAGTGAAACCATAATGGGCTTGCCCCCTATGGGCAGTCCCTGCTGACGTGACCATCCCTACCACACTTTTATCAGCATAAACCCTGGACTGACAAACTCCTTCATGCAGTTTCCCGCACGTGTTGCACTGACTTCATCCGTGCCGACCTACCAATCATTGATCTGAAGTCTTGGTCCTCTTCCCGGGACCCTCAAAATTATACACCTGAACCGACCTCCTCTTCGTAATGCACTCCAAATCAATCTCCTTCTCCCTCACCCTGGCAATCAAAGAATCCAAGGTCAGGCATGCTGAGTAGCTAACATGCTCCCGAATATTAGCTCTGAACATGTCATGATACCAGGTCTTCCGCATCTCCTCATCTCCTGCATATTCAGGCACCAACAAGGCCCTCTCCCGGAACTTGGCAGTAATCTCTGCCATTGTTTCTGTCGTCTGCCTCATGTCGAGGAACTCCCTGGCTAGCTGCTGAAGTTCCACAGTCGGCGCAAACTCTACCCTAAATCGGGCCACAAAGTTTGACCAACTCATAGCCTCAATGGCTAAGGCTTCTAAAGAGTCTCCAACTGACTCCCACCAATCTCTGGCTCTACCTCTCACACATCCCATAACATATCGGACCTTCGACCCTTCAGGGTAGAAGCTAATCAACTAAGAAGAGTCCATATCTGCAATCCATATCCTGGAAACTATGGGGTCTTTCACCCCGTGGAAGTCTGGCACACCACATCCCCTGATGTCCTTAAAGGACAGTGTGTGCGCCCCTAACTGGCTAGACGCCCAGTCACTCCTGAACGCCCTGAAGCAATCCTCCATCAGCTCGATAATCCCTTCCTTGATCGACCCGAAAATCATCGGGGTCGCCTCAAGGATGCCTCTAGTGATCTCAAAAGCAATGAACTCGCGTAGTCCCTCATCACTGGCTCGACACTTAATCCCGAACTTGATCCTGAACCTGAACCTCCTCCTCCGTGCCGTGTAATCATCACCATTCTGAAACAAGACACATAATCATCAGGGCCATACGTAACCTCAGAAGGTCTCACATACTACAAGTTCCCTGGTTCTATCTCGGCTCTCTTTGACTCGAGTACGGATCCTTTGTAGGAATGGCAGCAGGGCGGGGCATGGTTTCCCAAACCCGCCCCGATATCTTTCGGGTATCTTATCGGGGCACCCAATTGGGTTTCTGGTTTTCCCGTCAGGTTTCGGGTATCTTATCGAGTTTACAACAATTCATACGAAATCTTTATTCCGTTTTAGGGTATCTTGATGTCTTATAAAAAATACATGTTCTAGCCTCCCTTTTAAATTAAAAATATGATGAATCACTTTAATAAAATAAACTAGACGTTTTATTAAAAAGTATTTGATTTAAGTTTAGTGTAATACATCAGAACATAAAAATGATCATTCACACCAGATTGTTAATAACTAAAAAGATTGTCTACAGTAAGTATTTTACCTTTAAATTCATGCAATTAACATCAAAAGGATTCAAACATACTATATATATATATATATATATATATATATATATATATATATATATATATATATATATATAATCGGGGCAGGTCGGGTCGGGGCAATGATAACCCACTCCCTGCCTCGAACCCGATAAAAAACCTGATAACGACCCGTTACCCGACCCATAATGATCGGGTTTCGGCTTTCCCCGTTGGGTTCGGGGTTTTTTTCCATCCTTAATCCTCTACTTTCAGTGGTACGGGCTCATACTACCTTCCACATCTACCCATATTTTCCTCATGGATTGCTTCGACTTTACCAAGTCCCTTCTACTGCTACTGCTCTTTGCTACTCTCATCCTAGGCTTCCCTAGGTTCCTGAAGCCACCCAGTCCTCAACTGCAGAAAGATTCCCAGTAATGCCAACTAGCTACCTTATGAATATAGCCACATGCAACAAAGATCAAATAATCCTTTGAGTAAAAGACGCATCCCTAGAACGGTTAGACTCAGACAAGAGTTGCGCAATAGGGTCAAGTCCATTACTCTGAGATTATCCAGCTTGTGCCCCATGTGACTTAGCATATTCACTTAGTAGCTAACTCACATTACTAAGAGTCCCACAAAGCACAAAGCAAGCAGCATTCAGACAATGGAAACTCTAACCAACCAAGCCATTCTATCCTCTTGTCAGGAATTAATACTAGCTTGTAATTCAAATGCTCATACAATCAGGCATAACATAAACAGGCCATCCTACTATTGACTGATCAGTTCGATCATGCAAATATACAAGCTCATATAATCATACAAAGGAATCTCTCCTAGATCCTTAGCTATAATCTAGCATGTGAATCACATAATCATACCATATTACATAAAAAACATGTATTGGTATTTTGGGAACCACTTATTTGAGCTCGGCCGATTGCACGCTTTTCTTTTTAAAGTTCTTTTCTCTTTTCAAATTCCTTTCAAAATTATTTTATAAAAGTGATTTTCCTTTTGAAAATTTTCATACCAATTCCTCAGTTTGAGTCCAGACACACCTGAGAGTGTACCCGAATCCCTCAAATCAAGGCTCTGATACCATTTGTAACATCCTCCTCTAGAACGTATCACAATATTGTCTGGTTTGGGCCACTCGACACGAGGACTTCCCATGGGGTTGTTGGATTAGTGTCTAAGTCCATAACTATATTTGATATGTACTTGACCCGGTTGTTACATGATCCTTTTGGGTTGTCTTCACCAAAGCAACTTGTAGGAATGGCAGAGGGGCGGGTTCGGGACGGGGCATGGTTTCCTAAACTCGCCCCGATATCTTTCGGGTATCTTATCGGGGCGTCCCATTGGTTTTCGGGTTTTCTCGTCAGGTTTCGGGTATCTTATCAGGTTTACAACAATTCATAACGAAATCTTTATTCTGTTTTAGGGTATCCCGATGTCTTAAAAAAATACATGTTCTAGCCTCCCTTTTAAATTAAAAATATGATGAATCACTTTAATAAAATAAATTGGACATTATATTAAAAATTATTTGATTTAAGTTTAGTTTAATACATCAGAACATAACAAATGATCATTAACACCAGATTGCTAATAACTAAAAAAGATTGTCCACAGTAAGTATTTTATCTTTAAATGCATGCAATTAACATCAAAAGGATTCAAACATTATATATATATATATATATATATATATATATATATATATATATATATATATATATATATATATAATCGGGGCGGGGCAATGATAACCCACTCCCTGCTCTGAACCCGATAAAAAACTGGATAACGACCCGTTACCCGACCCGAAATGATCGGGTTACGGGTTTCTCCGTCGGGTTCGGGCTTTTTTGCCATCCCTAGCAACTTAACAGGATGATTTATGGAGAGAGAGGATATTATGGTTTATTAATTTGTTATATGAATAATATATTATAAGAGAAATCATATTGTTTAATTAATATTAGTCAAAAAAATAATTAAGAACTAATTTTGTGGTTAAAAGAGATTAATTAAATAAAAGGGACTAGAATTTCCAATTATAAGATAATTGAATTTGGGTTGTGGATCTTATGGATTAAGGGAGTGGAAGATTTCAAGGTGGAAGCCCACTTGGAAATCATCCAAGGGCCCTATTCCAGAAGGTTCTTGGAGCTGCTTAGGGCCTAAGCTATCCAATTAGGGTTTTAACTAAAACCCTAGCAGCTCAGCTATTTAAGGACCCCAAGGGCTTCAGTTTTCGACTATTAGAAGAAACCCTAGATTTCCTATAGCCGAAATTGTGTCTCCATTCTCTCTCGTCTTGATCATCTTTTTGCCTTGGTGTTTATGAGCCATTAGAGATATTACAATTGTGATACTAAGCTCTTGAAGGTTGAGGATTCTTTCTACTATCAAAAGGTAATCATCTAACGTTGTATTAGTTGTAGATTCAGATTTTTATAGTATTCTAGATTAGGGTTTGCTAGCTTTGGATAAATTTGCATGTACAATAGAGGAACCTAGATCCAAAGCTTTAGGGATTTATATGTGCACATAGGAATGTTCTTTTGCTCAAAACCCAGCAGTGGTATCAGAGCCTTGCATGGTTTCTATGGTATTTGATGCATTGTATGTTTGTTCATTGCTTGAATTTGATTTTTCTACCTTCTGCCTGACAGACTCGTCGAGTCCCAAGTTGAACTTGACGAGTCATATGAACTCAACGAGTCCAAATGGGGACTCGTCGAGTCGAGCTGTCAGACGGATGGATTTTCAGGATTTTGGCTTATTTTGACTTGGGATAATTACCAAAAATGCTTTTAATTAATAAAATCCAATTTTTATTGATTCCATGTGATTATTTTAGTCAAAATGAAAGATATATATATATATATATATATATATATATATATATATATATATATATATATATATATATATATCATTTAATTAGATAATTATTACCTTATTTGATAAACCCTAATTATTTGAATTATTTAATCAGTTATCTTGCATGAAATTGGATTAGGTCAAAATAAGATAATCATCAATTAATTGTTTAATTATATTATTTGCATTTTGATCTAGGTAGTTTTGAAATGTTTCAAAACTTGCCCTTAAGTTTTGGAATTTAATTTTTTGATTAAAAGTTTAATTTTGAAATAATTAAATTTCAAACCCTAGAATATTACAAGTTTAAAATTCATCCCTATAATATTATAATATTATAAGAATAATTATTATATATTTATAAGATAAATGCTAGTTTTACCGTTAGTAGGCCTCATTCACGAAGTCGATCTATAAGGGGGGGCATAAGGTTGTGGCCTATAAAATGGCAGTTTAATGGGTGTCCACTCTCACCCACCGCGTCCTTGATTGGTGGATGGTCGTTAGCCGAATGGGTAGGATAGGGTAACTAATTCCTCATTAAAAGTTTAATGATTAATAAAGTAACTAAATGTTTTTATAAAATTCCCAATCTTAGTTACTTTAGGAAAATGTGATTTGATGTTATTCCATGAAATTACACTTTGTACCTTTTAAGACGTTAGTGGAGTGTGTGTGGTTAACTGGCACACTAATTTGGCTCTAAGCAAAGGTGGAAAAGGGAAACTCGATGTTTTTCATAGATCAATGGAGCGTGTGTGGCTAACCGACACATTGATTAGGTTATTGTAACATTGGGGGCACCATGTATATTTGCATGGTTATTTACACCTTGTTTGTGATCCTCGATATCACAGTCACAAACTTGAAGGGCATATCGAGATTTAAACATGCCTTTGAAAGGTTCAATGAATCTCAAAAGATCTAGGAGTTTTCAATACATTTAAAACTTAATTTCTTTTGTTTTTCATGGTGGAAATTAGTTAATTGTCATTCACTTACCTTTAAATTATTTGTTGTTTAGATTACGACATCCCTCTTCTAAATTGCAAATAATGTTGTTGGATCGTAGCCCTAATTTCTCATTTGGGTGTTTTATTGGGGATTATTATCTAATCAAACTTTGTCTCTTTTCCTTTTCAGATGTCGAACTCAAAAAACAACGCTTCAGGCTGAACCTCTTCCGACTCATTCTCACTCATGAACTTGTGTGGGAGGGTAATCTTCGATGGGACCAATTTTAATGATTGGATCCACAACATCTGAATGCTTACCCACTATAAGGACAAGGAGTATGTCCTCGAGAAGGAGCTGAAGGGGGTGACGTCAACACTGCTACTCCCAAGGAGATCGCTGCCTTCGAGGCCTACAAGCGAGATGCTACGAAAGACCATTGCATCATGCTCGCGATGATGATTGCAGAACTCCAAAAGTCCTACGAGGACTATTATCCATATGAGATGCACCAGGATTTGTTGGACAGGTACCACCTCAAAAACACCTCAGCAAAAGAATTCTTTGATTTCTGTGTTGAACATGGAATCAAGATGCATAAGACCATTCCAGAAACACCTCAGCAAAATGGAGTAGCTGAGAGGATGAATAAAATATTAAATGTAAGGGTGAAGAGAATGAGACTGCATGCAGGTTTACCCAAGATGTTATGGGCAGACCCAGTCAACATAGTTGTATACTTAATAAACAGAGGACACGCAGTCCCCATAGTGTTCAAGATTCCACAGGAAGAATGGCAAGTTCGTAAGGTTTCATTCAAACACATGAAGGTTTTCAGTTGTGTCTTGTATGTAAAAGTCAAAGACTTTGAGAGAGAGACAAGCTAGAGGTAAAGTTAAAGAAGTGCACCTTTATAGGTTATGGGTTGGATGGCATGGGATACTGCTTATGGGATAACGAGAACAAAAAGGTTATCAGAAGTTGGGATGTGGTGTCCAATGAGAATATGTTATACAAGGATGATCTTGCTAAGGGCTCAAGCAGTAACAACAACCAGAAAAGGAAGAACAAGTTGAGTTAGAAGAAACTTCAAAAACGACATTATAAAACCTGTCAGTACTCCAGAGATAGGTGAAAGTTCAAGATGCAGTGGGAGCTCTGATGAAACTAGAAAAAATGGAAGCATGGATGATAGTAGTTCAGAGAATAAAGGTATAGAAACTAAAACTCCTAATATCCGTAGATCCACTAGATTACGAAGGCCTCTAGTCATGTATTCTCCTTCAGCAAACTTCTTGTTGCTGACTGAGAATGGAGAACTTGAGTCTTATCCAGAAGCCTAGAGGATGAAAGAATCCATACAGTGGAAGAAGGATATGGAAGAAGAATTGAGCTCACTTGACAAAAATCACACTTGGTCCTTGGTTAAGCTCCCAACAGGGAAGAAAGCACTACAAAATAATTGGGTGTTTCAGGTTAAGGATGAGATTGATGGCACCAATAGATACAAGGCAAGGTTGGTATTTAAGGGTTTCCAACAAAAGAAGGGGGTTGATTATAATGAGATATTTTCTCTAGTTGTGAAGATGACTACAATCAGAATGGTTTTGGTAATTATAGCCTATAAAGATCTCCATTTAGAGCAACTATGTAACACCTGGTTCCTGGTATGTATTTTTTTTAAATTAACCATTTTGCATTTTGGCCTAGGACTCGGCTAGTTGGTGGCCCAACTCGTTGAGTAGAAGCGGATTGGACCCGGGAGTCAAGTGGCTAACTCGGCGAGTCAGAAATCAGGCTCGGCGAGTCCGTGCTGTCTGGACAAAAACCCTAATATGAGGGTTTGCACCCTATATAAACACCTTAACTCAGCCTCCCTTATCCCTAACACTCTCCTAAAGCTGCATATCGAAACCCTAGTCGTGTGTGTGTGTGTGTTAAGGCTATTTTGGTGCTTTTGTTGACTTGTGAAGCTTGGAAGGAAGAAGAGAAGCTTGAGTATTCAACTTGGGGCTTGTAGATCCAGAAATCTCATTCCATTTTCAACTTAATCAAGGTAAAATGCTCCTGCTTTGGTCTTTCATTTGGTTGTTCATCTTTAGAATGTGGATCTTGGGTGCATTTAGGGCTTTTCAAGCCATTTTCGGATTTAAGGAGTGTTATGTGGACTCTAACTTCAAATCTGGGCCTCAAGAGGGGTCTCATGGCATAAAGGTGCCAAATTTAAGGCCATGAGAGCCCCATGCACATTGTAGGACACTTTATATGGATTCTTGAGCTAAAAACCCCATGCATGTGCATCAAGTTTGGAACTTTATGTATAAAATGGACATTATGAGGCCATATCTATGGTTTTGGTGTGTTAGACCTCATTTAAATCAATTGTATGGAATTGGTCAAGGTTGGACTCGGCGAGTTGTTCTTGGCACTCGACGAGTTGGTGACCACTGTGCACCAAACCCTTCTTGTGAATGGGTAAATGTTAGGAAGGAAGTCCCTTGTGGGTTTAGACGCAAAAAGGGACCTGGAAGCCATGGGACTCGGCGAGTGGTATGAGCAGACTCGGCGATTCCATAGCAATCTCCCAATCTTTGAAGATGGACTCGAAGATTTGTTCATATAACTTGACGAGTCATAGACTGGACAAGTTCTTAAGTTGGAGATAAACTCGATGAGTACAAGAAGGAACTCGGCGAGTCGGATGAAGATGGTCTTGATGTTATGATTGAAGGAGAAACGGTCGAGTTTTGCTAGACTCGACGAGTGGAGTTGGGGTTTTGTATGGGATTAGTGAAGCATGGACTCGACGAGTTGGTAGGCCAACTCGGCGAGTCAGGTCAACTGAATGTTGACTTTGACTAAACTTGGACTGACCCTATTTAGGGTTGTATGTGATGTGTGTTGACTTGAAGGTTGTCGTGTAGGGATCGAGGAGTCGTAGGGAGTCGACTTGTGCGTCGAGGATAGTTCAGACACTGCACAACATTGAGGTGAGTTACCTTCCAGTAGGGGTGGGTCTAAGGCCACAATGTCAGCCCACCAAAAAGGGGTATTTATAAGATAATGGTCTTTGTGATAATTATCTTGGTCTGGTTAAGTGATTTATCTGGATTATATGTTATGTGTTTAGTAGGGATTAGTTTCCCTAACAGTGGTCCGTAGGACCCAAGGGTAGGTCAGTACCCGGATACGCCTGACTGTATGCTCATATCTGTTGATTGCATGTTAGTAGTAGGGGGTAAAATAGTCCCCAGTTACCGGTTGAAAGATACCGATACTGATTACCAGTTGAAAGATATTGATGATGGTTACCGGTTGAAAGACATCGATGATGGTTACCGGTTGAAAGATACCGATGAAGGTTACCGGTTGAAAGATACCGATGAATGTTACTGGTTGAAAGATACTGACGATATTGTATAGTATGTGGTATGATGGGGGAACTCACTAAGCTTTGTGCTTACAGTTTTGGTTTTGGTTTCAGGTACCTCTTCGTCGAAGGGAAAAGAGCCGGCGGCATAGCAGCGCATCACACACACTCACATGTTCCACAATAAGTTTTGGGATTGTACTCTGATTTTCAATACTTATGATGTTATGGTTTGAAATACAACATTATGATTTTGTATTGGATGTTTTATTAACGATGTTTTGGTAAAAATTTTGTTAAATACGTTAAACCAAAAATGAAATTTTTGGCCTTGAAAATTGGGTCGTTACAAACTAGACGTGAAAACACCTTTTCTCCACGATGGCCTTGAAGAAGACATCTACATGGTAGAACCATAAGGTTTTCCCATAGTTGGCAAGGAAAATATGGTATGCAAACTAAAGAAAAGCTTGTATGGTTTGAAGCAGGCTCCAAGGCAATGGTACTTGAACTTTGATAACTTCATGTAGAGGAATGGGTACAACAGATGTGAGATGGATCATTGTTGTTATATGAAGAAATTCAAGTCCTCTTATATCATGAGCATAGCCAGGGACAAAGTTACCGGTACACTAAAGAAGCAGCTGGCTAGTGAGTTCGAGATGAAGGAGTTAGGGGTTGCTAAACAAATATTGGGCATGAGCATAGCCAAGGACAAAGTTATCGGTACACTAAAACTTTCACAAGCCAAGTACATCAAGAAAGTTGTAGAAAAGTTCAACATGGCAGATGCGAAAGCCAGAAGTACACCATTAGGGAGTCAGTTGAGACTTAACAAGAAGCAATCCCCAAAAATAGAAGAAGACATAGAATACATGGCTAAAGTTCCCTATGTATCTACAGTTGGTAGTTTAATGTATGCAATGATATGCACCAGACCAGATATTGCTCATGTAATGAGAGTTGTGAGCAGATTCATGTCAAATCCAAGAAGACAACATTGGGAAGGAGTGAAATGATTTCTACGCTACTTAAAATGAACAAGTGAGTGTACTTAAAAGGAACAACTAAGTGTTCCTTGTGTTTCAGGAAAGAGCACAACGGGTTATGTGTTCACAATTAGAGGTACAACAATCACCTGGATGTTAAGGTTACAAAAGAGTGTTGCTCTTTCAACCACAGAAGCAGAATACATGGCACTTGCAGAAGCTGCCAAAGAGCTCATATGGTTGAAGAGTTTCATGTCATAACTTGGAATGCAACAGGAGGATTGTGTATTGCATTGTGACAAAAAAAGTGTTGTTCACTTAGCAAAGAATCTAGTGTTTCACAGTAGAATGAAACACATTCAGATGAAGTACCATTTCATTTCATTTGAGATTTAATCAATGAAGGAACTATAAACTTGACGAAAATCCTTGGAATGAAGAATCCAACTGATATGTTCACCAAGGTGGCTACCACTAAGAAGTTGAAGCTTTACATGGCTTCAAATGGCCTTTCAGAAGTTTGAAGAAAAGTGTTTGGCAGAGAGAGAGAGAGAGAGAGAAAGAGAAAGAGAGAGAGAGAGAGAGAGAGAGAGAGTACTTTGAGGAATGGTGAAATTGAATGACAGACGAAGTTGTTCAAGCCTTCAAGTGGGAGATTGTTGAGGTATGAAATCTTGGGGTTCATGGATCACGTAACAAAGGAATAGATCATTTGAGAAGGTAATGGACCGTTTGACAAAGGAACGGATTAAGTGCCAAAGGAACAGATCATATAAAAGGGGGTTTGGAGCACTTGGAAGAGGTTTGGAGCACTTGTGAGTGATATGGAGAAACAATGGGACCTTTTTGCATCATCTGATAAAGGTATGGGCCAAGAAGGATGTTGTTGCGCCATAAGCACTCCTTCTTGTGCCATGCTACTCCTTCTTGCACCATGAGGTATCCCTCTTACGCCATGAGGTTTCCTCTTGCGCCATGGAGTATACTGTTGTGCCAATCATGTTCTTGTTGCACCAATGTGGTGATGTTGCTCCAACCTAGAAGTTCTTGCGCCACACTTGAAGCATGTTGTGTCATCCTTGTACATGTTGTGCCATCATGGTTCAAGATGGGTCATTTTGGTTCCTTGATGAGCCAAGTATGCTATGAAGTCCTCTATGATGCTCAAGATCGTTCAAGGATGCTCAGAAGTTGGTATTTCTCAAGTAGTAGACCATGTTGTGTCACCATGATCGATGTTGGGCCATTAGTGTTCATGATGCTCCACTATGGCACAAGGTGCTCCATCATGTGTGTTGTTGATGCTCATGGGTTCTATGACGTGGAAGAATGTTCCAGAAGATGTTGCATGGCGTAATATGATTGGTTGTCACCATTCATGGGCCTATGAGCCAATGGGATTGGCCATTAGGGTTTTAAGTTTGTTCCCTCAAGTATAAATACACTCATACCCCCATCATTGTGAATTACTAGATTTATCTGAGAGCTCAAAGTGAGATACAATTTTGAGTGCTTGTAATAGTTTCAGAAAGTTAATAAAATCCTCTCTCTCTCTCTCTCTCTCTCTCTCTCTCTCTCTCTCTCTCTCTCTCTTTTGTTCGCACGTGGACGTAAGTCAACTTGATCGAACCACGTTAAATATCGTGTTATTTTGATTTGCATTTTTCATAAGTTTTGTAAGTTCACCAAAGTTTGTTTTTGATATTTTTCTTAAGTACTTAACTTGTTTTGTTGACACCCAACACCAAATTGATGTAGCAAAAAATGCATAATAGACAATTATAAATCATGTATTGTCGGATGTGTTAAAACAAAGGGTAATAACGTTTATTAGATGAAAAGATCACAAAGGGTTGAGAAACTTTCTCCGACTCTTCTATTTTCACTCAAATAAAAAAAAAAAAAAAAACAAAAAAAACAAAAAAAACAAAAACAAAAACAAAACAACTGAGGCAAAGTTACATATATGCAAAGGGTATTCATGGACACCCCTTGCTTTGGAAATTTATTTTCAGTATACATAATGTTTTTCTAAAAACACCCTTAAATTTTCAAGATTGACACCCTTGAATAACTATATTCTATTTTTTTCTAAGGACACGCTTAAGATTTCAAGATTAACACCCTTGGATTTTTGAATAAAAGATTATTAACCATATACAATTTAAGTTGTAACAGATTATAACAAATTAGAAAATGGAAAGTGACAAAAAAAAAAAAGGAAAAAATAAGGATATATAAAAGATTTTCACAAAAAAGCATTGATAATCGACATATGTTGGTTGCCTCTCCGTGAATCTATGACTCTCTAGATCTCCGACCACCGCATCTGCTTGTCGCTTCATCGGGAACCACCACGTTTTCTGCCCATCTTGTTTTTGTACATCTCCGCCGTGCGTCATCCACTAGAGTCCAAAGTTCAGACAATAGTTTTGTTCTTGAAAATCTGGGAGGTTATCCTCCTTGTGGAAATTTGATGGTTGTTTTTATGTTGTTAAATGATAAAAGGGCAGAATATGAGAGTCTCTCGTCTATAAGAGTCTCTCCTCTATGATCAATGTTTATTTTTAGGTATCTGAAAAAGTTGAAGAGCAATTTTAAAAGTGAATAGATAGCACACAGTGTCATAAACTATTGTCCGACAACTACTCCATTACTAACTATTAATTTCATTTAGCTTGAGTCCTTTAAAATTCACTTTTGCAAATTTACTCAAATTCTGTTTTGCTATTTATTAGTCAATGCTAATGATTTTAATTGTGTCTAGTATAATTTGTTTGCTTGCTTGTTATATATAATAGTAATATAAAATACCTTAAATGTTGAGTTTTAATTCAGTAGTTTTATATATAGATTTATGTTTTTTAAATTTGATTATATATTTCGATAGATGATTATGTGTTTATAATTTTTTTTATTTCAGGTATAATGTTAAGATTAATAAAATAAAAAAATAAAAAAATAATAATAAAAGATAAACCAAGCTCTTTATAAAGAAAAACAAGTTGCATAATAAAATGAATGATACTGTCATATATATAGAATAAGATGTTACCTGACAATCTACTTATCGATTGTTTTTGAAATATGAAAACCCCGCAATTGTCAGATATTTACAAGTATTTTTAATATTACGTTCGATATTATATATGGACAAACCGACCGGTAAAAAATCAACATTTTTATTTTGTTATCCAATCAAAGATAGACACCCTAAAACCTGGACAACTGAACCCAATTTAAAAGAGATAAAATATAACTTAATTAGGATATAATTCCTAAATACAATAAAAACAATAATCGTTTGCTACTAGTTAACCCTTATCTTTTCCATTCTTTATCAAAAAGACTTGTAAAGCATAAAACATAATAATTTATTATTTACATATATTATTTTGAGTTAGAGAAAATAAAAGGCTCTTTCTTATTCATTTGTGACTTAGTTATTCTTTTTGTTATTATTTTGTGTTATGAAGTTTGTTTGTGAATTTGGTTTGATAGCTCAAAATTTATGAAATTTATTATGTAATAAGAACTAGAAAATATACCTCTTTGTCTAGTTAACCTCGTTCGTTTTTGAGACAAATGGTCAACAGTCTTTGAGACAATTGATAACGAATATAATTGTTTGCAACTAGAAATGCTAAAGGAAATTTAATAAACTAAGACTACAGATTTAGTGATAGTCCATTGATAAATTTTGCAATGTATATAAAAATGTTTGTATTTTAGTTTCTTCCAATATCTCAAAACAAAAGAAGTGAAAACAATCGTCCAAAAGAAAGACAACTAACAAAGACATTTACAATCTCATCCTAATAATGTATCCAAGATGATATTTTTTCATGCATGAAATGAGGCAACCAAAGTTAATTAATATTTGGAAATCTCATATGAAAGCAATGACAACCTACTATCTATCATGGACATATTGCCTTATTCAGTTCATGTAAGAAATGGACATTTTTATTTTGTTATCCAATTAGAGGCGGACACCACTACTACTCCTAGATGCACCACTAAAAAAAACACCCTAAAACCTGAACAATTGAACCCTATTTAAAGGAGATAAAATATAACTTAATTAGGATATAATTTCTAAATACAATAAAAACAATAATCTTACCTTGCTATACATGCTACTAGTTAACCATTATCTTTTCCATTCTTTATCAAAAACACTTGTAAAGCATAAAACATAATAATTTATGATTTACATATATGGACAAACCAGCTTTAAAAGAGTTCCTCCTCCGTATATTATATATATATATATATATATATATATATATATATATATATATATATATCCTATTCACGAGTTTTATCTACATTTTGGCGTAAAATTTTTACATTTCTATTTTTAATTTAAGCATTTTTCTTCACATGGTTATGGTACCTGACTTTTGTGCTTTGGCAACTAAAGTCCTTCTAAGTTTATCTATGCATGACTTTGGTCCCTTACTTCTGTGGTTTGGCAACTTAAGTCCTCCTAAACTTATATTATTACTAAAAGGGTTCTTCTATTTATATCCATTACTGTCGTTGCAACGTGCTAAAATCCTAGTAATGCTCTAAAACTATCTCTACTTTATCCACAACCGAGAGAACCACGATCGAAAGGACTAAAGTACCCTTAACACTACTTAGAAGTACATCACATCGACCCAATTATAGCAATATAATCAAAATATAAAACAACTTTTATAGTACATTTTGGTTGATTTTTCAAAACAATGTCTTATTAAGAACAAGTAAACAAACAATCATATGGATTTCAGATGTTAGCTAATGTACTTCTTAAGAACTAAGACACATGAAAATAGTGGAAATATTGTAACATTTAAGTCCATAATTACTTAATTAATCCAATTATTAGTATAATCCATTTCAAAAAAAAATATACTAAAATGTTAATCCCCTCAATCCTAAAAGAAGAAAGTTCATAAACCTCTCAAGAGGGTGTAAATGCATTAGGCTCTAGCTTTTTTGTATTGCTTGATTTCATTAATGATTCCTTCTGTAAGAGCATCCACATCGTTATTTTTTCCAAAGAATTTTATAAACTCCATATTCGGATCCATCAAGTACCTAAGTAACATACGAAAATAGTAAAAATTTTAATAAAAATATATTTACTTTTCTCAAATCAAAGAAACAGAATAAAGATATATACTTACATAATTATTGAGTGATCAACAAGGTAATCTGAGCCCTCTTCCTCTGTTTTCATATAGTAAACTCTATAAGCACGAGCAGCCTTTTTAATCTCATCTGGATCACCCGTAAGCCCAATCAACTTCGGGTGAAACTCTGAAATTAAAAAAAAAAAAAATCAAAATCAAAAAAAAAAAAAATTATGAAGTTCCTACAAAAAAGAAGAACAACTTTTTTATACCTTTAACATATTCAGAAACTTGTTCTACCGAATCCCTTTCTGGATCAACCGAAATAAAAACCGGGACTATTTCAAAACCTGATTTCGCCTCTGCGAATATGGAAATAAAATATTGTTTTTTTTATAATGAGTAACGTGTATTTTTTTTATGAGGAAATTTATTATTTATGTACATACTTATTTTATCAATCGCAGCAGCAAGTTTTTGAAGCTCATCCGGGCAGATATCCGGGCAGTGGGTAAAACCGAAATATATCAGAGTCCATTTGCCCTTGAAATCATTCTCAGTGACCGATTTTCCATCATGGTTAATGAGGTTGAATGGACCACCAATGGCTGCTTTTCCAGCAGAAGGTCCTTGTTTTACTGCAGTTGAAGAAGTGTTTATATCTGCAGAAGTAACAGAACGCTCATTACACATGTAATTAGATAACATATAAAGGTCTAATTAGAAATATATAAAAACTGTTAATGTAATGTTCAATCAGAAATATAGTTCATACGAAAGGCAGGTTTATAATGTAAATGATGCAATAGTTGTAGTTGTTTATGAAGTTCATAGAACATGCAAAAGCTCATCTTGTGGAAGATTTACTAACAAGATGCCAGATAAATCAAGCAATTGCAGGAAATACAGTTGTTATTATAGTCTATATCTAATCATCCCTAAAACTAAACAAATACCCTACTCACCGTAGTTATCTACCTTCAATATGCCGTTTCTTTTCCTGATCATAGTAGAAGATAACTCCAGCTCCAGTCGCAACCAGCAAAAGAAAGCTCAACCAAGAAATAGGCTGCAGATCATTGCATTATCGGTTAACTTATGCTCGGTGAATTAAAGTGCAAAGAAAGCATAGATGAAAAGCCAACATCGCTTAGAATGGATTGAGTATTTGTTTTCAGTCGTAGTAAAACCAATATCAGTATTTTCTGGTTAATACCGAAATTGACATAGAAAATCAAGATGTAGTAAGAAGATTACCCCGCCTCGAACAGATTTTCCCTGTTCTGAACTCTGATGCGAATCTCCGGATTGCTTCCCCTGATCAGAGTGAGAATCCGATGCGGTTCCTTTCAATTCTGAATCAGCTTGAGTATTAGCATTAGTAGATAGAAACCTAGGGAGCTTCGTAAACGATCCTACATCCTGAAAATTGAAGAAATAGAACACTATTTCACAACATAATTATCGAACTGATACAAGAGATAAACAAATGAGAGCGAACCGATTGAGGGAGAGGTCGGTGGAATGGTGATTTAGGAATTTCAGTGGAGAGCTGTAGTGTTAGACGAGATGTCGTGTGAGAAGAGAAGAGTCGGTAAGCACGACGGAGATGAGCAGTTTTTGATAGCACGGCAGCCATGGCTGGCAATGGTGTCGCGGCGGCTGTGTGGCGGAGTTACGTTTTAATTTGTAAATCGGCAGTCGGAGAGAAGAACCGCATATAAATCTTGGTGCCTGCGCAATGGTTTTGTGCTTTTTGAGTTAATTACAAGAATCGTACCTCGTATTTGAATAATTACAATAATCATCCCTCATATTTGAGTAAATATAAGTTTATGCTCTTTAGTTCAAAATATTTTTCACTTGCTGAAACTATAAGCTCTGACTCTCTGATTATCGTCATCAGTTCCAGCTCCTTCACGCATCAATGGCGGCGATGAACCTCTCATCATCTACTCACACCACCACCACCACCACCTCCTCTTCTCTCCGATTACTAACCGCCTCTCGCACTTACACCTCCCCTAATTCTCTTCAATGTTTTCACTCAACCCACATCAAAAACCTTTCCTTCTTCTCATTCCCTTCTTCAGTTTCGCTCAAACCCAACCACAAAATTAAAACCCGTCGTCCTCTTCTGTCTCTCGTCGTTTCTGCTCTCGGGAAGCTATCGGATACGGAATCGGTCCCCGTTCCTCCCGAATCCGACGCTGTTTCCGCCGTATTCCCCCCGGCTTCCGGTGTCTACGCCGTCTATGACAAAAACGATGATATGCAGTTTGTGGGTTTGTCCCGAAACATCCAGTCCAGCATCCTTTATCACCAGAAATCAGTACCAGAGCTCTGTGCATCCATCAAGGTACATACTTCACTTTTCCCCAAAAAAATGTTCTTAATTAGGTCTTAATAGCTTTCGAGATTAATTTGAAATCATATAGGTTGGAGTGGTGGATAATCCCGATAGATCAGCACTAACCCAAGCTTGGAAATCATGGATGGAAGAACACATAGAAGTCGCCGGAAAAGTCCCTCCCGGCAACGAGACCGGAAACACCACATGGGTCCGGCAAGCACCAAAGAAAAAGGCCGATCTCCGGATTACCCCTGGCCGAAATGTTCAACTAACAGTCCCTCTAGAAGAACTAATCGATCGTATGGTGAAAGAAAACAAGGTGGTGGCTTTCATCAAAGGGTCAAGAACAGCTCCACAATGTGGATTCTCTCAAAGAGTTGTTGGGATTTTGGATTCAGAAGGGGTGGATTACGAGAGTGTGGATGTGTTGGATGATGAACATAATGGCGGATTGAGGGAGACATTGAAGAGATATAGTAATTGGCCTACTTTTCCTCAAGTGTTTGTGAATGGTGAATTGGTAGGAGGGTGTGATATATTGTCCTCTATGCATGAAAATGGTGAGCTTTCTGGTTTGTTTAAGAAGTAGTTTATCTGATTATATCATTTTATTTGATGAAATATAAATAGAAAAGATCATGTACTTGTTCATTTGAGAATTGAAATCTGCATATTTCAGTATTTGCTTTTGCTTTCTCACATTAGACTTTAGAAGTGTAAAATATAGCAGTTGTTTATTGTAGCATCCTACTATAATTGACTAAGTACCATGCTATAATTGAGTAAGTTATTCAAAGTATATTTATAATTAAAATAAAAAAAGTAAAAAATACAATGTTGCAATAGAAATAAATGAAAGTACAAAGCTTTATTTAATACACAAATAATCGAAAGTACGTTGCTATTTCAAGAACAATGAGTTTGCATTGTCATCACTGCAATAGAGACAAGGATGTTGCACAAATCCTTGAATCTTTAAAACATTCCTAGCCCTCAACACAACCTCTTTGTTACTCAAATCACCTTGATTCTCTTTCAACACGATTTCAATCGCATTACTAAAAGCACCATAAGCTTTCCCATTACCCCCGTTAGGGTTCATATCTGCAGAAGTCTCATTTGCTTGACACCCACTTAGCAAAATCCCGTTATCTTCATGTAAGGATGGAATGGAATCGATTTCATGCGAAGGGAATCGGAATCGGAGACTTGCAGTGTCTCCAAAGAGCTCGAGAAAGTGTGTGGCGAGATCAGGTGTGTTTATGTGTGTTAGTGATGAAAGATGGAGTAGAATTGATTCAAAAGGAATGGTTTTGGATTTGGTGATGATTGGGATGGAGGTAGGGGTAGGGGTAAAATTGGAATTTTTGAGGGACGATGGGCCGATTTGCTCTTTTTCTTTGTCGATTAGTCCGCCACTATGGCAAGAATCAGAAAGAATGGTGAAAGTTGCTCCTTTTGGCACTCGATTCACTATGTTTCGGAAATCCAGATCTACAAAATTTATATTATTATAATACATGTTTGAAAGAAAATACTTAATCTGCAACACTTTTTAAAACTAACCTGTAATAAGATTAAAATCGCAAGGAACAATGGCTTCATCTAGACGACGAAAAGTGTGTGGTGGTTTAATCGAAGGAACTCGTGTTCCATGACCACTATAGTGAAAATAAAGAACATCACCTGGCTCAGCTTGGTCAACCATATGGTCAAGTGCATCCTTTATGTTTGCACCTGTTGGCATAACAAGTGAGCCAGGTGCATCGGTTAGAAGATTGATGTGATTTGGGTCGAACCCAAATCGGTTAATGAGAACTTGTCTCATGGCTAACACATCATTTATGCAACCATGTAACTCATTTGGTGTGTTTGCATAGTTGCACCCTACTAAAAGAGCTAGTTTCTTGGTTTGGGTGTCTTTCATGTTTGAATTTTGATCGAGTAGTTGGTTTTTTTGTATGGTGGTTGTATGTGGATTTATAGGAAGAATGTTTTAGGTTTTGGTGGTTGAAGCAATGTTTTCTTGTCTTGGAAGTGAACTTGGTTATTAACTTAGAAGCATAACTGTTTCTATTTTTGTATTTAATATTTTTAGATGGTGTTTGATAAAATTAAGTAAATAAATAGTGAAAGTTGAGAGATAGGAATGATCAAGACAAGGTGAGATAATGCAACTACACGAGTCATAAACTATATATGTACGTTTCTCTTTAACTTGACACACACACACACACGCGCTAAAAGAACTTAACTTAATAAACTAAAGATTTATTTTTCACGTCATCATTTATTAAAATATTTTTTAATCATCATTTATAAAGACAACTTTATTTAGACAACATTTAACGAAAAAAAAAACATTGTCTTACACAAATGAACCACCTAAATAACACAACAATTTCCACAACACATTCAAATTACAAACGGCTGATTTGGGGCTTCTTTATAACGGGCTTAAAACTAGCAATACCCGTGATCTCTCTACCAGTCACCAACGTGTTAATGTCATACGTTCCTTCATATGTGTAAATCGGCTCCAAATCTCCAAAAGCCTGTCACAAACCAAAAAAAAAAAAAAAAAGGTCAACACTTCAAACGTTATACAATTTAACACCAAAATTTTAATGAAAAAAGTGAATACCTTTGCAACTAAAAAGTCGGATATTATTCCATTCCCACCAAGTAATTCACGACCCAATGCAACGGTTTCTCTAGCCCTCAAGGTGATCCATGACTGTATGTTTGAGAAGTAGGCAATTAGATCAACAGAGTATTTAATAATATAAAATAGGATTTTAATGCATGAAATAGTAATGTAGAATATTGTAATAGAAATTAAAAAACAAATAAACAAAAGTAGGTTGATATTTGTTCCATACCTTTCCCAAGCTGGCTTGACCCGGAGTCATTTTACCACTTTCATACAACTTGCAAAGCCGCCAACCAATCAAAAACATGGCTTGGATATTAGCCAACATTTGAACTAACTTTTGTTGGTTGATTTGAAATGCTGCTAATGGAGCTCCAAATTGCTTTCTCTCTAATAAGTATCTATAAAATTTTAATTAAACAAAAAGAATTAAGAAACGTGACATGACAGAACAGGTTTCACTGTGAACAGCTTTTACTGTGGCTAACATTGTTGTACTGCGTGAATAGGACAAAAACCATAACTTTTTGTCTCGTTCAAAAGGGAGGTGATATTTCCACTTGTGTTTTTGATTCATCCACTTGAAAAAAAGGTGTTTGGACTTTTGACTTTTATACCCCTCCTTTTAAGTGAGGAGAGAATAATGTTGAGGGGTATAAACGTCAAAAACACATTTTTTTTAAGTGGATGGATCAAAAAACATGCGTGGAAATATCACCTCCCCATCCATTTGTGGAAAAGACGTAAATACCCTCATCATCCTCATTACCTATGGCACATATCGTAGACACCCATTGTGATGCCGATAGGTTGCCAGGCAACCATGACACGGGAAACCGCAAGCACCTACATTCGGGTAAGGGTAAATACGTAAATTTAAGTGTATTTGTTTTCTACAATTAAAAAAAAAAAAAAAAGGAAACTACTTTGCTTGTATCTTGGAAAGAGTTGACCCCAGGTAACCTATCTTCATCAGGGACAAAAACTTTTTGTAAAAGAATATCTCCATTTTGAACCATTCTAAGCCCGATTTTATTTTCTATTTTTGTCGCTTTTAGCCCTGGTGAATTCTTCTTTAAAATGAATCTGTAACAAAATACTTGTTAAAAAAATAATAATAATACCTAATGGTAAATTTAAACATGATTGAAATAATTATTTTTACCCATTTATCTGGTTTGTGTTTTTGTTTTTAGCAAAAATAACCAAAATATCTGCAAAAGTGCTGTTTCCAATCCATCGTTTTTGGCCTTCAATCACCCATCCTCCTTCCACCTGATAATTTAATATCATCAGAAATATAAAAAAATAAAAATAAAAAATGGGATCATGGTGTTGACTGTTGAGTGTTGACCTTTGTTGCTGTTGTTCTAAGGCCACTTGCATCACTTCCATAATCAGGTTCAGTCAACCCCTAATAATAAAAAAAAAATTATATTAAAAAAAATAGAAGAAAATAAATTGAAACTATTTTATATTTATTAGATAAAAGCTCAATCACTCACCCAACAAGCTATAGTGTCAAGTTTTGCAAGTGATGGTAAATATTTCTGTTTTTGTGTTTCTGATCCACATAAAGCTGTTGTTGAAAGAATAACAAGTTAGAAGATTTAAAAATAAATAAATAAATTAACTGATTTTAAAATTAAAATCAAGATCTTACATATGGTGAGCATTGCCAATGAAGAATGAACTAAAATAAAAGTAGAGCAACTTGCATCAACTCTGGCTATTTCTGCTGTAGCTAATGCATTTGCAGTGACAGAAAAACCTGGACAACCATACCCCTGAAAAGTGAAAAATTCAACTCTTTTAACAAACAATTGCAATATTTATGATCTAAAAAAAGAATTTAAAACAGATGTTATTTACTCAAAATACCTTGATAGTTCCACCAGCTATATTCAAAGCTCCTAGTTTTGGAACAACTTCAAATGGAAACTCTGCCTTTTCCCAATACTGCATTGATTTGTTAAAACTTAACATCAGTTTTGAATATATCTAGTGTGTGTGTGTGTGGGTGGGTGGGGGGTACCTTGGTCATTATTGGAGCAATTTCTTTCTCCACACATGCTCTTACTCGTAGTCTTAGAGCTTGTTCCTCAGGGGTAAGAAGGTCAGCAAAGTGATAGTAGTCTGAGGCTGCAAATGTTAAGTAATAAAAGGGATTATAAAGGGCAGAATAAAGGTGTTGTGTTCTTAAGCTTAAATAGTCTTTTCAAACTTACTGCAAGGTGGAAAGATTGAAGCTGGTGTTGCTTGAGGAAATGCAATGGAGACATCCATTGGTGGAAAATTGGAATGTGAGCTCTCTGAATCGTTGTTTTGGTCATCTGTGTAAAAGAAAAGGAGAAAATTTGATAATTAGAATCCATGAATCAAGAAACTATACAATGGACCCTATTTGACTATTTCAAATGATCAGAAAAAGTGCAATTTCGTGTCTTCATTCTCTTTAAAATCTTTCTACTAGAGTTAATATCTTGTGAATTCCTTGTCTGAAAGGTAGAAGAATATAAAGATAAAACTGCAAAAGAAAAGGCGACATCTTAACTTTCTCCCTTAACGGAAAGTAAGAGAGAAAGAAAAAGGATTAAGTCAACACTCAACAGGCCCTATTTGGGGAAGTTACAGACGCCTGTACAATTACAGAAAAAAATGAACTAATTTCAAACTCGAGATCGAACTGTAGCTCATCAATCACAAAGCGCATGCATGAATCATCAAATGGATTTTAAACGATAAAGTTTTAAAAATTAGTGATCGAATTGAGCAAATTTCAGCATAGAGTTCAAGTTCAGGTCATCAGGTGAATGAACTTTGTCGGCGATTTTCGAATTCGAGGTTTTGGGTTTACTTTGCAAATTGCAATTAAATTAAGTACGCCTCATTAATCATAAAACACACAAACAATCATCAACAGTATCGAAATTTCAAGACTCAATTGAGTTTTCAGCATAAAGCTGTACATAACATCAACAACAAATAAAATAAAATAAATCACATGAAGATGATGATGATGATAAGAACAAGTACAGAGAGAGTAATTGAATATACCGCGAGGTTTAGATGATTGCATAGTCATGGTGATTCCCGAGACGAAGGATCAAGTAAGAGCTGAGGATCCGTATAGAGAGAAAGTGGTTGAAGCAAGACGAAATCTTGGTTTTCTATTTACTATTGTCTTCCCCCTCCGGTATGGCAATTGGACCCATGATCATATTCTTATTTATCCTTTTAGAAAATCTTTTTTTTTTTTTTTTTTTTTTTTTTTTTTTTTTTGTGTCAAAACGAATAAATTTCATAGAATTATAATTTTTAGAATATTTAATTAATATGAAATATTTTTGACAGCTTTTATAATTTTATAATATTTAATTAATATGAAATATTTTAGACAGCTTTTATAATTTTATAATATTTAATTAATATGAAATATTTTAGACAGCTTTCAATCTTTGCAAGTCTAGTTAGGCTTAGTTTGAAAATTATAAAGCTAGATTTTAGCTTTTAGATTAGGTCATTAAAAAATTAGTTTACAGGTTATTTTATAAATTAAATAGACTATTTTTATAGTTTTAAGAAACCGTTAAATTAGAATAAACAGGTTGTCTTTGCCAAACATTGTTTTGTTTTGTTTGTTTTTTCGAAACAAAAACGTTTGAAGTTTGCGGGTTATTTCTATAATTTTTTTGCAGTATATGAGGTGGGTCAAATGGTTATAGTTTGTAATAAAAAATTTGTTTGTTTTTTAAGTTGTAATAAACTAAAATTTAAATAAACTTATTTAGAAAACTTAAAATAACTTTTATTCATTTATTACAAGTGAATTTTTTTTAAACATATTATATTTATTCATTTAAATTATATATATATATATATATATATATATATATATATATATATATATATATTAAATTTCTCCATCCTTAGCTATAGTAAATATGCTAAGGAGTTGATAAAACCGGTCCTTTCTTTATTGCAGTTTGTTATCTAGTGGATTAGTTGTTTTGCCTTTTTGTTTTGGGTAATTAATGTCATTTTATCAATTCTTTATGGACACGTGTTTTTGTTTCATCCACTCTATGTGTTTCGTCGGTGTTACGTGTCATACAACACCTGCTTCACTGCCTCTGAGTTCCACTACCATTTACCCACCGCCTTCCTCCAATTAATTTTGAACATCTCTTCTAATCAGAGATGCACCCACAAAAACATCAAACGCTACCATACACGATCTCCTCCACACCTGCTTCGACTTCGTCAACGGCTTTCTCTAGCGCGTACTAATTGTTCATAAGGTTAGTTTACTCTAATTATATTTTTCATTACAAAAATATTTCAAATTATATTTTCATAAATAAAATGTTTATATATAATAAATTTAAATTAATTATTACTTTATTATAAATAATTATTAAATAAATAAGATTATATTTTTATAATAAATATATCAAGATTACGATCATATTTGTTACTATATTTTATAAATTATGTTACATTGTTTCAAGTTTTTAATATATATTTAATTTTTTTATATGAATTCAAAAAATAAATATTAAACTCTATATTTATGATTAATTAATATAAATTAGTATATAACATGACATTATAAATATTAAATATTGCATTTAAATTATAATTAATAGATAAAATAAACTAGAAATGTATAAAATAAATATGAGAGAAACTAAAATTGGCAACCAAAGTTTACGTCAATTTTTAGCGATATGAATAGTATTCTTCCAAAAATGAACGTAGAAATAGGGTAGGGTTGAAAAAAATGGGGAATAAATAAGGAAAAAAAATAGAGTTTTGGGTGGGTTGGAGATACCCTTAGGCTTAGTTTGACAATTATAAAGGTAGATTTTAGCTTAAAGATTATAGGTTATTAAAAAATTAGTTTATAAGTTATTTTATAAATTAAATAGACTAGTTTTATAGTTTTACGAAACCCTTAAATTAGAATAAGCAGTTTGTTTTTGCCATACATTGTCTTAGGTTTGTTTGTTTTTTCGTAATGAAAATGTTTGAAGTCTACAGACCACTTCGACAACTTTCTACGGCAAATGAGGTGGGTCAAAGGATTATAGTTTGTAATAATAAGTTTGTTTGTTTTTTAACGTCTACAGGTAGCTGCAATACACTGAAATTTAAATAAACTTATTTTGCAAACTTAAAATAGCTTTTATTCATTTATTACAAATGATTTTTTTTTGTTAAACATATTATATTTATTCATTTAAATTATATTTAATTTTGTGGTTGGTAATCAAATTGTTATTTAGCATATAAGATGTGTCACGTATTTAGACCAAATATAGAAGTCACTTTACTAATATTATTTATCTACACCGTATTGAATAAAACCGATTTCATTGTTTATTATTTGAATTTTTAATTTTCAATTATTGACTTTTAAATCTGATACCAAAATAAAATTTAACTAAAAATATTATCTCGTTAAAAATAATTCTAAATCAAATTTTTATTTAGTTTTAATTATATGTAAATCGAATATAAAGATCATTGTGATGATGTGATTTTTGAAGACGTTTATATAATATAATTAAACATAATAATTACTAAATAACAATAAATAAAATTGTTTGATGTAGCAAACAACATGTTTATTTTGTTACATTTTCCAAGACGGTTGTTGTTTCTTCGGTTAGTATTAATAAAATTGATAATTTTAGTAATAAACTTTATAATGTATTAATTTCTGATTATTAATAATATAACACAAAGGAATATTATATGAAATTAAAGGGTTTTTAAATTATGTAAAATATACTTGAGTTGCTTATAATAACTCTTATAGTATTATTAAAATAATAAACATGTTGAAAAAAATAAAATAAATCTATATTAAATAATATAACTTAAAGTAAGGTGAAAAGATGTTGAAAATATGTATCCATGTAACGTCTCATTTTTCACAATAAATTTTTTTCTTTTTATTTAAGTAAATCCTCCTAATTATAAATTCATTATTGAGAAAACGTTTATTCAAAATACATTTATTATAATTTCAGAGTAATATTTAAAACGCGAAATCTTCATTGTTGTTGATGAATGTATACAATCATGTATTTGCTTTCCTGTGACATTCTCATTTTCACGGCGAGAAAAGACCGATTTTGTTTATGCTTTATAAAAATCAGAGTACCTCTTTTAATAAAAATGTTGCGGAATTTGTTCCCAGTAAAACATGATAAATACGTTATCAAAACATTTCTGAAGAAAATTATTTTTATTCATTTAAAAACATTTGGGATGTCATCGTCAATACAGAAACATAAGCATAAATAGAACTTACATTCATTATCACTAGTGATTTATATCTCTTTAATCTTTCAGTGTAATATGACTTCATATCAACACATGTGATATAAATAAACTGAGTGGGTTATGCTTGGGTGTCTGGTGAGCACATAGGGTTTTCAACCCACAATAAATAAGTTTATTAACTTTATCAAACCAAACAAACCCGATTACTCATTCCCGTTATCCTCACTTTACGTCCTTAAAACATCTAATACAATGGACATAGTCTAAGGACTATCATCGGGATGGACACTACTGCTAAGGGGATTCCTCAGCAATAAATGTCCTTAAGGCAACCATGTGGAGGATGAAGTACACCTGGTGAGCACACAGTTCAAATAAACACCTACAGGTTGCGAGCCTGCTAGCGTTCCACTAGACTGTCTAGAATAGTCCGTGGTCATCATCTATACTCCGCTAGATGACTGGATCATCAATAACATCTATAACGATGCCTCTCATTATTTTATTTTGTCACACAGTAACTATTACATCTACCCATGTTTTACCCAACACATTTTGTAGATATAAAATACATATACAATTTATATCATTTAAAAAAATGTATAAAATCGTTCATCCAACATAGATAGCAAGTATACAGATAATATGCACACACAACACGTAATTTATATAAAATACTTCATATCTATGTGTAAGTTGAAAGTAACTATGCATTCACCTGAAAAGGTGGTGAACCCGAACTCAGACAGCGCTTCGCTTCTTAAAAATAATTTCCTTCAACAAAACCTAGTATTATTACCACTAGAGTTTAGTCTATTATTCGCCGAAACTAATTAATAGTCTAGCTATTATTACTATTATATAAGCGTCAAACAATAATTATATAACCAACAATAATAGCCCAAGTACTTATTATAAGTTCCTAATAATGTTACTATAATTAAATAAACGATATATTAAAAATAGAGTAGGCGTAGCTCACTTACAGCGGGTTTTATAGAAAATTGGGCTTTGCTTGGAGTAGCGTTACAGAGCCGAAAAGCTCTTCTTCTCGGAGTCGTCGATCACTCCGGGGCTTCCGCCTCGTGCTAGGGAGGTTCCCTAGGCTTTTTAGGGGTTTCGGGGCTAGAGAGAGGTTCTAGAGAGAGAATAAAGAGAAGAAAGAATGGAAAAGGTGTGAAGAAAATAAGGGTGAGAGAGGTTCTATTTATAGGGTGAAAATGGCTGAACTTGGTGCCACATGTCACCATCTAGTGGCAAGACTTGGGGAGAAAGCAATGGCCAAGATTGTGCCACATCACCCATTTTCGTACAACACACTTCCGACTTCTAAAATCCGTAACTTTCACATACGACCTCCGTTTTTTACGTTCTTTATATCCACGCGTAGGTAAAAATAAGATATACAACTTCCATTTTGACTCTGTCGGCTAATTATCGACCGATCTTAAATTTAATAGTACGAGGAGATTATAATGTTAAATGCTCGCGTAAAATTCATAACTTCTACATACGGACTCTGTTTTCGTCTGTCTTTTTACCGTTGAGTTCCTATTAATGAGATCTTCAAATCTCATTTAGGTCACGTATGCCAAAAACCGTTCGAACTAAAATTCGAGTTTCGGGTCGTGCACTACTATGTCAAATCTTAGAAAATTCATAACTTCCTCATACGAAGTCAGATTTGGGCGTTCTTTTTTTGTATGTTCTCGGTTTAACATATACTATAAATTTTATTTGGATCGATAAGGATAAAAAGTCCTTTATCAAAAATTCACTAATTACATCTCCCGGTGCCGTGCCGGTTTTGCCGTAAAACTTCGACGTGCCATAACTTCTTCGTTATAACTCGAATTTCGGCGTTCTTTATATGTACAGAACCCTTGAGACATATTATAAAACTTGGTTAAGATTATTTATTCTTAATAATTTTTTGTCGAAAAGTCATTTTCGACCCCTATTATTTCTAAATTGAGTAGCCCGGATCTATGGGCGTTACACTTCCCAAGATAACTGATGATACCTTAAACAATAAACAACTGGATAAGCACAAAGCTTAGTGAGTCTACTCCATACGATAAATATACAAGCATACATCGGGTCCACTCAGCCATCGGGCTGGAATACTCAGGGTTTGTTAGCATACCGCCTCAACCCAACTGCTCTTCCCGAGCCTCCGTGCCTTCGACTTACTGCCAGTCCGAACCAAGTATCTTGGCCTACAACACAAAGCAGGATCGCCTCAACCCACCACTACCATATTTCGACATATAAACAATCAAGGATCAAGTAGTCACATAATACAGGCAAACATCAATCATACATCTCACTACCTTCTACTAGTCCTCTCACAGCATACAGTCCCGCTACCAACTAACCTTCATGAAATTTGTAACCATAAGTAACCAGAGGTGAGATAACCACTCAAACAGATGATCCTACTCTAGAGCCACAACCAAACAAGGAATATGAAAGAAATACTAGATCCAGAGTTCTCATGCTATCATATATGACCAATACACAATCCCTAGGGCACCCCATTAGATGATAATCAACAAGTATAGATAGGCATACAAATCTACAGATCACTACCGCATAACAACATCCAACTACCAGGATACATATCTAATGAATCACTACAACATAGCAACATACTAACTACCAGGATACAGGTCTAACATATCATTACACTATAGTAACATACCAACTACCAGGATACAGGTCCAACAGATCACTACATCATAGCAACATCCTAATTACATATAATCCAAGGAATGCATAATCGTATATACTTAAAGGTTAGATAGTCACCCGGACATGTGACCGTACTCTAGAACCACAACCAAACAAGGAACAAGTAAGAGAGCCTAGATCAAGATTCTTTAGTCTATCCTATATGATTATATACAGTCCCTAAGGAATAGCTCTACTAACAGATAACCAAAACTAGTGGGCCAACATTGGTGCCTTCGACCCACAATACAGTGAGGTGAAACTTACCTCTTAGTCGGAAATGCCAACTGAATAATCTCTGCTCTGAAAAATCGACTCAACGATCACCAAACCAAAACCAAGGACCCAGTCTCAGTTAACAACTCAAAATACCTAAAATACCCCTAGGTCTAACTTGGTCAAAATCCTGGTCGAAAGTCAAGGTCAACGAGTCAAAATCACTTCACTCAGTTGAGTACGTGGGGCGTACTTAGTTCCTATGTTGGGCGTACCTAAGCCTTGACCAGGATCGGGCAGTTAACCACATACGCACGGCGTACGTAGGGTTACAGGCTATGTACACGCCAAAGTCCTTTTTCCCAATAAGAGCTTAATGTGTTCAGCTCTCACGTTCCAAATACAAATCCAAGGTCCAAATACCACTAAGAGTCATAAAGTTTCCTACTTTATGACTTTGCATGCCTATTAAGTGCTTAATACCAACAAACTTAACCTCTTAACACTTACAGACCATCCTAGAGCATGCATGGGGAAGATCTAAGCATCAAGACTTCATTTTTATGACTCAAGACCCTTCCTTGGTTCTGAATGGACGACTTATTTGGTTAAGAGCATGTCATGCTCAAGAATCATCATAGTTGGGACCAAAAATGCCATAAATGAAGAAAGAGTTAGATCTAACAGATAAGATGATCAAGCTATGAGCTTTTTACCTCCAGAAGGTTACTAGCAAGGTGAGAATCTATATCTAAGCTTCTTCCAAGCTCCAATGTTCTTCCACCACCTTCTTCTTCTTCTTCTTCAAGAACATTACCAAACACACAAATGAGCTCAAAGATGCACTCTTCTCACTAAGTATTAACTAGAGGGTCGATTTTCTGATGGAGGCTGATGAGAATGGAGACAATGGGGTCATAAGGATATTATATAGGGTGCAAAACCCTCAAAACCAGGGTTTGGTCTAAACAGCATACACGTTGTGTACTAAGGAGTATGTCGGGCGTACGTATGCAAGGCCCGCCTTCTTCATGCATGAGTACGCCATGCGTACACCCCAATTACGCACGACGTAAGAATCAAATGCCACTCTTTTAAAATTTAGGGTTTAATATGTACCTTCTCAGATCGGGTGTTACAGTCCAATGTTGCGTCGTGCAGCACACACACAACAGTTTTTAAGTCAAAAGTTTTTTAAAAAAAAAAATAGTTGTGAAAGGTTAAGTGTTGTGTTTGTTCTACACAACACAACAAGACGTGGTCAGAAGTGATTTTTTATCGAGTTCTTAAAATATTTTAGCTTTTAGCTTTTTTAAAAGAATCGAATTAAACTAAAAGGTTATTGTATCAACATAAAACATATATGGAACTTTGTTAATATATAATGGTATTTTTTTAGCTATATATCACCTTAACGTTGAAGTTGAAGTATGTATGTTTGCTGAGCTTTGGCACTTTCAAAAAAAGTTGAAGTATGTATGAATTATGACTGGAAAATGGGGCAACTACTTTTAGGGTGTTTAATTTCCGGAGGATAACATTAAACAACTATGTTGACTTGAAAGTGGTTAGTATATAATGATATGTTCTAACTTATGGTTGAAGTCATATACTTTTACAATAACTAGATGGAATTAGATGTGCCGTTGGCGCTGTGTTATGAAGGGATATTACACATATGAAATGGTTATGAAGGGATATTACACATATGAAACGGTTGCTGATATCAGTTATATAAGAAGGAGTAGTTTACAAAAGATGATCGCATCAGACCATTACATTAGCAAAAGATGGTTTCTTGGAAGATGCAGTAAACATAGGAGCCCTTTATTTTTCAATATCTGCCTCAGCCATAAATTTTATAATCTAAAAAAAAGTAGTTGGTTTTTTTGTGTTGAAATTAGTTGAGGGGGCTTACAAATCCACTCAAAAGGGCTCTCAAATCAACATTTTCATATGTTTCTTCTTGGGGCGTGTCTTGAAAATGCATCATTAATTATAAAATGCAACCACAACAAACCAATCAAATTATAAAAAAAAAATCCAAACTTTTATAAAAATTTAACATCTTTTATATAAACAATAAATTACATACTGCTGCAGATGCATCTTGATCAAGTTGTACAAGTTGCAAACTCATGCCTGGTTGATTTGACATAAACCTTGCAGTTCCTATTGGCTACAATCGCTTGCCATACCAGTTTTGACCTCCATAAACTCTGCTTTGTCAACTTAAAACCCTGAAAATATGAAAAGTAACGGTTTTAGTCCCTTAAAGATAAATCTGTAATTGTATATAACTAATATATATATATATATATATATATATATATATATATATATATATATATATATATATATATATATATATATAACAAACTTTGTTTTCTAAAAGGGAAGAAGAACAGTGATATGTAACGAAGAACTTTTGGGGAATGTCCCATTTTCTACATCTTTTATGGCTGCATTTATAACAGGTAAACAAAGAGATGCAACATCCTTGAATTCATTTTCTTGGCTTTCACCTTTTTTCCTGGAACATATGAACATTTGATATGATCTATTAAATATGTGTAAAACTAATAATCTTAAAGGGGAATTGGTTACTTACCACTTTAGGGAGATTGGTAAAGATGGTATCCCAGTAATTAAGGCTTGCCTAACTCCAACTATAGCACTCGAGGAAAACCTATTTTGATTACTAAAAAATGATTTTTTTATTTTGGGATAAAATTTGAGAATATTTTAGCCAACAGTTGGTTACATCCATTTCAAACCATTTGAGGCTACATACCCAACTTGGAAATCTCATAGCATGGACGTTTGTAACATTTACATAGCTCGTGCAGACATAAACATTTTCAGTGCATGATACAGCAAACCAAGCACCTCATAAATAAGTAATGGCAGCAATAAAATAAACCAATGTTAAACAAACAAACTACATATAAGCAAACTTAAGAAAATAAGTGAAGCAACTTGTGTTATGTTGACCTAATTTAACCATTCATAAAATAAAATGGTAGCTACTACTATATACATAACAGATTACATGATATATCAACCAAATGAGTGTTTCTATATTTGGTTAACAACTCAATCCTAAACCACACAACAATATATGATTGTATTAAAGGTGAATGTAGAGTCGAATGCAAATATGCTTAGTATGACATCGTAATTTATTTTGAAAAATGTACCTAATTAAAAGGAAACCATTGATTTAATCATAACATTATTTTTCTTCGATTCAACACATCTCTTACCTTTAGAGCTTCACATAACATCTTCAATTCTTCATTCATTGAATTATTGCTGCTTCTTGGAGATGGATATGGCGCATTATGGTCAAGATGCCCTGTCAATTTCATTGTCAAATTCGGATATTTGAACTTTACTTATTCTTTTCATGCAAATTGTTAATATCTAGATCATTAAAGAGCACCAACACTCAATTTTACAACCAAAAGCCATTGTTTCATAGATCAAACCTGAATGTGAAGCTTCTTGATCAGGGACAAATTCAAGAACAGAAACGGGGCTTCAATTTTCAATATTTCTAAGACTCTTCCAGCAAAAAATGTGATAAAGGGTAAAATAGTACTTGAAATCGTCTAAATTGCAAGATGACTTATACATGAAAAGTGGTAATAGTGGTTGAAGAAAAAAAAATTGTCTGTAACGATGGTGAAATGTTGTAAGGGAATGGATAAAATCCATTAAAGTAATCTTAATTTTGACCCTTTGATAACAAACTAACTTTGCAAATCGAGTCGATTTGATCTGAAATTGAAAATGCACAACTCAATCCCTATATTAATACACATACATGAGGAAAATATACAATTGCAATATTCACAAGATTTAAGAGACCTCATTTCGCAAACTTTTGGGTTTCAAACCATGTTTATTCCCCATCTTTCTCTTGTCTTTGTATCTTCCATGGAGTTGATCTGTCTTGAAACACCACAAAATTTCACAGACAAACTTTTAGTAATCATTTTGGCTAAAGCTATATCGATAATCAATCAGTTCAAGAAACCCATGAAAGAAATTTGATAAAAATGTATTTTTGTACAAATTTGATTTTAATCAGATTCCATAGAACATATCATCAGCTTCACATGGAAGAATGAAGATGAAATCACAAAAGGTCCGATGCGGTTATTTGGTCATCTGACAAAGGTAATACAATACGTATATATCTACATCCAAGTAATCAAAACTTTTTTTTATTAAGAAGTATGAGGAATGAAAACCATTATGAAATTACACCGGCTCCCAACTTAGGGTTTTTTTTTATTTTTTTTATTTTTTTTATTTTTAATTTTGAGGGTACATGATTCCATTTAAGAAAGAGAAAACGAAAACAAACCTTGCTGTTCATGGGGAGTGGCTCATCTAAAACCTGCATCAGAAGAAGACATAAATGAACCCTTTCATATCTCCACAATTTCTCCAGCGCCACCGAAGACCTGAGGAACGATTTTGGAAGCATCCACCTACGTCTCCTCCCAAATTGGCGGCGCCGACACTTTCAAAAACTACTCAGAAAACATTAACTTTGCATCCAGTGGTTTCGCCAAATACATCGGCATATCCACCGGCCACCATGAAGGATTCACCTCGTACGCGACTAACACCAACATCGCTAACTCAAACTTCACCAGCTACGCCACCGAGAACGTGGTGGTATTTGATCGGAAAATCGAAGTATATCGTTGGCGGTGTCGGTGGCCTTTGTGTTGGCGAGAGAGAAGGCGGAGAGGGAAGCAAGCAGAAAGAAAGAGGAAATAAAGAAAAACGAACGAATTTGTATTGGACGAGGAGGGTGTAAGGCGGCGACCCAAACGGATAAGGAAAGGGAAGAAGAGAAGAGTTGGGGCTTTTTTATGAAAAGGTAAACTTCAGTGGCAGCAGAAGAAAGAGAAAAATAATTACTGTTCCTCAACTTTTTATCGATTAATAGTATATATAATTGAACAAAATAAAATTTTGATTGCAAAACCTGATAAAAAATTTAGGTAAGCTTATATGGAACAATCGTAAAACTTGAATTTTTTTTTCATTGATATTGTTGGTCCCAACATGTCACTATATGAGTATGCATAGCCGGATTTCTAATAATGATTACGTTGTTTAAAAACTTTTCATAAAGTCTTAAATATCTGGTAAACTTTATTGCCATAATCATGCCTACCAAACATAATTAAACACCCTTTCAAGTTGACATAGTTGTTATCCTCCGGAAATTAAACAGCCTAAAGGCATAAAGTTTTAAAACTACAATAAGTTGCATCTAGTACAATTGAAAGAAAGAAAAGTTGTGAGATCGGGATTTATATGACGTTTCATGCTTTCAAGGAATCAGATATTCATGGGTTTTGGAATATAGATACAAACTTAACACATACTAGTATACTATAATATTGGATGTATCTTAGCAAAGAAATGCTTTATATATAATTATATATAAATTTATCAGTTCTAGCGGATACCAAGCAGATGGTGGTTCCGAAAAAAATGAGAGCTGAAATCGAAACCGCTTTCCAAAAACAAGTATCCTGTTTGGCTGCTCACCCATATATAGAATGATAATTTTGCCAATGTAAGCTATATTTTATGCAATTATCCCTTTTATTAATTATAATACATGACACGTTATTTAATCAAAATAAATAATAAAGTTCACTTCATAAACATACGGTTTAATACAAATAAATAAATAAATAAATAAATAAAAAGTTTATCTTCTGGAAACAAAACTTCTCCCATAACACGTTATTTTTCTATTTAATTTTCTTGGAAAAATATAAATAATTTATATCTATATATTATAGAAATGGGCACACCAATCAAGGAGGCGTTTCCCGTTCGTAACTTCGTATAAGAGAAATTGTGACTAAAACAATAATCTTTAGTGTTTTAAATTTCTTTAAAGAAAACACAATTTATTAGTAATTTAGTTTTTTCTTTTAACCGGGAAAAGATTAAATATATAACAAAAACCAACTCAACCTAGCAAAGTGCTATAGGGGAAAACATAATACAAAGTTTAAAGGAAATGAACATTAGGCGGGACGGATTGGAAGCCGGAAAGGTCCGCGGGAAGCTTCCTGCCCGGTGGAACACCGTACCATCGGTGTGGGAATGGATGGCGTGGGAACGGGTGAGAGGAGGCTCTCCCACGTTCTCTCTCCGTTGATGATTGGCTCGATTTTTTTTTCTTTGAACTAGCCGTTGAGCGGTAAAAAAAATTCCTTCTTTTTTTACTAATGGATACATGCATTTAAACCCATTTTTTTGTTTTTTGTTTTTTTATTTTACCTTTTTAAACACGTATAAATACCCAACTATTTACCTTCAGTCAACATTCAAACAAAACTTTATTTCCTCTATTTTCTTCTCAAATATATATATATATATATATATATATATATATATATATATATATATATATATATATATATATATATATATATGAGCCCCGACGAACAAACCCCAACTTCCGATCGAAGGAAAAGAAGTCATGGTTCGAGTTTAAACATCCCAACTCGAAACATTTTTGCTATCGATTCATTATCTCAAGGAGTTTATCGCCACCAACTCGATGCTCTCATTCAATCTCTACTACCATTTCAATACCAAAATGTTAGTCAATAGTACCCAATCCAAGTTCCAAATGTTACGCCGCAAATGTTTTCAAACTTTGTTGTTTTTCCGGATCAATAATCACCAAATCAACCTCAAATCCAAACCCAACCCCAAACTCAAACCCAAACCCAACAACAATGTCAACTTGTCGATGAGTTGGATGACTCGGAAGAAGAAGAAATGGTTCCTGAAACTCAACCCACACCACCCCCACAAAGACGTAAAGGGAAAAAAAACAAGCGCGCAAGGGTGTCTGTAACGCCCCATTTATGGTATGTGATTTAAATATAAGTATCTTCCTTCCTTAAGAGGAACTTGACGAGTCTGTAGCCGACTCGTCGAGTAGAGACGGGATTTACACACGTTCTTAGTTGGCGACTCGACGAGTCCATATTCCGGACTCGGCTAGTCCGCTTGTCTGGATGAAACCCTAAATCCCAGGGTTTGTACCATATTTAAATGTCATTATAGCCTCCTACCCCAACCTCCAGTACCATTAGAGCATTCCTATGTAAAACCCTAGTCCCCCTTTGTTGAGCTTAAGTGTTTTGTGATAGTTTGGGAATTGTAGAAGAGAAGGAAGGAAAGAAGGTCCATAGAAGAGAAATAAGATCCAAGAGCTAGCTTCCATCTGTTTCTCATTAAGGTAATAAAGTTATTACCTTGTGTATTCCTCCATTAAACCCTCTTGTATACTTGTTATGTCTCTTTTGGAGCCTTTTATGATTCAAACTCGAGATATGAGCTCTTCTTAGGATGGAGACCATAGATCTGGATGTTATTGAGCTCTAGGAACTCAATGTAGCTACCTTTATGCGGAAATAGCCTTGTTCCAAACCCTAAGTGCTTAGTATTGGATGATTTTGGTATTTTAGCCTCATTCTCGTATGCATGCACGTAAAGTTTGAAACTTTATGTGCAAAACCAGCCCTAGAAGCCCAGATCTATGAATTGGATGCACTGGAATCAACTAGAATCGACTGTATAGTAATGGCATGTAGAGGACTCGGCGAGTCGATGCCGTGACTTGGCGAGTCCAAGGCAATCTTCTTGGTCCCAAGATCAGACTCGACGTGTTCATATGATGGAGGAGCACTCGACGAGTTGTTCATACAACTCAGCATGTCCGATGAAGTTAGACTCGATGTTAGTATCGAAGAAGAACTCGTCGAGTCTTTACCAAACTCGACGAGTGGAAGCGGGTAGAGGATTAGAATGGATGATAGGGGCTCGGTGAGTTGGCGGCCCAACTCGGTGAGTCCGGTCAACTAAGAGTTGACTTTGACCTGGATGCTGAATTTGACCAGGGGTAAAATGGTCATTTTACCCTGAGAATAGTTATCAATATTTGATATAGTGTTTATGGGATTTGTAGCCGGGGAGTTTCAGAGTAGCAGACATGTAGTTTCAGATTTAGCATCTCAGTAGCCAGTGTCACAAGGTGAGTTTCCTTCCAGTAGGAATGGGTCTACGTCCACAATGTCGGCCTGTTTGTTTAGCAGTAGTTCCGGGCTTCAGTCCGATGCAATATTCAGGGTGCTTGATGTCTTTGTGATTCAAGCATGTGTTTGTGTTATGTGTTCTAGACTTCGGTCCGATGCAGTATGCAGTATATGTGTTTATGCTAGTAGTTATGATTATGCTATGTTCAGTTAGTTCTCGGACTTCGGTCCGATGCAGAGGGCAAGGCCCTGGATGGTTCCGAACTTTGGTCCGATGCAGTTTCTGGATTTCGGTATGATGCAGAGGGCAAGGCCCTGGTCAGTTTCCGGACTTCGGTCCGAGGCAATTTCTGGACTTCAGTCCGATACAGTTTCCAGAGAGGGCAAGACCTTGGTCAGTTTTCAGACTTCGGTCCGAGGCTGTTTCCGGATTTCGGTCCGATGCAGTTTCCGGATTTCGGTCCGATGCAGCGGGCAAGGCCCAATCTGTGCTTTATATGTTATTATATAGTATGTGGTAGTTTGGGGGAGCTCATTAAGCTTTGTGCTTACAGTTTCAGTTTTGGTTTTAGGTACTCCTGCTAGCAAGAGGAAGAGCTCGGGTTGATGGCATGGGACAAGATAAATGTGTGGATTTTAGAGTGAGGTAGGTGGGTATGGGCTTATAGGTGTACGGTAGGGTAGGTGTAAGAACCCCAAAATTTAGAGGGAGTTGACTTTTAGTCAACCAAAATGGCAAAATGGTCAACTATAAGAATTTTGTAAGTATACGAAGTTGTAACTTCATGATATTTTCCAAGACAAATTTAAGTCACTTAGGAGATGTTAGATGAGTAAGTTTAAGAGAAAGAATGCATGAGAATATGCATTTTGGTCAAAAGGGTATAAATGGAGTTTTTATGCTTTTGGGCCAAGTTTGTGACTTAATAGATTAATATCCATATTAAGTCAGTGAGAAATGACATACTAGAGTTGTAGAGTATGCTCCCACTTTCGCATACATGTAAAGAACATAGAAAATGAGTTTAAGACAAAGAAGATATGAAGGTTTGAAGACTGAAGAAAAATGTCCTAAGGCTGGAATGGAATCGACTTTAAAGGTTGCTATCATACAACCACCACGGCATAGTAAAAGAAGATAGCGATTCATACATAGTTTTTCTTCGTAATAGAAAGGCAATGTCCTTTGCCTCGCGGCATATTATATGGGTTCCACGATATTGTGGCCAAAGTAGGATGTTAGTGGAGATAGAGCCCCACGACACGATAAGTAGGATTCTAGTGGAGAAAGAGCCCCACGACACCACAAGCAGATCGACATGGTGCGGTGGCATAAGTGGCTGCCATTGACAGAGGTCAAGTGTTCACCACATCACGGTAAAGCGATCATCGCGATGTGATGTCACAATAGATGTAAAGGTTGTTAAGCCTTCTTCTCGCTAAAAACACCCTAAAACCCTTTGGAGCTAAGACTCGACTGCTTGGAGAAGTGGAGGAGACCAATTGGTGATTAAGGTTGATTATGGCTTGGAATAGACATGGAAAGCTCATGAGGTAATCATTTTCTCCATTTTGAAGCTAGTAGGGATTTAATGATGTTTTTTTTATGAAATGAGCTAATTTTGTAAGATTGTGTTAAGAAAGCTTGTTAGTAGTGAGTAATCAAGTGTTTAGATGCCTTGAACAAGATTTGTATGTGATTTCCATGGTGAAATTTGTATATATGAGAGTTAGGGTTTGAAACCCTAAATCGTGATTATGAGAATTGATGCATTAGAGTAGATTATAATGAATTAAGTAGTATGGGATGCTTAATTCATTGATTACACTATATTAAGTGATATAAATTAAGAAGATAAAACTATGATTCATTAAGTGATTATTTTGATTTAAAGAGACAAAAGCTCTTAATAGGCTAAGATAAGTATTAAGACACTTATATAAGTGTATGTGTAACACCGGATTTTTCAAAACAAAATGTTCATTTTTAAAACATAATTTCATTCATAAATTAATATCAAACATAATGTATCCACTGTCATCATAGTAAAAACATGTCCCAAAATCACATAAACAAGACACCACGAGTGTGTACAGATCATGCCGGTACCTTCCCACGATGATCACTAGTACCTGAAAGACATATACAAAACACTGTAAGCATAAATGCTTAGTGAGTTCCCCCAAATACCACATATAACATATATCAGCCACTCTAGGTTGTAACCCTGAATGATCCTCTGCTTCAAGTATCTCTGTGGGACCCTCTTAATCCCATAACTATGTGGACCCTCTAGTCCTAACTCTGTAAACTTTGAATCATACATAACACAATTCACATAACATAATTAGCATACAAGATACTTCGTCACATAACTCTGATTACCACTCTAGGTAAATTATAGTGAGAAGACTCACCTCGGGACTCTCGGTAAAATCTCGAACTCAGAAATACTGGCCTAACCTCTGCCTAGTAACAATAATAAATTACACTAAATAAAAGTCTCTCCACCAAATTGTATATTCTCTCATAAAAATCCCTAGAAGGGTAAAAGACCATTCTACCCCTCTAAAGGCCCAAAGGTCCACTTGTTGACAAACCGTAAAAGTCAACTGTCCATTTTGACATGACTCGCCGAGTGCATACGATGACTCGGCGAGTCCCATCGTCCCTACATACTCTTCCCTTTCTAAGCCTCAATCGACTCACTGAGTCACCCCCAACTCACCGGGTCACCACTGAAGTCAGTCCCCGGAGCAACCCGGTCTGACTCGTCGAGTCTTCATGTGGACTCGGTGATTTTCCTCCATGGACTCGCTCAAACAACCTCCTGAGGTTAGATCTGCTTAACCAAATCATAAATATAACCCTTAAACACTCAAAAGTCACGTAAAGGTGCAACCTTTACATGCATCCAACCCATAACAAGCCTCAAATGGAGAAATAACACTAGAAATGGCAACCTAGTCTCCAAATCCTTATTTGCTTACAAAAAGCTGGGAGATAGTGGCTCTAAGGACCTCTTATGGTCCAGACTATTATTATTCATACCAAGGGGACCTCATACTCACTTGATCTCATAAAATTATGAGGGAAAAACCCTAAAACTATGAAATCCACCATATGAACGTGAAATGGAAAGAATTATACCTCCAAAGACAATATCTCAAGATGCTTAGTTCCAATCCAAGCTCCCTTCGTGTTCTAGATGGATCCTCTCTTCTTCCTTTTGCAAAATCACCCTAAAAATGAAGATTATAAGCCCTGCTTTGCACTCAAGCCTTCCTCACTCTCTCTAGGGTTTCTCTGGAACAGGGTGGCTGCAAATGAAGGCCATAAAGGTCTTTAAATAGGCTCCCAAACCCGGGGTTAGGGTTTTCCTAATCAGCACCGACTCGGCGAGTCAGATACCCAACTCGTAGAGTCCGGTCGCAAAACCGCGTCAACAGATAAGACTCTACTCGAAAAGTTGAGGCACCAACTCGTCGAGTTCCCCCAAAAATAATAATTCAAAATAATAAAATTACATACCCAAACTCTGGTTGTTATAGTACGAATAGGCCTAAGAGTAAAGAAGACGGATCAAGATGCATCAATGATAGAATTATATATATATATCTGTGTGTGTATGTTGCATATTAGGGAGCTAAGTCAATGTCCGCAAGTAATAGGATGAAGATAGATGGTGATTATATGTGTAAGAACATGTATCAGAGCATGTACGTATAATTACAATATGTATGAGGTACATGTTAGATACATGTATCAATGCATGTAAGTATACCTAGAGTATGTATGGATAGATGAGAAAGATATTTTTAAATACCTAAGAGATGTAAAAGGAAATAGAAGATGATTAGATGTAGTATAATAATAAGAGTAAGTATGTATGTCTAGACATGAATGGTATTGTGTAGAATACCTACATGTTACTAGATATAAATAAACATCAAGCACTTAATGAGTTAAGTACTAGAAGAAAAAGATTAGATGATCTCTTAATGATCTAAAGAGATAGATTATCCATGGGATATGCATTATGTGATGAGCCACATAACAAAGATATAGATGTAGAGAAAGATGGTTCCTTTAGGGACAAAGAGTACGATTCCTGCGGGAATAATTCTTTGGTTAAATTATTTTTGCAATGTGTTAGGTCTAGATGAGATCAGAATGTTGAGGCATTAAATAAGAGAAAGAGTACAAAAGAGATAGAGTAGTGTATAAAACAGATATAATAAAGAAGAGATAGAGTATAGAAGAAAAAAAATGTAAAGAAGAGATAAAGTATAGAGGAGAAAGAGTAAAGATGAGAAAAAGTAAAGAAAAGATATAGCAGAGAAGAGATAGAGTATGTGTAGAGAATGAGAAGAGCCTGAGAAGAGGCTAAAAAAGAGTAAGTGATGAAAATAAAAGATTATGAGAAACAAAGTAGATGATAGAGAAAGAGATAGATAAGATGAGAAAGAGTAAAAAGAATGATTGGAGAAGAAATATATAAGATATTGATGAAAGAAGAAAATTAGCAGTGTATGTTACAGAAAGAGATTAGATTGTAGAGTAAGTGAAGTAAGAGATAGGAAATAAAGAGTAAATGAAAATGAAAACAAACAAGAATATAACTCACCAGACATGTGGTTTGATGTAGTAGATATGTTTTATGTTTGCAGGTTCAGGTTGCAGAAAGAAAGAGTAGATGAGAGTAAGAGATGAAAAGAGAAGAATATGAGAAACAAAGCAGATAATTAAGAAAAAGATATATGGGATGAGAAAGAGTCATAAAGAAATATTGGAGAAGAAAAATATAAGAGATAGATGAAAGAAGAAAAATATACCAATGTATAATGTTAGAGAAAGAGATTAGATTGCAGAGTAAGAGAAAGACGATATAAGAAAGAAAGACTTGATGAACATGAACACAGATAAGTATATAACTCGCCAGACATGTGGTTTGATGTAGTATATATGTTTCATGTTTGCAGGTTTAGGTTGCAGCCAGTGTAGAAGAAGAAAGCAGGAGCACAAGTGTGAGATCTATATTCCAAGTAAGGCTTTTTCCCAAGTTAATTATTCTAATTATTGATTGTGAATGTTTTGGGTGGGCCACGACATGGTAGCTAAGACCCCATGATGTGGCAATTATCTGTTTAAGAACGTGGAGCTAGAAGTCCCACGATGTGACCCCCTGATTTCAACGATGCGGCAACCATTTTGGTACAAACCCTAGATATCCAGGTTTGTACCATATTTAAGGGCACTAACTTCTAGGACTACCTCATTTGGTAGCCTCCAAGTCACACCTTCGGCCGATGGCAGAAACGTTGAGTTGTACGATGTTAAAATGTTGGATCACATATACTGAATATACATTGAACAATACAAAATGATATATAACATAAATATCACTTCCATTTATGGGTAAAATATTACATTGGAAAATATTCTATAGTTTCTAATACAAGAGGTGCCTTAACAGTTAGACATAACAATAAAGGACAGTCGACTTCTGGCAGCTTTATCGATCCACAACTCTTCATGTAGTGCAATCTTCCATCTCTTGGTTTCCTAGGAATACATGTGGTTTTGAAAATGTCAATGTAAAGTTGGTGAGTTCATAGGTTTTGTATATTTATACTTATGAAAATACTTTTTGTATATAACTTAGTTAAGTTGTAAAAGTACTTTGATTCTTTGATTTGAAAATAATATCCTACTATTTATATGTACTATGGCTTCCGTAATTCTTATTCTTCATAGGTATTATTCGTGTATTCATATCTTAGGGGTGTATTTTATGAAAAGGTGGGTATTATTATTTATAGGGTAGGATGACTGAGGGTGAACTTTCATACTCAATATAGGTAAATTGGATATTGTCCAATCTTAACCTATATGACTGTGTACTTACGACATAATAACAATCTCAATGTTTTATCATTGTATTTAAATGGATATTTTTATTAAATCCAAACTGGTGGAGTGGTGATATAACCATTATTCTAGTTTAATGACGACATAACATTCTACAACTATTCGTTTGAATCGAGTAGAGTAATAATAAGGAATGATGCTTATTTGATAGGTTTTGGCCATCAAACAACTGGGTACTATGTTACCCTAGAGGATTGACCTAATATAACGATTAGATATAATGATATTTCTTTGGGCAACACTAGGTACTATGTTACCCTAGAGGATTAGCCTAACATAACGATTAGATACAATGATATTCCTTTGGCCATTACTAGGTATTGTGTTACCCTAGAGGATTGGCATAACATAACAATTAGATACAACGTTATTTCTTTGACCAACACTAGGTGCTATGTTACCCTAGAGGATTGGCCTAAAACAATGATTAGATACAATTGTATTCCTTTGGACAACACTAGGTACTATGTTACCGTAGAGGTTTGGCCTTGCATAATGATTAGATACAAGGTTATTCGAAAGATTTAGCCATAATAACGGCTCGGTACTATGTTGTACTAGAGATTTGGCCAGTATAATGACTAGGTATGATATTATCTTTGAAAATTGGATAGAGTATCGACCATGCATAATATTATATCCTAAGAGTTTAGCAGAGTAACAATAGAGTATGATAGCAATATAAAATATATTATGTGAAAATAATATTTATAATGCAACGATGATAATGTTATATAACGATTTGTAATAAAGTAACAAGTATCCCCCTAATTTTGATAAAAAGTTGGAAAAAGGGGTCGTGAAACTCACTTGAGTAGCGTGATTCGTTTAAGTAGAGTAGATTCGGGACTTGCTCGGTATGGACTAACATAATCAGAGAGATAGAGAGGATTGTATGTAAGGTGTGCAGAATGAGGTCTACAGACCTTCCTATTTATATAAAATTTTGAGTGCGTGCGGCGTAAATATTTATACATGTCGTGCATGTGCATCGTGGCTCCATTCGGGAGTCGCCATGTGTCACTCTCTCCCTAGGCCACATCACCCATAATATACTCGAATCAAATGTTAGAGTGCATGCCATGTATGGCGTGCACCACGTACACATAGAAATGATTTTGGAAAAATCATATCTCTTGCGTATGAGCTTTGATCTTTACCCTATTTATATCTGTGTGATAATCTCGACGAGTACTAAAACTTATCTTTAGGTTGTTTGGCTAATTTTGACTTTATTTTTAGTCCCTATTTTTATATGATTAAATGATTTTACAAAAATCGTATCTCTCTTGTACGTACTCCGGTTTTGAGATTCATTTTTCTCAAACTTCCTATCTCATGGGGTACTACAATTTTCCTTTTTGTGAATTTATCTAAGTGTCAATCGTTATCTTCGTAGCTTTTTACGTCACATTACTTGTGCGTTGTTGATTTTTATATCTTATAAAATCATATCTAATTCATAGGAAGACGTATTTCTACTAAATTTTATATTTTTGAGATCGAGAAGACATGTACTTTCAAAATATGTTATATATAACATAACTTGTTACGCACTTATTTTTACGGATTATAGACGATTTGGTAGATTTTCCCTATTGATCTTAATAAGAAACTTTATATTTTTATCATAAATTGATATATATTACGTATTAAATCTGTTATACTCGACATTTGTCACTTTTTGATCGATGACAATTATCGCAATTGTTACAATCCATCCTCTGAAATCGATCCCTACCCAAATCCTAACCTATTTGTGTGTATTTTGTGTGTGTGAAGCTATTTTGTGAATCGTATTGGTTGGAAAGTGGTCGTGCATGAATCATTTTGGTGTTCATTCCCTTGGTGTGATTATTAAGAACTTTGGAGTAGAGATATTGACTTATTGTGGCGTCTTAATGGATAAAGCTGGAAACTTTATCCATAAAGGCCTTGTAGAGATTTAGATCTGAGATTTGGAGCTCTTAGGATTAGAAGTAAAGAGCTTAATCCATTAAGTTGCATCTATATAGTTTCCATGACGTGAAGACTTGCTTGCCACACCATGGAGATTGGTTTGGTCACGATTAATTTGTCTGGATTCTGCCACGTCATAGTAGCATGTCTGCCACAATGTGCTAAGTGGATTTTGATCAGGAGCAGGTTGATTGACCATGACGTGGCCATTGGTTGGCCATAACGTTGAAGGCAACTATAGTTGACTTTGTTCGTTGTCCTTAACTATTGACATTTTGACAGGGGTTGTCCCATAGTCAAATGGTTAGTTTTAGAAGCTAGACTAAGACTTTACCTCATATGATTCATTAGGAGGTGTGTAGCATCTGCTTTTTGATTGTGTGAGCCTATTAGCTATCAACTATGTTTGTGAGGTGAGTCTTCTCATTATACTATGTAGGATGCTAATTGTCTTTGCGACACTTTCATGTATGCTAGGCAGGGCCTGTTTGTATGTTTGGCGAGGCTCGTTATGTGAATTAGGAGGGGGGCGTTATGTATGATGGGCGGGGCCCGATACATGAGTTAGACGAGGCCCGTGTGGATTAAATGGGTGGGGCTAGATATATTATGGGCAGGGCCCATATGGTTATATGGTATTGTAACTCCCGCTCCGAGATGGTACGTATTTTGATGGGTTTTATATGCAATAATGTGATAAATCCTTAACACTTAAGGGTACATGTAGCTTATCAGATCTATGTCATAACACTATCGACGTAACATTCTATTAAACAATAAGAAACCTATGAACCCTGGGTATTTTTGAAATTGACAAACAAAATAGAAATTGCATACCTTTTTTATTGTTCAAGTAAACAATCAAGAATCATTTCTTCTTTGATTTTGGAAGCTAGCATCACAAGTGTTGTGCATTTAATGGTACACACCCAAACCCTATCAACCAAGGTCACTTGAAGAGAGAGAGAGAGAGAGAGAGAGAGAGAGAGAGAGAGAGAGAGAGAGAGAGAGAGAGAGAGAGAAAGGAGAGAGAGAGAGAGAAAGAGAAAGAGAGAGAGAAATAGAGAGAGAGAGTGAGAGAGAGAGAGAGAGAAAGAGAGATATCCTTAGGTCTAGAAGACATGGCTGAAATTACTATGTATAAGGATCCTTATATAGTGAAACTTGGAAACCCTAGATATCCCTAAAAGGAATAAAATAATATTATTTCCTTCTGGTAATTATCCAACTTCTTAGTTATCCTCCAAGGATAATTCTAGAGATCCTAGACCCTCCTAAAATCATCCAAGGCTATAGGAAGGTTCTGGAATGCTTCTTGTTCAACTGTTGAACAATTACACTTTAATGCATATACTTTTAACTAATCTGATTAATCCCAAAATTAATTCCAACTAATTTATGATTAAATAATAATATTTCTAGTTAATTTATTAATCATATAATAAATTAATAAATTAGTCTCTCTCTTTATAAAAGTTATCTTATTCAATTACTAGGTTTGAGGGTAACCCAAAAAGACTATGTTACCATCAATTCAAGTATATACCAATTAAAGTATTAGGCTTAGACATCTAATCCAACAGTCCCCCACTTGGATAAGACTATTACTATAACTGCTAGTATAAATTCTGAACCTATCAGCAAACTGTAGCTTCCAAAAGCCGCTGTCGAACTCTAACCCAATCAGTTAAATTTCCTAAGATAAGTGATCAAATATTCCTTCGTTCTACAAAATATCGTATGGACATGAGACATGGATTGAAATCAATATCATTGTCCAAAATTTTGTTTCTTGATTTCCTTATTTATGACGACTGAATTCAGACTGCTAATTGCACACATCAATTTAGTTCGGGCTCGGCCAAGCACTTTAGATGTTAACATCAAATCATTGAGGGGCTGAAAGATATCACTTTTCCCGTTAGGTCAAAATAAACTAATAAAATTTAACTCATATTCTTGCATCTTTTACTCACCAAATCGTACATGACACTACGTTTTATAACATCAAGTTACTGATGCGTTTTTGCAATACCAATGTATAATTGACTTGTAAATGAGAACTCATATATCTTTGTTTTAAGAATATAAGATATTATCATCTCAAAAATACTCTTGATAAAATCCATGAAGTAATTCTTTGAGCGTGGGTTTATCCAGTACTCAAAATCCCATTTTTCTAAGTACTCATGAACATTAGATCAATCTTACTGAAATGTCTAATCCCCATAGACAATCTACAATTCATTTCATGACCGCCTTAATTCACTACTTACTTCCAAAAGTATGAATGACTATGGGATTTCAAATAATCAAATTATTCAGGAAGTAAAACATGCAGAGTGAAACACAATAATAAACTAATTAACTATGGTCTCAAAATTATTGAATATAAATAGAACTCTTATTATTTAATTGCCATAATAATTAACACTTTATTCATTGTACAATGTTTAGAGTAATCAACTATCCACTTGAATTAAACATCAGTCATGTCATGTTATGAACGTGCATACTATGCCTCTCTATGGTCTTTCCTTTGTGAACAGATTGACTGGACACTATTCCAATGATGTTTATTTCACAATTCCAAATTCTTATCACTGCCTAAGATGTATAGGAATTCCAATCTTACATGCATTGATTTTCTGTGATGTCGAGGTTTCTAAGTCACATAGACTGAGCTAAACGATATTATAGAATATTCCTTTGGAGCTTTATTACTAGAAATAATTCCAAAGTAATGGAGGTTCTAATTCAAGGTACACTCCTTGAACACTTCTCTTGCATTAAAGTTTCCAATTCACATGTAGACTTAATAATCAACTCTCATTATGGAAACATTTCCATATTATCATATGACAAACATTTCCATATTATCATATGACCATCAATTTTGATCAAGAATCATCTCAATCTAAAACATGTCACTATGGTTTGTCCAAATTAATATCATACTTCTAACTGTCCATAAGAAACCAGCCCTTGGTATAACGTTCGAATGTTCTTGACAGTTGTTTAACAACTATAGTCACACAAAATTCTAGTATATTTTCTCACAGTGCTCTAAGCATTTGAAAAATTAGAATAATTAGAATGAGTGAATATTATATCTATTGGGTTATGAGCAAAACATCAATCCTATGGTGCACATGCAAACCCTAAAACTTTGGATCTAAGTTTTTCTAATAATACATGAAATAATCATCCAAAACTTGTAAAGCCTAGATCTAGCATACCAAAATCGAAATTACATCTAATAAACAAGTTAGAATGTTACCTTTGATTGTAGCTTGATGATCTTAAGCTTATGAGTACCTAACACCTCAAATGCAATACCTCTAATAAATCACAACCACCAAAGTAATTGGAGAAACTTAGAGACAGAGAGCGAGGGGAAAGTCTCAATATCGACTCTTAGGAATCCTTCTAGGGTTGTGGTAGCCGAAATTGCGTTGCCTTAGGGTTCTTTATATAGGTGAGGTATTAGGGGTTCAGTCAAATACCTAATTTAGTTGCTTAAGACCTAAGCAGCCCATAGGAACATTCTAGAACCCTAGCCTTGGACGAATTCTTATGGACTATCCATAAGATTTCATCCACCCCTATCTTAAGGGATCCTCAGCCCATTTTTCAACTATCTCATTATTACAACTTCAGTCCCCTTAATTCAGTTAACCTCTTTTGACCATAAAATTAATTCTAAATTAATTCTTGACCAATGTTAATTAAAATGATATGATTTCTCTTTTAATATATTATTAATATAATATATTAATACACCATAATAACCTCTTTCTCCATTATTCTTCTAGTCAAGTTTCTTTGGTGAAGGAAACCCAAAAGGAACATGCTACAACCCGATTAAGTACATACCAAATATAGTTATGGCTTAGATACTTAATCCAACAGTCTCCCACTTGGATAAGTCTAATAACTATAAATGCAAATACGACATCAAAATCCGATTAGCCATTGTAGCTCTCAAAAGCCGTTGTCGGACTCTGGCACGTCCTTTGGATAAGGGATTGTATAGTACTCCGTTCTCAAGATATTGTATGGACAATTACACGGAACCTAGTCAAACTTATTCTCCAGCAGTTTGTTTCTTGATCTTTGATCTGTCTGACATAGAACTTAATTGAACACATCAATTTAGTCCTGACCAGGCCCGACACATAAGTCAAACCAAACCATCGATGGGCCCAAGATATTGCTTCTAACCTCAAAAAGGACAGGTAAACTTTGACTTATATTCTTGTACTATTTACTCATCAAATCGTACATAACAATGCATTTTATAACATCAAGTTACTGATGCATTTACGCATTATCAATGCACAACCAACTCGTAAACAAAAAATCATATATCTAGGTTTAAAGACTATATGATATTATCGTCTCACAATCACTCATGATTAAATTCCATGAAGTGATTCATGTGAGCGCGGGTTTAATCCAATACTCAAATCTTATTTCAAGAGCACTCACGAACGTTGCAACAAACCTTTGCTATGTCTAAACGCTTAGACAATCTACAAGCCAGTTCATGACAGTCTTCTTTCATACTTACTTCCAATGTATGAACGACTGTGGATAGTTTAAATACTATTATTAATTAGGAAGTCAAAAAATGTGAAGTGAGACAATAGTAAATAATTGACACATGACAATAACTTTACTTATAAATAATACTCCTTTATTTAATCATCAAATGTTAATTACAATTTATTGATTACAAGTTTCTAAAAGCTATTTAATCAATAAAACTAATATTGTCCTTCAGCCCAATACTCCTAGCGTGCTGCAAGTGCTTAACCCTACTCAGTCCCTTCGTAAGGGGATTTGTTGGGTCCTATTTTGACGATACTATCTTTACTACGAGGAGTCCCTCTTCCACCCGATGTCTAATTATATGATATTTTCTGTCGATATTCCTGGATCTGCCATGATCCCTCGGTTCCTTAGTCAAGGAAACCACACCTTCGTTATCACATAAAATCTCCATAGGCTCCTTTATGGCCGGTACAACTCCAAGGTCTCCGATGAAGTTCTTTAGCCATTTTGCCTCCTTTGACGCTTCGCTTGTTGCTATGTACTCTGATTCGCACGTTGAATCAACTACCATCTCTTACTTGGAGCTTTTCCAAGTCACTACTCCCCGACTCAGGGTAAAGACTCAGCCCGACTAAGAGCGAAAATTATCTTGGTCAGTTTGAAAACTAGTGTCACTATACCCTTGCACTCTAAAATCATCACTCCCACCGAGGATAAGAAACCATTCCTTAGTCCTTCGTAGGTAGAATATTCTTTACTGCGGTCCAATGTGCTCTACCGGGGTTCCCTTGATATCTGTTGACCATGCTCAAAGCGAACCCCCCATCAGGGCGAGTACACATCATAGCATACGTGATCGAGCTAACAGCGGAAGCATAAGTTACTCGACTCATCTTTGCTATCTCGGTTTCGATACTCGGGCTTTCAGTCTTACCCAACTTCGTATTGCTTCGGATTGTTAACTCCCTTTTCTCAGAATTCTCCATGGTAAAACATTTTAACACTTTATCCAAGTAAGTACTTTGGCAAAGTCCTATCAGCCGTTTACTCCTATTTCTTAATATCCTTATCCCAAGAATATAAGCAGCTTCTCCGAGGTCCTTCATAGCGAAGCACTTCCCAAGCTAGGACTTAACCTCCTGTAGAGTTGGGATGTCGTTTCCTATGAGCAATATGTCATCCATATACAAAACGAGAAATTTAACTATACTCCCACTGGCTTTGACATATACACAAGACTCATCTTCGCTTCTCGAAAATCCAAACTCTTTGAATTTCTCATTGAAACAAAGATTCCATCTGCGAGATGCTTGTTTTAATCGTTAAATTGATTTCTCAAGCTTACACACTCTATTCGGGTGCTCTGTATTGACAAAACCCTCTGGCTGACTCATGTAAACATCTTTAGCCAACTTCCCATTAAGAAAAGCGGTTTTGACATCCATCTGTCTTATTTCATAATCATGAAACGTAGCTATGGCTAGCATAACCCTCATAGATTTAATCTTCGCTACTGGTGAGAAGGTCTCATTATAGTCAACACCGAGTGTTTGAGTAAAGCCCTTCTCAACCAATATCTCCTTATACATGTGTACTTTCCCATCCATTTCGGTCTTCTTCTTGAAGATCTACTTGCACCCAATCATCTTATGACCTAGCACATTGTCAACTAAGTTCCAAACTTGATTGTCATACATGGACTGAATCTTGCTGTCCATTGCCTCTTCCCACTTTGCAGACTCTGGGCCTGTCATGGATTCCTTGTAGTTGTTAGTTTCATCCAAATTTGTTAGTGTACTATCACAAATAAATGGATCACCCTCAGTAATTATATGGAAACCATATAAAACAGGGAGAACACTAACTCTATTTGAATGTCTAAGAGGTAAGAACTCGTCAATCAATTCATTTGGACTTTCTTCCTTGGGTTGGGCGCCAGTGTTAGAGGTTCCCTCATCGCTTGATTTTTGAAGCTCTTCAAGATCAATTTGCCTCCCACTATCCTCTTGGCATATGAGTTCTTGCTCTCGGAAAACCCCTCTCCTCACAACGAAGACAACATTTTCACTCAATCTATAGAAGAGATATCCAAAGGACTTCTGTGGATAGTCGATGAAAATACATTGCTCACTACGAGGTTCGAGCTTGTCGTGAGTCTCTCATATTATAAAATCCTTGCAACCCCAAACCTTGATATGTTCCAATGAGGGAGCTTTCCCTATCCACATCGTCGGGACTAGATTAAGGATATGGGCGGCAATCTCTATGGCATACCCCCAGAATAAGATAGGTAACGAAGCTCGACTCATCATGGAACAAACCATGTCCAACAAGGTTCGATTGCACCTCTCAGCCACACCATTCAACTGCGGTGTCCTAGGTGGCATCAATTGCGAAACAATTCCACATTCCTTGAGGTAGTCGTGGAACTCAATACTAAGATACTCACCACCTCGATCGGTTCGAAGCATCATTATCTTCCTGCCTAGGTGATTCTTCACTTCTTGTTTAAACTCTTCGAACTTTTCAAAGGTTTCTGACTTGTGCTTGATTAATTAGATATACCCATATCTGCTATAATCATCGGTAAAAGTTACATAGAAACAGTTTGCATCCCTTGTGGGCGATCTAAAGGGCCCACATACATCGGTATGTATGAGATCCAATAAATCCTCACCCATTTCACAAGTACGAGTGAAGGGTGACTTGATCATCTTTCTAAGTAGACAAGACTTGCACATGTCATCGTCCCTAAGGTTGAAAGACTCCAACACTCCATTTTTTTGGAGTTGGGCTATGCGTTTCTTGTTGACATGTCCAAGACGACAATGCCACAAGCATTCTTTATCTAAACCATTGGAAGAATTGATATGCAACACATTATTTCCTATGTTGTCTACACCATCACAGTTTCATATATACAATTACAAGGCAATGCTTCAAAATAGAAAGTACCATTAAAGAAAGCATTAATATAACCAATTTCATTATTAAATGAAAATCTAAAACCTTGTTTATACAAACCATGAAAAGAAATAATGTTTCGTGTCATTTCTTATAAATAGCAACAGTTATTCAAATGTAAACCTAACCCACTACTAAGCACTAAAGAGTATACTCTAATCTTGGTAACAGGCGACGCTTTCCTATTCCCCATGATCAAGTTTATCTTCCTATGATCCACATCCTTACTTCTTCTTAGACCCTGCAAATCAGAACAAATGTGAAAACCACATTCTGTATCGAGGACCCAAAACATAGCATGTGATGAGTTATTAGAATAAATAGTATAAATACCTGCGAAGGTGGGCTTTATCTTCTCATCCTTGATGTCCTGCTGGTACTTCGAGCATCATCGTTTCCAATTCCCTTTGTCATGGCAGTAAAACCAATCTGCATCCTTCAGATTGGAAGAGGGAGCAGCAGGACCAAATTTGGTTCCACTAGAAGAGGTACCATCGTGGAACTTTCCCTTATGGTGGCTCTTAGAAGGATCCTTCCTCTTCTTTCTCTTTCTTTGCCCAATAGATAAAAAAGGGGTAGCAATAGTAGGAGTAGATGCAATAGATTTGCCTTTTAGACAACTCTCAGCAGTCCTTAGCAGGATTTGAAGCTTGCTTAGAGAGATGGTCAGAGCGAGAGAACGATTCAAACACTTGAGGATATGCTGAGAGCGTGTACCCTTGATTTCCAAGGTAGTTGGGATGAGCATTTACCTTTGGTAGAATTTCCTGCAACAACAGTTTCCACTCGAGCATCAAGATTTCACCCTATCAAGCGTTGTACGGAAATAAGTGTCGTACGACATCTTGTTGGCTTGAAGCTGGAGAAAAGCAATTTATGGTCCCCGAGATAGTCCATGGACTGCTGAAAAGTTAAAGGTGATCAGAGAAAGAATGTTAGCAGCTCAGGATCGTCAAAAGAGCTACGCTGAGAAGAAAAGGCGACCGATGACCTTCGAAGTTGGGGATTCGTTTTTGCTTAAAGTCTCAACGTAGAAGGGACTTATTGTTGGATTAATGTCTAAGTCCATAACTATATTTGGTATGTACTTGACCCGACCCAGCATGGTCCATTTGGGTTGCACTTCACCGACACAATTTATATGGATAATCTTTTGAGAATAGTATGCTTATGATTAATATTAATATATTATAAGTTCTAATATATTATTATGGAATCATATTATTTAATTAGTATTGATCAAGAATTAGTTTAAAATTAATTAAGTGATCAAAATGAACTAATTAAATATGGACTCTTGTATATATGGAATGGGCCAAGTTCATTTAGGTTGGGCTAAGCTTTCATGGATAGTCCATGGAGTGTTTAACCCTGGATCATATGAAATTAAAGGTCATGGGTTTAACCCTAGTTTCCATACTATATAAAGATGTCCTTGGTTGGTGAAATTGGCACTAGTGTGGGTACACTATGAAGGGCTAGCCAATTTCACTAGAGAGAACCAAGTATCCATATTTTACTAAAGTTTTCCAAGGTGTTTTGGTGATTTGTGATTCCACTTGAGGCTTCCACACTATTGGGGCTAAGCTCTTAAAGCTTGAAGACATCAAGTTACATCAAAAGGTATGTCATCTAACTAGTACTTTGTAGTATGAGATCTTCATGATATGCTAGTTAGGATTAAAGCCTTGGAAAGTTCTTATTTGCATGTATAATAGAGAAAACATAGATCCAAGGTTTATAGGGTTGCATGTACACCATAGGAGTGTTAGAATTCTCATAACCCAACAGTGGTATCAGAGCCTAGGCTTGTTTTCTTCTTATACTTGCAAAACTGCTTAAAAAATGGAAATTGTTGCTGTCTGATCATCAGACTCGGTGAGTCCATCAAGGGACTCGGCGAGTCCATGCCTAAAAAGTGATCAAATCGATCCAACTCGCCGAGTTGGTTCATGCACTTGACGAGTTGGACCCCCAGACAACATATTTTCGAGGTTTTTGGCTAGAAATGGACTAGGAACATTACCCTAAGTTGTTTTGAACTTATAAACTTGTTTTTTTTAAAGAGGTAATGTTCATGCTAATCCAATTTCAAAGATAATTGTCAATAGATTCATGTTTTGTATTAGTTTAAGGTTTAGACTAATTACATGGAAAAGTTTGATTTGAATTATCTTGTTCTTATGAGTTGCTTAGAGTAATAGAAAAGTTGAGTGAAATAGTTGTTTTCAATCCAAATTAATCTAAGAGTTGATTCTAAAATGTGTTTTTGTAACTTGCCCTCAAGTTATATGAAGATTCACATTTAAGTTTCATAAAACTCATAAAAGTTGGCAAAGGTTACAAAATGAAGAGTCTAGTTCTAATTAATTGGAGTTATGACTCCATAATTTGTCCTCAAGTTATGGAGGACCAAGAGTCACTTCATTAAATAATAAATAATAAAAAAAAATGTAACCTTAATTAATTCCATAAGTTATAAAATAAAGAAAAGTTAATTCTTTTATTAGTTTAAAGTCTTCCACAACTTGTCCTCAAGTTATGGAACTTGAAGAGTTTTTGGATTAAAACTACTTTAAACACATAAGTTATGGAATTAATTAGTTTTGAATAGTTTCACAACTTGCCCTCAAGTTTTGGAATTTGTAAAGTTTTCTCTTATGAATACTTTAATTCCAAGTTAGCCCTTAGAATTTTAAGAGTTAAAATTCAACCCTTATACTTTATAATACTATAAGTTAATAATATATATATATATATATATATGTATATATATATATATATATATATATGTATATATATATATATATATATATATATATATGTATGTATAAGAGTAAAGTCAGTCTTACCGCTAGTACGCCTCATTCACGAAGCCGGTCTATAAGGTGGGTATAAGGTTGTTGCCTATAAAATGACAACTTAATGGGTGTCCACTCTCACCCACCGCTTGCTTGACTGGTGGAGTGTCGTTAGCCGAACGGGTTTGATAGGACTATAATTCTCCCTTCATTAAAAGTATTAATGATAAATACTAAGTAACTAAACTCTTAATAATTCCCAATCTTAGTTACTTAGGAAAATGTGAATAAGGTGCTAATCCATGAAATTTCACTTTGCACTTTGTTTAAGTTGGTTAGTGGAGCGTGTGTGGTTAACCGGCACACTAACTCGTATTTAACAAGGTAGGCAAAGGGTAACTTAATGTTTATTATAGTATCGATGGAGCGTGTGTGGTTAGCCGGCACATCGATTAAGGGGTAAACACTTAAGGGTACCAAGTAATTTGCATGGTTACTTCACACCTTGTTTTGTGATCCTTGGCATCCCAGTCACAAAACCTGAAGGGCACACTCGAGATTGAAACATGCCATTGAATAGTTCAATGAATCTCAAAGATCTAGGAGTTTCAAATCCAATTAAAACCTAATAATACATTTCGTTTATCTTGGTGGAAATTGGTGAATCGTCATTCACCTACCTTCAAATATTTTATAGCTTGGATTACAGCATACCTCTTCTAAGTTATAAAATAGGTTGTTGGGTCCTAGCCTTAATATTTCATATTGGGTGTATATTAAGGACTTAAGATTAATTATCTTGAATATCTCCCAAAACATGTATGGTTTAGACATTTATGATCTTCCCAAATATCTTGAAACAAGCTTTCCTAATGAAGATGATGTCCCATGGATATCATACTTCTTTCTCCTCCTCCAATTATTATCCCTAACCCACAAGTTCTTGAAAATTTTAAGGTCACTCAAGCCCTATTGGCAAGGCAAGGTCTAGGTGTGATCACATCTTGGAGATGTAGTCACATATTGACAAGCCGGGAGAGTTGGGTGTCAAAGTCTTGAGAAAGTTGGTGGTTCAACTACTTTCTAAGTCACATAGTGAGTTCTTTTGGAACACCTATGAAACAGACTATGACAATACCCTTAATGATCTTATCTATTTTCTAAGATCAACTTCCTAAAACTGTATGGACATTGACAATGATGACATTGGATATCTAGTAAAGCTCTCTCTTCCCAGTGGAAAGGGATTGGCCATAGTCAACTCGGTTGACTGAATGGTAAAGAGAAAAAGCTAAGTCTGTGATAGTCTCGTGTACCATTATCAAAGGGTCCATATGTTTATAGTGCCAAAGAAAGGGGCATTGGTTGCGAAGCTGCCAGATTTACCTAAGGATGTTAAAGTCAATAAGTTTGACTCTACTTCAGGTAAAGTCCACTATCTAACTCTGTTAAGTTTCTATTCTGAGATTCTTGATACATGATGTGACTGGGTCACATAGTGATGTTTTAAGAATCAAAGAAAAGTGGAGAAGCTTAAAGAAAGAATATGCTGAATTTGATCGCATAGATGGATTTCTATTGCATAGTTTGAAGATCGGATTCTTGAGCTACTTCTTAGGAGTTATGAGATATTGCTTAGGAATAGATAACAACAAGTTTTCATATGGATTGTACGGATAATATTTTCCGCAAAGTTTTAAAATAAAAGAAAATTTTTGATTTTATTTATTTTAAAAATATCCTTACAATGGCATTTGAGGAAAAATTGTTGTTTATATGATTCCATTAAGAGCAAGCGTGGAAATATGAAATTGATTCTTTCATTTGTGGTAATGTCTAAACTTACCAAATAAGGAAAGATTCTCATCACCCAAGTTACAATTGGACCGGGACCTTGGAATCATGCAAGTTGTATAGCATGATGAATGAGAACTTTCAAGTATGGGAAAAATTAAGACTAATTACTTGTTCACATGGATGTGTGAGTCAAGTAATGGACTAAGGGATCGAGTACATAGTCATGTGCACTGATTAAGTCCACCACAAAAGATTGATAAGACTATTCGTCATAGTTTACTAAAGCTTAGTAAATATGGTTATACTTACAAGCTTAAGTGTAACTCTGAGACATTGGAAAAGGTTCCAATGTATGGCAGAGCGAATAAGAAGAATCAAATTAGGCAGAAGGATAAAAGTTTCTCAAATCTAAAAAGATGGGAGAGTACTTTAGTATCAGTTTTGTGATCATCTTAATGATTAAGAAACCATATCAAAATTAGTTCTCTAAGGAAAGAAGAGGAACTTGAATTGTTGAAGTGGTTAAATCAAGAAGAGGAGTCATACTTCGTTCCAATACAAGTCTTAGAGTCATACTCCAAGATTGTCATTTGAGTGATATGTCTTAAAGAAGGTTTAAAACACTTGTCAAATGTAAGAGTAAAAGTTTCCTACTCTTGTACATTTGAAATTGGTAAGTCGTGATGTTTTGGATAAAACAAATACCAACTTAGGCCAATTGTGTGAAGTGTTTGTCTTGGTTAGAATCCACACTATCTCTTGGATGTTTGACAAGGGAGTCTTATAGGTCAAGAGGACAGTGGGAGTCTTAAAGGTCTTGAAAGTCTCAAGAACTAATCAAGAATAAAACCTGAAGTCCTTCACTAGCACACGACTTGAGGTTTATAACCTATCGTGTTGACATATTCTGTGCCCATTCCAGTTAAAGTTGGCTTTGCATATGAGTTCTTAGAGTTCTCAACTTGTTGCACAATAACTTGGAAGCAATGGCAGGCCCTTGAGATGCCAGGTGGCAAGAAATTAAGATTGAGTTTAGTCTATATGAGTCTGGATTTGTCATTATCTTTGTCTTGTGACTATGGTTTTGATAATTCACATGGATAAGAACACATACACCATTAAATCTAAGTGTCATAAGGTTTCTCTCCGATTCATGAAAATGATGGTGAGGAAACACTTTCACTAAGTAGATTTTAGCTAGATAGCCATTTTGTTATTTGCATTCTCAAAGTTGTTAGTGGAGCGTGTGTGGTTACCGGCACACTAACCTGGACTTGTAAGAAGTGGCAAAAAGGTCTAACCATTATGATTACGGCATCCCTCTTCATAATTGTTTAGACACACAAGTGTGCTATCTAAGGGAAGGTGTATGATTTTGATAAAGTTCTATCAAAACAATCCAGTATCAGAAATCTGAACTTTGGTAAGAAAGTCAATAAAGTATTGATTTCTAGAAGTCCAGCTGATTTCTGAGTACGTGTCAAAGCTAGTGGGAGCATAAGTGTTATGCTAATAATCATCATGTTAGTGGGAGCATGATAATTATGATAAAGATTGCAAGTTAGCAATGTTAATTATAGAAAACAAAAGGTTTCAATTGGGAAAAAGTTGTTTTGCTATAATTAAGGGAGAGGAAATTATACTTCATCTCAAATCTATAAGCTTAGATCGTGAGGTTTTAATCATTTAGTCAAGGAAATATATATGAATTTCATGTTGGAATGGCTCAACATAAGGAAATTCTGTATATGGGTCCATTATTTGCGTTCTTAAATTCGATTATGATTACGGCATCCCTTTTCATAATCTGAATTATGAGAACTTGGCAAATTGAAATGGAAATGTTATAGCAAAAGACTGGTTTAGTCTTTATGTGAGACATCATGAATCGTGTCCCATATGCTTCAGATATAGGATCGATTACATGTGCTATATTCATCCTTTCTAAAATTTTCCAAATGCCTGGGGCATTAAGAAGGGAAAAGGTTTAGAACTGGATATGACTAAAAGGATTAAACAATTGTCGAGGACAATCTAAGGTTTACCAAATATTGGTTGCTCAAGGACAGTTGGAAATATAGTGATAATTCTGGAAGGACCATATTGACATAATCTATAAGGAGGCAACTCTTGTTCAAAAGTGATAGTCAAAATGGAATCTGGAAATGTTTCAAAGTTAGAATTTTCAATCTGTTTAAGATTAGGAAACTTAATGCAAGAAGGATGTTTCCAAGGAGTTGATCTCCTTTGGAATACTCTGTAATGATTGTTGCCAAGTCCTCTTGAATTTGTGCATAATCGTTACAAGAGGATCAATGCATATAAGTTTAGAATCTAACAGATTTCAGTAAATGGCATGAATTTGGAATTCTTGCATTTGCAGTAAGGATTTGGGAGTGTGAAAAGAGAATCATTGAAGTTATGTTCAATTGATCTAGTTCACAAAGTAAAGATCATAGACAAACATAGTATGCATACTTGGTGTATGGCATGACTAGTGTTTAGAAAACATAGTGTACATGCTTGGAGCATGGGACAACTATTGTTTTAAATTCAAGAATAAAGTTGATAGCTGAAACAGTATACAATGAATAATGTGTAATCATATGGTGATAAATAAAAGGTGTTTTATTTATGTTCATAAGTTTGATACCATATTGGATTCAATTATTCTTGTGTTTCACTTTGCATGTTTTGACTTCCCGAATAAACTAGGTTATTCTTCCGGAATGACTAAGTTATTCAAACCATCCACAATCGGTCATATGTTGGAAGTAGATATGCATTAAGACTGTCATGGGTTGTCTTGTAGAGGTCTAAGGTGTTGGACAAAGGGGTACAACACTAATGAGTGCTCATAAGTTCTGAGTATTGGATTCAACCCGCGCTCATTGGAATCACTTCATGGATTTTATCACGAGTGATCATGAGACGATAATATCTTATATTCTTCAAACCTAGAGATATGAGTTGTTACTATGAGTTGGTTGTACATTGATTGCACGAAAACGCATTTGGTAACTCAGTGCTATAAAACGTGCCTTTGTGTATGATTCAACAAGTAGTAGAACAAGCCATATGAGTCGAAGTTTATCCATTCCTTTTACCTTCGGGATGAAAGCGATATCTGTGGGCCCCTCGATGATTTGATGATGACAAATGGAAGTGCTCGGCCGGGCCAGGACTGATTTGATTTGTTCAATTAGTCAGTCGTCATAAATCAGAAATCGGGAAACAACAAATGGACAGAGAGAATGATTATAATCCATGTCTCCGTCCATATGATATCTAGAATGGAGGAATATATGATCCCTTATCTAATGGACAAGTTCGTTGACAAGATCAGAGTTCGACAGCAACTTTAAGAGCTACGATTGCCAGTTAGGTTTGAAGTCATACGCAATAATAGTTTTAGACTTATCCAACTGGGAGACTGTTGGATTAATGTCTAAGTCCATAACTATATTTGGTATGTACTTGACCCGACCCGGCATGGTCCATTTGGGTTACACTTCACCGACACAATTTATATGGATAATCTTTTGAGAATAGTATGTTTATGATTAATATTAATATATTATAAGTTCTAATATATTATTATGGAATCATATTATTGTTGGAATAGTGTCTAAGGCTGCAACTATATTAGGCAAGTATTTGACTCGGTTGTGCATGGTCCTTTTGGGTTGCCTTCACCATAGCAACTTGATGGATGATTTGTTAAGAGAGAGTAAATATTATAAGGAATAATATATGGTTATTTGATTAATATAAGTCATAGATTAATTGGAATTAATTTGGTGACTTAAAGAGGTTAATTAAATAAGAGGGTATAAACTGTCAATTGTTTGATAGTTACACTTTAGACTATAAATCCTTATCCATGATAGGATGGACGATTTCTAGGGCTTGGATAAGCCAAAATCGTCCATAGGGTTATCAAGGAAAGGATATGGATCAACTTAAAGTCTAAGTTATCCAATTAGGGTTAAAGCTGTAATCCTTAAGGAGTCTACAAGTATAAATAGACCCTAGGGGTGAGGGAATTCGAGTAATCACAATACACCATCTAAAGTAGAGATACTCTGGCCGAATTCCTCCCCTCTCCTCTCTCCAAAATCATCTTGCTTGCTATTGGTGTTTGTAAGCCATTAGAGGAGTGACATTTGTGACTCTAGAAGCTCCAAGACAACAAGATCAACAAGGAACTCAAAGGTATGATTCTAGATCTGTTTCAATGTTGTTATTTAACCTAATTAGCCATTAGAAGTCTTGGATTCAAAGCATGTTTAATTAGAAAGCCTAGATCCAAGCATTAGGGTTTTGCATGCGCACATAGGAAAGTTCTTATGGCTAAAACCCATCAGTGGTATCAGAGCCTAGCTTGGTTTTCTTTAAATTGTTGCTTGATTAACTGAAACAAACCTGCAAAATTCGATTTTTGGGTTTTCGAGTCATGGACTCGGCGAGTTCCAAAGTGGACTCGGCGAGTAGGCCTGACTCGGCGAGTCCCTTTGTGTACTCGGCGAGTCCGGGCGTCAGGATTAGGCAAATCCGGGATTTTTTCATGTTTATCTTATGGAAACTTACCTTAATCATATTAGATCAACACTAATCCGATTTTTTGATATATATGATTATAATCTTGATCTAATTAAAGATATTTATCATCTAATAAAATATTTAATTTCCTTATATGATAATTGATTAATTATTTTGATAATTATCTTTAAAGAAATCTTGGATAAATCAAATATAGATAATTAGGATATTAATTGTTAATTGGAATTATTTGTTATTTGATCCTCCATGTTTTAAAATGTTTAAAACTTTCCCTCAAGTTTTGAAATTTATATTTGTGATTAAAAAGTTTTAATTTAGACAACTTAAATTTCAAACCCTACGTTTTAAAAGGTTTAAAATACAACCCTATACTAATATGATATTACTAGAATAATATATATATGTATAACTAAATGCTAGTCTTACCGTTAGTAGGCCTCACTCACGAAGCCAATCTATAAGGTGGGTATAAGGTTGCGACCTATAAAATGGCGCTTAATGGGTGTACACTCACACCCACCGCTTGCTTGATTGGTGGAGGGTCGTTAGCCGAACGGGTAGGATAGGGCAACCTCATCCTCTCATTAAAAGTATAATAAGAAGTACAAAGTAACTACACCTTTTAAAAAAATTCCTAATCTTAGTTACTTTAGGAAAAGTGAATTGATGCAATCCCATGAAATTACACTTTGCACCCTTGCTAAGAAGTTAGTGGAGCGTGTGTGGTTTACCGGCACACTAATTGGTTCTAAGCGGAGGTGGCAAAGGGTGATTCATTGTTTATCATAGTTCGATGGAGCGTGTGTGGTTTACCGGCACATCGAATAGGTGATCGTTACAATGAAGGCACCATGTGAATTTGCATGGTAATTCACACCCGCTTTGTGATCCTCGGCATCCCAGTCACAAACAAGAGGGGCATATCGATATTTAAACATGCCATTGAATAGTTCAATGAATCTCATCCGAACCTAGGAATTCTCAATACACTTAGGACTAATAGTCTAGGTTTTGTTGTGGAGAATTAGTGAATCGTCATTCACTTACCTTCAATTTATTTGCATGTTAGATTACGGCATCCCTTTTCTAATATGTAAATGTTATTGTTGGATCCTAACCCTAATTTTTCTTATTGGGTGATGATTAGGGATTCTTATTCTAATCTATCTTTGTCCTTTCTATAGATGTCGAACACAAACAACGCTGCTGCTAGTTCTTTCACGTTGATGAGCCTTTGCCAAAAGGTCACCTTCGATGGAACGAACTTTAGCGAATGGATAAGATACATTCGCACCACTGCTCGCTATGAGGATAAGGAGTATGTCCTCGATGAAAAGCTTGAGAAGATCAACCGCGAAATCGCTACTCCGGCTGAAATCACCGCTTTTGAGACTCATGAGCGAGATGCAACGAAGGTACATTGCATCATGATCGCCACCATGAACTCCGAATTCCAAAAGTCCTACGAGGACATGTATCCATACGAGATGCATCAAGACTTGTTGGAGAGATACCACCAAAACGCGAGACAAGAGCGTTACGAGATTTTCACTAACATGATTTCCGCTAAGATGGGTCATTGAGAATCTCTTACCGTGCACCTGCAAAAGATGCAAAGGTATGTCGACCGCCTTCGCAAGTTAAATGTTGACTTCAGTGAAGACTTGGCGATCGACATGGTGCTTCACTCTTTGCCTCCAATGTACAACCAATTTAGGATGACCTACCACATGAACAAAGAGGAGGTCACCCTAAGCAAACTCCAAGGTCTTTTGAGAGTCGCTGGGAGCATCTTCAAAGACAAGTCTGTTGCACCTACTCCCAATCCGTCCGCTGCTCCTGTCTTGGCTATTGGTCAAGGGAAGGGAAAGAAGAGGAAAGCTTCATTGAATAACTATCGCAAGGTGAAAGCCCGAGATGGTGCCTCTTCTAGTGGGACCAAAGTTGATCCCGATAAGCCCTGCTCTAACCCAAAAGAGGCAGAGTGTCACCACTGCCACAAGATAGGACATTGGAAGAGAAGCTGCCCAGAATACCTGCAAGCAATCAAAGAAGGAAAGATCAATCCATCTTTCGCAGGTATATACACAATCAAATCTAACGATTCTAATCATGCTATTTCTTGGGTTCTTGACACCGGTTGTGGTTATCACATTTGTTCAAATGTGCAGGGACTAAGAAGAAGTAGGGATGTGGAGCAAGGAAGGATCAATCTAATCATGGGGAACAGAAGATCGTCGCCTGTGACCAAGATTGGAATGTATTCTTTAGTGCTTAGGAATAGTTTGGTTTTAGATTTGAACAATTGTTGCTATTCGCCAGAAATGGCTAGAAACATCATTTCATTTCATGGTTTATATAGACAAGGATTTAGATTTTCTTTTAATAATGAGAATGGTTCTATTTTGGCTTATCTAAATGGTGTCTTTTACTTTGAAGCTATACCATGTAATGGAATATATGAAACTGTTATGATTGTTGATAACTTAGGAAATGATGTTTTGAATATTGATTCTTCCACTAGTTTGGATAAAGCATCCTTATGGCATTGCCGTCTTGGACATGTCAACAAGAAACGCATATCCCAACTCCAAAAGGATGGAGTGTTGGAGTCATTCGACCTTAGGGAAGATGACACATGCGAGTCTTGTTTACTTGGAAAGATGACTAAGTCACCCTTCACGAGTACTTGTGAAAGGGGTGAGGGGCTATTGGACCTAATACATACCGATGTATGTGGACCCTTTAGATCAACCACGAAGGATGGGAACCGCTTCTATGTGACTTTTACCGATGACTATAGTAGATATGGGTATATCTACTTAATCATGCAAAAATCAGACACCCTTGAAAAGTTCAAAGAGTTCAAGAATGAAGTGGAGAATCAATTGGGCAGGAAAATCAAGATGCTTCGATCCGATCGAGGAGGAGAGTACCTAAGTCTTGAATTCCACGATTATCTCAAGGAGTGTGGAATAGTTTCGCAATTGACGCCTCCTAGGACACCGCAGTTGAATGGTGTGGCAGAAAGGCGTAATCGAACCTTATTGGATATGGTTCGCTCTATGATGAGTCGTGCTTCACTACCTATCTTCTTTTGGGGGTATGCCTTAGAGACTGCCGCCCATATCCTTAACCGAGTCCCTACTAAGAAGGTTGCCAAAACACCTCACGAGATGTGGACGGGGAAAGCTCCCTCGTTGGCACATATCAATGTTTGGGGTTGCGAGGCTTTCGTAAGACGAGATACTCACGACAAGCTTGAACCTCGAAGTGAGCGATGTATTTTCATCGGCTACCCGCAAACTTCCTTTGGATATCTCTTTTATAGACCGAAAGACAATGTTGTCTTTGTTGCGAGGAGAGGAGTTTTCCGAGAGCGAGAACTCATAAGCCAAGGAGACAGTGGGAGGCAAATCGAACTTGAAGAGATTCAAGAGTCGATAGATGAAGGAACCTCTATCGTTGGCATTCAACCCGAGGAGGAAACTCCGGTTGAACCGATTGACGAATCCTTACCTCTTAGACGTTCCGATAGAGTTAAAGTTCATCCCCAGTTTTATGGTTTTCATATTACTACCGAAGGGGACACGTATATTAGTGATGGTACACTAGTAAACCTTGATGAACCTAATAGCTATAAGGTAGCCATGGCAGGCCCGGAGTCTGCAAAGTGGAAAGAGGCGATGGATGGCGAGATCCAATCCATGTACGATAACCAAGTTTGGAATTTGGTTGATTATGTGCCCGGACGTAAGACCGTTGGGTGCAAGTGGATCTTCAAGAAGAAGACCGACGTGGATGGAAACGTACACACGTATAACGCGCGATTGGTTGCGAAGGGATTTACTCAAACTCCCGGAGTTGACTATGATGAGACCTTCTCACCAGTTGCGAAGATTAAATCTATTAGAGTGATGCTAGCAATTGTCGCATTTCATGATTATGAGATTTGGCAAATGGATGTCAAGACCGCCTTCCTTAATGGAAAGTTGGCTGAGGATGTTTACATGGCTCAGCCGGAGGGGTTTGTGAATCCGAAGCATCCAAATAGAGTGTGTAAGCTTGAGAAGTCCATTTATGGACTTAAGCAAGCGTCTCCCAGATGGAATCTTTGTTTCGATGAGAAAGTCAAAGAGTTTGGATTTGTACGAAGCGAAGACGAATCTTGTGTATATGTCAAAGCCAGTGGGAGTATAGTAAGCTTCCTCGTTCTATATGTCGATGACATATTACTCATAGGAAACGACGTCCCGACTCTGCAGGAAGTCAAGTCCTGGCTCGGGAAGTGTTTCGCTATGAAGGACCTCGAAGAGGCTTCTTACATTTTGGGAATAAGGATAGTAAGAGAAAGAAGTAAGAGAATAATTGGACTTAGTCAGAATACTTACTTAGAGAAGGTACTAAAACGTTTTAGTATGGAAAACTCAAAGAAGGGAGAACTACCGATACAAGGAAATGCCAAGTTGAGTAAGACTCAAAGTCCGAGTACCGAAGCTGAGATAGCAGAAATGAGCCGAGTACCATACGCTTCCGCAGTTGGCTCAATCATGTATGCTATGACTTGTACTCGCCCTGATGTAGCCTTTGCTTTGAGCATGGTTAGCAGATATCAAGGGAACCCTGGCAAAGCACATTGGATTGCGGTGAAGAACATCCTTAAGTACCTTCGGAGGATGAAGGAATGGTTCTTAGTCCTCGGAGGGAGTGATGACTTGAAGGTGCAAGGGTATAGTGACGCCAGCTTTCAGACCGACAGGGACAACTATCGTTCGCAGTCGGGCTGGGTCTTTACCCTAAATAGAGGAGCAGTGACATGGAAGAGTTCCAAGAAGGAGACCGTAGCTGATTCAACGTGCGAATCAGAGTACATTGCAGCGAGCGAAGTGTCGAAGGAGGCAATATGGCTAAAGAACTTCATTGGTGATCTTGGAGTTGTGCCTGCCATAAAGGAGCCCATGGAGATTTTCTGTGATAACGAAGGTGCGGTTGCCTTGACCAAGGAACCGAGGGATCATGGTAGATCTCGACATATCGACAGAAAATATCACTTCATTAGACATCGTGTAGAAGAAGGACAACTCGTAGTGAAGAGGATATCATCAGAAGATAACCCAGCAGATCCGCTTACGAAGGGACTGAGTAGGGTTAAGCACTTGCAGCATGCTAGGAGTATTGGGCTGAAGGATGATATTAGTATAGATTAGATAGTATTAGAAACGTATAATAGATAAATGTAATTAACATTTGATGATTAAATAAAGGAGTTTTATTTATAAGTAAAGTTACTGTCATATGTTAATTGTTTAACTATTGTTTCACTTTGTATGTTTTGACTTCTAGAATAATTGAGTTTATTAGGAATAATCGAATTATTCAAATTGTCCACAATCGTTCATATGTTGGAAGTAGATATGAATGAAGATTGTCATGAATTGGTGTGTAGATTGTCTAAATGGTGTTAGACATAGCAAGGGTTGCTGCAACGTTCATGAGTGCTTATGAACTGGTTTTGAGCATTGGAACAAACCCGCGCTTGCTGGAATCACTTTATGGAATATGATATAAAAGGTGATCGCAAGACGATAATATCATATAGTCTTAAAACCTAGATATATGGTTTATTATTTTTTAATTGATTGTACATTGATAATGCGAAAACGCATCAGTAACTTGGTGTTATAAAACGCATTGTTGTGTATAGTTGGTTAATGAATAAGTAAATGCATATAAGTCGAAGTTTATCTGTAAATTTTATCCTAAGAGGGTAGAAGAGATATCTTGGCCACTCGATGATTTGATTTGACTTATTTGCCGGGCCCGGTCAGAACTGAATTGATGTGTTTGATTAAGTTCTATGTCAAATAAATCAGAGATCGAGAAATCTAAATGCTTGACTAACCATTCCATATGATTGTCAGCATGATATCTAACAGAGGACTGTACGATCCCTTATCTAAAGGACAAGATTGATTAGATCAGAGTTTGATAGTGTCTTTGAGAGATACGATTGCAAACCAAATTGTACTTGTATAGTTACTAGACTTATCCAAGTGGGAGACTGTTGGAATAGTGTCTAAGGCTGCAACTATATTAGGCAAGTATTTGACTCGGTTGTGCATGGTCCTTTTGGGTTGCCTTCACCATAGCAACTTGATGGATGATTTGTTAAGAGAGAGTAAATATTATAAGGAATAATATATGGTTATTTGATTAATATAAGTCATAGATTAATTGGAATTAATTTGGTGACTTAAAGAGGTTAATTAAATAAGAGGGTATAAACTGTCAATTGTTTGATAGTTACACTTTAGACTATAAATCCTTATCCATGATAGGATGGACGATTTCTAGGGCTTGGATAAGCCAAAATCGTCCATAGGGTTATCAAGGAAAGGATATGGATCAACTTAAAGTCTAAGTTATCCAATTCGGGTTAAAGCTGTAATCCTTAAGGAGTCTACAAGTATAAATAGACCCTAGGGGTGAGGGAATTCGAGTAATCGCAATACACCATCTAAAGTAGAGATACTCTGGCCGAATTCCTCCCCTCTCCTCTCTCCAAAATCATCTTGCTTGCTATTGGTGTTTGTAAGCCATTAGAGGAGTGACATTTGTGACTCTAGAAGCTCCAAGACAACAAGATCAACAAGGAACTCAAAGGTATGATTCTAGATCTGTTTCAATGTTGTTATTTAACCTAATTAGCCATTAGAAGTCTTGGATTCAAAGCATGTTTAATTAGAAAGCCTAGATCCAAGCATTAGGGTTTTGCATGCGTACATAGGAAAGTTCTTATGGCTAAAACCCATCAATTATTTAATTAGTATTGATCAAGAATTAATTTAGAATTAATTAAGTGATCAAAATGAACTAATTAAATATGGACTCTTGTATATATGGAATGGGCCAAGTTCATTTAGGTTGGGCTAAGCTTTCATGGATAGTCCATGGAGTGTTTAACCCATGGATCATATGAAATGAAATGTCATGGGTTTAACCCTAGTTTCCATACTATATAAAGATGTCTTTGGTTGGTGAAATTGGCACTAGTGTGGGTACACTATGAAGGGCTAGCCAATTTCACTAGAGAGAACCAAGTATCCATATTCTCTAAAGTCTTCCAAGGTGTTTTGGTGATTTGTGATTCCACTTGAGGCTTCCACACTATTGGGGCTAAGCTCTTAAAGCTTGAAGACATCAAGTTACATCAAAAGGTATGTCATCTAACTAGTACTTTGTAGTATGAGATCTTCATGATATGCTAGTTAGGATTAAAGCCTTGGAAAGTTCTTATTTGCATGTATAATAGAGAAAACATAGATCCAAGGTTTATAGGGTTGCATGTACACCATAGGAGTGTTAGAATGCTCATAACCCAACAGTTATAAGATTTGGGAAACGAGGGAAGTTGAGTCCAAGGTTTATTGGACCGTTCAAAGTTCTTTAGAAGATTGGGAACTAAGCTTACAAGCTCGAATTACCCGAAGAACTAGATGGTATTCATAACACCTTCCATGTGTGTTATTTGAGGAAATTCACAGGAGAAGTTCCCGACATAATTCCAATCTCAGAATTAAGAATGAATGAGAACAAGAGACTGATTGAAGAGCCCGAGGCAATTGTTGACCGTAAGACGAAGAAGTTACGACGCAAGATGGTCAAGTTAGTTGTAGTTCAATGGAAACATTCGAATGGGCTGAATCTCACTTGGGAAACAGAAAGTGACATGATGAGTCGCTACCCACATCTGTTTGTTCATGCATGATTCCGAGACGGAATCATTTTAAGCAGGAGAGAATTGTAACGCCCGGGTTTTGGGGCTAAGCATTTTTAGACAATGTAATAGTCTAGGTAACTCTTTCTGAAATAATAAAAATGAAATATTTGAGTATTATGTGAATTATGTGTATTTATGTGCTTATTACTCATTTATAAATGTATATTAAATAAAGGATAAAAATAAGCGTCAAAAATAAAATGTGGGATAAACCCGATATCCTTACATAAATTTGTAGCGGTCGAAATAAGGATTCCGGTGATATAAAGGACGCCGAAATCCGAGTTGTCACGAAGAAGTTATGACACGTCGAAGTTTCATGATGGAACCGACACGATACCAGGAAGCGTAAATAGTGAATTTACGATAGAGCGAGTTTTAGCCTTAACGATCTAAACAAAAGTCGTAGAATACGTTAAACCTGGAGCATCCATAAAAAGAACGGCCAAATTTGACTTCGTATGAGGAAGTTATGATTTTTCAAAGTTTCGGCTTAGCAGTGTACAACCCGAAACTCGAATTTTAGATCGAGCGGTTTTTGGCCTACGCGACCTAAATGAGAATTGAAGATCTCATTAATAGGAATTCAACGGTAAAAAGACAGACGAAAACTGAGTCTGTATGTAGAAGTTATGAATTTTATGTGGATATTTAACAGTATAATCTCCTTGTACTGTTAAATTTAAGATCGATCGAGAATTAGCCAACAGAGTCAAAATGAAAGTTCTAGATCTTATTTTTACCTACGCGTGGATATATAGAATGTCAGAAATGGAGCTCGTATGTGAAAGTTACGAGTTTTAGAAGCCGAAAGTGTACTGTACGAAAATGAGTGACGGGGCACAATCTTGGCCATTGCTTTCTCCCCAAGGCTTGCCACCAGATGGTGGCATGTGGTACCAAGTTCAGTCACATTTCATCCTATAAATACCACCTCTCCCACCCTCATTTTCTTCACACATTTCCCATTCTTTTTTTTTCTCTTTACTCTCTCTCTCTCTCTTTAGAACCTCTCTCTAGCCCCGAAATCCCCCGAAAAGCCTAGGGAACCTCCCTAGCACGAGGCGGAAGCCTCGGAGTGCTTGACGACTCCGAGAAGAAGAGCTTTTTGGCTCGGGAACATTGCTCCAAGCAAAGCTTGGTTTTCTATAAAACCTGCTGTAAGTGAGCTACGCCTACGCTATTTTTAATATAGCTTTTATTTAATTATTGTAACGTTATTAGGAACTTATAATAAATACTTGGGATATTATTATGGGTTATATAAGTATTTTTTTAACGCTTATATAATAGTAATAATAGCTAGACTATTAATTAGTCTCGGCGAATAATAGACTAAACTCTAGTGGTAATAATACTAGGTTTCGTCGAAGGAAATTATTTTTAAGAAGCGAAGCGCTGTCTGAGTTCGGAAGCACCACCTTTTCAAGTGAGTGCATGGTCCCTTTCATCTTAAACATAGATATGAAGTATTTTATATAAACTACGTGCTATGTGTGTATATTATTTTAGACTTGCTATCTATGCTGGATGAACGATTTTATACAAGTTTTATATGATTTAAATTGTATATGTATTTTATATCTACAAAAAATGTTGCGGTAAAACATGGGTAGATGTAATAGGTGATGTGTGATAAAATGATGAGAGGCCTCGATGTTGTTTTTGTTGATCCAGTCATCTAGCGGAGTATAGATGACGACCACGGACTCTTCTAGATAGTCCAGTGGAACGCTGGAAGGCTCGCAACCTGTAGGTGTTGTGAACGATGTGTTCACTAGTGTACTTCATTCCCCTCATGGTTGCCTTTAGGACATTTATTGCTGAGGAACCCCCTTAACCATAGTGTCCATCCCAATGATGATCCTTAGGATAGGTCCCTTATGATACGTGTTTAGGGACGTAATGTGAAGATAACGGGAACGAGTAATCGGGTTGTTGTTGCTCGATGAAATTAATAAACTTATTTATTGTGGTTTGAAAACCCTATGTGCTCACCAGGCTCCCAAGCCTGGCTCACTCAGTTTTATGTATTACAGGTAGTGGCACTCGAGCATAGTTGTGATGTGTTGGGATGAGGGATTATGGATATAGTCCTGTAGATATGAAATAATGTAGTAAGACTTATATTGTATTGTTTATACTAATGTACTGTATCGAACATGACATCCCGAGTCTTTTAATGAAATACATTTCTAAGGAAATGCTTTTGATAACTCTTTATCATATTATTGTTTAGGGACAAATTCCACAACTCTTTTATTAAAAGGTTACTATGATTTTGAAATAAAGTATAAACAAAAAAAAATCGGTATTTTCTGGCCGTGATTTTGGGGATGTCACAGTTGGTATCAGAGCATTAGTTTAAGCTAACTAGGAATTTGTAGCATTTCTAGACTTGAACTTAGAATGCTAAGAAATGATAGTGTGGTGTGAGCACTAGCTTATTTTAGGAATTATGCCTAAATTGCTTTTATGTGCTAAATGCTTTGTGCCTTATATGTTGTTATTTATTCGAATCTATGGCCTGTTGCCGACCAGATCTGGAAACCTTATGTGTTTAGGATTCTAAATGTAGGACTACGATATAAGAACTAGCATGTAAACATTTCGAAGTGATAAGGATTATTTAAAAATCTATCCTATATAAAGATCTAAATTCACCTTATTCGGTGTATAGATCAAAATGACAAGAAGCCGCAGTGGAGCTGCGAATGCAAATGGGAATAGGAATCAACCCCCAGTGATTCAGCAAATACCTGTTGTAGCAAATGCCCCTGAACCAATTACCATGGCTAGAGTACAAGTCATGATTCGTGCCATGTTAGCAGAACAAAGGGAGGAAATGAGGCAGATGTTGCACGGAAATAGGGATAAACCTACTATGCTCATTGAGCAACCCGAGCTGATTCCCGAGCAATCGGAGGAAGGGAACTACAACCGCCAAGTGAGTCAAGTGGGGGCTCAAGGTGAACGAAGAGATGGTCTAGAAAGGAGAAATGACAAGGATGGGCGAATGTACAAGAATTTATTGGGTGTGAAACCACCAAGTCTCTCAGGAAGCCCAAAGCCTGTTGAGATTATGGATTGGATCTCCGAGATGGAGATGGTGTTTGAGAGCTACGACTGTAGCGAGAAAAAGAAGACCGTCTTCGTTGTAAGACAACTGAAAAATGGAGTATTGAGCTGGTGGAAACTATTGGCGGATACAATTCCACGAGGAGAAGCTCTGAAGATGTCATAGGATGAGTTCTTAGAGCAACTAAAGGTGCAGTACTGTTCGGAGATAGATCTGATTGATCTGAACAATGAGTTCCAAAACTTGAAGAAGGAGAGAATGAGCATCAATGACTATGCTGCTGCATTCACAGAAAATATGAAGTTGTTTCCATACCTAGTGCCAACCGAACTCTCCAAAATTGAGAAATTTGCAAATGGACTGCCAACCGACTATGGCCCAATAGTCAAGATGACAACCACTCTGAAATCAGTTGTTCGAGCGGCTAACAATGTGGAGAACCAGCAGAAAGAAAGGGGTCTAGAGAGGGTCGAGGTTGGTGAGAAAAGGAAATTCGACGGATCCTCGAGGTCCGGAAAAAAGATCAAATTCTTTAAATCTGGTTCGAGAGGAGGAGGAGCCGAAGCAAAATGGTGCGATAAGTGCAAGAAGAAGCACCAGGGGAAATGTGACGGAGGAGTCACTTGTTTCAAGGGTGGACAACCTGGGCACTATGCCAACGAATGCACATTCACTAAGAAGGTCTGTTATGAGTGCAACGAGGAGGGACACATTTCGAGGGATTGCCCGAAGAAGATGGAGGCAGGAAGACCCAGCATTCCACCAAAGCCGAAGGCAAGAGCCTTCCAGATGACGCTCAAGGCTACGAAGGAGGCAGCAGATGTCGCTTCAGGTACCTTTCTTGTAAATGGTTTTCTTGGCAATATACTATTTGATTCCAGAGCAAACTACTCCTTTGTGTCGCATAAATTTGGTGGGAAATTAGCATTGCATGTAGAAAAACTTGATAATGCCCTGATTGTAGAAGTTGTCAGTGGAAAATTCGTACATGTTAGTGATCATATTAAGAACATCGTCATTGACCTAAACGGAAACGAATCTCATGAGGTGCTATTACCCATAAAGTTAAACGGTTTCGACATCGTTTTGGGAATGGATTGACTTAGAGCCAACGATGCTGAGATATTATGCCAAAAGAAGATAGTAAGAGTAAACCCACCCAGAAAAGAGTCATTTATGGTGTACGGGGACAAACATCGAGTAAATTCTGGAATCATCTCCCTGATGAAAGCTAGAAAATGTTTGTCCAAGGGATGTGCATCATACTTGGCATTCGTAATCGATGCTAAGAAGGAAAAGAAGGAGGTGCAAAATATACCGGTCGTGTGTGATTTTCCGGAAGTTTTTCTTGAAGATCTTCCCGGATTACCACCCGATAGACAGGTAGAGTTCTGAATAGACTTGTTACCAGGGACGACACCAATAGAGAAAGCACCTTACCGATTAGAACTGACAGAGATGAAGGAACTTATGACGCAACTTCAGGAGTGGTTGGACAACAGTTTCATTCAACCTAGTTCATCACCCTAGGGAGCTCCGGTGTTATTGATGAAGAAGAAGGACGGAAGCATGAGAATGTGTGTAGACTAACGAGAGCTGAACAAGGTAACGGTGAAGAACAAGTACCCATTACCGAGGATTGATGACCTATTCGATCAATTGCAAGGTTTGAGATATTTCTCAAAGATCGATATTAGGTCAGGATATCATTAGCTGAAGGTGAGAGAGCAGGATATTAAGAAGACTGCATTCAGAACTAGATATGGACACTACGAGTTCTTGGTTATGTCATTTGGACTAACCAATTGTGACATCCCCAAAATCTCGGCCAGAAAAGACCGATTTTCATTTATGATTTTAAAATAATTTTAGAGTAAATCCTTTTGATTTGAAAGAGTTGCGGAATTTGTTCCAAAAAACAAAACGTGATAAAATAATATTTACCAAAGCATTTCATAAAAGATATGTATTTTCATTATATAATTAAAACTTGGGATGTCATGTTCCGATACAGACCATAAAGCATAAACGATAACATTACAAGTCATTCAACAAATATATACATATACAGACTTGTAAACAAAACAACTTGACGATTCATCCATCTTATACCCTTGCGCCACTTCCTGTAATACAAATAAAACTGAGTGGGTTAGGCTTGGGAGCCTGGTGAGCATATAGGGTTTTCAACCCACAGTAAATAATTAAATTAATTTTCATCAACCAACAATAACCCAATTACCCATTCCCGTTATTCTCATTTTACGTCCCTAAAACAACTAACACAAGGGACCTAGTCTTAGAATATTTCATCGGGGCGACAACACATGCATTCGGGGGTTTCCCGACAATATATGTCAAATAAGGCAACCATGAGGGGGATGGAGTACATCGAATGAACACCCAAGTTCATTAACACCTACAGGTGGCGAACCTGCTAGCGTTCCACAGGACTGTCTAGAAAAGTCTGTGGTCGTCATCTAAACTCCGCTAGATGACTGAATAAAAAAGAACATCGAGGCCTCTCATATGTTTATCACACAACTATCTACCTATGTTCTACCCGACATATTAGTAGATAAAAATATATATTTTTATACATAGTTTAAAACCTGTATAGCATTCTCATTCAATACATATTCCAAACAACATATGAGACACATACACATAACACGTATTTCATAGAGAATAAATCATATCTATGAGATAGAAGAAAGTGAATATACATTCACACATATAACACAAAATATAAACATAACACATATTTCATATAAAATACTTCATAATTATGCGTTAGAAGAAAGTAACCACACACTCACTTGATCAGAAGATGATCGGACATCAGTACGGCTTGTAGAAGTAGTATTCTTCAGTAGATCTGGAAGATCTTCACAAAAACCGGACTCCTCACGAGCAGAGATTCAACTTGGGAATTTCACTTCTTGGGATCTTCGGGGCTTCGGGACTTGCTTCGGGGCTCGGGAATGATACCGGGGCTTCGGGATAATTCTTGCACGAAAAACGAAGCAAAAACACGAGAAAAAAGGAAGAAATGAGAAAAGAACTCGGTTGCCCTCGACATCCATTTATAGGGGCTGGAACTTCGACTTATGCTGGGCGTAATGAGGATCAGCTCGCTGACTCCCCCTGGATAATATCGGATAATTTATATTTAAATTAAATATCAAAAATATTTAATAAACTTCAAAAATACATATTTTCCTCATACGAACTCCGTTTTTGACGTTCTTTATATCCACGCGTAGGTGAGACTATGATCTACAATTTTCGTTTAGACTCTGTCGGCTAATTTTGATTTATTTTTAGTAGGCTGGGACAGGAAAACTCCGTTATAAATTCATAACTTCTTCATCCGACGTCCGTTTTAACCTATCTTTTTATCATTTTACTACTATTAATGAGACCTTCGATTCTCATTTAGATTGTTTCGGCTAAAAACCGCTTGATCTCAAATCGAGTATTCGGGTTGCATACTGCTAAGTCGAAACTTCGAAAAATCATAACTTCCTCATACGAAGTCAGATTTTGGCGTTCTTTTTATGCACGCTCTCGGTTTAATGAACTCTATTACTTTTGTTTAGATCACTAAGGCTAAATATCGCTCTAACGTAAATTTCACTTTTTACGTCATTCAGCGTTGTCGGTTCTGTCGCGAAACTTCAACAGGTCATAACTTCTTCGTTATAACTCGGATTTCGGCATTCTTTATATCTTTGGAATCCTTGTTTCGACCACTACATCTTTATGCAAAGATATCGGGCTTATCTCATACTTTAATTTTGACGCTTATTTTATTCTTAATTCATTAAATTATAATAATTAAGAAAATAAACACATAATTCACATAATACTCAAATATTTCATCATTAATACTTCAAAAAGAGTTATAGGGGTTAACCTAGACTATTACATCAATGATAATGCGTAGCCTGGAAACGCGGGCATTACACCAATGCTCCAACAACGTTCATGGATTTGATGAACAATGTTTGTAAACCATTCCTTGATAAATCCATGATAGTGTTCATTGACGACATTCTGATATACTCGAAAAGCCAAGAGGAGCATGGCAAGTATCTACAGGAAGTGTTGGAAGTGTTAAAGAAGGAGAAGCTTTACACTAGGTTCTCCAAGTGTGATTTTTGGATTCGAGAAGTCTAGTTCTTGGGTAACGTGGTTAACCAAGAAGGAATAATGGTTGACCCAACAAAGATCGAAGTTGTAATGAAGTGGGAACGACCAAAAAGTCCCACAGAGATTCAGAGCTTTCTAGGATTAGCTGGATATTACCGACGATTTATCTAAGGCTTTTATTAAATAGCATCTCCATTGATAGGTTTGAACCATTAAGGAGCTACATATATGTGGAATGAGAAGCATGAAGAAGCATTCGAGAAGCTGAAGAAGAAGCTATGTGAAGCACCGATACTTTCTCTACTTGATGGAGTTGAAGACTTTGCGGTCTATAGTGACGCATCTGGAGTTAGGTTGGGTTGTGTTCTGACGCAAAGAGAAAAGGTGATAGCATACGCATCTCGACAATTGAAAGAGAATGAAAAGAGCTACCCCACTCACGATTTGGAGTTGGCGGCGATAGTATTTGCTCTAAAGATATGGAGGCATTACCTCTACGGCACGAAGTGCAAGCTGTTCACTGATCATAAGAGTCTCAAGTATCACTTTAATTAGAAGGAGTTGAACGTGAGACAACAACGCTGGCTGGAGTTACTCAAGGACTACGATTGTGAGATACTTTACCACCCTGGTAAAGCCAATGTTGTTGTTGATGCTCTTAGTCGGAAAGTTAATCTTGAAAGGAAAAGGCCAAGAGCATTGAGAATTGAAGTTGTCTCGACCATTGTGGAAAGTATAAAGAAAGCTCAAGAGGAAGCTTCTGAGAAGAATGACCGAAAGGAGGAACGTTTGGGGAAAACGTTGGAGGTATTCCAAGATCGAATTTAGGTACGAAAGGCGGGAGGAATAAGAAATCTTCTGATGGAAGAAGCACACAAAACCATGTACTCGATTCATCCCGGTAGCACTAAAATGTATAGAGACCTAAAACCCTACTACTGGTGGCTGACGATGAAACTCGATGTTGCGAAGTATGTGGCCGAGTGTGTTACTTGTGCGAGAGTCAAGGCACAACATCAGAAACTTTATGGGAGTTTAGAACCTTTACTTGTACCCATGGGTAAATGGGAAGACATCACGATGGATTTTGTGACTAAACTACCCAGGACGAAGAATGGTCACGACATGATTTGGGTGGTCATGGATCGTTTCACCAAGAGTGCACACTTCATAGTAACCAACGAGAAGTGGTCTATGGATAAGCTCGAAAATGCTTACATGAAGGTAATTGTAAGAATTCAAGGTGTTCCTCTAACAATTGTGTCGGATCGTCACAGTCGTTTCACGTCAAGGTTCTGGAGAAGTCTACGGGGGGAATTAGGTACAAAATTGTGTTTAAGTACAACTTACCATCCATAGATTGATGGTCAGAGCGAGAGAACGATTCAAATACTTGAGGATAGGCTGAGAGCATATACCCTTGATTTTCAAGGTAGCCGGGATGAGCACTTACCTTTGGTAGAACTTTCCTACAACAATAGTTTCCACTTGAGCATCAAGATTACACCCTATCAAGCGTTGTACGGACAGAAGTGTCGTATGGCATCTTGTTGGCTTGAAGTTGGAAAAAAGCAATTTATGGGCCCCGAGATAGTCCATGAGACTGCTGAAAAGTTAAAGGTGATCAGAGAAAGAATGTTAGCAGCTCAGGATCGTCAAAAGAGCTACGCTGACAAGAAAATGCGACCGATGACCTTCGAAATTGGGGATTCGGTTTTGCTTAAAGTCTCACCGTGGAAGGGACTTATAAGATTCAGGAAACAAGGAAAGTTGAGTCCAAGGTTTATTGGACCGTTCAAAGTTCTTTAGAAGATTGGGAACCAAGCTTACAAGCTCGAATTACCCGAAGAACTAGATGGTATTCATAACACCTTCCACGTGTGTTATTTGAGGAAATTCATAGGAGAAGTTCTCGACATAATTCCAATCTCAAAATTAAGAATGAATGAGAACAAGAGACTGATTGAAGAAGAGCCCGAGGCAATTGTTGACCGTAAGACGAAGAAGTTACGATGCAAGATGGTCAACTTAGTGCTAGTCTGATGGAAACATTCGTATGGGCCGAATCTCACTTGGGAAACAGAAAGTGACATGATGAGTCGCTACCCACATCTGTTTGTTGATGCATGATTCTGGGACAGAATCATCCTAAGCAGGAGAGAATTGTAACGCCCGGGTTTCAGGGCTAAGCATTTTTAGACAATGTAATAGTCTAGTTCAACTATTGTAACTCTTTCTGAAATAATAAAAATGAAATGTTTGAGTATTATGTGAATTATGTGTATTTATGTGCTTATTACTCATTTATAAATGTATAATAAATAAAGTATAAAAATAAACTTCAAAAATAAAATGTGAGATAAACCCGATATCTTTACATAAAGTTGTAGTGGTTGAAACAAGGATTCCGAAGATATAAAGAACCCTGAAATCCGAGTTGTAACAAAGAAGTTATGACCCGCTGAAGTTTCGCGATGGAACCGGTACGATATCAGGAAGCGTAAATAGTGAATTTACGATAGAGCAAGTTTTATCCTTAAACATCTAAAATAAAGTCGTAGAATACGTTAAACCGAGAGCATCCATGAAAAGAACACCCAAATCTAACTTCGTATGAGGAAGTTATGATTTTTCGAAGTTTCGGCTTAGTTGTGTACAACCCGAAACTCGAATTTTAGATCGAGCGATTTTTGGCCTACGCGACCTAAATGAGAATTGAAGATCTCATTAATAGGAACTCAACGGTAAAAAGACAGATGAAAACAGAGTCCGTATGTAGAAGTTATGAATTTTACACGGATATTTACCAGTATAATCTCCTTGTACTGTTAAATTTAAGATCGGTCGAGAATTAGCCGACGGAGTCAAAATGAAAGTTGTAGATCTTATTTTTACCTATGCATGGATATATAGATTGTCAGAAACGAAGCTTGTATGTGAAAGTTACGAATTTTAGAAGTCGGAAGTGTACTTTGCGAAAATGGGTGACGGGGCACAATCTTGGCCATTGGTTTCTCCCCAAGGCTTGCCACCAGATGGTGACATGTGGCACCAAGTTCAGCCACATTTCACCCTATAAATACCACCTTTCCCACCCCTCGTTTTCTTCACGCCTTTCCCATTCTTTTTTCTCTTTACTCTCTCTCTAGAACCTCTCTCTAGCCCCGAAATCCCCCGAAAAGCCTAGGGAACCTCCCTAGCACGAGGCGGAAGCCTCGGAGTGCTTGACGACTCTGAGAAGAAGATCTTTTTGGCTTGGGAACGCTCCTCTAAGCAAAGCCTGGTTTTCTATAAAACCCGCTATAAGTGAGCTACGCCTATGCTATTTTTAATATAGCTTTTATTTAATTATAGTAACGTTATTAGGAACTTATAATAAATACTCGGGCTATTATTATCGATTATAAATTAGGGTTTCTAGGGTTTTTCCTTTTGATGTTCAATACTTGTATGTTCAATTAGAGAAAACATAGATCAAATCAATTAGGGTTGCATGCACACATATGATTGTTTGTTATGCTCAAACCCCATAAAGATGACACCTATTTTATCCTATTTGTTAATGTACGATTTCATTTCTAGAACATGTACACACACAAAATTTTCTGCTTGATGTCTACATGCCAATAGGGCTTGAGTAGTTTCGTATCTTTCAATCCGAGGAAAATGCGACGTTGGGAGAGTCACTGGAGGAGGAGGAGGAAGAGTTGAAGAAACATAACGTCCAACTCCACCATTTCCTGAGGAAAAGTAAAGATTTTCTCCTTGATTAGAAAGTGGAAGATCATCTTCATATGAAAGAGGAAAACCATTTCCAAAAGAATAAGGAAGACCATTATTGTCTTGACTTGACATCTATAATGGGAGAAAGGAGAATTAAAGTTAGTTGATTTTAATATTTAATTATTAACCCATAAATTTAAATTAAGGCTAGGATCCATATTTTCGATTTGAACTTTGAAGAGGGAAGCCATTATCAAATTCGAATATATTTTAGGTAGGTAAGGATTTTACCAATTTCAATCTTTTGAAACTCCTCGATCTTTTGAGATTCATTAAATCTAATCAATGACATGTTTAATCTCGGATTATGCTCTCACTTTTGTGACTGAGATGTCGAGGATCACAAACGAGATGTGAATAACCATGCAAACCCGCTTGGAAACCTCAATATCACTTATCATCTCACATTGATTTGTCAGTTAACCACACACGCTCCATCAATAATGATAATTCTCGAGATGACCATCATAACTCTTTATAATCCTTATTAGTGTGTTGGTTAATCACACACGCTCCACTAACAACATATAAAGCATGATGTGTGTTTTCATGGATTAGCATACTTTTCACATTTTTCCTAAAGTAACTAAGAGTGGAATTTGTTACTTTATGTCATTATACGTATTAATGGAATTTTGTCCTATCAAATCCGTCCGGCTAACGAATTCCACCACACAGGAGAACGGTAGGTGAGAGTGGGCACCCATTCAACGACCATTTTATAGGCCACTTCGTTATACCCTCTTTATAGTATGGTTTTGTGAAAGAGGTGTATTAGCGATTTGTCTGTCTATAATATATATTAAACTTTTAATTATATATACATAGTATAGGTGTATTTTAAAACATTTTAGAAAATACAAGGTTTAATCTTTTAATAAATTAAACTTTTAATTTAATTAAGTTTAAACCATTTTATGGATTTATTAATTATCTTTTAATTAATCATTTAATTAATAATAAGATCCACAAGGATAATATTAATCTTATAATTAATCATTATCTTATCTATGATTATCTCTTAACATTTACAGTTTTATTTAATTATCTAATATGACCAAAAATCGGATTTGGCAGATTTTATAAGAGATAATTACCGAATAACAACCATATAAATCAAATTAGGGCAAGAATATCCGAAAATTTGAAATTTATTGTGCTCACGTCGTGAGAACAGTCTAATAGAAAAAAGAATTATGAATTTAACTGTGTTCACGTCGTGAGCATCCAATCTCATGTCGTGAGCATCCAATCTCACATCGTGAGATCAATCTACCAGAAAACATTTGATTTGTGCAGGTTCAAGCAATATACATTCAATTGTTAGGCAACCACACGCTCTGATACCACTGATGCGTTTTACATGCAATAACGAGGATAAATCCTTAACACTTAAGGGTACATGCAACCTATTAGATCTATGTCATACACTATTGAAGTAACATTCTATTGAACAACAAGAAACCTATTAACCCTAGGTGTTTTCGAAATTTACAATAAAAATAGAAATTTCATACCTTTTTTTTATTGTTGTAGTAAATAATCAAGAATCCTTTCTTCTTTGATTTTGGAAGCTAGCACCAAAAGTGTCGAGCCTCTAATGGTTCACAACCAAACCCTGGCAACCAAGGTCACTTGTAAAGAGAGAGAGAGAGAGAGAGAGAGAGAGAGAGGTGAGAGAAAAAATTATAGCTATCCTTAGGTCTAGAAGACATAGCCAAAATTACTAGGTATAGAGATCCTTATATAGTGCAACTTGGAAACCCTAGATATCCCTAAAAAGAATAAAATAATATTATTTCCTTCTGGCAATTATTCGGCTTCCTAATTATCCTCCAAAGATAATTATAGAAAATCTAGACCCTCCTAAAATCGTACAAAGCTATAGGCAGGTTCTAGAATGCTTCTTGTTAAACTATTAAACATATACACTTGAACCCCTGTACTTTTAATTAATCCAATTAATCTCAAAATTAATTTCGATTAATTTCTGATTAATTCTTAATTAAATAATAGTATTTCTAATTAATATATTATTCTCATAATATATTAACAAAATAATTTATTTTTATTTCTAATTAATTTATTAATCATATAATAAATTAATAAATCAGTCTCTCTCTCTCTCTCTCTCTCTCTCTCTAAAAGTTATCTTATTCAATTAGTAGGTTTCAGGGCAACCCAAAAGGGTTGTACTAACATCAATTCAAGTAGATATCAATTAAAGTAATGGGATTAGACACCCAATCTAACATATTTAACCCTAATTTTGAAAGGATTGACATTTACCCCGTACTCCATACGTACTCGCGGTGTATGCATGATGTACTCATGCATGAAGGAAGCGGGTCTCGTATACATACACCCGACATACTCATCACATACACAACACGTACGTAGTTTAGACCAATACCCTAGTTTTAAGGATTTGCACTCTATATAATCCTCTTTATGGCCCCAAGACCTTCACACTCATCATCCTCCACGTAAAAATCATCCTTCTAGCTAACCCTAAGTGAGAAGAGTGTGTTTTGAGCTTGTTTATGTGTTTTGGTGGTGTTCTTGAAGAAGAAGAAGGTGGTAGAAGGACATTAGAGCTTGGAATAAGCTTGGATCTAAGATTCTCTACTTTCTAGCACTCTTTAGGAGGTAAAAAGCGCCTAGCTTGATCATCTTTTCTTATGGATCTAGTTATTTATTAATTTATGGCATTTTTGGTCCCAACCTTGGTGATTCTTCAACATGACATGCTCTTAATAAAATAAGTCATCCTTTCGAACCCAGTGAGGGGTCTTGAGTCATAAAAATGAGATCTTGTTGCTTAGTTCTTCCCTATGCATGCTCTAGAAGGTCTTTAGGTGTTAAGAAGTTAGTTTTGTTGGTATCAAGCACTTAATAGTGGTCATAAAGTTCGATGCTTTATGACTCTCAATGGTATTTTGGCCTTGGATTACATTTGGAACGTGAGAGCTTAACGTATTAAGCTCTTATTAAGGAAATGGACTTTGGTGCGTACGTCATGCGTAACCCAGCATACTTTTTGCATATGAAGTTAACCTCCAGTTCTTGGTCAAGCCCATGTATGCCTAGCATACAAGCTAAGTACGCCCCACGTACTCACCAGAGTTGACTGAGTTGACTCGTTGACCTTTACCTTTGACCATAGTATCGACCTAGATGAACCCAGGGGTATTTTGAACTTTTGATTGAGATTAGGTTCTTGGTTTAGGTTAGGTGATCGTTCAGTCGATTTTTTAGGATAGAGATTTATTCAGCTTGCATTCCGGACTGAGAGGTGAGTTTTCCTCACCATACCTTTGGGTCGAAGGTACCAATGTCGGCCCACTAGATTATTTATCGTGTTATAATGGTATTGTGATAAATTATAGATGATTAGTAGATCTGTATGAATATCTGCATTTGTCGGTTCTGTGTTTATGTTTAACTTTTACATATGTTGACATATTGTGTTGGGTTGAGGTTGTACTACTTTGTGCAGTAGCTAACAAACCCGGGAGCAATCCATACATAAGTTGTGGGCCCTGAGGTCAAGCCATACTTATGATGTGGGCTTGGGTGCCATCCAAATATGAGCCGAGGGCCAGTTAGGCATGTCAGACTCATATTGTGGGCTCAAGGTCAATCTAGTTTTTTTAAGATGTGGACTCAATATATGTTGTTATATATATGTGTGTGTTCGTACTTTGGGGGAACTCACTAAGATATGGCTTGCAGTTTTAGTTACTTCTAAGGATCGTGGGAAAAAAGGTGTGATCGTACACATCTTCCTGTTTTATGTCACTAGGTCTTGGGCAAACTCTGATTTTGAAATAATGTTTTGAAACAATGACTCCTTTCGTAAACAATGTTGGTTAATGGTGTTGGATTAATGTCTAAGTGCATAACTATAATTGGTAAGACTTGACCCGACCCGACATGGTCCATTTGGGTTGCATGGCATCATGCACTTGGATAGACTATAATGAGAGAAATAAGACACTTATGGTTATTAATATTTTATAAGTTCTAGTATATTAATAATAAGAATAATGAGATTATTTAATTAGTATTGATCAAGAATTAATCTAGGATTAATTAAGTGATCAAAAGAAGACTAATTAAATATATGGGTTGCTTGTGTAAATCATCCATACTTGTATAGTGGGTTAATGCTCCATGGATAATCAAGTTGGGCTAAAACCCATAGGATGGTCCATGGATGCTCCATGGTGTATTTGAACCCATGGATCCAAGGAAATGGAAAGTCATGACAATTAGGGTTTACCCTAATTGTAACACTATATAAAGATCTTATTCTTGACAAAATCGGCATTAGTATCATTCTAGATAGGGCTAGCCGATTTCAAGAAGTGTAGAATTCTCTCTAAGTTATTCCAAGTGCTTATGGTGTTGTGTGAACCATTTGAGGTGTCACACTTGGGGCACTAGGCAGTCAAGCTTCATGAAGACAAGCACTAACAAAAGGTATGTTATTCTAACTTGTGTTATTCAAAGTTTAGTATGCTAGAATAGAACAATACCTTGGAAAGTTGATATTTGCATGTATAATAGAGAAAACATAGATCCAAGGTATTTAGGGTTGCATGTACACTTAGGAGTGTTAGAATGCTCTTAACCCAATAGTGGTATCAGAGCGTAGGCTTGTTTTCTTGTTATACCTGCAAATGGAGGTGAAAAATCGAGTTTTGATGCTGTCTGCCCAGCAGACTCGCCGAGTCCATGAAGGGACTCGACGAGTCCAAGGCAAAAAGCATCCAACTCGCCGAATTGGTTAGTGCACTCGACGAGTTGGACCCCCAGACAGCATAAATTTGACTTTTTTGGCTGGAATTGGACTAGGAACATTACCCTAAGAGGTTTTTGAACTTATAAACTTGTTTTTGATGTGGTAATGTTCATGCTAATCCAATTTCAACGATATTTGTCAATAGATTCATGTTTTGTATTAGTTTAAGGGTTAGACTAATTACATGAAAAAGTTTGATTTGAATTATCTTGTTCTTATGAGTTACTTAGATTAATAGAAAAGTTGAGTGAAATAGTTGTTTTCAATCCAAATTAATCTAAGAGTTGATTCTAAAATGTGTTTTTGTAACTTGTCCTCAAGTTATATGAAAAGTCACATTTAAGTTTCATAAAACTCATAAAAGTTGGCAAAGGTTACAAAATGAAGAGTCTAGTTCTAATTAATTGGAGTTATGACTCCATAATTTGTCCTCAAGTTATGGATTCATTAAATAAAAAAAAATAAAAAAAAGTGTAACCTTAATTAATTCCATAAGTTATAAAATAAAGAAAAGTTAATTCTTTTATTAGTTTAAAGTCTTCCATAACTTGTCCTCAAGTTATCGAACTTGAAGAGTTTTTTGGATTAAAACTACTTTAAACACATAAGTTATAGAATTAATTAGTTTTGAATAGTTTCAAAACTTGCCCTCAAGTTTTGGAATTTGTAAAGTTTTCTCTTATGAATACTTTAATTCCAAGATAGCCCTTAGAATTTTAAAAGTTAAAATTCAACCGCTTATACTTTATAATATTATAAGTGAATAATATATATGTATAAGAGTAAAGTCAGTCTTACCGCTAGTACGACTCATTCACAAAGCCGATCTATAAGGTGGGTATAAGGTTGTTGCCTATAAAATGGCAACTTAATGGGTGTCCACTCTCACCCACCCCTTGCTTGACTGGTGGAGGGTCGTTAGCCGAACGGGTTTGACAAGACTATAATTCTCCCTTCATTAAAAGTATTAATGATAAATACTAAGTAACTAAACTCTTAATAATACCCAATCTTAGTTACTTAGGAAAATGTGAATAAGGTGCTAATCCATGAAGTTACACTTTGCACTTTGTTTAAGTCGGTTAGTGGAGCGTGTGTGGTTAACCGGCACACTAACTCGTATTTAACAAGGTAGGCAAAGGGTAACTTAATGTTTATCATAGTATCGATGGAGCGTGTGTGGTTAACCGGCACATCGATTGAGGGGTAAACACTTAAGGGTACCAAGTAATCTTCATGGTTACTTCACACCTTGTTTTGTGATCCTCGGCATCCCAGTCACAAAACCTGAAGGGCACACTCGAGATTGAAACATGCCATTGAACAGTTCAATGAATCTCAAAGATCTAGGAGTTTCAAAACCAATTAAAACCTAATAATACATTTTGTTTTTCGTGGTGGAAATAAGTGAATCGTCATTCGCCTACCTTCAAATATTTTATAGCTTGGATTACGGCATCCCTCTTCTAAGTTATAAAATAGGTTGTTGGGTCCTAGCCTTAATATTTCAGATTGGGTGTCATATTAAGGACTTTAGATCAACTATCTTGAATATCTCCCAAAAGATGTCTAGTTTAGATATTTATGATCTTCTCAAATCTCTTGAAACAAGCTTTCCTAAATGAAGATGATGTCCCATGGAAATCATACTTCGTTCACCTCCTCCAATTATTCTCCCTAACCCACAAGTTCTTGAAAAGTTTAAGGTCACTCTAGCCCTATTGGCAAGTAAAGGTCTATGTGTGGTCACATCTTGGAGATGTAGTCACATATTGACACGCCGGGAGAGTTGGGTGTCAAAGTCTTGAGAAAGTTGGTGGTTCAACTACTTTCTAAGTCACATAGTGAGTTCTTTTGGAACACTTATGAAATAGACTATGACAAGACCCTTAATGATCTTATCTATTTGTTAAGATCAACTTCCTTAAAACTTGATGGACATTGACAATAGTGACACAGGAAATCCAGAAAAGCATTCTCTTCCCAATGGAAAGGGATCGGCCATAGTCAACTCGGTTGACCAAATGGTAAAGAGAAAAGCTAATTCTGTGATAGTCCCGTGTATCATTATCAAAGGGTCTATATGTTTATATTGCCAAAGAAAGGGGCATTGGTTGCGAAGCTGCCAAAATCCACCTAAGGATGTTAAAGTCAATAAGTTTGACTCTACTTCAGGGAAAGTCCACTATCTAACTCTGCTAAATTTCTATTATGAGATTCTTGATACATGATGTGACTGGGTCACATGGTGATGTTTTAAGAATCAAAGAAAAGTGAAGAAACTGAAAGAAAGAATATGCTGAATCTGATCGCATAGATGGATTTCTATCGCGTAGTTTGAAGATCGGATTCTTGAGCTACTTCTTTGGAGTTATGAGATGTTGCTTAGGAATAGATAACAACAAGTTTTTCATATGGATTGTATGGATAAGTTTTTCCGCTAAGTCTTTAAAATAAAAGGAAAAATGATGATTTTATTTATTTTAAAATATCCTTACAATGGCATTTGAGGAAAATGTCACACCCCGAAAACCGAAGGCGGAAACATTTTCGGGGTTGACTCCACGTTGAGTATCAAATCCAATGCACATAGTAAGTAAAGTAAAACAACCATTACATTACATAAGAAAAGTTTTACAGTTGTTTCAAAAGTAAAGTTTGTACAGTTGTGATACATAGTATATATAAACAAAATGAAACGGGTCTTCATGTACTCCGTCTTCAAGCAAAAAGGATATTCGGGTACCTGTTCTAACGCTGACCTGAGTACACAAGCGGTTTGAAAATCAGCATAATGCTGGTGAGTTCATAAGCGGTTTTTGTTTGTGAAAATGTTCAAGTTTCCTTTCTATTTCTGAAATGTTACGCACACCAAGAAAATCCCATATTTTCTTAAAAGTTGGTTGTTGTTTCACAAATGTAAAGTATAATAAGTTTGTACACTGAGAACATGTTTACTCATGTGAAAAATGTATAGTTTGATTATCCGGCTTGTTAAACTGTTCTGTTTACTTATAATGTATTCCCAGGAAAGTCCCATAATTTCCTTACTGTATGTTACCAAATGTAAAAGATTTAATGTTACCCGGTTTGTTACCCTTTCTAGTTATGTAGGTGTTACCCAGGAAAGCCCCATGCTTTCCTGCATGTTGGTTTCTAATGTGAACGATGTAAAAGATGTAATTGTGGTTAGGTTCAATGTTTACCCCAGGAAAGTCCCATACTTTCCTGAATATTGATTACTGTATGTGAAAGATGTAAAAGATGTAAAAGATGAAAACGTGGTTTATTATTACTATAAGTAAATCTCTGTTATCCTAATTGCGAGTTCCATAACCATACGATAGACTAAAACCTGTGGCAATAAGTAGTCCACATGTGGCAATAAGTAGTCCACAAACTTATGACTTTCATCACCCTTGAACCAATTCGGTTCGGCTGTAGCTAGCAGCCAGGTGTGGGGTAGTCAGCCCCGTATAGATCTATACACTCAAGTCACACTCTCTAAATACCAGAGATTCTGGTTACGGGTGTAGTCCTCCACTCGCGTATCTCTGTGGAGTGTTCGCCGAGGATGTGTCTCCAATCATACAGGATTAACAAATTTACTAGTAATAATATGATAGTCCTCCACTCGAGTATATATGTAGAGTGTTACGGAGGACAAAACAGTGTACAGGTATTATATTCAAATGTCTAATGTCATGCTTTTAACTGATAAAATATGGAAAACCATTTGTGAAATATATGTAAAACATAACAGTTTAAAGACCCATTTCACAAATATATGTTATGTGATCTGCATCTTCAATTGATTATCAGTTGTAGCAATCAGTATTAAAAGCATATGAAATATGAAACACACATTTGAAAACATGATTTGAGTACAAGAATTCCCTTGTACTTTGTTTGCGTTCCCCCCTGAAAACAGTGAAAAAGGGTAGGGGTATGAACTCACCGGACTCGGAAATGCGTCGATTTCGGACACTAGACGTTGGTTCGGGGTTTGATTACTCGCGATGTACCTATGTAAAATGAAATAATGTCCATATATATTGAATTAGGAATACATTCACTAATCGTATGGAACATTACACTCCAACGAGGTTAAACACCTCAAAACGAGCATTTGGAGTGACCCGGGTGACATCTTCGGACGTGTAATGGCACTAGGGACTTGGGACTTGAGTTTACTCCCCAAGAGTAAACATTTTAAGGAGTTTATAGCCACATAACACACCCACACATGAGTTTACAGCCGTAAACTCATGTTGGTGTGATTTTGAGTGTTTAATGGCTTAAATGGACATGGGGATTGATGGAATGGATTTCTAAAATGCCTTGGAATGGATTGAATGGAATTATATCACTTAAAAGGGAGTTTACAGCCACCCACTTGGAGTTTACGGCCGTAAACTCACCCATGGCCAAGAAAAATTGTTTTAAGCTACAAAGGACAATCACATGTGATTCTAGTTAATTTTCCAAGCCTTTTTATGAATTTAGAACACCATTAAACATACTTTTAGGAGTTTACAGCCTAGAGGCATTTTCTATGGCCGTAAACCCTCCTATACTCATGAAAAGTTAGTTTTTGATGCTTAAAACAATCACATGTGATTCTAGAAATTTATGCAAGCCATTAGAGTGAATTTGATGCATCATTTAACAAGGTTTTATGAGTTTACGGCCAAGGGTATGTTCCTAGGCCGTAAACTCCTATATGTGACATTTTTGATGTGTTACGAACCCTTAAACTATTTTTAGATGCATCTAGATTTTACCACAAGGCCATTGGTTGAGTTTCAAAACATTTGGACATGTTTAAAGGGACTTAATCCCCAATTTAGAGGAGTTTACGGCCCAAGAAGGAGCCTTGGCCATAAACTCTTGTTTGTCCCATATAATTTATGTTTTAGATGTTTCAAGGCCATATTAGCAAGCCTTAAGGTCATATCTAAGTCCCAACTATGATTTGGAAGGGTAATTTGGCTCAAAAACCCCATTTTGAGGAGTTTACGGCCCAAGCTTGATCCTTGGCCGTAAAATCATGTTCTTGGTCCCAGAACTAAGTTGAAACATCAAATTGAAGACTAAAGAGGTTGAATAACAAGTTAGGGGTGTTACCTCTTTGATTGGAAGCCTTAAATCTTTGTTTTGGACCTTTAATTATGGATGAGGAGAGAGGTTGGGAGAGTTTTATGAGAAAATGGCCAAAGGCTTCAAATGGAGGATTAAGACACATTATATAGTGTCTAAGTTTTGGACACGGTGGAATTCTACCCGATACCGGCGTTAGACGAGGCTTTTGGTTGCACCCGATTAGGTTGCCGTAACCCGCTACGGTGAATTCTAGAAATATTCCGATCACTAAAGTTGGGTGTTAAAATGATTTCTAAATGTATTAAGACACCCATTAGGTCATTTTAAATACGTACAAGTTAATGACTTAATTAAACAGAAGATCGGAAATCGAATTTGGAAACGACGATTAGTTGCGTGAATTGTACTACGAAAGAGTTACAAGAGATGATACGAAAATTTCGGGTTGTTACATTATCCCCCCGTTAAAGGGAATTTCATCCCAAAATTCAAAGTTTAAAACACAAGACAAGATACAAATCATGGATCTGGAAAGAGTTGTGGATACTTCTGTTTCATTGAATCTTCCCATTCCCAAGTGAATTCGGTCCCCGCTTGGCATTCCAGCGACCCTTCACTAACGGGATGCGACTTTGCTTTGTACGTTTGACTTCTCGATCCATGATTTCGATCGGTTCCTCCACGAAATTGAGGTTTTCATTGATCTCGATCTCGTCTATGGGAATCGTTAGGGTTTCATCGGATAGGCACTTTTTGAGATTTGAAACATGGAAGACAGGATGAATGTTACTGAGTTCATGAGGTAAACGAAGTTTATAGGCAATTGGACCGATCCTAGAGAGGATCTCGAAGGGTCCAATGTACCTTGGATTAAGTTTCCCATGCTTACCAAAGTGTACAGTACCTTTCCAGGGCGAGACCTTCAACAAGACACGGTCTCCAACCTGGAATTCTAGTGGTTTCCGACGATTATCAACGTAACTCTTTTGGCGATCTCGTGAGGCTTTCAGTCGGTTACAGATTTGAATTATCTTTTCTGTGGTTTCGCGGATGATTTCAGGACCAGTGAGAGCACTGTCGGGGACTCGACTCCTGGCTAACTGTGTATCTCCCACCTCGGCCCAGCACAGAGGGGATCTGCACTTACGACCGTATAGGGCTTCAAACGGAGCAGCCCTAATGCTGGTGTGGTAACTGTTGTTGTACGTGAATTCGATCAAAGATAGATGTGTGTACCACGACTTTCCAAAGTCAATGACACATGCTCTAAGCATGTCCTCCAGGGTTTGGATTGTTCTCTCACTCTGTCCATCGGTCTGAGGATGATACGTTGTGCCCATATCTAGTTTGGTTCCAAGGGCTTTCTGAAGGGATTGCCAGAATCTGGAGGTAAAACTGCTATCTCGATCAGAGATAATGGATACAGGTACACCGTGTAGACGTACTACCTCCTGGATGTAGATTCGCGCGAGTCTTTCCATCTTGTGTGATTCTTTGATTGGAATGAAGTGAGCGGATTTTGTCAAACGATCGACAATTACCCAAATGGTATGGTACCCACTAGAACACTTGGGCAGTTTGGTGATGAAGTCCATGGTAATCATCTCCCATTTCCATTCGGGGATCTCGGGCTGTTGGAGCAGACCCGAGGGTTTTTGGTGTTCAACTTTGATTTTGGCGCAAGTCAAACACTTGCCCACGAATGTAGCTATCTCAGCTTTCATCTTGGGCCACCACTATTGCTTCTTGAGATCTAGGTACATCTTGTCAGAACCTGGGTGAACATAGTATTTGGTTTTGTGTGCTTCCTCCATGACTATTTCCTTGAATCCTCCGGACTTGGGAATCCAGATTCGATCCATGAAACAGTGAACTCCGTCACCTCTGATCTGAAGTTTCTTTTCCATTCCTCTCAAGGATTCATTCAGCATGTTCTCGGGTTTGAGGACTTCTAACTGGGCTTCTCGGATTTGCAGGGGTAGGTTGGAATGGATGGTCATCGTCTGGTTCTTCACTTTGTGGCCTGCACTATCCTTTCGACTAAGGGTATCTGCTACCACATTGGCCTTGCCGGGGTGGTAACGGATTTCACACTCATAATCACTGAGTAATTCTACCCATCGTCGTTGCCTCATGTTCAAGTCTTTCTGATCAAAGATATGCTGTAGGCTCTTGTGATCAGTGAAGATCGTGCACTTGGTTCCGTAGAGATAATGTTTCCAGATCTTCAATGCAAAGACTACGGCTCCTAGTTCCAAGTCATGTGTGGTATAGTTGAACTCGTGTGCTTTCAGCTGTCTTGAGGCATAGGCAATCACTTTTCCTCTTTGCATAAGCACACAACCTAAGCCTTGATTAGACGCATTGCAGTAGACAACAAAGTCCTCTGTCCCTTCGGGCAAGGATAGAACAGGCGCGCTGCATAAGGCTTTGTTCAACGTTTAGAATGCAGTTTCTTGTTTATCACTCCAAAAAAAGGGTACACCTTTCTGTGTTAGAGTGGTTAAAGGTTTGGCGATTTTGGAGAAATTCTGAATGAATCTCCGATAGTAGCCGGAGAGACCCAAGAATTGATGAATTTCTGTGGGTGTCTTCGGTGCCGACCAATTCTCTATCGCTTTAATCTTGGAAGGATCTACGTGAATACCCTCCTCGCTTACCACGTAACCGAGGAAAGTTACCTTCCGTATCCAGAATTCACAATTGGAAAATTTCGCGTATAGCTTTTCGGATCTAAGGGTCTCCAACACTAATCTCAAGTGTTGCTTGTGGTCTTCTTCGCTTCGGGAGTAGACGAGGATGTCGTCAATGAACACGATGACGAATTTTTCTAAGAAGGGACGGCACACCCGGTTCATCAGGTCCATGAACACAGCCGGTGCGTTGGTTAGACCGAAGGGCATCACTACAAACTCGTAGTGTCCATACCGAGTCCTAAAAGCTGTTTTGGAAACATCATTCTCTTGGACTCGTAACTGATGGTACCTTGATCGTAGGTCTATCTTTGAGAAATAGCTGGCTCCCTGAAGTTGATCGAAGAGGTCGTCTATTCGCGGAAGAGGATATCGGTTCTTAACGGTCAACTTGTTCAGCTCACGGTAATCGATACACATTCGAAAGGATCCATCTTTCTTCTTGACAAACAGTACCGGAGCTCCCCAGGGTGAGGAACTCAGTCTAATGAATCCTTTACTGAGCAACTCGTTGAGTTGACTGGACAACTCCTGCATTTCTGCTGGAGCTAATCGATACGGAGACTTTGCTACGGGAGTAGCTCCAGGAATTAGGTCAATACGGAACTCGACCTGATGCTCGGGAGGAATTCCTGGAAGCTCTTCGGGAAACACATCAGGAAAGTTACAGACTTCGGGGATGTTCGCGAGGTCTCTAACTTCTTGTTTCTCGTTGATCACATGGGCTAAGAATGCAATGCACTCCTTTCGTAGGAGCTTGCGAGCTTTGATGTAGGAAATGATATGAAGATTGGAACTGGGTTTATCACTATAGATTACGAGAGTTTGATCCGAAGGAAGATTGAGACGGATGGATTTTTCGTAACAAAGGATATCAGCATGATTGGGACTCAACCAATCCATGCCAATGATAACATCAAAGCTCTTAATGGAAACAGGCATGAGATCTATAGGAAATGAGTGATCATTTAGGGTAAGCATACAACCTATGAATACGTCGTTAGCGCTTTCTTTCTCACCGTTAGCCATCTCGACGGTAAACGTTTCAGTTAGCGGTTGGGGATTACATTTTAGATTATGTTTGATTGCATGACTAACAAAACTCCTTTCAGCACCCGAATCGAAAAGAATACTAGCATATAAGTTGTCGAGAAGGAACGTACCCGAAACAACAGTGGGATCAGCAACTGCTTCCTCCCATCCCATGGTTAGAATCCTTCCAGTGTTATCGGTAGTTGACTTCTTGGGACAGTTCCTTTTAAAGTGCCCAACTTCTCCACAGTTGTAGCACGCTTGACTAACACCTGCTCCAGATGATTGGTTGGCTGATTGGGTAGGAGTTTTGCATAATCAAACTGTGTGCCCTTTCTTACCATAGTTGGTACAAGATAGTGTTGGATAAGGTGTCTAAGTCCATAACTTATTTGGTATATACTTGATCTGACCGACATGGTCCATTTGGGTTGCATCTCATCCAAACTATTATGGATAATTTTATGAGAGTTATACACATATGTTTATTAATATATTATAAGTTATAATATATTAATATGACGTTATGTTATTTAATTAGTTTTAGTCTTAAATTAATTATGAATTAATTTAGAGATTAAAAGGAAGACTAATTAGATTATGGGCTATTGGTTTTATATGGTGTGGGCTAAGACTCATTTGTTAATGGGCTAGGCTTATATGGAAGTCCATGGATGATCCATGGAGCTTTTAACCCATGGATCCATGGAAAGGAAAAGACATGGGTTATTAGGGTTTCACCCTAATCATGTACACTATATAAGCATGCTTATGGAGCATGAAATGGTAACTAGTGAACTAGTGTATGTGTGCTTGTGTGTGGCCGAATTTATACAAGTGTGTATACTCTCTCAAAGTTTTCCAAGAGTTTGTGGTGTTTTGTGATTCCATTTGAGGCATTCACACTATTGGTGCTTGGCCCTCAAACTCCTTAGAACCAAACTCATCAAAAGGTATGTAATATCTTCTAACTCTTTTATGTTGAAATGTTCCCCATGCCATGTTAGATAGGTTATAAACCTTGGAAAATTTATTATTTTGTATGTATTTAGACAAACATAGATCCAAGGTTTATTAGGATTGCATGCACACTTAGGAAGTGTTAGATTGCTCAAAACCCAACAGTGGTATCAGAGCCTAGGCTTGCTTGTTTGATACTTGATGCAAAATAGTGAAAAAAGTAGAAATCGTTGCTGTCTGCATGATGGACTCGTCGAGTCCATGGGGGGACTCGATGAGTCCAAGGCAAACTTCAACCTACTCGTCGAGTAGGTTCATGCACTCGACGAGTAGGATCGAGAGAGTGCATATTTTCGACTTTTGCTGCTGGAAATGGACTAGAAACATTACCCTAAACTGTTTTGGTGTTTTAAAACTTATTTTAGTTGGTGTAATGGTTGTTCTAATCCATTTACAATAGCATATATCAAAAATCCATGATTTTATGTGTTCATATAATTCTTGAAATTTTGATGATCATGTTCATGTTCTTATGAATTTAGAAAATGATAGGAATTATTTGCTGAATTGTTTAGAATTAATTCTTGATCATTTATGTGTTTTAATGGAGTCCATAATTTGTCCTCAAGTTATGGATTTCCAAAGGTCACCTTTATTTAACACACACTTAAAACACATAAGTTAGATGAAAATGAAGAGTCTTCATTTTTATGAACCTTTAATTCATAAGTTATTAAATGAAGAGTTTTGCATAGTTACAAAACTTTCCCTCAAGTTTTGGAATTTGTAAAGTTTCACACACTTTAATAAACTTTAATTCCAACCCTTAGAGTTTTAATAGTTAAAATTCAACCCTTATACTATTTATAACATTAATGGTTAATTATTATATATATGTATAAGAATAAGTCATTTTACCGTTAGTAGGCCTCATTCACGAAGCCGGTCTATAAGGTGGGTATAAGGTTGTTGCCTATAAAATGGCGACTTAATGGGTGTCCATTCTCACCCATCGCTTGCTTGACTGGTGGATGGTCGTTAGCCGAACGGGTAGAACAATGACTTTAAATCCTCATTAAAAGTATAATGAATATTATAAAGTAACTAAACCTTTTATTTAATTCCCAATCTTAGTTATTTTAGGAAAAATGTGAACATGGTGCTAGTCCATGGAATTCACACTTTGTACCTTACCAAGTCGTTGGTGGAGCGTGTGTGGTTAACCGGCACACTAACTTGGACTAGTAAGGATCACGAAGGGTGACTTAATGTTTGTCATAGATCAATGGAGCGTGTGTGATTAACCGGCACATTGATTAGGTGATAATGTTAAGGGTACCAAGTGAATTAGCATGGTTATTCACACCTTGTTTTGTGATCCTCGGCATCCCAGTCACAAAACTTGAAGGGCACAATCGAGATTGAAACATGCCATTGAAAAGTTCAATGAATCTCAAAAGAATCTAGGAATTTCAAATCCAATTAAACCTAATAAATCATTTCGTTTTCGTGGTGGAAATTGGTGAATCGTCATTCACCTACCTTTCAAATATACTATTACTTAGATTACGGCATCCCTCTTCTAAGTATAATATATTGTGATTGGATCCTAGCCTTAATATTACATTTGGGTGTCTTATTAAGGATCCTATATATCTAATCTAAACTTGCTTTCTTCTTTCAGATGTCTTCCAACACTAATGCTTCAGGCTCTAACCCAACTGGTTCTTTCTCTCTCATGAATCATTGTGGGAGGGTCATCTTTGATGGTTCCAACTTCATGGATTGGATTAGGAACATCAGGATGGTTACTCGTTATGAGGACAAGGAATATGTCCTCGATAAGGAGTTAAAAGAACTTGATGAGTCTACTGCTACTCCTGAGGAGATCGCTGAATTCAGGACTCATGAGAGAGATGCTACTAAGGTGGCATGTATCATGATGGCCACGATGACAGCCGAGCTCCAAAAGTCATATGAAGATTTCTACCCTTTTGAGATGCACCAAGACCTGATGGAAAGGTACCATTAGAGTGCTCGTCAGGAGCGGTATGAAATAATCTCCTCCATAATAACTACCCGCATGAAGGACGGTGAATCCGTCACGGCCCACATGCAAAAGATGCAAAGGTATGTGGACCGTTTGCTGAAGCTGAATGTTAACATCCCTGAGGAGTTGGCAATAGACATCATTTTGCTCTCCTTGCCTTCTTGTTATGATCATTTTCGAATGACATATCATATGAACAAGGAGGAAGTTACCCTCAGCAAGCTTCAAGGACTCTTGAAGACCGTGGAATCCGGTCTTAAGGGCAAGGCGGTTGTTACCTCTCCTACTTCTACTCCAACATCTACCCCTGTTTTAGCTATCGGGCAAGGCAAAGGGAAAAAGAGGAAGCACCCTTCGAAGGGTACCAAGGGAAAGTCTCTTGAAGGCTCCTCATCGAAGACCAAGAGCGGTTCTGTCACTCCTTCTACCATTCCCAAGGATGCTGAATGCTTTTATTGCCATGAAAAGGCACACTGGAAGCGAAACTGCCCTAAGTACTTGCAGGATCTAAAGGATGGGAAAGTGAAACCCACCCATGCAGGTATTTACACTATATTGTCTAATTACTCAACATATTCTAACTCTTGGGTGCTTGATACAGGATGTGGTATTCACATATGTTCTGATTTGTAGGGCCTAAGAAGAAGTGAGGATGTGGAGCACGGGAAGATAAACTTGATCATGGGGAATAGGAAGGCTTCACCTGTTTCCAAGATTGGAGTTTATACTTTGTTGCTTAATAATGGGTTAAAATTAGATTTGAATAAATGTGTGTACTCGTCTGAAATGGCGAGGAATATTATTTCTTTTCATGCTTTGTACAAACAAGGTTTTACCTTTTCGTTTGATAATGAATGTGGTGGTATTAATGCTTTCTATAATAATGTGTTTTATTTTAAAGTGTTACCTTGTGATGGTGTGTATGAAACTGTGTCGATTGTAGACAACTTAGGAAATAATGTGTTGTATATTGATTCTTCTACTAGCCTAGATAAAGCATCATTGTGGCATTGTCGTCTAGGACATGTAAACAAGAAACGCATAAGCCAACTCCAAAAGAGTGGAGTCTTGGAATCATTTGACCTTAAATCGGATGATAGTTGTGAATCTTGCCTACTTGGAAAGATGACAAAATCACCCTTCACTGGAACTTGTGAGAGGGGTGAGGGTTTGTTGGACCTAATACGTACTGATATATGTGGGCCATTCAAAACCGCCACAAGGGATGCTAATCGGTATTATGTGACTTTTATTGATGATTTTAGTAGATATGGGTATGTCTACTTAATCAAACATAAGTCAGAAACCTTTGAAAGGTTTAAGGAATTCAAACAGGAAGTAGAAAATCAATTGGGCAGGAACATTAAGATGCTTCGATCCGATCGAGGTGGTGAGTATCTTAGTACCGAGTTCCTTGACTATCTTAAGGAGTGTGGGATTGTCTCACAATCGACTCCTCCCAGGACACCACAGCTAAATGGTGTGGCTGAGAGGCGTAATCGAACTTTGTTGGACATGGTTCGCTCTATGATGAGTTGAGTTTCGTTACCAATCTCTTTTTGGGGGTATGCCTTAGAGACTGCCGCCCATATCCTTAATCTAGTCCCTACAAAGAAGGTTACCAAAAGACCTCATGAGATGTAGACTGGGAAGGTTCCCAATTTGGACCACATCAAGATTTGGGGATGCAAGGCTTTCGTGAGACCTGAGACTCATGATAAGCTCGAACCCCGAAGTGAAAGGTGTATTTTCATCGGCTACCCACAGAAATCCTTTGGTTACCTCTTTTATAGGCCCAGTGAGAATGTGGTCTTTGTAGCAAGAAGAGGAGTCTTTCGTGAGAGAGAATTTATAAGCCAAGGAGACAGTGGGAGGCAAATTGATCTTGAAGAAATTCAGGAAGCAATTGGTGAAGGAACCTCAGACACTAGCAATCAACCTGAGGAGGAAACTCCTGTTGAGCAAGCTGACATGTCTGTACCTCCGAGGCGTTCCACACGGGTTAGGAACACACCTTCGTTTTATTATGGCTTTCATATTACTACGGAAGGTGATACGTTTATCAGTGATAGTACACTGGTAAATTTGGATGAACCTAGCAGTGTTAAGGAAGCCATGGCAGGGCCGGAGTCTGCTAAATAGAAGGAGGCTATGGACAACGAGATACAGTCCATGTATGACAATCAAGTTTGGAACTTGGTTGACAATGTACCAGGCCATAAAACAGTCGGGTGCAAATGGATCTTCAAGAAGAAGACCGACATCGAAGGAAAAGTGCATAATTATAATGCTCGACTGGTTGCGAAGGGTTTTACTCAAACTCAAGGTATTGATTATGATGAAACCTTCTCACCTTTAGCAAAGATTAAGTCTATTAGGGTTATGCTAGCCATTGCAGCATTTCATGATTATGAAATATGGCAAATGGATGTCAAAACCGCTTTCCTTAACGGAAAGTTGGCTGAGGATGTGTACATGAATCAACCAGAGGGTTTTGTCAGTGCAGAGTACCCCAATAGAGTATGCAAGCTTGAGAAATCCATTTATGGATTAAAACAAGCATCTCGTAGCTGGAATCTTTGTTTTGATGAGAAGGTAAAAGAGTTTGGCTTTTCGAGAAGCGAAGATGAATCTTGCATGTATGTCAGAGCTAGTGGGAGTATAGTTAGCTTCTTGGTACTGTATGTGGATGACATACTACTTATAGGAAATGACATCCCAACCTTGCAGGAAGTTAAGTCCTTGCTTGGGAAGTGCTTTGCTATGAAGGACCTAGGGGAGGCTGCCTATATCCTAGGGATAAGGATATTAAGAGAAAGGAGTAAAAGACTAATTGGACTTAGTCAGAGTATCTACTTGGATAAGGTGTTGAAAAGGTTCAACATGGAGAATTCCAAGAAAGGAGATTTACCGATCCAAAGCAATACCAAACTGAGTAAGACTCAGAGTCCGAGTACAGAGGCAGAGATAGCTGAGATGAGCCAACTACCGTATGCTTCCGTTGTTGGCTCGATCATGTATGCTATGACTTGTACCCGCCTTGATGTGGCATTTGCTTTGAGCATGGTCAGCAGGTATCAGGGGAACCCTGGCAAGGCTCATTGGACCGCGGTAAAGAACATTCTCAAGTACCTGCGGAGGACTAAGGACTGGGTCCTTACCCTTGGTGGGAGTGATGACTTGAGAGTATTAGGGTATAGTGATGCTAGTTTTCAGACTGATAGGGATAATTTCCGCTCTCAGTCGGGCTGGGTCTTTACCTTAAATGGAGGGGCAATCTCTTGGAAGAGTTCCAAGCAGGAGACGGTGGCTGATTCGACTTGTGAATCAGAGTATATAGCAGCGAGTGAAGCAGCAAAGGAGGCGATATGGCTAAAGAACTTCATCGGAGACCTTGGAGTTGTACCAGCTATTAAGGAACCTATAGAGATTTTCTGTGACAACAATAGTGCGGTTGCCTTAGCCAAGGAACCAAGAGATCATGGCAGATCCCGACACATTGACAGAAAATATCACTTCATAAGACACAAGATTGAAGAAGGACTCCTCGTGGCAAGGAGGATATCGTCGGATGAGAATCCTGCAGATTCCCTCACGAAGGGACTGACGAGGGTTAAGCATTTTCAGCATGCGAGGCGCATCGGGCTGAGGGACGATATTAGTTTACAGATTAGATAGTTTTCCTGAAACTTGTAAAATGTAATCGACGTTTGATGATGAATAAAATTTGTGATTTATTTATGAGTAAAGTGTTACTATCATTGTCAATTATTTACTAGTGTTTCAGTTTTGCATGTTTTGACTTCCAGAATAATTAATTTATTCAAACCTCCACAATCGATCATACGTCGGAAGTAGGTATGAATCAAGATTGTCATGAATTGGGTTTGTAGATGGCTAAAAGGTGTTTAGACATGGCAATGGTTGCTGCAACATTCATGAGTACTCATAAGTTATGAGTATTGGTATAAACCCACGCTCACTTGTATCACTTCATGGAATTTATCTCGAGTGATCGTGAGACGATAATATCATATAAATCTTTAAACCTAGAGATATGAGTTGCTTCCTATGAGTTGGTTGTGCATTGATTACACGTAAACACATCAGTAACTTGATGTTATAAAACGTGCCTTTGTGTACAGTTCAACAAGTAGTTGAACAAGCATATGAGTCGAAGTTTATCTGTTCCTTCTAGAAATAGAAGCGATATCTGGGCCCCTCGATGATTTTGTGTTGACCCATGTACCGGGTCCGGTCAGAACTAAACTGATGTGTTCAGTGAAGTTCTTCGTCAAACAAATTGGAAAATCGAGAAACAACTACTAGACAATAAGCAAGACATAGTTCCATGTGTTTGTCCGGCTGATATCATGAGAGCAGAGGATTGTATGATCACTTGTCTTAAAATGGCGCTTCATAGTTCGACGGAGTTTTCGAGAGCTACGATTGCTGGTTGGTTCCTGAAGTTATATAGGCAAATATAGTTATTAGACTTATCCAAGTGGGAGTATGTTGGATAAGGTGTCTAAGTCCATAACTTATTTGGTATATACTTGACCCGACCGGCATGGTCCATTTGGGTTGCATCTCATCCAAACTATTATGGATAATTTTATGAGAGTTATACACATATTTTTATTAATATATTATAAGTTATAATATATTAATATGACGTTTTGTTATTTAATTAGTTTTAGTCTTAAATTAATTATGAATTAATTTAGAGATTAAAAGGAAGACTAATTAGATTATGGGCTATTGGTTTTATATGGTGTTGGCTAAGACTCATTTGTTAATGGGCTAGGCTTATATGGAAGTCCATGGATGATCCATGGAGCTTTTAACCCATGGATCCTTGGAAAGGAAAAGACATGGGTTATTAGGGTTTCACCCTAACCATGTACACTATATAAGCATGCTTATGGAGCATGAAATGGCAACTAGTGAACTAGTGTGTGTGTGCTTGTGTGTGGCCAAATTTATACAAGTGTGTATACTCTCTCAAAGTTTTCCAAGAGTTTGTGGTGTTTTGTGATTCCATTTGAGGCATTCACACTATTGGTGCTTGGCCCTCAAACTCCTTAGAACCAAACTCATCAAAAGGTATGTAATCTCTTCTAACTCTTTTATGTTGAAATGTTCCCCATGCCATGTTAGATAGGTTATAAACCTTGGAAAATTTATTATTTTGCATGTATTTAGACAAACATAGATCCAAGGTTTATTAGGGTTGCATGCACACTTAGGAAGTGTTAGATTGCTCAAAACCCAACAGATAGTTCTCGGCAGGGACCAGGATTGTGATGGTATTTGCACTTGTCACAAAGAGGAAGATTACCAACATATTTACTGGTAGGAATTGGAGCTGTGGATCCCACAACAGAAGCAGCAGCAATAGGAGTAGTAGCAGCATGGACTGCTACTGTCTGCTGTTTCTTGGAAGATCCTTGAGAAGATTGACCCTTCTTCTTCTTCCAGAATTTTCTCTTTTCGCCACTCCTTTGAGTCGGCTCAGAAGTGGTAGTGATTTCCTTAACGTCATCACTGTGATCAATCAGAGTTTGAGCTAAAGTCTTGGCACTATCATAGGTATCCGGACGAGCAGCTAAAACATGACTCTTTGTCGGTTGGGAAAACCCCCAAATGAACCTTTCGATCTTTTTGTTTTCAGGAGTGATTAATCTTGGGCAGAGAAGTGCGAGATCATCGAATCGGGAAGTGTATGTAGCAATGTCGGAACCTTTCATCTTCAGGTTCCAGAGCTCGTGCTCTAGTTTCTGCATTTCACCACGGGGGCAGTACTCGGCAATGAGGAGTTCCTTCATGGCTTCCCAGCCCATGGCATTGGCTACGGGTAAGGTTAGAGATTTGACTCGGCCATTCCACCAAGTCAAGACTTTATCAATGAAGGTACAGGCTGTGAATTTAATTTTATCGGACTCCGCACAAGCATAGATTTCAAAGATGGACTCGATTTTCTCGAACCATCAGGATAAGGAAATGACACCTCCAACGCCATTGAAGGATGTTGGTTTTACGTTCATGAAATCCTTATAGGAATCCCCTCTTTGGTGTCCCTGGCTAACTTCGGGGTTTTGAGATTGGGGACCACCTCCTGAACCACTAGGGTTCATTTGTGACATGGCTGCCACCATTGCAGCAGTCAAGACCATCTGGAGTGATGCTAGGTCAAATTGGGGAGGAGGTGGCAGCGAAGAAGGATTGTTGTTGTTCTTTGAGTTGGGTCTCTTTCGGGGAGGCATCTTGATCTAATAAGATCAAGAAAGAGAGGATGGTAAGTCCTCTACATTGAATCGATAGATATGGCAGTTATATGATTCGAATAAGCGATAAAGCAGGAAAGATTTATCGAAACAGATAACTTATCGCTAAGAATAATCACAGAAAGCCACTCGAATAAGGATTTCTATAGAGGATTGGGATCGAGAAATACTCCCATAGTATTTCATGAATTGATTACGACAATGGTTCGATGTTTGGGATATTAGGGTAAGTTTTAGGCATGCCGCATACCACAGTCACTCTCAAGCACATGTTGGCCGTGTCTCGAATGAATATATTTGGCCAGGCTATATTGACCCTAGACACGACTACATAACTGCCCAGATTTAACCATAGCACACAACACCCAGTTACTTATGTTCTGTTCTACTTGTGGTTATGGATGACGACGGTTCGGTATACTTGTATACTTTTGAAAATACTTGTAGTTTGAAGATAGTTTTAATTCAGAGCACTTAGGCCCTTTTAGTGTTTATAGTTTTATACCATGTAAGGTTTGGTATACTTCATTCACTATAAACAAGGGCTCTGATACCAATCTGTCACACCCCGAAAACCGAAGGCGAAAACATTTCCGGGGTTGACTCCATGTTGAGTATCAAATCCAATGCACATAGTAAGTAAAGTAAAACAACCATTACATTACATAAGAAAAGTTTTACAGTTGTTTCAAAAGTAAATTGTGTACAGTTGTGATACATAGTATATATAAACAAAATGAAACGGGTCTTCATGTACTCCGTCTTCAAGCAAAAAGGATCTTCGGGTACCTGTTCTAACGCTGACCTGAGAACACAAGCGGTTTGAAAATCAGCATAACGCTGGTGAGTTCATAAGCGGTTTTTGTTTGTGAAAATGTTCAAGTTTCCTTTCTATTTCTGAAATGTTACGCACACCAAGAAAATCCCATATTTTCTTAAAAGTTGGTTGTTGTTTCACAAATGTAAAGTATAATAAGTTTGTACACTGAGAACATGTTTACTCATGTGAAAAATGTATAGTTTGATTATCCGGCTTGTTAAACTGTTCTGTTTACTTATAATGTATTCCCAGGAAAGTCCCATAATTCCATACTGTATGTTACCAAATGTAAAAGATGTAATGTTACCCGGTTTGTTACCCTTTCTAGTTATGTAGGTGTTACCCAGGAAAGCCCCATGCTTTCCTGCATGTTGGTTTCTAATGTGAACGATGTAAAAGATGTAATTGTGGTTAGGTTCCATGTTTACCCCAGGAAAGTCCCATACTTTCCTGAATATTGATTACTGTATGTGAAAGATGTAAAAGATGTAAAAGATGAAAACGTGGTTTATTATTACTATAAGTAAATCTCTGTTATCCTAATTGCGAGTTCCATAACCATACGATAGACTAAAACCTGTGGCAATAAGTAGTCCACAAACTTATGACTTTCGTCACCCTTGAACCAATTCGGTTCGGCTGTAGCTAGCAGCCAGGTGTGGGGTAGTCAGCCCCGTATAGATCTATACACTCAAGTCACGCTCTCTAAATACCAGAGATTCTGGTTACGGGTGTAGTCCTCCACTCGCGTATCTCTGTGGAGTGTTCGCCGAGGACGTGTCTCGAATCATACAGGATTAACAAATTTACTAGTAATAATATGATAGTCCTCCACTCGAGTATATATGTAGAGTGTTACCGAGGACAAAACAGTGTACAGGTATTATATTCAAATGTCTAATGTCATGCTTTTAACTGATAAAATATGGAAAACCATTTGTGAAATATATGTAAAACATAACAGTTTAAAGACCCATTTCACAAATATATGTTACGTGATCTGCATGTTCAATTGATTATCAGTTGTAGCAATCAGTATTAAAAGCATATGAAATATGAAACACACATTTGAAAACATGTTTTGAGTACAAGAATTCCCTTGTACTTTGTTTCTGTTCCCCCTGAAAACAGTGAAAACAGTGAAAAAGGGTAGGGGTATGAACTCACCGGACTCGGAAATGCGTCGATTTCGGACACTAGACGTTGGTTCGGGGTTTGATTACTCGCGATGTACCTATGTAAAATGAAATAATTTCCATATATATTCAATTAGGAATACATTCACTAATCATATGGAACATTACACTCCAACGAGGTTAAACACCTCAAAACGAGCGTTTGGAGTGACCCGGGTGACATCTTCGGACGTGTAATGGCACTAGGGACTTGGGACTTGAGTTTACTCCCCAAGAGTAAACATTTTAAGGGAGTTTACAGCCACCCACTTGGAGTTTACGGCCGTAAACTCACCCATGGCCAAGAAAAATTGTTTTAAGCTACAAAGGACAATCACATGTGATTCTAGTTAATTTTCCAAGCCTTGTTATGAATTTAGAACACCATTAAACATACTTTTAGGAGTTTACGGCCTAGAGGCATTTTCTATGGTCGTAAACTCTCCTATACTCATGAAAAGTTAGTTTTTGATGCTTAAAACAATCACATGTGATTCTAGAAATTTATGCAAGCCATTAGAGTGAATTTGATGCATCATTTAACATGGTTTTATGAGTTTACGGCCAAGGGTATGTTCCTAGGCTGTAAACTCCTATATGTGACATTTTTGATGTGTTACGAACCCTTAAACTATTTTTAGATGCATCTAGATTTTACCACAAGGCCATTGGTTGAGTTTCAAGGCATTTGGACATGTTTAAAGGGACTTAATCCCCAATTTAGAGGAGTTTACGGCCCAAGAAGGAGCCTTGGCCATAAACTCTTGTTTGTCCCATATAATTTATGTTTTAGATGTTTCAAGTCCATATTAGCAAGCCTTAAGGTCATATCTAAGTCCCAACTATGATTTGGAAGGGTAACTTGGCTCAAAAACCCCATTTTGAGGAGTTTACGGCCCAAGCTTGATCCTTGGCCGTAAACTCATGTTCTTGGTCCCAAAACTAAGTTTAAACATCAAATTGAAGACTAAAGAGGTTGAATAACAAGTTAGGGGTGTTACCTCTTTGATTGGAAGCCTTAAATCTTTGTTTTGGACCTTTGATTATGGATGATGAGAGAGGTTGGGAGAGTTTTATGAGAAAATGGCCAAAGGCTTCAAATGGAGGCTTAAGACACATTATATAGTGTCTAAGTTTTGGATACGGTGGAATTCTACCCGATACCGGCATTAGACGAGGCTTTTGGTCGCACCTGATTAGGTTGCCGTAAGCCGATACGGTGAATTCTAGAAATATTCCGATCACTAAAGTTGGGTGTTAAAATGATTTCTAAATGTACTAAGACACCCATTAAGTCATTTTAAATACGTACAAGTTAATGACTTAATTAAACAGAAGATCAGAAATCGAATTTGGAAACGACGATAAGTTGCGTGAATTGTACTACGAAAGAGTTACAAGAGATGATACGGAAATTTCGGGTTGTTACAGAAAAATTGTTGCTTATATGATTCCATTTATAGCAAGAGTGGAAATATTAAATTGATTCTTTCATTTGAGGTAATGTCTAAATTTACCAAATAAGGAAAGATTCTCATCACCCAAGTTTCAATTGGAGAGGGACTTGGAAACATGCAAGTTGTATAGCATGATGGATGAGAACTTTCAAGTATTGGAAAAATTAAGACTAATTACTTGTTCATATGGATGTGTGAGTCAAGTGAAGGACTAAGGGATCAAGTACACACTCTTGTGCACTGGTCAAGTCTACCACAAAATATCGATAAGACTATTCGTCATAATTTACTATAGCTCAGTAAATATGGTTATACTTACAAGCTTAAGTGTAATTCTGAGACATTGGAAAGAGGTTCCAACATATGGCAGAGCGAATAAGAAGAGTCAACTTAGGCAGAAAGATAAAATTTTCTCAAATCTGAAAAGATGGGAGAGTACTTTAGTATCAGTTTTATGATCATCTTAATGATCTAGAGACCTAATCAAAATTCATCCTCTAAGTGCATTCTGATAGCTTAGAAGAGGAGCTATGAATTTTTGAAGTGGTTAAATCAAGAAGACGAGTCATACTTCGTTCCAATACAAGTCTTAGAGTCATACTCCAAGATTGTAATTTGAGTGACATGTCTTAGAGAAGGTTTAAAAACACAAGTCAAATGTAAGAGGAAAACTTATCTACTCTTGTACATTTGAAATTGGTAAGTTGTGATGTTTTGGATAAAACAAAGACGAACTTAGGCCAATTGTGTGAAGTGTTTGTCTTGGTTAGAATCCACACTATCTCTTGGATGTTTGACAAGGGAGTCTTATAGGTCAAGAGGACAGTGGGAGTCTTAAAGGTCTTGAAAGTCTCAAGAACTAATCAAGAATAAAACCTAAAGTCCTTCACTAGCACACGACTTGAGGTTTATAACCTATCGTGTTGACATATTCTATGCCCATTCCAGTTAAAGTTGGCTTTGCATATGAGTTCTTATAGTTCTCAATGTGTTGCACAACAACTTGGAAGCAATGGCAGGCCCTTGAGCTGCCAGGTGGCAAGAAGTTAAGATTTATTTCAGTCCATATGAGTTTGGATTTGTCATTATCCTTGTCTTGTGACTATGGTTTTGACAATTCACATGGATAAGAACACATACACCATTAAATCTAAGTGTCATAAGGTTTCTCTCCGATTCATGAAAATGATGGTGAGGAAACACTTTCACTAAGTAGATTTTAGCAAGATAGCAATTGTGATATTTGCATTCTCAAAGTTGTTAGTGGAGCGTGTGTGGTTTACCTGCACACTAACTTGGACTTGTGAGAAGTGGCAAAAGGTCTAACCATTATGATTACGGCATCCCTCTTCATAATTGTTTAGACACACAAGTGTGCTATCTAAGGGAGAGAGTATGTTTTTGATAAAGTTTTATCAAAACAATCTAGTATTAGAAATCTGAACTTTGGTAAGAAAGTCAGTTGATTTCTGAGTACATGTCAAAGTTAGTGGGAGCATAAGTGTTATGCTAATAATCATCATGTTAGTGGGAGCATGATAATTTTGATAAGTATTGCAAGTTAGCAATGTTAATTATAGAAAACAAAAGGTTTCAATTGGGAAAAGTTGTTTTGCTATAATTAAGGGAGAGGAAATTATACTTCATCGCAAATCTATAAGCTTAGATCGTGAGGTTTTAATCATTTAGTCAAGGAAATATATATGAATTTCATGTTGGAATGGCTCAACATAAGGAAATTCTGTATATGGGTCCATTATTTGCGTTCTAAAATTCGATTATGATTACGACATCCCTTTTCATAATCTGAATTATGAGAACTTGGCAAATAGAAATGGAAATGTTATAGCAAAAGACTGGTTTAGTCTTTATGTGAGACATCATCAATCGTGTCCCATATGCTTCGGATATAGGATCGATTACATGTGCTATATTCATCCTTTCTAAAAGTTTCCAAATGCCTGGGGCAATAAGAAGGGAAAAGGTTTAGAACTGGATATGACTAAAAGGATTAAACAATTGTCGAGGTCAATCTAAGGTTTACCAAAGATTGGTTGCTCAAGGACAATTGGAAGTATAGTGATAATTCTGGAAGGACCATATTGACATAATCTGCAAGGAGGTAACTCTTGTTCAAAAGTGATAGTCAAAATGGAATATGGAAATGTTTCAAAGTTAGAATTTTCAATATGTTTAAGATTAGGAAACTTGATGCAAGAAGGATGTTTCCAAGGAGTTGATCTCCTTTGGAATACTCTGTAATGATTGTTGCCAAGTCCTTGTGAATTTGTGCATAAGCGTTACAAGAGGATCAATGCATATAAGTTTAGAATCTAACAGATTTCAGTAAATGGCATGAATTTGGAATTCTTGCATTTGCAGTAAGGATTTGGGAGTGTGAAAAGAGAATCATTGAAGTTATGTTCAATGGATCAAGTTCACAAAGTAAAGATCATAGTCAAACATAGTATGCATACTTGGTGTATGGGATGGCTAGTGTTTAGAAAACATAGTGTACATGCTTGGAGCATGGGACAACTATTGTTTTAAATTCAAGAATAAAGTTGATAGCTGAAACAGTATACAATGAATAATGTGTAATCATATGGTGATAAATAAAAGGTGTTTTATTTATGTTCATTGGTCTTGATACCATATTGGATTCAATTATTATTTTGTTTCATTTTGCATGTTTTGACTTCCCGAATAAACTAGGTTATTCTTCCGGAATGACTAAGTTATTCAAACCATCCACAGTTGGTCATTTGTTGGAAGTAGATATGAATTAAGACTGTCATGGGTTGGCTTGTAGAGGTCTAAGGTGTTGGACAAAGGGCTACAACACTCATGAGTGCTCATAACTTCTGAGTATTGGATTCAACCCGCGCTCATTGGAATCACTTCATGGATTTTATCACGAGTGATCATGAGACGATAATATCTTATATTCTTCAAACCTAGAGATATGAGTTGTTACTATGAGTTGATAGTACATTGATTGCACTAAAACGCATTGGTAACTCGATGTTATAAAACGTGTCTTTGTGTATGATTCAACAAGTAGTAGAACAAGCCATATGAGTCGAAGTTTATTCATTTCTTTTTCCTTCTGGAAAAAAGCGATATCTGTGGGCCCCTCGATGATTTGATGATGACAAATGGAAGTGCTCGGCCAGGCCAGGACTGATTTGATTTGTTCAATTAGTCAGTCGTCATAAATCAGAAATCGGGAAACAATAAATGGACAGAGAGAATGATTATAATCCATGTCTCAGTCCATATGATATCTAGAATAAAGGAATATATGATCCCTTATCTAATGGACAAGTCATTGAGAAAGGTCAGAGTTTATCGACAAGGTTAGAGTTCGACAGAAGCTTTTGAGAGCTACGATTTCCAGTTGGTTACTGAAGTCATACGCAATAATAGTTTTAGACTTATCCAAGTGGGAGACTGTTGGATTAATGTCTAAGTCCATAACTATAATTGGTAAGACTTGACCCGACCCGGCATGGTCCATTTGGATAGCATGGCATCATGCACTTTGATAGACTATAATGAGAGAAATAAGACACTTATGGTTATTAATATATTATAAGTTCTAGTATATTAATAATAAGAATAATGAGATTATTTAATTAGTATTGATCAAGAATTAATCTAGGATTAATTAAGTGATCAAAAGAAGACTAATTAAATATATGGGTTGATTGTGTAAATCATCCATACTTGTATAGTGGGCTAATGCTCCATGGATAATCAAGTTAGGCTAAAACCCATAGGATGGTCCATGGATGGTCCATGGTGTATTTGAACCCATGGATCCAAGGAAATGGAAAGTCATGACAATTAGGGTTTACCATAATTGTAACACTATATAAAGATCTTATTCTTGACAAAATCGGCACTAGTATCATTCTAGAGAGGGCTAGCCGATTTCAAGAAGTGTAGAATTCTCTCTAAGTTATTCCAAGTGCTTATGGTGTTGTGTGACCATTTGAGGTGTCACACTTGGGGCACTAGGCAGTCAAGCTTCATGAAGACAAGCACTAACGAAAGGTATATTATTCTAACTTGTGTTATTCAAAGTTTAGTATGCTAGAATAGAACAATACCTTGGAAAGTTGATATTTGCATGTATAATAGAGAAAACATAGATCCAAGGTATTTAGGGTTGCATGTACACTTAGGAGTGTTAGAATGCTCTTAACCCAACAAATGGTTGATTTTGAAATTTTTGAAATTTATTTGTTTTTTTGGAGTGTTACAAGTTGGTATAAGAGCCTTGGTTTGAGAGAATTGGATGAACATTCCTGTGAATCCAGACTCAAACTAGGGAACTGCAAAATTTTTAAATTGATTTTCAATAGTAACCAAGGAAGGATGTGATGTGTATGATCAGTCGGAGCAAGAAAGTATACCTCAAGTTACCCACACCGTTGTTTGATATTATGTTTATGTTAGATCAACATGCTAGTGGTAAGCTAGGGATCTTTAGGAATTGCATGATATAATTGTCTGATATATGATGCCTGGTAACCTAGGGTTATTTCTTGTATGAAATTGACATCATTACTGTAGTTGTTTAGTGTATGCATCATATTTGTGCATAACTAAGATTTTATAGCCTGAGAGTGTTTTGTTTAGCCTTATTTCCTACTCCTTGTCTAGTTATGGGCTTAGTGTATAATCAAGTATTTGACGGTCTATAAGATCCGGTGTTATGTATGATCAACATACATGAGTGAAACATGGTTGGTGGAAGTTTGATGAACGAGTTTGTGTGCATGCAGTCAACCGGTTGAGGAATGTCTAGTCTTTTTCTAGGGAATAAGAATAGGATGTATGCATATTCTAGTGTGTGTTGTTAGGGTTGTTGTGATGATCTTCTAAGACAAATACAGGTAGGTGTAGAAGGTACTATGGGTTCGTACTACCGGAAGCACAGGACCCATATGCATAGCAGGGAAGTCACAACCCCTAGAGTTTTGTTATTTAGAATATCTCTCATGGTATGAACTGCACTTCATCTCATATTTTATGGTTTATTTTCAATATGGTGATCATGAGGGGATCCAGATCAGTAGCTGGAGCGAGTGGCCAAGATAGGCCATAGTTTAATGAGGAGGAGATTAGGGCATTGATTTCTACTGAGGTTGTGACTGTCATTTAGGGGTAGATACTAGAGATGTTTGGGTCTATCAAGACCTCCATGATTAAGTAATTTGATGACTGTTACGCTGAACTTTCTGAGGCTGTTGTTGCTGCAGCTACCACGACCATTGCGGCCGCTGGGGTTTGTGGAGAGAGAGCCTTGTAGTACCAGGACTTCGACCATACGAAGCCCCTGGTGTTGGATGGGGTTCAAGATCTTATCATTTCTATGAGGTGGTTGTCCGATGTTGGGGGATGTTTCTTTACTTGATCCCGCCAAGCTGACCAGAAGGTCAAGTGCGCCCTGAACCTTTTCAGGTTGGGGGCGAAGAATTGGTGGAGGTTGGTTACTAACTCTTATACTCCAGAGTATAGGGTTGTTGTAACATTGGAGAAATTCTTTGAGATGTTTCGCATGAGATATGTCCCAGTAGTTGAGAGGGAGAGATCGGCCCATGAGTATTTGGACTTGAGGCAGGGGATTGATTCAGTGATAAAGATCACCAAGATGTTCACTAGGAGAGCATTGTTTTGTACTAAGTTTGTTGCTTCAAAGCAAGCTTAGATGACCCGGTACTTGAGCACGGTCAAGACGGACATTTTCCAGTTTGTGTCTACTCAATGTTATGGTATACTTGTGGAGCTACAGGATTCCGCTAGGAGATGGGGGATTGAGTTGGAGCTCCAAGAGAGGGAGCGGAGGCAGGCCCCAGAGCATACATAACCTAGAAGGAAGCGGTTCAAAGCCGCTGATGTGAAATCTAGGATTCAAAGGGGCCACACTTGTGGTAAGTGCGGCAAGGTTCATGAGGCTCCTTGTTGATCTACTTATGGATGCCACAAATGTGGCAAGGATGGGCATTACACCAAGGAGTGTCGCCAGTAGGTTTCTATGCCAACCACTAGGATCTGTTATCAATATGAGCAGGTTGGCCATATGAACATTAATTGTCCTTTGCTTACTGGGGGACCGACGTAAGCTCCAATGCTAGCTACTTTGAGGATCACTATTAGATGCCATTAATACATCTTTTAGGGTAGTTTGTATTATCATTTTAGCATCATATTTTGTACATTTGCATGTCATTCATTTAAATAATGTTCAACTCATGTATTTTGTTAGAATTACCGTACTGCTTATGTTTTTTATGTCAATTTCAAATAGATCAAATGGAGCAGTGCTTTGAGAGCAGCTGGATGCATGTTTGGAGCTTAAAATGGAGCTTGGGACTTACGAAGGATTATGAGGAATGCTTGAAAGATGCTTTGGTCAAGACACATTCGATCGAATTGATCACACGAAGATAGAATGTGACATCCCCAAAATCTCGGCCAGAAAATACCAGTTTCATTTATGCTTTTAAAATATTTTCAGAGTAAATCCATTGATTTAAAAAGGGTTGCGGAATTTGTACCCAAAACAATATATGATAAAATAAGGTTTATCAAAGCATTTCTTAAAGAAATTTATTTTCATTATAACAAAACTCGGGATGTCATGTTCCGATACAGACACAAAAGCATAAACATTAAAGCATAGACCTTACAAAATTATTTACAACAACAGGTCTATAACAAAAATATCTTCACAAGTTCTCCAACTTATACTCTCGCCCCACCACCCCTAATACAAAGAAACTGAGTGTGTCAGGCTTGGGAGCCTGGTGATCATATAGAGTTTTCAACCCACAATAATAATTATATTAAATTCACCAATCAATAATAACCCAATTACCCATTCCCGTTATCCTCACTTTACGTCCCTAAGACAACCACTATTACTAGGGACCTAATCTAGGATTTTTCATTAGGATGGACATTACTGCAAAGAGGCTTCCTCTACAATAGATATCCTAAAGGCAACCATGAAGGGGATAGAATATAGCAAATGAACACCCAAGTTCGTTACACCTACAGGTTATGAGCCTGCCAACATTCCACAGAAGTATCTAGAAAAGTCCGTGGTCATCATCCATATTCTACTGAATGACTAGATCGCAATCACATCGAGGCCTGTCATCAGTTTATCACACATCAACTATCTACCCAAGTTCTACCCAACAATTTGTAGATAACAATATACATATGCATTTACTTGCAAGTTTAAACTGATAACATACTCTTTCATTACTCATTCCAAATAAACAGATAACACATAATTACATAGCACATGTTTCATAGAGAATATCTCATATACTTTATCCATTTAAACAATACTTGTATTAGAATCGTGTTTAAGAAGAGGACTTTGTACTCACATAACACGTATTACATAAGAGATACTTTATATCTATGTGATAGAAGAAAGGGTATATACACTCACTTGATCAGAAGATGATCAGACAACACTACGACTTGGAGAAGTAGTATTCTAATGTAGATTTGGATGATCTTCGCACACCGGGATTCTCATAGGCAGAACTTCGGCTCGGAAACTATTTTCTTCTCGGGATCTTCGTGCTTCGGGACTTGATTCAGGTCTTGGGATAACACCGGGGCTTCGAGGGTACTTCAAGATTTCCAGAATGGGTTTAGGGAGTGATAGAATGAACGGAATAATAACCAAAATCGGCTACCCTTCGATTTCTATTTATAGGGCAGAAATACTTAATTCACGTCGTGAAATCTCAAAATTCATGTCGTGAGTTCAGTCAGGCATTCATCATTGCATTCTTCATCAGTCCAATTGCTCTGGAAGGCTCCAGAAGGCGTCAGTACTGAGTTCATGTCGTGAACACTATTTTCACGTCGTGAACTCTGATACAGTGTTAGGGTTCGCGCCCCAAACTTCAGAAATTCATAACTTTCGCATACGAGCTCCGTTTTTGACGTTCTCTTTTTCCACATGTAGATAAAAACAAGATATACAGCTTTAGTTTAGACCCCGTTGGCTAATTTTGATTTTGTTTTTATTATATATTTAAAATATTATTTTTAGTAGGCCGGAATAGGAAAACTTCGTTAGAAAATCATAACCCCTTCGTCTGACGTTCGTTTTCTTCTATCTTTCCATCGTTGCACTACTATTGATGAGATCTTAAATTCTCATTTAGAAAGTGTTGACTAAATATCGCTCGATCTCATATTCGAACTTCGGGTTGTCTACTGCTAAGCTGAAACTTCGAAAATTCATAACTTCCTCATATGAAGTCAGATTTGGGCGTTCTTTTTATGCACACTCGCGGTTTAATGTATTATATGACTTTCGTTTCGATCACTAAGGCTAAATATCGCTCTATCGTAAATTCACTATTTACGACGCGCTGTGTCGTACCAGTTTTATCGCGAAACTTCTACAAGTCATAACTTCTTCGTTACAACTCGGATTTCATCATTATTTATATTTTTGGAGACATCGTCATGACCACTACGTCTTCATGTATCGATATTGGGCTTATCTAACATTTTGTTTTCACGCTTATTTTCATTCTTAATTCATTTAAGCCACATATTAAGCAATTAAGCATAAAACACATACTACTCAAATAATACATTCTTATTATTTCAAAATGGGTTACAAAGGTTAACCTAGACTTAATACATTGCTATTAATGACAAGCCCAGAAACATAGGCGTTACATAGAATCTGCAATCTAAAGTTAAAGGATGTTTCTGGCAACTTTGACCCCCTGTCAGTATTTTGACCATATCTCATGAACTGTAACGCCGATTTCAAAATGATCTGAAAAGTAGAGAAAATTTCGGACATCATAAGTAAAACATACGATGGCAATTATGGTCCACGCAATCACAAGTGTCCTTTATGCGATCATAACTTTGGTTACAGCTTGTCTTCGAGGTATTTTTGTGCCAAAAATTCACCCAGGAGTGAAAATTCAATACATGCGATCGCAGGTTGTGCCTATGTGATCGTAGGTTGGCCAAAATTTCTCGAAATGGTATTGTACTTCATTTAAAAGGCATGTGCGCATTTTTAGTACTACATTCGATCACAGGTTGTCTATATGCGATCGCATGTGCGTCGTTTTTGCTACTAGACATATAAATTGACCCTCATAACATTCCAGTAACCTAAGTTGGCGAATCCAGAGGTACGAGACGACGAAAATACGATTTTGGAGCTTCTCCAATTTTAACGATTTCTAAAGATCTGAAGACTATGGATCATCTCCTTCAAGTGGATTAGTAAGATTAGTTGTTTAATGTATTTTTTTTATCTGTTTTCATTAGATTTTAGCCATGTCTAGCTAAAACCATAGTTTTTAGTTCTTCAAAGACAAGTACTTTTCATGTGACTGATCATTTGATCTGGTTTTTGATTTTTGTTTCTATTTAGATTCTTCAGTTTTGTTCTTAATGAATGCTTGATTGTGATTCTTGTTAGTCTGATCACCTAGTTAGGGTTTTATCATTCCAGTTAATCAGTTAATAGAATCCGTAATTGTTCTTGTCAACTGATAAAAGTAACGTATCAGATTGGTTCCGTTTTGGGATTTAAATCTGGTATAAACTGTAAAAATCATATCTTTACGCTTCCAAGCTTGTGAGAAGTATTGGGTATTGCTAGGAATTTTACAAAGAATTTAATGCAAATTTTCTGATTTAATTAAGAGTTTGTTTAATTAGACAGTAAAAAGTTAAGTTTAATTCAAACAGCATGTTTTGATTAACTAGTTTAGGTAAAAGAGATTATACTAAAGCTTGCTAGTTTTTGTCAGTACCAGCTTAGATAGAACGCATCTCAAATAATCAGATTTGGATCAGTTACATGATTTGGAAAGTTGCAACAGAACTGAAATCATTTTTATTATTGGTTTTCATTTAGTTTAATACCACTACATTTTTAGTTTTTAGTTTTTAATTAAAACCCCCTTTTATATTTTATGTTTCTTGAATAGATTGTGCCTGATGCAAAAAGGCATTGACCATTAGGATGTGTCCCTGAGGATTCGACCCTACTTCCCTGTGCTATATTTTTAGTGCAACCAACAGTGATACTTTATTTTCTTAATACGCGTGCAACAGCGTATTAACAATCACCGATTGGCGCCAGGGTAGGGCGGAGCCCTAGAGGGCTCAAGGTCACACTTTTCAGCGCATGGTAGATGAGGACAGGGTGGTGCCAGACGTCATTACTGGTCTGTTTCCATTTATCATTCTGTCGATTATATTATGGTATGCTTAGGTTTATGTTTTTGATAGGTACTGTCTTAGTGAATTCTTTGCCTGCTCTTGTGTTATTCGACTCAGGCGTGAGTCGGTTATTTGTATCCCAGTCTTTTGGTAGGGATTTTGATATGATCCTTGGCGAGCTTGAGTGTCCATTTTGGGTTTCTATAACCAACGAAATGGGGTTTCTGCATCCAGAGTGTATTAGGGTTGTGTCTTTCAGATCTTCGGGGTGCCTTATCTAATTGATTTGATTCCTATCCCTATGGGGGATGTATACGTGATAGTAGGTATGGATTAGCTGAGCATGTTCCATCTTATGATAGACTACTAGGGTCAACGAGTGGTAGTTTGAACCCTAAATGGGGGAGAACTGGTCATCTATGGAGAGGGTACCAATATTGGGTCTGGATTTTGTTCGGAGGCCAAGGCTTAGTAGTATATTCAACACAGGAGTATGGGTTATCTTACGTATGTGGTTGATACATGGGTTGGGAAGCAGGAATTGGTTTCAGATGTGCCAGTTGCTAGGGAGTTTTCTCATATGTTTCCGAAGGAGTTACCGTGTGTGCCTCCCGAGAGGCAGGTTGAGTTCAGGATTAACTTAGTGTCAGGTGTAGCTTCGATTGCCAAGGCAACGTACCATTTAGAACCACCTGAGATGTAGAATTTGTCTTCCCAGCTTCAGGAACAACTGAGCAAATAGTTTATCAGACCGAGTAGTTCGCCATGGGGAGCACCAGTTTTGTTTGTCAAGAAGAAGGATGGTTCACACCGGATATGCATTAATTACTGGGAGTTGATCAAGTTGACGGAGAAGATCCTTTATCCCTTCTGTGGATTGATGACCTCTTCGATCAGTTGCAGGGTACCTCTTTGTTCTCCAAGATTGAGTTGAGGTCAGGGTATCATCAGATGCGGGTCTTAGAGGAGAATGCGGAGAAGACCGTGTTCCGGACTCGTTATGGTCATTATGAGTCTGTGGTGATGCCATTTGGGCTCACCAATGCACTGCAGTTTTCCTGGATTTAATGAATTGCTTATGCAGGTTGATGCTCGATCGATTAATTAGTGATCTATTAATGATATCTTGGTGTATTCAAAGACCAGAGAATAGCAAGAGGAGCACCTTCGAGATATTTGGGAGTATTGAGGCAGGAACAACTGTATGCCAAGTTCTCGAAGTGTAAGTTTTGGTTACAAGAGGTCCAGTTCCTGGGGCATCTCATTAACCAAAATGGGATTTTGGTCGATCTAGCCATGATTGAGGTTGTGATGCAATGGGAGGTCCGGAAGCTCCCCTTAGGACAAAAGTTTCTTGGGTTAAGTAGGATATTATCATAGATTTATCCAGGATTTCTCCAAGATATTTATACCCCTCACTCGTATGATGACGAAGGGTGTGGATTTCCATTGGGGCCCTAAGCAGCAAACAGTGTTTGAGACACTACAACAGAGCTTATGTGAGGCCCCAGTATTGAACCTTCCGGAGGGTGTCGAGGATTTCATTGTATTTTGTGATGCATCCATCACAGGTTTGGGGGCGGATCATATGCATAGAAGGTGGGTGATTGCGTATGCTTCCCCACAGCTGAAGCCGTATGAGGTATGATATCCTCCTCATGATCTGGAGTTGGGGGCAGTAGTGTTTGTCCTCAAGATTTGGAGATATTATATGTACGGGGTCTGGTGTACTATCTACAGAGATCACAAGAGTTTGAGATATCTTATGGACCAGCTGAACCTGAAGATGAGGAAGCGTTGGTGGATTGACGTAGTCAAGGATTATGACTACGAGATCCTTTACCATCTAGGTAAAGCGAATGTGGTCACAACTGCTTTGAGCCGCAAGTCGATTAGATCTTTGTCTGGGAGTATGTGTATAAGGATATCTATTGATTCTTCAATTTTGGATTTTATCAGAGGGGCACATACCGAAGGAGTGAAGAAGGAGAATTTGAAACAGGAGAGGATCAAGGGCAAGATCGACAAATTTGTCACCGATTGTCGGCGATAGTTGACCCGATGTGGTCATGTTTGAGTTTCAGTTTCTGGCGGGGTCATGCAAATAGTTTTGGAGGAGGCACAAAAGTCTCGCTTCTCGATACACCCGGGAGCTGCCAAGATATATCAGGATTTGAGACTAAGTTACTGGTGGCCATGTGTGAAGAGTGTTATAGCTTAGTATGTTGAGAGGTGCTTGACTTGTAGGATGGTCAAGGCCAAGCATTAGAGGCCATGTGACAAGTTGCAGCCTTTGGAAGTTCCCATGTAGAAGTGGGAACAGATCACCATGGATTTTATCACCAAGTTACCAAGGATTGCCATGGATTTTGATGCTATCTAGTTTATAGTGGATCAATTAACTAAGAGTGCTCACTTTTTGGCCATCCGGGAGAGATCTTCAACCGAGAAATTGGTCAATATGTATGTGTGTGAGATTGCTGCTTATCTTGGGGTTCCGATTTCCATTATATCAGATCGAGATGTTCGGTTCACTTCTCGTTTCTGGTAGATGTTCCACGAGGAACTAGGTACGAGGCTGCATTTCAGCACTGCTTATCTTCCGCAGACTGATGGCTAGAGTGAGCGGACCATCCAGATACTTTAGGATATATTTTGCACTTGTGTTATAGATTTTGGTGGAAGTCAAGATAGCTCCCAAACTCTTGCGGAGTTTTCTACAACAATAACTATTATTCCAGCATTGGTGCACTGCCTTTCGAGCTTTTGTAGGGTCGGGGATTTTGTACACCAGTTTTTTGGGGGAAAGTTGGTCACAGAGCCATGGGAAGGATTGAGGTAGTCCTCCAGACCATAGAGCTCATCCACCAGATCCGACAGAGATTACAGACAGCTCAAATTTGGCATAAGAGCTACACCGAATGACATTGATCAGAGTTGGAGTTCTAGGTCAGCAATATGGTACTACTGAAGGTATCACCCTGGAAGGGTGTGATACGCTTCAGAAATAGGTATCACCCTGGAAGGGTGTGATACGCTTCAGAAAGAGGGGTAAATTGGGTCCCAGGTATATTGGACCATTCCGTATGATCGCCAGGGTAGGCAGGGTGGACTATACGTTGGATTTTCCATGTGAGCTCAGTCAGAACCATAACACTTTCCATGTTTCGCAATTGCAGAAGTGTGTGTTGGACGAAGGGGCAATGGTTATGTTGGATGATATTTAGGTTGATGAGTGCCTGAATTATATTGAGAGGTCGGTAGCAGTGGTGGAGACAAAGATGAAGGTCTTACGCAACAAGGATATACATTTAGAAAACATTCAGTGGAAATGTCGGAAAGGCTCCGAGTGGATCTGGGAGCCAAAGGACGAGATGCGAGAGAATTATCCTGAGTTATTCATAGCATCAGACTTTGAGGATGAAGTCTAGTTCAAATGGAAGAGAATTATAACACCCGTTCTAAGAAAGTACATATCTAACCATAATTTTTAAAATATTGACATTTTGGCCCATACGTCGTGCGTACTTGGGGGTACGCATGGCGTACTAATGCATGAAGGAAGCTTGTCTCGCACATGTGCATCAACCGTACTCTTTAGGTACACAACGCATACGCTATTCAAACCAAAACCATAGTTTTAAGGATTTGTACCCTATATAATCCCCTTTATGGCGCCAAGACCTTCACCCTCATCATCTTCCACCTAAAAACCACTCCTCTAGCTAACCCTAAGTAAGAAGAGTGCAATTTGAGCTCATTTGTGTGTTTTGGTGGTGTTCTTGAAGAAGATGGTGGTAGAAGGACATTTGAGTTTAGAAGAAGCTTGGATTTGGGATTCTTTACTTGCTAGCAACTTCCAAGAGGTAAAAAGCTCCTAGATTGATCATCTTTTCTTATGAATCTATTTATTTCTTCAAATAGGGAATTTTTGGTCCCAACCTTGGTGATTCTTGAGCATGGGATGCTCTTAATCAAATAAGTTGTCCCTTCGGACCTAGTGAGGGGTCTTGAGTCATAAAAATGAGATCTTGATGCTTAGGTCTTTCCTATGCGTGCTCTATAAAGTCTTTAGGTGTTAAGAAGTTAATTTTGTTGGTATTAAGTGCTTAATGGGAATGTAAATTCATAAAGTTGGAAACTTTATGACTCTCAGTGGTATTTTGGCCTTCGATCTATATTTGGAACGTAAGAGCTTAACACATTAAGCTCTTATTAAGAAAATGGACTTTTGTGTGTATGTTGTAAGTAACCTATCGTATGCCACACATACGGAGTTAACGTCCCGATCTCGATCAAGGCCCGTGTACGCCCAACGTACAATATGAGTATGCCTCGCATGCTCAGTAGAATTGATCGAGTTGGCATTTTGACCTTGACCTTTAACCATAGTTTTGACCAAGATGGACCTAGGGGTATTTTGGGTATTTTGAACTGTTAATTGAGATTAGGTCCTTAGTTCTGGTTAGGTGATCGTTGAGCCGATTTTTCAAGACAAAGTTTTATTAGCTTGCATTCCCAACTTAGAAGTGAGTTTTCCTCACCGTACCTGTGGGTCGAAGGCACCCATGCCGGTCCACTAGATTATTTATCCTAGTTAAGATAGTATTATGCTAGATTGTGACTGAGTAGTAGATCTATATGATTATCTGCATTTTCTGGTTCTATGTTTATGTTTATCTGTTATATATTTTGACATATCGTGTTGGGTTGAGGTTGTACTACTTTGTGCGTTAGCCAACAAACCCGATAGCAATCCATACATAAGTTGTGGGCCCTTAGGGCAAGCCATACTTATGTTGGGTTATGAGCATTCTAACACTCCTAAGTGTACATGCAACCCTAAATACCTTGGATCTATTTTTTCTCTATTATACATGCAAATATGAACATCCAAGGTATTATCCTAATCTAGCATACAAAACTATCAATATAACAAGATAGAATACATACCTCTTTGATGTAGAATGTCTTCATGAAGCTTGAGTGCCTAGTGCCCTAAGTGTGACACCTCAAATGGTTCACAATCATCAAAACACTTAGAATAACTTAGAGAGAATTCTACACTTCATGAAATCGGCTAGCCCTTTCTTATATAGTTATACAATTAGGGTAAACCCTAATTGTCATGACTTTCCATTTCCTTGGATCCATGGGTTCAAATATACCATGGAGCATCCATGGAGCATCATATGGGTTTTGGCCCAACTAGATAATCCATGGAGCATTAGCCCACTATACAAGTATGGATGATTTACACAATCAACCCATATATTTAATTAGTCTTCTTTTGATCACTCAATTAATGCTAGATTAATTCTTGATCAATACTAATTAAATAATCTCATTATTCTTATTATTAATATACTAGAACTTATAATATATTAATAACCATAAGTGTCTTATTTCTCTCATTTAGTCTATCCAAGTGCATGATGGTATGCAACCCAAATGGACCATGCCGGGTCGGGTCAAGTTTTACCAATTATAGTTATGGACTTAGACATTAATCCAACAGTCTCCCACTTGGATAAGTCTAAAACTATTATTGCGTATGACTTCAGGAACCAACTGGCAATCGTAGCTCTCAAAAGCTTCTGTCGAACTCTGACCTTGTAGATGAACTCTGATCTTGTCAATGACTTGTCCATTAGATAAGGGATCATATATTCCTCCATTCTAGATATCATATGGACTGAGACATGGATTATAATCATTCTCTCTGTCCATTAGTTGTTTCCTGATTTCCGATTTATGACGACTGACTAATTGAACAAATCAAATCAGTCCTGGCCCGGCCGAGCACTTCCATTTGTCATCATCAAATCATCGAGGGGCCCACAGATATCGCTTTTATCCCGAAGGTAAAAGGAATGGATAAACTTCGACTCATATGACTTGTTCTACTACTTGTTGAATCATACACAAAGGCACGTTTTATAGCACCGAGTTACCAAATGCAGTTTCGTGCAATCAATGTACAACCAACTCATAGTAACAACTCATATCTCTAGGTTTGAAGAATATAAGATATTATCGTCTCATGATCACTCGTGATAAAATCCATGAAGTGATTCCAATGAGCGCGGGTTGAATCCAATACTCAGAACTTATGAGCACTCATGAGTGTTGTAGCCATTTGTCCAACACCTTAGACCTCTACAAGCCAACCCATGACAGTCTTAATTCATATCTACTTCCAACATATGACCGACTGTGGATGGTTTGAATAACTTAGTCATTCCGGAAGAATAACCTAGTTTATTCAGGAAGTTAAAACATGCAAAGTGAAACACAATAATAATTTAATCCAATATGGTATCAAAACCTATGAACATAAATAAAACACCTTTTATTTATCACTATATGATTACACATTATTCATTGTATACTGTTTCAGCTATCAACTTTATTCTTGAATTTAAAACAATAGTTGTCCCATGCTCCAAGCATGTACACTATGTTTTTCTAAACACTAGTCATGCTATACACCAAGTATGCACACTATGTTTGTCTATGATCTTTACTTTGTGAACTAGATCCATTGAACATAACTTCACACTCCCAAATCCTTACTGTAAATACAAGAATTCCAAATTCATGTCATTTACTGAAATCTGTTAGATTCTAAAATTATATGCATTGATCCTCTTGTAATGATTATGCACAAAGTCGGAAAGACTTGGCAACAATCATTACAGAGCATTCCAAAGGAGATCAATTCCTTGGAAACATCCTTCTTGCATTAAGTTTCCTTAATCTTACACAGATTGAAATTTCTGACTTTGAAACATTTCCAGATTCATTTTGACTATCACTTCTGAACAAGAGTTGCCTCCATACAGATTATGTCAATATGGTCCTTCCAGAATTATCACTATACTTCCAACTGTCCTTGAGCAACCAATCTTTGGTAAACCTTAGATTGTCCTCGACAATTGTTTAATCCTTTTAGTCATATCCAGTTCTAAACCTTTTCCCTTCTTAATGCCCCAGGCATTTGGAAACTTTTAGAACGGATAACTATAGCACATGTAATCGATCCTATATCCGAAGCATATGGGACACGATTCATGATGTCTCACATAAAGACTAAACCAGTCTTTTGCTATAACATTTCCATTTCTATTTGCCAAGTTCTCATAATTCAAATTATGAAAAGGGATGCCGTAATCATAATCGAATTTTAGAACGCAAATAATGGACCCATATACAGAATTTCCTTATGTTGAGCCATTCCAACATGAAATTCATATATATCCTAGACTAAATGATTAAAACCTCACGATCTAAGCTTATAGATTTGAGATGAAGTATAATTTCCTCTCCCTTAATTATAGCAAACAACTTTTTCCCAATTGAAACCTTTTGTTTTCTATAATTAACATTGCTAGCTTGCAATACTTATCATAATTATCATGCTCCCACTAACATGATGATTATTAGCATAACACTTATGCTCCCACTAGCTTTGACATGTACTCAGAAATAAGCTGGACTTCTAGAAATCAATACTTTATTGACTTTCTTACCAAAGTTCAGATTTCTGATACTGGATTGTTTTGATAGAACTTTATCAAAATCATACACCTTCCCTTAGATAGCACACTTGTGTGTCTGAACAATTATGAAGATGGATGCCGTAATCATAATGGTTAGACCTTTTTGCCACTTCTCACAAGTCCAGGTTAGTGTGCCGGTAAACCACACACGCTCCACTAACGACTTTGAGAATGCAAATATCACAATTGCTATCTAACTAAAATCTACTTAGTGAAAGTGTTTCCTCACCATCATTTTCATGAATCAGAGAGAAACCTTATGACACTTAGATTTAATGGTGTATGTGTTCTTATACATGTGTATTGTCAAAACCATAGTCACAAGACAAGGATAACGACAAATCCAAACTCATATGGACTGAACTCAATCTTAATTTCTTGCCACCTGGTAGCTCAAGGGCCTACCATTGCTTCCAAGTTGTTGTGCAACACATTGAGAACTCTAAGAACTCATATGCAAAGCCAACTTTAACTGGAATGGGCACAAAATATGTCAACATGATAGGTTATAAACCTTAAGTCGTGTGCTAGTGAAGAACTTTAGGTTTTATTCTTGATTAGTTCTTGAGACTTTCAAGACCTTTAAGACTCCCACTGTCCTCTTGACCTATAAGACTCCCTTGTCAAACATCCAAGAGATAGTGCGGATTCTAATCAAGAAAAACACTTCACACAATTGGCCTTAGTTGGTCTTTGTTTTATCCAAAACATCACAACTTACCAATTTCAAATGTACAAGAGTAGGACACTTTTACTCTTACATTTGACACATGTTTTAAACCTTCTTTAAGACATGTCACTCAAGTTGCAATCTTGGAGTATGCACTAAGATTTCCTTAGAGAACCATTTCAACAATTCAATATCCCTCTTCTTAGTCATAAGAATGCACTAAGATTTCCTTAGAGAACTACTTGTGCTATGGTTTTCTAATCATTAAGATGATCACAAAAGCTGATACTAAAGTACTCTCCCATCTTTTCAGATTTGAGAGACTTTTATCCTTCTGCCTAATTTGATTCTTCTTATTCGCTCTGCCATACATTGGAACCTTTTCCAACGTCTCAGAGTTACACTTAAGCTTGTATGTATAATCATATTTAATGAGCTTTAGTAAACTATGACGAAAAGTCTTATCAATCTTTTGTGGTGGACTTAATCAGTGCACATGACTATGTACTCGATCCCTTAGTCCATTACTTGACTCACACATCCATGTGAACAAGTAATTAGTCTTAATTTTTTCCAATACTTGAAAGTTCTCATTCATCATGCTATACAACTTGCATGATTCCAAGTCCCGGTCCAATTGAGACTTTGGATGATGAGAATCTTTCCTTATTTGGTAAATTTAGACATTACCACAAATGAAGGAATCAATTTCATATTTCCATTCTTGCTATTAATGGAATCATATAAGCAACAATTTTTTTCTCAAATGCCATTGTAAGGATATTTTAAAATAAATAAAATCAAAATTTTCTTTTATTTTAAAACTATGCGGAAAAACTTATCCTTACAATCCATATGAAAACTTTTTGTTATCTATTCCTAAGCAATACCTCATAACTCCTAAGAAGTAGCTCAAGAATCCGATCTTCAAACTACGCGATAGAAATCCATCTATGTGATCAGATTCAACAGATTCTTTCTTTAAGTTCCTTTACTTTTCTTTGATTCTTAAAACATTACCATGTGACCCAGTCACATCATGTATCAGGAATCTCAGAATAGAAACTTAACAGAGTTAGATTAGTGGACTTTACCTGAAGTAGAGTCAAACTTATTGACTTTAACATCCTTAGGTAAACTTGGCAGCTTCGCAACCAATGCCCCTTCCTTTGGCAATATAAACATATGGACCCTTTGATAATGGTACACGAGACTATCACAGACTTAGACTTTTCTCTTTACCATTTGGTCAACCGAGTTGACTATGGCCGATCCCTTTCCATTGGGAAGAGAATGCTTTTCTGGATTTCCTGTGTCACTATTGTCAATGTCCATCAAGTTTTGAGGAAGTTGATCTTAAAAAATAGATAAGATCATTAAGGGTCTTGTCATAGTCTGTTTCATAGGTGTTCCAAAAGAACTCACTATGTGACTTAGAAAGTAGTTGAACCACCAACTTTCTCAAGACTTTGACACCCTTCTCTCCCGGCTTGTCAATATGTGACTACATCTCCAAGATGTGATCACACCTAGACCTTGCCTTGCCAATGGGGCTTGAGTGATCTTAAACTTTTCAAGAACTTGTGGGTTAGGGAGAATAATTGGAGGAGGAGAAAGAAGTATGATATCCATAGGACATCATCTTCATTAGGAATGCTTGTTTCAAGAGATTTGGGAAGATCATAAATGTCTAAAACAGACATGTTTTGGGAGATATTCAAGATAGTTGATCTTAAAGTCCTTAATATGACACCCAATATGAAATATTAAGGCTAGGACCCAACAAACTATTTTATAACTTAGAAGAGGTATGTCGTAATCCAAGCTATAAAACAATTTGAAGGTAGGTGAATGACGATTCACCAATTTCCACCAAGATAAACGAAATGTATTATTAGGTTTTAATTGGATTTTGAAACTCCTAGATCTTTTGATATTCATTGAACTGTTCAATGGCATGTTTCAATCTCGAGTGTGCCCTTCAGGTTTTGTGACTGGGATGCCGAGGATCACAAAACAAGGTGTGAAGTAACCATGCAAATTACTTGGTACCCTTAAGTGTTTATCCCTCAATCGATGTGCCGGTTAACCACACACGCTCCATCGATACTATGATAAACATTAAGTTACCCTTTGCCTACCTTGTTAAATACGAGTTAGTGTGCCGGTTAACCACACACGCTCCACTAACCGACTTAAACAAAGTGCAAAGTGTAATTTCATGGATTAGCACCTTCTTCACATTTTCCTAAGTAACTAAGATTGGGTATTTATAAGAGTTTAGTTACTTAGTATTTATCATTAATACTTTTAATGAAGGGAGAATTATAGTCCTGTCAAACCCGTTCGGCTAACGACCCTCCACCAATCAAGCAAGCGGTGGGTGAGAGTGGACACCCATTAAGTTGCCATTTTATAGGCAACAACCTTATACCCACCTTATAGACCGACTTCGTGAATGAGGCGTACTAGCAGTAAGACTGACTTTACTCTTATACATGTATATATTATTAACTTATAATATTATAAAGTATAAGGGTTGAATTTTAACTTTTAAAATTCTAAGGGCTAACTTGGAATTAAAGTATTCATAAGAGAAAACTTTACAAATTCCAAAACTTGAGGGTAAGTTTTGAAACTATTCAAAACTAATTAATTCCATAACTTATGTGTTTAAAGTAGTTTTAATCCAAAAACTCTTCAAGTTCCATAACTTGAGGACAAATTATGGAAGACTTTAAACTAATAAAGAATTAACTTTTTCTTTATTTTATAACTTCTGGAATTAATTAAGGTTACATTATTTTTTTTATATTTATTTAATGAAGAGACTCTTGGTCCTCCATAACTTGAGGATAAATTATGGAGTCATAACTCCAATTCATTAGAACTAGACTCTTCATTTTTTTGTAACCTTTGCCAATTTTATGAGTTTTATGAGTCTTTAATGTGACTCTTCATGTAACTTGAGGACAAGTTACACAAACACATTTTATACTCAACTCTTAGATTAAAATGGATTGAAAACAACTATTTCATTCAACTTTTCTATTAATCTAAGAAACTCATAAGAACAAGATAATTCAAATCAAACTTTTTTCATGTAATTAGTCTAACCTTTAAACTAATACAAAACATGAATCCATTGACAAGTATCTTTGAAATTGGATTAGCATCAACATTACCACAACAAAAACAAGTTTATAAGTTCAAAAACAACTTAGGGTAATGTTCCTAGTCCATTTCTAGCCAAAAACCTCGAAAATATGTTGTCTGAGGTCCAACTCGTCGAGTGCATGAACATAACTCAGCGAGTTGGATGCATTTTGCCTTGGACTCGTCGAGTTCCTTCATGGACTCGGCGAGTCTGCTGGGCTGACAGCACTAATTTCGATTTTTCAGCTTCTATTGCAAGTATAACAAGAAAACAAGCCTAGGCTCTGATACCACTGTTGAGTTATGAGCATTCTAACACTCCTAAGTGTACATGCAACCCTAAATACCTTGGATCTATGTTTTCTCTATTATACATGCAAATATGAACATCCAAGGTATTATCCTAATCTAGCATACAAAACTATCAATATAACAAGATAGAATACATACCTCTTTGATGTAGAATGTCTTCATGAAGCTTGAGTGCCTAGTGCCCCAAGTGTGACACCTCAAATGGTTCACAATCATCAAAACACTTAGAATAACTTAGAGAGAATTCTACACTTCATGAAATCGGCTAGCCCTTTCTTATTCTCACTAGTGACCGATTTTCCTCAAGAATAAGATGCTTATATAGTTATACAATTAGGGTAAACCCTAATTGTCATGACTTTCCATTTCCTTGGATCCATGGGTTCAAATATACCATGGAGCATCCATGGAGCATCATATGGGTTTTGGCCCAACTAGATAATCCATGGAGCATTAGCCCACTATACAAGTATGGATGATTTACACAATCAACCCATATATTTAATTAGTCTTCTTTTGATCACTCAATTAATGCTAGATTAATTCTTGATCAATACTAATTAAATAATCTCATTATTCTTATTATTAATATACTAGAAATTATAATATATTAATAACCATAAGTGTCTTATTTCTCTCATTTAGTCTATCCAAGTGCATGATGGTATGCAACCCAAATGGACCATGCCGGGTCGGGTCAAGTTTTACCAATTATAGTTATGGACTTAGACATTAATCCAACAACTTATGTTGTGGGCTTGGGTGAAATCAAGATATGAGTTTAGGGCCCATTAGGCATGCTAGACACATATTGTGGGCGTAGAGGTAATCTGATATTTTTAAGTCGTGGATCCAATATATGATGTTATATGTATCTGTGTGTTAGTACTTTAGGGGAACTTACTAGCTTTGTGTTACAATTTTAGTTTATTGTTTCAGGTACTTCTGAGGATCATGGGAAACAAAGGTGTGATCATGCACATATTTCTGTTTTATATCACCGGGCCTTGGGAAAACTCTAGTTTTGAAATAATATTTTGAAACCATGACTCCTTTTGTAAACAATGTTGGTTAACAGTTGATTTTCAAAAATTTTAAATTTCTTTGATTTTTAAAGTGTTGCATGTATTTTAGGGAACTCACTAAGCTTTATGCTTACGATTTTGTGGTTTAAATGTTTTAGGTACATCTGGTTTCAAAGGGAAGGGTCTGACATTATCTCACAACCTTCCCTGGAGTGAATTCGACACTACTTATTTGATTAACTCTGATGTTTGAGAGCACTTTATACATTACTGGTTTTTAAACAAATGTTTGTATTGCTTTTGTTGTTTTGAAAATGAAAGCTTTTAGTAGTATTTTTGAGATGTTACACGTTGGTATCAGAGCGTTGGTTTGTTGGATTCGGACTCACTCTCAGGTGTGTATGAACTCAAACTAAGGAATTGAGAAATATTTTTTTAGAAAACAATTTTTCTAAAAAGTGTTTACAAAGAAAGGGGTGTGATGCGTGCAATCAGCCGAGCTCAAGTAAGTGATTCCTAAAATACCTATACATGAATGTTATGCTTTAGTATGCTATTATGTGAGTTGCATGCTAGTTTAGGTCTAAGGATCTTCTCAGGTTGCGCGATAGAATGCTTGATAGGAGAGATGCCTTTACATGCATGTTATATGGATAAGAGATTTGGAGTTTATGCCGATACTGATAATATTTTGATGAAGGCACTAGGGTTGTATATAGTTAAGACTAAATAGACTTAGAATGTTTGATTCGGCCTTATTGTATGTTCTTGTCTGATGAAGGCCTTATGGTAGATATATTTATTCGAACGTCTATTTTATTTTAGTTATGCATTACCTGCATTCATTGGGTGATTGTTGCTGTGAGCATAGGCTCTTTTAGCACACGTAGAGAATGGAATCCTAGGAGAGCCTAGGAAGCATCTTAGTATGATTGTATGTGCTGTTTAGCATGAGGAACTATGAGCGTAGTCATAGGGGAGTGACTTAGGGGAGTTAAGATGAATCTTGAGGAAAGTACGGATAGGTGTGGAAGGTAGTTTGGGCTCATACTACTGAAAGCATAAGATCCGTACTTGAATCAAGGAAATTTTTGGAAAAATTAAGGAGATTGTAGAGTGAGGAGTTCTATGAGTATGTATTGAACTTCTGTTGTCATTTTTCAGTATGGTGATCACTCGTCATGGAGGTGGTTCTGGTTCCAGTTTAGGTTCAGGCTATGGTGTTGAACCTATTAATGCATGTCTCCATGAGTTTATCACATTTGAGATTATGTGAAGTGTCCTTGAGGCAGCAAATGTTATGTTCAGGTCAATCAAAGAAGGGATTATTGAGCTGGTGGAGGAGCTTTTAGGGGTCTTTTGTGCGAATATGGTCGCCATCCACTCCGGGACCCGTACTCCTACTTTTCGAGAGTTCAAACCTTGTTGAGCTCCTGAGTTCTTCGGGAAGAAGAACCCTATTTCCAATAGAAAATGGATTGCAGACATGGAAAGTGCTCAACGGACAAGCTTTTGACCACTGGGGGAGAAGGTGTGGCATGTTGCTAGCCTGTTGAGGGATCGAGCTCGTGATTGGTGAGAGGAGGTTAGTCATGCTTTAGGAGCACCTAACATTGAGGCTATGACCTGGAATGATTTTTTCACCAACATCAAATAGTATTTTGCACCGCCTTCAAGGTGCAACAGTTGGCGAGGGAGTTCCAGGGCCTTCTCTATATTATAGAGACTATGGCGGAGATCACCGCTAAGTTTAAGTAGAGGGCTTTGTTGGTTTCGAAATATGTTGTGGATGAGGAGATGAAGAAGACGAGATATCACGACTTAGGGATGAGATCAGGTGTTTGTTGGCATTTCGAGTTGCAGGACCCTAAAATATATGATTGACATGACGCAGGAGCGGGAGATTGAGTTGGATCTTCATTCAAAGTGGAATCCAGTTGTAATGTCCCAAACATTCAAAGTAAAATTTTCATTTTCACAATAATAAATCATACAAATAAGTTGTTCCAAAGCTAGTGCGGAAACTCTGGAGTATGTAGTACAGTTACGTCCGACGCTTCCCTTTAGAACTGGAAGTACCTGAAACCATAAACTTAAAACTGCAAGCACAAAGCTTAGCGAGTTCCAAAAAATACCACATAACATACTTACAATAAATATTGCTTTGTGCCAAGCATAGTCTTACAATTGTCATTATTCCATGAGTTGTATTATGGTCTTTCATTGCTAAGCTGGGGGCTAGAAACCAGGTCTTAAAGACAAGTACCAATAGCCACCTCCTGTTCTTCCATGCAAGTATCACAAAGACAGCCGACAATATACATATAATTGCCAAGGTCCAGACCCTAGTCTTGTATATAATTTGTAGGGAGCCATATCCAAGCCTTTCATGTAATTGCCAAGTGCTAGCACCTGAATCATAAAGTCGACTAAAAACTAGCGCAATGTTTCACCAACCACAACTAACAAATTTCATCGCCAAGAGATGGGTGTTAAACACCTCCTATCAACCCATACAAGGCAAAATCTAATTCTACCATCTAAAATTAGAAATTTAACCAAAAGTCAACCCATGCCAAAAGTCAACAACAAATGTTGACTTTAGTCAACCGCCACGTCGTGGTCCTCATAAGATCAAACAAACAAGACTTTCCAAATCGTCACTTTGTGAACAATGAGACTTCAACAACTTAATGGATTAAGCCGTTTTCTTCGATACAAAGAGCTCCAAAGCTCAGATATGGTCCATTCTATGGTCTAAATGGATAAAGTTTCCAATTTTATCCATTAAGACACCCAAAGAGATCAAGATCTCAAGCGTTAGGTCCAAATAAAGCCAAAATCCATAATGTCTTAACCATTAAGACCTTAATATAAAAAGTCCTTAACCAACCACTCTAGAAAGGGTTTATAACATTAGATCTTTTAGAAAAGTGGAAGCTTTATAGACATGTACATCCAAAAGATGTCTTGAATCCATTTAATGTTAAAATGAGCTAAGAATGACCAATACTGATGCAAAAGATAAGAACTCCAAGCAAAGTATATATCAAAAATACTCATTGGGCTCAGGAGAGTCATAAAGTTGCCAACTTTATGAGTTCCATCTTTCCAAACTTGCTTGAACATGAAGAACATGGGACAAAACTCGATGTCCAAACATAATAAACCACATAGTTAGGGCCTTTGACACTTAAAAAGGTCTCGGAGCTATGAGAGATGCTGATGATGTTGGTTCCTTTCAAGGTACCCTAATGGAGCACCTTCTTCTCCTTCTTCTTTAAGCCAAAAATGCTCCAAAAAGGTCACAAATCATCAAGGGAAGATAGCTAGGTTTTTTTTTTTTGATATATAAGGGTGTTGGAGGCTAATTATGAACCCTAGAAATAGCTTAGAGGGGTTTAAATATGAAGGGAACCCTAAAAGAATCATGGGATTGTTCTAGAATAGCTGCCACACTGTGGCTATCAAAATTAAACACATGATCCTCCACACCATTGCCACGTTGTGGGTATCCTTGCACCATGTCGTGGCACAGAGTTTCCTCCAAAACTTCTTCTTTAGTCCCTGATAAAAGTAAGCATAATCAATCCGAACACGGGTGTTATAAATCTCCCCCACTTAAATAAGATTATGTCCTCTAAATAATTCCTTACAACATCCTAGGCTCCCCAGGATATTCAGACAATCCTTCTAGAATCCTGATTCGAACTAAGAAGTTGACTTATACAGACTTAGTAGAACTCCCACATCTTGAAGAATAATGAATCCTTGACCCACTAACGTTAACCAATGCAGAATAACCATTGCTACTATGCCCACAATTTGGAAATCCAAAGCCTTTTCTGACTCCCAAACAGACAAAACCATTCCAACACAACTATAATAATTTCATTATGCAACCCGAAGAAAAAAAAACCTCTCAGACCCTGAATTAACCCATTGGTATCGGAGAATAGAACTTGAGCATTTTCTGATGCCTATAACCTTGCACCTGAACAAAGGTGACTCACAACACGAGTCTCAAAAATTGGTGCCCAACCAACGCTCGATCTCATTCTACTAACAAAACATTCACTTTTTTGATCAACCCGAGATCTCTTGAGTTCCAAACTAGACTATCAACTTTCCCGAAGCACCAAATTTCCAACTGGTTACTGAGGCTGATAACCTCACACACGATCGTACCACGAGACTCTAACCAAAAGTCTTATCTAATGTAGACTATCCAAGCATGCTTGCCAACATAGCTTCAATGATTGTCCACAAGCGACTTGACGGGCCATCTGTAACACGAGTCAAAATAGGTCAATAGACAATCACATGTGATTATACCAATCATGTAATGTGATTTTGTAAATTAGTAATGTGATAAACGTACTATGTATTTCATGATTAATTCTAATACAAATACAAACTTTCTTTACAATACAACTCCAAGTATATGTCCATACGATTCCAAAGATATAGAGAACGTATGAATCTGACTTCACATAAGGAAGTTGTGATAAACCGAACACTATATATCTCTATAATATGAGGAATTTAAAATAGAATTAGAATTAGCCATTGGAGTCTAAAATATATTTGTAGTGCTCGTAAATACCTACGCGTGGATATAAAGAACGTTAAAAACGGAGTTCGTATTCAAAAGTTATGACCTTCCGAAGATTCGCCTATCAGAAACCCTAAGCTGACTGAACTCTCGACGTGAACAAGGGTTTATTCACGATGTAAGGTATCATTTGCCACATCTCGGAATCGAGAAGGTGTGACAAGGCTGCGAGGGGATAAGATTCAAACTCATGATGTGAACAAGGAGTTTTTCACGACGTGAGGAGTCACATGGCCACCTTCCGAAGCTAGGGACGCAAATGGCAAGTCTACGGGATGAGCATGAAAGACTCACGAAATTAGCCTTATGAAAACTCATGACGTGAGTTTCTAAAATACTTACTATAAATATTAGGTTTGACTTCAGCCATTCTTACACATAAACTTCTTCTCTTTCTCTCCTTTGCTGAGGCCATCTTACATCCCAAGCCCCGACGACCTCATATTGCTGACAGTTTCTACTTCGATTACATAAAATCACGCTACTCGGGTGAGTTTCACGACCCCACTTTCTAATACTTTCGGGGGAAAACACATGCTAAATATTATATATAAGTTATTATTATGCCTATATGATAGTATATCAGTATCAACGTAGATAGTTATAATAACCGGGATATAGTTGCTCTAAATATAATATTTTGAAAATATACAAGTATTGTCAACTTGTTAGCATGCTATTGTTATAAAAAATATATTAATGTAGATCTTGAGTTATACTTTAGATTTTATATATGTTGTGTGCGATATAGTTCCGAAGTTATATTTGGAAGTTCTATATGTTAAAAAGTATGTACGTTGTTATTGTTGGTTTTATATCATTATAAAACATGTTATGTTATATGTTATTGTTATTATTGGTTTTATGACAAGATAAAACCTGGTTTTACTTCAAGTTATAGCTATTATACTGCCTAAATGTTATTAAGTTAGGAGTAATGTTTAAAGGCAAAGTCTAGTAACTTACGGTTTTAGACACAGAAATGCTTTTGTTGTTAGAGCTATAGGAAGTCATCGAAGTCTACATGAGTAATTGTATCCATCAACTAAGATTGGGGATCTTAGTGGAAATCCTCTGAACTGTAACCGTTGATCCCGTGTGAGTGAGGAAGTCGTGTATAATTAGTATACGGGTTGACAACCCCACTTTTGATTGTTAGCTATAGTCAACCATAAACAAGTGACGAACTATCCTTTTACTTGTTATTGTTCCGGCGTCGATGAAGCGTACGGTGTTGTTTCTCATAGAAATTATGAGTGTATTGTTTCTCATGGAAATCATGAGTGTGTTTTATTAGAGGTATTTTGTCGTAGCAGCGGTTAAAGGCTTATGGTAGCAATTTGTTATAAACATTATACTTTGTTGTATACAAGTATTAATGTTATGTATAAGTTTCCGCCTACTTATACTCTAGGTTCAAAGAACGTTTAGGTATAACACTTATTTCATAAGTAGAATATTATACCTAAAATATAGACTAAGTGTTGAAGAGTCAAAATGATACTTTCAAAACTATACTTTTGAACTTGGAAAATGTGTTATATTTATATAGAGTCAAAACCTGTGGACTCACCAACTTTATGTTGACGTATTTTAAAATGTATGTGTTTTCCGGATCTTGAAAAGCTAGTATGTATTCGAATAGGAGAAGTTTTACTATTATTTTTCTGTTCATAAAAAAATATGCCATAGTTGGATATTATGTAATATGTTCTAGAAAAAAACAGTTATGTAACTCTTAATCATCAATAAAGGTATGTATTTTCTTTAATACTATTCAATGTATGTTATATAACTGTGATATGAAGAATGACGTTACATCACCCAGTGTTTCCGCCGACAGCCGGGGTGTGACACCATCACATGCATATAAAATATACCACTTCATTTGTAAGTGAATGTTATCACCCTAGCCATAGTCTTACATCATAACCAGCCCTAAATCAACCTACATATTTCCTCAATCTATTGTGGACCATCCACAGTCTCACAACCCATCCCGCCATGGTATAATCCTACTTTGAGAGAACAATAAGACAAATCATAGGATCAGAACAGCTTCATAACTGCTCATTAACTAGGTGGATTCTATGGGCCACCCCACAGTCTTACAACACTTCTATCACTACCTGCTAACCTAGTGAATGCTACAACTACCCTGCAGTCTTACAACACTTCTACCACTACCTGCTAACCTAGTGAATGATACGGCCACACCGCAGTCTTACAACACTTCTACCACTACCTACTAACCTAGTGAATATCATGGCTACCCCACATTCTTACAGCACTTCCACAACAACCATGGACTCAACCCATGACCTTGTTATCCATCTACCAAACCATAATCAATCATGAGTCGAAACCTCATCCGACTATACCTTAATCAGGTGTTCAAACCATGTTTCTAACCCTAAAGCCTTAATCAGACAAGAACATGTAGAGAGGCTCTAACACAACCTTCAACCAGTGCCTAATCACATATCCGTCATACACCCCTGTTGATGCATCACGCATTTGAATGGTTTTGAGCATTCTAACACTCCTAAGGTGTACACGCATTTTACTAAGATATATGAAAATTTGATTTCCAAGGTTATTAACCTAACTAGCATGGCATGGGGAACTTTTAAACATAATAGCTAGTTGAGATACATACCTTTTGTTGTTTGGATTCCTTAAGAGCCTTGTGAGCCTCTCACCTCAAGTGTGATGCCTCAAATGTCTCACACAACACCACAATACTTGGAATAACCTTGAGATAAGTACGCTTACACTCCAAAAATTGGTTTACCCTCTTACTTGCTTGTAGTCGCCGATTTTGGTCATCCATGGGGTCTTTATATAGTTGTGTCACATGTAGGGTTACACCATGTAAACCCTAATTGTCATGGATTTTCATATTCCATGATCCATGGGTTTGTAACCTCCATGGACTATCCATGGAGCACCTTATGGGTTTTAACCCGATCCATATAAACCATGGATCATTAGCCCAACTATACAAGAATCGATGATTTACACAATCAACCCCATATATTTAAGTAGTCTCTTTTTGATCACTTGATTAATTCTAAATTAATTCTTGATCAATACTAATTAAATAATATTATTAATATATTAGAACTTATAATATATTAATAAACCTTAAGTGTTATTTCTCTCATTTGGTCTATCCAAGTGATGCAATGCCATGTTACCCAAATGGACCTGCTAACCGGGTCAAGTACATTCCAGGAATAGTTATGACTTTGACACCTAATCCAACAGTCTCCCACTTGGATAAGTCTAATAACTATAACTGCAAGAATGACTTCAGGAACCGATTAGCAATCGTAGCTCTTTCAAGGTCTCATGAAACTGAGATGATGATGATACACCATTTAAGATTAGTGATCATATAATCCTCTATTGTAGATATCAACCAGACAAATACATGGAATGATGTCTTACTTATTGTCCAATAGTTTGTTTCCCGATTTCCGATATGTTTGACATATAACTTAATCGAACACATCAATTTAGTTCTGATCGGGCCCGGTACAAAAGTCAAAACAAAATCATCGAGGGGCCCATATGTCGCTTCTAATTTAAGAAGGAATAGATAAACTTCGACTCATATGCTTGTTATGCTACTTGTAGAATTATACACAAAGGCATGTTTTATAACATCGAGTTATCAATGCGTTTTCGTACAATCAATGTATAATCAACTGATAATCAACAAGTCATGTCTCTAGGTTTGAAGACTTATATGATATTACCATCTCACGATCACTCGAGATAAATTTCATGAAGTGATACAAGTGAGCATGGGTTGAATCCAATACTTAGAACTTATGAGCACTCATTATGGTTGTATCACCACTTTCTGTGTCCAACAACTTAGACATCTACAAGCCAACTCATGACAATCATGATTCATATCTACTTCCAACATATGACCGACTGTGGAGAATTTGAATAATATGGTATACCATAACATAATTATTCTGGAAGTCAAAACATACAAAATGAAATGATAGTAAACGATTCACAAAAGATAGCAACACTTATAAATATACAACAACTTTTATTTATCATCAAATGTCAATTACACTTTACAAATTTCAAAGCTATCTAACTAGTAAAACTAATATCATCCTTCAGCCCTATGCGCCTCGCATGCTAGAGATGCTTAACCCTACCCAGTCCCTTCGTGAGGGGATCTGCTGGGTTCTCATCCGATGATACCCTCTTTTCCACAAGGAGTCCTTCTTTTATTCGATGTCTAATGAAATGGTATTTTCTGTCGATGTGTCTGGATCTCCCATGATCCCTTGGTTCCTTGGCTAAGGCAACTGCACTTTCACTATCACAAAAAATTTCCATAGGCTCCTTTATAGCTGGTACAACTCCAAGGTATCCAATGAAGTTCTTTAGCCATATATCCTCCTTTGCCGCCTCGCTTACTGCTATATACTTTGATTCGTAGCTTGAATCAGCCATTGTCTCCTGCTTGGAACTTTTCGAAGTAATTCCTCCTCCATTTTAGGTAAAGACCCAGCTTGACTAAGAGTGTAAATTATCCCTATCAGTCTGGAAGTTGGCATCACTATACCCTACTACTTTCAAGTCATCACTCCCACTGAGGGTAAGGACCTAGTCCTTAGTCCTCTTAAGGTACTTGAGAATGCTCTTTACCGCAGTCCAGTGAGCCTTGAAAGGGTTCCCCTGATATCTGCTGACCATGCTCAATGCGAAGGCCACATTAGGACGAGTTAAAGTCATAGCATACATGATCGAGCTTACAACGGAAGCATACGGTACTCGAATCATCTCAACTATCTCAGCCTTTGTACTCGGGATCCGAGTCTTACCCAGTCTGGCATTACTCTGGATTGGTAACTTTCCTTTCTTGGAATTCTGCATGTTGAACCTATTCAACACCTTATCCAAGTAGGTACTTTGACTAAGTCCAATTAGTCTTTTACTCCTGTCTCTCAAAATCCTTATCCTTAGGATATAGGCAGCTTCTCCAAGGTCCTTCATAACGAAACACTTCCCAAGCCAGGACTTAACCTCCTGAAAAGTTGGAATATCATTTCCCATGAGTAGTATGTCATCTACATACAATACCAAAAAGCCAACTATACTCCCATTAGCCTTGACATATACACAAGATTCATCTTCACTTCTCGAAAAGCCAAACTCTTTGACTTTCTCATCAAAACAAAGATTCCATCTGCGATGTGCTTGTTTCAATCCATAAATGGATTTCTCAAGCTTACACACTCTATTACAGTACTTTGTACTGACAAAACCCTCTGGCTGATTCATGTAAACATCCTAAGCCAACTTTCCATTAAGGAAAGCGGTTTTGACATCCATTTGCCATATTTCATAATCATGAAATACAACAATGGCTAGAATAACACTAATAGAATTAATCTTTGCTACTAGTGAAAAGGTCTCATTATAATCAACTCCCGGAGTTTGAGAAAAGCCCTTTGCAACCAGTCACACCTTATAAGTGTGTACATTACCATCCATGTCGGTCTTCTTCTTGAAGATCCATTTGCACCCAACTGTCTTATGACCTGGTACATTGTCAACCAAGTTCCAAACTTGATTGCCATACATGGACTGTATCTCGCTGTCCATAGCCTCTTTCCATTTAGCAGCCTTAAGGCCTGCCATGGGTTCTGTGTAGCTGTTAGGTTTATCCAGACCTATCAGTGTGTTATCACTGATAAGTGTATCACCTTCCGTAGTAATATGGAAACCATAGTAATGCTCATGTGCATTCCTAACTCTCGTGGAACACCTCAGAGGTACGGACTCATCAGTCGGATCAACAGGAGTTTCCTCCTCAGGTTGATAGCTAGGGTATGAGGTTCCTTCACCACTTGACTCTTGAACTTCTTCAAGGTCAATTTTCCTCCCACTGTTTCCTTGGCTTATGAAATCTCTCTCGCGAAAGACTCCCCTCCTTGTTACAAAGACCACATTATCGCTGGGTCTATAAAAGTGATAACCGAAGGATCTTTGTGGGTAGCAGATGAAAATACACCTTGCACTTTGAGGTTCTTGCTTATCGTAAGTCTCGCGCCTCACAAAATCCTCACAACCCCAAATCTTGATGTGGTCAAGGTTAGGAACTTTTCCGGTCCACATCTCATGAGGTGTTTTAGCAACCTTTTTGGTAGGGGCTATATTAAGAATATGGGCGGCAGCCTCTAAGGTATACCCCCAAAATGAGATTGGTAGCGAAGCTCAACACATCATGGAACGAACCATGTCCAACAAGGTTCGATTATGCCTCTTAGCCACACCATTAAGATATGGTGTCAAAGGAGGTGTCAATTGTGAGACAATCCCAAATTCCTTAAGATAGTCAAGGAACTCTGTACTAAGATACTCACCACCTCGATTGGATTGAAGCATCTTAATGTTCCTGCCCAATTGATCCTCCACTTCCTTTTCAAACTCTTTGAACTTTTCAAAGGTTTCTGATTTATGCTTCATTAAGTAGACATATCCATATCTACTAAAATCATTAGTAAAAGTCATATAGAAGCTGTTAGCATTCCTTATGGCGGTTCTAAAGGGTCCACACACATCAGTGCGTACCAGATCCAACAGACATTCACCCCTAGCACAAGAACCAGTAAAGGGTAATTTTTTCATTTTTCCAAGTAGACAAGATTCACAACTATCATCCGACTATAGGTCAAATGACTCCAAGACCCCATCCTTTTGGAGTTGGCCTATGCGTTTCTTGCTTACATGTATAAGACGACAATGCCACAATGATGCTTTATCCAATTTAGTGGAAGAATCAATACACAACACATTATTTCCTAGGTTATCTACAACAGACACAACTTCATACACACCATCACAAGGTAATGCTTTAAAATAAAGAACATTATTAAAGAAAGCATTAATACTACCATATTAATTATCAAAAGAAAAGGTAAAACCTTGTTTGTACAAAGCATGAAAAGAAATAATATTCCTCACTATTTCAGACAAGTAACAACACTTATTCAAATCTAATATTAACACACTACTTAGCAACAAAGTATAAACTCCAATCTTGGTGACAGATGATGCTTTCCTATTCCACATGATTAAGTTTATCTTCCCATGCTCCACATCCTCACTTCTTATTAGTCCCTGCAAATCAGAACAAATATGAATACCACAATCGGTATCAAGGACCCAAGAATTAGAATGGGGTGAGTTATTAGACAATATAGTGTAAATACCTGCATGGTTGGGTATCAAGGACCCAAGAATTATAATGGGGTGAGCTATTAGACAATATAGTGTAAATACCTTCATGGTTGGCTTTCACTTTCCCATCCTTCACATCTTGCAGATACTTTGGGCAGTTTCGCTTCAAGTGCGACTTTTCACGGCATTAGAAGCATTCAGCCTCTTTAGGGTTAGCAGAAGGAGTGACGGAACCTTTCTTGGTTCCACTTGAAGAGTACCATCAAGGGACTTTCCCTTGGTACCCTTTGAAGGGCTCTTCCTCTTTTTCACTTTTCCTTGCCCGATTGCCAAGATAGGGGCTGCGGTAGGAGTAAGAGTGGTAACAACTGACTTACCCTTAAGACCACTTGCGACAGTCTTAAAGAGTCCTTGAAGTTTGCTAAGTGTAACTTTCTCCTTGTTCATGTCGTATGTCATTCGGAATTGATCAAAACAAGAAGGTAAGGAGTGCAAAATGATATTTATTGCCAACTCCTCAGGGAAGTTCAAATCTAGCTTCAGCAACCGGTCCACATACCTTTATATTTTCTGCAAGTGGCCGGTGATGGGTTCACCATACATCATCTGGGTTGTTATCATGGATCAGATGATGTCATACCTCTCTTGGCGAGCACTTTGATGGTAGCGGTCCATCAAATTCTGGTGCATCTCAAAAGGGTAATAGTCCTCATAAGACTTGTGGAGCTCGACTGTCATGGTGGCCAACATGATACATGCTACTTTCGTAGCATCTCTCTCAGGAGTAGCAGACGACTCATCAAGTTCCTTCAGCTCCTTTTCGAGGACATATTCCTTGTCCTCGTAACGAGTGATCATCCTGATGTTCCGGATCCAATCCATAAAGTTGGAACCATCAAATATGACTCTCCAACAAAGGTTCATGAGAGAGAAGGAGCCAGTAGGGTTTGAGCCAGAAGCAACATTGTTTGAAGACATCTGAAAAAGAAGAAAGAAAATTTTAGATTAGATATAAAGATAGTCCTTAATAAAACACCCAAATATAATATTAAGGCTAGGACCCAACACAATATTTTATAACTTAGAAGAGGGATGCCATAATCCAATCTATAAAATATTTGAAGGTAGGTGAGTGACGATTCACCAATTTCCACCATGAAAACCAAAATAAATTATTAGGTTTTAATTGGTTTTGAAACTCCTAGATTCTTTGAGATTCATTGAACTTTTCAATGGCATGTTTCAATCTCGAGTATGCCCTTCAATTTTTGTGACTGGCATACCGAGGATCACAAAACAAGGTGTGAAGTAACCATAAAAATTACTTGGTACCCTTAATTTTTATCACTCAATCGATGTGCTGGTTAACCACACGCGCTCCACCGACCTATGATATACCTTAAGTCACCCTTTGCCTACCTTGTTAAGTCCAGATTAGTGTGCCGGTTAACCACACACGCTCCACTAACGACTTAAACAAAGTGCAAAATGTAATTTCATGGGCTAGCACCTTATTCAAATTTTCCTAAAGTAACGAAGGTTGGGAGTTTATAAAAAATTTAGTTACTTTACTTTCATCATACTTTTAATGAGGATTTAAAGTCATTGTCATACCCATTTGGCTAACGACCCTCCACCAGTCAAGGAAGCGATGGGTGAGAGTGGACACCCATTAAGCTGCCATTTTATAGGCAACAACCTTATACCCCCTTATAGACCATCTTCGTGAATGAGGTCTACTAACGGTAAAACGACTTTTTGTTCTTATCCATATATATATATATATATATATATATATATATATATATATATATATATATATATATATATATATATATATATATATATTAGCTTATAATATTATAAAGTATAAGGGTTAAATTTTAACTTTTAAAATTCTAAGGGTTGGAACTAAACTTTCTAAAGTGACTTTACATGTTCCAAAACTTGAGGGCAAGTTTTGTAATTTTCAAAACTTTTCATCTATCATAACTTAAGTTAATGGATTAATAAAATGAGAGACTTTTCATTTTATGTAACCTATATCTTTAATAATGGACTTTAAAAGTGTGACTTTTGGTAATCCATAACTTTAGGACAAATTATGGATTTCATTAAAACACATCAAGATCAAGAATTAAACTAACAAGCTCATGTATGTTCATATCAATAATTTCAAGAATCGTAAATAAACCATACAAAACTTGAAATTTTGATATTAGCCATTGAAATTGGATTAGCATAACCATTACACCATCTAAAACAGGTTTTACAAGACCAAAATAGTTTAGGGTAATGTTTCTATTCCATTTCCAGCAGCAAAACTCAAAGATCTGCAATCAGGGGCTCCTACTCATTGAGTGCACGAACCTACTCGACGAGTAGGATGAATTATCACATGCACTCGTCGAGTCCCCCATGGACTCGGCGAGTTCACTCAGCACATAGCAGTTTTTTCATTTTTTTCAACAAGTTTGCATCAAGTAACAAGTAAACAAGCCTTGGCTATGATACCACTGAAGGGTTTTGAGCATTCTAACACTCCTAAGGTGTACATGCAACCCTAGAAACCTTGGATCTATGTTTTACTAAGATATATACAAATTTGATTTCCAAGGTTATTAACCTAACTAGCATGGCATGGGGAACTTTTAAACATAATAGCTAGTTGAGATACATACCTTTTATTGTTTGGATTCCTTGAGAACCTTGTGAGCCTAGCACCTCAAGTGTAATGCCTCAAATGTATCACACAACACCACAATACTTGGAACAACCTTGAGAGAAGTACACTTACACTCCAAAAATCGCCCTCTTACTTGCATGTAGTCACTGATTTTGGTTATCCATGGGGTCTTTATATAGTTGTGTCACATGTAGGGTTACACCATGTAAACCCTAATTGTCATGGCTTTTCATATTCCATGATCCATGGGTTTGTAACCTCCATGGACTATCCATGGAGCACCTTATGGGTTTTAACCCGATCCATACGAACCATGGATCATTAGCCTAACTATATAAGAATAGATGATTTACACAATCAATCCCATATATTTAATTAGTCTCTTTTTGATCACTTAATTAATTCTAAATTAATTCTTGATCAATACTAATTAAATAATATTATTAATATATTAGAACTTATAATATATTAATCAACCTTAAGTGTTATTTCTCTCATTTGGTCTATCCAAGTGGTGCAATGCCATGCAACCCAAATGGACCATGCTAACTGTGTCAAGTACATTCCAGGAATAGTTATGAACTTAGACACCTAATCCAACAGTATTCAGCAAAGTAGCCTGAGCACTCATTCGTTATGCTAACCTCAGTCTATACTTCAATAAGAATTGCCTCTCCCATTTCCTAGGGTATGAAACTCCTCCCTGTTTCGTTCCTGGAATTATTCCTATTAATCCAACTGTTCTCCCCCACTTTGATTCAACTTCGCTCTGCTAACTACAAAATCGAAGGATCGTCATACTATCTCACAACCTTACTACTCAAAGTTGTTGACAACCTGAGTTTAGAAGGACTAGCATTCCATGGCTAGCCAAAACTAGTGCACACACATTCCAAAATCGGATGAATACACCGCAAAATCTCAACAAACTCAGTATCTCCAAGCACCTTCCACTAATTCTAATTCAACGTCCTCGGGCGTCCTTAATGGATGACGAAGAACAATTATCTCAAGTGTCGAAATGGGTGGATAGCTAATCCATTGGCCCACTTATAATGGAGCAATTCCCATGCAAACATGCAATCGACCACACTCTGAATGTATGAATTTGATGACCACTGATATTACACTCATGATCATATGGATCATTCAATGCCTCGTAACCACGAAAGATCCGTATGAGTCCTGCATCCAAATTGGACATGCCCGCTTTGCAGATTCCTTGGATTCCTTGATGAAACCACCAAAATTGAACCAAGTGTTGGTCTTCCTGAACTTAAGGCTTGTTCTGTCATTGTTCGATGTCTACCACATGGAAGGCTTAAAAACGACTCACCTTAATATCCTCTAAGCATGGCTCTTAGTATGCAAAATGGCATATGAACATTCTCAAAATATAATTTTAGACCATCATGAAGAAAATTTTGATTTATAGGTGCAGACTCAGATAAAACAAACATAGCATCTCACACACAATCATATAATCATAAGCACAAATAATTATAAAAGAAAGAAGGAAGTGAATACAACATATACCTGAAACGTCAACTGACGGAACTTAGATCTCCTTGGCATGTGATTAAAACGCTCAGATCCTCACCATAGGAGCCTCTTCTCTACCCCCACAACCATCAACAATCCTCATAGTGGTTGGAGCTAGCGCCCGTACCCCTCAACTTGTCAAACCGGATAATCGGCCTTTTTGTGGCCCACTTGGTTGCAGTGAAAACATAATGGACTCGTCCCATGCAGACTATCTCTACTGACATGAACAAACCTACCGCACTTGATGCAACCCATACCCCTAGATCAACATACCCCATCATATTGTTTCCCGTATGTGCTACACTAACCTCGACTCTGCTGGCCCCTCCCTCGCTGGTCATTTTGATCTCTTCGCAAGACCCCCCCCCCCCCCAACAGTATGAAACTGATCTGTCTTCCTCTTCCTGAGGTGATCAAAATCAATCTCTCGCTCTCAGGCTCTGGCAATCATGTCCTCTAAAATCCTAAAAGCTGAGAAGCTAACAAACTCCCTGATATCATCCCCAAACATATCATGGTACATTGTTTTCTTAATCTCCTCATCCGCAACGTACTGCGAAACCAATAAGTCCCTCTCCCTAATTTTGAGGGTGATCTCCACCACCTTCTCAATTGTCTTTCTTAGGTCCTGAAACTCCCTCGCCAATTGCTACACCTCGATAGCTGGTGCAAATTTCGCGCTAAAACTGGTCACAAACTCATTCCAAGTCATTGTCTCAATAACCTTGACTCCAAATGCAAAATCTACCTCCTCCCACCATTTACGAGCTCTGTCTTTCAAAAGACGTTATGCAAATTTGACCTTCGACCCCTAGGGGCAGAAGTCCATCTGGAAAACGTTCACCATGTCCACTAACCACCTCCTATTAGCAATGGGGTCCTTCTCCCCAAAGAAATCAGGAGGTAGACAAGAATGCACTTGTGGAAGGAAAGAGTGCAAGGTCCTAAAATAGCCATAATATTAGTGCAGGATGTGCCTACATGCTCATCCAAAATCTCTATGATCCCCTTTGTGACCGAACGGAAGACCATAAGATTCTGCTCCAAAATACTATGGATAATCTATGACGAGATGAACTCCTGCATCTGCTTATCAAACAACTGAGTACCAACACCTGAGCCTGAACCAGATCCTGAACCTCCTCCACGTGTACTCATCACCATTCTGAGAAGTAATCATACAATAATTAGAACATACCCACAAAATTCCTCATCCTACAGGCTTGCAAGAATCTTTGTGACTTTCCTTGATTTGAGTATGGATCATGTGCTTTCAATAGTACAGGCCCAATACTACATTCCACACCTATCCATCCTTTTCTCAAGGATTATCTTGAATCCTCTAAGTCACATTCTCTAACTTGTACTCCAAATACTCACTAAACAACGTATCCACAACCCACTAAAACAATTCCTAGGCTCTCCTAGGTTCCTCTTCGCACCATCAGTTGTTGAAGAACTCTCACTAATATTAACTAACTACTTCATGAATACAATAACATGCCTCAATGATTAGATAATCCTTCGACTAAACGACTAAACCCTAAAATGGTTACACTCAAATGAGAGTTGTGTAATAGGGCCAAATCAAACACTCTGAGATTATTTAACATTTGCAGCATGTTGTTGGATCAGGTGTCTGAGCTAGTAACTAAATTAGTATATACTTGAGTTATTAGCAAAGTCCTTTTGGTTTGCCCTTAAACCTAGTAATTGAATAGGATGAGTTTGAGAGAGAGAGAGAGAGAGAGAGAGAGAGAGAGAGACTGATTTATTAATTTATTATATGATTAATAAATTAATTAGAAATCAAAATGAATTTATTAATATGTTATGAAAATAATATATTAATTAGAAATCATATTATCTAATTAATAATAAATCAGAAGTTAATTAGAATTAATTTTGGGATTAACTGGATTAATTAAAAGTGTAGGGACTGTCTGGTTATTTGTTGAAAGTTGAAATAGGAAGGCTCTAGAACCCCATGGAATGGAGTGGACGAAAATTGGCTAGAGATCATCTTGAATTTTTGTCCTAGGTTTATTGGATAAGAGATAAGGCAGTTTGATTATTATACTTATTAATTTAGGCCTTATCCCAAAACCCCTAGCTTTGGCCCCAAGTTTCAGTCAGCTATATAAAGGGTCCTATACCTTTATATATCGGTCACTCCTTCTTCTATAGAGATAACCGAAATTATACTCACCTATCTCCTATCTCTTCAAGTATTATAGCTACTAGGGTTGGTTGTGAACCATTAGAGGCATGACACTTGTGTTGATCCCTTCCAAAAGCTTTGAATAAATGATTCTTGATTGTTTACTACAACAATCAACAAGGTATGTATTCTTCATTATGAATTCAGATTTCATTAGGAAAATTTTATAGTTTGATAGTTCATAGTATGTTGCCTTTATGTGAAATATATAGATCCTTCTTAGGTTGCATGTGCCCTAATCATTTAACTATTAAATGTTTTCCGCTTAGACCATAGTTTTATAAGCTATGTTTTCCATCATATGTGACTTAACATATTTGCTTATTAGTTAACCCACACCATTAAGGGTCCCACAAAGCACAAAGCAAGAAGCATTTATGTAGTAACATTCTAAGCCACAAAAAAAACCAGCAACATCCCAAAATCACTTGCTACTACCATGCTAGGAATTTCCACTCACCCAACTGGTTGCCCGATGCATGCAAATTATACACAAAACATGATCAAATAGATAGTTGGATATATGATTCTACCCTAGGACCATAGCATTTATGCTTCACCATCAATTAGCAAATACGTCAGATCAATAATGGTCACATCGTTGTCAGTCATATAGTAGTCCTTAATGTAACGCCCATAGATCTGGGCTAGTCAATTTAGAGATAATAGGGGTCGAAAACGAATGTTTGACAAAAGATTATTTAGAATAAATAATCTTAACCAAGTTGTAGAATACATCTCAAGGGGTTCGTACATATAAAGAACGCCGAAATCTGAGTTATAACGAAGAAGTTATGGTCCGTCGAAGTTTTACGGCAAAACCGGCACAACACCAGGAGACGTAAATAGTGAGTTTATGATGAAGGAATTTTTAGCCTTAGAAATCTAAAAAAAAGTTTTAGTATACGTTAAACCAAGAACATACAAAAAAGAACGCCCAAATCTGACTTTGTATGAGGAAGTTATGAATTTTCTAAGATTTGGCTTAGCAGTGCACATCCGGAAACTCGAATTTTAGATTGAGCGGTTTTTGGCCTACGTGACCTAAATGAGAATTAAATATCTCATTAATAGGAACTCAATGGTAAAAAGACAGATGAAAACAGAGTCCGTATGTAGAAGTTATGAATTTTACGCGGACATTTAACAGTATAATGTCCTCGTACAGTTAAATTTAAGATCGGTCGAGAATTAGCCGACAAAGTCAAAATGAAAGTTATAGATATTATTTTTATTTATGCGTGGATATAAAGAATGTCAAAAATGGAGGTCGTATGTGAAATTTATGGATTTTAGAAATTAGAAGTGTGTTGTGCGAAAATGGGTGATGTGGCACAATCTTAGCCATTGCTTTCTCCCCAAGTCTTGCCACTAGATGGTGACATGTGGCGCCAAGTTCAACCATTTTTCACCCTATAATAGAACATCTCCCACCCTCATTTTCTTCACACCTTTCACATTCTGTCTTATCTTTACTCTCTATCTAGAACCTCTCTTTAGCCCCGAACCCCCCCCCCCCCCCCCCGAAAAGCCTAGGGAACCTCCCTAGCACGAGGCGGAAGCCCCGGAGTGCTCGACGGCTCCAAGAAGAAGAGATTTTCAGCTCGGGAACGTTGCTCCAACCAAAGCCCGATTTTCTATAAAATCTGCTGTAAGTGAGCTACGACTACACTATTTTTAATATAGCTTTTATTTAATTATAGTAACGTTATTAGGAACTTATAATAACTACTTGGGCTATTATTATGGGTTATATAAGTATTGTTTAACGCTAATATAATAGTAATAATAGTTAGACTATTAATTAGTCTCGGCGAATAATATACTAAAATCTAGTGGTAATAATACTAGGTTTCGTTGAAGAAAATTATTTTTAAGAAGCGAAGCGCTGTTTGAGTTTGGAATGACCACCTTTTCAAGTGAGTGCATAGTTACTTTCAACTTACACATAGATATTAAGTATTTTATATAAATTACGTGTTGTGTGTGCATATTATCTGTATACTTGCTATCTATGCTAGATGAACAATTTTATACATGTTTTAAATGATTTTAACTATATATGTATTTTATATCTACAAAATGTGTTGGGTAAAACATGGGTAGATGTAATAGTTGTTGTGTGACAAAATAAAATAATGAGAGACCTCGATATAGATGTTATTGATGATCCAATAATCTAGTGGAGTATAGATGACTACCACGGACTATTCTAGACAGTCTAGTGCAACGCTAGCAGGCTCGCAACTTGTAGGTGTTTATTTTAATTGTGTGCTCACCAGCAGTACTCCATCCCCCACATGGTTGCCTTATTTGACATGAATTGTTGAGGAACCCCATAAGCATGTGTTGTCACACCGATGAAAGTCCCTTAGACTAGGTCCCTTGTGTTAGATGTTTTAGTGACGTAAAGTGAGGATAACGGGAACGGGTAATCGGGTTTGGTTGGTTTGACAAAGTTAATAAACTTATTTATTGTGGGTTGAAAACCCTATGTATTCACGAGGATTCCCAACCTGAACCACTCAGTTTATTTATATCACAGGTGTTGATATGAAGTCATATTATGTAGCACATGGTTCTTGGTACGTACTCTGTTATTAAATCTTCATTTATTTTTGCATTTTTTTAGCCTTGGACTCGGCGAGCCGAAGGACTGAGTCGCCGAGTAGAAGCGAGATGAGGCACGGGGTTTGAGCTGCAGACTCTGCGAGTAGCTACTGTTTGGACAAAAACCCTAATCCAGGGGTTTGCACCCTATTTAAATGACCTTATGCAGCCTCCTTTCCCCCTTTATGCTCCCAAACACTCCTCATAGCAAACCCTAGCCGTTTTTGTGAAGATATAAGGCTTTTTGAGTGATTCTTGTGAGTTTTGATCTCAAGGAAGAAGGAAGAGCATAGAAGGATCAAGAGGGGACTGAAGGATTCGAGTTTGGTTCATCATTTGCAATCTTTGGAAGGTATAAAGTCTGAAGTTTGCTCATTCATTTGTTAGATCCCTCTTTGAGGTGATTTAGGGCTTTTTAAGCCATTTTTGGTGGCCAACCATGTTTGCAAACATGGTTGGGGGTTTGGGCTTCTGTATCATGTCATTTTATGAGCCACAAGTTAGATCTAGGTTGCTTTTTGCACCAAGGAAGGCCCCATTCAACAAAAGAACCATTTTAGAGCCTTTTAAGCTCTTATGTCCCATGCATGCACGTAAAGTTTGTAACTTTACGTGTTAGATCGAGTTTAGGGGCCTGGATCTATCATTTGGTTAAGTGTTGTACACCAAAAATCGAAGTTCTTGGGAAGGATTGAGATAGGCTCGGCGAGTCAACTCCTGGACTCGCGCAAGTCCAGGGGTTTTGTCCCATATCAGTGAGCATCATAAGGACCAGTTGAGTGTGGAAGGGTTTTTAGGAGTCCCGGGGAATGACCCAACGTCCTGGACTAAGCATAGTGTTTTGGGAATTCATAGTACTCGGCGAGAGCTTGAACGGACTCGGCGAGTCCAAGGCAATCTTCATGGTACTAGACGAGTTGTTCATACAACTCAGCGAGTCGGATGTGGATTCAGTCTGTGTTCTTTTCAAAGGAAAACTTGTTGAGTCATTGTCTAACTCGACGAGTAAAGACGGGTTTGAGGTCTAATGGAAGGATGGGGACTCGGCGAGTTGGCGAGCCAACTCGGTGAGTCAGGTCAACTAGAAGCTGACTTTGACTTTGACTTGGTCAAGGGTAAAATGGTCATTTTACCCTCAGAATAGATGTTAGTTTCTGACTGAGTGTTTTGTGGGAATTATAGCCGTAGGATTTCCGGAGCAGCAACAACGGCAGCAGTCAGAGGATTCCCGCACAGTTCATCAGCTACTACGAGGTGAGTTACCTTCCAGTAGCAGTGGGTCTAAGGCCACAATCCCAGCCCACTAGTAGGAGTGCATGTTTAGATGATTGTGTTTGTGATATTCATCTAGGGCTGCTACTACTTGTGTTATGTTTATGTGCTAGTATGATATGATGTTATGTGCTAGTGGCAGTAGGAGAAATAGTCCCCAGAATACCGGTCGATAGGACCAAAGGGGCAGATATGCCCAACCATGCTAGATAGATTATGTGATACATGTTATGTGGTAGTGGTAGGGGTGAAATAGTCCCCAGTGTCTGGTCGAGAGGAACGAAGGGGAGACCAAAACCTAGGTATACTAGTCAGTATTCGGTCGAGAGGACCGAAGGGGAGACCAGCACCCAGATATGCTAGTCAGTATCCGGTCGAGAGGACTGAAGGGGTTGGTTGGGCACCCAGATATGCCTGACAATATATGTATGTTATGTGGTTGTTTGGTATGTGGTGTGGTGGGGGGAAATCACTAAGCTTCGTGCTTACGGTTTTCAGTCGTTATTTCAGGTGCCTCTTCAGCGAAGGGGAAGGAGCTGGTGCGGTAGCGGCATATCACACACACGCTCTTTATTTTCCGCACTACGAGTTATTCTAGGATTTGTACTCTAACATTATGGTTGTTTTATGTTTTGGTTTCGGACACGAAATATGTTTATGAAATGATGATGTTTATTCCCCAAATGTTTTCCAAAGTGTTGAATTGAAAATGAAATTTTTGGCTGTGAAAATTGGGTCGTTACACATTACACTGAGAGATTAATGAGATATAAATCACTAGTGATAATGAATGTAAGTTATATTTATGATTATGTTTCTATATTGATGATGACATCACAAATGTTTTAAAATGAATAAAAATACTTTTCTTCGGAAATGCTTTGATAACGTATTTATCATGTTTTACTGGGAGCGAATTCCACAACATTTTTATTAAAAGAGGTACTCTGATTTTTATAAAGCATAAACAAAATCGGTCTTTTCTGGCCATGAAAATGGGGATGTCACAGTTGGTATCAGAGCATTAGTTTAAGAGAACTAGAAATAAGGATTTATTTCTAGACTTAACGTGAGGAGTGTGTCTAATATACTTTAGGTAGTATAGCTGAATAGACACAAGCAGTGGCGTATTTAGGGAAGATACCTAACATGCTATTATGTGCTTAATAATTTGTGATGCTTTATGCTATCGTTTGATTGGGTCTATGGTATGTTGCCGAACGAATGTGGAAATTTTATGTGTTCACATTTTTAAACGTTTAATTACGATATTAGAAATGACATATAATTTTTCGAGGTAATAAGGAGGAATACGTGTCTAAACCTTCCTCTATCTTTATTCTCGTCTCAATACACCAAACGACTCCTCTGGTGTGCAGAACATCATGGTGAAGACTCATAGTAAATTGAGTAAATGGAGGAAATGAGAAGGCTTATGATAGTGAATGATACCTAATGGAAACCGAGTTAAAGCAGAATTGATGATTGAAGATGCACAATGAAGAAGTCCTAGTAGAGTCTAGGGAAATATGATTATTTAGACACATTTGAATGTGTTAATATTGATTTTGTGATAATGACTTGGTGAATTGCGAGACAATACTTGGGACGAGTATGAGTAGGTGTGAAAGGTAGTAGAGGCCTATACTACCGGAAGCACAGGACTCACGCTTGGATCAGGGAAAGTCACAAGGTTACCAAGAAGCTTGTAACTAATACCTTTTTATTCAAATATGTCGTTACCATCGTTTCGGTAATGACTAAGAGGATGATTGTTATTCCGACCCTAGTGGTCATATCGAATCGAGTCCGACTACGATAAGTATGTTACGTGGTTCAGAGAACCAAGTTTGATGTAGCATCTGACTTAAGTCCGAAGATTGAAATAAAAGATAATCAAAGCGATCGGTAGAGGTATTGCAATAGTTGCTTGTAGCTAGAAATTCTACCTTTTAAAATGTGATTAGAACATGAAGAAATGTATAGTCTATTCTGGAAGACTCTAAGAGACCTGAGTCCAAGCGTGGGAACATACGATGATAAGTCATTAGAATATGACACATCGATCCATTTTAGTAATAAAATAACTTATCTTAAGTTTGTTAAGAAGAAGAAGCAGTAAGGATCGAGATTGTGACTTGAAGGTCATAATTTGGAGTCTAACGTGAGATAGGGAGCAAGTGCAATATCGAGCACCGGCTGCAATCAAGGTCTTAGAGTTAGATATTCGTTCGAAGAAACATCAAAGTTATGGTTATTACTTAGGATGAAGAGATAACATATGGAGTCATCATTTGAGACCTGTTTCGTTGATGATTCCGGGACGTAATCATCCTAAGGGGGAGATAATTGATGAATTTTCTAAGATTTGGCTTAGCAGTGCACAACCCGAAACTCGAATATTAGATCGAGCGGTTTTTGGCCTACGCGACCTAAATGAGAATTGAAGATCTCATTAATAGGAACTCAACGGTAAAAATACAGATGAAAACAGAGTCCGTATGTAGAAGTTATGAATTTTACACGGACATTTAAAAGTATAATCTCCTCGTACGGTTAAATTTAAGATCAGTCGAGAATTAGCCGACAGATTCAAAATGAAAGTTGTAGATATTATTTTTACCTACGTGTGGACATAAATAACGTCAAAAACGGGGGTCGTATGTGAAAGTTATGGATTTTAGAAGTCGGAAGTGTGTGGTGCGAAAATGGGTGATGTGGCAAAATCTTGGCCATTGCTTTCTCCCTAAGTCTTGCCACTAGATGGTGACATGTGGCACCAAGTTCAGCCATTTTTCACCTTATAAATAGAACCTCTCCCACACTCATTTTCTTCACACCTTTCCCATTCTTTCTACTCTTTACTCTCTCTCTAGAACCTCTCTCTAGCCCCGAAACCCCCCAAAAAGCCTAGGGAACCTCCCTAGTAAGAGGCAGAAGCCCCAGAGTGCTTGACGGCTCCGAGAAGAAGAGATTTTCAGCCTGGGAACATTGCTCCAAGCAAAGCCCGATTTTCTATAAAACCCGCTGTAAGTGAGCTACGGCTACGCTATTTTTAACATAGCTTTTATTTAATTATAGTAACGTTATTAGGAACTTATAATAAGTACTTGGGCTATTATTATGGGTTATATAAGTATTGTTTAACTCTTATATAATAGTAATAACAGCTAGAATATTAGTTTGTCTTGGCGAATAATATACTAAACTCTAGCGGTAATAATACTAGGTTTCGTCGAAGGAAATTATTTTTAAGAAGCAAAGCGCTGTCTGAGTTCGAAATCACCACCTTTTCAAGTGAGTGCATAGTTACTTATATTGGATTAGTGTCTAATTCCATAACTATTTTGGTATGTACTTGACCCGATTATGAGCATGATCCTTTTGGGTTGCCTTCACCATAGCAATATGTAGGATGAATTAAGGAGAGAAATGTTTAATTATGATTTATTAATATATCATAAGAGTAATATCTTAAAAGGAGAAATCATAATGTTTAATTAATATTAGTCAAGAATTAATTAAGAATAAATTTTGTGGTTAAAAGAGATTAATTAAACTTAGGGGACTAGAGTTGTAATTATAAGATAATTACAAATGGGCTATGGATTACCTAATAATATATATGTTGGACGAATTCTATACTAAGCCCATAAGGAATTCGTCGAAGGGGTATGTTAAAGGAGTCCATGGGCTGCTTAGGGCTTAAGCAGTCAGATTAGGGTTTCCTAGTTGTAAACCATAATATCCTACATGTATATAAAGGCCCCCTATGCCCCAAAAACGTGGCTAAGAGTTCCTTTAGGGTTTCCAGCATTTTTGGTGCCTCCTTCATCCTCCTTCTTCATCCAAGTTGGTTAGTGGTGTTTGTGACTACATTAGAGGTGCAACACTTGAGGCGCTAAGCTTTCTGAAGCTAAGGATTGATTGTTATTACTATAAGAATCAAAGGTTAGATCTGAACCCTATTTTATATTAATATGATTAATTGTATGCTAGATCTAGGGTTTATAGCTTTGGATATTCAATTGCATGTTCGTTAGACAAACTAGATCCAAAAGCTATTAGGGTTTGCATGTACACCATATGAATGATGTTTTGCTCAAAACCCATCAACCTTCAGCTTACACATATATATAAAGTATTTCATATAAATTACGTGTTGTGTGTGCATATTATTTGTATACTTGCTATCCATGCTGGATGAACAATTTTATACATGTTTTAAATGATTTTAACTGTATATGTATTTTATATCTACAAAATGTGTTGGGTAAAACATGGGTAGATGTAATAGTTGTTGTGTGACAAAATAAAACAATGAGAGGCCTCGATATAGATGTTATTGATGATCCAGTCATCTAGCGGAGTATAGATGACGACCACGGACTATTCTAGATAGTCTAGTGGAACGCTAGCAGGCTCACAACCTGTAGGTGTTTATTTGAATTGTATGTTTATTTGAACTGTGTGCTCACCAACAGTACTCCATCCCCCACATGGTTGCCTTATTTGACATGAATCACTAGTGATAATGAATATATGTTCTGTTTATGTTTATGTTTCTGCATTGACGATGACATCCCAAATGTTTTAAAATGAATAAAAATACTTTTCTTCGAAAATGCTTTGATAACGTGTTTATCATGTTTTACTGGGAACACATTTCGCAACATTTTTATTAAAAGAGGTACTCTGATTTTTATAAAGCATAAACAAAATCGTTCTTTTTTGGCCGTGAAAATGGGGATGTCACACTTAACAAACCGACTATATGACTCAGGAAGCGAGTGAAGAACCAAGTCAACAATCACCTCCTTTGGGAAAACTACACCCAACATTCCCAATATGTCAATGTGCAACTTCATTTTTAGAACATGTGCACACACAAAATTTTCATCTAGGTGTTTGCATGCCAACAGGGTTTGAGTAACCTTGAACTTTTCAATTTGACAAAAACGTGGACCGGGGAGAATCACTGGAGGTGGTGGAGGAAGAGTTGGAGAAGAATGATTTCCAGTTCCACCATTTGAAGAAGGGAAGATTCTTTCATCTTGATCAACTTATGGAAGATCGTCTTCAGAAGGAAAACCATTTTCAAAAAGATGAGGAAGACATAGTTATCTAAACTTAACATCTATAAAGGGAGAAATGAATTCAAGTTAGCTGATTTATATAATCCTTAAGTATTAACACAAGATTTAAATTAAGGCTAGGATCCATATTTTCGATTCGAATTCTAAAGAGGGATGCCGTAATCAAATTCAAATCTATTTTAGGTAGGTAAGCAATTACCAGTTTCAATCAAATGAAACTCCTAGATCTTTTGAGTTTCATTGAACTATTCAATGGCGTGCTTAATCTCGATTATGCTCTCACTTTGTGATTGAGATACCGAGGATCACAAACGAGATGTGAATAACCATGTAAATTAGCTTGGTACTCTCGATGTCATTTATCACCTAACTAATGTGTCGGTTAACCACACATGCTCCATTGATCAATGATAATTTACACGAAACCCATTGCCAACAATATTGGTCCCATATTAGTGTGTCGGTTAACTATACACGCTCCACTAACGACTAATAAGGTGCAATGTGTAATTTCATGGGTTAGCATCAAATTCACATTTTTCCTAAAGTAACAAAGAATGGGATTTTAGAAAACATTTAGTTACTTTATGTCATTATAATTTTAATGAGAGTTTAGTGTCCTATCCTACCTGTTCGGCTAACGACCCTCCACTAGTCAAGGGTGCGGTGGGTAAGAATGGATACCCATTGGTGGTCATTTTACATGCCGCTTCGTTAAACACCTCTTATAGACCAGCTTCGTGAATGAGGTCTACTAACGATAAGACTGACTTTTCTTATACGTACACACACACACACACACACACACATATATATATATATATATATATATATATATATGTGTGTGTGTGTGTATATATATATATATATATATAACTTTTAATTCTATAATAGTATAGGGTGTATTTTAGAGTTTTCAAATACTAGGGGTTTAATCTTTTAATAAATTAAACTTTGATTAAATTTAAACATTTTATGGATTTATTAATTATCTTTTAATTAAACATTTAATTAAATTATTAACAACATCCATAAGGGTGTACTTTAAACCTTTTAAAATACTAGGGTTCTTAAATTTTAGATTTCAAAATTAAACCATTTAATTAAATTTTAAATTGTAAAACCATAGGGTGTACTTTTAAAACTATTCAAAAAATATTAGATCAAATTTTAAATAATTAAATTAATAAATTAGTTTTGTCTTTATCTAAAAATTTGACCAAATCATTTATCTTGATAAGGATTTACCATTACCTTTTCATAAAATTCAATTTTAAATAATAAAAATGAATTAAGGTAATTATCCTAATCAAATCAAGATATGAAAATAAAAAAAACCAGGGATCTGATGAGTCAGCTCGTCAAGTTCAGGGCTATGAACTCGTCGGGTTGGACCAACTCATCAAGTCCCATGAGGAACTCTTTGAGTTCATTGAACAGATTGATGAATCTGTTCCCTCCTTCTTTGGATAATTTACATTTGCATCAAATTCAACTGAAAAACATCATAGGCTCTGATACCACTGATGGGTTTTCAGCATAACTACTACCTATGTGTTCATGCAACCCTAATTGCTTTGGATCTAAATTTTTCACTAATTGAACATGCAAATTGAATACCAAAGCAAAACCCTAGATCTAGCATATATAAATTGAAATCTACATATAATTGGGGTTTAGAAGTTTGCCTCACTTGTTATGTAGCAATAATAAGAACACCTTGAAGATCCTTGACTCTTAAAAGCTTAGTGTCTCAAATGTTGCACCTCTAATGGCTTACAAACACCACTAACAAGAGGATGAGAGGAGATATGAGTAAATTATCTTAGAAATCAAATCCACTAGGGTTAGAGGTAAGTGTAGGCTGAAACTCCAATAGGTGGGGTCTTTTTATAATTATGGGCTGCTAGGGTTTTCTAGAGGAAACCCTAATTTCCTTCTTAAGGCTTAAGTAGCCCATGAACTCGTCACCTAGAGGAATTAAACGAAACCTATAGGGCCTCCCTATAGTTTTCGTCCACTCCCATCTAAGGAGACCAATAGCCTAGTTTCACAACTATCATTAATTTGCAAAACAGCCCATGTTCCTTTAATCAGTTCCTTTAATCCCAAAATTAATTCCAAATTATTTTTTGATTAAATACTAATTAAATAACATGATTTCTAATTAGTAAATTATTTTCATAATACATTAATAAATCAATTTATTATTCCAAATAATAAATTCAACCTCTCTCTCATAAAGTCATCCTGTCAAATTGCTAGAGTGAAGGCAACACAAAAGAACGATTCTACTATCAAATCAAGTACATACCAATTATAGTTATGGGATTAGACACTTAATCCAACATAAAGATGGGTAGATGAAAGATGTTATAAATGATGAAAGATGAAATATAAGATAAATGATGAGAGGCCTTGATTTTAAATATGATCAAATCGTCTGGCGGAGTAAAGATGACGACCACAGAATATTCTAGACATTCTAGTGGGAGGCTAGCAGACTCGCAACCTGTAGGTGTTTTTGAACTAAGTGTTCACAAGGTGTACTCCATCCCCCTTATGGTTGCCTTACTGACATATATTGTCGGGGAATCCCCTAACCATTATTGTCTATCCCGAAGATAATCCTTAGGATATGTCCCTTAATTTAAATGTTATAGGGACAGATTGTGAGGATAATGGGAACGGGTAATCGGGTTGAATGATTTGATGAAAATAAAGAATTTAATTATTGTGGGTTGAAAACCCTATGTGCTCACCAGACTCCCAAGCCTGACCCACTCAGTTTCTTGTATTACAGGTAGTGATACAAGAGCACATGTGTGATGAACAGATGAGAGAACTATGGACTATACGCCATTAGAATAATAGACGTTTGTAAGGTGTGTACTACTTCCATTTATGTTTATGTATTTTATAGACATTGACATCCCAACGTTTGTAATTTAATTAAAATACTTTTCTTCCGAAATGCTTTGATAATATGTTTATCATATTTTTTGGAACAAATTCCGCAATGTTATTCTTCAAAAGGATATTTTGATTTTTAAATAAAACATAAACAAATTGGTCTTTTCTGACCGTGAAATTGAGGATATCACAATTTTTATCCAAAAAAACTAATGGTACCAAAAAATCTTAATTTTTTGTCTTCTATTAATACACATCAACATGGATTAAAAAAATAATAAAAAGAAACTCGATAATCATCAGATTTACAATCTAATTTGTATTTATTTCAATTTTAAAATTCACATTGAGCATTGACCTATTTTTCCAACTCTTTGATCATTCGCAAATTAAGTGGAATTTATGTATGAATCGAAATATATTTTCATGGAGTTTTATAATGTTTTAACATTTTGAATACTCGTAAATTGGTTTTCTAAAATCATCAACTGGATTTATTCACATTATGAATCTGAACTGTTTATAATTTAGTTTTTAAAATTCATAATGTGAATATGACTTACATTCATACTATGAATCTGAGCAGATTCACAGTCTAAGCAGATTCACAATGTGAATCTAAACTGAAATTTCGTTTTTTTCTTTAATCAATATGAATTTATGTTTAAAAAGTACCAAAAAAATAATCTGAATTTTGATATATTTATAAATTTTTTTCGATAAAAAAATACCTTAACTTTTCAAAAAAACAAATAAAATTTAGTGGTTTTTTTTTTTGAAAAAAAACACATTCACTTTAAAAAAATTAAACCGAAAAAAATGAATTGAGTTTGTTATAATCTGGTGCATATGCGTCCATTGTAAAAGTCTATAACCATTTCTTTTTCCGTTGATCGCTTTAAATTCCGATGCTTTGGGTCGGTTTATTGGTTCATTTATTAATAATAGTTTTCTCTCTCTTTCTCTCTCTCTCTCTCTCTCTCTCTCTCTCTATATATATATATATATATATATATATATATATATATATATATATATATATATATACACACATAGTTTTTATTTGAACTTAGTTATATACAGGTGATTCAAATAAAAATAGTAAATAGTATGAAAATGTAAAAACACGATTTTTATATTACTACTCCGCAATGAATTTTATATCCACAACAAATATTATTATTCAACAATGAATAAATAAATAATCACACGTTAAAATTAATATAAGAATTTACTATAATAATGCATATCCACAAAATTTATAATACAATAATAACATTATAATGAATATATGAATAATTAAACATTAATATTTACATTATAAATACTTGAACAATACACAGATATTATATTCATTGTAGAATAGTAATATAAACATAGTACTTTTACTTTTTCATAATATTTACTGTTTTTATTTGAACTTATATATATATATATATATATATATATATATATATATATATATATATATATATATATATATATATATATATATATATATATATATAGAGAGAGAGAGAGAGAGAGAGAGTAAATTACACGAATGGTCCCTATGGTTTAGCGTAATTTACGCGTTTGATCCCTAACTTATTTTTTTAACTCGGAAGGTCCATACTGTTTGTTTTTGTTACGCGTTTCGTCCCTACTGTTTGTTTTTGTTACACGCTTGGTCCCCGTCTTACCCAAAACGATTATTATTTAAATAGGAAAAAATGATGAGGTAGGTAAGGTAAGGTGAGAGGGGTGTGGTTGGGGTGTGTTTATTTAAATAGATTAAAAAATCAAGGGCAAAATAGTGTTTTTATGTATGAAAGGGACCAAGTGCGTAACGAAAACAAACAATAGGGACCTTCCGAGTTAAAAATATAAATTAGGGACCAAATGCGCAAATTACCCTAAACTATAAGGACCATTCGTGTAATTTTCTCATATATATATATATATATATATATATATATATATATATATATATATATATATATATATATATATATATATATATATATATATATATATAAGTAAAAGATCAAATGAGAACCGATAAAAGTTAACAACAATTTTCATTAAGGTTATTTTTGTAAATTGAATTTAATGCTATAAAACATACATACATTTCATTGTTATAATCAGATGTAACTTAAAATATTTTAAACTCTTTCAAAAGCTCTCCCACCATTATTGAAGAACACAAACACAAATATCACCACCACCACCAACTACCGCCGACGGCAACACCACTACTAACTACCACAAACAGCAGCACCACCATAGTAAGGTGGAACACCACCCGATGATCGACGTGTCTATTTCATCCTCCACCTCTACTTCTCCAAATCTATGACTACATCCATTTTTTATCTGTTTTGCTCCCGTAAACCATTAGATCTGCATCAAATTTCACCAGATTGGATGTCTTGGGTATTTTGAGGATAGATCTAGCACTGCCCTATCCTCCATCCCGCACTAATGTTCACCTGGCTTGCTCCGATCTACAACCACATCAACTCCGTCGTTACATTCTATGACGACTTCACCTTCATCATCCTCCGTCTCTACTTCACTAAATCTACGATCGTATCCATGTGTTTTTCTCTTTCACTCAAATGAACCACAAGATCTGCATCAGATCTCACCATATTTGCATCAGATCTCACCAGATCTGCATCAGATCTCACAAGATATGTATTACTTGTCACCATATTTGCATCAGATCTCATTAAATCTGATGTGTTTGTGCATTTTTATGTTAGATTTGGCTAACCACCATTTCTGATGAGATTGAAGGAGTTACTACGAGATCTGATTTCGTGTTCTTCAAGTTATGCAATTGACTTTGTGTTCTTTATCTTAGATCTCTGAAAAATGTTTGTTGTTTTTCATCTCAAGATCTAAAGAACCATTTTTTCTCCAGATCTACGATTACATCCATTTTTTCTCTGTTTTGCTCTGATGAACCATCATATCTCCACTGTCAGACCTCACTGGAGAGCCAAACAATGTCGCCTGATGTCAAAGATTATGAGGCTCTTATTGTTCTGGCCAGATCTGATGTTTTATGCGGTCTGATTTATGTGGTGCTCATAACGTGTTTGATGAATGCCGAAATGAAATTAGGTAAGTTATTAAGTTGTGAATATGTGTTTTTTATGTGTTAATTTGTGAATACGTAAGTTATTAAGCTGTGAATGTTTATTTTAGTCACTAAGTTGTGATTTAGTGTCTGAAATGTTGAATTAAGCTGTGAATTAGTATTTGAAATGTTGAACTAATCTGTGAATTCTGATTTATTTTTATCCAGATATGCTAAATGAAGGATGTTGGCAAAATATTGTAGTTAGTGGTGTTAATGTTGGTAGTGATGGTTGAGTAAGGATATTATCTATTTCTTTCAACTTCTTAATTGATTTCAGATAAATTATCATTTCTTATGATTCATGTATATGTTTTTTATGTTTGTTTCCGAAATATGCCATAATTATGTATCTATTAAATTGTGAATGAGTTGTTTAATACAATGATATATAAGATTATACTTATAAATAAGTTGTGAATACATTTTATTAAACTGTGAATTTTATGTATTTAGCTGTAAGTTTTATTCAATGTATAATATAATAAATTCACAATTTAATACACAAAATGAATCTAAATATGAACGTATAAATGTAAGTTTTAAGTTGAGAATATAGTTGTAAATATACAATTTTTGTTTATTAAAATTTGAAATTGTTGTATTAAATTGTGAATTTTGTATATTAAATTGTTAATTGACTGTATTAAGTTGTCATTGTCTATATTAAGCTATGAACTTTTTATAAATTTTGTGTTAATTTGCTTCCAAAATATGAAAAAAAATAAACAATATACACATTTCCGATTTTCTCTAAGTTGACTAAAATATGTAAATTTTAAATTTTGAATATTGTATAATTTAAATTTTGAAAGAAACACTATTTTCTAGATATTAAGGTATAAATGTAAGTTTTACACTAACAATATGGCTATAAATGTGTAATTTTATATTAAATTGTGAATTTATTATATTAAACTGTGAAATATATGTATTAAACGGTGAATTGACTGTATTAAGATATGGATAGTTATGAGTTTTGTGCTAAAGTATGAATTATTTATATATAAATGCTTTTATTAATTTTCTTGTGAATATTTATTTTTTGAGTTGTATAAATATATAAGAATATAATATTTGTATTCCATTAAACTTTAAATGAGTGAATTAATAAGTTTATTAAACTGTAAATATACCATTTAAGTTTTCAATGCATGATTTTATAAACAGATCTAATTTGGAAGGAAAGATTGTTGCAACGGTGTCACAAGTGATTGATGGTGGTGTATAGTAGTTGGTGGTGTTGGTAGAGTTTGGTTTTGTCTTTTCTGAATCTTTGAATTAATATAAAATATATTGTATTAACTTGTGAATTTCATCTAGTAAACTATAAATGAACTATATTAAATTGTGTATTATATACATATTGTGTTAAAATATGAACGAAAATATTAAACTATAAAAATTACGATTTTGCCAAATATCAAGATTTTTACATATTTAATAAGTATAGATTCACATATTTAATAACTATGAAAAGAATAATCTTAGAGGTTTTAATCTTTTTTGGTTCTCATTTTAATATATATATATATATATATATATATATATATATATATATATATATATATATATATATATAGAGAGAGAGAGAGAGAGAGAGAGAGAGAAAGAGAGAGAGTTAAGTTCATATATAAACATTATATATTATGTGAACATATGACGGATTCTAAACCAAACGTTTGATAGAGAGATTACAGTAAAATAACATAAACATCAATTAGTTAGATTTATCTATTCCTTAAATTTAGCTATCAACACGTTACATATTTATGGTCTTATCTTTCATCATCATCTATTTTCTCCAATATGTAAATTGATTTATAGAAACATTAATAATGATCTTCTCTAATCTATAAATCGATTTTAAGGAAGACGTGTGATTTTTTTGATATTTGATATCATATTGGTGCGATTACGTTTTTAAGGAAGCGCTGTCACATTCTTCATGAATATGTAGTATATTGATAATTTTAAAAGAAGAATACGTGAATCTGTATATGCAATCAGAATGAAGCATATTGGTTTTAAAAGATTAATACGTGGTTTTGTAAATGGAATCATATTCTTATATAATATGTTTATAGAGATTATTTGTTATTACATTCTTAAAGAATTTGTTTTTATCTATAAGCTTTTGAAAATATTTATTTAGTGCTACGCAATTGAGGGTTTGAATAATTAATTAACAAATTCTTGAAGAATAAATAGTGTATTATAATTAGCACATTCTTAAAGCATATAATATGTGTATCATACTTTTTAACAGAAAAAAAAAAACTGATATGGTTATTTATAACAAATGTATTCATCTAGACAATTATTAAAGCATTAAATATTTCCGCATTAGTGGTCCATCCTAATTTAAATTGCTACATAATGACACAGTTTCCTTGTAAATGATTTTATGAGTAAATTAATTAAAAAAAAAATTAATCACTAGTTAATTCAACAACCATTCTTAGCCATTCGATTTTTCTAATCAAACGGTTCATATTTAATCATACATTCACACTATATTTAAATTTCACATTTAATCTTAACCCTATATATATATATATATATATATATATATATATATATATATATATATATATATATATATATATATATATATATATATATATATATATATATATATATATATATATATATATATATATATATATATAAAAGAAACTATTTACAACACCCGCTTCAAGAAACTTAATTATTTCATTTTAGATATAACACGGCAATGTACGTATTCTTTCTTAAATTGGCAAGAAGAAAAGAATGTGAAATGTTGGAACGTCGTTTTGTGAGCCGTCGTGGGTTTAGATGTTTACGCGGTGAAGGAAAACTCTGTTTGTTGACTTTCCTGATTTGTGTCCTTTTTTAATTCCAATATTCTACGTTCTAACCAAACAAATAATTAACATTCTAGAGAAAAAATCTCTTATTTGAATTACAAATCTTGCCTTGCAAGCATGTTAAAAAGTGCAGTAAAAAGAGCATCTCGTTTTTGAGATCTTACTTCTTCTCTCATCATTCTTTGTTCTTCCTTCTCTCTCCACCTCTGATCCAACATCATTCTTTCCTTCTCCAATGCCATCATCGTCTGCCTCCATTCCATCTCCTTCGATCTCCTTTCTTCTTCTTTCTCCTCGAATGCTTTCATCCATTGCTTCTCTATCTGCATTTGTTGCTTCATGAATTCCCCCAGTATCTCCTTCGTGTTACTATAGGTTCCGATGTTGCTACTCTTTATAGCCACCTTTTTCTTTTTAGTCTTTTCTAAATCGCTTTCCTCATCATCATCAGAAGAAAACGGCATCATTCTCTTTTTAGATCCTTCTGTTTCTGTCCATAACATCCTTTGCATTCGAGCTGTGAAAATGGCGTCCAGATCATTGTAGAATGGAAATTGTTGCCTCACAGAATCATCTTCTACCGTTTCGCATCCCTACATTTTTTCATTCCAAGAAACCAACTTTAGTTTCTTCCATAAATACACATAATCACCGTTGGATTATCTAATAATAGAAAGGAAATCCCTACAAAATTTACAAGGTTTTAGTACCCTATACCTAAGATGATTTTTCATTTTACTCAATATGACCTAATTAAAGTAAATGTTTACTTATTGATTGATCATTTTACTACCTCTAACACGTGTCTAGGGTTTATAACATGATTTTCATATTATAACATTTGTGCCAGTTATGCATGTACAAGGAATTTTCTCTAAGACTCTAAAACCATTCGAATGTGAGCAAATCTAGAGGATATTGCATAGTTGTCTTTCGACCATCTATGCACATGTCTTTATAATTAAACTAACAGAATCATAGATTGGATTTGGTTAAACTTTAGGTTTTCCCAAGTAAACTATAGCTAAATCTTGAGCAAAATCCTACTCCATGATTTCTAAGGGAATTTTCATTTCTAAAAGAAAGTATATGGAAAAAACATAACTTTTTAGGGTTTAAGCGGCTGGTTTTGATCTATCACAAGGGGTTTGAGATTCGATAATAATAGGATGACATGAGTACTCATACTTTCTTCTAAAAGGCAAGAGCTTTTATCAACGAAAACATGATACTATAACTCATACGTAGTAACCGAGCCTTTTGAACAAGTAGCTGGTCATTGTTCAATTAAGACTCGATAATGATATGTTACTGTGTATAATTCTTAAAACTGTCTAGGGTTTGAAACAATCTTTTTCATGCTAGCTAGTTTATCTTTTCGAAGATTTGGAAACGAAGTGTTTCCTTATGTATAATCATTTCTTTCAGATCAAATCTGGATTCAAAAGACACAGAAATGCATAGTGCAAACCTTATAACGTGTAACAAGATTCTTCCATTTTGCTTTGCACTGCTCAGCACTGCGATTATACCCCCTCTCCTTCATCTTCCTCGATATCACTTCCCAAAGAAGCTTATTACGTTTAATTTCCATGAACCTTGGATCCAGTTCGGCTCGTATCATTAGGAACTCCCCTGTTTCTTGAACGCTCCATTGTGGAAACCTTTCGCCACCACCAGCTCCACTGCTTGGGTCGACACCAACACTGACATGATGAAGGTGTCCATGGTCCATAAATATACGATATTTCTTGAAGGATCTGGAAACCGGAAAGAAAACTTTTGTTGGTCTTTCTGGATATGGATCTGAAAGGAAAAAAGATAGGTTAAGAAAGATATATAAGGCTTTATAAGATGGTTATTAGCGTGTTTGTGTGAATTGAAGGTGTGAAAATGGTTATATAAACAAATATAATATTTGATGTTAATTAGGTGGCAAAAATGAATGCCAATTTGTAATTTGGTTGCTTTTTTTTTTGCATGTTATATATATATATATATATATATATATATATATATATATATATATATATATATATATATATATATATATATATATATATATATATATATATATATATATGGGACGGTTCATTTGAGATTAAAAAAAAAGTAGATATCTTGAGATTCAACCTCTGTCACATATTTTTCATTTGCCATTCTAATGCTCTAGCGTACCGGCAGTAACAGGGTATGCCTAATCATAAATGATTATATGGTTGAGAGGTATAATCATATACGATTATACATGTTTATACGTATATGCCTAATCATAAATGATTATACATATATGTATGTTCACAAATTGAGTAATAATAAATGATTATGATAATTGATGGCAAAATAAGTGGTGGTAACAGAGGTGACGGTGGTATATGTATCGGAAGTGAGAGTGATGGGGTCGACTGGTGTCAGAGGTGGCGGTAGCGCTGATGGCGGTAGCGGTTATGGTTGTGGGGATGGTGGTAGAGGAGAAAGGAATGGGCGGTGCTGTATAATCATTTATGATTATACCAGGCCGTCGCGCTGGTATGTTGGAGGCTTAGTGCGACAAATATGAATTACATGGTTGAGGTTGAATCTCAAGATCTCTATTTTATTTTTAATTTCAACGGAACCTATATATATATATATATATATATATATATATATATATATATATATATATATATATATATATATATATATATATAGTAAATTACACTTAGTCCCTATATTTTAGGATAATTTACAGGTTTGGTCCTAATTTATTTTTTTAACTCGAAAGGTCCCTACTGTTTGTTTGTGTTACGCACTTGGTCCATGTCTTACATAAAAAGACTATTTTACCCTTGATTTTTTAATTTTTTTTAAAGAAACACACCACAACCCAATCTCTCTTACCTTACCTTACCTTACCTACTCTACTATATTTTCCTATTTAAATAATAGTTCTTTTAGGTAAGACAATGACTCAATGCATAACAAAAACAAACAGTAAGAACCAAACGTGCAAATTACCCACAACCATAGGGACCATTTGTGTAATTTACTCATATATATATATATATATATATATATATATATATATATATATATATATATATATATATATATATATATATAACCATTATTAACAAGGTACCACAGAACTTATTGAGTGCAGAATCATAACCATCAACAAGCAAATGAATGTTTGTAGATTTGTATATTCGATGCACCTACGTCAGATTATACAAAAAAACTCATATCATTTCTTGGTTTTTAAGCAATGCTTTTTGTCAGAAAAAAAATCGAATATACCGTTGTTCATGATTTTTCGTCATTTATATATATATATATATATATATATATATATATATATATATATATATATATATATATATATATATATAACAACTTTTTTCAAAAAAAAAATAATAATTAAAAAAGAAATAAAAAACTCACTTTGGTTTGTTGTTTTTTTCAATATTTAAGTTTATTTTAATCCCAAAAAAACTAAATATACTAAAAAATTTAATTGTCTCTATGAATTAACATCACCATCGATTAAAAAACATATTTATTTTTTCAGATTCACATTACGAATCTAAATTGTAAATATGAATATTGATATATTTTTTTCTTCGATAAAAAATAAACTTTAATTTTTCAAAAAACAAAGAAAATGAAATGGATTTTTTTGATAAAAAAACTTCGTTTTTTATATATTAAAATGGATCTTTATTTAAAGAAGGCAAAAAGTCATAAACAATAGTATATTCGATTTTTTTTTCAACAAATAACATGGCCTAAAAAATAAAACTAAAAAACAGAAGTGTGTTTTTGGTATATTTGGCACATTTGCATCCAATGTACATATATACAACTCTTCTCTTACACTACAAGAAATAATGGCAATAGTGGCGACGCCCACTATTAGTGGCGACATGTAATTTGCGAGTTACGTGTCGCTGCTAATAGTGTGTGTCGTCGGTAATGGGTCATTGATATTGGTAGAAAACCACAATCCTCATCAAAAAAATCTGGTTAACCCTATCTGTTGATCTGGACCCAATCAAACAGTTGAAAACAAAGTTCCCGCAATGTTATTCATGGTGAAGGTAATGGTGTAGACAACGTCGCCGCTAATGCTCCAAAAAAGGCGCTATTTTTTCCGTTGCTAAAACCCTAGTATCAACGCTAATACCTCTCCATCGCCGCTAAAGGGCGTCGCCGCTAAAAGTCATCGCAAATATACCCCTTCTCTTCCACTAATTTCTATAATCTTTTTCTTTCATCCTTCCTATTATCGATGACCAAATACCGAAGAAGAAACACCAGCAACGCAGTCTCTATCGTCGGTGACGACAATAAAGCCATTACCGACGCGGTAGGTGATTCCAGATTTTGTTTCCGATTTCTTTTCTGTCCACCAAATTTCTAAGTGATTATCTATTGATTTGGGCGTTTGATTTTGTATATTAAGTTTTGTTGACCTCAAATTTTGGGTTGTCATCACCACCACCAAAGCTGTCAAATTTTTTTTGCCACAACAACACCACCAACATTTTGATTTCGTTCCACCACAAGTGCTATTCCGTTTCATTAAGTATTATAATCTAGTTCTTCATATTGTATCATTATGTATGTATGTAATGTGTATGATGTAAGTATATGAATTAGAATGCATAAATGTATGCAATGTGTATATATTGGTTTGTAATGTGTATATATGTATGGAAGAAATGGTAAAAAAAAGTAGGATGCTATAATGAATATGTAATATGTGTAGGATGTATGTTTAAGTGTATTTTACTATATTGTAGTATGTATGATGTGTGGAAAAATGTATGTATGATGAATATATGTATAAAAGAAATTGAAAAAAAGTAGGATGCAATAATGGGGAAAATGACAAAAAGTATGATGCTATAATGAATATGCAATATGTGTAGGAAGCATTATTAAGTGTATGTGTATGTATAATGTGTATTTATGTATGTAATGTGTATATATATTTATCAAGGGCTTTTTGGAAAGTATAATGCTATAATGGAAAAAAAATTAGTTTCTATATTGTACAGCTTTAATTTTGCAGGCTATGTATGATGTTTATTTAGGTGATACATTTTTACATGATGGGAGATGTAATAGGCCTCGGGCATGGAGGTGATGGAGCCAGGTATCCACCACCTCCAATATGTTTTGGTCGCAGACTGCACGAACAAGATGGTAAGTATTATTATGATATATTTATTAGCTATTTTTATTCATTTATTATAAGCTATCCAGACTAATGTTTTAAATTCTCTTTTTTCAGCAGAGCTTCCTAAAAGAAGAAGGGGTCTATCAAAAAATATCTAGCTAGGAAAATTGATACGTCGAAACAAGGGAAAGCCCATAGAGTTGGATTTCGACAGGGAGATCACATATTCCCCTATCAGAAAGCGTGGTAATTGGTTTACCCATTAGATTGGGAGATATATGTGGATGAACATCCCTTTCAGCATATCTGGTTGGGACAATGTTTCCCCACTTTAAGGAATGCAACAGTCGTGCATCTAAAGGTAACTTGGATAATATTTTAAGTGTAGTTGTGATTGGTATTTAATTAACTAACTTTTTTGTATTTGCAGAATAAGGTTGATTTGGATAAGGTTAACTTGGATCCCGAGCATGCTCAGTTGTTGCGGAGCATTGATGTGACTCTTGCAAAATTTTACAGAGGCTGGAAAAGTAAATCATGTACTTATTTTAAGGGTATTGGGGGCCTAAAGATATCACACTAGCATTAGACCACCCCTCCCCCAAGGGTATGTCACATGAAAATTGGGTGCAGGCAGTCAAACATTTTCAAAATCCTAAATTTTTAAAGCGTTTGACATCAAACAAAGATGTTTGTGCAAAACAAGTTGTAAACAGATGTGACTGTGCTCTTATAGCAATGCATGTTTCAAAGAAGTAAGTTATGATATATTTAACTATTTATTTAAAGTATAATTAATCTAATTATTTTATGTTAAATAGGGCATCACTCGAATCGAATTATTTTGTAACGCTAATACCAATTGCCAAGGGGTATTTTGTAGTCCTGCAGTCGAGCAACCATATGTAACTGGTTAATTTGTATTTTCATATAAGTGCTTGTATTGTCAAGGGGTATTTAGTAATCTAATTTTTATGGTGTTTATCATTTTTTGAAAATACAATTCGCTTTACTCCAATAGATCAATCAACAAACCCAAGCTTCTTCTAAAGCAAGCGTTCTAACAACAAATGATATGAAAACTTGTTTTGAAAGAATATTGGGTGTTCGACACAGACATATCAGAGGCATTGGGCGTAAACCTTCTACGGTTATGTCTATGTATGATCAGGAACAACCGATGACACAGCCACCACCACAATCACAAGTAATTGTTAGTTTAAGTTGAAAGTACAATGCTATGATGGAAAAATGAAAAAATACAATCTTATAACATATATACAATCTTGTGTATCATGTAGTTTGATATGTTGTGTATGATGTATGTTTAAGTGTATTTGGAAAGTAGAATGCTATAATGATATGTTGGTTATAGTTTGATATGTTTATATTTTTTATCTTGGTAAATTTTGGAAAGTATAATGCTATTATGATATGTTGGTAATATATATTTTTTTGTTTGTAGTTGGAAATTCTGCATACAATACTAAAGGACCTGTCCTGCGCTGCGGCACTAGAAGACTGGTTTCGCTCATTGCTGTCATGAAATGAAAATTAAGAAAACAAGGTGAGTGATGAGGACTATTAGCTACTTTTTTTTAGGATTTATGAAATGTTTAGTTTCAGTTAGTATTTTGGATATATTTCACTTTGTTTGGATTGGATATATTGCACTTTGTTTGGATGTATTTTTCTGCAAAACTAAGTTTCGTAGCAGTATTTATGCATGTTATATTGTTTTTTTATAATTGTAATGTTAAGAATATGAAAACATTTTAGCGGTGACAGGAAACTATTAGTGGCGACAGCGTATTCATGGTGATGGGTGCCATTCGTGGCAACATTGCATTTGTGGCGGCACAGGCATTGACGACGACATATAACACATTTGCAATGAGGTAACAACAACGACTTTTTTGCGGAAACAAACATAAGCTTTAGTGGCGACACCTGTTGCCGCTAATACTTTAATTTCTTGTAGTGTCGGTTGTCGATCGTTTTAAATTCCGACGTTCTTGATTGGTTCATTCGTTTTTTGATTAATAATGGTTCTATATTGCATTTCTCTCTCTCTCTCTATATATATATATATATATATATATATATATATATATATATATATATATATATATATATATATATATATAAAGCAGCTGCAAGTAAGATTTTTTTGTAAGATGGGTAAGAAGGATTTTTTGCCACTAATTTCATCAAACCAATGTTTACTAAAGGTTCATGGTTATTTTTGTAATTAATTTCAAAATTAAATTCACTTATAAGGTTATAAGCTCATTGCCTTTGGACATAAGATTGTTATATTTATGCTAGAGAGCCTGATTTTTCACATGCCATGTTTGATGCATGTTATGTGTGTTATTTAGAATTTACGCTAGTAATGATAGATTGTTAAGTTGTAACACCGTAAATTTCCAAAATAATTTTTTCGCATTTATAAAAACATAATTCATTTGTAAATCATAAAAACATCATTATTAGAAACTCAATGTATAACATATAACAATATCCCAAGATCTCGTATCATAAAAATCTCGTGTGTGTACTGATCAAGTCGGCGCCTTCCCGCGATCCTCACTAGTACCTGAAACACATAACACAAAACACTGTAAGCACAAAGCTTAGTGAGTTCCCCAAAATACCACATATAACACATATTAGCCACTCGAGGCTATAACTCTGTGGGTCCGTGCACCCAAACTCTGTGAACCCTTAAGTTCTAACTCTGTAGGTATGCATAGCATAAATCACATAGAAGAATGCAGTACAACAAAAAATATATATAAAGCAATGTATCACATAACTCTATTTACCTACTCAAGGTAAAGTATAGTGAGAAGACTCACCTCGCGTATCTCCGTAACTCGTAAATCCCTAAAATCACTAGTGCTCGATCTCCCGAGCTATAATCCTTTTATAACACAATACATCTCTAATTAACACTTTCCTAATTAAGGTTGACTAACCCTATCAAGTCAACACCGGTCAACTCTGGTTAATGTTCAATAGTCAACCCAACTCGCCGAGTCTGGCGTGGACTCGCCGAGTCCCTACAACGACCCAATTCCTCTGAGTCAATTCTGACTCACCGAGTCACTTACCCAATTCGGTTACTCAACCCCTGGTTCGAAATCTATGAACAACCCGCACCAACTCGTCGAGTCTGCCATGGAATCGGCGAGTGCATTGCACAACCCCAAACGACCTTCTGAGGTCAAATCTATTCCAATTACTCATAGATCCAGTCCTTCCAAGCTTATTTATCACGTAAAGTTCATGTTTTAGCGCTCATATCACATCTAATGACTCATAAATGGTGTTTTGACCTCAAGCACAAAGATCCCAAACCAAAACCTCCATGGATTCATAAAAAGCTTGGACAAAGGGACACTCTGGACCTCCAAGGGCCCAGATCCAGAACCTAACTCGCTTAAGGGACCAAATGGGCACTAGATCTAGCCACAAAAGGGCTCAATAAACCCTAAATCAACATGAACATCACCTCAACAGAAAAGGGTTCAAAAATGGTACCTCAAATGTGATGTTAAGGACCTCAAATCTTCAGGAGGTTAACCCTCTTGCTTCCTATTGGCTAAAACTTCCTTTCCCTTGCTAGACAACACCTCCAAGGTTGATAATGGCTCCTTCTCTCACTCCAAACGCTCAAGTGCACTAGGGTTTCTCTCTGGGGTCTGGTGAGCACAAATGACCACACTCGGTCTCCTTGCACCAACCCTCGTATCCAACACATACGCTACAAAACCGCTACAACCCTGCTGTAGACTTTGCCTCGCTCTAGCAGCCGAACAAAACGATGAATCGGGACGGGTACCCTCGCTGTACACAGTAAGAACTCCCCCACTTGGGTCTCGTATAGGCACCAACTGCCGCTCGCAGTCGATAACCGCTCCAAATCTGCTCAACCAATCCATGCCTATGATGACACAGACGTCCCCCATCGCAATCGGGACCAAATCAATAGGAAACTCTACACCAAAAATCTCGAGTACACATACTCGAATCACATCCTTGGCATATACTGCTCTCTCTTTGGCGATGGAAACTCTTAGAGGTCGACTCAACGCCTCTCGACTAATGTTGATGTGCCGACTGAAAGCCAACGATACAAAAGATCGACTCGCACCTGAGTCAAATAACACCAAGGCAGGTATAGAATTCACAAGAAACGTACCTACGCAAATCATAATATAAGCATAAAATCTTAAACATTAAATAATTACATGAAAGAATACATACCAGCCAAGACATCGGGCGTTGCACGGACCTCCTTCGCGGTCAATTGGAAGGCTCTCCCTCGCGCCTTCGGCGCCTCGTCCTTCACTAGCCGACTCTCGGTAGTTATGATGGCGGCAGGGGCAGATCCCTGAGGTGCTCCCTGAGCTGATCCCCGAAACTGCAGACACTCTGCCTTCTGGTGTCCGGTCTGGTTGCAGTGGAAACACACTGCAAACCACTTGGGGCAGTCCTTGGCCATATGCCCCTCCTTGCCACACTTGTAGCAAGATCCAACTCTAAAAACTCCATCATGACCCTTGCCGCACTTCCCACAAGTGCGGCCCTTTTGGTTCCCTGATCTGGGATCAGTGGGCTTGACCCGGTTGGCTGCCGGCTGAGACTGTGCCGGTCGCCGATCCCTCCACTGAGACTCCGCCTCCTCCCTCGCCTGAGTCTCGAGCTCGATCTCCCTCTTCCGAGCATTTGCCTAAAGCTTGGCAAATGTCCGGTACGAGGAGTTTGCCACGAACTCCCGAATATCTCTCCGCAAAATACTCAGATAACGGCTCATACATGCCTGCTCAGATGACACATGATGAGGGCAGAACATCACCCTCTCATGAAACATCCTGGTGATAACTGTAACGAACTCTGTACCCTGCATGAGGGTCAAAAACTCTTGTACCAATCGATCCCGTTCCACCGGAGGAACGTACTCATCATGAAACATGGTGGCGAACCTCTCCCAGGTCACCGCAGCAAGCTCTGCTGAAGAATAATGTGCTGTCGTGAACTTCCACTGATCCTTCGCCCCCAGCCGAAGCTGGTTCAGCGCAAATCGAACCCTCAAGTGCTCTGGGCACGAGCATGTGTAGAAACAACCCTCAATATCAGACACCCATCTCATCGCTGCAATCGGATCCTGCGTCCCATCAAACTCTGGTGGCTTCGTGTTGCTGAACTCTCGGAATAGCAATGCATCACCACCCTGCGGCCTCGCAGCAGCAACAGTTGTGGTGGCCGCTGCAATAGCAGCCTCAGAAAGAGTAGCATAACGCTCGTCAAAAGTCTCAATCAACGTGGTCTTAATAGACCTGAACATCTCTGGTATCTCTGCCTGATGGCCGCAGCCACCTCCTCATGGATGATCCGACGGATCTCCTCATCACTAGCCCCACTGCTCTCTGGCATAAGACGTGTCCTCACTATGATCTACCTCTGAAATACAACATACGATATATTCGAAATTCACTCGAGTATACTCGCACTCGATAACTCATCCCTCCTTGATCCCTGGCATCCCAAAGATTCTTACTTAGACTGTACACTGCCCCGGCGTTTTCAGTAGTACGGGCCCAATACTACTGTCCACACCGTATCAGTATACACCCCAAGTCCTCCTCTTTGGATCCCAAATCCCAAGTACTCTACTATGCATAATCCACTCTCTAACAGATCTCTCATAAGCTCCTCGCTGCTACCTACTCACTCTCAATCATCTCATAGCAGCTCACCTCTCCCTATACTAAGGCATCACAAATCAGGCCACTCTAATCCTAATAGGAATACCTAGCCCACTCTAGCAAAAGAATACATCATATCAATCTCATAAACATATAACATAAGGGTATTTTGGGAAATCACCGTTCAGGCGCTGACTGATCGTACACACGTTTCTGCTCTATGTTTCTCTAAAAATCTTTTACTTCTTTTAGAAAATTTGGTTCTCTTTTGAAAATATTTTTCCAAATCCTCAGTTTGAGTTCAAATACTCCCGAAGGTGTACCCGAATCCCTCAAACCAAGGATTTGATACCAACTTGTAACACCGTAAATTTCCAAAACAATTTTTTCGCATTTAGAAAAACATAATTCATTTGTAAATCATAAAAACATCATTGTTTGAAACTCAATGTATAACATATAACAATATCCCAAGATCTCGTATCATAAAAATCCCGTGTGTGTACTGATCAAGTCGGCGCCTTCCCGCGATCCTCACTAGTACCTGAAACACATAACACAAAACACTGTAAGCACAAAGCTTAGTGAGTTCCCCAAAATACCACATATTAGCCACTCGAGGCTATAACTCTGTGGGTCCGTGCACCCAAACTCTGTGAACCCTCAGGTTCTAACTCTGCAAGCACGCACAACATAAATCACATAGAAGAATACAGTACAACAAATAATATATATAAAGCACTATATCACGTAACTCTATTTACCTACTAAAGGTAAAGTAGAGTAAGAAGACTCACCTCGCATATCTCGGTAACTCGTAAATCCCTAAAATCACTAGTGCTCGATCTCCCGAGCTATAGTCCTCTTACAAGACAATACATCTCTAATTAACACTTTCCTAATTAAGGTTGACTAACCCTATCAAGTCAACACCGGTCAACTGTGGTCAATGGTCAACAGTCAACCCAACTCGCTGCGTCTGGCGTGGACTCGCAGAGTCCCTACGAGGACCCAATTCCGCTGAGTCCCTTCCGACTCACCGAGTCACTCACCCAACACGGTTACTCAACCCCTCGTTCGAAATTTATGAACAACCCGCACCAACTCGTCGAGTCTGCCAACGGACTCGGCGAGTGCATTCCATGCACAACCCCAAACGACCTTCTGAGGTCAGATCTATTCCAATAACTCATAGATCCAGTCCTTCCAAGCTTATTTATCACATAAAGTTCATGTCTTAGCGCTCATATCACATCTAATGACTCATAAATGGTGTTTTGACCTCAAGCACAAAGATCCCAAACCAAAACCTCCATGGATTCATAAAAAGCTTGGACAAAGGGATACTCTGGACCTCCAAGGGTCCAGATCCAGAACCTAACTCGCTTAAGGGACCAAATGGGCACTAGATCTAGCCACAAAATGGCTCAATAAACCCTAAATCAACATGAACATCACCTCAACAGAAAAGGGTTCAAAAATGGTACCTCAAATGTGATGTTCTGGACCTCAAATCTTCAGGAGGTTAACCCTCTTGCTTCCTCTTGGCTAAAACTTCCTTTCCCTTGCTAGACAACACCTCCAAGGTTGATAATGGCTCCTTCTCTCACTCCAAACGCTCAAGTGCACTAGGGTTTCGCTCTGGGGGTTGGTGAGCACAAATGATGGCCATAAGGCCGTTTAAATAGGCCCCAAACCTGAGAAATTAGGGTTTCATTAAACAGTGCAGACTTGCCGAGTCCACCAATGCGACTCGTCGAGTCCGGTCATTAATCCGGATGAGAAATCCCGTCTCTACTCGGCGAGTCTACGCAACAACTCGCCGAGTTCTTCCTGAAAACTCAAAATAAAAAGAATAAATATAATACCTGAAATTACGGATGATACATAAGTGAATGCTTTAGGTTATATGAAATAAGAACTAAATAGACTTAGAATGTCTAATTTATCATGGTGCACAACTCTCGTTTGAGTCTAACCGTTCTGGTGCGGAATCTTTTATTCGAATGGCTATCTAGTTTTATATTGCATACGACTGTGCATTCACGAGACAACACGTCGGGACTGGTGGACACTCCATGTGATATAAAGTAAAAGAGTAAGGTTGATTCCTACAGACCTAAGAAAAACATAGCAAATGCTAGTATAGAGTGGGGATGTGTTAGCACATGCTAATGTAGACATGGGTGCTAGAATTATTGGCGAGAAGTGACTTGGTTACTTCAGGATGGACCTTGGAGTAGGCATGGAAAATAGTAGCAAAGCTGCTACTATCGAAAGTACAGGATCCACGCCCGAGTCAAGATAAGTCACGGGGGAATCTAAGGAGTTGAGTATAGTAATGTTTACATGGTTATATGTTTATTGTTAAATTGTGGTAATCTTAAGGTTTCCCTATTCGGTTGTGGATTGGTATCTATGAGAAATGGTGCTTCAAGATCTGCTAGTGGACTTAGTGTCGATGAGATACTAAAGATTATTACTTATGGGATGTCGTATGCTATTAAGAAGGGTGATCGAGATACCAGTGAGCGAATGGGTAGAGAATAGTGTAATAGTAACTCTTGAATTTGTGGTGATGATTTTTGTTTATACTTAATAGAATGTTGATTATGTGACTTTGAACAGAGAGCTCTGAGATTGGCTCGGACAACGCAGTCCTTCCATGAGCCATTGAGATGATAGCAAGACTGGCGGGTTGTCGTAAGCCAAAGGAAGGGTGCATTAGTGTATAATTGATATGCACTCAATGCTTGTTTAGACTAGTTTAGTTTTATTGTACTATAATTGATTTATGAGGCTACCATGGTACATGGTTCGGTGCAAAATGTGAGTCCTTTGGTGCAAAGAGGAATAATGTAAGAGTGTGAGTTGGGCGTATTGAGGGGATATCGCTGACTAATGTATAGGATATTATTCCTTCATATAGTTGGAAGTGTTAATTGTCAAGAAGACAGATAGAGTGTTGGAGTGGTATAGATGTGTGTATCAGAACCATTTTCTCTATCGGGATGTTGAGGAAGTGTCGATCAATATATTGCTTCAATTGGGAGTGATAGAGTTCCTTGTTAAGGGTTATGTCTGCAAATGACAGTGTTTACTCCTCTTCTAGAATTAATGGGAAAGGTGTTGTATTAAGGTGTCTAAGCTCATAACTAAATTGGTATATACTTGAACTAAAAGCAAAGTCCCTTTAGGTTGCCCTCATAACTAGTAACTGAGTAGAATGACATTTGGAGAGAGAGGATAATTTAGTAGTTTATTCATAATAAATTAATTGGAAATTGAAATGTTTCATTAATATATTATATGATTAATATATTAATTGGAAATAGTAATAATTAATTAATTAATTAATTAGAATTAATATGGATTTAATCTAGGCTAATTAGAATTAATCATGCAAGTAATCTTTGGTTTCCAAGGGGGTTCGTTAAGCAACAATAAATAGGACACTTGGGGTACCTATTCTCGTGCACTTGATTCTTGAAGAGAATAACCGAATTTGATATCCCATCTTATCTCTCTTCTTCTCTTCTAGTTGCTAGGGTTTGGGTACAAGCCATTAGAGGCACTAAACTTTTAGTGCTAGCTTTCTAATGTGCAAAAGAAAGGAATAAAAAGGTTTATTTTCTATAACCAATCTTAAGGTATGTAAACCATACTTTTGCAATTTTTTTTGAATTTCATATGGTTTCTCAAGAGTTCTTGATATTTATTGTATTGTAACACCCAAAAACCTAGTACGTCTTGAAACCCTCAAGAATTGAAGTATAAGCATTATTGGTCCCTTGAGTACGCTAGGCGTACCTATGACTACGCTTAGCGAACTCTGCATGAATGATTATGAGGAGCTGGGCGTACGTGAGGGTACGTCAGGTGTACGTGTCAGAAGGTCAAAACCCTAAATCCCGAACTCTTTCCCCTATTTAATCATCCTTTAGCCTTTTGGACTAAACCCTATCAGCCTCTTGAGCCACTTTTCGTCTACGTTCAGCTGTGGTATTGTGTGTGAGAGTTTTGAGCTTAAGGAAAGGATTTTGGTGGGCATTTTAAAGTTCTTTCAATAAGGAGAAGTGGTTGTACAAGCTTGGAACGAGTTGGTGCTTCAAGATCCTGCCTAATAGTCATCTTGCAAAGCTTCTGGAGGTATAAAGCTTGCACCTTTCCATCTTAATCTCTAGATCTAGTTGGGGTTTCTTGTTTGGAGCCTTTTTGGATGATTTTAGGCCTCCTTTGAGAGTTAAGCAACTCCAGGAGAAGGGATAGACATATCTGAGGTCCTTTCGTCCTTTAGTACCATATAAATGGAAGCTTGATGAGAGCTTTGGCCTCATACATGGGTTAAAGACCTTGGAAAGGTCTTAATTGAGAAGTTAGGTGTGTATAAGTCATGCAAAGGTGTAAAGTTGCCAACTTTATGCCTTAGGACATCTCTACACACTTAGATATGGCTTTTGGACGTAAAGGACTCGAGTATTAAGCACTTAATGGAGAAAGTGCTTAAACTGAAGGTACATTGGGCGTAACCCAGTGTACATGGGGGTAGTACCATGGCCCAGTATGTTGTACATACCAGGATGGCACCCCGAGCGTACGCAATACAAATGGTTCGAACCTATTTTGGGCCCTTAGGTTATTTGGGCCTCATTTGATTTTTGGGCCTGGTGTAATATGGGAATTATGAGTCATATAATTATTGTAGGCCATGGAATTAGTGTTAGGCCTTTATTGGGCCAAGAAGCCCATTAAGGATTTTGGACTTGGGCTATGGGCCAATTAGAAAAGCTTGGATATTTAGGCCTTATGGAAGGGTTCGGGGAGCTGGATTCCCTTGGTTAACCAAAGTTCTAACATTGATTAATATTATCATTCAGCTTGGGAGGTTTCAGACTGTTAAAAGAGTAGCTATTTTATTCAACAGACAGAGGTGAGTCTTCTCACTATACCTATGAGTCTAAGGCACCAAGGCCGGTCCATTATTTGATGATGATATATGTGTTAGTCTTTTTGTGTTTTTATATGATATGTGATTGTGTGTTTTACATGAAGACCCCGGGGGGAGCCCGTGGTATTGGATGTAAGACCATGTGGGGTAGCCCATGGCAGTCCTAGGTAAAGACCATGTAGGGTAGCCCATGACATTGTATGTAAGACCATGTGGGGGAGCCCATGGCAGTCCTAGGTAAAGACCATGTGGGGGTAGCCCATGACACTAATACACATTTTATGTATCCATGGTTTATGTGATATGTGTGTAGCTTTAATTAGCTAATATGATATGTGTATGTGTGGTGTGTGGTATACTCTGGGGAACTCACTAAACATTTCGCTTAAAGGTTGTTGATTTGTTTCAGGTATATCTGAGCCCAAGGGCAAGGGAAAGGTGTGATGGCTCGGCGTGCACACACACACACAAACACACACACTTTCTCTATATCTCTCTCTCTCTCTCTCTTTGTCTCTCTCTCTCTCTCACTGTTAGTAATTGGGGACACTCTGATGATTTGAATAAGTTGTAATGAATCGTTGATTTGAAAACAATTATGGTTGGATTTCATGGTTTATGCAATCATGTTTTATTAATTAAAAGTGAAAAAAAAAATCTTTGAAATTTTGGTCGTTACAAGTTGGTATCAGAGCCTTGGTTTGAGAGATTTGGGCAAGCTCTCGGGTGTATCAGGACTCAAACTGAGGAAATAGTAAAATTGTTTTCAAAAGTAACTTAAAGGGGTTTCCAAAAGAAGGTGAAAGATAAGAGTGCAACGCGCGTGATCAGCTGAGCCAAGTAAGTAGTTACCCAATATGTTAGCCAAGTTATACTAATAATTGAGCCTTGTTGATTATATGGAACTTGCTATATGTATGATTTTAAAATTGTATACGGTTAGGAGCTTATAGCCTTAGAATGATTGATTTGGCCTTATTTCATGTTCCTTGTTTGGTTGTGGTTCTAGGGTAGAGTCTTTTATTTGAAAGCCTATTTGATCCTTTTCTATGTACAATTTGCATGCATAAGGGCAACCTGTCATGATTGGTTTGATTGATATGAGTAGATTGAATCTTAGGAAAGCCTGAGGCTGATGTACTCGGTAATTGTGGGATATGGTTTGGTTATGGGACGAATTGAATTTATCAGGTAGAGCAGTGGGGAAAGGTACAGGTAGGTGTGGAAGGTAGTATTGGGTCCGTACTACTGGAAGCACATGACCTATACCTAAAGCACTGTTAGATCTGAAGACCTCAAGGAGGACCAGTGTGGGAAGATCCCTTATATGGAAATCCTGATCATTATAATTTATGATATTTTAGTCCAGCATGGTGGGGACACGTTTTGGAGTAGGAGGATCAGGAGCGGGGTCTGGATCAGGAGCGGGATCAGGAGACACTATTGATGTCATTGATGATAGGCTACGCAAGCTCATTGCATCCAAGGTTACCAAGGGCATCCTTTACGCGACCCCAGTCATTTTTGGGACAGTCAAGGAGGGCATTATCGAGATTATGGAGGAGAGACTCAGATATTTCAGGGATGAGTTGGCGGCGGGTCAGGTAGAGACTCGAACTCTCTCGTTCCCGAAGTTCAAGGCGTGTGGGGTGCCGGAGTTCTTCGGGATCAGGGACCCCATTGTCATCTAACGCTAGATAGCGAACATCAAGAACGCCCAACGCACGAGTTCTTTCCCGGATGCGGAAAATGTTGGGTTTGCTTCATGTATGTTGAGAGACAGGGCCCATAATTGGTGGGGCGAGGTTACTAGTCAGGTGGGGCCAGCCGGAGTGGTCGAGATGACATGGGCCGAGTTTCATCGGCGGTTTGATTCGGAGTTGTCACCACCTATTGAGGTACAACATCTAGTGAGGGAGTTTCATGGTTTGCAGCAGACCACTGAGATTGTGGTGAAGATCACGGCCAAGTTTCGAGAGTGAGCTTTGTTGATCCCACAGTATGCTACCGAAGAGGAGATGAGGAGGATCCGATATCATTCCATGTTGAGGGATGATATTAGGGAGTTTGTGAGTTTTACGGGGTGGAAAACCTTGAATGAGATGGTGGAAAAGCCCTGTGAGAGGGAGATGGAGCTTGATACCTGAACAAAGCGGAAGACTGAGCAGGTGCAGGCAGCAGGGGGTAAAGCTAAAAAGCCTAATACCTATGATTCTTCGGGTAGGGGCCAACAAGGTCGGGGCCGTATGCCAAGTGCGAGAAGTTTCATAGTGGGGCGTGTCAGTCAGATGGGATATCGGGATGTTATTCTTGTGGTCAGCAGGGCCATGTGAGTAGGGATTGACCCGAGAAGGGCATGATATGTTTCCACTGCAACCGGATTGGCCATAAAAAGGCTGACTGTCCTAGGTTGCAGGGAGGGGGAGGAGCAGTGGCGGCACCTGCGCCTGAGACACTAAGGATCACTGATGGCCGCCTTATTTAGGCGGAAGCCCCAGCGGTGAAGATCCACACGTTTCAGTTGACTATCGAGGAGGCTCGAGCTGCGCCAGACGTTGTGTGTAACACCGTAAGTTTCAAGACAAAATTTTCATTTAAAATTATCATTTTAATATTAAACACTTGTTTAAAATCTCATTCATAAATGAATTACAAAACATAGTTTCATTTTCACTTGAATAGAAAACCAGGATCCTCCAAAATATAACTCTTTCTCTGGTGTGTGCAATCGAGCCGGTGCCGTCCCGTGTTACTGAAAGAACCTGAAAACAACATAACACAAAACACTGTTAGCACGAAGCTTAGTGAGTTCCCCAATATACAACTTACGCATATACGCCTTTCCAGGCCCTGACCTTCCGGTCCACAACATAACGCCTTCCGGCCCTTAACATAATCGCCTTCCGGCCCATAACGTATTGCCTTTCGGCCCATAACACATTGCCTTCCGGCCCATAACACCTTGCCTTCCGGCCCATATAAACATACACAGCACGCATAACAATTAACTTACCACATATAGCACATATATCACATATCATATCCGACCTTCCGGTCACATAACATATTGCCTTCCGGCCCATATAAACATACGTAGCACGCATAGCAATTATCTTATCACATATAGCACCTATATCACATATCATATCCGACCTTCCGGTCACACAGTCAAACCCTTCCGGGTACAGTATAGTGAGAAGACTCACCTCGTGGATACTGAAAGTTAGCAACTCCTGAAATCACTCGTACTTGATCCGCCGAGCTACAAACTCCCTATAACATCATATATCTCTTATTAACACTTTTATCTTCCAAGTTAACTGACCCTAAGAAATCACACATAGGTCAACTCTGGTCAACAGTCCTCGGTCAACTCGACCGAACTCGGCGAGTACTCTGGCGACTTGGCGAGTTTAGTCGTCCTTCAATCCTCTAAGGTTTCCCTTCTACTCGTCGAGTATCCTCCTTGACCCGACGAGTTACTCTTGGAAGAATCGCGGGGCCACCCCGACTCCACTCGCCGAGTCTGAGGAACAGCTCGACGAGTCCCAGTTATTCTTCAAGCTACTCGCCGAGTCTGCTCATCTGACTCGATGAGTCCATGCCATGCAGCTGCTCAAACTGCTTCCTAAGGTCATAACTGCTCCGACCATTCATAGGTCTGGCCTTCCTCGACTGGTCCATTACGTAAGGTCTTCATTTAGGTGCTCATGCTACACCCCGAGACTTATAATTCACGTTTTGACCTAAGGCATAAGGATTTCAATCCAAAACCTTCACCAATTCCCGAAATGCACAGATATGGGATATTCTGGACCTCCAAGGGTCCCAACACGGGGTTACAATCGTTTGGGGGACTAGGGTAACATTCAATCTATCCACAAAAGGGTTCCATAAACCCTAATCCTCTAAATACATCACCATAGCAGAGTATACTCGAATTCTTACCTGGATAATGTACTCTCTGTGTCCCCAATCCTCAGAACGTGATTCCCTTGTTGTTCCTTTAGCCAAGCCCTTCTCTTCCTTGCACAACAACTCCTTCAAAATCACCAATGGCCTTTAATCTTGCTCTAGATGCACACAATCGATTTAGGGTTCTTCTCAGAAGGCTAAAACGAACAATGACGGCCTATAAGTCCTTTTTATACGTCCCAAAACTGAACGGCTAGGGTTTTCGCTAAACAGCGCAGACTCGCCGAGTCCCTATCTGGACTCGTCAAGTCCAGTCGCGAATCCGCGATCAGGTCTGCGATCCTACTCGGCGAGTCTGGCTCCAACTCACCGAGTCCCCTCTTAAAACACCCCAAAAATATAATTTTAACAATACTTGAAATTCCGGGCTGTTACAATTCTCCCCCACTAGAATCAGACTTCGCCCTCGAAGTCTCACTTTGAAAATAGTTCCGGATGCTGCTCCCACATCTCACGTTCCGGCTCCCAAGTCATTTCCGATTCCTTCTGGGGTTGCCACTGAACCAACACCAGAGGTACCTCCTTGTTCCTCAGAACCTTGATCTTCCGATCCCTGATGGTCACTGGTCTCTCAGCATAATTCAGGCTCGCATCCACCTAAATGTTCTCTAGAGTAACCACTGCTGACACATCGGCTATACACTTCTTCAATTGCGACACATGAAAAGCATTGTGGATCTATCTCAATTCCGTTGGCAGCTCCAAACGGTAGGCCACCCGTCCTACCCTTGCAATCTCACGAAAAGGCCCAATATACCGGGGCCCCAACTTGCCCTTCTTCCTGAATCAAATCACTCCTTTCCAAGGAGAGACCTTCAGGAATACGAAGTCGCCGACCTGAAACTCCAGCTCGGACCGGCGTCTGTCTGCATAACTTTTCTGTCGGCTGTAGGCGGTCAATAACCTCTGTTTAACCTGCTGAATCTGCTCTGTCGACTGAAGCACGATCTCTGTACTGCCCACCACTCCCTGTAACCGAGAATTACCCAAGATGCAACTCTGCTCTAAATCTCAACGATCACTCGGCCCATAAGGGTTAGGAAACCTGAATCACCGGATCCCCGATCCAAAGCCCACTTTATCCATTTCGGAACGACTGAGAGACCCATTCTCACTCTCAGAGCAACTCTCACGAGTTCTCCTCTTGCAATCGCATACCCATGCTGCACTAGCCCCAACATACCTTTCTCTTCCCTTACCTAGGGAAATCCGCTTGACGACCTTGCCACTACTCCATGTATCGCACATGCTCTGGATCTGCTCGCAAGGACTCTCGGGTCCATGCGTAACCTATCCTCAGCAAACGAGGGTCCGACACCACCTCCTATGCAACAGCTCAAAGGGCGGCATACCAATACACTAATGATGGCTGTTGATATGGGACAACTCAACCAAGTATAAATACGTGCCGCGGCTTCCTCCGAAATCTAATATACTTGCCCGAAGCACGTCTTCGAGCGTCTGAATCATTCATTCTCTCTAAAGTGTCCCCAGACGTCATCATGATAAGCTCATTTCTCATATTCCTCTTCGAGACTGAGTACCAGGTCAGCTTTTGGCTCCACAGCTGAGCCCCCAACGGTCCCCCATATCATGATCCAAATATCCCACTAACTTCCTCCCCGTGACCACTATCCCGGCCTAGTGACACGCAAGTCACGAAATCCTCTTTTCCTCATGCGAGAAAAATACAATCCAACCGAGGATCGTCTCGACTCTAATCTCTGGTTTCTGCTGCGCATCTTCCTTGCGTATCTCCCCGCATCTCCCGACAGAGACGGAGACCCCCGTCTCGCCCCCGACTCAACATCCAAGCTCCAAAACTCAATACTAGGGCTACTCAAACCCAACTCTTCCACATCATACACTGCTCGAAAAACGTTCCAACATCGAAATTCTCTTGCCATCTAGTGAGTACTACGGTTCCTCGCAGTATCACAACACCCTCTGACTAGTGAGTACTGCGACTCGAATATCCATCACAGACTCTGGAGGCAATCAACATAACAAACGCCCATCTTTGCGAAAATCCACTCTCTCAAATAATCTCCCTGGATGCCCATACTCGAAGGGCTCCCACTAGACCCACAGATACTTGATATGCCACACGTCGATTCAATTCAGAATTCACGAGTAACTCCGAAATAAAGATATCATACCCGGATATCTCAGAATACCCCAACAGAACATCACAAGATCCTGCCACAACCACTGATCTCCTGCCCCAAGCATCATATAGACACAATAATACATTTCCTCTGAACCCCATAATTAGATCTACATTTTTCCCACATTACAACTACGGTGCATCTAATTTCTCGATTGGAATACGAGAAAACGATGACGCTACGAAATATGCTGATAATTCTCCGAAACCCCTTTTTCCCAACGCTCAAAATCCAAACGAGGATACGCATACCGACCCCGGGAGTTGGCCGCCCAATCATTCTCTATCTACTTGCAACAACACCAATCACCTGTCATGGATACATTCATCCTCCTCCTCAAGTACTTCCCGCATTAACTCACTCTGACCCCTTTCCTCGATCACCGACATCTCTGGTCTCATGATTTCTTACAGCATATCTCTATACTCCACTTATAACTACTCTTGAAAAATCTTTGCTTTCTTACATACTGCACCCGGTTCTCCCCCACTTAGGGTTCGAATCATCACCAATTAGCACACCACCAACCCACGACTATTTTTCACCAGCGAACTCGCACCCGCCCCCGGAAAGTGCTACGCAACGCCCGATAATTCCCCCTTAAGGAACTCAATCAACCCCCTATACTCTGAACCTCTAATGAACTCCTCAAGAACCTTTCATCACGACTGCCTCTAATCGTTCCAAATCTCATACCAATCTAACACTAAGCATCTCAACTGCTCAATAACATCCCTGCCTCATAGACTGCACCGCAAAATCATCGTTCCTCTCACCTCAACTCATCAACCAATGTTCCAACACCGGAATTGTCCCAAGGACAGGGACCCACTCCCAACATAGATGAAAACTCTTTGCACTGCAAAACTCAAATGAACTCCCCACTGCTACCACTATAACACAACCTACTATTCTCAATTAGGTGTGGTGTGGTCCTCGACTACCTCAGTCCCAACTAACTGTCTGCTCACGATAAGTCACTGCCTCGCGGCACGCATGCTACCTGATACTCTGGGGGAAATCATCACCGATAACGACCTGCCAGGTGTACCCCCAAACCCAAAACTGAAACATTAGGCCACTCATGTCTTGCACACGAACATAAATAGCACCACCCACCTAGAAGGTGACCTCTCCTCTATCGACTGATTGCTCAACTCAGGCCGAAATTTTTCCTCTTTCTTTAACTCCTTACCAAAATACTCTGATAGGCACTCGCCTTTCCTCTCGAGGGACGCCTCTCCATACTCAATCATGGTCTACAGGCCTAAAACCCATAGCGTCCGATCTCTACCTCATCGATCATGACCGGATAACAAGATAATCACCAGCATCATTCACTACGAACCATGGTACTCGTCCCATGACATCCCTTCTCAATCTGCTCCGGTGTATGGTACCCGAACCATAGCATCACTCCTCAATCTACTCCGACGTATGGTACTCGAACCATAACATCACTCCTCAATCTGCTCCGATGTATGGTACTCAAACCATAACATCACTCCTCAATCTGCTCCGATGTATGGTACTCAAACCATAACATCACTCCTCAATCTGCTCCGATGTATGGTACTCGAACCATAACATCACTCCTCAATCCGCTCCTTAGGACCTTCAGAATACTCCCTGTATCAAGTATGGGTCCTCTGCTTTCAGTAGTACGGGCCCATACTACCTGCCACATCTACCCATACTTTCCACACGGACCATCCCAGAGCTCCTAAGTAGCTGCTCGACCTGCTCTTTCACCAATCCCATCGCACGTGCTCGCTCCCCAGCGAAATCCTCTACTCTACCAGCGCACTCATTTGGCTAGGTTTACTCCCTAGTCTCTCCCGTTGTCCTCCCACTTCTTTGCTATCAGCTGCTGAAGAGCTCCTAATGATGCCAGCCATCTACCTCCTGAATATCGTCATACTCACTTAGTAGTTGACTCCCATCATTGAGAGTTCCACAAAGCACAAAGCAAGCAGCATTCGAGCATCGAAGAATACATAGGACTCCCCATCTGTGATAACTCCACCTTCTCGACTCATCCTCGGAAGTACCACTGAACTCTGTAACTCTACCCCTCGTGTGTTCTAAATGGATACTCTCACTCATCACATACTCAAAAGCATAACACATATAACAACAAATCCTAGGCTAAGGCATCACAAATCAGGCCACTCTAGTCCTAAGATATGAAATACCTAGCCTGTCTCTAGCATGCAATAATATCTCATAAAATGCATCATAGATATTTCATAACACAAAAGTAAGGGTATTTTGGGAAATCACCATTTGGCTCTGGCTGATTGTACACACTGCTCTTTCTTGCTTTCTCTTTGAACTCTTATTCACTTTTAGAAAACTATTTATTTAAAAAAAAAACTTTTTTCTTACTTCCTCAGTTTGAGTCCAGATTTACCCGAAGGCGCATCCGAATCCCTCAAACCAAGGCTCTGATACCAATTTGTAACACCGTAAGTTTCAAGACAAAATTTTCATTTAAAATTATCATTTTAATATTAAACACTTGTTTAAAATCTCATTCATAAATGAATTACAAAACATAGTTTCATTTTCACTTGAATAGAAAACCAGGATCCTCCAAAATATAACTCTTTCTCTGGTGTGTACAATCGAGCCGGTGCCGTCCCGTGTTACTGAAAGAACCTGAAAACAACATAACACAAAACACTGTAAGCACGAAGCTTAGTGAGTTCCCCAATATACAACTTACGCATATACGCCTTTCCAGGCCCTGACCTTCCGGTCCACAACACAACGCCTTCCGGCCCTTAACATAATCGCCTTCCGGCCCATAACGTATTGCCTTCCGGCCCATAACACATTGCCTTCCGGCCCATAACACCTTGCCTTCCGGCCCATATAAACATACACAGCACGCATAACAATTAACTTACCACATATAGCACATATATCACATATCATATCTGACCTTCCGGTCACATAACATATTGCCTTCCGGCCCATATAAACATACGTAGCACGCATAGCAACTATCTTATCACATATAGCACCTATATCACATATCATATCCGACCTTCCGGTCACACAATCAAACCCTTCCGGGTACAGTATAGTGAGAAGACTCACCTCGTGGATACTGAAAGTTAGCAACTCCTGAAATCACTCGTACTTGATCCGCCGAGCTACAAACTCCCTATAACATCATATATCTCTTATTAACACTTTTATCTTCCAAGTTAACTGACCTTAAGAAATCACACATAGGTCAACTCTGGTCAACAGTCCTCGGTCAACTCGACCGGACTCGGCGAGTACTCTGGCGACTCGGCGAGTCTAGTCGTCCTTCAATCCTCTAAGGTTTCCCTTCTACTCGTCGAGTATCCTCCTTGACCCGACGAGTTACTCCTAGAAGAATCGCGGGGCCACCCCGACTCCACTCGCCGAGTCTGAGGAACAGCTCGACGAGTCCCAGTTATTCTTCAAGTTACTCGCCGAGTCTGCTCATCTGACTCGGCGAGTCCATGCCATGCAGGCACTCAAACTGGTTCCTAAGGTCATAACTGCTCCGACCATTCATAGGTCTGGCCTTCCTCGACTGGTCCATTACGTAAGGTCTTCATTTAGGTGCTCATGCTACACCCCGAGACTTATAATTCACGTTTTGACCTAAGGCATAAGGATTTCTATCCAAAACCTTCACCAATTCCCGAAATGCACAGATATGGGATATTCTGAACCTCCAAGGGTCCCAACACGGGGTTACAATCGTTTGGGGGACTAGGGTAACATTCAATCTATCCACAAAAGGGTTCCATAAACCCTAATCCTCTAAATACATCACCATAGTAGAGTATACTCGAATTCTTACCTGGATAATGTACTCTCTGTGTCCCCAATCCTCAGAACGTGATTCCCTTGCTGTTCCTTTAGCCAAGCCCTTCTCTTCCTTGCACAACAACTCCTTCAAAATCACCAATGGCCTTTAATCTTGCTCTAGATGCACACAATCGATTTAGGGTTCTTCTCAGAAGGCTAAAACGAACAATGACGGCCTATAAGTCCTTTTTATACGTCCCAAAACTGAACGGCTAGGGTTTTCGCTAAACAGCGCAGACTCGCCGAGTCCCTATCTGGACTCGTCGAGTCCAGTCGCGAATCCGCGATCAGGTCTGCGATCCTACTCGGCGAGTCTGGCTCCAACTCGCCGAGTCCCCTCTTAAAACACCCCAAAAATATAATTTTAACAATATTTGAAATTCCGGGCTGTTACATTGTGGCTGGTACATTTTTACTATCCTCTACTTTTATTATTTTGCATGACTTATGTATAATTACGTTTGTATAGGGACCTTTTTGGTCAATGGTATGAGCGCTCATGTCTTGTTTGATTCGGGTGCTACCTGATCATTTGTGTCTCTTGTGCTTAGCAAGAAGTTTGGGGATGCGCTGGGGACCTTAGATTCCCCGCTCGAGTTGGAGATTGCTTATGATCATATGGTTAGTGCGGAGAGGGTATATCGGGGATGTGTTCTGAATGTGTTCGACGAGAGGTTCTGTGTAGATCTAGTTCCGATATCGTTGTGAGGATTGAAAGTGATTTTCGGAATGGACTAGTTGGGGGCCAACAGGGCCATGATTGATTGTGAGCGCCAATTGGTCAGGTTTCGAACCCCAAGTAGGGGAGAGCTGGTTATTCATGGTAAGAGAGCCTCGTAGGGACCGACCCTCTGTTCGGCTGCGAGGGCAAGGAGGGTTTTACAGTAGGGTTGCTCAAGATTTTGAGCTTATGTTTCGGATACGAGAATGGAGGCTGTGACGGAAGTGGCTAGTGTGCCGGTTGTAGAATATTTTCGGGATGTGTTCCCCGAAGAATTACCAGGAGTGCCTCCGGAGAGGCAAGTGAAGTTTCGCATTGACCTGATGTCGGGTGCCGCCCCGATCGCAAAAGCACCATATCGGTTGGCACCACCGGAGATGGATATGCAGGAGTTATCTATGCAGCTTCAGGAGCTGCTGGACCGGGGGTTCATTCGTCCAGAGTAGTTCCCTGTGGGGTGCACCGATTCTTTTCTTGAAAAAGAAGGATGGATCACACAGAATATGCATCAATTACAGGGAGCTGAACAAACAAACGGTGAAGAACCGTTATCCGTTTCCGAGGATTGATGATTTGTTTGATCAGCTTCAGGGTGTGTCTTGGTTTACTAAGATTGACCTTCGGTATCGGTATCATCATATGAGGATTCGAGATGATGATATACCGAAGAATGATTTCAGGACTCGGTATGGGCACTATGAGTTTGTGGTGGTGCCGTTCGGGCTCACCAATGCCCCATCAATATTCATGGATCTCATGAACAGAGTGTATAGGCCGATGTTGGATCGGTCTATGATTGTTTTTATCGATGGTATTCTGGTCTACTCTAAGACCAGGGAGCAGCACGAGCAACAGTTGTGGGAAGTATTAGATACCCTGAGGGCGGAGAAACTTTTTGCGAAGTTCTCCAAGTGTGATTTCTGGCTGCGGGAAGTGCAGTTTTTGGGGCATGTCATCAATCAAGAAGGTATTTCGGTTGATCCAACCAAGGTTGAGGTTGTAATGTGGTGGGAAGTACCAAGGAATGCATCAAAGATCCGCAGTTTCTTGGGCTTAGCGGGCTACTATCGGATATTTATCCAGGATTTCTCCAAGATTGTCGTGCCATTGACCCGTTTGACCAAGAAAAATATAACTTTTCAGTGGGGTGCGGATCAACAGATGGCTTTTGAGACCCTGAGACGGAGGTTATGTAAGGCTCCGATTCTAGTACTACCTGGGGGTGGATGATTTGGTGGTGTACTGCAACACATCAATCTCAGGGTTAGGTGCGGTACCGATGCGGAGGGGATATGTGATAGCTTATGCCTCGAGGCAGTTGAAGCCTTATGAGGCAAATTACCCCACCCATGACCTGGAACTGGGGGTAGTGGTGTTTTCCCTCAAGATTTGGAGGTACTACTTATATGGTGTGATGTTCACTATATATATCGATCACAAGAGTTTGAAGCATTTGATGGATCAACAGAACCTCAACATCCGACAGAGGAGGTGGCTAGATGTGTTGAAGGATTATGACTGCGAGATTCTATACCACCCAGGAAAGGCCAATGTAGTCGCCGATACGTTGAGCCACAAGATGGCTGGGTCCCTGATTCGGGACATTTGTATGAGGATGAATGTGATTTCGCCTTTGTTGGATATGATCAAGGGGGCTTAGGTTAAGGGGGTGAAGAAGGAGAACTGGAAGACAGAGAAAATTCAAGGACAATATCCTTTGTTTGTAAAGGATATCTGCGGCCTTTTGACTTAGTGTGATCGAGTGTGGGTACCAGTGGCAAGGGGAGTGAGGTAGAAGCTACTAGAGGAGGCACACAACTCCAAGTTCTCTATACAGCCAAGAGCTATAAAATGCATAGGCACTTGAGACTGAATTATTGGTGGCCCTGCATGAAGCGGGAGATTGCCTGGTTTGTGGAGCAGTGCTTAACCTGCAGGAAGGTCAAGGATGAGCATCAGCGGCCTCATGGAAAGGTTCGGCCACTACCCATCGCATGTGGAAGTGGGAGGAAATCACTATGGACTTCATTACAAAGCTTCCGAGGATGGTGAGGGGCGTGGATGCCATATGGGTTATCGTGGACAAACTATCAAAGAGTGCCCACTTCATTCTAATTTTCGAGAGTATATCCTCGGAAAATTTAGCAGATATTTATGTTCGAGAGGTGGTAGCTAGGCATGGGGTGCCAGTGACGGTAATTTCGGATAGGGATGTTCGGTTTACATCTCGGCTTTGGAACAAATTCCACTAGGAATTGGGTACTCAGCTGCTTTTCAGCACGACATACCACCCTCAGACAGACGGTCAGAGTGAGAGGATAATCCAGACACTGGAGGACATGCTTCGAGCCTGCATGTTGGATTTCAGAGGGAGTTGGGATACGTATCTCCCACTGGCAGAGTTTTCATACAATAACAATTATCATGCCAGTATCGACCGAGCTCCATTCGAGATGTTATATGCTTGGAGGTGCAGGACCCTAGTATGTTGGGACAAGGTTGGGCATCAGGTCATGGGGAGCACTGAGGTAGTGCTCAAGACGATCGGTTTGATTCAGCAGGTGCGCGACCGGTTGCGAGTCGTGCAGAGCCTTCAGAAGAGTTATGCTGATTGATGATGATCGAATCTCGAGTTTCAGGTGAGGGATTTTGTTTTTCTGAAAGTGTCACCCCTAAAAGGGATTATCTGGTTTTGTAAGAGGGGAAAGTTGGGGCCTTGATTCATAGGCCTGTTCAGGATCATAGCTCGAGTGGGCAAGGTGGAATATCCTTTAGAGCTTCCAGAGGATCTTAGTCAGATTCACAACACCTTCCATGTGTCCCAGCTTTAGAAGTGTGTTGCTGACGAGTCCGCAGTTGTTTCCTTGGATGACATTCAGGTGGATGGGAGCCTGAACTATGTCGAGAATCCGGTCGCCATCTTATATAGGAAAACGAAGGGTCTTCGCAACAAGGAATTGAAGTTGGTGATGGTACAATGACAGCACCGGAAGGGCTCCGAATGAACTTAGGAACCAGAGGGGGAGATGTGGGAGAATTATCCCGATCTATTTACGGCTATGGACTTTGAGGGAGAAGTCTAGTTCAAGTAGGGGAGAGTTGTAACACCCAAAAACCTTGTACATCTTGAAACCCTCAAGAATTTAAGTATAAGCATAATTGGTCCCTTGAGTACGTTGGGCGTACCTATGCGTACGCTTAGCGTACTCTACATGAATGATCGCGGAGGAGCATCATGTACGCTAGGTGTACGTGAGGGTATGCCGAGCGTACGCGTCAGAGGGTCAAAACCCTAAATCCCGGACTTGTTCCCCTATTTAATCATCCTCTAGCCTCTTTGACCAAACCCTATCAGCCTCTTGAGCCACTTTTCGTCTTCTTTTAGCTGGGGTATTGTGTGTGAGAATTTTAAGCTTAAGGAACGGATTTTGGTGGGAATTTTAGAGTTCTTTCAAGAAGTATAAGTTGTTGTGCAAGCTTGGAACGAGTTGGTGCTTCAAGATCCTGCCTAATAGTCATCATGCAATGCTTCTGGAGGTATAAATCTTGCACCTTTCAATCTTAATCTCTAGATCTAGTTAGGGTTTCTTGTTTGGTCACTTTTTGGATGATTTTGGACCTTCTTTGAGAGTTAAGCAACTCTAGGAGAAGGGATAGACATATCTGAGGTCCTTTGGTCCTTTAGTACCATAAAAATGGAAGCTTGATGAGAGCTTTGGCCTCATGCATGGGCTAAAGACCTTGGAAAGGTCTTAATGGAGAAGTTTGGTGTGTGTGAGTCATGCAAAGGCATAAAGTTTCCAACTTTATACCTTAGGACATCTTTACAGACTTAGATCTGGCTTTTGGACGTAAAGGACTCGAGTATTAAGCACTTAAAGTGGAAAGTGCTTAAACTGAGGGTACGTTGGGCGTAACCCAATGTACGTGGAGCATAGTCCCATGTCCCAGTATGCTGCACATACCAGGATGGTACGCTGAGCGTACGCAATACAGATGGGCCGAACCTGTTTTAGGCCCTTAGGCTATTTGGGCCTCATTTGATTTTTGGGCCTGGTGTAATTTGGGAATTATGAGTCATATAATTGTTGCGGGCCATGGAATTTGTGTTGGTCCTTTATTGGGCCAACAAGCTCATTAAGGATTTTGGACTTGGGCTTTGGACCGATTAGAAAAAGGATAGATATTTGGGCTTATGGAAGGGTTGGGGGAGCTGGATTCCCTTAGTTAACCAAAGTTCTAACATTGATTAATATTATCATTCAGCTTGGGAGGTTTTTGACTGTTAAAAGGGCAGCTGTTGTATTCAGCGGACAGAGGTGAGTCTTCTTACCATACCTATGGGTCTGAGGCACCAAGGCCGGCCCATTATGTGATGATGATATATGTGTTAGTCTTTTTGTGTTTTGATATGATATATGATTGTGTGTGTTGCATGAAGACCTCAAGGGGAGCCCGTGGCATTGAATGTAAGACCATGTGGGGTAGCCCATGGCAGTCCTAGGTAAAGACCATGTGGGGTAGCCCATGGCATTGGATGTAAGACCATGTGGGGGAGCCCATGGCAGTCCTAGGTAAAGACCATGTGGGGTAGCCAATGGCACTAATACAGGTTTTATGTATGCATGGTTTATCTGATATATGGGTAGCTGTAATTAGCTAACATGATATGTATATGTGTGGTGCATAGTATGCTCTTGGAAACTCACTAAGCATTTCACTTATAGGTTGTTGACTTGTTTTAGGTACATCTAAGCCCAAGGGCAAGGGCTAGGCGTGATGATGCAGCGCGCACTCTATCTTTCTCTTTCACTATTAGGAATTGGGGACACTCTGATGATTTGAATAAGTTGTAATGAATCATTAATTTGAAAACAATTATTTTGGGATTTCATGGTTTACGCAATTATGTTTTATTAATTAAAAGTGAAAAAAAAAATTCTTGAAAATTTGGGTCGTTACATGTATGTTGTTATCAATTAGAGAAAACATAGATCCTTATAGGTTGCGTGCGAACTTAAGTGTTACGATTTTCCACTTTACATGTTTTGATAACGTATAAAACCCTTCAAAAGGCACAGGAAGTGGTGTTTTGAATGAGAACGCCAAATACGAGAGAGTTTCAGCCAAGATTTGGACTGTTGATCGGGACAGTCAGGGTTATTTGACATATTATGGTCGGGTTCGTGTTCCTACATCGAAGGTAACATAATTTTATCTACATCAGAGAGTTTGTAGCCAGGTACGCGGTGCTAGTTCCTATAGTCTTTGTTGGTGATTTCAGTTCAGATATCAGTTTTGGAAAAGGTTCCACGAGGAGATGGGTGTTCAATTGCGATTTAGCACACCGTTCTACCCACGAGCAGGCGGTCAGAGGAACACATGGTTCACACCTTGGGAGTTATTGGAATTGGTATCTTCCATTAGTAGAATTTTTCCAAAATAACAAGTTTCACTCTTGTATTGGCATGTCTATTGTGAGAAAAGGGCATTAAGAGGGAAAAGGGTCTAGAACGAGATGTGACTAAAATGGTTAAGCAATTGTCGAGGACAATCTGAGGTTTACCAAATATTGGTTGCTTATGGACAGTTGGAAGTGTATTGTAAATTTTGGAAGGACCATATTGACATACTCTGAGAAGCGGTAACTCTTGTTCAGAAGTGATAGTAAAAATGAGAATATGAAAATATTACCATAAGTGGAAGTGAATAATTAAATCTATGTAAGATTAGAAAACTTAAATGCAAGAAGGATGTTCAAAGGAATGTACTTTGAATATGAGACTTCGTTTCCATGGAATTTCTCACCATTGGAATACTTTGTAATGTTTGTTGCCAAGTCTCTATGATGTTTGTACATAGTCATTACAAGAGGATCATTACATATAACTTTAGAATCTAACATATTATAGTAAATGACAAGAATTTGGTATTCTTACATTTATGATAAGGATTTGGAATTGTGAAATGAGTGTCACTGGAAATGTTTATAATTGATCTATTTCACAAAATAAGGACCATAGGTAAAACATAGTGTGCATGCTTGGAGCATGGGATGACTATTGTTTTAATTCAAGTATTACACTGATCAATCGAAAAATTACACAATGAATAATGTGTAATCAATATGGTGACTAAGTAAAATGTGTTTTATTTATATTCAAAAGTTTTGAGACCATATTGGCTTCGATTATTAATATGTGTCACTTTGCATGTTTTGACTTCCTAAATAATTAGGTTATGCAAACTATCCACAGTCGATCATACTTTGGAAGTAGGTATTGAAGCTAGAATGCCATGACTGGGTCAGTAGATTGTCTAAAGGCATTTAGACATAGCACAAGTTTGATGCAGTGTTCATGAGTACTTCTGGAATAAGATTCGAGTATTGGATTAAACCCACGCTCATCTGAATCACTTCATGGATTTTATCACAAGTGATTGTGAGACGCTAATATCTTATATTCTTGAAACCAAGACATGTGAGTTGTAATTTACAAGTCAGTTGCACATTGACATATGTAAACGCACCAGTAACTTGGTGTTATAAAACATATTGTTGTGTGTGATTTGATGAGTAAGTACAAGCAAGCATATGAGTCGTTTATCCGTTACTTTTACCCTCAGAGGGATAAAAGCGATATATATGGGCCCCTTAATGATTTAGTGATGACAACCCTAAGCGCTTGGCCAAGCCTGGACTAATTTGATTTGTTCAATTAGTCAGTCTTCATAAATCGGAAATCGAGAAACAACAAATGGACAGAGAGAATGATTATAATCCATGTCTCATGTCCATACGATATCTAGAATGGAGGAATATATGATCCCTTTTCTAATGGACGCGTCATTGACTAGGTCAGAGTTCAAAAACGACTTTTAAGAGCTATGATTGCTAGTCGGGTTGTGGAGTCGTACTTGCAATAATAGTTATTAGACTTATCCAAGTGGGAGACTGTTGGATTAGGTGTCTAAGCCCATAACTATAATTGGTATGTACTTGATCCGAGAGTAGCATGGTCCATTTCGGGTTGCATATCACCAGGACAATTTGATAGGATAGATACTTGAGTAAGAGGTTACGTATGATTTATCAATATATTATAAGTTCTAATATGTTAATATGAAATCATATTATTTAATTACTATTGATCAATAATTAATTTGGAATTAGTTATGTGATTAAAAGAGACTAATTAAATATATGGGGATTGATTTGGTAAATCAATGATTCTTATAGTGTGGGCCATTAGTTATTTACGATGAGCTAAACCAATATGGTAGTCCATGGATAGTCCATGGATGTTTAACCCATCGAGCCTAAGTAATATGAAAGGTCATAGGCATTAGGGTTTGCAAGGATGTAACTCTATACTCTACCACACTATAAAAGGACTCCCTTAGCACCCAAAATCAGACACTAGAGTTCTTGGAGTTCATTAGAGTCGATTTTGGAGCTAGCAACATCTCTCTCTCAAGTTCTCCTTTTTCCTATGTGTATTGTGAACCATTTGAGGCATCACACATGGGATGCTAAGTTCTTAAAGGTCAAATACAACAAGTTCTAAAAGCTACATAAAGAGGTAAACTCCTAACTAGTATTTTATGTTATTTATGTCAATTGTATGCTAGTTGTAGGCTTAATGCTTTGGAAACAATATTGCATGTATAATTAGATAACACATAGATCCAAAGCATTTAGGGTTGTACGTGCACCATAGGTTGTTGTGGTATACTAAAACCCAACAATGTCGCCATTCGAACTGTTATGTGGTAAGAAGTAGGGATGGAAAAAATCATCATACCCAGTAGGGAACCCATAACTCGCACCCAACGTGATCGTGGAATCCCTAATCGAGAATAGAGACAAGGATGGGGAATGGGATACCCCTAATCCCCGACCCTGGACCAGGTCCCTGTAGATTTTAATATATAAAAATAATATAAACATATATTTATAGTGAAATTTACAACACCTATAATTTATGTAACTAACTTAAGTCTTTAATAGTTATTTGGTTGAAATTATATTTTTTTCTTCTTTGTTTATCTAGTTTAACCTTTTACATATATATATATATATTTCTCAATGATTAATCAATTTTTGCTTCAAATATCACTTTGATAATTTTTTTCAACTTAATTTTCCATATATTTATTTAGTTTTGGGTAGAAAATTTGTTGATAGTTTTTATGTATTCTATGAATATTTTTTATATTTGTAAAATCTTTAAACTTATGTTGGAAATTTATATTTAGAGTTTTTCTTACGTAAAAGTTATTATATTAAAACAAAAAAAGATTATTGATTTTCCATCAGGGATCCTTCCCGTTTGGAGTGTGTATGAGAATACATTTATATTCCCCAGTATCGATGGGGACAGAGATGAGAATTGAAATGAGAACGGGGATTGGGGTATTCGGTATTCCCTGACCGTGTTGCCATCTATATTCCTCAGTTTTTAGTTTGTTGAAATTGATACTTTAAAGATTATATATTGAAATTTCTTGGAGGCTTCTTTTTATGATTTTTAATGACTAAAAAATAAATCTCTTAAAATAATAACTAGCAAATTTATATAGTTTTTGCCGCTCATTGTGTTGTTAAATAATCATGAATTGCATAATCAGTTTTTTAACTTAACACATATATGTTTTCAACTAAGTATTCGAACCTTGTGTGTTCTTAACAAAATTTAGAATGTTCTTAACAACCTTATTACCTTTATATACGTATTTATCTTTCACAAATCACCATCCTAAAAAGCTTTTGAGATATCAAAGTTGCAAAATACTCAATATTATGAAATACTTATTCAAGCTGGAAATGAATATACGGTAGGTTAAGTTATGAAGCAATCATATATGAGAAAAGTGAATATACCGTTAAGGGTATATAAGTTTAAGTACTTAAACTCATCATACTACGTCATTTCATATATATATATATATATATATATATATATATATATATATATATATATATATATATATATATATATATATATATATATATATATATATATATATATATATATATTGTAATTGTCTAATGTTCTTATAATTCAACTTATAATTTTATTTACTTCCAAAATTTTTATAAATTTTACATTTATTTTTCTTTCATATAATTTTATTTTAAACTATAATATATATAGTCCAGTAGGAGTTCGATAAAAATATGTGTTGTAAGAGGAAAATAATAGTGAAATTTTAAAAATCTTAAAAGTAAATCAAGTTAGGTTGAAGTTTAAGAACATTATAATAAATATATAAAACAAAATGACGTGTTATAATAAGTTTGAGTACGAAAGCTTATATACCTTTAAGGGTATATTCACTTTTCTCATGACAGATAATATTTTCATTGAAAGTTATGAGATAGCGTCCTAAAATGATGTCGAATAAAATCCTGAAACAGTTGATCCTTTAATAATATATGTTACAAAAAAATCAATATCAATATCTACGTAATATTACTCTAATCTTGATATATTCGTGAGATTATTCATTACAGATTTATTATAGATTTATAAGGTAGTCCACATCCGCTACCATTACGTCATAATAAAAGCCATGCTTACGATTTTGGGTTCGTAGACTCTTGTGACCGGTTTCTTCCAACTTTTTCTTCACAATTTCACAATTTCGACTGCCGCTCTTGAATTTTCTTTTTTGTTATGATGTTTTTTTTTTGAAACGGCTTCTCTTGGGTTTTATATGTGACCTTCCTTAGTAGATTTTTGTTTCTCTTCTCAAAGTCAAATTCAAGGACCCGATACTTGTAATTTACTAAAGTGCCAATTTGCTCCAAAAATTACTCCCACATCCCAGGTGCTGTTTTAATTATACAAATATAAACTCAAAATTATTTGTTTATTATATTTAAGAAGTTTGAATTTATAAGAAAAGTAAAAAAAATATTTAATTATAAAAATTAAAGTATTTTTTTTTTAATCTTTTTAATTTAAACAAATAATTTAGATAAATAAATAAAAGAAATCAATGAAACTTTAATTTTTTAAATTATAATTAAAGTCCATTAATAAAATTGATATGCATTTATTATTAGATTTAAATAATATATGTAATTTAATAAAATAGAAAAAATATAAAATGATATTTGGAATAAAAATTAATTTAAAATAACTATAAAATTACATGTGGCAAAATGAATAAGAATATAACATATGGTAAAAAAAATCTTTATTTATTAGGGTATATATATATATATATATATATATATATATATATATATATATATATATATATATATATATATATATATATATATATATATATATAACAAAAGATTTGTAAGAACTAGCGAACTGAAAATCAATTCATTATTTTTCAACATCAAAAACGCTAATCTTCTCCAAATGATACGTCTAAGTCATATCTAGACTCAAAAAAATTTGATTTTTTTTTCTTTTGGTTTTTTGTATGACTGCTGATGAGCACAATTAGTAGTCATATAGACTGTTGATTGCTTATCAGCAGTCAATATGACTACTGATTGTGCACATCCAGAGTTCGTATGGCTATTGATATTGCTCATCAGTAGTCCGTAAAACTGCTGATTCTGCATACATGGAAATTTCGGGAAAAAAAAATAACAAAAAGTGTCAAATCTTATTTAGCCAAGATATGGCTTAGACATACCACTTGGACAAGATTAGTATTTTTAGTTCTCATAATAACTCAGCCCTATATATATATATATATATATATATATATATATATATATATATATATATATATATATATATATATATATATATATATATAAAAGAAAAAATAGGAACCAAAAAGAATTAGAAACTTTAGAAAATTTTATTTTTAGCTTAACATCAATAGTATATTTGTTATAAATGGCATTTTTTTTGTCAATTGTTAAAAGAATTGACATGATCGTAAATAAAGACAAATTTCAATCCATTTTTATAGGCATATAATCTGATCTTAAAAACTTGATCTGATTATTATTTCTCAAGCTCTCGTCATGTTCCAAAAAATAAAATCTCTTTTCCTTACCACTTTTTACCATCGACAAACTACTATTGTCATTAATGTCTTTACCACTGTTGCTACCCCTGTTGTCGCCGATACCACTCTAACAATGCTACCTATTGTCATTGTTACCTCGCTATACCGTCCACTACTTTACTACCGCCTCAGACCGCTTGTAAAACTCACCAAGTGCCTATAGCTTCTCAAATCTGAAGTTTTCTGACGACTTCACCTTCTCCGGCAACTTTTCCTTCTGACATCATTCCTTTAATGTTTGCACCGTCAACGCTGCCTCAGTCTTTGCTAATGCCACTCCACTACCACTATCTACCGTCATCGTTACCTCACTCCACCATTCACTGCTCTACTACCGCCTCAGACCGACCAGAAAACTCACCAACCGCCTTCAGCCTCTCAAATCTGAAGTTTTCTAGTGAATTAACCTTCTTCAACGAAGGTCCTGAACATTGTTCCTTTCACTGCCTTTGGTTCTATAACTTTAGGCGAAACCCTACACCTGTAACTTCATCTACAAGGCTCCCAGATCTGAAGTATAACGTCCCAAAAATGAAGACCAAAAATTTTGATTTTTATATTAATAAAACCATTATCCATAAAAATATCATAAAACCATAGTGAAATCAGAGTATATTAAATAACATTAAAAAATATTAGAGTCATGTAAGTTGAGGAAAAATGTGGTGTTTGTCGTGCAGTCATCTCGAGCTCTTCCCCTTCGAACCAGAAGTACCTGAAATATAAATTGATAACCATATACTATGTATATCAAACATATAATGGGCTATGCGCGACATCGAGCCCCGCTCGGAACAAATCTGTCAGTCATCAGTTCCCGCCTCGCATCAGGGCCCACTCGATATACATAAAAACACATAAACACATGCAAGAATCACAAAGATAAATACCATACTATATAATCATCAGGCCCGATCCCTCATTGGGCCCCGCCCGGTAAACATATAAAAATATATACATGCAGAGTTATGCAGACATCTAGCATCCTAATCATAATAGATCATGGGCCGACATTGGTGCCTTTGACCTGCCAAATACAGTGAGCTAGTGAGGAACTCACCTCAAGCTGTTGAGTTTCTCAGATAGAATTTTTTGGTCTATTGATCCAGAAAATCCTCACGCTAACATCATCAATTAATATTAAATTTATAATTGGATCTCGACCCATAATCAAGAATCTAAAGTACTTGACCAACATCCATGGTAAAAGATCATTTTACCTTTTTCTTACTTGGACCAAAACCAAGGCCCAACCCATTTGCTCAAAAAACCCATTTTCCTAAATGTCATCAAAAAGCCTAATATGGCCCAACTTCCTAATTCAGCCCAAAAACCATCATGGATAAGAAAGCTCATAACCTAGAAATGGCCCAAAGTCAGAAGTCCAATGGACAAACAAGGCCCAAACACTAGAAGTACAAAAAATGGCCAAAACATGTGAAAGTCAACCCAAAATTCAAACAGATGAGTACGCTAGGCGTACTCAGACTTACACTTAGCATACTCCTTCTAGGGCTAGTACACGTATCGTAAGAGCTGAGTACACCCCACGTACTCCGTAGACAGCCAAGCCAACCCATTAAGCACTTAATCGGTTAAGCCATCAAGCCAAACTTTAAGATTTGATCCTAAATGGTGACTTTACACGTAAAATTGGCAACTTTACTCCCATGCATGACTTAATGGGACCCAAACTCAAAACAAACCATAATAAGGATCCTAACACATGAATGGACCAAAATAACTCACAAGGTTGCATTTTTATGGACAAAGGACCTTAAAGGTGCTAAGATCTAATATTCATGGCTTCTGGAGCAGACCATAATCTCAAATGTGGCTTAAAAGACCCAAAAAATGCACAAATAACACCCGAAGTTGGATCTAGCATAAACAACCATCAAGATGAGAGCTTTTTACCTCAAATGGCTTGCTAAGATGAAGATGACTTTGGATCTACAAGCTCAAGCCACTCCCAAGCAACCTCCAAGTTTTCTTCTTCTTCTACTTCACCAAAAACACCACCAAAACTCACTTCCATGCTCAAAACTCACAAATTGCAATTAGGGTTTCGATTTTAGGGTATAGAGAGATAGAGATTGTTCATTAGAAGGTCCGAGGGTGTCTTAAGTTGTTTAAATAGGGCACAAACCCTAAAAAGTAGGGTTTGCCCCTGCATTGCATATGCTATCCGTACTCCCACATACACCCACGTACGTGGGTGAACTCGTGATCCTTAAATGAGCTAGCACGCTAAGCGTACTCATAGAGTACACCTTCGTACTAGCTAGTGTCACACCCCACTAAAGCGGAAATACAGGACGTAACAGTACAATGGGTTTCATAGCAAAAGTTAAAAGACAACATCAACCATAGTATTAAAAAGCATTACAATTTACAATTAGTTTGAACAACTTTTTAAAATAAATTACAATGTATTTGAAAGTGAACACATGTAAATGCTCCTACAAGTGATGTGTCTCTATGTTCCTCTTACTAGATGATTCCTGAAAAAGCATGTAAAACGAGCGTCAACTATAAAATAGTTGGTGAGTACTCACAAGTTTATAACATAATATAGTTTGAAATCATGAAAATCAAAATGTTGATAACAGTTTCTATAAACAACTTTTCATTGCTAAAATAAGTAAATAAGTTTTCATGAATAGAAGTTCGTTGCTAAAACGAGTAATAAAGTTTCCATAAATAGAAGTTTGTTGCTAATATGAGAAACAAAGTTCGTTTTCATCATGAGAAATAAAGTATGTTAACAAAATGAGATCCAAAGTTCATATTCTCATTGGAAATAAAGTTCGTTGCTAAAACAAGTAAACAAGTTTCGTTGCTAAAATGAGTATACAAGTTTCGTTCATAAAATGAGTATACAAGTTTCGTTGCTAAAATGAGTATATAAGTTTCGTTGCTAAAATGAGTATATAAGTGTCGTTGCTAACATGAGTATACAAGTTTCGTTAATAAAATGAGTATACAAGTTTCATTGCTAAAATAAGTATACAAGTTTCGTTGCTAAAATGAGTATATAAATTTCGTTGCTAAAATAAGTATACAAGTTTTGTTGATAAAATGAGTATACACGTTTCATTCTAAAATGAGTATACAAGTTTCATTGATAAAATGAGTATACAAGTTTCATTGCTAAAATGAGTAATCAAGTTCGTTGCTACAAGGAGCAAAAAAGTTTGTTACTATAAGGGGCAACCAAGTTCGTTGCTAAAACAAGTAAATGAGTATCTAGTAACAAAAGTTCATTGTTATAATGTGATACAAAGTTTATTGCTATAATGAGAAACAAAGTTCACTGCTATTATTGATAAACGAGTCTGTATGTATATGAGCAAACAATGAGTTACAACCAAAGCATAACTATGACTGATGCCCTATCAAGATCTATGCTTATCGTTCCATAGATTATATGATATCATGCACTCCAACAATCGGGTGAGTGAGGAGTTGTCAATTCCTAATAGCCCTATCAACAATGACCATTGGCTCGAAGAGTTAATGGTTGGAGTAATGTGTAAAGGGAAGGGACTTAAGACGATAAGGCCTTATGTTTCAAGTTGCATAAACATACATAGAGAAATATAGCAAAATATAGCAATCAAGTTTAATACAAATCAATTTAAATACAACGAACAATAAATAGTTTTTCGGACATGCTTTTCCACCCCAAAACATAAAAACCGAAAATAGGGGGAGTCGTGAATACTCACAATGCTTTGAGATAATGAAAATGGTGCCTTGAACTACACTCCACTCGTATCACTATCGATTCCTACAACGATGTTACACACTAATGAGTCTCTAATTTAAATCTAATACTAATATACTTACTACTACAATAGAATTATGCCAATAATGTGTCAAAATTTAGATATTGATAAGTTATAAACATTTTTCTATGAAAATTAAATTCCCATGAATCAATTGTTATATAACAATTTAAGTGGAAAATCCTCATTATTGAAATATTAATATTTAACATTTTAAGAGGTGTTCCAGTGATTAAATATTAAAAAAAAATCAATTTAGTTCTAAAATTTCCCCAAACTTTGTGTTTCAGTTTCAACTGAAGTCAAAGATGTTAAGATAATTTTCTTGTCTAACTATTTTTCACCATTTTAATTCCTTGAATAATCATAAAATCATGTAAAAATAGTAAATTATCATGCCAAATTCTTATAATTTTTGTGTAACTTTTTTACAGTGCACATAGTTTGGGAAAATGATTTAAAGTCATTTTTGATTAATAAATCTCTATTTTTAAAATTTAAGTGTGTTTAATACTAAGAAAATAGAAGTAAATAGTAAAAAGTTAAAACAATTCTCCAAACTTTGTACAATACTGATATGCAAGATATATAATCTGGGAAAAATAATAAAATGTATATTTAAATAGTTTAACCCAATGTTTCTGATTTTTGTGTATTTATTATAGCAAAAATCAAAATAAATAGGAACCGGCTTATTAACTTCTTCAAACTTTTTGTACCACTGGTAATTAATATATATATATATATATATATATATATATATATATATATATATATATATATATAATCTGGAAAAAATATTAAAGTTGATGTTCAAATAGTTTAACTATTTTTCTTTATTTTATTACTTGAAATAATCATTAATTCGTGAAAAATTATTAAAAAGAAGGTAAAATTCACTAAACATTTTATTTATGATTTATATAATATATAAGATATTCTGATGAATGTTCATAATTTTGGGTAAGTGTACTTATTTTTCATCAATTTAATCCCTTAAACATTCATTAAATTGGGAAAAATATGAAATCGTCTTCGAAAAATATGGAAATTTTTCCATAGAGTTTTGATGATGTCTAGAAGATGCGAAAATTATAAAATATTGTTTTGTGCATCCATAACTATACGTTTCTATTTCTTTTTCTTCAAAACAAATAAATTCGAAATCATCAAAAAACAACCTTATGAGTGTATGAAACTTCATGAAACGTCTTTAATCAGTTCATAGGTGATATCAATAATTTACCATGATTTATTGACCATCAAAAGTATTTTACATGAATTATTGTTGTATTTGCTTGCAAAAATAACAATAAATCGAGAAAAATAATTTATTTTCTGAAAATTTCCATATCATCTTTTTGTGCTGTCCAAATTATGGGAAAAATCGGATTTGAGCATAAAAGAAGTTTTAAATATTTATTTGTGAATAAATCCTTTTATGACATATTTGAAAGCTTTTTAACAACCTACTTTGATCATCAATCATCTAAGCTTGAAGATGATGACATGCATGTTGGTTTTTGGGTGAAATACTACCACCATATTCATAAAAATCTTGGTTATGAACATATGATTCATAATCCATCCATAAAATGGTATAGAAGTAGAAAAATATGCATGAAATGGTGAAATTATGAGTGGAAATGAAGGGATAATGCTTGGCTTTTATGATTACCTTAAGAAGAACACTTGAAGAAGATGATTTTTGGTGTCTTGAGACTCATTTTTCTAGAAAAAGTTTGTCAGTTTGGAGGGAGGATGAGACAAAATGGTAGTGGAGTGTGAGAGAGAAATAAGAGAGAGTAGACGAGTAGTGTAGTGTGTAGAGATGAACAAAATGATTAAAACTTGGGGAAAAGTGTCTGGGAGAGGGGGTGGATGACTTTTGAGGGTATAATGCCCTCCTTCCCTTTTAATGCTATAAAAAATTTAATTCTTTTATAAAAATTTCAAACTTTTTATAAAATATACACCCTAACCTAGTTTTTATTCATGAAACCTTGGTTTTTGACTTATAAATTAAGGATAAATGTTAATGATTTAATTTTTATTTTACTTGATTATGTTTTCCTAAATTTAATTATTTTAAATTGATATTGTAAGGTTCGTAACAAATTTATGGAGTTTTAGGTGTTAAAGTTTATAAATTTGAGATTTTAGGGCTTTTAGGGTTTTTTCGGATTTTGCTAAACTTTAGATATCAACATAGATTGAATTTTGGAGGTATCAAATTATTTTTGAGTCTGATAAATCTTTTATAGTTATAAATGATGGTTGTAATTTCTTTTTGTTGGTTTATTGGGATTTCTATTTAGTGACTCTGAGATTCAAGTGAAATTGAAGAATCAAGTATACTAGTCCTAGTTTTCAACTTTGACTTAAGATATTATGAGACTCTGACCTAATTTATACTTCTAGGTCAAGTGCATTATGTGTGTATATGATTCATGAAAAGCTGTTCAAGTCAAGGAATGACTCGAATTTAGATAAGTGTTACAGTTAAAGTAACTATAGAAGTCACATATCAATGTGAAATCTAAGTACACTATCCATCATTTCTAATTGTTTCCAAGTTTCTAGTATGTTATAACATAGCTCCTTGTTACAAACTCTAATATGTGTTGTGCTTATATGTGCAACTAAGTTTATTCAAATCTTGAACTGTCTCAAATTTTGACATTTGTCACAACTAGGGACAAAAATGAGATAAATTTTCTACATTAAGGGGTTAAAGGAAACATACCAAAATATTGAATGTTAAAACTCTCCCCCACCTGAATCAGACTTCATCCTCGAAGTCCGCTGCCCCAAATAACTCTGGGTAGTGCTCCCTTATCTCGTCCTTCAGCTCCCACTTCCAATCTGACCCCTTACAGTGACACCACTAAACTTTCACCAGATCAACAACTCTGTTCCTTAAGGTTTTCATCTTTCTATCAAGAATCGCCACCGGTCTCTCGATATAATTCAAGAGATCATCCACTTAAATATCCTCTAATGGAACCGCCATGAAATCATCCATTAAATGTTTCCACAACTCAGAGACGTGAAATGTGCTATGGATCTAACTAAAATCCTTGGGAAGATCCAAGTGATAAGCAACCTGGCTCACCTACGCCAAAACCCTAAAAGGACCGATGTATCTGGGGACCAACTTGCCCCTCTTCCTAAATCAGATGACATCTTTCCAAAGTGACACCTTCAAGAGAACCATGCCCCAATCTTGGAAGTCTAGATCTGATCGGTGCTTGTTGGCATAGCTTTTCTGCCGACTCTGAGATGTCTGAAGTTTACCCCAAACCTGATGAATCAACTCGGTAGTCTTGAATACATCTTCGGTACTCCTTTTGACTAGCTGATCGACCTCACCCCAACATATCGGGGTGTTGCATTTCATCGAATAAAGAATCTCAAATGGAGGTCGATCGATGTTGGCATGATAACTGTTGTTTTTTTTTTGAAAGAGTGTGATAACTGTTGTTATATGAAAACTTCGCTAAAGGGAGATACGTATCCAAACTCCCACCGAAATCCAATACACACACCTGAAGCATATCCTCCACGGTCTGGATAGTATGCTTGCTCTGTCCATCAGTCTGTGGGTGGAAAGTCGTGCTGAAATGTAGATGAGTACCTAACTCCTCATGGAACCTCTTCCAAAATCCGGAAGTAAACCGAACATCCCTGTCTGAAACCACAAAAACTGGCACCCCATGATGTGCCACCACCTCCTTGATGTATATGTCAGTCAACTTCTCCGTATAGATACTCTCTTGAATCAGAATAAATTGCACACTCTTGGTCAATCGATCTACGATGACCCAAATCGAATCCACTCCACGCGCAGTCTGAGTCAACTTTGTAATGAAATCCATGGTGATCTCTTCCCATCTCCAAATGAGAATGTATAATGGTTGTATCTTGTCATGAGGCCAGTGATGCTCGGCTTTGACTTTCCTGCAAGTTAAGCACCTCTCCACATACCAAGTTACATCCCTCTTCATATAGGGCCAACAATAATCAGGATGGAGATCTATATACATCTTCGCCCTTGGGATGAACAGACAATCTGTATATGTATGCCTCCTCCATCAGAACAGGACGTGCACCACCCCAATAAGGAACCCACAACCTCCGATCGAGATTCAATAACCCTCGATGATTATAATCAAAGGAAGCAACTTGACCCACTATGGGCTCACTCTTTCGATGCTCTTCCTTCATAGCCTCAACCCGTGCCTCTCAAATCTGCTCCAAGAGTGGAGTAATCACTGTCATCCTCATACAAATATCCCTAATTGGAGCCGCAACCGCCTTGCGGCTGAGAGCATTGACCACCACCTCGGCATTCCCTAGATGGTAAAGGATCTCGCATTCATAATCCTTCACCACGTCCAACCATCGGCACTACCTCATGTTCAGATTCGGCTGATCTATTAATTACCTCAGTCTCTTGTGATCCGTGTAAATAGTATAGCAGATTCCATAGAGGTAATGTCGCCAAATCTTGAGCGCAAAAACCACAACCTCCAGCTCTAAATCATGCATCGAATAATTCATCTCATGAGGCTTCAGCTGCCTCGATGCGTAAGCAATCACGTGACCCCTCTACATAAGAACTGCACCCACCCCGAGATCGATGCATCACAATAAACCACGAAATCCTCAACACCCTCCGGCAAGGTTAAAACCGCACCTCACACAATCTCTGTCTCAGGGTCTCAAAAGTTGACTGCTGCTCAAGTCCCAACAAAAAGGGACGGTCTTCTTCGTCACCGGGTTAGAGGAACCACTATCTTGGAGAAATCATGTATGAACCTCTGATAGTAACATGCCAACCCAAGGGAAATCCGAATCTCAGATGGAGACTTCAGAACCTCCCATCCCATCGCTGCCTTATGTAACATCCCAATGTTGAGGTAATTTCAATTTTAGCTCTATGTATGGATAAACATCTCATTCTTGTCCTTGTGTATGATAAAGAGTGCAAAATGGCCCAAAATGGCATTTTAGTAATTTCTGGCTAGAACTTAGTACACTTGGCGTACTCTTCGTACTCATATCATACATGCGAGGGATATAGTACGTTGGGTGTACTCTTTGTACATTGGGCGTATGTGTGAGGTTTCCAAACCCTAAAATTTAGGGCTTACACCCTATTGAAACAACCATATGGCCCAAGACCTTCACCCTAATCAACCTCCAACTGAGAATTTGACATTCTAGAAAACCCTAAATGAGAAGAGTGCTTTTTAGCTCATTTGTGTGGTTTGTTGGTGTTCTTGAAGAAGAAGTTGGTGCAAGGACCTTGAAGCTTGGAAGCAACTTAGATATGGGATTCTCTACTTGCTAGCAACCTCCAGGAGGTAAAAAGTTCATAACTTGATTACTCTACCTTGTATATCTAGATATTTCTTCATTTAGGGCATCTTTGGTCCCAAATATGGTGATTCTTGAGCATGGGCTGCTCTTAACCCAATAAGTTGTTTTGTCAGACCTTATGAAGAGTCTTGAGTCATAAAAATGTAGTCTTGATGCTTAGTTTTACTCAATGAATGTTATAGAAGGCCTTAAGGCATTAAGATGTTGAGATTTTGTGTATTAAGCACTTAATGGACATTTAACGTGACATCCCAGAATTCACGATCATTTTAAAATTTAATTTATGCTTATTTGAAAATCAGAGTATTCATTTTTAATGAATAGTATTGCGGGTTTGTTCCCAGAAAACATGATTAATATATTATCAAAGCATTTCAGAAGAAATTTATTTTGTTTATATTAAAACTTTGGGATGTCATCGTCAATATAGAAACATAAACATAAACAAACCTTATGTTCATTTACCCTAGTGATTTACATCTCCTTTAATATCTCAGTGTAATGTAGCTTCGTATCGACACCTGTTATACAAATAAACCGAGTGGGCCAGGTTGGGAAACCTGATGAGTACATAGAGTTTTCAACCCACAATAATAAAGTTATTATGTTTTATCATCAAACAAATAACTCAATTTGTGTTATCATGTTATTGTTTCTCAAATAATATGAATTTAAGTTATTTTTAAGCTGTGAATTGTGATGTTTTAATGTTTCGTTTATTGTTTAGTTTTAAGACGTGAATTCATGAAGTTAAACTGTGAATGCATGGTTTTATTAAATAGATCAAAGAAAATTCTTTGCACTCCATGGTATTGATTTATTCAGACCAATGGAAAGTCAGCAAGGAACTTGATGTGATCTTAAGGGCCTTCTTATGGCTTATGGGTCATCTGGACTTATAAGAACAAGTTGATTTTTTTAAAATAAGTTGGAAATATCTTATATGCTAGCATTCGATGTCAATGTAATGGCCTTTGTATGGCTTAAGAATGTATTAAAATAAGGAAAGACTTTACTATGGAACTTTTAGGATGATAACCCAATGTACTTTACCTTGTAATTGTTGGGTTTTGAGCATAACAACATTCCTATGGTGTACATGCAACCCTAATTGTTTTGGATCTAAGTTTTTCTCTATTAACATGCAAATACAAACTCCAAAGCAATAACCCTATGACTGACATACAATTTTTGAAATTGACATATAAACTAGGGCAACAATTAGGGTTTGGAAGGAAACGAGGGAAACAATCCTGGTGGTTTACGCTATCATTTCTTATTCCCAAAAGTGGTGGCGCCAACCAAAAACACGGCAGCAGGCCACTGAAAGGAACGATGGCAGCGCTGGACGTCAGCTACTGTTCCGGAGAAGAAACAGGAACAAGGGAGACGAGAACGACACCGACAGCTTCCATAAACGACTGAGAGTGAGGACTGAAAGAAGAAGAAGAAAAGAAGGGTCGCGACAACGTTGGGAGGTGGTTATTTGACATTGAGGTCTTAATGTGAGGATATGAGGACTGACATTGCCGTTAACATGGGTCACCGGTGGACGTCTGGTGGCTTGGGACTTTGACTGATCGGAAAGACAAGAGGGAGTTGGGGTGGTGACGGCGGTTGGAGGGATTCGGGCATAAGGTGGCGGTTGGAGCTTACACCATTAGAGCTAGGGTTACTGGTTGTAACAATTATATACCCACTTCACGAAACTTCTCCCCTAATACCATATTTGGTCCCTCTTTCTTCCTTTTCTTTCAAATTAAATCCAAACATTACTAAATAGCCCCTCCATGACGAATTCTTCTTAATTTAAGTCCAATGTTTACTCTTTAACCCCTGTTTCCACAAATTCTTTCCACAATGAGTTCAAAAGTTACCAATTACAACCTGACTTCTAAAATCATTTTTAAAATAAATCCTAAAATTATACTTTAACCCCTGAAGACCCAATTCGTCAATACCTCCCTAAACACGAAAACTGTCTAAACACTGATCTGCCTGAAGTAGTATGCTGCCACCTGGCTGCTTTCTAAAATCTACCAATACCTCCCTGGTCTCAATTCATTCACCAATCATCTGAAAAACCAGGTTCCGGCCCGGTCGCGGAGCTAAAGGACTCCTACATAGTTGCCTCACACAACTTTCGAATGAAATTCTTCCCTAGAACTAGTTATCATGCCACTGAGATGCTAACAACCTCCTGATCCAACCAATCGGATCAATGTGTCGAATCCCATCATTACCAAATCTACGACTAAAAGCGATTGCTACATGACCAATGGTAGCCTTACATCACAAGCAACCTTAAGCAATCCATTGCTTCCTTGATCTCATAACAGGAGTGATGATAGTTAGTTTTGTTTACTTCTTTTTATAGTTTATTTTAGCATATTTCATTCATAATTTAGATAATTTCCATGCATATTTTCCTTTTTGTTATTTTATGACTATTTCGGGTACTTTCGAATCTTGTGAGCATAATTGCAGGTTTTCGGGTCTAGTGGAGCGGGAGTGTTCGGGACGTATGGGAGGCGATGAGATTTGGTAGACAAAAATGATGTTGGGCTTGATGGGTAGTGGAGATGATGCATGGAGTGATCTTGATGATTATTTGAAGGCTTGAAGAGAAATAAACTTTAAATTTTCAAGATGCGGGGGAATATTCAAGCGTACGTAGATTATTAATCGGGTGAGTTCACGAGCTTTGGAGGATTTGGAGAGGTCAAATTGGGCTTAAAATGAAGAAAAACATGAAGAAAATGGTCTAGGAGGTGATTGGATTCGATCTGGGCTAGTGGGATATGCTTCGGAGGCCCAAAATCTCAAAGAAGCCCATGTCAAGCACCACCCGCGCAGCAACACGCGGGTCGCGCAAGGCTCTGCAGGGGTAATTTCGGAAATCCATTTGGAAGGCTATTTGAGGAAGGTTGGTGCCCATCTTTTGGAGACTCTTAGACATCCGATTTTTGGAGATTCTCTCTGGATTTTTTAAGACTTTTGAAGGCCAAGAACCCTTGAAGAACATCATATTTTTACCTCTTGGTTCTTGCTTAATGTTTGGTACAATTTTCTCTAACTTTGTTTCTTTGGGTTTAGCCATGCTTGGCTAAGCTAATCTTGGTTGACTTTTGGTTAATCCTTTGAACTTTTGTTGAATGTTGAAGAATCCATGAACATGTTCTTGAATCTTTATGGGAATGTTTTAAGTATTAACATCTTATCATTACTTGTATGTTTTAGTTCATGAGTTTAAATGTGTTTGTGGTGATTAGTTGGCTAATTTCTTGATTAAGTAAAGGATCCTCAAATTAGCAAGCAACAAATGATTTTTGTGTTGTTTTTGCTTCACACAATCATAAAAACATTTCCTCCAACATGGTGGTGAAAGCATTTGACCCCTCTTGGTTTTGGTGACTTTTTGGTTCTTAATGCTAGTTGACTTTCACTAATTACATGCTATTTGGAATTAGTGACTTTGACTCAGGAAATTGTTATGAGCTCCTCTAGCCATTTCAACAATTAAGAAAAGTCTAGGTAATCTCAAGCTCCTTGAATTACTATAGCCAAATTAAGGATTTAAATCAAAGTATTGCACCATTGGAATCTAATGATATGTTCATCAAAAGTCAAAGTGAGGAAACTTTAAGTCAACCTTCTCTCCCTTATTGATTTTACATCAAACTCTTATTTTTGTTGCATTTGTCTATTTAAATCATAGTTAATTCTAGTTTGTTTCAAGTGTTTCAAAACACCAAAACCCCCCATTTTATATTTATTGTCATTTTACAAGTATTTTTACAAAGAGATTTTTTCATAGAGTTATAAATTGAACCAATCTCCGTGGATTCGATCCCTTTACCACTATACACTATTTTAGTGTGTAATATTTATGGTTATTATTTGTGTTGGCCTCGACAACCACCAAGTGACGTTCCTACAGTCTTATCACTGGCTTAACCAGGTCTAATACCTCTGGGAAACCCATAAACCCATGAGTGGATTTCCATATCCTCACTGATACACCCGAACTGGTGGTTAGTACTGTCCCTTCCGAGTTCTAACAATGCACTCATGCTATCTTCCAACCTAGTGAATGTTGCGGCTATACCCATAGACTTACATCACTCTAGCACTATCTGCTAACCTAGTGAACGCTACGGCTACCCCCGCAGTCTTCCAACACTTTCCTTACTACCTGATCGCTAATGAATGTTATGGTTACCCCCATAGTCTTACAAAACTTTCCATACTACCTGATCGCTAGTGAATACTACGGCTACCCCTGCAGTCTTACAACACTTTCCATACTACCTGATCGCTAGTGAATGCTACGGCTACCCCCGCAGTCTTACAATACTTTCCATACTACCTAATTGCTCGTGAATGCTATGGCTAACCCCGCAGTCTTACAACACTTTTCATACTACTTGATCGCTAGTGAATGCTACGACTACCCCCGCAGTCTTACAACACTTTCCATAACATCGAACACGCACTTGACCTAACACACAACTAAACTTAATTCATGGCTAGAATCCCAACCTGATTCCCTAAATTCTGGTATCACGCACCGAGAAGATGCGATTCACATGCTGGGGAGTTTTACCGAACTCCCAACTCACACAACCCTCAAACCAAACAGCCACTTGGGTTGTCTTCCTTCTCAACAACGATGTGAAACTTATCCCATTTTAAAAACCACTCCTGCTTCTGAATCCCGAGATATTTCACCCCGACTTAGATTCAACTAAGTCTTGACAATACATGAAAGTTGGAGAATTCCCAATTGTCCTTGCTTTCCAATGATCGATCCGATGACAACCAACTATTTCCAACAAGTGCTCCAGTACCAACCAATCCCCAGTGATCACACACTTCTAAGAACTAGTTGAACAGTTCCTGAATCCTAGTGAAACCAACAATCCCTAATACTTAAATGAATCTCTACTCAAAATCCTGAAGTCCAAAAGGTAGATGCTACAACTAACATCTCAGTAATGATTTACTTCCCTTGGCACTTTCCTCCGCTAATCAATAATGGTTACTGAACTACTGAATCCTGAAAATGATGAATAACCATCCTTTCGGACCTTTTCCGCAGACCTCTGACATAATACCCTTCTTCCCAAAGTGCTCCAACAAATCTCCCGCTCTCGAGCTTTAGAAATCATATCATTCAGGGTCTCACACCCTGACTCACTCACCAACTCAGTCATCCACAACTGAACTGTAGTAGCTGAAACAACCTCTGCCCTAAACCAGCGACAAACTACTCCCAAGACATATTCTACAATACTAAAAGCTGTTGCGGCAACCTTCTCAGCAATGGCTAAGTAGCGCTCATCGAAATACTCAACCATAGCGGTCTTAATACACCCAAACATCTCCGGTAACTATCCCCGGACAACCTTGATCACCTCCTCCCTAATGATCTCACAGACACGATCCTCTGTTTATACTAACCTATCCTGGCTGCCAGCTCCCGATCCGGATCCAATCTCAAGACGTCTCGTAACCACCATTCCGATAATACACGAGAGAGATCACAGATAATCTATATAATAACAGGGAACCAACTCCCAACTAAACCCTAGGGGTTGTAACTTCCTTGCTACGCATATGGGTCATGTGCTTTCAGTAGTACGGGCCCATACTACCTTCCACACCTACCCATATTTGTCCCAAGTCTCATCACAACGCCCTAACTGTATACATAACATGGAGAACACTCAATCCTCACTCCTAGAAGAATTCTAAATATCTCACACCGGCCTACCGCCCTCGCACAACCCACCCATCTATGAAATTTCCACCAACTATGCAACATTAGTGTATACTAGCCATACATTGATGGGTTTTGGTCATAAGACATCCTATGTGCTTATACAAACCCTAATGCTCGGATCTAGGTTTCTCTATTGTACATGCAAGTTATCCAAGACTATAAAGCCTAATTCTAGCATTCAAGTAATCATATTAACATAAGAATAGGTCTATAATGTTACCTTGATTGTTATGTAGCAATAACAATCCCAAATCTCCTTGAATTGACTTTGGAAGGCTTAGAGTCACAAGTATCACTCCTCTAATGGCTTACAAACACCAAGAGCAAATGGAGAAGATATGAGGAGAGAGGGGAGGTATTGAATTCATCCCTAAGAAGCCTTGGGAAGGTCTTACACGAATTCATGAGCCAAGGGGGTTTATATAGGTGTACAGATAGGGTTTCAATCATTATCCTTATCTAGTTACTTGCTTACCAAGCAACCCATAAGATAATCCTTGAATCCTTATCATAGTCGAATTCTAAGGTATTATCACCTTAAATTCGTCCATCCTATACTTAGGATAATCCTTACCTTATTTTTGTAACTATCACATAATTACAATTCAGCCCCTCTAGTTTAATTAATTACACTTGATCACAAAATTAATTCCTAATTAATTATTGAGCAATATTAATTAAAAAAAAATGATTTCTCCTTTAATATATTATTATTATAACATATTAATAAATCATAATAACCTCTCTCTCTCTATTTATTTCTCTAATCAAGTTGCTTTGGTGAAGACAACGCAAAAGGACCATGCACCATCGGGTCAAGTACATACCAAAATAGTTATGGACTTAGACACTAATCCAACGGTCTCCCACTTGGATAAGTCTAATAACTATTCTGCGTATGAATTCAGATCCTGATCTGCAATCGTAGCTTTCCAAAGCCACTGTCAACTCTGATCCTATCAGATACGCGTGTCCTTAGATAAGGGATCATATATTCCTCCATTCTAGATATCGTCTGAGATATGATTTCTAATCATTCTCTTTGTACTCTATCTCGATCTCCGATTTATGACGACTGACTAATTGAACAAATCAAATTAGCCCTAGCCCGGCCGAGCATTTACGTTTGTCATCACTAAATCATCGAGGGGCCCAAAGATATCGCTTTTATCCTACTTTAGATAAAAGGAACGGATAAACTTTGATACAATGCTTGCTTGCACTTACTCACCGAATCACACACAACAATATGTTTTATAACACCAAGTTACTAGTGTGTTTTCATATTATCAATGTGCAACCGATTAGCAAGATACAACTCACACATCTCGGTTTCACGAATATAAGATGTTATCGTCTCACCAATCACTCGTGATACAATTTATAAAGTGATCCAAGTGAGCGTGGGTTTAATCCAATGCTTAAATTCATATTCATAAGCACTCATGAACATTGCAACAAACATTTGCTTATGTCTAATACTCTTTTAGACAATCCACACACCAATTCACGATAGTCTTCATTCATATCTACTTCCAACATATGAACGACTGTGGCTCATTCGAATAATTCGATTATTCTTAATAAATTCAATTATTGTGGAAGTCAAAACATGCAAAGTGAAACATAAGAATAATACTAATCCCATATGGCCTCAAACCTTTGAGCATAAATAAAACACCTTTTACTTATCACCATATCGATTACTCATTATTTGTCATTCCGGGTAATCAACTTCTTACTTGAATTATTACACTTGTCCCATGCTCTTAGCATGCACACAATGTTTACCTACGGTTCTTACTTTTTGTGAAATAGATCAAATTGAACACATTTCCAATCATTCTCATTTCACAACTCCAAATCCTTTTCCATAAGTGAAAGAATATCAAATTCTTGCTACTTATAGAATATGTTAGATTCTAACATTCTATGCAACAATCCTTTCGTAATATCATTGCACCAAAGTCACAAAGACTATTGCCAATGATATTACAAAGTCCTCTATCGGATATTGTTACAAGACAATTCCTTAGATATGATGTCTCTCACTCAAAGTACATTCTTTGAACATCCTTTTGCATAAAAGTTTCTAATCTAGACATAGATTTTCAATATTCAATTCCCAATATGGACACGCTTCCATATTTTCCATATGACAACTTATTCTTAATAGAATCTTATCTATTCATAATAATGTCGATATGGTCCATTCAATACCATGCTTCCAACTACTCACAAACAACTAATCCTCGTCGAACTTTGGATTGTCCTTAGATAGTTGTTTAATTATTTTAGCAAAACCCATTCTAGTCCCTTTTTCCTCTAAATGCGCTAGACATTTGGAAAATTTTAGAATGGTCAAATATTAAAGCATTTGCAATCGATCCTATACCCGAAGCATATGGGACACGACGCATAATGTTTTATTTGCTATGTTCTCAAAATTCGAATTGTGAAGAGGAATGCCGTAATCATAATTGAAAGTTTAAGAACATACTATGTACCTTTGACTAAATTTATTAACATTTCTCGACCTAAGCCTTTAGATTTGAAATGAAGCATAATATTCTCTCCCTTAATTATAGCAAAACAACTATTCCATCCTTACAACTTTGCAAAGAATGACTCTTGTTTTCTATAATTAATACTGCCAACTTGCAATACTTTCCTTAATAATCATACAATCATAACATTTATGCTCCCACTATCATGATGATTATTATAAACCATAACACTTATGCTCCCACTAGCTTCGACATGTATTCATAAACATCTTAACTTTCAGAAAACAATACCTTTTGAATTTCTTAAGTCAATGTTTCTAATACTTAGTACTTTGATAATCCTTTATCAAAACTCCTTGAACTTATACACCTTTACCTTAGATAGTTCATATGTGTGTCTAAACAATTAAGACTAATTGCCAAACCTCAAAATTCAAATTATGGAAAGGGATACCGTAACCATAATCAAATTCGAAAATGCAATTTTACAATCACTATCTTCTTAAAATTTTTCTTAGTGAAAGCATTTCCTCACAATCATTTTCATGAAGGAGGAAATCATATGACACTTAGATTTAAAGCGGTGTATTTGTTCCTATCCATGTGAATTTGTTAAAACCAGAGTTTACGACAAATTCAAACTCATATGGACCGAACTTTCTTAATCTTGATTTCTTGCCTTATGGTAGCACAGCTGTCCACCAGATCTTCCAAGTAGTTAAGCAGCTCACCCTTTCCTATCAATGTACCTTTCATTGATTAAGGTGCCTTGACTTTTATGCGTTCAAAATAAGAACTCATAGGTTTCACATGCATAATTAACTCAACTGGAACAGCACAGAAACAAAATAATGTCAACACGATAGGTTGTAAACCTCAACTCGTGTGCTAGTGATGATCGATAAGGTTTATTTGATTTGTTCTTGAAACTTTTCAAGACCATTAAGACCCCCACTGACTCCTTGACATATAAGATTCTCTTGTCAATAAACATTTCTTGACAACCAAATATTTAAGAGTTAGTGTAGTTTTTATCATAACACTTCATAAAATGGTCCTAGTTGGTCTTTGTCTTATCCAAGACATCACAACTTTCCACATTTGATGAATGTTATAAACCTTCTTAGTACTTGTCACTTATTACCACAATCTTAACTTTAAGACTTGTTATTGGAACGAAGTACGATTGACCTTTTGATTTAACCGTTTCTTCAATTCTTGATTCTTCTTCTAAGACATACAATTGTGCTAAGACTCAGTAAGAGGATCATATAAGATATGGTTCTTAATCATTAAGACCTATCATAAAGCATAAAAGGTACTCTCCCTTCTTCTTAGAATGGAGAAACTTTTATCTTTCTGCCTACTTGATTCTTATTCGTTTTTCTATTTATTTAAACCTTTTTATTCAATTCCGAATTATACTTAATCTTATAAGTATAATCATATTTACTAAACCTTTAGTAAATCATGACGAATATCTTTGTTTCTCTTATGGTGGACTTGATCAACACACAACTATGTGTGCTCGATCTCCTAGTCCTTTCACTTGACACTTTGTCAACGAATTAGTCTAATTTCCAAATATGAAATTTCTCATTCATCATGCAACCAAGTTGCGTGATTCCAAATTTCTGTCCAATTGAAATTTGGGTGATGTGAAACTCTCCCTATTTAGTAAATTCTCGACTTTTCCATAAACACCATAAATAAGAATCATATCCATTTGTTGTAGAAATATTCAAATATCAATTTTAATAACGATTTCATTGCAAGGAAGTAAGCAAATAAATAAGTCAAACGAAAATTTATTTTATTTATAAAAGCAGCAGAAAACATTTGTCGTTACAATGTAAAATCTATTGAAAACTATGTATTTCAGAAGGAAAATTTCTAACAACTCTATCATAACTATCTAAGCTCAAAATCTAATCTTCAAGTCCATGCGATAAAGATCCATTTCTTGTGATTAGATTCATCTTGCTCTTTCACCAAGCTTCCTTTCTTTTCACCGATCCTGCAAAACATTCAAATGCAATCTTATCACATCATGTATTTGAATCAATGAATAGGAACTTAACGAAGTTAGATAGTGGATTTTACCTGAAGCGTAGTCATACTCTTTGACTCTCCCATCTTTGGAATTTTCAGGCTCTTGGGGCAGACTTCTATCCAACGCCCTTTCTCTTGGCAGCAAACGCAGGTCGGTTCTCCTAGAACGTCCTCAGAAGCATGGTCGGTTGACTTTCCCAATAAATATGCTCCATTGCTTGGCCAAATCATTTCTGATTCAGTAGCAATAAGCATGTAAGTTAGGTTAATGAGGTTGTCGTCATGATCCATCATATAATACTTTCTTTTGAACTCATTATATGATTCAGGGAGTGATTGCAGAACCCAGTTCACAGCCAACTCATCGGGAAATGACACACCCAACATAATCAACCTATCGATGTGTGATTTCATTCCTAAAATGTGGGTACACACGGATTTACCATCTTCATGTTTAATTTCCAATAGGGCCTTAGTGATATTGAACCTTTCAATTCTTCGATCTTGTGGGTTAGGGAGAACAATTGGAGGAGGTGGAGGAAGTGAAGCATGATTTCTTGTTCCTCGATCGAATCGTGGAATACCATCTTCATGTGGAATGCTTGTTCCACGGGATTTGGGAAGACCATGGTTGTCGAACTTCGACATCTACAAAACGGGAGAAAACAAGTTCAAGTTAGTTGATCGATTGAGTCCTTAGTAAATCACCCAAATGAGAAACTAAGGTTAGGACCCAACACAATACGTACAACCTAAAAAAGGGATGCCGTAATCTAGTTGCAGAATATTTGAAGGTAAGTGAATGACTATTCACTAATTTCCACCATGAAAAACGAAAAAGAAATTTAAGTTTTAAATATATGAAAACTCCTAGATCCTTTGAGATTCATTGAACATTTCAATGGCATGTTTAAATCTCGATATGCCCCTCTTGTTTGTGACTGGGATGCCGAGGATCACAAAGCGGGTGTGAATAACCATGCAAACTTACATGGTGCCGTCACATGTTACAGTCACCTATTCGATGTGCCGGTAAACCACACACGCTCCACCGAACTATGACAAACATTGAGTCACCCTTTGCTACCTTTGCTTAGAACCATTTAGTGTGCCGATAAACCACAAACGCTCCACTAACGTCTTTGTTGGGCTTAGAAGATTGCGTCTTTTGGGCTCGTCTTTTTATAATGTTTTGTATTACGGTTTGGGCCTGTCCAACCGTGAGTCTTTTATGCTTTGTATATAAGCTTATGCTTGCATGCATAGTAGGTTAAGGTTTTAGAGATCTGAGAATACGATATTTTCCAGACGACTAAAGGTTTCTTGATAATACTTGTAACCTTCCAATCCTCTACAGTTGATGTTCTTAATCGAGCTCTTCTGAGGATTTTGTTTTAATCATTCGACACGTTTGATTCAATCTTGTTCTATTATTTTGCTGTGTTTATACCGTCATTGTTTATATACTTGTTCAAGATCTAATCGATCTTCACAGATTAAAAGAAACTTTAATCTCATCAATTGGTATCAGAGCAGGAGGCTGTATAATTGATACACATCTTTTCTGTGAAAAAGATTTTCATTAGGGTTTTTCCGCAAACATCAATATTTATTGAGCCGTCATCTCTTTATTGACGTATCTTGATAATTATTATTTTGCCCTAATCTGCTTTATTACAAGTCTGATCTTTGAACAGGTTTTTCGATCATAATGGACGCAACACAATCAAACGTCATTAATATTTCCAACAGCATTGGTTCGACGACAAAGATTCTGATCTTATATACCCATGATTATGAAGTATGGGCACATCATTTTGAAGACTATGTTATTGGATCGGAGGAAAATGGGTATTTAATTTGGGAAGCCATCACCAACGGACCGTTTTCTCATTCTGCAACGTCCAGAATCATTAAAACTCAAAAAGAATACAATGATCTGCTCAAGGACGTGAAAGACATTGCACAAGATGAAAAGGATAAGTTCCAATGCAATATCAAAGCACTAAGATTGATCCGGTTCGACCTTCAGTCCGATACATTCAGATTGGTTAGCTCATGTACGACAGCGAAGGATGTTTGGGACAGACTTCGTGAACTGTACTCTACAGACGAAGATCTTGAACATTCTATTCAAACTCTGCTTCTATCTGAGTTTGGTGAATTTAGACAAGGGGCTGAAGAATCTGTGATCCAGACGTTCGATCGCTTCAATCATCTTCTAAGCAAGATGATCAAACATGATATCGAAAGGAAGCTCATCGAACAGAAGGTTACATTCCTGAATGGTCTAAGGTCTGAATGGAGAGCAGTAGTTTCCACGGTTAAAGCCCATGAGCAATTTAAATCATACTCTTTGGCGAAACTGGTGGGAATTCTCAAGTCTCAAGAGAAAACCGTGGTGCAAGAAAAGAATGTTGTTTCCGGTCTCGGTTCGTTGGCTCTCTTGTCAAAAAGTAAAGCCATTATGGAGGATGAAGACCTCAGCCTGGAAGAATATGATCTCACATCAGAAGATTATGCCTTGATGGTATCCAATCCCAAAAGGTTCATAAAGAAGAAATTTCCCAGCAACAAAAACCGAAACTGGCAGGGAAGTTACAGCTCTGAAAAGATGGTTAATGAACCGAAAGCTGAGGAGCACAAGAAGGAACCAAAGGTTGACGGAGACTCTGGGGTGAGCTGTTTCTACTGTGGTGGGAAAAATCATTATGCTAAGGACTGTGTCCTCAAGAAAATGGCTGAGAAAGATGATGGGAACGATGAGGAAGTTGTGTTGCAGAAAAGACTAGATGAGTTGAGAAAGAAGAAGTCTGCTGCTAACCCGCCTAGTAATGCTCTTATTGTGCAGGGTTCTGTTCCAGGTGATGAGTTCGGTAGCACGGAAGTTTGGTCTACCGACTCAGAAGACGAGGAAGTGAGGCAGCCTACTCATGGAAAGGCGTTCGTGTCTAAGGAAAAAGGAAGTGGTGGTAAATGCCTTATGGTTTCTGACGTATCTCAATTGAGGGGATACAACACCGATGGAGGCAATGATGGACAGAATGTAAAGGAGGACATGTGCTTCACAGCCAAACCACTCAGCCAGCAGTTCAATGAGCTTGATGAACTGATAAAGAAGGTACAATATGTTTTTATTTCATGTAAAGTACCATCATCCTCTTATGAGAAAGAACTAAAAAATGTCAATACAAGAATATCTCATCTAGATAGTAGCTTAACTCAAACTCGGGTCACAAATTCTAACCTAACTGATCAATTGAGCAGGGCTGCGTCGAAGAGTGAGGAGCGGAGAATGTGGATAGAGTTAAAGGAATCGGAATTAGTCAAAGTTAAAGATGAAAACATTTATTTGCAAAGAGACAATTTGAAATTGTTAAAACAACGAAATGTTTTTTGTTTAATTGCTAAACGTTTGTATTCTAATATTACTCAGTTTCACTTGGATTGTGAAATAGGCCAAAGGATTCACCGCATGATCTTGCCCTTCCTAGAATTTAAGGAAGATGAAATCGATGCCGAAGCCTATAATTGTGAAAGTGTGATATCGTCTGATGACGTAAATCCCACCTACATGTATGGACTGGACAAAATTGAGTCCTTCATTAAATCTAAAGACCACAAGCTCATGCTTAAAAATCTTTTGGATGAAAATGACAGACTTAAACTAAGGACCGAAACCATGCAAAAATTTGACTCTTTAAACGCCAACGTAAGCTCAGAAAACAAAATTGATGTTGAAAATGCATCTGAGCTTAACGAAGACGACAATATGAGTGAAATTTCTGTAGAGGACACGGTTGACTGCTCAGAATTTATTAAAACCAAGCCAGAAAATCACAAGAATCTAATTTCTGAAAATTCTGTAGAGTTCGCTCGGTTGTCCCATCAAAAGTCCCCGAAATTAGTTGAGAAAGTTGTTGTGTATCAAAAGGTCAGGACTACTCCAAATCAAGTATACAAGGTAACAGGAGTAACCGAACATCAAACAGCTGAACTTGCAGCCATTGTAAACGAAGACAATGCTGATGGCTGTGATGAATACTTCTGGGAAGCTCCTATTGATAATGCAGACGAAACCATTGGTTTATCTGAAAGAACTTCCTGGAAGAGCAAAGGAAGATACATACCCGAACCATTGAATAAGCCAAATAACTTCAATGAGTCGAGCACTAGTGGTACAAAAGATACTCCTCAGAAGAATGTTCACTCACCAAAAGAAGACATTCCTTCCGCTCCTTCAGCTCAAAGTAATTCTACCGCAGTTCAAATGGAACCGGTCAAGGAGTCAGCAAAAACGAAAGCAAATGTTCATCATCAACCTTCTCAGATGCGGAATAGGAAGATAGAAAGGAATAATAGATACAGGAAGAACCTTTCTGAAAGGAAACAATTCTGGCGTTCCCAGAATGCATACTTCACTCATCAAGACAAGAATCTAAAGTATGAAAACATTCCTGCAGAAAAGCTTAAAAGTCACAAAAACCGAAAGTCGAGGTTCGGTTCACAAGAAGATATCAACCGAAAGCCAAGGTTTGGTTCACAAGAAGATATCAACCGAAAGCCAAGGTTCGGTTCACAAGAAGATATCAACCGAAAGCCAAGATTCGGTTCACAAAAAGATAACAACCGAAAGCAGAAGTTCGGTTCTGAAAAGGATATCAACCAGAACCAAAGGTTTGGTTCCAAAGGTAGCTCCAACCGAACGCAAAGGTTCGGTTCTGAAGACAAAAGAGTACAAAACTCTAAGGTCGGTCCCTCCAATGATCAAAAACAAAAGGGTCACCTAGAGTCTCCTTCTAAGTCTAATTCTTCTCATTCTTCTAATTCTTCCTCACCCTCTGTTTCATCTCGATCTCGTTCAAAATCCAATTCTTCTTATTCTCAAAAATCTCATTCATCAACTGAGCAAAAGTGGAAGCAGAAGGTCAGTAAATCCACATCAGAGACCGAATCTAACTCTATTAGTCTGAACAAAATAAAAGTTTACACCATTAAAAGGAAAGATAAAACAACTCTCGTAAAAAGAACTTATCTTGTTGATATCTCTCTCATTTCTCCTGTTTCAATGCAAAGCTCACGTGGACCCAAGAAACTTTGGGTTCCTAAATCTGTCTAAATTTTTGCAGGTTATAAGTGACGAGCAGTTCGACGAAGAATGGTACATTGACAGTGGCTGCTCGCGTCACATGACAGGGAGGAAAGAGGAGCTTAGGGAGTACAGATCGCTTGCAAATGGTGGCAACGTCAAGTTCGGAAACAATTCTTTCGGCACCATAAAGGGATACGGGATGATAACCAATGGGGACTTCTCTATAAGGAAGGTGGCTTATGTGGAAGGACTCCAACACAACCTCATTAGTGTATCTCAACTGGTTGGAGGTACAGGTCTCAAAGTCTCATTCGATGATGAAGGTTCAGAAATCATAGAGAAAAAGTCAAATAAAGTGATTCTCAAGTCAGAGCGAAAGGGTGAAATGTTTCCCTTAAACATGAAACCCATCAAAGGAAACCCAGCTGTATGCTTATTGTCAAAAGCGCAATCCGACGAAAGCTGGTTGTGGCACCGAAGATTATCTCATCTTAACTTTAAAGATATCAACCGTCTTGTTACAGGAGGTCATGTAAGGGGCCTTCCTTTACTCAAGTTCGACAGGGATCATCTGTGTGCTGCATGTGAAATGGGAAAGCAGAGTTGTCAAAGTCATCCATCTATAATCAACACAAAAGTTGTTGAACCACTCGAATTAATTCATATTGATTTGTGTGGTCCTTCATCTATCGAAAGCATCGGTGGTAGCAAGTATATTCTTGTTATCATTGATGACTTTTCTCGATTTACATGGGTGTTCTTTCTAAAGCTCAAATCTGAAGCGACTCAAAAGCTGAAAATGTTTATCAAGCAAATTGAAGTTCAGCTCAAGAAGGTGGTTCGCAACATCAGAAACGACAATGGTCTCGAATTCAAGAACAGGGAGTTTGAAGAGTTTCTTGCAGAAAAGGGAATCAGTCATAATTTCTCAGCTCCTTACACACCACAACAGAACGGAATAGTCGAAAGACGAAACCGATCCTTGTGTGAAGCTGCCCGAACTATGCTAAGTTTCGCTTCTTTACCTCTTTATTTTTGGGCTGATGCTATTTCTGCTGCTTGTTTTACACAGAACAAGTCATATCTCAACAAAAGGTTCGCTCTCACCCCATATGAGATATTAAACAACAGGAAGCCAAACGTGAAATTTTTTCATGTGTTCGGCTCAAGGTGTTTCATCTTCAACTCTAAAGAACACCGCAACAAGTTTGATGTCAAAGCCAACGAAGGAATATTTCTGGGTTACTCTCTCACATCCAAGGCATACAGGGTCCTAAACAAGCGTTCAAGAAAAATTGAAGAGACGTATTATGTGACCTTTGACGACAACTATGTCAAGAAGCTACAGGCTAAAGAAAATATCACTGGTGAAATCTTTCCTCTAAATGGCAAAGTTACAGTCTCGGTTGCTAATTTATTCGAAACATTTCTGGAGCTCTTTGACGAACCAGAGAATGCTTCACTTTCTGAATCAGATGCAGCAGATAACATGGTTGATCACATGGAGCAGATTGTCGAAGATGCTGCAAGGAGAATGTATGAAGAAGTATCAATCTCTAACGATTCTCCTTCCAACGAAGCTCAAATTGAGGGGGAGCCAAATGCTCAAGTCGAGGGGGAGCCAAACGCTCAAGTCCAGGGGGAGCCAAATCCCACAACTTCAACCGAAGAGGTCTCAACACCAGGAAGATCAGGCCCACTAGAATCACACGAACCTCATATCTTCCAAAGTACACCAACTGAGGTGGAACATGATGATGTGACACTCGGTTATGATAGCCAATCTGAGCTAGACGAAATAATCAATGCTGAATTAGACCCAACCGTTGATCCAAATTACCCTCCTCTTATCAAATGGACCAGAGATCATCCTGTCTCTCAAGTAGTTGGGGATGTATCTGAAAAGGTTCTGACCCGATCACAACTGAAGGCAAAACAAACTTCCTTATTTTCAAAGGTAGAGTTTTGCATGTTCAATTCATTCGTATCAAAAGTTGAACCAAATCCAGTTAACACTGCTCTCGATCACTCTGATTGGGTTCAAGCAATGCAAGACGAGTTGAACGAATTTGAAAGGAACAAAGTCTGGCGCCTAATTCCAACTCCTCCAGATGCTTCGGTTGTTGGTCTCAAATGGGTTTTTAGGAACAAAATGGACAAGGAAGGTAATGTTATACGGAACAAGGCTCGTCTGGTGGTAAAGGGATATTGTCAGGAGGAAGGGATAGACTATGAAGAGACTTTCGCTCCAGTAGCCCGGCTAGAATCTGTTAGAATATTTCTGGCTTATGCTGCCCACAAGAACTTTGAAGTTTTCCAAATGGACGTCAAGTGTGCATTTCTCAATGGAGAACTTGAAGAAACGGTGTACGTGGAGCAACCTCCTGTGTTCGTGAACGAAAAGCATCCAAATCATTGCTATATTCTGGATAAAGCAGTGTACGGACTTAAACAAGCTCCGAGAGCCTGGTATGAAACGCTTACAAAATTTTTAAAGATGTCTAAATTCAAACAAGGTTCGGTTGACCCAACCTTCTTTCGCAAAAAGGAAGGTAACCACCTTATGATAGTTCAAATTTATGTCGATGACATCATCTTTGGCTCCACGAATCCAAGCTTAACGGCGGAATTCAGAAAGCTGATGGAGACTAAGTTTGAAATGAGCTCAATGGGTCCAATTAATTTTTTCCTTGGTTTAAACATAAGACAGGGACCCGAAGGCATCTTTATTAATCAGGAAGCTTACACGAAGACTCTCCTAGCAAAGTTCGGTATGATGAGAGACTCAAAAGTTAAAGTCCCTATGGCATTCGGCACTAAGCTTACCCCATCTCTAGACAAACCAGCTGTTGATATCACGCTCTATCGTCAAATGATTGGATCGTTAATGTATCTAACTGCTAGCAGACCTGATATCATGTTTTTTGTGTGTTATTGTGCTAGATTTCAGGCAAACCCTCGTGAACCTCACATGCTTGCAGTGAAGAACATCCTACGATATCTCAAGCGAACCACCTCCTTAGGTCTATGGTATCCATCCAACTCAGGCTTCTTTGTTCAAGCCTATTCTGATGCTGACCTTGGAGGATGTGGACTCGACCGAAAAAGCACGACTGTTGGATGTCAATTTCTTGACAGGAAGTTAGTCAGCTGGCAATCCAAGAAACAGACATGCGTGTCACTGTCTACTGCCGAAGCGGAATATATTGCAGCTGCATCCTGCACATCACAAGTGATTTGGATCCAAAGCCAACTTCGAGACTATGGACTCAATATGAAGAAGATCCCACTATATTGTGACTCCGAAAGTGCAATTAGGATCTGTCATAACCCAGTGCAGCACTCCAAAACCAAGCACATAGCACTAAGGTATCACTTCATCAAAGATCACGTGGAAGATGGAAACGTCGAAGTTCACTTCGTAAGAACCACTGATCAACTGGCTGACGTCTTTACAAAAGCTCTTCCTGAAGCATCATTCAATAAAATATTGCAAGGACTTGGTATGATGGAATCTGAATCAGTACCAAACTTAAACATAACAACCGAACGTTAGGGTTCGTCTCAACTATCTAACCCACTCATTTCGTCAAAGATAGTCTCTCAATGTTGTGTATTGGGTGTACAATTCTATTTTTACTAGTATGTTTTAAAAAAAAAAAAAAAAAAAAAAAAAAAAAAACTCTTAACTGAAACCAACCAAAGGTTCAGGTTCGGTTTTTCAAAATTTTCTAGAATCGAAACCAACCGAAGGTTCGGGTTCGGTTTTTCAAAATTTTCCAAAACCGAAACCAACCGAAGGTTCGGGTTCGGTTTTTCAAAATTTTGTAGAACCGAAACCAACCGAACGTTCGGGTTCGGTTTTTCGAAACTTCTCTCAACCGAAACCAACCGTAGGTTCATGTTCGGTTTTCCTCAAAAATTCCAAAATTTTTTTTGTGTTATTATTCGTTTATGTGGATACACTTTATGAACTTCCTACATGTCCCTAGAAGCATGTTGCTGTATGTGTCTCAAGCCTTATAAGATTTCGAATAAAGGCCTTCATGACCTGGTATACACAAACTTTGTCTTCCCAACAAGGCCACTTCATTTATTCTAATCGTGAGCTACCTCACTCTTTTCTCACATGAGTTAAGAACTTCCTGCTTGGTCCTTCTTCTTGCAGTAGAGGTACTTTTGTTATCTTACACCATCTCTTATTACTTCTCCACTACACTCATTCCATCATGGTAACCCTTGAGACTCTCAGCACTTACCACTGAGGTTTATGGTTGCACAACATCTGTGTTTATGATCTTAGTTTTGTGACACTACGAACTAAGTGAAACCCAAAATTCAACACCTAAGGAATTAACGGTGCACAATTATATTGTTCAAGCTTTTACTAAAGAATTGATGAATGTACCATATTAAAATCTCCAGTTTTATGTGATTCCTATGAAAATGTTATTAACCCATAACTTTTCTTCCCCTGGGATCTTGTCTTTATCTTTCTTTCTGAGATTTTTTTTTAACCAGTCGTTTTTAGCCGAATTAAAAGAAGCCTTTCAACATTTCTCAATAAATGGTTGATCGTATTAATAACGGACATTCCTTTTGAAATCCTAAGTTTTTCTTTGTCCTGTGGCATTTAATGCGCGTGGTTAAACAGTAACGGCTTGTCCCTATGAAACGGCGCTTATTGGGCGGCGTGATCCTAGGAATCTGACACTCTCTCTCCTACGTGATCATCGTCCGTCCCAACTGTCATCCATAAGAGATTTGAAACGATCTTTCTCTCTCTTCCCTCCCACTATAAATAGCCCGTTATACCTCCTTTTACCTCTTTACCACTCTCAAATTTTCCAAACTACAAACTCTCCCATACAGTTTCCTGTTCATCATCTTCTTCATACCTGCATCCATGGCTGACTCTTCTTCAGTTCATGCTACATCCCAAATCCTTCCCATTCGCCCACAGCAATGCTTGGTAATTGATCTTAACCCAAAGGCATACGATCCTTACATGTCGCCTGTCATAGAATGCCTAAAATACTCACAACTCGAACCAGCACTATCCAGAATCGCATCGGTGCCTATCACGGCCCTATCGCAGGTCTACGCGACTGCATATTATGACAAGGCCGTCGACCGAGTATTTTTCGAGATTGGAGACCACAAAACCTCCGTTTCTCGTCCTCGATTCTGCTCTCTGCTCGGATTTGCTTCTGACTCATCCAGAGTCCATCCGGAGTCCATTCAAACCGGTCATATGTATAGCATGTTTTACAACATGGGCTACACGGAGGTTCTTACATCCGTTGCCAGATTCAAGAAGTCTTGCTTACCGCCTCAATGGAACGGTTTATTTACAGTCCTGTTCAAGGGACTGTCGGAGAGAAGCTCAGGTTCAGACGGTGCCAGTCGTCTGTTCCTTACCATTCTGTATGGAGTTTACAATGGGATCAACCTGGATTACGGGTTTGTTCTATGGCAACAACTTCTTCAGAGCCTCTCATCTTCATCCAGACATTCTGAAGTTTCATTGGCCCGATTCTGGATTCTAATCACTAAATTGGCAATGGACAGATTCGACGTTCCTACTGCCGAAGGTGCATCGATGACTTCAGTTGGTACTTTCCACACCAAGAAGATCATCATCTCAGATGCCTCCAAATTCTCCTTTATTGGCTCTATTCCAGAGTCCATGTATGGTAATGTACCTTCGGATAGCCGGCTGATTAGAAAGCTTAAGGAGCTAACTCCTTCTGGTCCAAGGGTTCTGACCCCGGACATGCTCAGATCTATCTACGATGCAGATAAACCACTGAGCAAAGGTAAAAAGGCGGACAAAGGAAAGCAAGCAGCAAAACCTTCAAAGGGGCCTTCTCCTAAGAAGAGGAAACCGACAAAAGCTGCACCTTCCCCCCCACCGAAGAAGAAGAAGACTCAACCAAAGCGAAAGCTTATTATACCCTCCTCTTCGAGTGACTCTGAGGGTGAGAGTTCGGATTCTGACGACTCTCAAGGGGATGCTTCTCCTCCACGAGGCAATACACCACCTCGATCCCCTACCCCAAAGATTCAAATACCTAATTCCCCAATTCCTTCTCCTCCACAAATCTTTACCACTACCACTGAATCACCCCATGTAGCCGAACCTCCTCAACCCAAAAACCACACAACCGAAACTAACCATATACAACCACCAACCGAAACTACCCATATACAACCACCAAACGAAACTACCCATACAGAACCACCAACCGAAACTACACCTTCACCCACTCAACCTTCTCCTAATAAACCCTCCACACCCCCAACCTCTCCACCCTCTTCATCTCATGGCAATGCCTCTGAGGGTGAAAACCCTTATCTCGGGGGAGAAGACATGATCTTTGATTCGGTCTACTATAGTCCGTTTCAAGTTCAGAGTGACGAGGAGGATGATGCACCTGTCACTAAGAAACATCTCAAATAGCTCAACGAGAAGATTGATCTCCTTCTCGCCTCCTCGTCCAACCAACAATCAATCCTGTCTGAAGCTGCACTTTCAGAAGATTGTTGATGCCTTCACCAGGGCTCAACATGATTCAGCAGCCTCAGCAACGGCTGCAATTCAGGCATCTACCCGAGCATGTGAGGTGGCGACCGAAAAAGTCGATAAACTATTTTCTGATGCCTCTGCTCTTCTGCAGTCCATGCAACAAAGTGCAGTTGCCACACAGGCATCTTTGGAACCGATTGTCCAACAATTGGTCTCCTTTGTCACATCGGAGTTGCCATCGTTCGCCAATCTACGTAAAACCATAAGCGACGACAACTCGGCTTTTACAGCCTCCATTGAAGCTTGTCTTGTCAAGCTTCAAGAAGATCTGACTTCCGAGCGTTCTTTAATGGACGATCTGGCATTAAAAACAACTGCTCTTGAGGTCAAGACCACTCAGCTCTCTCAATCTCAACAAGAGCTGGAAGATCTTCGCTCTGAAAGGGAGGTGGTTAAGACGTGTGTTTCGGATGTCCACGTTGTCATCTCAAACATCCTGGAAGCACACGATCCAATTTAAACTTTTCGGTGAGGCAATCCCTTGCTGAAAAGCTCTCTCCAGCCATCGATCTACTTAACAAAGTCGAAGGCCTCCCAAGTTTTGTGTCCATTCCGAAACAAGGGGGAGATGAGAAGACAAGTACAAAACCACCTCCTTCCTCCAAAGCTACTCATACATCTGAACCATCTTCAACTCATCAAATTTTAAGTTCAGGTATGAAGAACAAAGGTAAAGATATAGCTGAGGACGAAGATGAAGAAGGCGACAAGGAGACCATTGCCGACATTTTGAAACGAAAGAACAGTCGCAAGGTTGGTGATGATGCCAGTCGTGAGGCGCGTGAGGCTGCCGAAGCCGAACGCAAGCAAAAAGAAGCCCACGATCTCCTTGAGAGCCGAAAGACTCTCTTCCCTGCCTGGACCAGGGAACGCTTAATCAAAGAGGCCATCGAAACTCCCAGCATCCTATGGCTCGAGCCGGTCATATCGTTCGACTGCAGCAATACTGTCGATTCGCAGTTCGATATGCCGCTGACTCGAAAGGCGTTTATCTTTCACGTCTTCTCTAATATTTTTGATGTCCCTCACCCGAACGCTGAGCTTGACATGGAGCTCATTGACTTTTATCTGACGGCTGCTCGTCCTCAATTCCTTACATGGAGCGCTCAGAAGATTGTCAATGTTCGGGTGCTAAAACCTTACACTGAGGGACGTTTTATAAACGTTCGGTTCAAACTGATTCGGGGATCTGCAAAATCTTTTCATCTCATCTCTCTGGCAGATCTACCGAATCTAAATCCTCATGATTGGATCGTCCTGTATAATATCCTTTTGACCAATGAAGCTGAATATGGTCCCATTCTAGACCATATCAAAAGGATGTTAATCTACTATATCATGGAGGTTGCCCTTATGGATCAGGAGGTCGCCACAGTCTTCAAGAAGAAACCCAAAATTTCTCCTGTAGGATCGGCCAGTGATCTCAATCAAATGCAGCTGGGCAAGATTGATCCGAGACGTAACACAGTTATGTTCACTAGAGCAGAAGGACAGAAATGTCTCTTCACTTTAGCTGATAAGCATCTTTACACCACAACCTGCTTGGAGCATGTGCTATTTATTGTTAAACGGTGTAAAGAGAATTCAGCCGATGATGTTAAGTATTTTGAAGATATGATCAACTGGTACATCCGGTTTAGACAGACAATTCTTTCCATCACCAAGTGTCTGTTTAGTACCGTGAAGAAGGTACCAGTTTCGGCTGCTGGCCCAAGTAATAAATAAAGATCTCGCTCCAAATTGACGCAAAGGGGGAGATTGTTGGGCTTAGAAGATTGCGTCTTTTGGGCTCGTCTTTTTATAATGTTTTGTATTACGGTTTGGGCCTGTCCAACCGTGAGTCTTTTATGATTTGTATATAAGCTTATGCTTGCATGCATATTAGGTTAAGGTTTTAGAGATCTGAGAATACGATATTTTCCAGACGACTAAAGGTTTCTTGATAATACTTGTAACCTTCCAATCCTCTACAGTTGATGTTCTTAATCGAGCTCTTCTGAGGATTTTGTTTTAATCATTCGACACGTTTGATTCAATCTTGTTCTATTATTTTGTTGTGTTTATACCGTCATTGTTTATATACTTGTTCAAGATCTAATCGATCTTCACAGATTAAAAGAAACTTTAATCTCATCAGTCTTCGCAAGGGCACAAAGTGTAATTTCATGGAATTGCATCAATTCACTTTGCCTAAGTAACTAAGATTGGGAATTTGTAAAAACATTTAGTTACTTTTGTATTTCATTATACTTATAATGGAAGGTTTCGTCCTATCCTACCCGTTCGGCTAACGACCCTCCACTAGTCAAGAGTGCGGTGGGTAAGAGTGGATACCCATTCAATCGCCATATTATAGGCAATTTCCTTAAACACCCCTTATAGACCAGCTTCGTGAATGAGGCCTACTAACGGTAAGACTCACTTTTACTCATACATATATATAATGTTAGACTTTTAATGTTATATATAGTATAGGGTGCATTTTACACTTTTAAAATATTAGGTGATCATATTTAACAATTATACTTTTAATTCAATTAAATTGTAAACCTAAACTTTTATGGATTTATTAAACATCTTTTAATTATACACCTTAATTAATTAATAAAACCATAAGGGTGTGATTTGAACTTTTCAAAACATTACTAGGGTTTTAGAATTTAACATTCCTAATTAAACTTTTAATCAACTTTTAAATTCCAAAACTTGAGGACAAGTTATGAAACATTTTTCAAAACACTAGGGTTTTAACTATTTAAATTTCAAAACTTCAAAACTTTTGGGTTCAAATTTAAACTATAAAACCTAAAGGGGAAAATATGAAACTTTTCATAACAACAAGGATCAAATAACAAATAATTCAAATTAACATTTAATCACATAATTATCCATATTTGATTTATTTAATGATTTCTTGCAAAACAATTTATCAATTTACTCAAAATAATTAATCAATTGTCACATAAGGAAACAATTATCTTATTAATTGATAAATATCTTCAATTTGATCAAAATAATAGTCAAATATATCATATAATTGGATTAATATTGATCTAACATGATAAGGTAACTATCCATAAGCAAAAACAGCAAGAAAATCCGAGATACCCTCCATCTGACGAGTTGACTCGTCGAGTCAGACTTGGACTCGGTGAGTTCAGTTATGGACTCGGCGAGTCCAGCCTCCAAAACACCAAAAAACGAATTTTTTGAACATGTAATGCATCAATACAATTGAAACCAAGCTAGGCTCTGATACCACTGATGGGTTTTGGTCATAAGACATCCTATGTGCTCATACAAACCCTAATGCTCGGATCTAGGTTTCTCTATTGTACATGCAAGTTATCCAAGACTATAAACCCTAATTCTAGCATTCAAGTAATCATATTAACATAAGAATAGGTCTATAATGTTACCTTGATTGTTATGTAGCAATAACAATCCCAAATCTCCTTGAATTGACTTTGGAAGGCTTAGAGTCACAAGTGTCACTCCTCTAATGGCTTACAAACACCAAGAGCAAATGGAGAAGATATGAGGAGAGAGGGGAGGTATTGAATTCATCCCTAAGAAGCCTTGGGAAGGTCTTACACGAATTCATGAGCCAAGGGGGTTTATATAGGTGTACAGATAGGGTTTCAGTCATTATCCTTATCTAGTTGCTTGCTTACCAAGCAACCCATAAGATAATCCTTGAATCCTTATCATAATCGAATTCTAAGGTATTATCACCTTAAATTCGTCCATCCTATACTTAGGATAATCCTTACCTTATTTTTGTAACTATCACATAATTATAATTCAGTCCCTCTAGTTTAATTAATAACACTTGATCACAAAATTAATTCCTAATTAATTATTGACCAATATTAATTAAACAAATATGATTTCTCCTATAATATATTATTCTTATAACATATTAATAAGTCATAATAACCTCTCTCTCTCTCTCTCTCTCTATTTATTTCTCCAATCAAGTTGCTTTGGTGAAGGCAACCCAAAAGAACCATGCACCATCGGGTCAAGTACATACCAAAATAGTTATGGACTTAGACACTAATCCAACATACATAACGTTGGACCCCATAGACATCCGAATACTCGGTCCTACACTAAGCCCACAACCAAACAAGGAACATAAAATACAGTTAAAACAAATATTCTCAAGCTATAAGATCTTAATTATGTATAACTTATAATGCATATACTGAACAACTATAGTAATGATGTCAATTTCATATAAGGAAAAACTCTAGGCTATCAAGCATCATTCAATCAGGCAATTATATCATGCAATTCCTGAAGATCCATAGCCTAGTACTAACATGTTGTTCTAACACATCACAATATCAAATAACCGTATTGTATTTTAGGGTCTACTTACTGGGTCCGGCTAATCGTACACTCTGCATCCTCCGTTAGTATTTTGAAAACCATTTAAAAATCATTTTGAAAATCCTTTCCTTGATTTGAGACTGGATTCACACGAGTGTTCTTCTAATTCACTCAAACCAAGGCTCTGATACCAACTTGTAACACCCATAAAATTCAAGCCAATTTAAAACTTTTTAAAACATTTAAAACGATTAAGTTATTACAATTTGTTTTGAAAATAGTTTAAGCATCAGAATATCCACAGAATCAATCATGAAAATATGAGTAGGTGTAGGATCACGCCTTCGCCTTCCCGCGATCATTAGAAATACCTGAAACAAAATCAACAGTTGTAAGCCCGAAGCTTAGTGAGTTTCCCTAAAATACCAACACCATAAAAATATAACCATATTATATAACAGATACAAAACAACATGCATAATGACCCTTCGGTCTGACTGGACCACCTTGCCGGCCTTCAGTCTATCTGGACCGCTCTTCGAGCCTTCGACACGTCTAGACCGCCTCGCATGGCCTTCAGCCTATCCGTGCCGCTCTCGGGCCTTCGATCTGACTAGCATACCCTCCTGGGTCTGTAGTCTATCTGGACCGCCCTGGGTATGTTGGCCTACAACACAAAGTCGGACCGCCTTAACCCAACCCCCAATCAAATAAACATGCGCGTATACATATCATACGTTAGCTCATATCATATAACAGTCAAACCAATCTAACAGATCACTAATCATAGCAACATCCTATCACCGGGATACAAACCTAACCGGTCACTAACATAGCATCATCCTATATACCAGGATACCGACCTAACCAGTTCATTAAGCATATCACCATCCTAATTTACAGGATGTAAATAAATAACATATCATGTAAATAACCCGAATACAAATCCAAAAAAGGTCGGCATTGGTGCCTTTGACTGTAACATCCGGAATTTCAGGTATTATATTTATTCTTTTTATTTTGATTTTTGAGGAAGAACTCGACGAGTTGGTGCGTAGACTCGTCGAGTAGAGATACGATTTCTCATCCGGATTAATGACCGGACTCGACGAGTCGCATTGGTCGACTCGGCGAGTTAGCGCTGTTTAATGAAACCCTAATTTCTCAGGTTTGGGGCCTATTTAAAGGTCCTTATAGCCGTCATTTGTGCTCACCAGCCCCCAGAGCGAAACCCTAGTGCACTTGAGCGTGTGGAGTGAGAGAAGGAGCCATTATCAACCTTGGAGGTGTTATCTAGCAAGTGAAAGGAAGTTTTAGCCAAGAGGAAGCAAGAGGAACAACTTCCTGAAGATTTGAGGTCCAGAACATCACATTTGAGGTACCATTTTCGAACCCTTTTCTGTTGAGCTGATGTTCATGTTGATTTAGGGTTTATTGAGCCCTTTTGTGGCTAGATCTAGTGCCCATTTGGTCCATCAAGCGAGTTAGGTTATGGATCTGGACCCTTGGAGGTCCAGAGTGTCCCTTTGTCCAAGCTTTTTATGAATCCATGGAGGTTTTGGTTTGGGATCTTTGTGTTTGAGGTCAAAACACCATTTATGAGTCATTAGGTGTAATATGAGCGCTAAGACATGAACTTTACGTGATAAATAAGCTTGGAAGGATTGGATCTATGAGTTATTGGAACATATCTGACCTCAGAAGGTTGTTTGGGGTTGTGCATGGAATGCACTCGCTGAGTCCATTGGCAGACTCGACGAGTTGGTGCGGGTTGTTCATAAATTTCGAACCAGGGGTTGAGTAACTGAGTTGGGTGAGTGACTCGGTGAGTCGGAAGGGACTCAAAGGAATTGGGTCCTCGTAGGGACTCAGCGAGTCCACGCCAGACTCGGCGAGTTGGGTTGACTGTTGACCATTGACCAGTGTTGACTTGATAGAGTTAGTCAACCTTAGTTGGGAAAGTGTTAATTAGAGATGTATTGTTTTATAGGAGGACTATAGCTCGGGAGATCGAGCACTAGTGATTTCAGGGATTTACGAGTTACCGAGATACGCGAGGTGAGTCTTCTCACTATACTTTACCTTGAATAGGTAAATAGAGTTATGTGATACAGTGCTTTATATATATTGTTTGTTGTACAACATTCTTCTATGTGATTTATGTTGTGCATGCTTGCAGAGTTAGAACCTGAGGGTTCACAGAGTTTGGGTGCACGGACCCACAGAGTTATAGCCTCGAGTGGCTAATATGTGTTATATGTGGTATTTTGGGGAACTCACTAAGCTTTGTGCTTACAGTGTTTTGTGTTATTTTTTTCAGGTACTAGTGAGGATCGCGGGAAGGCGTCGGCTTGATCAGTACACACACGAGATTTTTATGATACAAGATCTTGGGATATTGTTATATGTTATACATTGAGTTTCAAACAATGATGTTTTTGTGATTTACAAATGAGTTATGTTTTTATAAATGCGAAAAATTGTTTTGGAAATTTACAGTCTTACAAGTTGGTATCAAAGCCTTGGTTTGAGGGATTCGGGTACACCTTCGGGAGTATTTGAACTCAAACTGAGGATTTGGAAAATATTTTCAAAAGAGACCCAAATTTTCTAAAAGAAGTAAAAGATTTTTAGAGAAACACGAAGCAGAAACGTGTGTACGATCAGTCAGCGCCCGAACGGTGATTTCCCAAAATACCCTTATGTTATATGTTTATGAGATTGATATGATGTATTCTCTTGCTAGAGTGGGCTAGGTATTCCTATTAGGACTAGAGTGCCCTGATTTGTGATGCCTTAGCCTAGGGAGAGGTAAGGTGCTATGAGATGCTTGAGAGTGAATAGGTAGCAGCGAGGAGCTTATGAGAGATATGTTAGAGAGTGGATTATTCATAGTAGAGTACTTTGGATTTGGGATCCGAAGAGGAGGACTTGGGGTGTATACTGATACAGTGCGGACAGTGGTATTAGGCCTGTACTACTAAAAACACCGGGTCGGTGTACAGTGCAAGTAAGAATCTTTGGGATGCCAGGGAGCAAGGAGGGATGAGTTATCGAGTGCGAGTATACTCGAGTGAATTTCTAATATATCGTATGTTGTATTTTAGAGGTAGATCATGGTGAGGACACGTCTTATGCCAGAGAGCAGTGGGGCTAGTGATGAGGAGATCCGCCGGATCATCCATGAGGAGGTGGCTGCGGCCATCATGGCAGAGATACCAGAGATGTTCGGGTCTATTAAGACCACGTTGATTGAGACTTTTGACGAGCGTTATGCTGCTCTTTTTGAGGCTGCTGTTGCAGCGGCCACTGCAGCTGTTGCTGCTGCGAGGCCGCAGGGTGGTGATGTGTTGCTGTTCTAAGAGTTCAGCAACACGAAGCCACCAGAGTTTGATGGGACGCAGGATCCGATTGCAGTGATGAGATGGGTGTCTGATATTGAGGGTTGTTTCTACACATGCTCGTGCCCGGAGCACTTGAGGGTTCGATTTGCGCTGAACCAGCTTCGCTTGGGGGCGAAGGACTGGTGGAAGTTCACGACAGCACACTATTCTCCAGCAGAGCTTGCTGCGGTGACCTGGGAGAGGTTCACCACCATGTTTCGTGATGAGTACGTTCCTCCGGTGGAATGGGATCCGTTGGCACAAGAGTTTTTGACCCTCAAGCAGGGTACGGAGTGCGTTACGGTTATCACCAGGATGTTTCATGAGAGGGCGATGTTCTGCCCTAAGCACGTGTCATCTGAGCAGGCACGTATGAGTCGCTATTTGAGTATTTTGCGGAGGGATATTCGGGAGTTCGTGGTGAAATCCTCGTACCGGACATTTGCCGAGCTTCAGGAAAATGCACGGAAGAGGGAGATCGAGCTAGAGACTCAGGCGAGGGAGGAGGCGGAGTCTCAGGGGAGGGATCGACGACCGGCACAGTCTCAGCCGGCAGCCAAGCGGGCCAAGCCCGCTGATCCCAGAGCAGGGAGCCAGAAGGGCTGCACTTGTGGGAAGTGCGGCAAGGGTCATGATGGAGTTTGTAGAGCTGGATCTTGCTACAAGTGTGGCAAGGAGGGGCATATGGCCAAGGACAACCCTAAGGGGTTTGCAGTGTGTTTCCACTGCAATCAGACCGGACACCAGAAGGCAGAGTGTCCGCAGTTGCGGGGATCAGCTCAGGGAGCACCTCAGGGAGCACTTCAGGGATCTACCCCTTCCGCCATCAGAGCTACCTAGAGTCAGCCAGTGAAGGCCGAGGCGCTGAAGTCACAAGGGAGAGCCTTCCGGTTAACCACGGAGGAGGTCCACGCAGCACCCGATGTCGTGGCTGGTATGTATTCTTTTATGTAATTATTTAATGTTTAAGATTTTATGCTTATATTATGATATGCGTAGGTACTTTTCTTGTGAATTCTGTACCTGCTTTGGTGTTATTTGACTCAGGTGTGAGTTGATCTTTTGTATCGTTGGCTTTCAGTCGGCACATCAACATTAGTTGAGAGGTGTTGAGTCGACCTCTAAGAGTTTCCATCGCCGACAAGAGAGCAGTATATGCCACGGAGGTGATTCGAGGATGTGTACTCAAGATTTTCTGTGACGATTGTTTTTCCCGAGGTATAAGTTTATTTAAATTCTCGAGTTTTATTTTTGGGCTATAGTAGAGTTAGTTGAGAGTGGGCCTTTTGTTGGACCAAGATGTGTTCTGCCCATAAGCCGTACGCGGGATGTAACCTGTGTACGCGGGGCGTAATGGGTTAATGAATCGCGTGGAGGAGGGGCGTACGCCCAACGTACGCGGCCAAGGGAAAAACCCTAATTTTAGGGTTTGAGATGTATTTAAACCCTATTATAGCCTTCCATTTGGCCTCCTCACTTGTCATTCACCCCAGAGAAACCCTAGTTCGTCCCCTTTGCTCCTTGCTTGTGTGTGTTTGACCTTTAAGTTTATTTTTGTGAAGAAGAAGAAGAAGAGAAGTGGAAGAAGGAGACCTTGAGTGCCTTGAGCTCATAGATCTGGGATCATTCCTTCATTTGGCATTCAAAAGAGGTATAAAGCTTTCAACTTTCCTTTTATAAGTTTAGACCTAGGATTTTTGGAAGTTTGGACCTTTTTAGGTCCAAAGGAGGAACCTTTATCTTACAACTTCATTTTTGGAGCTTAGGATTGCTATCCTTGAAGCTCAAGTGTCCCCATAGCAGTAAAGTTTCGATCTTGGAGGCTTATTTGGAACCATGCATGAGATCTAGTTGGTTTTATGGAAGTAGAATGTTATTTGTGAGAGTTTGAGTCTTTATGAGACTTGTAAGCCATCAAGTAAGCAATTTTATGGCTTAAGTTATTGAATAAGCCTAGGATCTGGAGTTTTAGCTTCTGGATCGGATTATTAAGCACTTAATGAAAAGTTGGCTTAACAAGGCTGTACGCTGGGCGTACAAGGAAGTACGCGCCGCGTACCGACCACCAGCCAGTACGCTTAGCGTACCTTGGTATACGCCCCGCGTACCTTGGTATACGCCCCGCGTACGCCACCATTTTGGGCTTCGTGTGTTGGGCCTTGGTGTAGGCTGGGTTTTAGGCTTAGGGTCCTTGGGCCTTTATGGCCCATCAGAATTCAGATGCTAAGGACCAAAGATTTGGTATTGGCCTTGAGTAAGGCCCAATAAAAGGATTTAGGCCCAATGTAGCAAATTGGGCCATTAGTGGGCCTATAGTGGGGCCATAGAGGGACTTAGAAGGAATTAAGATTTGGACCATGTTGTGTCCCACACCATAGTAGGGGTAAAATGGTCATTTTACCCATAGAGGAAACCCTATGTGTTTATTACCCATTATAGCTGGGAAGCAGCCGTCAGGGATCTCTTATTCAGGATTTCAGCAGTCAGCATCACGAGGTGAGTTTCCTTCTAGTAGGAACGGGTCTAAGGCCACAATGTCGGCCCGTTTAGCTAGTAGTAGTTTTCGGACTTCGGTCTGATGCAGTTTTAGTATGTTTGATGCCTTCGTGGCTCAGACAAGATTTATGTGTTATGTGTCCCGGGCTATAGCCCGATGCAGTATGTAGCGTATGTGCTTATGTTAGTTGATATGTTTATGCTATGCTATGATATGCTCAGTCAGATTCCGGATTTCGATCCGATGCAGTTAATTCCGGACTTAAGTCTGATGCAGGGGACAAGGTCCCAGCCAGTCCCGGACTTCGGTCCGATGCAGTTTACGGACTTCTGTCCGACGCAGAGGGCAAGGGCCTGGTTAGTTCCGGACTTCGGTCCGATTCAGTGGGCAAGGCCCAGTATGTGTTTATATGTTATTGTGTGGTATGTGGTAGTTTGGGGGAGCTCACTAAGATTTGTGCTTACAATTTTAGTTTTGGTTTCAGGTACTTGCGCAAGTAAAGGGAAGAGCTCGGGTTGATGGCATCGCACACACCACCGCTTCAGTTGTCCTGGGAGTTGTGTTCTTTAGTTGTTCATGGATGTGATTTGATACAATCTTGATACAGTTTTCTATTGTTTCAGATATTGATGTATGAGTTTTACTTTATGTTATTAATATGGTGTTTTTAGTAATTATTAAACAAAATTTTTTTTGGGTTGTATTTTGGGATGTTACAAGTTGGTATCAGAGCCTTGGTTTAAGGGATTCAAATACACTTTCGGGTGTGTCTGAACTCAAACTAAGGAAACGGTAAAGATTTTCAAAAGAAAAATGTTTTCGAAAATGATTTTTGAAAAAGAATTTAGAAAGAATAAAAGTTTTTATAAAAGGAAAAGGGTGTGGTGTATACGATCAACCGAGCTCAAGTAAGTACTCCCAAATTACCATACAAGTTATATTATGATTACCTATTTCAATTCCAGTAGAACAGCATGCTAGAATAGGAATAAGGATCTAGGAGGATGCCTTATGTGCCTGCTATATGTGTTTCAACTTTATGATAATTGCATGCTAGTTATGAGTATACAACGGAATGATAGCCTATTTAGCTTATGCTCGATAGTAGGAGCTTAGCATTGCATGCTAGTACAGTTTCCCATTAAAGAGGGTAGAATTGTTTGACTAGTCTCCTATGTCTGAATGTTGCTTGCTTTGTGCTTTGTGGGACTCTAAGTGATGGGAGTTAGCCATTAGGTAAATGCGTCACGTCACATGTGAACAGGGTTGGATAATCTCAGAGTGCTAGACTTAGCCCTATTGCGCAGCTCTTGTCCAAGTCTAACCATTGTAGGGACGAGTCTTTTACTTGAAGGATTATCTGGGCCTCACCGCATGTGATGGTATGAAGGTAACGGCTAGTTGGCATCACAAGGAGGACTTCAGCACCTGAGGACTGGATCGGGTATAGTCAGAGAATCCCCTAGGGCAAGCCTAGGATGGGAGTAGTAGAGATTATTAGCAGTATTAGTGACTTGGTGGAGTCAAGGTAAGTACTTCAGGAAAGTACGGATAGATGTGGAAGGTAGTATGGGCCCGTACTACTGGAAGCATAGGATCCGTACTCGAATCAAGAAAAGCTAAGATAAGACCAGGAAACTTGTGAAAGTAGTGATTCCTTGAGAATTATCAGTGTTCCTTACGTTTATAATGTTGTGTTTCAGAATGGTGGTATTACGCCCTAGACCAGCAGTCGACAGTTCAGGTCCTGGAGGGGGATCAGGATCAGGCCCAGAGGCCGGGCAGTTGGATGAGCAGACTAGGGAGTTTCTCTCTTCAGAGATTACTCGCACCATACTTGAGCAGACTCCTGTGGTCTTCGGTTCGATCAAGGAGGGTATCTTAGAGATGATGGACGAGAGGTTGAGCACCTTCTGTGCTGAGGTGGCGGCCATGGTGGGGTCGCACACGCTCACTTTCAGGGAGTTCCGGGCATGCGGGGCTCCGGATTATCAAGGGGTACGAGACCCCATAACGAGCACCAGATGGTTGGCGGACATGGCTAACACCTTCCGCACTAGCAGATGTCCCGAGGGGGACAAGGTTAGATTGGCGTCCTGTCTTCTGAAGGACAGGGCACGAGATTGGTGGGAGGAGATTGGTCATGCCATCGGGGATGATGCAGCGTTGGATGCCATGAATTGGGCAGACTTTACTACCAGATTCAGAGTCGAGTTCGCCCCGGTTATTGAGGTTCAGCAGTTAGCACGCAAGTTTCTGGATCTTACCCAGACTACAGAGACAGTGGCGGAGATTATTGCCAAGTTCAGGGAGAGGGCTCTTCTTGTTCCTCAGTATGCGGCTAACGAGGAAATGAAGAAGGCTCGTTATCATGAGATGCTGCGGAGTGATATACGCCAGTTCGTGAGCCGGTCCAGCTGTAAAACGCTGGATGACATGATTGCTAGGGATAGAGAGAGAGAGAGAGAGAGAGATTGACCTTGAGATGGAGAGAAAGAGGAAGCCGGAGGTGGCTCCAGGTATAGGGAATGCGGGCAAGAAGCCCAAGGGTTCAGATCACAGAGCTAGGAGTCAGCAGAGCCACGCTCGGTGTGGCACTACTGCCACCGTTACAACATCAGATCTGATTTGCTTCCATTGCAATCAAAGGGGACATAAAAAGTCCCAGTGTCCGAGTTTAGCTGCTGCAGGAAAGGTGTCAGCACTTGCTCCTACTACTTTGAGGATTAGCGTTGGCCGTCAGGGCCGAGCAGAGACGCCGGTGGCGAAGAGTAGGGCTTTCCAGCTGACGACAGAGGAGGCTCGGGCGACTCCTGACGTGGTGACGGGTATGTATTTTTCCCTGATCTCTGTATTTATTATTGATTGATTCTTATTGTTATATGTTTTGTATAGGGTCGTTCTCAGTGAACGGCATTTCAGCTTCAATATTGTTTGATTCGGGGGCTACCCGATCATTTGTCTCTCTTGCGCTTAGCAAGAGGTTTAGTAGAGCTCCTGGAGAGCTAGATTGTCCACTTGAGGTTGAGATAGCAGCCGATAGGACCATTAGAGTTGAAAGGGTGCACAGAGGATGTTCTTTACAGTTGTTCGATGAGCAGTTTCCAGTGGACTTGGTCCCTATTCCCTTGCGAGCGAATAAAGTCATCATGGGCATGGATTGGTTGAGCCCCAATGGGGCAGTGATAATTGTGAGCTGCAGTTGGTGAAGGTTCGCATTCCCAGTGGGGGAGAGTTAGTGATTCAGGGTGAGAGACCACAGCGTGGGCCAGTTTTATGTTCAGCGGCCAGGGCGAGGTGCTATTTCCAGCAAGGTTGTGACGGTTATGTTGCTTATGTTATAGATGCTCGGGAGAAGGGCAGGATGACGATTGATGATGTTCCGGTAGTGCGAGACTACCCAGATGTATTTCCAGAGGAATTACCTGGAATACCACCCGAGAGACAGGTTGAGTTTAGGATTGACCTGATTCCTGGTGCGGCTCCGATAGCCAAAGCACCGTATTGATTGGCTCCCCCCCAGAAATGCAGGAGTTATCTACGCAGCTACAAGAGCTACTAGACAAGGGTTTCATCAGGCCGAGCAGTTCACCTTGGGGTGCACCGATTTTGTTTGTGAAGAAAAAGGATGGGTCGCACCGTATGTGTATAGATTACCGGGAATTGAATAAGGTAACGGTAAAGAACCGTTACCCACTTCCGAGGATAAATGATTTGTTTGATCAACTGCAGGGAGCGTCTTGGTTTTCCAAGATCGATTTACGCTCCGGGTATCATCAGATGAGAGTCAGAGACGAGGATGTGCAGAAGACTGCTTTCAGGACCCGATATGGATATTATGAGTTTGTGGTGATGATGTTTGGGCTCACCACCACTCCAACAACGTTCATGGATCTCATGAACCGTGTGTGCAGGCCGATGCTGGATCGGTCTGTAATAGTATTTATAGATAATATCTTGGTGTATTCCAAGACTCAGAAGCAGCATGAGGAGCATCTGAGAGAGGTGCTAGAGATTTTGAGGAGGGAGACACTTTTTGCCAAGTTCTCTAAGTGCGAGTTCTGGTTGCGCGAGGTGCAATTCCTTGGGCATCTCGTCAACCAGAAGGGTATTTTGGTAGATCCGGCCAAGATAGAGGCCGTGATGCAGTGGGAGGTCCCGAGATCTCCATCCGAGATCTGGAGCTTCCTAGGTTTGGCAGGATACTACAGGAGATTCATTCAGCATTTCTCCAAGATAGCAGTATCGCTCACCCGACTGACCAAGAAGTCGGTGGTGCTTCGCTGGGGTCCTGAGCAGTAGGCAGCATTCGAGACCCTCAGGCGGAAATTGTGCAAGGCACCGATTCTTACCCTGCCAGGGGGAGTGGAGGATTTTGTAGTCTACTGTGATGCTTCGATCGTAGGAATGGGAGCAGTGTTGATGCAGCAGGGCCGCGTGATAGCTTACGCTTCGAGGCAATTGAAGCCTCGCGAGGGTGGGCAAGGTAGCCTATCGCTTGGAGCTACCTGCAGAATTGGAGCGGATTCATAATACTTTTCATGTATCTCATTTGAGGAAGTGTTTAGCCGACGAGTCGGCGGTAGTGCCGTTAGAGGAAATTCAGGTGGATGCGAGCCTGAACTACGTGGAGAGACCAGTTGCGATTGTGGATCAGAAGATCAAGGTTATAAGGAACAAGAAGGTGCCTCTGGTTCAGGTCCAGTGGCAGCATCGGAAGGGTTCAGAGTTTACGTGGGAACCGGAGCGTGAGATGCGTGTGCATCATCCGGAGCTATTACAGGGTTGAAACTTCGAGGGCGAAGTTGGATTCAAGTAGGGGAGAATTGTAACATCCAGAATTTCAGGTATTATATTTATTCTTTTTATTTTGAGTTTTGAGGAAGAACTCGGCGAGTTGGTGCGTAGACTCGCCGAGTAGAATCGCGATTTCTCATCCGGATTAATGACCGGACTCGACGAGTCACATTGGTGGACTCGGCGAGTCAGCACTGTTTAATGAAACCCTAATTTCTCAGGTTTGGGGCCTATTTAAAGGGCCTTATGGCCATCATTTGTGCTCACCAGCCCCCAGAGCGAAACCCTAGTGCACTTGAGCGTGTGGAGTGAGAGAAGGAGCCATTATCAACCTTGGAGGTGTTGTCTAGCAAGGGAAAGGAAGTTTTAGCCAAGAGGAAGCAAGAGGAACAACTTCCTGAAGATTTGAGGTCCAGAACATCACATTTGAGGTACCATTTTCAAACCCTTTTCTGTTGAGGTGATGTTCATGTTGATTTAGGGTTTATTGAGCCCTTTTGTGGCTAGATCTAATGCCCATTTGGTCCCTCAAGCGAGTTAGGTTTTGGATCTGGACCCTTGGAGGTCCAGAGTGTCCTTTTGTCCAAGATTTTTATGAATCCATGGAGGTTTTGGTTTGGGATCTTTGTGTTTGAGGTCAAAACACCATGTATGAGTCATTAGGTGTGATATGAGCGCTAATACATGAAGTTTACGTGATAAATAAGCTTGGAAGGACTGGATCTATGAGTTATTGGAACAGATCTGACCTCAGAAGGTCGTTTGGGGTTGTGCATGGAATGCACTCGTCGAGTCCATTGGCAGACTCGACGAGTTGGTGCAAGTTGTTCATAGATTTCGAACCAGGGGTTGAGTAACTGAGTTGGGTGAGTGACTCGGTGAGTCGGAAGGGACTCAGAGGAATTGGGTCCTCGTAGGGACTCGGCGAGTCCACGCCAGACTCGGCGAGTTGGGTTGACTGTTGACCATTGACCAGAGTTGACCAGTGTTGACTTGATAGAGTTAGTCAACCTTAGTTGGGAAAGTGTTAATTATAGATGTATTGTGTTATATGTGGACTATAGCTCGGGAGATCGAGCACTAGTGATTTCAGGGATTTACGAGTTACCGAGATACGCAAGGTGAGCCTTCTCACTATACTTTACCTTGAGTAGGTAAATAGAGTTATGTGATACAGTGCTTTATATATATATATTGTTTGTTGTACTGCATTCTTCTATGTGATTTATGTTGTGCATGCTTGCAGAGTTAGAACCTGAGGGTTCACAGAGTTTTGGTGCACAGACCCACAAAGTTATAGCCTTGAGTGGCTAATATGTGTTATATGTGGTATTTTGGGGAACTCACTAAGCTTTGTGCTTACAGTGTTTTGTGTTATGTGTTTCAGGTACTAGTGAGGATCATGGGAAGGCGCCGGCTTGATCAGTACACACACGGGATTTTTATGATACGAGATCTTGGGATATTGTTATATTTTATACATTGAGTTTCAAACAATGATGTTTTTATGATTTACAAATGAATTATGTTTTTATAAATGCGAAAAATTGTTTTGGAAATTTACAGTGTTACATTGACCCTATCAGTATAGTGAAGACAACTCACTTGGCACTACTGAAGTCCCGTGGATAAAACTCCAGCTGCTGGTTGACAGACTCCCAAACTGCCAACATCAAACAATATCCAATTAAAAATTGGGTTCCAATACCAAGGTCCAACTCACACACCAAAAGCCCAAAAGTCATGCAATGGGCGAAAGCCTAACATATGGCCCAATTTTCCAAATTGGGCCTAAACCTTTACATGGTCTTTCCTTAAGGCCCATTCAATTATTCTAGTCTAAACTCTTGGTATTTCAATGGCCCAATATCACATAATCATAAAGGCCCAATTACGGCCCATCTATGGGCTAAGTTTCGAAATTGGGCCCAAGTCCTTCACAGGGGCCTTACCATAAAGTCCAACGAATTATTTTAGTTTATTTACTTGTTCTTGGATTGTCCATCAGTAGACCAATCACCAAAGCCCAGTTTAAAGGCCCAATTCAAAGCCCAAGTGAAATTAAGGTTTTCACATGAAATGACGATTAGGGTTAAGTGTTCCTACTCAACCCATTAAGGAGTTAATCCATTAAGTCCAATAGAGCCTTAGGTAAATTTGCAAATGATTATTAATTAATATTTTCAGTTTCATATTTAATTCAAGTGTAGGTCCAGATAATTCCCAAAATTAGGATTTTATGCCATTAGGGTTTTCCAAACCCTAATTAGGACGGAAGAAGCGGCAGGCAGAGGCCTTCTATCTCCAAGGCTGAGTGATGACGGTGGTGGCTTCGTCTTCGTCGGCAGCAACACGATGACATCATCCTCGGTTTGGAATGAAATGAGGTAAACAATCCTGGTGGTTCATGCTATCATTTCTTGTTCCCAGCAATGGTGGCGGCAACCAAAACACGGCAGTAGGCCACCAAAAGGGATGATGATAGTGACGGACGGCAACTACCATGAACGGCTGAGAGCGGCAACTGAAAGAATAAGAACAAAAGAAAGGAGGTGGTAGCGTTGGGAGGTGGTTATCCTCCACTGAGATCTTAATGTGAGGATGTGAGGACCGCCACTACCGTCAACATGGGCCACTAGTGGACGTCTGGTGGCTTAGGGCTTCGACCGATCGGAAAGACAACAGGGAGTATGGGTGGTGACGGCGGCTGGAGGGATGGGGGCATAAGGTGGCAGCTGGAACTTACACCTTTAGGGTTAGGATTACCGGTTGTAACAATTATATACCCACTTCATGAAACTATGCCCCGTAATACCAGATTTGGTCCCTCATTCTTCCATTTCTTTCAAATTAAATCCAAACGTTACCAAATGGCCCTTTCATGACAAATTCTTCTCATTTTAAGTCCAACATTTACACTTTAACCCATGTTTCCACAAATTATTTCCATAACCCATTTACACCCTGCCTTCTAAAATATTTTTCAAAATAAATCCTAAAATTACACTTTAACCCTCAAAACTAACATCCGATAATTATTACTTGTTTTTGGGCTATAATAATACAAAGTAATAACAAAAATTACTTTTCAAGGTTCCGAGTTTATTATTTAATTATTCTATTTAAAACAGGATGTTACAGTCCTTAACGGTTGTTTAATATCCTAAGTTATAATTTGTTCTAGTTCCTTTTCCATCTTAATGCACCAGGCATTTGGAAAGATCAAAATAAGCAAATATTATAGCATACGCAATCGATCCTATATCCAAAGCATATGGGGTATGATTCATAATGTATCACATCGTGGGTTCGAGTCACACGGATGGCGCCAAATGATGCGTATGGCGACCTTGACCAATTCAAGGCTGTTGAATTAGATTCCTCGTCGCCTCTGCAAAATATAGAGTGAAGAAAGCCGTCAGCCGTTCCCGGGAGGGTGCTCCCGGAAGAACGCTCTGACGGTCAAGTTAGAATGCTACTAGGGTTTTTCTGTGTGTATCTTAGCAAGGAAAGAGTGCTTACCATGTGAGTCCAAAGGCGTATCCTTTTATACCTAGCACTCTTGCTTAGTCCGTACCAGACAAGATCATCTTTTGGGAGACAAGATCAGGGGCGATGATTGGAGGATTGTACGCCTTTAACCGTTAGAGCGCTCTCATTGGCCTTGACGGTAATGACCTGATTATGCTATTTGTCTCTTAACCATATCTTTTGTCTTGGAGCTGGGAGCATCCCTTGATTGGCGCGAGCCTTTCGTTGGGACACCAGGAGTGTTCCTAGCGGGCGCTGGCCTTTTGTCGAGGTGCCCTGCTCGCGGGGGCGTCAGCGGGCACTGAGCTTAATGAGCTTAGCCTGGCCGGCACGCTAAGACCTTGGCCAGGGCGTGGTTCTGTCGTGCTGGCTTAGGCACATCATCATTTCCATATATAGAATTTCCTATATTGAAACATTTCAACATTACATTCATATATATCCATGACTAAGTCCCATTAAATTTAAATCTAAGCTTTTAGATTCGAAATGAAGTATGATTGCCCTCTCTCTTAAATCCTTACCATAGCGAAATAATTTCCAAATTTTGCAACTTTAATAATTTGCAACCTTTGTTTCCTATAAATAGCATTGCCGACTTGCAACACTTAGCATAATAATTACGCTCCCACTAGCATAACAATTATGTTCTTCCCCGCATAACAATTATGCTCCCACTAGATTTGACATGTACTCAGAAATTAATTGGACTTCTAGAAATCAATAGATGTTGACTTTCTTACCAAAATTCATATTTCTTGATGCGTGGTGCTTCGATAAGACTTTATCTAAGCTTCTCCAGCTCATACACCATACATTAGATTAGCTCATGTGTGTGTCCAAACTCTTCGAGAACATATAGCAATAAGTTACGAGTTTTCAAACCATTTTCCATTTCTCACAATTGGAACTATGAAGAGGGATGTCGTATTCATACTCGAATTTGAGAATGCATTTATCACAATAATATCGCTAACTCTAATCCTTCAAAATCTACTAGTGAAAGCGTTTCGTCACAATCATTTTCATGAAGTAAAGAGAAACTTCTTACCACTTAGATTTTATGGTGTATGTGTTCCTATCCATGTGAATTTTTCATTTCCAACCACTATCATAAGACAAGGTTCATTACAAATCTAAACTCTTATGGACTGAACTTGTTTATTCTTAATTTCTTGCCATCTAGTAGCACAAGGGCCTACCATTGCTTCCAAGTTATTAACTATCTCACCCACACTGATCAATGTACTTTCACTGACAAAGGTGATTTCCCTTATGCAATCAAATGAGAGCTCATAGAACTCACATGAATCAACTTAAATGGAATGGCAAAGAAACAAAAATATGTCAACACGATAGGTTGCAAACCTCAAGTCGTGTGCTAGTGATAAACAAATAGGTTTATTCTTGATTACTTCCTGAAACTATTCAAGACCATTTAAGACTCCCACTGACCTCTTGACATATAAGATTCTCTGTCAAGCAACATTCCTTGACAAACAAATATTCAATAGTTAGTGCTGATTCTTATCAAGATAAGATTTAATGTAATTGGTTTCAGTTGATCTTTGTTGTAACCAAAACATCACAACTACCAATTCTAAATGTGCAAGAGTAAGATAACTTTTCTACTCCACATTTCAAGAGGTGTTATAAACCTACTTAGAACATGTTACTCAAGGTACAACTTGGAATAACTGTATAACTCTAAAACTTTGATATTGGAACGAAGTATGATTCATCCTTTTGATTTTAACCATTTCAACAATTCTCGATGCCTCTTTTTAGCCATACAATTGCACTAAGGTGTCCTTAGAGGATCAATTGTGAAATGGTTCCATGATCATTAGGATGATCATATAACACGATACTAAAGTACTCTCCTTTTCCTTTCAGATTGGAGAAACTTTTATCTTTCTGCCTAATTGATTCTTCTTATTCGTTCTGCCTATACCTTGAAACTTTTTAAGGTATTAGAATTATACTTAAACTTGTAAGCATACCCATATTTACTGAACCATTAGTAAATCATGACATATAGTCTTTATCATTATTTGTGGTGGATCTAACTTGTACACATCAATGTGCACTATATCCTTCAGTCTTTCACTCGACTCGCATACATATGTGAACAAGGAGTTAGTCTTAATTTCCCAAAGATGAAGGTTCTCATTCATCACAAAATAGAAGTCGCATGATTCCAAGTTTATGTCCAATTGAAACTTGGATAATGAGAATCCTTCCTTATTTGGTAAATTACGACACTACCAAGAATCAAATTTATTTCCAACACTGCTAATAATATATAAACGCCATTTTTCACTAATGTCATTGCAAGGATATCATAAAATAAGTCAAAATCAAAAAATTTCTTTATCTATAAAAAGGCGGAAAACTTGTCCTTACAATGCAAATACATATGAAAACTATGTTTTCTAAGTATTCCTAAGCAGTCTATCATAACTCCTAAGCAGCAGCTCAAAAATCTGATCATCGAACCATGCAATCAAGATCCATCTCTCCGCGATTAGACTCAACTCACTCTTCCTTTAAGCTTCCTTTCTTTTCTTTGATCCTACAAAACATCAAAATTCAATCTTATCACATCATGTGTTAAGAATCTACAAATAGGAACTTAATAGAGTTAGATAATGGAGTTACCTAAAGTAGAGTCATACATTTTGACTTTACTATCATTGCGATCTTTCTGGTAAATATGGCAGCTTCGCATCAATGCCCCATCTCTTGGAAATAGAAACAAAGAGGCTCTTTTGGAATGGTACATGGGACTATCTCAGACTCAACTTTTCTATGTACTATTTGGTCCAACGGTTTGACCTTGGCCAATCCCTTTCCATTGGGAAGAGAAAACTTTTCTAGACTTCCAATGTTTCCATTGTCAATGTCCATGGAAGTTTGGGAAGTAGATCTTCGAATCAAATTTGCTTTACCCGTGCGCCAAATCATTATTGATTCAGCAACAATGAGCAAATATGTAATATCAATAAGGGTCATGTTGTGGTCTGTCATATAGTAGTCTTTTATGAACTTGCTATATGACTTAGGAAAGAACCAAGTCAGCAGCCAACTTCCTCAGGAAAACGACACCCAACATACCTGGTCTATCAATGTCTAACTTCATCTTCAAGATGTGTGCACACATAGAACTTGCATCTTGGTGTTTGCTTGCCAATAGGGCTTGAGTGACCTTGAACTTTTCAAGTCGATGAACATGTAGGTCAGGGAGAATTATTGGTGGAGGTGGAGGAAAAGAAGTTCCACCAAAGTACAAAGAAGGGATTGATCCTTCAGTTCGATCGTCACATGGAGTATTATCTTCATGAGGAAAGCTTTTTCCAAAAGATTCGGGAAGACCATAGTTGTCAGAACTAGACATCTAAAAAAGGGTAGAAATTCAAGTTAGTTGATCTAATCCTTAATATAACACCCAAATGAAATATTAAGGCTATGACCCAACACAATAATTCACAATTCGAAAGAGGGATGTCGTAATCCAATTGGAAAATATTTGTCGGTAGTTAAATGACGATCTACCAATTCCACCATGAAAACGAAATTTTAAACGAATTAGCTTTTAAATGAAATTCCTAGATCTTTTGAGATTCATTGAACTTTTCAATGACATGTTTAATCTCGATTATGCCCTTCAAGTTTGTGACTAGGATACCGAGGATCACAAACAAAGTGTGAATAACCATGCAAATTAGCTTGGTACTCTCGATGTCATTTATAATCTAATCGATGTGCCGGCTAACTACACACGCTCCATCAATCAATGATAATTTACGAGCCACCCATTTCCTTCCTTCATTAGTCCCATATTAGTGTGCTGATTAACCATACACGCTCCACTAACGACCAATAAGGTGCAATGTGCAATTTCATAGGTTATCATCAAATTCACATTTTCCTAAAGTAACTAAGATTGGGAATTTATAAAAAAAGTTTAGTTACTTTATTATTCATTATACTTTTAATGAGCATTTAGTGTCTTATCCTACTCGTTCGGCTATCGACCCTCAACTAGTTAAGAGTGTGGTGGGTAGGAGTGGATACTCAATGACGGTCATTTTACAGGCCGCTTCCTTAAACACCTTTTATAGACCATCTTCGTAAATGAGGCCTACTAATGGTAAGACTGACATTTTACTCATACATATATAATATATTAAACTTTTTTTTTATATAGTATAATGGTGTATTTTAAACTTTTAAAATACTAGGTGGTTTAATCTATTAATAAATTAGACTTTTAATTAATTAAATTTAAACTGTATTATTATGCATTTATTAATTTTTCTCTTTTAATTAAACACTTAATAAATTTAATAAAATCCATAAGGGGTACTTTAAACTATTCAACATATCAAGGTTCTAAATTTAAGATTTCAAAATTAAGGCTATTTAATCAAATTTTAAATTATAAAACCATGAGGTGCACTTTTGAAACTTTTCAAAATACTTGAGTTTAACTATATAAATTTCTAAAACTAAAACCTTTAATATCAAATTTAAACTATAAAACCAAAAGAGTGTAATTTAAAACTTTTTCAAAATTACTAGGTCAAATATTTGAATCAAAATAATCTTATATTATCCGTATTTAACCAAATCCATCAATTTTGATAAGGATATCTCATACCAATCAGAAAAATCGAATTTAGGCATTAAAAACGAGTTACGGTAATTATCCAAATCAAAATCTGACCAAAAAATAAAAAAATATGGCACCAGACGATTCGACTCGTCGAGTTGCCAACTGAACTCATCGAGTCTGATCATCAACTCGTCGATTCTGCCTGTCAGACAGCAAAAATTTCCGATTTCTTATTATTTTTGGCAGTCTACTCTTGCACCAATTCAATTGAAAAACATCTTAGGCTCTGATACTACTGATAAGGTTTGAGCATAACAACATTTCTACGGTGTACATGCAACCCTAATTGTTTTGGATCTAAGTTTTTCTCTATTGAACATGAAAATACAAACTCCAAAGCAATAATTCGATGACTAGCATACAATTTTCAAAATTAAGATATAAATTAGGGTTAGATGATCACCTCCCTTGTTATATTGTAATAACAAGAACAATCATTGCTTGATCTTGACTCTTGAAAGCTTAGTACCCCACGTGTTGCGCCTCTAATGGAGTCACAAACAATTAATGCAAGGGATGACTTGGAGAGGTATGAAAATCGGCTAGTGTCTCTTGAAAAACCATAGGGATGAAATCCATAGGGTAATGGGCTTTATATAGTTGGGGCTATTAGGGTTTTCAGGTGGAAACCCTAATTTCCTTGCTTAGGCCTTAAGCAATCCATGAACCTCCTTAATTAGAAGCCTTGGACGAATTCTATAGGGCCTCCTATAGATTTCATCCAGTGCTCCCAAAAGAAGTCTAATAGCCTAACTTTGCAACTATCGGTGATTTGCATAACCAGTCTCTCCATTATTAATCAGTTCCTTTAAGCCCAAAATTAATACTAGATTAATTTCTGATTAATTACTAATTAATAATACGATTTCCAACTAATATATTAATCTTATAATATATTAATAAATCATTTTGAGTACCAATCTATTATTCATATAATAAATCCTTCTGTCTCTCCACTTGTCATCCTGTCAAGTTGTATGAGTGACGACAACTCAAAAGGACCATGCTCATAATCAAATCAAGTACATACCAAATATAGTTATGGGCTTAGACACCTAATCCCACAGTAATCTCTAGCACCACATTGCTCTTCTAATAAAGTCTTTTCATTAAGAAGGCTCATTATTTGACTGAATTTTAGTGACGAATATTATATGTTCTTAATGTCCATCGCAAATACTCATGTTTCTTATAATACGGTGTCTCATTCTTATATCCAATTATCATTAGGGATGTATTACTTTTAAATGCATGAATTACAGACAAATTAAGCTAATATCTTATTCTACTTAAAATTGCAGATGGTATCAACAAAAGACTCTTGAGAAGGAAATTCATGTTGGGAGCAGGAGCTCATGCACTCCAAGAAAGAAGAGAGAGAGAGAGAGAGAGAGAGAGAGAGAGAGAGAGAGAGAGAGAGAGAGAGAGAGCGAGAGAGAGAGAGAGAGAGAGAGTAATTTTCAGGTTGTCTATCCCAAGCTTCTTCTACACTCCAAATCATTTCCATCACATAGAAATTAACCCAGCCCCTAAAGACTAGTTTTTGAAATTTTATAAAAACAACTATAAATATAAATTCAATCTTAATTTAGTTAAAAAAAAAACTATCAACTCTACACTCACTCGATTTTCTACCATCAAACAATAGATTCATCAAATTTATATCATGCACCTAACAAAATATGCAGAGAAGTAACATTTTATGTTCATCGTCTAAACCTCATCGTCAAGTTTAGACGTTGTATCTTCATTTAATGTGAAACACTTAAAAAGGTTATAGATGTAAAGATAACTATTATTTTGAATAGTTGATGACATTAAGACACATGCCCCCATGATTTACATTAACCTAGGATGATAAGAAATAGAAAAATAATACCCTATTACAAAATTGCACATCTGAAGTACGTCACCTAAAGTACATGAAAATTATTGACTATAACATCCCAAAAATCACAATAAATTTGAACATTAACCATATATGTTTACAAAACCATTGTTTCAATAGTGTATTTTAGTAATAAGAATATCCCAAAATCTAAACAACATAAAACCAAAGGATGTGCACGGTCACGACTTCGCATTGCCACAGTCATCTGAAGTACCTGAAACAATAAACTAAAAATGTAAGTCAAAGCTTAGTGAGTTCCCCCAAAGTACCACCACACAACACACAACATATACAATCATGCATGTTGGGTCCACAACCTCCCGGTTGGCCTACCCTGGCCCACAATCTCCCGGTTGGATTGCCATGTATGTAGCGTACTGTTGGAACTTTGCTTGTAGCCCAAAAGCATTATCCCACATTCGAAAAAGAAAGAACCTTAACTAGCTTTATAATCAATTGTCACAAAATATTCTTAAATGTATAAAAAAAAAAAGACAAAAAAGACATTTGGGCTAGAATAGTGGTATTGGGTTATTAAATTTTTCTTGGATTACTCTTGTCATTAAAAATAATTAATGGTTAAAAGATTGCATTGGGCCTTGGGGCTCTTGGGCTCTTCTTGAATAATTAATTAATTTTTATATAAAAAAATCCAAAATTAATTTGTAAATTACAAAATCTGTTAATTATTAATTAACCGACTGGAAGTAAATTAGATAGTTAATTTCGGTTTTGGAACTAGTATGATGCTTGACAGTTTTTAACTACTATTTGATAGGCTATAAATAGATGATCAATTGACAGATTATAGGAGTGATAAGATACACAATAACACCACTTTCTTTCACTGTCGTTTTTCTAGGAAATCATGGAAGCATGAAGAATTTCATCGGGATCAAGGTTCAATCTTGATCAGACCGCGTATCCTCTAGATAGATCCCTACGAGGGAAATTTTTGTCTTAGGACACTGCAATTGCAGGCTTCAATCTACTATTTCGAGTTTCTATTTTCTGTTGTAAACATCAACATTCAAGTATGTTTTCTAATTTATGAATCTTTGATATATATATATATATATATATATATATATATATATATATATACGATTTAATTATGTTTTTGTTTGTCCAATATCATATTTGATTGCTTTTGTTATAACAAACTAAGACAGAAATTAAAAAGTGGAAGAATGGATCAACAATCCATCATCAAAACACATGTGGAAAAGCCTGAGAAATTCAAATGCTCAGATTTTAGGAAATGACAAAAGAAGATATTGTTTCATCTAACAACTCTTAATATATCCATTGTTCACACTCCTCCTACCAGTGTGACCACTGCAAAAGTAACAACACCACCCACTGCAGCCCAATTGGCAGAAAAACAATGAGTATAATTGCAGGAATTAAATTATGAATGCCTTGGATGAATCCCTTTATGATATCTACTCTACCATGACTACTGGAAGAGAGATATGGAAATCATTGGAAAATAAGTACAAAACATAAGTGGGATCTTCCAAGAAATTCATGATTGGAAAGTTCATGAATTTCAAGATGGTAGATACCAAACTGTCCTCAAACAAGTGGAGGAACTTCACGTCATTTCAAATGATCTTGAAGTTGAAGGTATGGGAATTAACTCTAATTTTCTTGTTGGTTCAATCATTGAAAAACTTCCTCCTTCTTGGAAGAATTTCAAACTATATCTTCAACACTTAACTGATGACATGAGTTTTGAGTAACTTTTGTTGAGAATTCGTGTGGAAGAAGATAACAGATTGAATAAGACGCCTGATGCAAATTCCTTGGAAACAAGTGAAAACTTTGTTGGAGAAGCAAGTACTTCAAGGATCAAGCATATCAACAAGAAAGGGAAGCAAGGCTCTAAAAACTCTTCCAAAGATGGAAAAAATCATCGTCGAAACAAGAAGAATTTTAAGAAGAATTCTAGTCCATGCTATATTTGTGGCAAAACTATAAACAAGGCCAAAGATTGTAGATACAGGAGGCGTCTAGGAGGAAACAATGGAAACAATAGTGGTAACTCTTGAAGGGTTTTGAGCACAAGAACATTCGTATGTGCACATGCAAAACCCTAAAGCTTTGGATCTAGGTTTCTCTATTGTACATGCAAATAATCCAAAGCTTGTAAACCCTAATCTAGCATACTAAAAAAAATTGAAATCTACAACTATAACAAGTTTAGATGATTACCTTTTGATAATAGCAAGAGTCCTCAACTTCAAGAGCTTAGTATCACAAGTGTAATACCTCTTGATATGTGCATAATTAGTTAATTATTTTATATATATTCTTAGTTATTTTTGGTTAATTATGAGAATAATGTGGACAAAAGGTACTTAAAATGCTTTGAATTGTGTTTTCAGTCCAAAGGATATGCTTGGAGGCAAAAAGGAGAAAAGGAAAGCAAGTGAAGATTAAAGAGTGAAAGAAGGACCTACTCGGCGAGTAGATCGACCCTACTCGGCGAGTACACGATGATATGCCAGAAGATAAATACGACTGCTAATTCAAGACGGATAAGTATGCACCTACTCGGCGAGTTTATTCTGCTACTCGCCGAGTACCCTCTGTTTTGGGATATCTTTAAAAGACGAATCTTTATCCCATGGGACATTATTTCTGGCGATTTTTGAAGGATTAGCTGCGACTAAAAGGTTCAGAAGGCGCTAAGGAACCCTAAGTTTCAAGAGTTGGAAGAATTCAAGCAATTAGGTTAATTCTACCACTTAGACTTAGGAATTAAACATGTTTGCTTTCATAAACTTTGTTTTTGTGTTTGTTTCTACTGCAACTATGAGCTAAACTCGTTTTTGTTTCTGTTTGGGGAATACCAAAGAACTCCTATGGTTTAATTATTAATTCTTGCTTAATTGTCTATTGGTGATTTATTAAATCAAGTTTGTTAAAGAACCTTATGTATTAATCACTACTATTTTCTGTTAATTGGAAGGCAATTAGGTTGCATGAACATCACTTAATTGTTAACCTCATATGTCTATGTGAATGCTAAAACGTATGCTTGGAAGTAATGAGTATGAAACTAAGATTAATAAGAAAATAGGAAGATTAATGTGTGAGCTTGTTTGAGAAACCATCAACAAGAGGTTAATTGAATTGCTAACTAAATTAACCATTACAAATCTTATTTAATCCAAATAATTAATCTAGGGAATTAATTAGTTTAAACACTTGATCAACGCTTAAATTAGTTAATTGTCTAAGGGTTAGGAGTAATGAATGTGAACCTAACTATTATCATTGGTAACCAATAGCAATTAATCTACCTTAACTTAAATAACCATAGGAGTGAATTGGTTGAACCTAAATAGAAACATCTTTATCAAATTTGGTGAATAGTTGTTGCTTTAGTTAATTAGTTAATTTAGTTTGTCTAAGTTTCTAGTCTTGCAAAACTAGAGAAAAACCCTTTACTTTTATTATTTGTTTTAGTAAAAATTAACTATTAGTTTAATTGCCGTTCCCTGAGTTCGATACCTTACTTATCAATCTATACCACTTAAAGACAGGTTCACTGCCTTTGTGTGCTCAAATTATTAATAAAAAGTAGGGATAAAACTAGTTGAATTTACACACATCACCTCTAATGGCTTACAAACACCAAGGAAAGAATATGATCTTTAAAGAGAGGGAATGGAGGCACAAAATCGGCTCTGAGGAGTCTTGGGGTTTCAAGTAACCAATTTCTAATGCCCTAGGGGTTCCTTATATAGTGGTATTGCTAGGGTTTAAGCCAAAACCCTAATTGGATGACTTAGGACTTAAGCAGTCCAAAGAACCTTCTGGAATAAGGCTATAGACGAAATCTAAGTGGGCTTCCACTCTAATTTCGTTCCCCCTCATATCCACAAGGATCTACAACCCAAATCCATTTATCTTATAATTGGCAATACCAGTCCCCTTAGTTCAATTAATCTCTTTTGATCACAAAAACAATTTCTTAATTAATTCTTGATTAATATTAATTAAGTAACATGATTTCTCTATTAATATATTATTCATATAATATATTAATAACCATAAATCGTCTCTCTCCATAAATCATCCTATCAAGTTACTTTGGTGAAGGCAACCCAAAAGGACAATGCTAGAACCACGTCAAGTACATACCAAATATAGTTATGGAAATAGACACTAATCCAACTATATCGTACTAGGATAAGTCTAATAACTAAGTTTCCAAGTACGACTTCAGGATCTGATTAGTAATAGTAGGTCTCAAAATCCGTTGTCGAACTCTGATCTTATCAGTAACATGTATTTTAGATAAGGGATCGTATAGTCCTGCATTCTATAGATATTGTGCAGACAATTACATGGAACATAGTTATACTTATTGTCCATCAGTTTGTTTCTCAATCTCTGATTTGTCTGACATAGAACTTAATTGAACACATCAATTTAGTCGAGACCGGTCCCGACACATAAGTCAAACCAAATCATCGAAGGGCCCAATATATTGCTTTTACCAACTTAGAATAAAAGGAACATATAAACTTCGACTTATATGCATTCACTATTTACTCACCAAATCATTCACAAAAATGTGTTTTATAACATCAAGTTACTGATGCGTTTACGCATTATCAATGCACAACCAATTTTCAAATAGTAAATCATATATCTAGGTTTAAACTATATGATATTATCGTCTTGCGATCACTCATGATAAATTCCATGAAGCGATGCCAGCAAGCGTGGGTTTAATCCAATGCTCAAATCTTATTTCATAAGCACTCATGAACGTTGCAACAAACTTTTTCTATGACTAATACACTTTTAGATAGTCTAAAAACCAATTCATGACAGTCTTCATTCATACCTACTTCCAACATACGAACGAATGTGAACTGTTCGAATAATCTTATTATTCAGGAACTCAAAACATGTAAAGTGAAACAACAGGTAAATAATTAACACAAGAGAGTAACTTTACTCATAAATAATACTCCTTTATTTAATCATCAAATGTTAATTACAATTTATCTATTACACGTTTCGAAACTATCTAATCTAAAGTAATATCGTCCTTCAGCCCAATGCTCATAGCATGTTGCAAGTGCTTAACCCTACTCAGTCCCTTTGTAAGGGGATCTACTCGGTTATCCTCTAACGATACCCTCTTCACTACGAGGAGTCCCTCTTCTACCCGATGACTAATAAAGTGATATTTCTTGTCGATATGTTGGTATCTACCATGATCCCTTGGTTCCTTTGTCAACGCAACCGCTCCTTCATTATCACAGAAAATCTCCATACGCTCCTTTATGGCTGGCACAACTCCAAGGTCTCTGATGAATTTCTTCAACCATATCGCCTCCTTTGATGCTTTGGTCGCCGCTATGTATTCCGATTCACACGTTGAATCAACTATGGTCTCTTGCTTGGAACTTTTCCAAGTCATTGCTCCTCCATTCAGGGTAAAGACACAGCCTGACTGAGATCGATAATTATCTCGGTCTGTCTGAAAGTAAGCATCACTATACCCTCGTACCCTTAAGTCATCACTCCCACTGAGGACTAGAAACCATTATGTGGTCCTCCGAAGGTACTTAAGAAAATTCTTAACTACGGTCCAATGCACTCTACCAGGGTTCCCTTGATATCTGCTAACCATGCTCAAAGAGAAGGCCATGTCAGGGCGAGTACAAATCATAACATACATGATCGAGCCAACATCAGAAGCATAGGGTACTCGATTCATCTCTGCTATCTCAGCTTCGGTACACGGACTTTGAGTCTTACTCAATTTTGCATTACTTTGGATTGGTAGCCCCCCTTTATTGGAATTCTCCATACTAAAACATTTTAGTACCTTGTCCAAGTAAGTACACTAACTAAGTCTTCTTAGTCTTTTACTCTTGTTTCGCACTATCCTTATTCCCAAAATATAGGTAGCCTCTCCAAAAGTCCTATGATGACTTCTATCCCTATGAAATGCACCCAGATTTACTAGACAAGTACCACCAAAGTGCCAGGCAGGAGAGGTACGAGACCATCACTTCGATGATCACGATCAAGATGAGGGACGGAGAGTCTGTCACTGCTCATCTACAGAAAATACAGAGATATGTCGACCGCCTGCAGAAGTTAAATGTTAACTTCGATGAGGAGCTGGCAATGGATATTATTCTTCACTCATTGCCTCCTTGCTACAACTAGGTCCGCATGACCTACCATATGAACAAAGAGGAGGTCACATTGAGCAAGCTTCTAGGCCTGTTGAGGACTACTGAGAGAAACCTCAAGGACAAATCTGTTGCACCAACTCCTACTGCTACTGTTGCCCCAGTCTTGGCTATTAGGCAAGGGAAGGGTAAGAAGAGGAAGGTTCCTTCAAATATCCACCATAAGGGAAAGTCTCATGATGGAACTGTTGGGTTTTAGCCATAAGAACTTTCCTATGTGCGCATGCAAAACCCTATTGCTTGGATCTAGGCTTTCTAATAAACATGCTTTTGAATCCAAGACTTCTAATGGCTAATTAGGTTAAACAACAATATTAAAACAGATCTAGAATCATACCTTTGAATCCCTTGTTGATCTTGTTTGTCTTGGAGCTTCTAGAGTCACAAATGTCACTCCTCTAATGGCTTACAAACACCAATAGCAAGCAAGATGATTTAGGAGAGAGGAGAGGGGAGGAATTCGACCAGAGGTTCCTTGCTTAAGGTTGTGTGTCGAATTCCCTCACCCATATGGGCTATTTATACTATTAGACTCCTTAAGGGCTTCACCCTAAACCCTAATTGGATAATCTTCTCTTAAGGCTATCCAAATCCATTCCATAGATAACCCTATGGACGATTTAAGCTATCCTAAAGCTCTTAGAATCCGTCCAAGGTATATCCTAATGGATTTATAGTCTAAAGTCTAACTATCAAACAATTGACAGTTTATACCCTCTTATTTAATTAATCTCTTTAAGTCACCAAATTAATACCAATTAATTTATGACTTATATTAATCAAATAGCCAAATATTATCCCTTATAATATTTACTCTCTCTTAACAAAATCATCCTTCAAGTTGCTATGGTGAAGGCAACCCAAAAGGACCATGCACCACCGAATATAGTTATAGCCTTAGACACTATTCCAACAGTCTCCCACTTGGATAAGTCTAGTAACTATACAAGTACAATACGGTTTGCAATCGTAGCTCTCAAAGACGCTGTCAACTATGATCTAATCAATCTTGTCCTTTAGATAAGGGATCGTACAGTCCTCTGTTAGATATCATGCTGACAATCCTATGGAATGGTTAGTCTAGCATTTATATTTCTCGATCTCCGATTTATTTGACATAGAACTTAATCGAACACATCAATTCAGTTCTGACCGGACCCGTCACATAAGTCAAATCAAATCATCGAGTGGCCAAGATATCTCTTCTATCCTCATAGAATAAAATCTACAGATAAACTTCGACTTATATGCATTTACTTATTCATTAACCAACTATACACAACAATGCGTTTTATAACATCAAGTTACTGATGCGTTTTCACATTATCAATGCACAATCAATTAACAAATAATAAACCATATATCTAGGTTTTAAGACCATATGATATTATCATCTTGCGATCACCTTTTATATCGTATTCCATAAGGTGATTCCAGCAAGCGCGGGTTTATTCCAATGCTCAAAACCAGTTCATAAGCACTCATGAATGTTGCAGCAACCCTTGCCATGTCTAACACCATTTAGACATTCTACACACCAATTCATGACAATCTTTATTCATATCTACTCCCAACATATGAACGATTGTGGACCATTTGAATAATTCGATTATTCCTACTAAACTCAATTATTCTGGAAGTCAAAACATGCAAAGTGAAACAATAGTTAAACAACTAACATGTGACAGTAACTTTACTCATAAATAAAACTCCTTTATTTAATCATCAAATGTTAATTACATTTATCTATTATACGTTTCTAATACTATCTAATCTATGCTAATATCATCCTTCAGCCCAATACTCCTAGCATGCTGCAAGTGCTTAACCCTACTCAGTCCCTTCGTAAGCGGATCTGCTGGGTTATCTTCTGATGATATCCTCTTCACTACGAGTTGTCCTTCTTCTACATGATGTCTAATGAAGTGATATTTTCTGTCGATATGTCGAGATCTACCATGATCCCTCGGTTCCTTGGTCAAGGCAACCGCACCTTCGTTATCACAGAAAATCTCCATGGGCTCCTTTATGGCCGGCACAACTCCAAGATCACCGATGAAGTTCTTCAGCCATATTGCCTCCTTCGACGCTTCGCTCGCTGCGATGTACTCTGATTCGCACGTTGAATCAGCTACGGTTTCCTGCTTGGAACTTTTCCATGTCACTGCTCCTCCATTTAGGGTAAAAACCCAGCCCGACTGCGAACGATAGTTGTCCCTGTCGGTCTGAAAACTGGCGTCACTATACCCTCGCACCTTCAAGTCATCACTCCCTCCAAGGACTAAGAACCATTCTTTCATCCTCCGAAGGTACTTAAGGATGTTCTTCACCGCAATCCAATGTGCTTTGCCAGGGTTCCCTTGATATCTTCTAACCATGCTCAAAGCGAAGGCTACATCAGGGCGAGTACAAGTCATAGCGTACATGATTGAGCCAACTGCGGAAGCGTATGGTACTCGGCTCATTTCTGCTATCTCAGCTTCGGTACTCGGACTTTGAGTCTTACTCAACTTGGCATTTCCTTGTATCGGTAGTTCTCCATTCTTTGAGTTTTCATTACTAAAACATTTTAGTACCTTCTCCAAGTAAGTATTCTGACTAAGTCCAATTAGTCTCTTACTTCTTTCTCTTACTATCCTTATTCCCAAAATGTAAGAAGCCTCTCCGAGGTCCTTCATAGCGAAGCACTTCCCGAGCCAGGACTTAACCTCCTGCAGAGTCGGGATGTCGTTTCCTATGAGTAATATGTCATCGACATATAGAACGAGGAAGCTTACTATACTCCCACTGGCTTTGACATATACACAAGATTCGTCTTCGCTTCGTACAAATCCAAACTCTTTGACTTTCTCATCGAAGCAAAGATTCCATCTGCGAGACGCTTGCTTAAGTCCATAAATGGACTTCTCAAGCTTACACACTTTATTCGGATGCTTCGGATCCACAAACCCCTCTGGCTGAGCCATGTAAACATCCTCAGCCAACTTTCCGTTAAGGAAAGCGGTCTTGACATCCATTTGCCAAATCTCATAATCATGAAATGCGGCAATTGCTAGCATCACTCTAATAGATTTAATCTTCGCAACTGGTGAGAAGGTCTCATCATAGTCAACTCCGGGAGTTTGAGTAAAGCCCTTCGCAACCAATCGCGCCTTATATGTGTGTACGTTCCCATCCACGTCCGTCTTCTTCTTGAAGATCCACTTGCACCCTACGGTCTTACGTTCGGGCACGTAATCAACCAAATTCCAAACTTGGTTATCGTACATGGATTGGATCTCGCTATCCATCGCCTCTTTCCATTTCGCAGACTCCGGGCCTGCCATGGCTTCCTTATAGCTATTAGGTTCATCAAGATTTACTAGTGTACCATCACTAATATACGTGTCCCCTTCGGTAGTAATATGAAAACCATAAAACTGGGGATGAACTCTAACTCTATCGGAACATCTAAGAGGTAAGGATTCATCAATCGGTTCAACCGGAGTTTCCTCCTCGGGTTGAATGCCAGCGGTAGAGGTTCCTTCATCTATCGATTCTTGAATCTCTTCAAGTTCGATTTGCCTCCCACTGTCTCCTTGGCTTATGAGTTCTCACTCTCGGAAAACTCCTCTCCTCGCAACAAAGATAACATTATCTTTCGGTCTATAGAAGAGATATCCAAAGGAAGTTTGCGGGTAGCCGATGAAAATACATCGCTCACTTCGAGGTTCAAGCTTGTCGTGAGTATCTCGTCTTATGAAAGCCTCGCAACCCCAAACCTTGATATGTGCCAACGAGGGAGCTTTCCCCGTCCACATCTCGTGAGGTGTTTTGGCAACCTTCTTAGTAGGGACTCGGTTAAGGATATGGGCGGCAGTCTCTAAGGCATACCCCCAAAAGAAGATAGGTCGTGAAGCACGACTCATCATAGAGCGAATCATATCCAATAAGGTTCGATTACGCCTTTCTGCCACACCATTTAACTGCGGTGTCCTAGGAGGCGTCAATTGCGAAACTATTCCACACTCCATGAGATAATCGTGGAATTCAAGACTTAGGTACTCTCCTCCTCGATCGGATCGAAGCATCTTGATTTTCCTGCCCAATTGATTCTCCACTTCATTCTTGAACTCTTTGAACTTTTCAAAGGTTTCTGACTTTTTCTTGATTAAATAGATATACCCATATCTACTATAATCATCGGTAAAAGTCACATAGAAGCGGTTCCCATCCTTCGTGGTTGATCTAAAAGGTCCACATACATCGGTATGTATTAGGTCTAATAGTTCCTCACCCCTTTCACAAGTACTTGTGAAGGGTGACTTAGTCATCTTTCCAAGTAAACAAGACTCGCATGTGTCATCTTCCCTAAGGTCGAATGACTCCAACACTCCATCCTTTTGGAGTTGGGCTATGCGTTTCTTGTTGACATGTCCAAGACGACAATGCCACAAGGATGCTTTATCCATACTAGTGGAAGAATCAATATTCAAAACATCATTTCCTAAGTTATCAACAATCATAACAGTTTCATATATTCCATTACATGGTATAGCTTCAAAGTAAAAGACACCATTTAGATAAGCCAAAATAGAACCATTCTCATTATTAAAAGAAAATCTAAATCCTTGCCTATATAAACCATGAAATGAAATGATGTTTCTAGCCATTTCTGGCGAATAGCAACAATTGTTCAAATCTAAAACTAAACTATTCTTAAGCACTAAAGAATACACTCCAATCTTGGTCACAGGCGACGATCTTCTGTTCCCCATGATTAGATTGATCCTTCCTTGCTCCACATCCCTACTTCTTCTTAGTCCCTGCACATTAGAACAAATGTGATAACCACAACCGGTGTCAAGAACCCAAGAAATAGCATGATTAGAATCGTTAGATTTGATTGCATATATACCTGCGAAAGATGGCTTGATCTTTCCTTCCTTGATGGCTTGCAGGTAATCCGGGCAGCTTCTCTTCCAATGTCCTATCTTGTGGCAGTGGTGGCACTCTGCCTCCTTCGGGTTAGAGCAGGGCTTAGAGGGATCAACTTTGGTCCCACTAGAAGAGGAACCATCTCGGGCTTTCACCTTTCGATAGTTATTTGAAGAAGCTTTCCTCTTCTTTCCCTTCCCTTGACCAATAGCCAAGACAGGAGCAGCGGATGGATTGGGAGTTGGTGCAACAGACTTGTCCTTGAAGTTGCTCTCAGCAACCCTCAAGAGACCTTGGAGTTTACTTAGAGTGACCTCCTCTTTGTTCATGTGGTAGGTCATCCTAAATTGATTGTACATCGGAGGCAAAGAGTGAAGCACCATGTCGATCGCCAAGTCTTCGCCAAAGTCAACATTTAACTTGCGAAGGCGGTCGACATACCTTTGCATCTTTTGCAAGTGCACGGTAAGAGATTCTCCATGACCCATCTTGGCAGAAATCATGTTAGTGAAGATCTCGTAACGCTCTTGTCTCGCGTTTTGGTGGTACCTCTCCAACAAGTCTTGATGCATTTCGTATGGATACATGTCCTCGTAGGACTTTTGGAATTCGGAGTTCATGGTGGCGATCATGATGCAATGTACCTTCGTTGCATCTCAGTCATGAGTTTCAAAGCCAGTGATTTCGGCGGGAGTAGCAACTTCGGGGTTGATTTTCTCGAGCTTCTCATCGAGGACATACTCTTTATCCTCATAGCGAGCAATGGTGCGAATGTATCTTATCCATTCGCCAAAGTTCGTTCCATCGAAGGTGACCTTTTGGCAAAGGCTCATCAACGTGAAAGAACTAGCAGCAGCGTTGTTTGCGTTTGACATCTATAGAAGGACAAAGATTGATTAGAATAAGAATCCCTAATTATCACCCAATAAGAAAAATTAGGGCTAGGATCCAACAATAACATTTACATACTAGAAAAGGGATGCCGTAATCTAACATGCAAATAAATTGAAGGTAAGTGAATGACGATTCACTAATTCTCCATCACAAAACTTAAACTTTTAGTCCTAAGTGTTTTTTGAGAATTCCTAGATTCGGATGAGATTCATTGAACTATTCAATGGCATGTTTAAATCTCGATATGCCCCTCTTGTTTGTGACTGGGATGCCGAGGATCACAAAGCGGGTGTGAATTACCATGCAAATTCACATGGTGCCTTCATTGTAACGATCACCTATTCGATGTGCCGGTAAACCACACACGCTCCATCGAACTATGATGAACAATGAATCACCCTTTGCCACCTTCGCTTAGAACCAATTAGTGTGCCGGTAAACCACACACGCTCCACTAACATCTTAGCAAGGTGCAAAGTGTAATTTCATGGGATTGCATCAATTCACTTTTCCTAAAGTAACTAAGATTGGGAAATTTAAAAAAAAATTAGTTACTTCGTATTTCTTATTATACTTTTAATGAGAGGATGAGGTTGCCCTATCCTACCCGTTCGGCTAACGACCCTCCACCAATCAAGCAAGCGGTGGGTGTGAGTGTACACCCATTAAGCGCCATTTTATAGGCAGCAACCTTATACCCGCCTTATAGATCGGCTTCGTGAATGAGGCCTACTAGCGGTAAGACTAGCATTTAGTTATACATATATATTAATCTAGTAATATCATATAAGTATAGGGTTGCATTTTAAACTTTTTCAAAATCTAGGGTTTGAAATTTAAGTTGTCTAAATTAAAACTTTTAATCACAAATATAAATTTCAAAAACTTTAGGGTAGGTTTTAAACATTTAAAACATGAAGGATCAAATAACAAATAATTCCAATTAACAATTAATATTCTAATTATCTTTATTTGATTTATCTTGATTTCTTTGAAGATAATTACCAAAATAGTTAATTATTATCATATAAGGAAATTAAATATTTTATTAGATGATAAATATCTTTAATTAGATCAAGATAATAGTCATATTTATCAAAAAATCGGATTTACATTGATCTAATATGATTAAGGTAAGTTTCCATAAGATAATTATGAAAAAATCCCGAATCTGGCCATTCCTGACGCCTGGACTCGCCGAGTGCACAAGGGGACTCGCCGAGTCAGGCCTACTCGACGAGTCCACCTTGGAACTCGACGAGTCAGTGACTCAAAACCCAAAAAATCGAATTTTGCAGGTTTGTTTCAGTTAATCAAGCAACAATTTAAAGAAAACCAATCTAGGCTCTGATACCACTGTTGGGTTTTAGCCATAAGAACTTTCCTATGTGCGCATGCAAAACCCTATTGCTTGGATCTAGGCTTTCTAATAAACATGCTTTTGAATCCAAGACTTCTAATGGCTAATTAGGTTAAACAACAATATTAAAACAGATCTAGAATCATACCTTTGAATCCCTTGTTGATCTTGTTTGTCTTGGAGCTTCTAGAGTCACAATTGTCACTCCTCTAATGGCTTACAAACACCAATAGCAAGCAAGATGATTTAGGAGAGAGGAGAGGGGAGGAATTCGACCAGAGGTTCCTTGCTTAAGGTTGTGTGTCGAATTCCCTCACCCATATGGGCTATTTATACTATTAGACTCCTTAAGGGCTTCACCCTAAACCCTAATTGGATAATCTTCTCTTAAGGCTATCCAAATCCATTCCATAGATAACCCTATGGACGATTTGAGCTATCCTAAAGCTCTTAGAATCCGTCCAAGGTATATCCTAATGGATTTATAGTCTAAAGTCTAACTATCAAACAATTGACAGTTTATACCCTCTTATTTAATTAATCTCTTTAAGTCACCAAATTAATACCAATTAATTTATGACTTATATTAATCAAATAGCCAAATATTATCCCTTATAATATTTACTCTCTCTTAACAAAATCATCCTTCAAGTTGTTATGGTGAAGGCAACCCAAAAGGACCATGCACCACCGAATATAGTTATAGCCTTAGACACTATTCCAACAGGAACCTCTTCTAGTGGAACCAAAGCTGGTCCCGGTGCACCCACCTCGAACCCAAAGAATGAAGAATGCTACCACTACCATGACAAAGGGCATTGGAAATGAAGCTGCCTGAAATATCTGCAAGATATCAAGGATGGAAAGATCAAGCTATCCTTCGCAGGTATTTATTATATTCAATCTAATGATTCATTGCATGCTATTTCTTGGGTTCTCGTTCTCGATACAGGGTGTGGTTTTCACATTTGCTCTAATTTGCAAGGCCTAAGAAGAAATATGGATGTGGAGCATGGGATGATAAACTTGATTATAGGGAATAGAAGAGAGTCACCTGTCACCAAGATTGGAGTTTACTCTTTAGTGCTTAGTAATGTATTAGGGCTAGATTTGAATAACTTTTGCGATTCACCTGAAATGGCAAGAAACATCATTTATTTTCATGGTTTATATAAACAAGGATTTAGATTTTTGTTTGATAATGAAAAAGGTTCTATTAATTCTTTCTTTAATGGTGTTTTCTATTTTAAAGCATTTCCTTGTAATGGAATATACGAAATTATGATGGTTGTAGACAATTTATGAAATGATGTGTTATGTATCAATTCTTCCAATGGTTTGGATAAAGCATGCTTGTGGCATTGTCGTCTTAGACATGTTAACAAGAAGCACATAGCTCAACTCCAAAAGTATGGAATGTTGGAGTCATTCGACCTTAGGGATGATGACGTGTGCGAGTCTTGTTTACTTGAAAAGATTATCAATTCACCCTTTAGTGGTTCTTGTGAAAGGGGTGAGGGTTTATTGGATATCATACACACCGATGTGTGTGGGCCCTTTAGATCCACCACAAGGGATGCGAACCGCTTCTATGTAAATTTCACCGATGATTATAGCAGATATGTGTATATCTACTTAATCAAGCACAAGTCAGAAACCTTTGAAAAGTTCAAAGAGTTCAAGAAGGAAATGGAGAATCAGTTGGGCACGAAAATCAAGTTGCTTCGATCCGATCGAGGTGGAGAGAACCTTAGTCTTGAGTTCCACGACTACCTCAAGGAATGTGGAATTATTTCGAAATTGATGCCGCCTAAGACACTGCAGTTGAATGGTGTGGCTGAGAGGCGTACTCGAACCTTGCTAGACATGGTTCGTTCGATGATGAGTCGTGGGTTGTTACCTATCTCATTCTTGCGGTATGCCTTAGAGACTGTTGCCCATATCCTTAACTTAGTCGCTACAAAGAAGGTTGCCAAAACACCTTATGAGTTGTGAACGGGGAAATCTCCCTCGTTGGCACATATCCAGGTTTGGGGTTGCGAGGCTTTCGTAAGACGAGAGACTCACGAAAAGCTCGAATCTCGTAGTGAGCGGTGTATTTTCATCAGCTATCCACAAAAGTCCTTTGGATCTCTCTTCTATAGACCAAGTGACAATGTTGACTTCGTTGCGAGGAGAGGGGTTTTCTGATAGCGAGAACTCATAATCCAAGGAGACAGTGGGAGGCAAATCGATCTTAAAGAGGTTTAAGAATCAAACGATGAAGGAACCTCAAATGTTGGCGCTCAACTTAAGGAGGAAACTCTTGTTGAACCGATTGATGAGTCCTTACCTCTTAGACGTTACAGTAAAGTTAGTGTTCCACCTGTGTTATATGGTTTTCATATAAGAAGTGAGGGTGATACATTTATTAGTGATAGTGCAGTAGTAAATTTGGATGAACCTAACAGCTACAAGGAAGCCATGGCAGGCCAAGAGTCTACAAAATGGAAAGAGGCCATGTACGGTGAGATTCACTCCATGTATGACAACCAAGTTTGTAATTTGGTTGACAATGTGCCAGGTTGTAAGACGGTCGGGTGCAAGTGGATATTTAAGTAGAAGACTGACATGGATGGGAAAGTACACACTTATAAGGCGCGATTGGTTGTGAAGGGCTTTACTCAAACTCCCATGGTTGACTATGACGAGACCTTCTCACTGGTTGCAAAGAAAAAATCTATTAGGGTGATGCTAGCCATAACTGCATTTCATGATTATGAAATATGGCAGATTGATGTCAAAACTGCTTTCCTTAATGGGAAGTTGGCTGAGGATGTTTACATGAGTCATCCAGAGGTTTTTTTCGATGCGAAGCATCCTAATAGAGTGTGTAATCTTGATAAATCCATTTATGGATTGAAATAAACATCTTGCAGATGGAGTCTTTGTTTCGACAAGAAAGTCAAAGAATTTGGCTTCCTGGGAAGCGACGAGAAAGCCAGTGGGAGTATAGTTAGCTTCCTATGTCGATGACATACTGCTCATAGGATACAACTGTTGGATAAGGTGTCTAAGTCCATAACTATTTCTGGTATGTACTTGACCCGACCCGGCATGGTCTATTTGGGTTGCATGGCACCATGCAATTGGATAGACTAAATGAGAGAAATAACACTTGGAGATTATTAATATATAATAAGTTCTAATATATCAATAATATTATTTGATTAGTTTGATCAAGAATTAATTAAGTGATCAAAAGATAACTAATTAAATATATGGGTTGATTATGAAAATCATCCATATCTTGTATAGTGGGCTAAGAGGCTCCATGGATTATCAAGTTGGGTTCCACCCATAGGATGCTCCATGGATGCTCCATGGGAGTTACAAACCCATGGGTCATGGAAATGAAGAGTCATGACACATTAGGGTTTACATGGTGTAACCCTAGATGTGTCAACACTATATAAGGATCCCATTCTCCACCAAAATCGGCTACACATGTGAAACAAGAGGGCTACGCCAATTTCAAGAAGTGTGTATTCTCTCAAAAGTCTTTCCAAGAGCATTTGGTGTTGTGTGAAGCATTTGAGGCATCACATGGGTTGCTAGGCTCACAAGGTTTCAAGGAACATAAGCAACATCAAGGTAAGTTATTCTATCTATCATTCAAGTTAAAAATTGCTCCCCATGTATGCTAGATAGGAATATAGCCTTGGAATTCCACTTTGCATGATAATTAGACAAACATAGATCCAAGGTTATCAGGGTTGCATGTACACTTAGGAAGTGTTAGAATGCTCAAAACTCAACAGTGGTATCAGAGCCTAGGCTTGATTGTTTGTTATTTGTGCTAAAAAGTTGAAGAAAGTTGAAAAACTTGTTGTCTAACTGTTGGACTCGTCGAGTCCATGGGGGGACTCGTCGAGTTCACTTGTATCTTCAACCTACTTGTCGAGTAGGTTAATGCACTCGGCAAGTAGGGTCGACAGAGTGCAAATTTTCGACTTTAGTTGCTGGAAATGGACTAGAAACATTACCCTAAACTGTTTTGGTACTTGAAAACTTGTTTTAGATGGTGTAATGTCTTTGATAATTCATTTACAACAACTAGTTATCAAAATTAAAAAGTTTTAAGTGTGATTTTGATTTATGAAAGTGTTCATATTCATGTTATTGTTCTTATGATGTTTAGATGATCACAGGAATTATTTGTAACCTATGTGGTAGATTAATTCTTGATCATAATGTGTTTTAATGGAGTCCATAACTTGTCCTCAAGTTATGGAAAACCAAAAGTCACTTGAATTGAAACCATTAAAAGATCACAAGAGTTAGAAAAATGAAGAGTCTTCATTTTATTACTCTATTAAACTCATAATTTACAAGAAATGAAAAGTTTTGAAAGTTTACCAAACTTGCCCTCAAGTTTTGGAACAAGTAATGTCATATTAAAACTTTAGTTCCAACCCTTAGAATTTTAAAAGTTAAAATTCAACCCTTATACTTATATTATTATAATTTAATAATTTTATATATATATATATATATATATATATATATATATATATATATATATATATATATATATATATATATATGTATAAGAACAAAGTCGTCTTACCGCTAGTACGCCTCATTCACGAAGCTGGTCTATAAGGTGAGTATAAGGTTGTTGCCTATAAAATGGCAACTTAATGGGTGTCCATTCTCACCCACCGCTCGCTTGACTGGTGGAGGGTCGTTAGCCGAACGGGTAGGACAAGGACCTATAAATTCGCATAAAAGTATGATGAATATTATAAAGTAACTAAATGTTTATTAAATTCCCAATCTTAGTTACTTTAGGAAAAATGTGAATAAGGTGCTAATCCATGAAATTACACTTTACACTTTGTTTAGGTCGTTGGTGGAGCGTGTGTGGTTAACCGGCACACTAACTTGGACTTAACAAGGTAGGTAAAGGGTGACTTAAGGTTTGTTATAGTATCGGTGGAGCATGTGTGGTTTACCGGCACATCGATTGAGTTATAAACTTTAAGGGTACCAAGTGATTTGCATGGTTACTTCACACCTCGTTTTGTGATCCTCGGTATCCCAGTCAAAAAACATGGAGGGCACACTCGAGATTGAAACATGCCTATGAAAAGTTCATTGAATCTCAAAGAATCTAGGAATTTCTAAGAACCAAACAAAAACCTAATATCTAATATTTCGGTTTTCGTGGTGGAAATTGGTGAATCGTCATTCACCTACCTTTCAAATATGTTATAGCTTGGATTACGGCATACCTCTTCTAAGTTATAATATATTGTGATTGGATCCTAGCCTTAATATTACATTTGGGTGTTTTATTAAGGACTCTCTTAATATCTAAACTAATCTTGTCCTCTTCCTTTAGATGTCTTCAAACAATGCTGCTTCTGGCTCAAATCCTAATGGCTCTTTTACCCTTATGAACTTGTGTGGGAAAGTCACTTTTGATGGATCCAACTTCAATGAGTGGATCAGAAACATCAGGATGATTACCCGCTACGAGGACAAAGAATATATCCTTGACAAGGAGCTTAAGGAGATTGATGAGACCACTGCAAGTCCTCAGGAGATCGCTGACTTTCAGGCACATGAAAGGGATGCTACGAAAGTAGCATGCATCATGATGGCGACGATGACAGCGGAAATCCAAAAGTCCTTTGAGGATTTCTACCCTTATGAAATGCACCAAGATTTGATGGAAAGATACCATCAAAGTGCACGACAAGAGATGTATGAAATCATCTGCTCCATGATAACAACCATTATGAAGGACGGGGATTCCGTCACGAGCCACATGTAGAAAATGCAAAGGTATGTGGATCGATTGCTGAAGCTTAATGTAAACTTCCCTGAGGAGCTTGAAATAGATATAACTTTGCACTCCTTACCATCGTGCTTTGATTAATTCCGCATGACATATCACATTAATAAGGAAGAGGTCACACTCAGCAAACATCAGGGACTTCTCAAGACCGCAGAATCAGTTCTTAAGGGGAAGTCGGTTGTTAACACTCCTACTCCAAACTCCACTCCGGTTTTGGCAATCGGGAAAAGTCGGGGGAAGAAGAGAAAGAGTTCTTCGAAGGGTACCAAGGTTAGGACACTTGATGGCTCTTCTTCAAGTGGAACCAAGAAAGGTTTCGTCACTCCTTCTTCTGACCCAAAAGAGGCTGAATGCTTCTATTGCCATGAAAAATCATATTGGAAGCGGAACTGCCCAAAATACCAGCAGGATGTGAAGGATGGGAAAGTTAAACCCAACCATGCAGGTATTTACACTATCATTTCTAATAACTCACCCCATTCTAAATCTTGGGTCCTTGATACCGGTTGTGGTATTCACATTTGTTGTAACTTGCAGTGACTAAGTAGAAGTCAGAATGTGGAGCAAGGAAGAATAAACTTAATCATGGGGAATAGGAAAGTTACACCTGTCACCAAGATTGGAGTTTATACTTTATCGCTAAGTAGTGGGTTAAATTTAGATTTGAATAAATGTTGTTATTCGCCAGAAATGGCAAGAAATATTATTTCCTTTCATGCATTGTATAAACAAGGTTTCACCTTTTCATTTGATAATGAAGTTGGTTCGATTAATTCTTTCTTTAATAATGTTCTTTATTTTAAAGCATTACCTTGTGATGGTGTGTATGAAGTTGTATCTGTTATAGATAACTTAGGAAATTATGTTTTGTGTATTGATTCTCTTAATAATAATACCTTGGATAAAGCATCATTATGGTATTGTCATCTTGGACATATAAGCAAGAAACGCATAGGCCAACTCCAAAAGGATGGAGTCTTGGAGTCATTTGACCTAAAGTCAAATGATAGATGCGAATCATGCTTACTTGGAAAAATAACAATGTCACCCTTCACAAGCTCGTATGAGATGGGTGAAGGTTTGTTGGACCTTGTACACACGGATGTGTGTGGACCATTCAAACATGCCACAAGGGATGCTAATCATTATTATTTGACTTTTACTGATGATTACAGTAGAGATGGATATGTCTACTTAATCAAGCATAAGTCAGAGACTTTCGAAAGGTTTAAGGAATTTAAACAAGAAGTCGAGAATCAATTGGGCAGGAACATTAAGATGCTTTGATCCGATCGAGGTGGTGAGTATCTTAGTTCAGAGTTCCTTGACTATCTAAGGGAATGTGGGATTGTCTCACAATTGACACCTCCCAGGACACCGCAGCTAAAAAGTGTGGCTGAGAGGCGTAATCGAACCTTGTTAGACATGATTCGTTCCATGATGAGTCGAGCTTCGCTACCAATCTCATTATGGGGGTATGCCTTAGAGACTACCGCCCATATCCTTAATCTAGTCCCTACAAAGAAAGTTGCCAAAACTCCTCACGAGATGTGGATTGGTAAAGTACCCAAACTAGACAACATCAAGATTTGGGGTTGCGAGGCTTTCGTGAGACGCGAGACTCATGATAAGCTTGAACCTCGAAGCGAGAGGTGTATTTTCATCAGCTACCCACAGCAATCCTTTGGTTACCTCTTCTACAGACCTAGTGATAATGTGGTCTTTGTAGAAAGAAGAGGAGTCTTTCGAGAAAGAGAGTTTATAAGCCAAGGAGACAGTGGGAGGCAAATTGATCTTGAAGAAATTCAAGAATCAAGTGGTGAAGGAACTTCAAACTCTAGCCCTCAACTTGAGGAGGAAACTCCTGTTGAGCCAATTGACGAATCTGTACCTCTGAGGCATTCCACGAGAGTTAGGAGTGCACCTGAGCATTACTATGGATTCCATATTACTGCAGAAGGTGAGACACTTATTAGTGATGGGACACTAGTAAGTCAAGATGACCCTAACATCTACGAGGAAGCCATGGCAGGCCCCGAGTCTGCTAAATGGAAAGAGGCTATGGATAGCGAGATACGATCCATGTATGACAATCAAGTTTGGAACTTGGTTGAGAATGTACCAGGTCGTAAGACAGTAGGGTGCAAATGGATCTTCAAGAAGAAGACCGACATGGATGGTAATGTACACACTTATAAGGCTCGACTGGTCGCAAAGGGCTTCTCTCAAATTCCTGGAGTGGATTATGATGAGACCTTTTCTCCAGTAGCCAAGATTAAGTCTATTAGGGTTATGTTAGCCATAGCTGCATTTCATCACTATGAAATTTGGCAAATGGATGTCCAAACCGCTTTCCTTAATGGTAAGTTGGCTGAAGATGTTTACATGAGTCAGCCAGAAGGTTTTGTCAGCAACGAGTACCCTAATAAGTGTGTAAGCTTGAGAAATACATTTATGAATTAAAGCAAGCACCTCGCAAATGGAATCTTTGCTTTGATGAAAAGGTCAAGGAATTTGGCTTTTCTAGGAGTGAAGATGAATCTTGTGTGTATGTCAAGGCTAGTGGGAGTATAGTTAGCTTTTTGGTATTGTATGTGGATGACATACTACTCATAGGAAACGACATCCCAACCCTGCATGAAGTAAAGTCCTGGCTTGGGAAGTGTTTCGCTATGAAGGACCTTGGTGAGGCTGCCTATATTCTAAGGATAAGGATCTTGAGAGATCGGAGTAAAAGACTAATTGGACTTAGTCAAAGTACCTACTTGGATAAGGTGCTGAAGAGATTCAGCATGCAGGACTGCAAGAAAGGAGAGTTACCCATCCAGAGTAACGCCAAATTGAGTAAGACACAAAGCCCTAGCACTGAGGCTGAGATAGCAGAAATGAGTCGAATACCTTATGCTTCGGCTGTAGGATCGATCATGTATGCTATGACGTGTACTCGACCTGATGTAGCCTTTGCCCTGAGCATGGTTAGCAGGTATCAGGGGAACCCTGGCAAGGCTCATTGGACTGCGGTAAAGAATATCCTCAAGTACCTACGAAGGACTAAGGATTGGGTCCTTACCCTCGGTGGGAGTGATGACTTGAGAGTTGTATGGTATAGTGATGCTAGCTTCCAGATTGATAGGGATAATTTCCACTCTCAGTCGGGCTGGGTCTTTACCCTAAATGGAGGAGCAATTTCTTGGAAGAGTTCCAAGCAAGAGACAGTGGCTGATTCAACTTGTGAATCAGAGTATATTGCAGCAAGTGAGGCGGCAAAGGAGGCTATATGGCTAAAGAACTTCATCGGAGACCTTGGAGTTGTACCAACTATTAAAGAGCCAATGGAAATTTTCTGTGATAGTGAAAGTGTTGTTGCCCTAGCCAAGGAACCAAGGGATCACGGGAGATCCAAGCACATCGACAGAAAATACCATTTTATTAGACATTGAGTAGAAGAAGGAATTCTCGTGGCAAAGAGGGTATCATCGGATGAGAACCCAGCAGATCCCCTCACGAAGGGACTAACTCGGGTTAAGCATCTCCAGCATGCTCGGAGCATTGGGCTGAAGGATGATATTAGATTTAGTAGTTAGATAACCTCGAAATTTGTAAAGTGTAATTGACATTAGATGATGAATAAAAGGTGTTTTATTTATGAGTAAAGTGTTGCTATCTCTTGTCAATCGTTTACTATATTTCTTTTGCATGTTTTGACTTCCAGAATAATTTTGTTTGGTATAACATATTATTCAAACCTCCACAGTTGGTCATATGTCGGAAGTAGGTATGAATCAAGACTATCATGATTGGTTGCAGAGGTCTAAGGTGTTAGACAAGGCTACAACAATCATGAGTGCTCATAAGTTCTGAGCATTGGACACAACCCACGCTCACTGGAATCACTTCATGGAATTCTATCTCGAGTGATTGTGAGATGGTAATATCATATAAGTCTTCAAACCTAGAGATATGATTTGTTACTTACAACTTGGTTATGCATTGATTGTACGAAAACGTATTGGTAACTCGATGTTATAAAACGTGCTTTTGTGTATAATTCAATGAGTGGTAGAACAAACATATGAGTCGAAGTTTATCTGTTCCTTCTTGGATTAGAAGCTGATATCTGGGCCCCTCGATGATTTTGTTTTGACCTATGTACGGGCCCGGTCATAACTAAGTTGATGTGTTCAATTAAGTTCTTTGTCAAACAAATCGGAAATCGGGAAACAAACTGTTGGACAATAAGTAAGACATTGTTCCATGTATTTGTCTGGCTGATATCTATAACAGAGGATTATATGATCACTTATCTTTAATGGTGTACCATCATCTTCTCAGTTCCGAGAAACCTTGAAAAGAGCTACGATTGCCGATTGGTTCCTGAAGTCATACTTGCAGTAATAGTTATTAGACTTATCCAAGCGGGAGACTGTTGGATAAGGTGTCAAAGTCCATAACTATTTTTGGTATGTACTTGACCCGACCCGGCATGGTCCATTTGGGTTGCATGGCACCATGCAATTGGATAGACTAAATGAGAGAAATAACACTTGGAGATTATTAATATATTATAAGTTCTAATATATTAATAATATTATTTGATTAGTTTGATCAAGAATTAATTTAGAATTAATTAAGTGATCAAAAGATAACTAATTAAATATATGGGTTGATTATGTAAATCATCCATATCTTGTATAGTGGGCTAAGAGGCGCCATGGATTATCAAGTTGGGTTCCACCCATAGGATGCTCCATGGGAGTTACAAACCCATGGGTCATGGAAATGAAGAGTCATGACACATTAGGGTTTACATGGTGTAACCCTAGATGTGTCAATACTATATAAGGATCCCATTCTCCACCAAAATCGGCTACACATGTGAAACAAGAGGGCTAGGCCGATTTCAAGAAGTGTGTATTCTCTCAAAAGTCTTTCCAAGAGCATTTGGTGTTGTGTTAAGCATTTGAGGCATCACACTTGGGGTGCTAGGCTCACAAGGTTTCAAGGAAGATAAGCAACATCAAGGTAAGTTATTCTATCTATCATTCAAGTTAAAAATTGTTCCCCATGTATGCTAGATAGGAATATAGCCTTGGAATTCAACTTTCCATGATAATTAGACAAACATAGATCCAAGGTTATTAGGGTTGCAACTATACTTAGGATGTGTTAGAATGCTCAAAACCCAACAACAACATCCCGACCTTGTAGGAGGTTAAGTCCTGTATTGGGAAGTGTTTCGCTATGACATAGACATAGGAAGCTAACTACACTCCCACTAGCTTTCTCGTCGCTTCGCAGGAAGCCAAATTCTTTGACTTTCTCGTCAAAACAAAGACTCCATCTGCGAGATGTTTATTTCAATCCATAAATGGATTTCTCAAGCTTACACACTCTATTAGGATGTTTCGCATCGAAAAAAAACCCTCTGGATGACTCACATAAACATCCTCAGCCAACTTCCCATTAAGGAAAGCGGTTTTGACATCAATCTGCCATATATCATAATCATGAATCGCAGTTATGGCTAGCATCACCCTAATAGATTTTTTCTTTGAAACCAGTGAGAAGGTCTCGTCATAGTCAACTATGGGAGTTTGAGTAAAGTCCTTCACAACCAATCGCGCCTTATGAGTGTGTACTTTCCCATCCATGTCAGTGTTTTACTTAAATATCCACTTGCACCCGACCATCTTACAACCTGACACATTGTCAACCAAATTACAAACTTGGTTGTCATACATGGAGTGAATCTCACCGTACATGGCCTCTTTCCATTTTGTAGACTCCAGGCCTGCCATGGCCTCCTTGTAGCTATTAGGTTCATCCAAATTTACTACTGCACTATCACTAATAAATGTATCACCCTCACTTCTTATATGAAAACCATATAACATAGGCGGAACACTAAATCTACTGTAACGTCTAAGAGGTAAGGACTCGTCAATCGGTTCAACAAGAGTTTCCTCCTTAAGTTGAGCGCCAACATTTGAGGTTCCTTCATCGTTCGATTCTTAAACCTCTTTAAGATCGATTTGCCTCCCACTGTCTTCTTGGCTTATGAGTTCTCGCTCTCAGAAAACCCCTATCCTCTCAATGAAGTCAACATTGTCACTTGGTCTATAGAAGAGAGATCCAAAGGACTTTTGTGGATAGCTGATGAAAATACACTGCTCACTACGAGATTCGAGCTTGTCTTGAGTCTCTTGTATTACGAAAGCCTCGCAACCCTAAACCTGGATATGTGCCAACGAGGGAGATTTCCCCATTCACAACTCATAAGGTGTTTTGGCAACCTTCTTTGTAAGGAATAAGTTAAGGATATGGGCAACAGTCTCTAAGGCATACCCCAAGAATGAGATAGGTAATGACCCACGACTCATCATCGAACGAACCATGTCTAGCAAGGTTCGACTATGCCTCTCAGCCACACCATTCAACTGCGGTGTCTTAGGCGGCGTCAATTTCAAAACAATTCCACATTCCTTGAGGTAGTCGTGGAACTCAAGACTAAGGTTCTCTCCACCTCGATCGAATCGAAGCAACTTGATTTTCGTGCCCAACTGATTCTCCATTTCTTTCTTGAACTCTATGAACTTTTCAAAGGTTTCTGACTTGTGCTTGATTAAGTAGATATACACATATCTGCTATAATCATCGGTGAAATTTACATAGAAGCAGTTCGCATCCCTTGTGGTGGATCTAAAGGGCCCACACACATCGGTGTGTATGAGATCCAATAAACCCTCACCCCTTTCACAAGAACCACTGAAAGGTGAATTGATAATCTTTTCAAGTAAACAAGACTCGCACACGTCATTATCCCTAAGGTCGAATGACTCCAACACTCCATCCTTTTGGAGTTTGGCTATGTGCTTCTTGTTAACATGTCTAAGATGACAATGCCACATGCATGCTTTATCCAAACCATTGGAAGAATCGATACATAACACATCATTTCCTAAATTGTCTACAACCATCACAATTTCATATATTCCATTACAAGGCAATGCTTCAAAATAGAAAACACCGTTAAAGAAAGCATTAATAGAACCCTTTTCATTATCAAACAAAAATCTAAATCCTTGTTTATATAAACCATGAAAATAAATGATGTTTCTTGCCATTTCAGGTGAATCGCAAAAGTTATTCAAATCTAGTCCTAATACATTACTAAGCACTAAAGAGTAAACTCCAATCTTGGTGACATGTGACTCTCTTCTACTCCCTATAATCAAGTTTATCATCCGATGCTCCACATCCCTATTTCTTCTCAGGCCCTGCAAATTAGAACAAATGTGAAAACCACACCCTGTATCGAGAACGAGAACCCAAGAAATAGCATGCAATGAATCATTAGATTGAATAGAATAAATACCCGCGAAAGATAGCTTGATCTTTCCATCCTTGATATCTTGCAGATATTTTAGGCAGCTTCGTTTCCAATGCCCTTTGTCATGGTAGTGGTAGCATTCTTCATTCTTTGGGTTCGTGGTGGGTGCACCGGGACCAGCTTTGGTTCCACTAGAAGAGGTTCCATCATGGGACTTTCCCTTATGGTGGATATTTGAAGGAACCTCCCTCTTCTTACCCTTCCTTTGCCTAATAGCCAAGACTAGGGCAGCAGTAGCAGTAGAGTTGGTGCAACGGATTTGTCGTTGAGGTTGCTCTCAGCAGTCCTCAACATGCCACGAAGCTTTCTCAACGTGACCTCCTCTTTGTTAATATGGTAGGTCATGCGGACCTATTTGTAGCAAGGAGGCAAGGAGTGAAGAATAATCCATTTCCAGCTCCTCAGCGAAGTTAACATTTAACTTCTGCAGGCGGTCAACATATCTCTATATTATCTGTAGATGAGCAGTGATAGACTCTCCATCCCTCATGTTGATCGTGATCATCGAAGTGATGATCTCATACCTCTCCTACCTGGCACTTTGGTTGTACCTGTCTAGTAAATCCTGGTGCATTTCATAGGGATAGAAGTCCTCATAGGACTTTTGGAGTTCAGCAGTCATCGTTGCGAGCATGATGCAATGGACTTTCGTGGCATGACACTCATGGGCCTCAAAGGTAGTGATCTCTTTGGGAGAAGCAGTGTTGATATCCACCTCTTTCAGCTCCTTGTCGAGGACACACTCCTTGTCCTCATAGTGGGTGACCATCCGTATTTTGCGGATCCAATCATTAAAATTGTTTCCGTCAAAGATCACCCTCCCACACAAATTCATGATTGAGAATGAGTTGGAAGAGTTTGAGCCGGAAGCATTGTTGTTCCAATTAGACATCTGAAAAGAAAAGAGACAGAGTTTGATTAGATAAGAATCCCTAATTAAACACCCAAATAAGAAATTAGGGCTAGGATCCAACAACATTATTCATAATTTAGAAGAGGGATGTCGTAATCTAAACAACAAATAATTTGAAGGTAAGTAAATGACGATTCACTAATTTCCACCATGAAAAACAAAAGCAATTAAGTTTTAAATGTTTTGAAACTCCTAGATCTTTTGAGATGCATTGATCTTTTCAATGGCATGTTTAAATCTCAATATGCCCTTCAAGTTTGTGACTGGGATACCGAGGATCACAAATAAGGTATGAATAACCATGCAAATGTACTTGGTGCCCTCGATGTTACAGTCACCTAATCAATGTGCCGGTTAGCCACACAAACTCCATTGATCTATGCAAAACACCGAGTAACCCTTTGCCACCTTTTCTAGACCGAAATATGTGTGCCAGTTAACCACACATGCTCAATTAATGTCTTGGCAAGGGTACAAAGTGTAATTTCATGGAATAGCATCATTTTCACATTTTTCCTAAAGTAACTATGATTGAGAATTTTATAAAAAAACATTTAGTTACTATATTAACCATTATACTTTTAATGAGGAATTAGTTGCCATATCCTACCCGTCCAGCTAAGAATCCTCCACCAATCAAGGAAGTGGTGGGTGAGAGTGGACACCCATTAAACTCCTATTTTATAGGCAGCAACCATATACCCCCCCCCCCCCCCCTCTTGTAGATCAGATTCGTGAATGAGGCATACTAACGGTAAGACTAGCATTTATCTTATACATATACAATAATTATTCTTATAATATTATAATAGTATAGGGTTGAATTTTAAACTTGTAAAATTCTATGGTTTGGAATTTAATTCGTTCAAAATTAAACTTTTAATCAAAAATTTAAATTCCAAAACTTAAGGACAAGTTTTGAATCATTTCAAAACTATCTATATCAAAATTCAAATAATATAATTAAACAATTAATTGGTGATTATCTAACTTTGACCTAATCCAATTTCATACAAGATAACTGATCAAATAATTCAAATAATTACGGTTTATCATATAAGACAATAATTATCTAATTAATTGATAAATATCTTTTATTTGACAAGGATAATCACATAGAATCAATAAAAAACGGATTTTATTAATATAAAACATTTTTGGTAATTATCCCAAGTCAAAATAAGTCAAAATCCTGAAAATCCATCTGTCTGATACCCCGACTCACCGATTCCCTTACAGAACTCGCTGAGTTTATCTGACTCGTCGAGTTCAACGTGGGACTCGACGAGTCTATCCGGAAAAAGTCAGAAAAAATGATTTCAAGTAATGAATTATCACACAATGCATCAAATACAATAGAAACCAACAAAGGCTCTGATACCACTAACGGGTTTTCAGCAAAAGAACATTCCTATGTGCACATTCAAAACCCTAAAGCTTTGGATCTAGGTTTCTCTATTGTACATGAAAATACTCCAAAGCTTGTAAACCCTAATCTTGCATACTAAAATAGTTGAAATCTACAACTATAACAAGTTTAGATGATTACCTTTTGATAGTATCAAGAGTCTTTAACTTCAAGAGCTTAGTATCACAAGTGTAATACCTCTAATGTCTTACAAACACCAAGGCAAGAAGATGAGAATGGAGGCACAAAATTGGCTCTAACGAGTCTCAAGGTTTCAAGTGGCTGATTTTTTATGCCCCAGGGGTTCCTTATATAGTGGTGATGCTAGGGTTTCAGCCAAAACCCTAATTGGATGACTTAGGCCTTAAGCAGTCCAAAGAACCTTCTGGAATAAGGCTATAGACGAAATCTAAGTGGTCTTCCACTCTAATTTCTTCCCCCCTCATATCCACAAGGATCTACAGCCCAAATCCAGTTATCTTATAATTGGCGATACTAGTCCCCTTAGTTCAATCAATCTCTTTTGATCACAAAATCAATTTCTTAATTAATTCTTGATTAATATTAATTTACTAACATGATTTCTCTATTAATATATTATTCATATAATATATTAATAACCACAATATCCTCTCTCTCTCTCTCTCCATAAATCATCCTTTCAAGTTGCTTTGGTGAAAGCAACCCAAAAGGACCATGCTAGAACCGAGTCAAGTACATACCAAGTATAGTTATGGACTTAGACACTAATCCAACAATTCTAGTGGAGGAACTTTTGGTCAACCCAACATGGTTGAATCACCAAATCAGTTTTTTACTATGATTCAAATCAACATGGGTACCAATTGTGTGGATTCGTGGATTGATATTGGAGCCACAAGGCACATTTACAACTCCCGAACCATGTACTCTACATACCAGAAAGTCTTTGATTCTAAACCAATGTTTATGGAGAATGAATCTACTGCAAAAATTGAAGGAAAGGGAAAAGAGATGCTACAACTGACTTCTGAAAAAGAACTTTTTTTAAGTGATGTCTTGCATGTTACTGAAATTACTAAGAATATTCTTTCTGGTCCTATTCTTAATAACAATGGATTCAAGCTTGTATTTGATTCTGATAAGTTTGTTCTCACCAAGGGTGGGATGTATATTGGAAAGGGATACCTTAGTGGGGATCTCTTTAAAGTCAGTATCTAACCTTTGTACTATGGTGTTGAAACACCAAACAATGATGTAAACAATGTTACTACTAATGCAATAATGGGCTCTACTAGCCAATCTTCTATGTATATGCATTATCCTTCAATTTTGTGGCATTCTCGATTGGGACATGTCAATTTTCATTCTATTCAAAGAATGGAAAATTTTGGTATGTTACCAAAATGTTCATCATATAAAAACATAAAATGTGATGTGTGTGTAGAATCGAAATTCTCACAATATCCTCGTAAATCAGCTGAAAAATCAAATGAAATGCTTGGATTAATCCATTATGATTTATGTGATTTTAAAGCAACACCTACAATATGAGGAAAGAATTATTATATTTCCTTTATTGATGATTGCACCAAGTATTGCTATATTTATTTGTTAAATACCAAGGATGAGGCCTTGATATTTTTTAAGAAATATAAAGCTGAAGTAGAAAAATAACTTGACAAAAAGATCAAAATTCTAAGGTCTAATCGAGGAGGAGATTACGAATCTAAAGACTTTGCTCAATTTTGTTCTTTAAATGCTATTATACATTAAAAAACTACTCCATATACTCCCCAACAAAATGGAGTGGAAGAAACAAAGAACAGAACATTGAAAAACATGATTAATTCAATGTTAATTAATTCTGGAGCAGCGCATAATCGGTGGGAAGAAACATGTCTTGCAGCAAATTCAATACTTAATAAAATTTCTCATAAAAAGAGTGATAAATCACTCTATTATTTGTGGAAAAGAAGATTACCCTCTTATAAAAGGATGAAAGTGTGGGATTGCCTTGCTAAGATTCAAGTACCTCTTCCAAAGAGGACTAAACATGGACTAAAAACCATAGATTGCATCTATCTTGGCCATGCCATGAATAGTACATCCTATAGTTTTCTTGTGTATAAATCACATGTTGATGATATCCATAATCGAACGATCATTGAATCAGCAGAGGCTGAATTCTTTGAAAATATTTTTCCTTTTAAGGACAAAGGGAATGAGGTTACCTACTCTAGGAAAAAGACATCTAGATGATGGACTGAATGAACCTATTCTTGACAAAAGCTTACAATCAAATGAAGAAAGATCTTCAAAGGTTCAAGAAGAGAACTAAGAACCTCGAAGAAGCAAATGGGGCAAAATAGCCAAAGATTTTGGACCTGATTACATGACCTATGTAGTGAATAAAGAACCACAACTTCTAAGGATGATATGCATTCTTCTGGAGCTCTATATTAGAAAGAGGCAATAAGCGAGATTGATTCCATTGTGCAGAATAATACATGGAAATTGCTAGATTTGATAACTGGTCAAATACCAATTGGTCACAAATGGATATTCAAGAAGTTTGGACATAATGGTACCATTGAAAAGTACAAAGCTCGTTAGTAGCTAAAGGGTATCATCAAAAGGAAGGCCAATATTTCTTTGATACCTACTCACCTCTTACAAGAATTACTTCAGTTCGTACATTAATAGCAATTGCATCCATTCACAATTTGGAAACACACCAAATGGATGTGAAAACCGCTCTCTTGTATGGTGAATTAGATGAAAAGATTTATATGAATCATCTTGAAGGGTTTGTGGTTAAAGGTCAAGAGAAAAAAAGTCTGTAAGTTAGTTAGACCACTTTATGGACTAAATCAGGCTCCAAAGCAATGGCATGAAAAGTTTGACAACACATTACTCTCCAATGGATTTAGAATTAATGAATGTGATAAATGTGTTTATGTCAAACAATACAAGAATGCTTGTTTCATCATATGCTTGTATGTGGATGATATGCTTATAACGGGTACTAACTTGGATGTGATAAATCAAACAAGAAAATGCTACACTCCTCAGTTTCCATAAAGGACTTTGGAGAAGTAGATGTGATTCTTGGTGTAAGAGTTCAAAAAAGACTAGATGGTTATACTCTTAATCAGCCCCATTATATTGAGAGTGTATTGGACATTATGATGACAAGCCGGTAATCACCCTATTGATGCTTCTAGTCATCTTAAGAAGAATAAAGCTGATAATGTAGCTCAATTAGAATATACTCAAGTTCTTGGTAGCTAAATGGTTATTATGAATTGTACTAGACCGGACTTGGCTTATAGTGTAGGTAGATTGAACCGATACTCCGACAATCCTGGGAAAGATCTTTGGTATGCACTAGTGAGAGTGCTTATATATTTAAAGCATACAATGAATTATGGATTGCATTACACAAGTTATCCTCCTATTGTAGAAGGATATTGTGATGCAAACTGGATTTCCAATAATCTGAGGCAAAATCCACAAGTGGATATGTGTTCACTCTAGGTGGAGCTATTATATCATGGAAATCATCTAAGCAAACTATGAATACTCGTTCTACAATGGAGGCAGAGTTTGTTACTTTAGATAAAGTTACTAAAGAAGATGAATGGATTAAAAGCTTCCTGGAAGGTATTCCCTTGTGGCCTCAACCTGTCACTGCCATTAGTATTCACCGTGATAACATGATTGCTCTCACAAGAGCACAAAGTCAAATATATAATCACAAGTATAGACACATTAGGCACAAAACATTACCATAAGAGACTTGCTGAAGAATGTAATAATTTCCATTAGTTACATACAATCAAAGGAAAATATAGTTCACCCATTGACAAAAGGCCATAGTTGAGAGCAAGTTATCTTCACATTGAGGGGAATGGGCTTAATGCCAACATAATGAGTCACCACATGGTAGAAACCTAACCTAGCAACATTGGAGATCCCATGGTCCAAGTTCAATAGGACAACTAGTTCGGGAAGACTTAAAAGTAGCACTAACACAAATGTATGATCACTCCTATGATATTTATTTGTGTTATCCGTTGATGATATAGTGATGAATATTTATTCATAATAATTCTAATAGCTTTTATAGTAGAATAGTATGGTTTATTCCAGATTAGCATTACCTATGTGAGGTGGATGTTAGGTTACCTCTTTGGGAGCTAATATGGCTAAGCTCTCTAAAAGTCTCATGAAAAAATGATTGTTCACGACTGAAATGACCACAACGGTAAGAAATGATCCATGTTTAGATATTATATGTCTGATACTTTTTGTATTGAATCTACTATACAATGTGGTTAGTTCAAGACTCTAGTTCACTACCCATAAAGTAGATGCAAATAGTATACACTATGAAAAGTTCACATTTTAAAACACCTCTTTAGATGCATGTCATATTCTACTTTCCTGATTTGAATATCAAAGTTCTCTTATTTTCTATTCAAATGTGGGATATTGTTGGAGTTTGAATAGAAAATATGGGGAATTGTTGGAACTTTGCTTATAGCCCAAAAGCATTATGCTACATTGGAGAAAGAAATAACTTTGACTAACTTTATAAGCCATTGTCTCTACATATTTTAAATGGATAAAGCAAAACAAATAGGCATTTAGGCTAGAATGGTGGTATTGGGCTATAAAATTATTCTTGGATTAGGCTTGTCATTAAATATAATTAATGGTTAAAAGGTGGCGTTGGGTCTTGGAGCTCTTGGACTCTTCTTGACTAATTAATTAATTTTTATATACACAAATTCCAAAATTGATTTTTTAATTACAAAATCTATTAATTGTTAATTAACTGATTGGAAGTTAATTAGGCAGTTAATTTTGGTTTTGTAACAGGTATGATGGTTGGCAGTTTTTAACTGCTATTTGACAGGCTATAAATAGATGATCAATTGGCAAATTATAGCTGATTGGATACACAATAACACCACTTTCTTTCACTCTTGTGTTTCTAGGAAATCAAAGTATCATGAACAATTTTCAGGATCAAGATTCAATCTTGATCAGATTGTTGTATCCTCTAGACAGATCCCTACCATAGAATTTTCTATCTTAGGACGTTGTAATTGTAGGCCTAAATCTATTATCTGAGTTTCTATTTTCTGTTGTAAACATCAACATTCAAGTATGTTTTCTGATTTGTGAATCTTTTGATATATATAAATTCAATTTAATTATGTTTCTGTTTGTCCGATTTCATATTTGTATTCTTTTTTCATAACACGTACTGGGTTCACAACCTCCCAGCTAGATTACCATGGCCCACAACCTCCCGGCTGGATTACCCTGGCTCACAACCTCCCAGTTGGATTGCCCCGCTCTGTTGACTAACAACACAAAGCAGTAGTCTCAACCCCAGCATAACATGTCAACATATAACAGATAACAAGCATATTCAGCAAATAGATAATTATACAGATAGAATTATAGGTAGTCTTACAGATCTACCATCCTAACGCATATCAGCAACCATCATACAATCATATTGATCTACCACATACTAAACATATCATCAATCACTATATATAATAGGATATCAATCCAATGGGCAGGCCTTGGTGACTTCAACCCACAAATATTATGAGGAAAACTCACATCTTAGTCTGTAAAATATCGTTGAACAGTACACAGCTTCAAGTATCAAATAAAATGGTAACGTATTCATCAAATAATGACCAGCTTAATACTACTCAAAATACCCAAAGTACCCTTAGGTTAAACTTGGTCAAAACAGGTCAAAGTTAAGAACTCAAACTTGGTCAACACAGCTGAGTACGCCTAGCATACTCAGCTTGTACGCTTGGCATACACGAGTTGACGAGAAAACGCGTGATGGTTGACCATGAACACCCAGCGTTCGCGACTAAGTCGTTTTCCTTTTTCATTAAGAGCTTAATCCTTAATCTTTTTTGTCCAACTTCTAGATCTAGTCCTCAAATAACGTCCTTAACAATAAAGTTTCCAACTTTATGGTCTTGCATGGCCATTAAGTGCCCAAACACAAAAACTCTAATTACTTAACCCATTAAGACCTTATAACTCATGCATGGAGGGAATTAACAACCAAGATTACATTTTTATGCTTCTAGATGCTCCAAAACATTTGAAAGGACAACTTATATGGATTAGATTAATCCATACTCATAATATCAAGCTTATGGGACCAAAAGAACACCATTTTATCACTAAACACGATCTAAATGACTCTTAATCAAGTTCAGAGCTTTTACCTCTAAATGATGTTGCTATTCTGGATCCAAAGAGACCCCTTCCTCCAAGATGATATTCTCTTCTTCCACTCTACTTCAAGGTTACCAAAACTCACATAAATAAATAACATCAAAAAAACACGAAAAATAAGTACTCGTAGATGTTGGATATGTAGACTTTTGCAAAATGTTTCACGAGATTCAATTAAAGGTTGTGGTGCATTTCATCAACATGTAATTTGATGTGTGTGAAACGAGCTAGTTTTAATCCTACTTTTAGTTAATAAATTAAGCACACAAAGGCAGTGAACCTGTCTTTTAGTGGTATAGTTGGATAAGTAGGGTGTCGAACTCAGGGAACGGAAATTAATCTAATAACTACTTTTATCTAAGCAAGTAATAAAAGTAAAAGGGTTTTTTCTCTAGTTTTACAAGACTAGAAACTTAAACAAAGCACGTAAACACTTAACTAACTAAACAACTAAAGCAAATGACAAATTCACCAAATTTATTAAAGGGTTTCTGTTTAGGTTCAACCAATTCACTCCTATGGTTATTTAAATGATAAATTAATTATTAATGGTTACTAATTATAGTGGTTTGGTTCATGCTCATTACTCCTAACCCTTAGACAATTAATCAATTCAAGCAGTGTCCAATTGTTTAAACTAATTAATTCCCTACTTTCATTGTTTGGATTAAATAAGATTTGTAATTGGCTAATCAAGTTGGCGTTTCAATTAACCTCTTGTTTGTTGGTTTCTCAAACAAGCTCACACATTAATTTACCCATTCTCTTATTAATCCTAATTTCATATTCATTATTCTTAAGCATATGATAAAGTGTTCACATAACATATGAGGTTAATAATTAAGAGATGTTCATGCAGCTTAATTACCTTCCAATTAACAGAAAATAGTTTTCATTAATGCATAAGGTTCTTTAACAAGCTTAATTTAATAAAATCACCAAATAACAATCAATAAAAAAGTATATTCTAAACCATAGGAGTAAATTGGTCTTCCCCAACAGAAACAAAACGAATTTAGTTCATAGTCATAGCAAAAACAAACTCAAAAGCAAATTTAATTATGCAAAACATACTTAATTTCTAAAGCTAAGTGGAATGAATAACCTAATTGCCTTGATTCTTCAAAGGATTGAAGCTTAGGGTTCCTTAGCTCCTCCAAGGGTTCTTTTTCACAGGTTCAGCTCTCAAAATTGCCAAAAGTATTTTCCATTCGGATAATGGTTTGATATTTATAATTATCACAAAACAGGGTGTACTCGGCGAGTAGCAGACCCAACTCGCCAAGTAGATGCTTGTTATTCGTCTTATACCAGGAGTCTTGACTTATCTTCTGGAATATTCTAGTGTACTCATCGAGTAGCCTCGAGAACTTGCCAAGTAGCTAAGCTTTTGTCCCTCATTCTTCATTCTTTGGTCTCTAATTGCTTCCCCTTGTTCCCTTTCACTCCCAAGCATGTCTTTTGGACTGAAAACAAAATTTAAACATTATTAAGTACCTTTTGTCCACATTATACACATAATTAGTTAAAAATGAATAAAAATGTATGCTAAATAGTTAACTAATTATGCACATATCAAAATACCCCACACTTGACTTTTGCTTGCCCCCAAGAAAAACTGAATTTTAACATATTAGAACCACATATGACAACTCCAATCTAACCCAGCCATTATGCCGAGACCGCAACGCATGCATTTGTGTCTAAAATTGTCCTAAATACCCCCATACTCCAAATACTCACAATCCTCATAAACATTCGCCGACTCACCCCGAATTATGCTCATTTTATGCATCCCTCCGAATCCATCCTCAGAAAACCTCTTAACCTCAAGGTATTTTTGGTTGAGCAACCCAAGCATACATAATCTAGATAATTACAATTTATGATACCACTATGGAGCTCTTTGGAATTGTCTATTTCTTTGACATTTGATCTTTGATCTCTTTGAATTCACCGCCTTGTTGTTTGGTTTTTGGTATCTTCACTTTTTGAATTTCTTTGGAATTTTTGATCTTCATGTTTGATATTTGACTTTAATGCTCCAAAAGTTTTTCAACTTTTCTTGTAACTTTCTCTCTCTCTTTTTTACATGTACCTCACTTATTTCACTCAAATCCCTACATGCTTAAGCAGGGGCGCTCAACTTCAACCTTTATTGGTTAACGATAATAATTTTCCTGGATACATTTCTGGTACACGATGCTAAACATATTGCATCCCTCAAGCTGAGCGAGGTTGTGTTTTTGTCCCATGATTTCACTAGAATAAGGAAGCCACAAATTCACTAGAACGTATATAGGCTCAACTAAATATTTGGGTTTTCATGCAATTATCAACACAACTCTAACATGGAACCCTAATTGCTTTTACCAAAATTTTCTAAATTAATTCCTAAGTAATATTTTTGGTATGCAACAATTTTTTTTAAAAAACTAGCCTAAATTAAGATTCTAAATTTTCTAATATGTGACCAACCCCCTACCCCACACTTATTTTATGCAATGCCCTCATTACATATCATGCAAAAAAAATAACAATGCAAACTATAGAGAGAATTGGAACAAATCCCCTAGGGTAGCAGTCGATATGTTGATAACTCCTTTCTTTAGTTCCATCTTCAATTGACTTTATACATGGGAACAACTCATCCATGTCTTGGGTGTCACACGTCTCGTGTGGTTGACAGCTCGAAAATATCTAGGATAAAACTTCTTAGAAATCTACAGTAACAACTCTTCACAAAAAATGGACAAGTACTGTAATGAAAGTGCTCAAAAAAGCTCTGGAACTAGAAAATTGTCAATCTACTCGGCGAGTAGTGTCGTGTACTCGGCGAGTAGCTCTTAACTTGCAACTATTACGTGTAATGCCCCATGTACTCGCCGAGTAGAATTTGTGCACTCGGCGAGTAGGTGTTGTATTGCCAAAACTAATCCAGCTTGTGTTCTTCTTGACTCAGGTTTTGAATTTGAATATTTTTCTGACCCATTCTCTAAACCTTTCAGCAGCAACACCCTCCATTACTCTAAACTCTAACAGACTCAATACTAAGGACAAAACTTCGCACTCTTTCTTGAACATCTCTCATTCCTTACTTGACCCTTAACACTTTATTATGCTTCCTAACCTCCCATTCATAAAAAAATAAGCAACCAAAAGTGAAAGCAATAAAAGTCCTAAAAAAATCATCCAAGTTTAACAATTGTTCAAATCAAAGCACCATAAATAAAAACATAAAACATAAAACATAAAGTCCTCAATCCTCTTCCTCCATGTCAGCTCCTCCGGCTCCGCTTCCTCCTCCTTCATTACCCCTCATCATTCTTTCCTCCCAACTCATAATGTAGGGATATCCCGGACCAGGTCTCGGTGCGATGTTCATTTGCTCGAAGAAGTATTCAAATGATTGATTGTTATAATTAACCGCTCGTCCAATATCATCCAAATAGCATCGGTACTCCACTTGATTCCATCCATCATTTTCTTCCTCCACCGGAATAACCGGTAGGTCTTCTCATACCCGCTCGCTTCGTTTCCTTACTCGCCTTCCCGGCTCCTCGGGGATTGTCGGCTCATCCACATGTGGAATGGAAAAAGAATCACCAAACTTCTCCACGATCCTTGCCCTCCTATATAATGCGTTGTTGAACGGAGGGGGATAAATGACCATCAGCCGCCTTGCCTCTAGCAAATCTAATATCCCAAACGACCTGGCAAGCCTTGTCACAAACATTCCTCCATTAATCTTGGAGTTCACCTTCTCCTTAACCGCCCCTTCTGCAACATACTTAGCTATGTAGTAAGGGAGATTGCAGAAAACATCAGGAGTAATAATACTCCAAAGATAGAAGATGTCAAGGGTTGGAACCTTGTCCCAATCCTTCCGCAAATTGATCATGCTAGCCACAAAATGATGAATGAGATGGTAGATCGGCGAACGAATATGACCCTCCTGAGCGGTTGACAGGATATACACCCGGTTAGCAATAGTATTCCACCAGGTAGAAGCAACCACTACCTCGGCGAGATCCTTGTGGCAATTCTCCAAGAAGGCTTCAAAATCCTCAGTCAACATAGTGCTTTGCTCATAAATCCCAAGCCTCCATGAAAATTCAGCCATGCTGCATTGTTGCAGCTCCCCACCAAGAGAAAAGGAAATTATATTGGGATTGTAGTACTCACTACCACCTCAGAATGAGATGGTAGCAAAAAACACCCAACATAATTCAGCATAAACCAGTTCTTGTATCTTGAATAATTGTAACCAACCATCACATATGATGGTTGAATACCCCAAATTACATTCCTTCACCAAATATGGTGTCAGCTCCTCTTCCAAACCAACTTTCCCCAACCAATCCCAGTCCACTGCGTTGGGTAAATGAATCTCTTTCTATTTCAACACCTCTAACTTGTTTTTGGCACGAGCTTGAGACGATTTGGACGTGATTTGGTGGAATGAGAGCCACGGGATGTCCCCTTGGCTTCCCCCTCTTGAAGACTAACCTCTTATGAACATGGTATCTACATAACAACATTAAGAAAGCACAAACAAACAACACCCAGCAATTAAAATCGAATAAAACAAATTTGTATAGCCTCCTACTCGTCGAGTTCATGTCCTACTCGACGAGTAGGATGAACATCGGGACTAGATTCTGTCGAATACATATAGGTTGTCCAAAACACCCAATTTTGCACAGCGGTTTGTTGTACTAAGTCAAACAACCATTAATCCAAAAGAAATTTCTCCTAACATTACCTAATTCATGGTAAAATTAGAACCCTAGAATTTGAGGAAACCCCCAAATCCGAATTTAGAAAAAATAGGGGCAAATCAGTGATAAAGCATGAACCTTTGATGAGTTTTAAGTGTAACGATCATACCTTTTCCCTTGAAAGTCGAGGATTAAGCAGAAAATCGAAGAAATCACAAACATTGCTTGAAGGAGGCTGTGCACGGCGAGTGTATGGGTTAAATGGGTGAAAACCCTTATTTTACAGATTATAAACCATCTGTGTAAGTTGGCTACTCGCCGAGTAGAACTGCATTTACGCGTTTTATGGGTCATTTTGGCAAGTACTCACTGAGTACACGTACCTACTCGGCGAGTAAACCTTGAAGTTTGAAAAAATTGAATGTTTTTTTTATTTTTAACCCTCCACCCCCCACTTTACGCATTGCTTGCCCTCAAGCAGTTATATTCTCAGAAGAAGACGAATGAAAAAGATCCTAAAATAATTAAAAGAAAGTAAAGGAAAGAAAATGCAAACTCAAAACTCGGGCTGTCTCCCGGAAGCGCTTCTTTTTAAGGAGTCATTAGCTGGACTCCTCCCCTTCTACGTGGCTGCAATCCCTTCTAGCAACATCAACTCTTCCATGCCTTCATTCCTTGGGACTCCTTCTTCATACTTTTTGACCATATGTCCATTGACCTTGAAAGGTGTTCCATCTTTTGACAATATCTCTATAGCACCATGTGGAAACACCATCTTCACCAGAAAAGGACCATCCCATCTTGACTTGAGTTTTCCCGAGAAGAGCTTTAGCCTTGAATTAAAGAGCAACACCTTTTGGCCTTCATGAAATTCTTTATTTTCTTTTATCCTCTTATCATGCCACATCTTGGTCTTCTCTTTATAGATCAAAGAACTAGTGTATGCATCATTTCTAAGTTCCTCAAGAGCATTCATTTGCATTAACCGGTTGCTCTTGAGCTCCTCCATGTTGAAGTTGCACATCTTTAAAGCCCAAAAAGCTTTATGCTCTATCTCCACCGGCAAATGACATTGTTTTCCATAAACTAACCTATATGTTGTAGTACCAATAGGCATTTTGAAAGCTGTATAAAAGGCCCAAAGTGCATCGTCTAGCTTATCCGACCATTCTTTGCGATTGCTCCCCACCGATTTCTCCAAGATTCGCTTTAAAGCTCGATTTGTCACTACGGTTTGTCCACTAGTTTGTGGATGGTAGGATGTAGAAATTTTATAGGTTACCCCATATTTCCTTAGCACCTTATCTAGTTGATCATTGGCAAAATGAGTGCCTCGGTCACTTATAAGAGCTTTCGGGACTCCAAATCTTGAAAATAACTTCTTTAAAAACCGCACCACCCGGCCGTCATTAGTTGGTAAAGCTTGTGCCTCCACCCATTTGGATACATAATCCACCGCCACCAATATGTATTTTTTTGCCTTTGGACATGGAAAATGGTCCCATGAAATCGATCACCGACACATCAAATACTTCGCACACTTGGATACTATGTTGTGGCATTTCATTTCGAGATGAAATGTTTCCCACTCTTTGACAAGCATCACACTCTTTGACAAATTGGGCTGCATCTTTAAAAATCGTGGGCCAGTAAAACCCAATGTCAAAGATCTTCTTTGCAGTGTAATGTGCTCCATGATGTCCACTTGTGGGCCCGCTATGACAATGCTCCAAAATTTTCCGGCTTTCATTCCCGAACACGCATCTTCGTATGATTCCATCCGCGCAACTTCGGAAAAGATATGGTTCATCCAAAAAGTAATATTTTATCTCGGAAAAGAATTTATTCTTTTGTTGACTTGTGAGATCTTTTGAGATGTATTTGCTAGCTAAGTAATTAGCTATATTTGCAAACCATGGTTCTTCTCCCACGGTCACCATAATATACTCGTCCGGAAAATCATCTCCAACTTTATCTTCTTGCAACCGCGGGTTTTCAAGCCTTGACAAGTGGTCAGCTGCTACATCCTCCATTCCTTTTTTGTCTCGTATCTCTATGTCAAACTCTTGAAGAAGTAGCACCCATTGTATCAATCTTGACTTGGCATCCTGTTTGGCAAATAAATACTTGATAGCAGAGTGGTCAGTAAAAACTGTTGTTTTAGATAAAACTAAATAAGGACGGAATTTATCAAAATCATACACCGCAACTAATAATTCTTTTTCCGTGGTGGTGTAATTTTCTTGGGCTGGATTTAAAGTCTTGCTAGCATAATATATGGGTCGAAAGTGCTTATCAACCCTTTGACCAAATGCAAAGTCACTAGCATCACACACTATTTCAAAGGGTAAATTCCAATTTGGTGCAATAATGATCGGGGCATTACTTAATTTTTCCTTTAAAAATTCAAATGCCTCTAAACACTCTTTAGTAAAATTAAATGTTGCATCTTTTAATAGTAATTGTGTTAGAGGTCTAGTTATTTTAGAAAAATCTTTTATAAAACGCCGACAAAAACCCGCATGACCTAGAAAACTTCTAATGCCCTTCACATTAGTTGGTGGGGGTAATTTGGCAATGGTGTCAATGTTTTTCCGATCCACTTCAATTCCCATTTTGGAAACTTTGTGGCCTAACACTATACCCTCCTTAACCATAAAGTGACATTTCTCCCAGTTGAGGACCAAGTCTGTTTTTTCACACCTAGCAAGCATTAAGTCAAGATTTGTGAGACAATCATGGAAGGAAGATCCAAAAACAGAAAAATCGTCCATAAAGACTTCCATGAATTTTTCCACCATATCGTGGAATATGGCTCTCATACACCTTTGAAAAATCGCGGGTGCATTGCATAGCCCAAAGGGCATGCGTCTATAAGCAAAAGTCCCACTTGGGCAAGTAAATGTGGTCTTTTCTTGGTCCATTGGGTCTATGGGTATTTGGAAATAACCCAAGAATCCGTCTAGAAAGCAATAATAACTATGGCCTGATAATCTTTGTAACGTTTGATCAATAAAAGGTAAGGGAAAATGGTCTTTACGAGTGGCATCGTTTAGCTTTCAATAATCGATGCACACTCTCCAACCGGTTACCGTTCGTGTCGGAATTAGCTCGTTCTTTTCGTTGGTTATAACCATCATCCTTCCTTTCTTGGGCACCACTTGGACCGAACTCACCCACGGACTGTCGGAAATGGAATAGATAATTCTCGCATCTAAGAGTTTGACCACTTCCTTCTTGACCACTTCTTGCATATTTGGGTTTAATCTTCTTTGGTGATGTACAACCGACTTTGCTCCTTCTTCCAGATTAATCTTGTGAGAGCAATAAGAGGGGCTCATTCCCTTGATGTCGGTGATACTCCATGCTATGGTCCGCTTTCGCTTCTTCAAAACTTGCACTAGCTCTTCCTTTTGAGATTTGGACAGGTCAGAGGCTATGAGTACTGGATTTTGGTTTCCATCTTCAAGGAAAGAATACTCTAAATATTCTGGTAACTTTTTGAGCTCAGTTTTTGGGTTCTGATTGTTGTACTTGCCGAGTGCAGGTAAGGGACTCAACGAGTTGGTAGCTGCATTTACGAATTCTAACTTTTCTAAGGATGAACTCGGCAAGTAGAGCTGTTAGATTGCTTCACCAATTCTTCAAACTCAGCTTCTTCCAGTAGCCCTTCGATCTCCATTAAGTCTTTCTCTGCATCAAATTCTTCATCAAAAATTGTGGACTTGCTGGAATCTTCACTTATGCATTCCTCCAATAGTTCATCTAGCATGTCAATTGAGAATGTCGTGTCGTCACTGTTCCTTGCATACTTCATGGCTTGATCAACCCCAAAAGTTACTGAATCATCACCTACCCGTAAAGTAAGCTTCGAATCCCTCATGTCTACTATAGCACTCGTAGTGTTGAGGAAGGGTCTTCCGAGGATGATCGGGACTTGAGGATCCGCCTCCATATCTAGAATTATAAAATAAGCAAGAAATACGAATTTACCCACCTTCACCAGTAAGTCTTCACATATGCCTCTTGGGAAAGTGACTGTCTTGTTTGCTAAGTGAATTGTCATGCTAATTGGTCTTGGTTCCGGGAGATCCAGCTTCTTGAAGAATGAATATGGCATTAGGTTCACACTTGCTCCCGAATCGGCCAAAGCATGAATGGTAGCCAAGTTGCCAAATTGGCAAGGTAAAGTTAAGCTCCCCGGGTCACCCTTCTTCTTTGGTAGCTTATTTAGCATAGCAACTGAGAAGTTTTCATTGAGGACTACCTTATTCAGTTCCTCCATCTTCCTTTGATTAGTGAGAAGTTTCTTAAGGAACTTAGCATATTTGGGCATTTGTACGACAGCTTCGATAAAGGGTATGTTGATTTGAAGAGCCTTGATATGATCTAGAAACTTCTGGTACTCCTCTTCCTGCTTCTCCTTCTTAGCTCGGGCTGGGTATGGCATTGGAGGCTGATAAAGCTTTTCAGGGGCCTGATCCTTCGAATTTGGCAGAGGACTCGTCGAGTCCATATTTTGTACTCGGCGAGTAGAGCTGTCAGATTGAAGATTTTGATTTTCTGCTTGATTTTATGCTTCCTCCTTCTGTGATTCTTTGGATGCTTCTTTCTGAATAGGGGCCAGAGGAGTGATTATTTTCCCACTTCTTGTTGTAACAATATTTATGTGTGCGCCTCGTGGGTTATTTTCGGTTTTACTAGGGAGTTCGCCCGGTGATCTTTGGTTTATTTGTTGAGTAACTTGTCCCAACTGCATTTCTATGTTGTGGATGGATGCTTGCTGGTTTCTCAGGATAGTTCTTGTTTCTTGAATGGCAACATCATGATTGCTATGTCTCTTTTCTGAAGCTGCTACAAATTTGGTAAGCATCTCTTCCAAACTTGGTTTTCTTTCTTGTGCCGGCTCCTCCTTTTGGTAAAAACCTCTTCCTTTCTACTTGTACTTCTCCTCCTTAGCCTTCTTGTACTCTTCATACGGGAGCCACTCTTTCTTTGGTTTTCACCAGTCTTCATCATATCATTCCCTACTTGAGTAACATACTTGCACCTTTTTGCTGCCATTTTCATCCAAGTTGCAGTCTCTAGTAAGATGAGGTCCATACAATTTTCACAACCCACCCGAATAGCATGGATCGTTTGATCCATTTTATCCATCCTCCTATGCATGGTTTTTAGCATAGCCATGACCGCGGATAAGTCTTCAGTAGTTGCATATGCGGCTCCCCTAGTAACATCATTTCTTGGGTTGTGGTATTCTCTAGAATGCTTAGAGAATTCTTCAATCAATTCCTTGATCACCGGGGGTGGCTTCTTTGAGAGTGGGCCTTGCGAGTCAATTAACTGCCTGGTTGTGACATTGACTCCGTCATAGAAAATGGAGACTTCTTGTTGGCTATTAAGGTCATAGTGTGGGCAGTTTCTTAGTAAGCTCTTGTACCTCTCCCAAGCTTCATATAGCGACTCTCCAGCTTGTTGTTCAAAGTTAGCAATGGCCTTCTTTAGCTTGGCTATCTTGGAAGGTGGGCAAAAGTGATCAATGAATTCTTATTTCATCTTGGCCCATGTGGTGACTGATCCGGGGGGAAGTGATTTGAGTCAGTATTTTGCAGCACATTTGAATGTCACTGGAAGCATGCGAAGTAGCTGAGTCTCGCGAGGTACATTTGGAACATTAAAGTAATCAGCTACATCATTGACTTCATCCAAATGCTTGTAGGCATCATCGTGGTCTTTTCCATAAAAAGGAATTTCCTTTAGTTGGGCGAGTATGTTGCCCTTTAGCTCGAACATAGCAGGAGCGGGAATTGCGGGTTGCACAAGTCCCAGGCCGGTGTCATCGCGGATCCTCTTCTTCCACTCTCCCATGGGGATTTCATCAATGTTAGCCATGGTATGATCTAACTCGTCGTCGGAATCGGAGTCGTACCCGTATGTAGGTTCTTCTTCCTCCTCGGTATCGTACTCGGTGTCTTCCTTGATCGGGTCTTCCCTTGCTAAAGATGCGCTGGATGCTCCTGATTTGCTGCTATTCTTCTTCCCAAAAACAGTCTTCAAATTAGACAAAGGTGACTTCTTTGGTGTATTTGAGCTTTCCACGTCCTTTCCTCTTTTCCTTCTCAATGCGGCTTCGGGATCTTCAAACAGGGGTACCAACGGGTTGTTTGATCCTCTGGTCATGAAAGTCATGAAATAAAATAAGATAAAAACGTAAAAAGAACAAAAAAATGTAAATAAAAAAACGAAAATTAAAGGCACAATACAGCTCTACTCGCCGAGTAGGTGCGAATGCACTCGGCGAGTAGCAGTGTATTTTTGAAAGAAATCTAAACTTAAAATAAAAACTAAAATAGATGCTAAAACCTAACTACTAATTATTAAACTGCAGTAAATTAACTTTGTGCCAGTAAACTCACACAAAGGATCGAAAAAATTATGAATTATATAAATTATTTAGAATCGTTCACTGACAACGGCGCCAAAAACTTGAAATGCGTGAAACGAGCTAGTTTTAATCCTACTTTTAGTTAATAAATTAAGCACACAAAGGCAGTGAATCTGTCTTTTAGTGGTAAAATTGGATAAGTAGGGTGTCAAACTCAGGGAACGGAAATTAATCTAATAATTAATTTTATCTAAGCAAGTAATAAAAGTAAAAGGGTTTTTTCTCTAGTTTTACAAGACTGGAAACTTAAACAAAGCACTTAAACACTTAACTAACTAAACAATTAAAGCAAATGAAAAATTCACCAAATTTATTAAAGGGTTTCTGTTTAGGTTTAACCAATTCACTCCTATGGTTATTTAAATGATAAATTAATTATTATTGGTTACTAATTATAGTGGTTAGGTTCATGTTCATTACTCCTAACCCTTAGACAATTAATCAATTCAAGCAGTGGTCAATTGTTTAAACTAATTAATTCCCTACTTCAATTGTTTGGATTAAATAAGATTTGTAATTGATTAATCAAGTTGGTGTTTCAATTAACCTCTTGTTTGTTGGTTTCTCAAACAAGCTCACACATTAATTTACCCATTCTCTTATTAATCCTAATTTCATATTCATTATTCTTAAGCATATGATAAAGTGTTCACATAACATATGAGGTTAATAATTAAGAGATGTTCATGCAGCTTAATTACCTTCCAATTAACAGAAAATAGTTGTCATTAATGCATAAGGTTCTTTAACAAAATTAATTTAAAATCACCAAATAACAATCAATCAAAAAGTATATTCTAAACCATAGGAGTAAATTGGTCTTCCCCAACAGAAACAAAACAAATTTAGTTCATAGTCATAGCAAAAACAAACTCGAAAGCAAATTTAACTAAGCTAAACATACTTAATTCCTAAAGTTAAGTGGAATGAATAACCTAATTGCCTTGATTCTTCAAAGGATTGAAGGTTAGGGTTCCTTAGCTCCTCCAAGGGTTCTTTTCGCGGGTTCAGCTCTCAAAATTGCCAAAAGTCTTTTCCATTCGGATAATGGTTTGATATTTATAATTATCACAAAACAGGGTGTACTCGGCGAGTAGCAGACCCAACTCACCGAGTAGATGCTTGTTATCTGTCCTATACCAGGAGTCTTGACTTATCTTTTGGAATATTCTAGTGTACTCGCCGAGTAGCCTCGAGAACTCGCCGAGTAGCTAAGCTTTTGTCCCTCATTCTTCATTCTTTGGTCTCTAATTGCTTCCCCTTGTTCCATTTCACTCCCAAGCATGTCTTTTGGACTGAAAACAAAATTTAAACATTATTAAGTACCTTTTGTCCACATTATACACATAATTAGTTAAAAATGAATAAAAATGTATGCTAAATAATTAACTAATTATGCACATATCATAATTCATGGAGAATATTTCATTTACTTGTTGATCGACTGGAGAATCGATTACATGATCATCACATACCACTGCTCTTTCGTCTTTTAAAATTATATTATGTAAAATAATGCAAGCATGCATGCATTATTTTTTTAATTTTTGTAGGAAGCATTTCCCGTGCGGGAAAAGCAAATATACCGCAATGAGTTTTTAGGATAACAAAAGCTCATGCAACACCCTTTCTTGTTATTTATTTATTTATTTTGTGTGTGTTACCTTGAACCTTTTAGGTTTTTGTCTGGTTGGATATATAAATGTTTTCACAAAAGTAGCATAAATGAGGTATTTCTCATCACTAAGATAATACACATGCTAACATTATACTTTGTTAACTTGAAGGCACACTTGAGTGCCTTTCTACGCCCTCCGTCGTTGAATGATGATGATAGATGGAGAATGTTGAGATGGTTGTTAGATTGGTGATATGAAAGAACACATGTCAAATCCATGAATCTTGCAAGGGCACAAGCATAATCAATTGGTGCTTGTGACCATCTCTCCATTTCATTGGACAAATCCTCTAAAAATCAATGCTACTTGGTATTCAAAAAACTATGTGTCTAGATTCATGTGTATAAATAAGTTGTTGGAATTAGGCTTGCACAAATATTAGTCTCCATACACAAATATTCATCTCCATACATGTGACTAATATTTTCACAAAAACATTATAGACTTTTACATGAAGTTTTTTTTGACATATTCAAGTACTTGTCATACGTGTCATCAAGAGTCTCATATGCTAGTTGATGTGTTGCAGATGTGTGCTTCTTTTAAGAACGACCGAAGACATTTATGTAATGTACTAAAGCTTTTTGGTGCCTAGCATTTTAGGTCGATCTAAACCATGGATCATGTACGTCAATATCATCAAATATTCATACGAATAGTTTTTTTTTTTCACCAAAAACTTTCTTCTAAAATGCACACACCAAATTTGGGATTCTCAATGAAGCAATCGTCCACGAGAAGACCATGTGTAGCTTGACAATCTCTTTTTACATAAGTACTATATTTTAGTCAACTTGAACTTGTAGTATCTTAAAGAAGAAATGGCGCAGCTTGAACAATTGTTGTCATAACTTGAGTGTCATGTGCAAGTGATGAATGGGCAGCATCTGAACTAGATAATGCAAAATAGCAAGTGTTACTTGCATATGTTCTAGGTGGAGACTCAAAACTTAATGAAGAATGCATGGTTTCAGAGTTGAAATTTGAAGAGCATGATTATTTTTGTGAGAACATTGAGAATAAAGAAATTTTTTTTTAATATTTGAAAGGTAGCCATGGGGTGGGGGAGGGGATGTTAGAGCCGTTGGTCGGTGAAGAAGGAGAGAGACAATGAGTGTTCGGTTTGAAAAACTCGCAAAAGGCCGGCATTGGCAGTGCCTTCCTTCCGAGTACCATTGCTATGTCGACACCAACACCGAGCACCTTAAAAACTTACAGGAAAACCAAATTATTAAAAGGAAAAAAGGTGTAGCAACTCGCTTAGGTGTGAAAGTAATGGAATTTTCCTATAAATTTGCTTATTATTTGTTAGTATAAACTTTCATATGTTTACTGTCTATGAACTTTAAATGTTTTTAACATGATCAAATATTTCAAATGCGTACTATTAATTAAATTTTCTGTTGCATCCCATGAAAGAACAGGCGTGTGAACTAACAATGGGATGTTAGGCTACACACGTGAACAGGATCTCCATGTGGATTCTGACGCCGGCACACACCATCGAGTCCTCGACATGTTAATCTCAATCTGCCACAAACGCGTCGCCGTCTTTCGTCTCTGTAAGCGTATACCCTACTTACAACAACAAATAAATATACTGATAAAATCTTATTAGATTTTATTAAAATATCCATTAAAAAGATCGTATTAAATAAATAATACTAGCTATTCTAAATAGTTTAAATTTAATATAACAAAATCCTTTTCATGATTCACAACATCATTTCTCTATCTGATTTAATGTGGACAACCATAATCATAAAATAAATATCTTACCTATAAATTCTTTTTTTCCTTTAAAACATAATAAAATAAAAGTTAATTGTATTGAAGTATATAAATACCTTGATGGAGTAGCTTGAGTAGTTTTAAGATATCAGGTTCTAAATAATAGAATGGTTTTTTAAAGTTGTTTCACGATTAATCAAATTTTCTTGTATGTTTTATATATATTTTAATTCAATTTTTTATACCTATCATAAGACTATGAAGTAACAATGTGGTCAACAATATTTCGGTTTTTTGACCCTGATCCAAGCAATTCAATATTTTCTATATAAAGTTTAAACGAGTAAATCCAAATAAATATAAGAAAAAATAAAAAATTAGAAGGGGCCAAACTTCTTGTTCTTGAATGAAAAAGAATGAAAAAAAAAGAATATAAAATTCAAATTTTCAAATCCTAACCACCGAAGTAGTTTTATTTTAGTGCAAAGTTGGACATAGTCGGTTTTTAAATTCAAAACAATCTCTTTAACTTCCTAAATTTTCAATCAAATTTTTTTTATAATTAAAAAGTAAATAACCCAAAACCATCTTTTTAAAAATACATAAAAATTCATTTGTTCAAACATCATAAAAACATAGTAACAAATCATAATCTTGTCATAAAATTAACCGAAGTCTCAAAACATAGTCATGACACCGATGCGAGTACAGTTACGCGACACCCTTCTCAGTATCATCAAAAACAACTTGAAAAAACTTTTAAATACGACTAGTAAGCATAAAACTTAACGATTTCCCCAAGATACCACATATGACATCACATACAATGCATACCACATGTGGGCTTATGACCTATCGCCAATCCGTTGAACATCTGTAGGCTCACGACCTCACAACTTTCCACCATAACACATGTAGGCTTATGGAATCACATTGTTCTGCCTTATAAACTATTAGGCCTGAAGGCTTACGGGCTCGCACTGCTTTTCCACCATTCCATAAAACCATCTAATCAACATATAAAAGACTACTCTAGTCTAATCACATATTCGTATGCTAACAGTACACATGCATCATACCACACAAATAACGTATAATGTCATACATAGTATAGTGAGAAAACTCACTTAAAGCTAGAACCCCGAGTCTCAAGTCTTATCATGTGAAACAGTTAGCACAAACCACCTAATACCAATTAGAGACCAATCCTCAGTCCAGTACTCATATCCATTAAAGTTTGACCAAAATTCAAACTGGTTAAAAGTCAATGATCAACACAAGATATGTCGCAACAAGCACATGGTTACGTCGTGTCAACTACAATAAAAAATAGGCGCGACTAATCCCTACACGATGTGTTATGACTATCAATTATGTGTGTCGTGACTACTGGGAAAAACAACCTCTTTATTAAGCACTTATTTCATTAAGTTAGAGGCTATAAGTTTACATAAACCTTCTAATGAGGTTCTTAATGGATAAAAATCATAACTTTATCCACACGCAAGCCTCTAACATGAGAAACTCCAACCCTAGATCCAAACAATGCCATAAAGGATAGGGCTTTCATGAATGTGAAAGATCTTGTATGCCCAAGAGTCATTATAGAATGATATTGTTAATAACATATGATCCTATATGGTCACACATTATAGCAAGTTACTGCTAATTGATTATTTATTATAGTAATTTGATTTTTAATAAATATGATCAATACTTGTATTTAATTGGAAAACCATTATTTTTGTGAAATTAATATTTTACCAACATATTGAGAACTATTATTTCGAGGAAATAATATTATAAAGAGCAAAACTAGTAAATATCACATGGTATGATATTTAATGTTGTATACAAACCCTTTTTACACTTTGAGAAATGGCTTGGTTTGGTTGCAACTAGTTAGTTAAGTCGTAGGATGAAAATCAGTTTTTGGTCTCCCATGCTTACTCTAAAACGGTAGGTAGCATGCTCATGAGGAAGTGGAGCGTTGATTAGTTTAATGCTCTACACCTTACTTGTAAGAAAGCCCCATACTTTCCTTAAAGTAATACATGACATTGTTGCATGCGTGATGCAAAAATAAAGGCTTTACTAGCATATGTGAGTTGGTTTTTCAAAAGTATTCTTCTCTTATTTTGGCTGCCAAAATCTCGAGGTTTTCTCCCTCTCTTCACCTCATCTTTGTCTTGCATTTGGTGCTAGATTAAATAGCATTAGTTGGTTCTCCTTAAAGATATATTTTGTATATATATTTCTAAGGCTTAATAATAACTAATATACAAGTGAAGACTAGCATCTTGAAGTGGTTTTATTCTTGCTTTAGTGGATACATTATAGAGAACTTCTTATTGGAGTTTTAATGTCATCTTCATCAACTTCCTAATTGCCAAAAAAACAAAAAACAAAAACAAAAACAAAAACCAATGTCTTCAAAGGTTGTAAACTTCTTCTTTCCTTTGGTTATGTTTTAATCTTTCAAAGGTTTGCAAAATAATCTTTGGTAGGTTAAAATGGTTTTAGTTTATTCAAATGATAAAATACTTCCGTTGTTAATTACATAAATTTTATCACTAAAACTAGACTATCTTTTTTAATAAAACCCAACATAATGTTTCAAAATAAAAAAAACCCCATGCAAGCATCATTATCATCTCAATAAGTCTAAAATGTCCTTCAAACCACTTCACAAACCTTGAGTTTCCCAAACTCCAAGGTATAACAATAAAATAGGGAAAAAAAGTGCACCAAAACACTTCTAAATACTAGATCTATGAAGAAAATTATACAACTTGGAATTTTATCACTTATAAGGAAAATGAAGTGACAAGAACGTTGAAACTTCACTAGATTTAGCTTCTTCTTGCACCAACACTCTTGCTTCTTACTCAAGACTCATAAAAATGACATGAAGGCACAAAAATAGATGAGAAAACGCTTAGGTTTTGTAACATCCTAAAATATAGTCCAAAATTTTCACTTTAAATCATTTAAGAAAATCCATAATTCATAAAACAACATAATAAAATCACAAGTCATGTATCTCAAACATCATATCAAAATACTGTATCAAAACATGTGTCAAAATATCAGAGTCTAAACATCCCAGGCTAAAAAATGCGGTGTGTGTCATGTAGTCATCCCGGGCTCTTCCCCTTGCTACCGGAAGTACCTAAAACCAAAACTAAAAACTGTAAGAACGAAGCTTAGTGAGTGTCCCCAAACTACCATATACCATACACATACACACATAATAGCATACATTGGTCATTTCCCACTACATCGGGCCTCGCCCAACATCGGATGAATCCGACATTGGGCCTCGTCCGACATTGAGCCTCTCCCGGCATTGGGCCTAGCCTGACATTGGACCGAAGTCCAGCATTGGGCCCCACCGGCATCGGAGCGAGGTACGGTATACATATAACATATCAACAAGTATATAACATAAACATATAAACATTCCTCGAGCTTGCCCCGGCATCGGACCAAAGTCCAGAGCACATAACACATAACATATAAGCTAAACATTCCTCGGGCTTGCCCCGACATTAGATCGAAGTCCGGAACACATAAACAAACACATGCAAGAATCACAAAGACATCAAGCATACAAACATTCCTCGGGATTGCCTCGACATCGTACCGAAGTTCGGAATATATAAGCTACATCGTGCTAACTCCGGCGTCGGACCTAAGTCTGGCATACGCTAACATACACTAACGGGACAACATTGGTGCCTTCGACCCGTTCCTGCTGGAGGAAAACTCACCTCTCAAACTGGCTGCTGAAAACTTAAGTGAGGAATCTCTTATGGTTGCTCTAACGACTCCCCAGCTATAAATTCACAAGGAACACACTGTCAAAAACTGAAAATCCTTCTAAGGGTAAAATGACCATTTTACCCCTGGTCAAAGTCAACGTTCTGGGTGTAGGTTCCCATTTTATCGATTGGATCGGTGCAGAAGATATTACCAAGAATATAATCATGTATGAACATGATGAATAATATATGTGAGTAAAACCGTAGTAGATAAATAGAGAGATATCAAATATTACAAGAACACTCATGGTTGGGAGAGATAACTCTCCCGTGGTGGGAGTGATCCCACCACACTCTCTCTAATATACAAAGTCTACATAATGAACACTCTTATAATAAAATGACCATCGCCTCCACTTTATATACTAGTGGAGGGAATATGCTTTTCATACAAGGGAATATTCTAACCTAATAAGCACTCAACATTGTAGAGCATTTCCATGCTCCAACACTGGGTTGAACCGACTCGCCGAGTTTCTTCATCTACTCGTCGAGTCCTAAAACCCTGAAATCGCAATCTAACTCGCCGAGTCACCCCCCTGACTCACCGAGTTCCGTGACTACTAATGGTCGTGATTTGGCGAATCAACCCATTAAGTTAACCTCATACTCGACGAGTTCTACCATCACAGAACACGGAACAACATGTGTCAACTAGTCAAGTTCCTCTATGGACTCGATGAGTTCCTCTGTCTGTTTAGGCCATCTTAATGGGTTAAGCCTCTACTTTTCAGATCCAAACACCATAACTCGTCTATGTACTGGAAATGCCTTCTTAAGGGTAAAGTTTCCAACTTTACCCGCTTATATTCCTTCTTAATGGGTTTAGCTTAAACCCTAGTTCTTTAGGACATAGACCTTTATCCAAAAGCCTTATTACTCCAAACAAAAGCATGGAAATCTAGATCTAGGTCCTAAACACCCAATGAACACGTAAAGTCTTAGAATTTACTTCCATGCATGGCACTTTTTGGCTTAAAAGGCCATAAAAATGTCCTTAACCTTGCATAGGGCTTCCATGGTCATAAAGTTTGCACCTTTATGCCATGAAACCCCTTCTAGATCCTAGATCCGATTGGTAAACCACTTAGGACGTCCATGTCCCAAGGGTCAAGTTTCTTGAGCCAAAACCCCCTATAAATAGACATAAGAAGATCTAATGAACTAGTAGCCAAGATGAAGACTTGATTACCAAAAAATGATGAGGGTGGAAGGAAGTTTCTGGATCAAATATCTTCTCCTTGAGCCTTCTAGCTCCGTCTTCTTCTTCAAGCTTCAAGAAGACACAAGATTACTCAAAAATGGCTAACACACTCGAAAATGCTCTAGGGTTTCGTGGATTAGGGTTTGGGACTTGGAGGTTGGAAATGAGGCCATAAAGTGGGGATTAAGTCGCTTAAATAGGGTGCAAACTCCTGAAATTAGGGTTTCATTCTGGCAGGCCTACTCGTCAAGTTGAGGGCTTTTAAGTCATTGAGTAGATGGCTTAAACCCGCATCCAATCTCGCTTCTACTTGAAGATTTTTGGGCTTCCAACTCATCGAGTAGCTCTATAAAAATAAACAAATTACAATTAAATGCGTACCAGGAATGAGACGTTATAATTCTCGCCCATTTGACCTAGATTTCGTCCTCGAAGTCTGCTATATTTGGAAACAACTCCAGGTAGTGCTCCGTCATTTCTTTCTCGGTCACCCAAGTCCACTCTGAACCCCTACGATGTTGCCACTACACCATCACCAGATAACCCCTTTTGTTCCTTAACTCCTTCATCTTCTTATCGAGAATAGCTACTGGTCTATCGATGTAATTCAGACTGTCATCAACCTCAATGTCCTCTAGTGGCACAACCGCTGAGTCATACACTAAGCACTTCTATAGCTGGGAAACATAGAAAGTGTTGTGGATGTGGCTTATCTCTACTGGAATATCCAATCGGTATGCCACCTTGCCCACCCGAGCTATGACCCTGAAAGGGCCGATAACCTGGGGCTCAGCTTACCCCGCTTCCGGAACCATATGACACTATTCCAAAGTAACACCTTCAGGATGACCATTTCGCCCATCTTAAACTCCAAGTTTGAATGTCGCTTGTCGGCGTAGCTCTTCTGCTGGCTCTGAGCAGTCTGGTGCCTGCTCCGGGCCTGTTGGATCCACTCTGTAGTCTTGAGTACTACCTCAGTACTCCCCATGACCCTCTGAGCGACCTCGCCCCAGCAGATTAGGGTCTTACACTTACTCCCGTTGAGCATCTCGAAGGGTGGTCGGTCTATGTTGGTGTGGTAATTGTTGTTATACAAAAATTCTGCAATGGAAGATACATATCCCAACTGCCACCAAAATCCAAAACACATGCACGAAGCATGTCCTCGAGAGTCTGAATCGTCCTCTCGCTCTGTCCGTCCGTCTGGGGATGGAAAGCGGTGCTGAAGTGGAGACGAGTACCCATCTCCTTGGGGAACCGCTTCCAAAATCGAGAAGTGAAACAGAAATCCGGTCTGACACCACCGAGACACGCACTCTAAAACAACCCAAAAATACAAGCCAAAAATTTCGTTTGAAAACATTACTAAAACCATAATATCAAAATATCATATAAGAAAAGCATAAGTCGTGTGTCTCAAAATGTCATAAAATATGTCTCTTATCAACTGCTGTCAAAATATCAGAGTCTAACTCCCAGGATAAAATTGTGGTGTGTGCCACGCCATCAACCTGAGCCCTTCCCCTTGCTAGTTGAAGTACCTGAAACCAAAAATGAAACTGTAAGCACGAAGCTTAGTGAGCTCCCCCAAACTACCACATACCATGTAATAACAAATAAAGCACATATTGGGCCTTGCCCACTGCATCGGACCGAAGTCCGGAACTAACTAGGGCTCCGGTAGTCTATACACATTCTCATGCTACCTATTGGGCCTTGCCCACTCTCAGTAGTCTATACACATTCTCATGCTTCTTTCCTTTTTCTGATGACTGGTTATATGTTTATCTGTTTGTTGGACATATGTTATATGTTATGTATATGTCGATATGGTATGGCTGTGTTGAGGTAGTATTGATTTGTGCGTTAACCAACAAACTCAGGAGCAAGCCAGACATAAGTTGTGGGCCTGAAGGGCAAGACATGTTTATGTTGTGGGCTTATGAGCAAGCCATATATGAGTTGTGGGCCTGAAAGGAAAGTCATAATCATATTATGGACTCAGGGGTAATCCAGTATGTTAGTTGTGGACCCAGTATATGTTGTTATATGTTGTGTGTGTTGGTACTATGGGGGAACTCTCTAAGCTTTAGCTTACATTTTTAATTTATTGTTTCAAGCACTTCAGATGATCATCGCAATGAGAAGGCGTGATCGTGCACATCCTTTGTTTTTTATGTTGTTTGGATTTTTGGGTACTCTGATTACTAAAATACGCTTTTAAAGCAATGATTTTTTTAAACATTTATGGCTATAGGTTGTTTTTGAAAAGTTGAAATTTATTGTGATTTTTCGGGATATTACAAGTTGGTATCAGAGCCTTGGTTTGAGAGAATTTGATGAACATTCGTGTGAATCCAGACTCAAACTAAGGAACTGCAAAAGTTTTAAAACGATTTTTAGAATTGTTTTCAAAAGTAACCAAGGAAGGATATGAATGTACAATCGGTCAAAGCAATAACGTATATCCCAAGTTACCACACTGTTATTTAATACTCACTCCGTCCCAAAATTATAATCTATCTTTCATTTTTGGTTTGTTCCAAATTAATAGTCAACTTCTAAAAATAAATAACATTTTTACCAAAATACCCCTTTATTATTACTTAACTAACTAAGCATTTAATGGAACATTAAATGCAAAGTAAGGACAAAACTATCATTTTATTGTATGAAGTTAGTGTTAATTAATGCTTCCTTAATCCGTGTTTTTTTTTCTGTGGACAATAATTTTGGGACAGAGGGAGTATGATGTTTATGATAGAACAACATGCTACTGATAGGCTAGAGATCTTTAGGAATTTCATGATAGAATTGACTAATGTATGATGCCTAATAACCTAGGGTTACTTCTTGTATGGAATTAACATAATTATTGTAGTTGCTCAGTGTATGCATCATAGTTGTTCATAACTAAGATTTTATAGCCTAAGAATACTTGGTTTAGCATTATTTCCAATTCTTGTATAATGAAGGGCTTAGGGTATAATAAAGTATTCGACTATCTATAGAATCCAGTGTTATGTATGATTAGCATATGCGACTAGAGGGTTGGTGGAAGTTTCATGGATGAGTATATGTGTGAGCATCCGGCCAGATGAGGCGCGATTAGTGATAGGATGTATGTGTATTCTAGTTGTTGTATTTGCTTTAGGTGATTGTGATGATCCTTTAGACAAATACATGTAGGTGTGGAAGCTAGTATGAGCCCGTATTACTGAAAGCACATGACCCATACGCGTAGCAAGGAAGTCACAAACCCTGAGGGGTAGTCTCGTCATGTGGTCGTAGCATTGTGTATTGGGCATTTTGAAGCATTTTGGTTCAATTCAGTATGGAGCTCATGAGGGGATATAGTTCAAAATTTGGAGCTGAGGGTCAGGATAGGTCGGGTTTGATTGTTGATCAGATGTGAGAGATGATTACCATTGAGGTTTCACATATGTTGCAGGAAGAATTGTATGGTATCATGGATCAGATCACTGGTAGGCTAATTGCCAAGTTCAAGGAGCGAACTGTAGCTTTGTAAACTGTGTGTGTAGGGGGGGGGGGGGGGGGGAGACTGCTGAGATGACTACCGGGGAAGATAACATGGTTTGATACCATGATTTGTGGCAGTGTTTCTAGATATGAGCTTAGGTACGCCCAATTTACAATCTATCTAGCTAATACTTCATTAAGCACTTAATGGTTCAAGTCCAATGTCTATCTTTCATATATAGCTCTTGAGGGACGTCTTAAACAATAAAGCTATCATATTGATAGCTTTGCATGGCTCAAGGAGACTCAAACCTTAGATTTAACATTCTACTTCCATCAAATGATCACTAACTCATGCGTGGTTGATCTACAACCATCAAGATGCAAACTTTATGGACTAAGGACCTCAGAAACATAAAAAAAAAAAAAAAAAAAAAAAAAAAAAAAAAAAAAAACATCTCATAACTTCCAGAGTAACATTTACTCACAATTATTCATTCATTGGACCAAAATATGCTAAAATCTCAACCAATCCTAGATCTAGACATACGATAAGAAAGGTCAAACCTTTATAACTCCAATAAGCTGAAAATAGTGAATAAACCCATGATCTACAAGCTCCAACTTGTCCAATGCTCCTCTTCAAGGCTTCGGCTTCTTCTATATGCACCACATACACACACACACACCAAAACACACAAAAGGGCCAAGCTCTTGAGAAATGGGTTAGGTTTTCGAGATAGTGCTCAAAAGGAGAAATGTATGCTGATAAGGAGAGAGCCTTGGGACATAAGATGTTTAAATAGGGTGCAAACCCTAAAAAATTAGGATTTCCCCTGATTCACGTCCACCCAACGTACCTAGAGGTACGCCCAATGTACAAGAGAGGTTAATCTCGTGCCAAGAACCCTTTGACGTACACCCAACGTACGAGGTTATCAAGCTAAAATAAAGAGAAATAACTATTTAAGGAAATTACCTGACATATTAGGCATTACAATGCAATGCGATGACAAATGAAGTTGTCTAACTTTCTAGGTTTTGGCTTGAAGTTAAATGGTCAATCCTTGTCTCTAAGCTTGATACTCTACCTAATAGCACTCCTGATGAATTTGATTCTTTTGAAGTTATGTTGAAGGTTAGTGTCAAACATATTAGCTTTATTCTAGTTAAAGTAAACTCATTTGGATTATAATATTTGGATATTCATTTTTACGATTAATAATTTTTCATTTTTTTAATTGATAATTGATAATTCAGCCACTTATTTTTATAGGAGTTTCTTCTAACAAGCAAGCAAAATTCCAAATTCTATGGTAACCAAAATAGATCCATAACACTTTACTAAATTGAGACACGTCTTGACGGATTGGAGATACAGGAGTAAAATTTCCTCTAAAACAAAACATGCTCTAACTTATTACTATTTGAATAAGTTTTTGTATAGTTTTCTACCATCGGAATGAAGAGGTTTTTGGAATGGTCACTCCAACCACTTAGTAAACTCCATCATCTTAATTTGCTTTTCATGTATATATATAGGGTCTGGTTCCGGCGATGACTCTTTTTTCGATGAGGACACCTTAAAAAAATTGAAAAAAAATACAAATCATAAAATCGAATATGTGTTATATTGGAGAGCAAAAAAATTATAAATCATTAAAATTGAATCAATGATCATAAAAAGTGAATCATGGATCATTAAAACAATCCATGATTCATTTTTAATGATCCATAATTTTTTTTTCCAATTTTTTTCTCTCCAATATAGTACTATCCTCGATTTTATGATTTGTATTTTTTTTTTTCAATTTTTTAAGGTGCCCTTATGATCCCTCACCGAAAATAGAGTCCTCTTATGATCCCATATATATATATATATATATATATATATATATATATATATATATATATACACATATATATATATATATATATATACATAAATATATATATATAGAGAGAGAGAGAGATATGGGTTCAAATGTTTTTGACAACTATTGTGTGCCTGTATGCACCAATGAGAATTCAGGAAATAATAAATTATTAAATAAATCATTTAAGGGTATTATCGTAATCTTGGCATATTTAAATATGGTATATAATTAATATATTTATCATCCTTTTAAATATAGGACATCAAAGTCAAACCCAAAAACCATATGCTTGAAAATTATAATTAGCGTCAATCCCTTCACCCATTTTCCATTCTCTCCGGCTGTTTCAGTGGAGCCGCTACCATCATCAACTAAGGGTACCTCCGGCAGCCCAGTCCCATTACAGCGCCACCGTCGTATAACCCTCCAACCCGAATGTAACACCCCAAAATTACCGGTTAAAAAATTCATTTTTAATTTAGGTTAAAATGTAAAACATCATTACAAAACATTCATGATAATAATCCATGTCTGAAAACCGGTGACATCATAATAAGAATTCAGAGTATATCCCAGAAAATCCATAGTGCGGCAAAACAAAAGCGTATGTGTGATATGCTGCTACCGTGCCGGCTCTTTTCCCTTAGCTGAAGAGGTACCTGAAACCAAAACTGAAAACCGTAAGCACGAAGCTTAGTGAGCTCCCCCATAATACCTCATTACATGCAAGCATATAACATACAACATTCAACTAGGAGTTACGGGCCTCGCCCACACTCATGAAGATACGGGCCCTGCCCACACTTCGCTAGCCGGAAGATACAGGCCTCGCCCACACACTAATACCTGGGAGATACAGGCCTAGCCCACACTCCACTCTCGGAGAGATACGGGCCTTGCCCACACTCAGCCGCTATCCCATAATATACAAGTATCACACAGATAACAAGTATGTCATGATAACAGGTCCTCCTCATATCCTCATCACCTACATACTGGGGCACCAACAAAGCCCTCTCCCGGAACTTGGCGGTGATCTCCGCCACAGTCTCCGTCGTCTGCCTCATATCCAAGAACTCCCTAGCCAGCTGCTGAAGCTCGACGGCTGGCGCGAACTCTGCCCTGAACCTGGTCGCAAAGTCCGACCAGGTCATAGCCTCGACAGCCGAGGCTCCCAATGAGTCCCCCACGGACTCCCACCAATCCCTAGCTCGATCTCGTAAACACCCCGCTGCGAACCTCACCTTCAACCCCTCAGGGAAGAAGCTAATCATCTGTGCAGACTCAATGTTGGCAATCCATCATCTAGCAGCTATGGGGTCTTTCGCCCCGTGAAAATCCGGCGCACCACTGTCCCTGAAGTCCTTAAAGGACAGTGTGCGAGATCCTGACTGGCTAGATGCCATATCAGTCCTGAATGCCCGGAGGCGATCCTCCATCATTCCCAATATCCCCTCCTTGATCGACCCGAAGATAATGGGGGTCGACTCAAGGATACCTCTGGTGATCTCAGACGCGATGAACTCGTACAGCCTCTCATCTACTGGCTCGGAACCTGATCCCGAACCCGACCCCTCTCCTGAACTGCCAACTGCTGGCCTCGGGCGTAGTACCACCATTCTGAAATACAAAGAAATAACAATTGTTAGCAATACTGATACCCCTGGAGGGATCCCACTCACTACAAGTTCCCTGGTCTTATCTTGGCCTTCCTTGGTTCGGGTACGGATCCTCTGCTTTCAGTAGTACGGGCCCATACTACCTTCCACATCTATCCGTACCTTCTTCAAGGACTGCCTCAACTCCACCAGGTCCCTTCCACTACCGCTGATCACTGCTACTCTTTATCCTAGGCTTACCCTAGGAAACCCCTGACTCCACCCAACCCAGTCCTCAGCTGCTGAAGGCCTCTTGGTGATGCCAATTAACTATTACCTGAATACAATCACATGTGATGAGGCTCAGATAATCCTTCGAGTAAGGGACTCATCTCTACAATGGTTAGGACTCAAACAAGAGCTACGTAATAGAGTCAAATCCAACACTCTGAGATTATACAACCCTGATCACATGTGACTTTAACGTATTCACCTAACAGTTAACTCCCATCACTTCAAAGCCCACATAGCACAAAGCAAACAACATTTGGACATAAGGAAAACAATCTCAAGCAACTCTATCCTCGTAGAGAGCACTAAACTAGCATACAATGCTAAACTCGTACTATCAGGAATAACCTAAACATGCTACCCTACTGCTGTCTACTCAACCCTAGCATGCAATTCTTTCATATGTGTATTTTGGGGAATAACCTAAACATGCTACCCTACTCCTAGATCCTTAGTCCTATTCTAGCATGTTGTTCTACAAAAGCTGGTAAACATAACATAAACTTCTATGGGTATTTTGGGGAATACTTACTTGAGCTCGGCCGGTCGCGCACATCACACACTTCGTTCTTTCTCAAACTCTTTTCTCAATTTTTTTTTTGAAAACATTTTCTTTTAGAAAATCTTTTAATCCCTCGATTTGAGTTCAGACACCCCCGAAGGTGTGTCCGAATCCCTCAAACCAAGGCTCTGATACCAACTTGTAACACCCCAAAATTACTGGTTAAAAATTTCATTTTTAATTTAGGTTAAAACGTAATACATCATTACAAAACATTCATGATAATAATCCATGTCTAAAAACCGGTGACATCATAATAAGAATTCATGGTACATCCCAGAAAATCCATAGTGCAGAAAAACAAAAGCGTATGTGTGATATGCTGCTACCGCGTCGGCTCTTTTCCCTTAGCTGAAGAGGTACCTGAAACCAAAAATGAAAACCGTAAGCACGAAGCTTAGTGAGCTCCCCCATAATAGCTCATTACATGCAAGCATATAACATACAACATTCAACTAGGAGTTACGGGCCTCGCCCACAGTCATGAAGATACGGGCCCTGCCCACACTTCGCTAGCCGGAAGATACGGGCCTCGCCCACACACTAATACCTGGGAGATACGGGCCTAGCCCACACTCGACTCTTGGAGAGACACGAGCCTTGCCCACACTCAGCCGCTATCCCATAATATACAAGTATCACACAGATAACAAGTATAGACAACTCTATCAAAATGGCATATATCATAATCAACTCAACCAAGAGATACGGGCTCGACCCACACTCTAATACTAACATCTCGTCTATACAGGTCGGCCTTGGTGCCTTAGACCCGTTCCTACTGGTAGGAAAACTCACCTCAGAGTAGCTGCTGATCTGTGTGGGAATAGTCTATCTGCTGCTGCTGCTACTCCGGAAATACTCCGGTTGTAATTCCCACCAAACACTTAGTCAAAACTGCTAACTATCCTTTGGGTAAAATGACCATTTTACCCCTGATCATGCCCTAAGTCAAAGTCAGAGTCAACTTCCATTTGACCCGACTCGCCGAGTTGGCTCTCCAACTCGTCGAGTCCATGTCCAAACGACTGACCTGGATTATGTTTCTACCCGTCGAGTTAGGCGTTGACTCGACGAGTTCTCTATCCAAACTGATGTTCAAGTCCTTCATCCTACTCGCCGAGTTGTAAGAACAACTCGGCGAGTTCATCTTCATCCGATGAACACTTATGTTGCGACTCGACGAGTTGTAGGAACAACTCGCCGAGTCTGATCTTGATCTAAGGATATTGCCTTGAACTCACCGAGTCTGGGCATCGACTCGCCGAGTTCCATTATGGGTGAGTTTTGGCTTCCAACTCACCGAGTCCACCCTGGAATCACCACACAACTCGACACAGCTAAAAGGGGACAATCTCGGAGACTCGCGACCAGACTCGCCGAGTCAGATGAGCGACTCGCCGAGTCTGCTTCATGCAAGAGCCATAAACGCGATTTTGCTCGAATCCAATCCATGACATTCGTAGATCGGGCTCCTAGAGCATGAATAACACGTAAAGTTTCCAAATTTACGTGTAAATATCCATCTATGAGCGTTTTAGGGTTCAAAATGCACCAAAAGAGTAGATCTAAGGTTTTCATGCAACATGGGTCCAAAAATTCAGTAGATCTAAGCTCCTAGAGCTCAACCATGCCTAGATCTAGAGGTTACTCAGCTTATTACGAACCCCCACACATACACAAGCTTGGAAATGGTTCAAGAAAGACTTTAATGGAGCTATAAGGGACTATAAGCATGAAAACAGGGGGAAAAGACGAGTCATACCTTAGGGAACACACTGAGAAAGCTCAAAGATGCTTGACCTCCTCTTCTTCTTCTTGATCTACTCTTTTTCCCACTTCAAAAGTTCAAGAGAGCACCCAAATGCTTCAACTCACAAGGAAAACATCTCTTGAACAAGGTATAGAGCTCTAAGGGTGAATGGGGACGAGATTGGGGTGGAATGAGAGTTTAAATAGGGTGCAAACCCTTGAAACTTAGGGTTTCATCCAACAGCGGTGACTCGCCGAGTCCAGGATATGGACTCGCCGAGTCTCCAACTTATAACGTATCCCGGGTCCCGGCTCTACTCGGCAAGTCGGACCTATGACTCGCCGAGTCCAAGGCTAAAAATGGAAAACACTCAAATAAGATTTACATACCAGGAACCAGGTGCTACACCGAACACCATCTCTGTATGCCCTCTGCTAATTTTAAGGTAAATCTTTGATTTTATTTTAATCTGTTTAGGGTTTTGTGTTTTATTTGCGTAGAATCTCAACGAATTGCAAGTATTTAAACAAGTGGATTGATCTCTTTATCAATTAAGACTTCAAAATTTATGTGAAAGTTCATATGTTTCATTAAACTTACAGTTTTATTAGGTTTGACCTGTTTTTTATTAGATTAGGGATTCAGTTATGTATTAATTGAGAAGGTTTTGTTTTCTTAATCTTGTTGTGGGTGTTATATACATTTCATCTTGTGTTTATATTAACTGATTCATGTAGCTAATAATAGTACAAAATGAAATTGCTCAGCAACTTTCAGTTAGAAGGAAGCATAGAAAAAGATATAAGTTTGTATGGTTCCAGCTCTCTTGTATCAGGGCCTTATAATGTAAGTAACATTCTTTATTCATGTTTTCAAGTTGATGAGTTTCAATTTCTGCTATGTGGATGCTCTCTTTCTTACAAAATAATGTTTTCAAATCTTATATGAAAGCCACGTTTCTATTCCTTTCATATATTGAATAAGTAATACAATACTTTGAACCTTGTGGTATGCATTCTAAATCAATATATGTTGCTGGAAATTATGTTTATAGGTAAACTATTGCAAGTAAATCAAATATGGTTTTTGGCTTGTTTGATGATAATGCCTAACAAGTGTTTGTTGAAATGCCGGAAAGAGAATCTAAAGAATTTAACCTTGTGGTATGCATTCTGTCAGAATTACTAGCAACACATGTTTTATGTATTTGTTTAAAAAGATACTTAATTTGTTTGTGTATTATTTTGGTTCAATTTATGATTTTGAATTACAATTTCAATTGTCCCTCGTTATTATATATTTGAAATCTAAAATTATATTAGCAGTAAATACCATTCTTTTGAATGTATTCTATGTATTCTATCAGAATGTATTCTACCAGAATAAAATCTATGTATTCTGTCAGAATGTATTATATGTATTCTGTCATATTCTACCAGAATATATTAAGTGATAGTTAATTGCAAGTAACATGTTTTTAACCATTATTAGTTTTTGTTGTATTTGTGATAGGAATGGCTGGAAGAAGGCATTGAAGACCTAATAAGAATAACTTAAAGAATCAATAAAGTTTGATCATACTCACAATTTAATAATATTGTTATTTTTTAAGAATTTTATTCATTTTTGTTGATATTCTTTTAGAATATGCATAATTATATTAAAATGTATAAAGATTTTAGTTTGTAACAATATATATGAATTTGTATTTAAGTTCAGATGTATAAGATTATATTAGAATGTTGGTTATTTTTCAACACCTGATTCAAGAATTTTGTTTTTCTTCAATAATATTCAATTAGAATAAAATTCTGAAAGAGCATCATTCTAACAAAAATATTCTGACAGAATAAAATCGCTTATGTTTACAAATTACGTTAGAATTAAAATTGAATTAATTAAAAAATTTAGATTTTTTAAATTAGAAGAATTAATCATCTCTAAAAATCCGAAAATTTTCTTTTATAAATGAAGTTAATTGTCCAAAATACCCTTTTGCTAAAAATTGTGTGATTATATGGTACATGTTACCCCATTGTAATATCATACATTCTCAAATCATGTTCATTGATTAATTACATCCGTTAGTCCAGATCTATGCATTTTGGCACACAATACTTAATAAAAACAAAATAACCCAAGCATATATATATATATATATATATATATATATATATATATATATATATTATATATATATATATATATATATATATATATATATATATATATATATATAATAGAATTTTATTTCGTTAAATAGTTATGTCATAGTTTAAAAACCACAATAGTATAAAAGATGAAAAAACATTGTGGTCACCTATGGTTTTATCATTTTTTCATGTATTTACATATTAATTCAATTTATTTAATTATTGGTAAAGAAATATTTTGAAAAGATTACTATTATCCATTTGTAAAGTTCTTGTGTGAGATACCAATAGAATTCCTTATCAAATTGTTACATCCATTTGTAAGGTTATTGGCTGTGAGCAGCATGTTATTACATATTATCACATCCAAAATGTGTCACGTTATCATCATAATCATGCATTGGTGTTAGAAACCATTTGTAAATTTGGACAACACTAAATGACATATGATAGCACCCCTTATTTTCTATTTCTTATTTATTTATTTATTTATTTATTTATTTATTTATTTATTTATTTGAGGTTTTTAATTTCAATTTTTCCAATATGTTTTATTTTTATTCATGTCATAATATTTATAATTATCATATAAATTAAATCATAAATTAAAAAAAAAACACTTAAAAACTAAAAATAAAACTTTAATAAATCCTAAATTAAAAATAACATTAAAAAATTACAACAAATGACAAAACATAAAAAACAATAAAAGATGAGAAAAATTACATTTTCCCCTAGATTATTCATCTTCAGTGCCATCATAGATATGATCTGCTATGTCTTCTCAAACTTTCTTGTGTTTTCATTGGTTTTGAATATCAATGACTCTATGTAAGTATTCATTTATCCTTGGTTGAATTTGAATGTGTCTAAGTTCCGTAGGCGAATACTCCACAATGTTTCGTCCTTTATCTTTAATCACCATGTTATGCATTATGATATATGCATACATAATATCTCGTGGAGTGTCCAAGTGATATGGTCGTATCGCATGTTCAACTATGTGTCATTTTGTTTTCAGAACTCCGAAAGCACGTTCCATATCCTTACGTGCTCCTTCTTGTCTTCTTTTGAAAACATTTCTCTTGGTTCTATCGGGTGTCAAAACGCCTTCACAAACGTGGAATATGATGGATATATTCCATCCGTGAAGTAATACCCAAATTTATATTCATTTTCATTCACTATGAAATGAGCATCTGGTGCATTTCCAGACAAAAGGTCCTGGAATAGTGGTGACTGATCAAGAACGTTTACGTCGTTGTTAGAACCTGCAACTCCGAAAAAATCATGCCAAATCCATAAGTCTTGTGAAGCAACAACTTCTGATCCAAGATGACCACTTGTATATTGACCTTTCAACGCCACAAGATAGTTTCTTCATATCCACTTTGTGCAATCATTACTTCCAAGCGTACCCGGAAAACCATGTCGTTCTTCATGCGCCGCATATAGTTGTTGCATGCCATTCAATGAAGGTTTGCGCAAGTATTTGTCACCGAAGGTTTCGAAAACACCCCTTATTTACGATCAGTGGCGGAGGTTATATAGGGCCAGGGGGATGCGGCCCCCTATTTACGATCAATAAAGGTTTGTTCTATTTTTCCAAAAAAAAAAATGAAAACTTCAAGCTGCACCACTATTTACGATACCCGCTTTCCAATGCATTGGCTATCTGTTGAAACACATTTTTTTCGCAAACAAAACTTTCTTTTGAAAACGCTAGTTTGATAGACACAATTATCTTCAAAATAATCGTGTATTACACGCCTATGCCTTTCTACAGGATCTCTGTTTGACGCCTCAAACATAGTCAATAGTGGAGCTGGCTCTGCGGTAGCATGTCCGTAGAGTATCGGTACATCATACTCACGAAGATATCGTCGTCGTCGTTATCATCATTGTATGGACGGAACAGATCAAATGGATCAATTTTTTAGTGAATAGAAAAATAGAAAAGAAAAGACAATTGAAAGAAATGTGTAATCGAGATAAATTGATGAATTTTTAGGTAAAATTGAGATAAAATATGTGTATTTATAGAAGATATAAATATGTGTATTTAAACGGTCTAAAATATTACAGTTTGAGAAAATTGCAAGCGGAATTATCTATGTTCTCACTTGTTACCACGAACACGACTAATTCCATAATACCAAATAATATCATCCATGGGCGGTGTTTTCAGTGTTATGACGTCGTTTTTTCATTGCCACCTCTAAAGTTCTTGTGTGGTATATCCGTAGGATCCTTTGTCAAATTGTTACATTACATAAATGTATTGAATTGCATTTATCCATAAAATATTTATGGTATTTTTGTAAGGTTAGTAACAACTTTAAACCATAAGCACTATTTCTTAGGGGTGACAAATATGTATAATGAAAAACCAACCAACATGTGTACCAACCGAACCAATTATGTTAGTAGCCAACATGTTTGACTGGTAGTACCTTACCAATTAATTAATAATGGTACAATTTTAAATGACATGGTATTACCGTACCAACCAATTTATTTTTCATATATATAAAAGATTATATATTTTAACTTTAAATGTATTTGATGGTTAAGAGTTCAAGTGCTTTGATATTAGGATTTACCGTCTAGTAGCTTTTAAAGTGTATACTAATATTAACATATGTCATTTACTCTATTGTTTAGTTTAAATTCATGGTACAAAATTATAAACTCCTTTTTGTATGGAATTTCCAATCCAATTATTCAAAAAACTCTTAATTACAAAGCCTACATGAATTTTTTATGTGCACAATAACGCATAAATCTTAATTCGTAAAACACCATACATGTTGATGTATACCATTAACAACATGTACCAATCGAACTTACTGGTAGCCAACTAAGTTAGTACCAACTGTGCTTGATAGAGTAGTGGTCCCTAAAATTACATACCAATTATAATTAGTACGATACACGGTTTAGGAAAAAACATACCTGATATCGTACAAATTCTGTAACACCGTAAAAATTTAAACAATTTTTTTTTTCACTTTTGGAACCCATAAAATATCATTTGTAATCATAAATAAAAACATTGTGTCAACATTGTATCAGTACAAAACCCAAGATCAAAATACATAAACTCCGGTGTGCGTGTGTACGAATCATGCAGGCGCCTTCCCGCGATCATCACTGGAACCTGAAACATATAACACATAACACTGTAAGCATAAATGCTTAGTGAATTTCCCAAAATACCACTCTAACACATAATAGCCACTCGAGGCTGTAACTCTGTTGACCCTCAGGTCTAGGTGTCTCAGTGGGGCCCTCCAACCCCAACTCTCTATGGGCCCTCTGGCCCTAACTCTGTGGACCCGAAAGTCCTAACTCTGTGGACCCAAAGGTCCTAACTCTATAACTCTGAATCATGCATAGCACATATCACAATAAATCATAACACATAAATAACATGCAACTACACTGGCATATAACTCTAAAATACTCCATCACATAACTTTGTTACCACACTAGGTAAAGTATAGTGAGAAGACTCACCTCGGGTATCTCGGTAATCTCTGACTCGGTAACGCTGTTCTAACCTCCGCCTAATCAAAATAAATACCCTAATTATTATAACTCTCAAAGGCTAGACTATGTCCTCTTATGACACTCTCAGAATGGTAAAAGACCATTTTACCCCTTTCACAACTCAAAAGCCCCACAATAGACCATACCCTAAAAGTCAACTCAAAAGCCAACTTTCCGGGTTACGCTGCGCGTACCAGATGTGTACGCTGGGCGTACCCGGCTGCCTCTCAGGATCGGGGAACGCCACCCAGTACGCGGCGCGTACTGGGATTACGCCCGTCGTACTCCCAGCATTAGCACCTTAACTCTTTTAGGTCCTAAACAGTTAAGACTCACGTCCAAATTTTAGATCCGACCACATCTAAGCATCTTAATCCATAAAGTTGATGACTTTATGCCTTTGCATGGCTGGATAAGTCACCAACTCTCATAATGTTCCATCCTTTAACTCTAGAAGGCTTATACTCAAGCATGACCTCAAACTAATCACTAAAGATGGACGCTTTATGGCTCTAAATCACTAATAGCACTGAATGAGGACAGATCTCGGACCATGGAGCACTTTACACTCATAAAGTCTCCACCTTTGGGGTTTTTAGCTATAGCAAAAGCACATGCAACAACAAATCAAAAGAAGGGGAAAGTTTTGAACTTTATACCTCTAAGTGTAGTCCCTTGCTCTGTAGATCTCATATCCAAAATGGCACCTCAAGCTTTAGCTTCCAAAAACTCCTTTTCTTCTTCTTCACTAAGTCACCAAGGCACAAAAAGCTCAAATCAACACTCTCACACACTAAGGACGATGGGGGCTCTCTTTTAGGGTTTCACTCACTGATATGGAGGCTGAGAAATGAGCCTTAGCACCCTTTAAATAGTGCACAAAATGGAATTAGGGTTTTGAACCTGGGCCAGTTACGCCCGGCGTAACTCTTGGTACGCCCAACGTACCTTGGCAACAACGCGTCCTTTTTAAGTGCTTGAGTACGCGCAACGTACCCATATGGTACCCCCAGCGTACTCACTTGCTAAACAAAAATTCACTCTAGGACTAAACATGACCAATCACAAAGAACAAGGATGAAAGAAGTATACCTGAATCTCGAGGTGTTACAATTCTCCCCCACTCGAACCAGACTTCGCCCCCGAAGTCTCATTCCTCGAACAACTCTGGATGTTGCCCTCACATCTCCGACTCTGACTCCCAAGTCATCTCGGACCCCTTCCGATGTTGCCACTGAACCAAAACCAGGGGACTTCTTTGTTCCTCAAAACCTTGATCTTCTGATCCCTGATCACCACCGGTCTTTCAGCATAATTCAGGCTCGCATCCACCTTAATATCCTCCAATGGCACCACTGCCGACTCATCTGCTATACACTTTCGCAACTGCGACACGTGGAAGGTGTCATGAATCTGACCCAATTCTGCAGGTAGCTCCAAGCGATACGCTACCCTGCCCACCCTCGTGATCACTCTAAACAGCCCAATATACTGGGGTCCCAACTTTCCTTCTTTCTGAATCGGATCACTCCTTTCCAAGGAGATACCTTCAGAAGCACCAAATCACCGACCTGAAATTCGAGCTCGGATCGTCGCCTATCAGCATAACTCTTCTAGCGACTCTGAGCGGTCAACAACCTCTGCCTGACCTACTGGATCTGCTCTGACGTCTGAAGCACTATTTCCATACTACCCATCACATGCTGCCCCACTTCTCCCCAACAAATGGGGGTCCAACACCTCCTCCCATACAACAGTTCAAAGGGTGGCATACCAATGCTCGAATGATGATTGTTGTTGTAGGAAAACTCCGCCAAGGGTAAGTACGTGTCCCAACTCCCGCCGAAGTCCAACACACATTCTCGGAGCATAGCCTCAAGCGTCTGAATCGTCCGCTCACTCTGTCCGTCAGTCTGGGGGTGGTACGCGGTACTGAAATGCAGCCTAGTACCCAATTCCTCATGGAATTTCTTCCAGAATCTAGAGGTGAAATGCACATCTCGATCTGAGACAATCGAGATCGGTACTCCATGCCGTGCTACCACTTCCCTCACATACATCTCTGCCAACCTCTCTGCGGAAGAGCTCTCGATAAAGTGAGGAAATGAGCGCTCTTCGTCAACCGGTCTACAATCACGCAAATTGCATCGACGCCCCTCGCAGTCCTTGGCAATTTGGTGATAAAGTCCATGACAATCTGTTCCCACTTCCACTCGGGAATCTCTAACGGCTGCAACTTGTTGTGCGGTCTCTGATGCTCGGCCTTAACCCTACGACATGTTAGGCACCTCTCCACGAACCATGCAATGTCCCTCTTCATACAGGGCCACTAATACTCCCTTTTCAGGTCCAAATACATCTTAGTGGCCCCAGGATGGATCGAGAACTTCGATCGATGAGCCTCTTCCATCAAAATGGTACGTGTTCCGCCCACATGCGGCACCCAGATCCGACCCTGAAACGTCATAAGCCCCCGACCATCGGTAACGAACTCTGATACTTGCCCGACAACCCGCTCTCTCTTCTAGTTTTTTGGTCTAACGGCCTCGGTCTGCTCCTCGAATGGTGTCCAACACCGGAGTCATCACCATCAACCTCATACAAATGTCACGCATCGGGACACTCTCCGCCCTACGACTCAAGGCATCGGCCACCACGTTGGCTTTTCCCAGGTGGTACAAGATCTCGCAATCATAATCCTTTACCACATCCAGCCATCTCCTCTGTCGCATATTTAGGTTGGGCTGATCCATCAAGTACTTCAGGCTCTTGTTGTCACACCCCCAAACCAAGGATGGCGGAAACGTCCGGGGGTGGAGGACTTCATGTATAGCATCATAACCACAATTTCAATAGTAATTCAAGCAAACACAACCAACATATATATAATTGAAAAGTTACATCACTTGCATGAATTACATGTTTCAAAATCAATTACAATATGTTGTCAAAATATGAAAAGTTTGACGCCTCAACGTCCCATCCTCAAAAGCACTTGGTAACACGATTAATGCTTTCCTGTGAATACAAGTTGTTTGAAAAGTGTCAACACAAGGGTTGGTGAGTTCATAAGCTTTTATTAATAATCTTATTAGAAGTCTTTCACATGTAAATGTCGCGTTGTTTCAGAAAAATCCGATATTTTCCTTGAAATCCGAAAAATGTAGCCTTACAACCAAAGACTAGAATGTATGAAAAGTCATCGTTTCTTAGTAGGAATGTTGTGAGTTTAAAATGAATTGGAAAGTAAATTTATTTTATCAACCTAAAACCTACTTTGGTTTTTATGCAACCCCGTAAACTTTATGAATTATTGTCTCCCTAAGTGAGTCGCTATAATCATACTGTGACTATGTGAACCTGCCACAACGTTTCTCAGGCGTCGCGAAAATGAAATGACATTTGTCACCCGTAGACCTGCAGGTCCCACTGTAGCTAGCAGCAAGGTGTGGGGTGTCAAACCCAATATAGATCTATATACAAGTATCACGTTCTCCCTCAAGGAGATTCTGATTATAACTACCAGGAATTATATCCCGCACTCGGACGTACAGGGAGAGAGAGAGAGTCTCACAACATAGGTTAACAAGTTTACTTGAAATGTGTGTGAATATAAATCTTTCTTGTATGAATGTACCCTTTTTGTACGAGTGCGTTGAGTGATGTATCATAAACTATACCTATTATAGTTTATCTAAAATGTATGTAATATGTATGAATTCTTTTATGGAAATGTATTAGTATTGTGAATTTATCAAACTATACATTTTATAGTCTAATAATACGTGTTCCAAAATGAATGAATAATATTTAATATTTAATATGAATGTCTTAATTCCAGTTCATAATGATAAACTAACACGGAAACACATTCAAATATTAGAACTTATGATTATACACTTTGCTCAACATAATACAAAGTGTTATGATATTTACATGCTGTTGGCTAACTTTAGCCATTCTGCCCTGTATTTGGAAAAATCATAGAAAAATCATACGAAGTCGAAAACTAGATCCGTAAATTCTGAGAGTTCACAAAATGTGTCTAGTTTGCTCATAAATTTTATCTCAATTTATAATGACCTCTAACTTGGGTGAAAAAGTCCAAAATCACAGACTGGTCCGGATTGTTGTTTGAAATGATAGGCAGTTTTGTAAAAATCGCCATAAATTGTAGAAAAATCGTATGGAGATGTGCAAGTAGCCATTTTAAAGCTAAAAACTTGAACTATTTGCACCTTGTACAGTTTTGAAAACAAAAATGTGTAAGATGCCCAAAACAGTCCGTGAATGGAGTTGAACTTTTCTGATGAAGGCTGTTAGAAAACTTTTGATAGGTTCTTAGTGTTTTAACTTGTATTCACCCCCTGAAAACTTGAGAAATCATGAAAATGTAGGGGTATGAACTCACCTTGAGTGATTTCAGTAGATGATTGTTGAAGAATGGAAGTGTTTAATTCAAGAACACTTGGAGATGCCTTGAAGGTTTTCGAGAATCTAACATCATAGTTAGGGAGTTTGTGTAAGCAACCAAAGATTTGAGTAGAATGAAGTGAAATAATAATAGGGAGGATGAATTTTTACTTACTAAGTGTGGAAGAACACTTGAATCCAGCCTTGGATCTCGAAAATTTGTGTAGAAGAGTTTGAGAGAAAAAGTGATGTTTGTTACTTAGTGGAATGAGAGAAATGAGAGAAAATGAGGAGTGTGGTTGATTGTTCCAGCTCAAAAACGTGGGAGTGAGTGAAATTTGAGTGTAAGGGAACATTGAAGTGACATAGGTAAGGTGGGGAGGTATGGCTGGTCATAGAGTGGGTGTGGGGTGGTTGCTTGTGACTTTGATTTTTTTTTTTTTTTTTTTTTTTTTTTTTTTTTTTTTAACTTGCAAGGCACAATGGAATATATTACTCCTATAAAGGAAATTGACTCAATCAAGGACGATTTCACAATTAAAGTTCGGATCATACGTCTTTGGACTCAAAAGTCAAGAACAATGTCTTATAATTGTCTATATCCCATTTTTAGTAATTTATTCTCAAAGAACAATGCTATAATCTGTAATTTATCATCTTTTAGTTTAATTTTCTAAATATATGTGTGGTTGTCTATGTGTGTGTATCTCTTTAAAAATTCTGCAATTTCATCATTTTATGACCCCCATTTGCGAAGTTGAGTATTTATTTCCAAAAATGCGAAACTCCAGGGACAATATTTGAAATCTTCTGTTTTCTTCCCCAATTCGCATTCTACTGTGAAATACTTCGCATCTTCATTCTTACACCCTTCGCATCCCTTCGCATTAATCACCTTCGCATTTTAACCTAATTAATCAAATGCGATTCACAAAATTTTTCATTCCAGATGCGAACACAGTTTAGTTCTTGAACTCTAAACTTGCGAAATCAAAAATTCATATGTTGAACCCATATGCGAATATTAACCCAATTGACTTCAAATTGATTCATAGATGCGAACACTCGATTGTTTTACTTTCGCAAAATGAGCATCAACAACTCCACAATCGAGTTTTTAAATTCTTGCAAACAACAATTTCATAGTCCTTGACTTCGCGTTTTTCTTCACGAATCATCCCTCAATCATCAATCCAATTGCGAATCAAAAACTCATATGTTCTTGCTTTATCGATTCATCGACTACACTCATACAAATGCGAACAATACTCAATTTCAAAATCGATTGAAACTTATAGCAAAGCTAAATCCAACTTCGCATTAATCACCTTCGCATTTTAACCTAATTAATCAAATGCGATTCACAAAATTTTTCATTCCAGATGCGAACACAGTTTAGTTCTTGATTAGTACGAAGGCTTAGGAAATTTTTAACACAAACTTTTCTCCTGTGATGTTTTCCCATTAACATAGCAAGTTATACAATACGAACATAACACTAACCCTAATACACAAGGTTTAATAGAGTTGACCGGCTTGACTTGATGACTTGACTTGACTCAAGATTGACGATTGTCACATCTTCCCCCCGTTAGAGGGAATTTCGTCCCGAAATTTAAATTCGGCTGGGACTTCAAGGGTTTGGGAAAAGATGTGGATACTTTTGCTTCATTTGATCTTCACGTTCCCAGGTAAATTCAGGCCCTCGTTTCGCGTTCCAACGAACCTTCACTATGGGAATGCGACTTTGTTTTGTTCTCTTGATCTCTCGATCCATGATCTCGACGGGTTCCTCCACAAAGTGGAGATTCTCATTAACTTCAATTTCTTCGAGTGGTATTACGAGTGTCTCGTCAGACAGACACTTCTTTAAGTTGGACACGTGGAAGATAGGGTGCACATTACTAAGTTCTTGTGGTAGTCAGAGTTTGTACGCCACCGGACCAATCCTAGCAAGGATCTCGAACGGACCGATGTACCTTGGGTTTAGTTTCCCCCGTTTACCGAAACGTATCACCCCTTTCCAGGGGGAAACTTTTAGTAGTACCCGGTCTCCGACCTGGAATTCTAAAGGTTTGCGTCGCTTATCCGCGTAACTCTTTTGTCGATCACGAGACGCTTTTAGTCTTTCCCGAATTTGAATGATCTTTTCTGTGGTTTCCCTTATGATTTCCGGCCCCGTAAGGGTGCTATCAGGGACTTGCCCTCTGGCTAGCTGAGTATCTCCAACTTCGGCCCAACACAGTGGCGACCTACACTTGCGGCCGTAGAGAGCTTCGAATGGGGCGACTCCAATGCTAGTGTGATAACTGTTATTATAAGAGAATTCGATAAGCGGTAGATGGGTATCCCATGCCTTACCAAAATCTATCACACAGGCTCTCAGCATGTCTTCCAACGTCTGGATGGTTCTCTCGCTTTGTCCGTCCGTTTGTGGATGGTAGGCCGTACTCATGTCTAACCTGGTTCCCAGAGACTTTTGTAGGGACTGCCAGAAACGCGAGGTGAATCTACTATCTCGATCCAAGATAATGGATGTTGGTACACCATGTAGTCGTACGATCTCCTTAATGTACGTCCTGGTCAACTTTTCCATCTTGTCTGTTTCCTTTATTGGCAGGAAGTGCGCGGACTTGGTCAATCTGTCCACAACCACCCATATGGTATCCATCCCACCTGATGTCTTAGGCAGTTTGGTTACGAAGTCCATGGTTATTCGCTCCCACTTCCACTCGGGTATATCTGGTTGCTGAAGTAGTCCTGATGGCTTCTGATATTCCACCTTGACCTTGGCGCAAGTGAGGCACTTGCTCACATAAGTAGCAACTTCAGCCTTCATGTTTGGCCACCAGTATAACCTTTTGAGGTCTAGATACATCTTATCTGACCCCGGATGAATGGATTATCGAGTCTTGTGGGCCTCATCCATTACAACGTCTCGGTATCCACCGAACTTCGGTGTCCAGATTCGATTCATGAGATAACGAGCTCCATCCCCTCTGACTTCCAAGTTCTTATCCATCCCCCTTAGTGCTTCGCTTGCCACGTTTTCTGGTTTCAGGGCTTCAAATTGGGCGTCCTTGATCTGAGTGGCCAGTTGGGAGTGGATGGTCATGGCTAGGGATTTTACTCGGCGACCCGAGTATTCTTTCCTGCTTAAGGCATCGGCTACTACATTAGCCTTGCCTGGGTGGTAGCGAATTTCACATTCGTAGTCATTCAGTAATTCCACCCATCTTCTTTGGCGCATGTTTAGTTCTTTCTGATTGAGAATGTGTTGAAGACTTTTGTGATCAGTGAAGATGGTGCACTTGGTGCCGTAGAGGTAGTGCCTCCAAATCTTCAGGGCGAACACCACAGCTCCCAATTCAAGGTCGTGGGTTGTGTAATTAACTTCATGTGTCTTCAGTTGTCTTGATGCATAAGCGATGACTTTTCCCCTTTGCATGAGCACACAGCCGAGGCCTTGATTTGAAGCATCGCAATACACCACAAAATCGTCAGTTCCTTCTGGAAGAGACAAGACTGGTGCGCTGCATAGGGCTTGCTTTAGTGTCTGGAAGGCGGCTTCTTGTTTATCTTCCCATTCGAACACCACCCCTTTCTGAGTCAAGGTGGTGAGAGGCTTAGCGATTTTGGAGAAGTTTTGTATGAATCTTCGATAGTAGCCTGCGAGTCCTAAAAACTGTCGGATTTCTGTCGGCGTTGTAGGTGTTGACCAATCTTCAATTGCTTTGATCTTCGAGGGGTCCACATGTATTCCTTCTTTGCTTATTACGTGGCCAAGGAATCCTACTTCTCGGAGCCAAAATTCACACTTTGAGAATTTAGCGTAAAGCTTTTCGGTCCTTAAAACCTCCAGAACTAGTCGTAGGTGATGTTTGTGCTCTTCTTCGCTCCTCGAATAGACCAGGATATCGTCGATGAATACGATGACGAATTTATCCAAGAAGGGTCGACACACTCGATTCATCAAATCCATGAACACCGCGGGCGCGTTAGTTAACCCGAATGGCATCACTACAAACTCATAGTGCCCATAGCGAGTTCTGAATGCCGTCTTGGGGATATCCTCTTCTTGAACTCGCAGTTGATGATAGCCCGACCTCAGGTCGATTTTTGAAAAGTAGCTGGCTCCTTGGAGCTGGTCGAAGAGGTCATCGATTCGGGGTAGGGGATAACGGTTCTTGATAGTGAGTTTGTTTAGTTCTCGATAGTCTATGCACATACGAAAAGAACCATCCTTCTTCTTTACAAATAAGACTGGTGCTCCCCAAGGTGAGAAGCTTGGCCTGATGAACCCTTTGCTCAATAGTTCATTCAATTGGCTGGATAGTTCTTGCATTTCTGCCGGTGCTAAGCGATAGGGAGCCCTGGCGACGGGGGTAGCTCCTGGGATTAAGTCGATCCGAAATTCGACTTGTCTTGCGAGTGGTACACCAGGCAGATCGTCTGGGAAAACATCAGGGAAGTTGCATACTTCTGGAATTTCTTTGATGTCCTTCACCTCCTGTTTCTTATCTACGATGTGGGCTAAGAAAACATGGTATTGCTTTCGGAGGTACTTTTGGGTTTTAACACAAGAGATGATTTGTAGGTTCGCACTAGGTTTATTGCCATAAACGGTGAGAACGTTGCCATTCGGCAGATTGAGGCGGACGGCCCTTTCGTAACATAGAATGTCGGCACGATGAAGGCTTAGCCAATCCATACCAATGATTATATCGAAGCTTTTTATGGTGACCGGCATAAGGTCGATTTTGAACAAATGGTCGTCTAGAGTGAGAGTACACCCTATGTAAATATCATTAGCACGCTCAACTTTTCCATTTGCCATTTCTACGATGTAAGAATCTTCTAGTGGTTGAGAATTTTGCTTAAGTATATGTTTGAATTGGTGACTTATGAAACTTCTTTCTGCCCCACTATCGAAAAGTACGCATGCATAAGAGTTATTGAGGAGGAACGTACCAGTAACCACAGAGGGATCCTTGACTGCTTCTCCCTGCCCTAAAGTTAGGACCCTCCCTACACCCCCAGCATTAGGGGCTCGTGCCTTGGGGCAGTTCCTCCTGAAGTGTCCCGTTTCACCACACCCATAGCAGGCTTGGCTTGCTCCAGTGTTGGCGGTCGTAGCGACTTGTGTGGCGGGTTGGGTAGTCGTTCTACAGAATCGTGCAGTGTGCCCCTTTTTGTTACAGTTATTGCAGTGTAACTCACGACAAGCACCGTTATGGTGGTAGTTACACTTGTTGCACTTGGGAAGAGTTCCTGTATACTGTTTCGGTGGCGCTGGAGCGGCAGCAGTAGTGGCGGCGCGAACAGCAACAATCGGTTGCTTTTTGGCGGGGTCCTGAATTGGTTGTTTCCTTTTATTTCCCCAGAACTTCCTCTTGTTGTTCCCTCCTTTCGTTCGGTCGGTGGTGGTTATCACGGTACCACGGCTAGCCCTGTGATCTATGAGTTGTTGTGCCAATTCCTTGGCACTCTCAAAGGTAGTGGGTTTCGAGGCCAAGACACTATCTTGAATCTGGGATGATAGGCCCCAGAGATATCGTTCCACCTTTTTCTCTTCTGGAGTGACCATTGTTGGACAGAGGAGTGCTAGGTCGTTGAAACGGGCAGTATAAGTTTCAAGATCAGTGCCTGTCATCCTGAGGTTCCAAAGTTCTTCTTCAAGTTTTTGTATTTCGCCCCTCGGGCAGTATTCCTTCAACATTAGAGCTTTCAAATCCTCCCAGCTGATCGCGTTAGCTACTGCAGGAGTAAGTGACTTAACTCGGCCATTCCACCAAGTGAGTGCTTTTCCAGTGAAAGTGAATGCCGCATACTTGACCTTGCTCGCTTCGGGACAAGCGCAGATTTCAAAAACTGCCTCGGTCCTTTCGAACCATTGCACCAGTGTGATGACGCCCCCGCTTCCATTGAAAGGATCGGGTTTGCCATTCGTGAAGTCTTTGTAAGTGCACTCCCTCGTACGCCCCGTGCTGTCCCCATGAATGGAATTGGTAGCTCCGGATCCAGAACCGCCGGAACCATGGGTTCCCATTTGCGACATTGCTGCCGTCACTGCAACCTGGAACATTGCAGGATCAAACTGCGGAGGTGGTGGTGGAGGCGGCACTGGGTTGTTGGAAGGCCTTGGTCTTTTCCTTGGTGGCATGGTTCTGTCATAAAAAAAAAATGACTAGTCAGTAAGACTTCAATAGTGATAACGAGTCGAGTGTTACTGGTTTCATCCCTCTTGTATTTTATCATAACTTTATTATTCGTAATTGTTTGTGTGATCAGGTTATGATGTATAGTGTCCAACATTCAATAAATAAAATACATGCCAAATTTCATTGATAACTTTTAGTACATAACGCTTAGAGAGAAAAGTTCGACCTCATAGGGGTCTACATTACATCGTTACAAAAGGTAGTTTTTTTTTTTTTTTTTTTTGGCATTACAAAACCCCTTTGAATAGTGTAATCACATAATCGCAGGGTCGACCTACATACGAGGAGTAGCACCAACGCGTACTCATAAAATTCTACTACCTAGACGGGAGAATAGCAACGAGCTCTAATCACTGCGACCCTTCTTTGACGGAGGCTGCGATGATGTCGATGCGCCCTGTAGTTTCGCCAATTTGCGTTCGGCTGCAACCATTCTCTCTTCGAGTGCCATGTATCTTTCCCGATACTCTCTTGTTTCTGCTTGAGCCGCGAGAAGGTCTCTAATGAGTTGGTCTCGGTGGTGGGAGTCTCGTTCCAGGTTTCTGGTGCGATCCGTAGCAGACTGTACAATGGCACTTAACTCCCGGACCTGATCTGTCGTTGTCCTACCACGATCATCCATTCTTGCCATTCGTTGTATCGTGACGGGGAGAGCCCTATCAGCCGGTCCACCATGAGTGAGATCATAGTAACCTCGTTGGTAGCCATATGGTGACCGTTGGCGTTGTTGTCGGCTCCATCTTTCGATCGTTGTTACCCAAGGGGGTTCAGGTCCATTGTAACCAAAACGGTGCGCGGGTACCCTCGCGATGTAGGGAGGGTTGAATACTTCTGGTGGTTCCTCCGCTTCGTTCCCAACCATGACTACCTCATCACCTTCCTCTTCTTCCTCTTCTTCCTCTTCTTCCTCTTCTTCTTGGTTGTCTTCCTCTTCTTCCTCTTCTTCCTCTTGTTCGTCTTCCTCCTCGGGATCCTCCTCGGGATCCTCTTCGGGATCTTCCTCGGGATCCTCTTCGGGATCTTCCTCGGGTTCCTCTTCGGGATTCTCCTCGGGCTCGTCTTCAATCCATCCCGCGTTTCCCTGATTGGGAAAGTAGGGGTCCCCGGGTATGTGAAATCCTGCCATGTCGTCTGCACGAGAAACGGGGTTAAGAAGTATGTATCGGAAAATAATAATTTGGCGCTATAGAAACGTACAAATACTCCTATAGTATTTTTAAATGTTTATATTTGGTTCTTAGCGTGTTCTTTATGGAGTGTTATTAGGTTTTCAGATTTGTCGCTCATTACGACTATTCCTTAGTGTGCGTAAGTTACTTCTTGGACGGATATAGTTGATCAGGCTATATCCTTCCCAGAACTGATTACACATGCTAAGGCGTATTAATAATGTTCGACTCCTCCTCTTTCAATTTACGTTCTCCTAAGTTATGACACCATGCTAGTATAGAATGCATGCAAGTATACTTTAAAACAAGAAATTATTTGTTTTCTAAAAGTACAACTCTTTAAATCACTTTAAGAATCAGAGACTTTTAGTCCCAAATGTGTTTATAGTTTGTATATCTTATGTGGTTGATATACTGAATTCACTATAAACCGTGCTCTGATACCAATCTGTCACACCCCCAAACCAAGGATGGCGGAAACGTCCGGGGGTGGAGGACTTCATGTATAGCATCATAACCACAATTTCAATAGTAATTCAAGCAAACACAACCAACATATATATAATTGAAAAGTTACATCACTTGCATGAATTACATGTTTCAAAATCAATTACAATATGTTGTCAAAATATGAAAAGTTTGACGCCTCAACGTCCCATCCTCAAAAGCACTTGGTAACACGATTAATGCTTTCCTGTGAATACAAGTTGTTTGAAAAGTGTCAACACAAGGGTTGGTGAGTTCATAAGCTTTTATTAATAATCTTATTAGAAGTCTTTCACATGTAAATGTCGCGTTGTTTCAGAAAAATCCGATATTTTCCTTGAAATCCGAAAAATGTAGCCTTACAACCAAAGACTAGAATGTATGAAAAGTCATCGTTTCTTAGTAGGAATGTTGTGAGTTTAAAATGAATTGGAAAGTAAATTTATTTTATCAACCTAAAACCTACTTTGGTTTTTATGCAACCCCGTAAACTTTATGAATTATTGTCTCCCTAAGTGAGTCGCTATAATCATACTGTGACTATGTGAACCTGCCACAACGTTTCTCAGGCGTCGCGAAAATGAAATGACATTTGTCACCCGTAGACCTGCAGGTCCCACTGTAGCTAGCAGCAAGGTGTGGGGTGTCAAACCCAATATAGATCTATATACAAGTATCACGTTCTCCCTCAAGGAGATTCTGATTATAACTACCAGGAATTATATCCCGCACTCGGACGTACGGGGAGAGAGAGAGAGTCTCACAACATAGGTTAACAAGTTTACTTGAAATGTGTGTGAATATAAATCTTTCTTGTATGAATGTACCCTTTTTGTACGAGTGCGTTGAGTGATGTATCATAAACTATACCTATTATAGTTTATCTAAAATGTATGTAATATGTATGAATTCTTTTATGGAAATGTATTAGTATTGTGAATTTATCAAACTATACATTTTATAGTCTAATAATACGTGTTCCAAAATGAATGAATAATATTTAATATTTAATATGAATGTCTTAATTCCAGTTCATAATGATAAACTAACACGGAAACACATTCAAATATTAGAACTTATGATTATACACTTTGCTCAACATAATACAAAGTGTTATGATATTTACATGCTGTTGGCTAACTTTAGCCATTCTGCCCTGTATTTGGAAAAATCATAGAAAAATCATACGAAGTCGAAAACTAGATCCGTAAATTCTGAGAGTTCACAAAATGTGTCTAGTTTGCTCATAAATTTTATCTCAATTTATAATGACCTCTAACTTGGGTGAAAAAGTCCAAAATCACAGACTGGTCCGGATTGTTGTTTGAAATGATAGGCAGTTTTGTAAAAATCGCCATAAATTGTAGAAAAATCGTATGGAGATGTGCAAGTAGCCATTTTAAAGCTAAAAACTTGAACTATTTGCACCTTGTACAGTTTTGAAAACAAAAATGTGTAAGATGCCCAAAACAGTCCGTGAATGGAGTTGAACTTTTCTGATGAAGGCTGTTAGAAAACTTTTGATAGGTTCTTAGTGTTTTAACTTGTATTCACCCCCTGAAAACTTGAGAAATCATGAAAATGTAGGGGTATGAACTCACCTTGAGTGATTTCAGTAGATGATTGTTGAAGAATGGAAGTGTTTAATTCAAGAACACTTGGAGATGCCTTGAAGGTTTTCGAGAATCTAACATCATAGTTAGGGAGTTTGTGTAAGCAACCAAAGATTTGAGTAGAATGAAGTGAAATAATAATAGGGAGGATGAATTTTTACTTACTAAGTGTGGAAGAACACTTGAATCCAGCCTTGGATCTCGAAAATTTGTGTAGAAGAGTTTGAGAGAAAAAGTGATGTTTGTTACTTAGTGGAATGAGAGAAATGAGAGAAAATGAGGAGTGTGGTTGATTGTTCCAGCTCAAAAACGTGGGAGTGAGTGAAATTTGAGTGTAAGGGAACATTGAAGTGACATAGGTAAGGTGGGGAGGTATGGCTGGTCATAGAGTGGGTGTGGGGTGGTTGCTTGTGACTTTGATTTTTTTTTTTTTTTTTTTTTTTTTTTTTTTTTTTTTTAACTTGCAAGGCACAATGGAATATATTACTCCTATAAAGGAAATTGACTCAATCAAGGACGATTTCACAATTAAAGTTCGGATCATACGTCTTTGGACTCAAAAGTCAAGAACAATGTCTTATAATTGTCTATATCCCATTTTTAGTAATTTATTCTCAAAGAACAATGCTATAATCTGTAATTTATCATCTTTTAGTTTAATTTTCTAAATATATGTGTGGTTGTCTATGTGTGTGTATCTCTTTAAAAATTCTGCAATTTCATCATTTTATGACCCCCATTTGCGAAGTTGAGTATTTATTTCCAAAAATGCGAAACTCCAGGGACAATATTTGAAATCTTCTGTTTTCTTCCCCAATTCGCATTCTACTGTGAAATACTTCGCATCTTCATTCTTACACCCTTCGCATCCCTTCGCATTAATCACCTTCGCATTTTAACCTAATTAATCAAATGCGATTCACAAAATTTTTCATTCCAGATGCGAACACAGTTTAGTTCTTGAACTCTAAACTTGCGAAATCAAAAATTCATATGTTGAACCCATATGCGAATATTAACCCAATTGACTTCAAATTGATTCATAGATGCGAACACTCGATTGTTTTACTTTCGCAAAATGAGCATCAACAACTCCACAATCGAGTTTTTAAATTCTTGCAAACAACAATTTCATAGTCCTTGACTTCGCGTTTTTCTTCACGAATCATCCCTCAATCATCAATCCAATTGCGAATCAAAAACTCATATGTTCTTGCTTTATCGATTCATCGACTACACTCATACAAATGCGAACAATACTCAATTTCAAAATCGATTGAAACTTATAGCAAAGCTAAATCCAACTTCGCATTAATCACCTTCGCATTTTAACCTAATTAATCAAATGCGATTCACAAAATTTTTCATTCCAGATGCGAACACAGTTTAGTTCTTGATTAGTACGAAGGCTTAGGAAATTTTTAACACAAACTTTTCTCCTGTGATGTTTTCCCATTAACATAGCAAGTTATACAATACGAACATAACACTAACCCTAATACACAAGGTTTAATAGAGTTGACCGGCTTGACTTGATGACTTGACTTGACTCAAGATTGACGATTGTCACACTTGTGATCCGTGTATATAGTACACCGGACCCCATATAAATAGTGACACCAGATATTGAGGGCGAACACTACTGCCCCCAACTCTAAATCATGGGTAGGATACCTCGCCTCATGAGGCTTCAGCTGCCTTGATGCATACGCTATCACATGACCCCTCTGCATAAGTACTGCTCCCAACCCTGATATCAACGCATCACAATATACCACAAAATCCTCCATTCCCTCCGGAAGGGCTAACACCGGGGCTTCGCATAATCTCTGGCGAAGTGTCTCGAAGGAGACCTGCTGCTCTGGAACCCAAGCAAAAACTACACCCTTTCAGGTCAACTTAGTGAGTGGCACGATGATCTTGGAGAAATCCCCGATGAATCTCCGATAATAGCCTGCCAGTCCTAGAAAACTCCTAATCTCCGTGGGTGACCTCGACACCTGTTAACTCATCACCACCTCAATTTTGGCCGGGTCGACCAATATCCCTTTCTAGTTAACGAGATGTCCCAGGAACTGGACCTCTCGTAACCAGAAATCACACTTGGAGAACATGGCATAAATCCTCTCCGATCTCAAAACCCCTAGGATCTCCCTCAGATGCTCCTCATGTTAGTCTCTAGATCTCGAATACACCAAAATATCGTTGATGAATACGATCACCGAGCGATCCAACATCGGTTTGCACACCCTATTCATGAGATCCATGAACACCGTTGGTGCGTTAGTGAGCCCGAAAGGCATCACCACGAACTCGTAATGCCCGTAACGAATCCTAAATGTTGTCTTCTGAATATCCTCATCTCGCACCCTTACCTGATGATATCCAGACCTCAAGTCGATCTTGGAAAACCAAGATGCTCCCTGCAACTGATCGAACAAATCGTCAATCCTCGGCAACGGGTAACAGTTCTTGACCGTCAATTTGTTCAACTCCCGGTAATCAATGTACATCAGGTGTGAACCATCCTTTTTCTTGACAAAAAGGATAGGAGCTCCCCACGGCAAACTACTCGGCCGAATAAACCCCTTTCCCAGCAACTCCTAAAGCTGCGAGGATAACTCCTGCATCTTTGGAGGCGCAAGGCGATAGGCGCGGCCCCAGGAACCAAATCGATACTGAACTCCACCTGCCTCACAGGAGGTATGCCCGACAACTCCTCCGGAAATACATCCGGGAACTCACGCACTATCGGAACCTCTCGTACAGACCTCGGTCTCTCAGTCTCAACCCTCGCATCCATCACATATGCTATGAATCCCCTACATCCCTGCTGAAGACTCTGCCTCGCCCTAGCGGCTGAGCAAAACGTTGAACCAAACGTGTACCCTCACCGTACACCGTAAGAACTCCCCCACTAGGGTCTCGCATGGTCACCAACTGTCGCTCGCAGTCGATGATCGCTCCAAATCTGCTCAACTAGTCCATGCCCACGATGACACAGACATCCCCCATCGCAATAGGGACCAAATCTATCGGAAACTCAACTCCGAAAATCTCGAGTACACAACCACGAATCACCTCGGTGGCATACACCGCTCTCTCATCCGCTATGGAAACTCTCAGGGGTCGACTCATCGCCTCTCGACTAATACTGATGTGTCAGCTAAAGGGCAACGATACAAAAGATTGACTCGCACCCGAGTCAAATAACACTAGAGCAGGTACAGACTTCACAAGGAAAGTACCTACGCATAACATAATATAAGCAGAATATCACAGAATACAAAAGAATACATGAAAGAGTACATACCAGCCACGACATCGGGCGATGCGCGGACCTCCTTCGCAGTGAACTGGAAGGCTCTCTCGCGTGCCTTCGGTGCCTCAACCTTCGCAGGCTGAACATTCGCAACTCTCATCGCAGCAGGGGCTGATCCCGGAAATGATCCCTGCGCTGACCCCCGCAACTGTGGATACTCTGCCTTCCGGTGTCCAGTCTGGTTGCAATGAAAACAGATTGAAAAACCCTTGGGGCAATCCTTGGCTATGTGCCCCTCCTTGCCACACTTGTAGCAAGACCCTGCTCTGCATATCCCATCTTGGCTTTTGCCACAAGTGTGGCCCTTCTGGTTCCCAGATCTCGAATCAGCGGGTTTGGCCCGCTTGGCTGTCGGCTGAGACTGAGCCGGCCGCCGATCCTTTCCCTGAGACTCAGCCTCCTCCCTGGCTTGGGTCTCCAGCTCTATATCCCTCTTCCGGGCGTTCTCCTGAAGCTCGGCAAATGTCCGGTATGTCGAGTTCACCACGAACTCATGTATATCCTTCCTCAGAATGCTCAAATATCGGCTCATACGGGCCTGCTCGGAGGACACGTGCTCTGGGCAGAACATCGCCCGCTCATGGAACATCCTCGTAATCACCGTAATAGACTCAGCACCCTGCTTGAGGGTCAGAAACTCTTGGGCAAAATGCTCCCTCTCCACCTGGGGAACATACTCATCTCGAAACATAGCGGTGAACCTCTCCCGGGTCACCGCAACAAGCTCAGCAGACGTAAAATGCGCAATCACAAACTTCCACCAGTCCTTCGCTCCCAAGCAAAGCTGGTTCAGCGCGAACCGGACTCTCAAATGCTCTGGAGATGAGCAAGTAAAGAAACACCCTTCTATGTCTGAAATCCATCTCATCGCCGCGATCGGGTCCTAGGTCCCGTCAAACTCCGGTGGTTTTGTGTTGCTGAACTCTCGGAACAGCAACGCATCACCACCCTACAGCCTAGTCGCAGCTATAGCTGCAGTGGCCGCAGTAACAGCAGCCTCAGAAAAAGCAGCGTATCTCTCATCAAATGTCTCCATCAGAGTGGTCTTGATAGACCCGAACATCTCTGGTATCTCTGCCCTGATGTCCGCAGCCACCTCCTCCTAGATGATCCTACGAATCTCCTCATCACTCGAACTGCTGGTCCCTGGTGTGTGGCGCGTCCCAACCATGGTCTCCTTCTGAAATACAACATAAGAATATTAGAGACCCCCTTCGAGTATAATCACACTCGATAACTCCACCATACTCGTTCCTTGGTGCCCTAAGGATTCTTACTTGGACTGCGTACCAACCCGGTATCTTCAATAGTACGGGCCCACTACTACCGTCCATATGGCATCGGCATTCATTCCAAGTCCTCCTCTTTGAGCCCCAATCCCAAGTACTCTACTCTCTCTATCATGTGCTACTCACTAGCAAAACTCTCATAAGCACCTCGCTGCTATCTAAATCACTCCTAAGCATCTCTAGCAACAAAAACCCCTAGACTAAGGCATCATATATCAGGCCACTCTAGTCCTAATAAGAATACCTAGTCTACTCTAGCATGCATATCGTAACTCATCATACAGCATACATAACATATCTGATAATCACTTATTATGAGGGTATTTTGGGAAAACACCGTTCGGGCGCTGGCTGATCGTACACACGACTCTGCTCTGTTTGTCTTAAGACTCTTTTTACTCTTTTTCAAAAATATTATTTTTATTGTTAAAAATTTCCTCAAATCCCCAATTTGAGTTCAGATACGCCCGAAGATGTATCCGAATTCCTCAAACCAAGGCTTTGATACCAACTTGTAACACCGTAAGAATTTGAACAAATTTTTTTTTTCACTTTTGGAACCCATAAAATATCATTTGTAATCATAAATAAAAACATTGTATCAACATTGTATTAGTACAAAACCCAAGATCAAAATACATAAACTCCGGTGTGCGTGTGTACGAATCATGCAGGCGCCTTCCCGCGATCATCACTGGAACCTGAAACACATAACACATAACACTGTAAGCATAAATGCTTACTGAGTTCCCTAAAATATCACTCTAACACATAATAGCCACTCGAGGCTGTAACTCTGTTGACCCTCAGGTCTAGGTGTCTCAGTGAGGCCCTCCAGCCCCAACTCTCTGTGGGCCCTCTGGCCCTAACTCTGTGGACCCGAAAGTCCTAACTATGTGGACCTGAAGGTCCTAACTCTGTAACTCTGAATCATGCATAGCACATATCACAGTAAATCATAACACATAAATAACATGCAATTACACTGGCATATAACTCTAAAATACTCTATCACATAACTCTGTTACCACACTAGGTAAAGTATAGTGAGAAGACTCACCTCGGGTATCTCGGTAATCTCTGACTCGGTAATGCTGGTCTAACCTCCGCCTAATCAAAATAAATACCCTAATTATTATAACTCTCAAAGGCTAGACTATGTCCTCTTATGACACTCTCAGAAGGGTAAAAGACCATTTTACCCCTCTCACAACTCAAAAGCCCCACAAATAGACCATACCCTAAAAGTCAACTCAAAAGCCAACTTTCCGGGTTACGCTGCGCGTACCAGATGTGTACGATGGGCGTACCCGGCTGCCTCTCAGGATCGGGGAACGCCACCCAGTACGCGGCGCGTACTGGGATTACGCCCGTCGTACTCCCAGCATTAGCACCTTAACTCTTTTAGGTCCTAAACAGTTAAGACTCACGTCCAAATTTTAGATCCGACCACATCTAAGCATCTTAATCCATAAAGTTGATGACTTTATGCCTTTGCATGGCTGGATAAGTCACCAACTCTCACAATGTTCCATCCTTTAACTCTAGAAGGCTTATACTCAAGCATGACCTCAAACTAATCACTAAAGATGGACGCTTTATGGCTCTAAATCACTAATAGCACTGAATGGGGACAGATCTCGGACCATGGAGCACTTTACACTCATAAAGTCTCCACCTTTGGGGTTTTTAGCTATAGCAAAAGCACATGCAACAACAAATCAAAAGAAGAGGAAAGTTTTGAACTTTATACCTCTAAGTGTAGTCCCTTGCTCTGTAGATCTCATATCCAAAATGGCACCTCAAGCTTTAGCTTCCAAAAACTCATTTCCTTATTCTTCACTAAGTCACCAAGGCACAAAAAGCTCAAATCAACACTCTCACACACTAAGGACGATGGGGTTCTCTTTTAGGGTTTCACTCACTGATATGGAGGCTGAGAAATGAGCCTTAGCACCCTTTAAATAGTGCACAAAATGGAATTAGGTTTTTGCACCTGGGCCGGGTACGCCCGACGTAACTCTTGGTACGCCCAACATACCTTGGCAACAACACGTCCTTTTTAAGTGCTTGAGTACGCGCAACGTACCCCTATGGTACGCCCAACGTACTCACTTGCTAAACAAAAATTCACTCAAGGACTAAACATGACCAATCACAAAGAACAAGGATGAAAGAAGTATACTTGAATCTCGGGGTGTTACAAATTCCACCACTATTATTTCTAAATTTTAAGCTATAAATAAAGATGGTTGAAAAAAATAAATTAAAGAAGACTAAACATGACGATTTGAAAACTTGAGGGTTAATTAGAGAAAATCTTTAAAAACAATAACTAGTTACCAACAACACTATTAGTCGATACTAAAACACTTTCCTTTTCACACACTTCCTTGAATTCTATCTCTCTATAATTCGATTCCAATGGTATAGGATAAGCTTTTGATTTTGGGCTAATATGGTGATGTGAAACCCAAGCTAACCGGAGCTAGGGTTAGGGCTCTTCGTGTTTTGAACTGCGAGCTCGATTTCAGTTTTGGAATCTCTAGATTAAATGGGGAACTGTTGCAGATCTCCGGCGGCGGTTGCCAGGGAGGATGTCAAGTCATCGAACTACTCTGGTCATGATCATAACAACCGGAAGGAGAAGGCTAACGCCGGGAATGGGAAAAAGGGACCGGTTACTGTTTTAGCTGATAAATCGAAGGAAAGTATTGAAGACAAGTACGCGTTAGATAGGGAGCTTGGCCGTGGGGAATTCGGAGTGACCTACTTGTGTATAGATCGGAGCTCGAGGGAGTTGTTGGCTTGTAAGTCGATCTCTAAGCGGAAGCTACGGACAGCGGTGGATGTTGATGATGTGAGGAGAGAAGTAGAGATCATGAAGCACTTGCCGGAAAACTCGAGTATTGTGACATTGAGGGAGGCTTGCGAGGATGAGAATGCGGTGCATTTGGTGATGGAGTTGTGCGAGGGCGGAGAACTGTTCGATCGGATTGTTGCGCGCGGCCATTATACGGAGCGTGCAGCTGCGGCAGTCACTAGGACAATTGTAGAGGTTGTTCAGCTGTGTCATAAGCATGGAGTGATCCACAGAGACTTGAAACCAGAAAATTTCTTGTTTGCGAACAAGAAGGAGAATTCGCCTCTCAAAGCTATTGATTTTGGCCTGTCTATCTTCTTCAAGCCAGGTGACTATATCTCTCCTTCCAGAATTACCATAAATGAAGGATTACAGCTTCTAGTCAGGAAATTAGTAGACAATTTAGGTTCCTAATCATTGTATCTATTGGATACACACAATCTACTGTCTTATTCTACTTAGCTGCCTTATCCTAGGACAAATTCAGTTCAATGATCTATATTAGAAAACATTACTTAACATGAAGATTGAGTATAGTTGGAATAGTTAGAAATCTTTAATGAACTTTCTAATAAACACCATGTTAAATATACAGGTGAGAAGTTCTCTGAAATAGTTGGAAGCCCATATTACATGGCTCCAGAGGTCCTGAAGCGTAATTATGGACCAGAGATTGATATCTGGAGTGCAGGAGTAATTCTTTACATTCTATTATGTGGTGTTCCTCCATTTTGGGCAGGTAATTGATAATTCTTCTTTCTTAGATAGTAATTGCTTTCTTACTCTTCTCTATATAGTGATTGATTATAGACATTTGAACTAGTCATTTCTTCTATCAATCTTCTTAGTGTACAAGTTACAATTCTATCAGCTTATGGTTAGTTTTTTTTCATAATGCAGAGTCAGAGCAAGGTGTTGCACAAGCCATTCTTCGTGGGCTAATAGATTTCAAACGTGAGCCATGGCCAAGTGTTTCTGAAGGTGCCAAGAGTCTTGTAAAGCAAATGTTAGAGCCTGATCCAAAGCTTCGCCTAACAGCTAAACAAGTACTTGGTATGTTTTATCTTTAGGGTTAAATGCAAGAAATAGCAACATACTTTCATATATTTGTATTATAGTATATCATATCTTCTGATGGAAATTGAAGCTTTATATTTTTTTATTCCAACATTCAAGAAGTTGGGCTCTCCCAAGAAAAGAATATCAATTACAAATCAATAATGAATCCTTTTGACTCCAAGACTTCCATTTCTTTCTAGGGTTAATCTAAAAGACCTTATATTTTGTGTTTTTTCCGGATCAAACCTCAAATTTATTTTTTGCCTGAAAAAAACCTTGTATTTTTTCGTTTTTCCCGATTTGGCCCTTTTAGTAATTTTTTGCCAAAAAATGGGAAATCTACAGAAAAGTCCCAAATTTTTGGGAAAAGTTTCAAAAAAGTCCTAAAATTTTTTTTTGAACAGAAATTTTGAGGAAGTCATATAATCTGTCATTTGTTGATCAAATATAAAAAAGGATTTTTTTTCGTTAATTTGAGCAAAATGTTAAATAATCAGGACTTTTCTGTTCAAAAAAGAAACTTTTAGGACTTTATTGCAACTTTTCCCAATAGTTTCGGACTTTTCTGTAGATTTCCCCCAAAAAAATTGTAAAATGTGAGGCTTTTTTCGAGAAACACTAAAAAGTTAAGGGTTTATTTGGAAGCATTTAGAAGGTTGAAGGTTTTTTTCGGAAAAAATTACAAAGTTGAGAGCTTTTTCGGAAAAAATAAAAAAATACAAGGTCTTTTTCAGGCAAAAAATAAAGTTGAGATTTAATCCGGAAAAAACACAAAAATTATAAGGTTTTTTTTTTTTTTTAATAAGATTAACCATTCTTTCTATTACACCATTGCGCTTTCAATTTCTTTCCTTAACAAACAAATGTTGTAATAGGAAAAGAAATGAAATTAGAATGCTATAATTAAGAATTTTTATGATAAAAATTATCTTTAATTATTAAAATGAGTATCTACTCATTTTCCTTGTACTTTTTCAGAACATACTTGGCTCCAAAACGCTAAAAAGGCTCCAAATGTTCCCCTTGGTGATGTTGTCAAGTCAAGACTAAAACAGTTCTCAATGATGAATCGATTCAAGAGAAAAGCTTTAAGGGTAAGTTTACTTTTCTCTTTTTCCTTTATTTAAATTATTAACACAGTTAAACAACTTTGTGTTTTCATATAAATTTTGTTCATGTATAGGTGATTGCTGATTTCTTGTCCAATGAAGAAGTTGAAGACATCAAAGAAACATTCAAAAAAATCGACACTGATGACGATGGGATTGTTACAATTGAAGAATTAAAAACCGGATTACAAAACTTAAACTCACAGCTTGCAGACTCTGAAATACAATTGCTTATTGAAGCTGTGAGTGAGATTCTTCAACTTTTTTTTTTTTTTTTTTTTATAAATCCACATGGAAATAAATTATTATTCCAGTTTTAAAAAAACTGTTTATTTGGTTACAGGTGGATACAAATGGAAAAGGAACCCTAGATTATGGAGAATTCGTTGCCATTTCATTACACATAAGAAAAATGGCAAATGATGAACATTTACACAAAGCTTTCTCATACTTTGACAAAGATGGAAATGGCTTCATAGAGCCTGAAGAGCTTCGGGATTCCTTGAAAGAAGATGGAGATGATAATTCAGCAGATATTGCAAATGATATCTTCCAAGAAGTTGATACAGATAAGGTAAACAGTGAGCAGGACTATGTTTGGCGTACTAGCTGAAAAGCTAGCTGTTAGCTGAAAAACTGGCTGATAGCTGAAAAACTGACTGTTAAATAAAAAGCTAGCTGATAGCTGAAAAGTTAGCTGATAAAAAATGACGTTTGGTAAAACTAGTTGAAAAGCTAGCTGAAATATATAAAATTACATAAAAGGACATGTGAGAGTATGTGTTTCTATAATTAATTAAGGGGTGTATTTGAAATTTTTTTAAAAAACTCTTAAAAAGTTAGTCTAAGTTGCTTTACAAAAAGCTAGCTTATAAGCTACTTTTTGGCTTACCAAACACGACAACATAAAAAAGCTCGAAAAATAAGATAGCTTATCAACTAGCTGGGGTGCGTCAAACACAGCCTAAAAATCATTTTTGGGTTAATTTATTTATTTGATGTTATTTGTATTTTGACTATTTTTTATTTTTTTTAGGATGGGAAAATCAGCTATGAGGAGTTTGTTGCAATGATGAAAACAGGAACGGATTGGAGAAAAGCTTCTAGACATTATTCAAGAGGGAGATTTAATAGCTTAAGTGTGAAGCTTATGAAAGATGGCTCCATAAACCTTGGAAATACGGAGTAAGGTTTATAATTTCTTTCTTTGTAAAATTTCATTTGTAATTATGTTTTAGTAGATTTCGTTACCATATTCAATTTGTGAAATGTTGTATATTTGACTTTAGACCACTTTAAATGTTTTTAGTTTTATCGGTTTCTTAAAAAAAAAATATTCTTCCGTCAAACCCCTAAGCCGACTTACACAAAAGGCATAATGTGAAATGTAGAAATTAAATATTTCTTGTTGTGTAAGAAATTGTTTTTTATACGGTATTGAAATGTTGTAAGCTGATAAATTGTTTTCGAGTGTGTTATATTCTATTTATACATGTGAAAAAAAAATGATAGGGGTAAAGGGGGAAATTAGTATGTAGGTAAATTGGTGTGTAGTCGTTGCCTCATTGGCTATGGAAAACAAAAAATGAGGCCACAACTGACAACGCATGGTTTTTTAGTATTACAAGGACAATAAAAGGGTAAACTAGTTAGACCGGAGGAGGGCTGTAAAATCGGACAGTCATGTCGTGTTTTTGTCTGACACGACACGATACGATAATATTTTGTATAATACGAACACAACGCGACACGATGTCGTGTTTTTTTATTAACACGAAAATGAACCAATTAAAACACGACAACACGATACAACAAAGATAATATTACATAACTACTAGTTTATTTCATTCATACTTAAAGATATATAACAAGACAAACACGAAAAACATGATAACCATATGTTTAATTGTATAAATTTCGTGTTGATTTATGAACACGAACATGACATGACACGTCATCGTGTTTTTTAATTAACACGAATTTGAATTTTGATCTCATCCTGATTTCGTTTTGTTTCATGTATTTATGTCGTGTCGTGTTATGAATTAACACCCTTAGACCGGAGAGAATAGGAGGGAAGCTTCCTTCACTTTCATTTTACTCACCTAAAACCCAAGAAATGAGTGGGAAGGACTTCTCACTATGTTTTTTTAAATAACATTAATTGATTTTTATGATTTATAATTTTTAAATTAAAAACAACCAAAATATTTAATTAAAAAGAAAATGCATTTCATTAATTAAAATAAAAATTATAATAAACCTAAAATTTAAAAAACTAGAAAATTAAAAAAAAAAAAACAAAAACACAAACAAAAAATCAAACAAACCAACAATGACCTACGGTAAATATTTTTTCAATTTTTTTCCCTCATCTTTATCATTAGGTCGAGAGCCAATCCCGAGAAATGATCAATGTTTTCCATCAAAAACTTCATATCCTTCATTTCTTGTCTCTCCGCCCGCTCCTTCTTCATTGTTTCTTCTTTTTCGTTGTCGAAAGCTTGAAGAAATTAAGATTATATCGATCAAACGACGCTGTTATTTTTTGCATTTTGTCAAGATCCATGCAGAAATCCGATGCACCCGAAAGAGTCCCTTATCCCTTCCTCTTTGCTTTGTCCCTACCCATTGGTCGGACAATTTATTCTAGTTCGAGTTCGTCGTCCTGATTTAAATCTAGACCGACCCGAGCATCAGAGGAAGTTGTATAACCACTAGAGCGCGTTTTCGTTCGCTTTGATTGTTGGACTCCAAAAATAAAATCTTGTTTGTTTTTTTCCACCTAGAACATCGGACCAATAATTTCCAACAATCATGCCACTTGAATGGTTTTCCGACTTCCTCAATGTAAAATTGCAAAGCTTCTTGAAGTATTTATTCGTCTCATTGACCGCTTTTTCGTTGGGTTTTTAGGTTGTTGTACAACCCGTTTATTTTTGAAACCCCATTTGCTATTTCTCGAAACTTTGAATTCAGTTGGTGTTTCGTACGGTAGTCGTCACCTTTTCCTAGCTCCTCCCGAAACCGTTCTAAAATGCAAAACCAAAAATGATCTACCGACTACCGGTTGTGCATTTTCTTGAATCGAATCCTTCGAAATGTCAGCCCAAGCTTTGACCAAAAGTAACTCTTCTTGTGGAAGCCATGTTGTTGGATTTTGTCTTCTCGGTTTTGCGACACCCTCGCGTGCTTGTTTTTTTTTCCCTTTACGTCTTTGTTGGGTTGGTGTGAGTTGAGTTTCGGGAACCATCTCTTCTTCTTCCGAGTCATCCAACTCATCGACAAGTTGGTGTTGGCGTTGGGTTTGGGTTTGGGTTTGAGTTTGGGGTTGAGGTTGATTTGGCAATTGTTGATCCGGAAAAACAACAAAGTTTGAAAACATTTGCGACGTAACATTTGGAACTTTGATCGGTAATATTGTCCAATATTTTGGTATTGAAATTACAGTAGGGATTGAATGGAAGCATCGAGTTGGGGGTGATAAACTCCTTGTGGTGATGAATCGATAGCAAAGATGATTCGAGTAGGGATATTTAAACTTGAACCATGACTTTCTTTCCTTCGATCGGAAGTTGGGTTTGATTGTCGGGATTTTTTTTTTTTTGAGAATAAAATAGAAAGAATGGAGGGTTTGTTTGAATGTTGACTGAAGGTAAATAGTTGGGTATTTATAGATGTTAAAAAAAAAAGTTTAAATGTATATATCCATTGGTGTGTGTGTGTGTGTGTATATATATATATATATATATATATATATATATATATATATATATATATATATATATATATATTACCGTTAATCAACGGCTATTTCTGGAAAAAAAAAAAAAGATTCAGCCAATGATAGACGGAAAGAGAACGCGGGGTATCTTTCCCTCTCCGGTTCCCGCACCTCCGCCTCCCGCAGCGACGGTCCGGTGTTCCGTCTTGCTGGAAAGCTTCCGCTCCCTCATCCCACTATGATTCAGTCCAGCCTTATAATCAACTAATTCACCCATAATATACTTTCGAATAAGTTACTATGAAACAACTAAATTAAAACTGTTTATTTAATAAATTAATAAATTAATAAACATGTTGAATAATTAGTTAAATGAAATGTTCTATAATAAATTAATAGTAATAAACATCTTGAATAAAAAATTCCAAAGGGTAAATTGGTTTTGTTTGTTTGGGATATTTTAGGTCTATAAAAGAAGATATTGTTAATAAAAGAAGATATTGTTAAGTATGAAAATATGACACTTCAAAATAATTAGTTAAATGAAATGTTCTATAAAAACATTTCATAAAAATGAAGATGGGTTCGCTTTAAAAAAAAAAAAAAAAGTTTACCAATAAAAAAAAGTGTAAAAGATAAGGCACTGGCAAGACGCACAAGCGATTGTGGATGACGACTCACGTGAGAAAAAGCAATTGTTTGTGAGCATAATCAGATTTTCATATTATTAAAGATATTTTTTTTAGATATATATACTTTTGTGTAATCATATTACATTTTTGTAATTATCTAAAATTACCCTAAAAGTACATATAAAAAATATTAATTATGAAAAATATTATTATAATTAAATTTATAATACATTTATTATGGAGATTATTATTATATATTACATTTAATTATAATAATATTATAATGTATTTTATATTTAATTATAATAATATTTATTATTAATTAATATTTTTTATATGTACCTTTATTAGAAAATCCATTTTAACTTTTATTAACAAAATTATGTATTTTAAATTTTAATAACACATCCAATGGCCTCTTTTTGATTGTGAAAGAACACAGTACATGACTTAACTCAATAAGTAAATGCATACTTCTCCCTATCTAAAGTCAAAATAATATCTCAAATTATTTTTATACCAATGCGGCAATGCCTAAACGTAAGAATTTGATATGATATTTCAAAAAAACTTATCAAGGAAATTATACACAGTTTAATAAAATAATCTATCAAATTAACTAATATGTACATATATACATGTAGGGATTCTTAGTGATGGCTTATTTAAAACAATTTAGTTTTTTTTTTATTATTATTATTAATATAAATGTATATTAACTTATATGGTATCAATAAAAGTTAAGGAAAAATGTTTGAATCAGCTTACGTTGTATTAAAAAAATAATAAGTTTGATATTTTGTTTGAAAAAGGAATTCAGTTTTCAGGTACTGGTGTTAGGATTTGAATATAAATTAATAGATTAACAAATTAACGAATGATATTAATTGAGATCTCCAATGAAAGATAACCAATTTGTTCAGAATAAGACATTCCAAAGCACCATTTCGGATTCTGGACTAGTGAGCATTTCGGACTCCGAGCTGCAACATCAATAGCTCTCATTGTGAATTTAATGTTGAACATCAACTCGTAAGGTAGTAAAGTCATATTCTTGGAATAATCATCTAACTTTGTATTTTATTAAAGGAAAATGACTTAAAAAGTAATGAAGTTTTAAAAATGTACAAAAAATACAATTATTTTATTTTTAGTACTAAAAGTACCATTAAAGTATATTTTTTATGCACAAAATACTAATGAAGTATATATGTGTTCAAATAAAACCTTGTGGGTAACCTACAATAGCCGGTAAAATGGTATTTTGTGTACAAAAAAAAAAAAAAAAAAAAAAAACAATGGTCTTTTTTGTACATTTTTTAAACTTCGTTACCTTTTTAAGCCATTTTTCCTTCTTTGAATGTAATGGAAATTTAGATACTTTTTATAAAGAACCATCCACTTCACTTTGGCAACTACTGTTCTTCATCGCCAACCTCCACCACCATGGAAAAACCTTTTTTCTTATTCTTCCTCCTAATCATCTGCCTACTTTCATCAACGCCGGAATCTTGCCGGCCACCTCCGTTTCTCGGTAAATCCCCACAGCTTCTCAAAACCCAAAACATTCTTGTTCAGCCAAAGTATACTTACGAGACACGATACTTTGATCAGACTCTTGATCATTTTTAGCTTCAATGATTTTCCCAAGTTCCAACAACGTTATCTCATCAACTCCGATCACTGGGTGGGCCCAAGCCCTAATCATTTGGGACCAATCTTCCTTTATTGCGACAATGAAGGCAACATCGAATGGTTCGCTGCCAACACCGACTTCGTTTCGGAACTCGCCCCTCGTTTTGGTGCCATGGTCATCTTCCCCGAAGTAAAATCCCTAATCACTCTACTCTACATTAATTTCTTCACTTGCAGACCTTTAATAATACAATTTTATCAAAAGCTGCGTGATTTGATCTAGCATCGATATTATGGTGAATCGATGTCATATGGAAGCCAGAAAGAGGCATACAAGAACGCTTCTACTTTAGCCTATCTAACAATCGAACAAACACTTGCTAACTGACCAAATTTGTGTATGAAATGTCCCGTTCGGACAATTGGTTTTTTTTTTTTTTTTGAAAGTTCAATTATGGGTTATTTTCATTAAAATTAGTTGTGCTTATTTTTGTTTATATCTCAATAAATAAACACTTTAGATAAAGAAGTCTCAAACAGGGGAGGATTTACATGGTGTCCCGGGGTGATCCCAGCAAACTCTCAAATTTTACTGTTAAGTGCAAAATTTAATGCAAATTCATCAAAATCCGTTACAATTATGTCATAAATACATCAAAATCCATCACAAATTCGTTGGAAATTCGTCAAATTAATTCCTACTAAACGTAAATTTAGTGAAAATATGTAAGTGTAACCATTTTAGTGACGGATTTTGTGATCAAAATTTCCATCAAAAATAAGTTTTTTTACTAGTGAACCCTTAAAAAATTGTGCAATCCGTGATGCTTTTTTCTGCATACAGTCAATGGTCTCAAATACTTTAAATTTAAGATAAGAGCTATGTATTAAAGATTTAAGGATTAATAAAATAAGAGTAAATTATAAATTATAACTTCTTAAGTTTGTGCTTTTTACGAGTATAACAAAAAACTCATATAAATGACTTCAAATTTGGATTGAACTTAAGATTTTATGTAAAATAGAAAAATTACATCATCAATAAAATGTGATAACTTCTTGCTTGTCGGGGGGTTCAGTTTTATATAAATTTCGCGTTTCCAACACGCAAAGTTTAAATAATTTTAAATTTTTAACTAAATTTACAATTCCATGTAAAATAATATTTATGTTTTGTTTTACAAAGGTAATGAATGCCGCGTCCGGAACGTGTAAAGCAGAAATCACTATCAGATTTGCCTTGGGAGTAACGTCATATTCATTGTTAAAAGTTAAATCTAAAAGAGAATCGAATCAAAACATGCCACGTGTCAGATAATGCATCCCTGCATTCCCTTCTCTTAAACTAATAATAATAAAAGAACATTTATAAAATAAAAATGTTGGCATAATAAGGTTCGCAACGCCATAATGCAAAAAGACATTCGTATCATGAAATAAATGTTGCATGATATCATTTCACCGGAATATGCAACGAGGGTAACATGGCCATGGTCATGGATCGTCTTACTTTTCATATTTTTATTGTAGTAATAAGGGAAAATGACAGCCTAATATAATAAAGTGTTGGTTTGTCTTGGATTAATCACTTAAGTTATTTTTTTTTGCACATAAATCCTTAAAGTAATATTTTATGTGTCAGTTACACTAGTTTGCAAGATATAAAGTGGTCATTCGGTAATACCGGTGACATGACACGCCACATGATATATTTATCAACAAAAGATACCTAAGTGGTGTTAACATGACATCCACATAAATAAAAAAACCTTCCATCTCCCACCACCATTATTTATCTTCCTACCCAACCCATATTTCTAATTTCTTCACCCTACCCAACCACACCCTCACCTCCACCTCCACCCCTACTATCATAACCACCTTCCATCTCCCACCACCATTATTTATCTTCCTCTAATGTAACATCCCGTTTATTTATTAAATAAAAAACAAATTAATGAATGAATAGTAACCCTAAAACCAATAATTATATAGTAAGGTGTTGGTCTAGATGAGTTAACTGCCACAATTTAGAAGTCGGGGGTTAAAAGTGTAAGTTTCAGATTGGTTTCGTAAATATTTATGAATGCAGGTACTACTTGGTAAATTATGAGGACTTAATTTGAAAAGATTGTGGAGGCTAAGTGGCCATTTGGTAACATAAGGACTTCAACCGAAAATAATTTGTAGAGGGAGGGTTGCTTGGTAAAATGTTGGACTTAATTTTAAGGGATTTTAGATGGATGGGGTTAAAAATGTAAATTGTGGATTTGTCTTGAAAGAAAAGGGAGGCGGAGGGACTAATTATGTCATTATGGGATAATGCTTATGGGGGCTCGTGGTATATAACCCTCCCGAAACCCTAACCCCAGGAGTCTTAAACAACCGCCACCTCCTTCTTCACCTCCGGTCGTAGCCACCACTATAAGAGCCCTCCTCAGTCGCCGTTTGCATCACCGAGTCCGACAACCACTGTTTCCACCTGTTGCCTCGGCGATGAACGTCATCGTTACATCCCCCGCTACCGCTAGTGATGTTGAGGACAGTCGGGAGATCGCCAAGACCGGAGTTCGAGCTGTAAACGACGAATAGTAGGTTGCGAATGACCAGAACCTCCCGGTAAGGTCAAACCGCAACTAATCTCTCCTGCCCTTCGTTCCTTTCGGTGTGTATGGAGTCGTATACACCGTTTCTCCCACCACTGCCCTTTTTGTTTGCAATTTCTGCCTTTTACGGCGACATCCACCGCCTAGGATGTGGCTGTAGGAGTGTGTGTTCTAGTATACATGTTGCAGTCGACATTTGTGGTGTGGCATGTGTGTTATTTGGCCGAAAATACCCGAGAAAAACCACCATGGTGACTGCCACCATGACATCTCTTTCTGCCGCCATCAGCCACCATGCGGAGGTGGCTGTGTGCGTGATTTGTTGTGTGTATGACCGTATCTCGTAAGGATAATGTTGTGTAGATCTTTGCCTGGCCAGGAAACGGAAGGAAACTCATCACCACCACCTGCTGTCGCCGTTCTGCCGTCTGTTGTCGTTGCTCCGCCACTGTTAGCCACCATCTCTAGCGGCTGTGGGCTTTCGGGTGCATTTAGATTGATATTTGGAGTACCTTTGGTGTTGTATTGCCCGAAGATCGTAATTACCACCACTGTGAGGTGGTGTAACATCCATAAAAATAATGCCAAATTTAAACTTTTTAAAACATTTTCAAAACACACGATTATTACAAAACTTGTTTCCAAAATAATATAATGTCAGAGTATCCCATAATCAATCATAAAAATCATGAAATATGAGCAGCTGTACGATCACGCTTTCGCCTTCCGGTGATCATCAGAGGTACCTGAAACATAATTAACAATTGTAAGCCCGGAGCTTAGTGAGTTTCCCCAAAATACCAACAACATACAGATATAACCATATCATATAAACAAATATAGCATGAATAATGAGCCATCAGTCTGACTGGACTGCCTCACAGGCCATCAGTCTATCTGGACCGCTCTCCGAGCCTTCGACATGTCTGGACTGCCTCTCAGGGCCTTCGGCCTATCAGGACCGCTCGTCGGGCCTTCGGCCTGACTATATGCCCTCCTGGGTGTAACGACCCAAAATTCAAGACCAAAAATTTCTTTTAACAAAACATTACTTTAAGCAAAGTCATCATTCCAAAACATAATCAGAGTATTAATTTTCAAAACACATGTTCATTATCAGAGTAAACATTCCCAGGCTATCTAATCTATGGTGTGTGCCATGCGATCACCCCGAGCTCTTCCCTCCGCTACTGGAAGTACCTGAAACCAAAACTGAAAACCGTAAGCATGAAGCTTAGTGGGTTACCCACCCTACCACATACCATGCATAATCACATACTGCATATACTGGGCCACGCCCGCTATCTTGGGCCTCGCCCCCTTCCTCGGGCCTCACCGCTATAACGGCCCCGCCGCTCCAGGCCCCGCCTGGCTTTGAGCCCCGCTCGGATACAGATCTGTTTCACTTAGGCCCCGCCTGTCACAGGGCCTCGCCCGCCAACAAGTAATAACATATAAACATGTCACAACACATAAGCTAAACTCATACGACTGATCCTGTCCTAAGGCCTCGCCCCTGTCCTGCTACTGATGAGCCATGGAACCCCGTCCACGCTCCTACTGGTAGTGAGATACGGGCCCAACCTACCCTCACTCCTTCCCTAACTTAGGCCTCACCCCTGTTCTGCTACTAGTGAGATGTGGAACCCCATCCACACTCTGCTATTGGTGAGATACGAGACCTCGCCCACACTCACCTCCCTACCAGGCACATACATGTATCACACAGACAACAAGTATAAACTATCATATAAATAATCCTTGGGCACCCACCCACTATTAATGGACCTCGTCATGAATATCATACTAGCATACTGTGCCTAGGGCTAACCCCCGGGTCTTCTACTCATAACTACATGGGCCGGCATTGTAGCCTTAGACCCATTCACACAAAGGGAAAGTCACCTGCACTGGCTGAACTTGCTGATGATCTCACTAGCTGCTGCCCGACAACTCACCGAACTCCTGCTCCCCTTGCTCCCCGAACTACCAATATCAATGCAACATTGAGTCTCACTGACCCCCGAAAGACAACCAAGTCAACCCTGGTCAAAGTCAAAGTCCTGGTCAATGGTCAACCTTCCAGGTCAACCCTACTAGCCGAGTCACCATACTGACTTGCCGAGTTCATATATTTAGAATCCTTCCTTTCGCGTCTCGACTCGCCAAGTCTACCGATTTCTGAGTCCTAACCTGTACAACTCACCGAGTTCCCATCCGACTCATTGATTCGAGTCTCAACTCGAAGGGTTTGGGGTTTCACAACCTGACTCGCCGAGTCCAAGAACAGACTCGCCGAGTACAAGGCAATCTTCATCTGACTCGACGAGCTGTTCATCCCACTCGTCGAGTTGCTCTTCACCTTCACACTACTCGCCGAGTCCACTTCAAAGGACTTGCCGAGTCCATTAAGCTCCCCTTACATACAGAGGGATTTTGAGTCATGCATGGACTCCAAACTGTAGATCTACCCTTCCCAAGCCTATTTCTCATGTAAATTTGAAAACTTTACGTGTAGAGAAGGAGATCTAGGCAAAATACACCATGAACTAGGGTTTAAGGCAAAGAGGCTCCATAATCAACTCAAGGGCTGCTACTTTATGCTTCTCAAGACCATAATATGCTTAGATCTGAAGTAGCAACTTCAGATCTGGCTTCTAACTTGAAAGAATAACATTATGGATAAAAAGCCCCAACAACCACACATAGATCTAGGTGCAAAAAGGGTCCAAGAACTAGTTTATTACCTCCAAATGCTCAGAAATGAACTCACAATCCCAGATCTATAGTCCTTTTTTGCTCCTCCAAGTTCCTTCTTCCTTTTCCAAGCTTTAATGCACCTTCCAAGGCAACAAGTGGCTCAATCAATGGATATGGCGGCTAGGTTTTGATGTTCTAGGTGAAAGAGGTAGTAAAGGAACCTTAGGGGAGAGAATGATGCGTTTAAATAGGCTCAAAGTCCCGATTTTAGGATTTTCCTTGCACAGACCAGACTTGCCGAGTTCCCTTGGCCGAATCCCCGAGTTGGTCACTTACTCCTCGACCCGGATCCCGCTCGGACGCGCCGAGTTCATCCTTGGACTCGCTGAGTCGCCCTTTAAAATTAGGGTTTTCTTTCCTTTCTTGGCCTTCCAAACTTTGGGTGTTACACTGGGTCTGTAGTCTATCCGGTTCGCCCTGGGTATCTTGGCCTACAACACAAAACATGATCTGCCTCAACCCAATCCCCGAACCAACAAACATGTGCACATACATATAAACAAATAGTCATGAAGATCTAACAGATCACTAATCATGGCAACCATCCTATAACCAGGATACCGATCTAACCGATTACTAACATAGTAACCATCCTATAACCAGGATGCTGATCTAATCGATCTCTAACATAACAACCATTTTATAACCATGATACTAATCTAACTGATCTCTAACATAGAAACCATCCTATTACCAGGATACATATCATAAAGCATAACATACAATAAACCTGGATACAAATCCAAAAGGGGCTGACATTGGTGCCTTCAACCCTGTTAGTATAGTGAGAAGAACTCACCTCCCAAGTAGCTCGGAATGATAACATAGATCTCCTCCAGACACAGCTCCTACACCAACACCTATACCCATCAATGATCTAATTTCATAAATTCCCAAATTACCAAAATAACCCCAAAAGTCAAATTGGTCAACCCTTGGTCAAGGAAAAGTCAACAATCAAGGTCAACAGTCCATGTTGATCCAACTCGTCGAGTGCAGCTCACTGACTTGTCGAGTCCTTCCAAAACTTGAAGAATCGTGAAGATCTTAGTTGACTCGCTGAGTTCCCAGGCAACTCTTCGAGTTCATGTGTGTCCGTTGTTGGAAAAAACATAACTGACTCGTCTCGCTGACTCGTCGAGTTCATGCAGAACCCTTAAAGGCTAATCTTCATCGGACTCGCCTGGCCATGCAACATGTCGAGTCCCTTCAGTCCTTTCTTCATTCAGAATTTTATACGCCACCCCAAAGCTTCATATTGCAGATTTGAGTTCCTAGGGCGTACTTTCTACGTAAAGTTGCAAACTTTATATACATGAAAGATGCTAAGGGACAAAATCAAGCTAAATAAGACGTTCTAAGGGAGGAAAAGGCATTATCTTGCTAAAGGCAAAGGCTTTATGACTATAAGAACCAAGATAAGCCTAAATCTGAAGTTACAAATTCAGATCATGCCCAATACCCGAAATGACTCTCCAACATGCTAAAATGGCCCTAATCTCAAGCATGACGAGCTCTAGTTAGAAGGAAGTTCAAGGTAACAACTTGTTACCTTCAAGTGATGCTAAAATGAAGTAGAATTCAGATCCACAACTTTTCCTTGCTCCAAGCTCCTTGCTCTTCAAGCTCCTCTCACCAAGATCTTCCTTCCAAGCTTAATAACACGCAAATATGGAAAGTAATTACGATTTAGGGTTTCTGAACTCAAAGGGGGTTGTAAGGGAGGTTAAGGGAGGCTAATGACCCTTTAAATAAGGTGTAAAACCCCGGAAATTAGGGTTTCATCCTCCAGCTCCAACTCGTCGAGTCGTGTCCTCCAACTCATCGAGTTGGTCACTTAAGACACGCAGACAAACTCACTCCTACTTGACGAGTCAGGGCATCCAACTCGTTGAGTAGACCTTCCAAAATTAATATAAGACTGTAAAGTTTATACCTGAGATACGGGGTGCTACAATGCTCCCCCACTTGAACTAGACTTCTTCCTCGAAGTCCGCTCTAGTAAACAACTCCAGGTAATGCACCCGCATCTCAGCCTCCGGCTCCTAAGTCCACTCAGATCCCCTCCGGTGCTCCCATTATACTTTTACCAAAGGTACCTCATTGTTCCGTAGAACCTTCAATTTCCATTAAAGAACGGCTACTGGCCTCTCTACATAATTCAGGCGCTCGTCGACCTGTATGTCATCCAAGGATACCACTGCCTCCTCATCTAATATGCACTTCCGCAACTGTGACACGTGGAAAGTGTTGTGGATCTGACTAAGCTCCCCTTGTAGCTCTAGTCTATATGACACCTTCCCAACCTTGGCAATGATCCTGAAGGGATCGATGTATCAGGGACCCAGTTTGCCACTCTTCCTAAAACGGATCACACCCTTCCAAGGCGAGACCTTCGGGAGTACCATGTCACCGACCTAAAATTACAACTTAAATCAGCGCCTGTCAGCGTAACTCTTCTGTCGACTCTGTGTAGTCTACAACCACTGTCTGATCTGCTGAATCCTCTCGGTAGTCTGCAGGACTACCTCAGTCCGTCCCATCACCCTATGGTCGATCTCACCCAAACATACAGAGGTGCGACATCTCCATCCATACAACAACTCATATGGTGGGGTAACAATACTGGAATGAAAGTTGTTGTAGGAGAACTCTGCGAGGGGTAGGTATGAGTCCCAACTCCCGCTAAAGTCAATAACATAGGCTCTTAGCATATCCTCGAGAGTCTATATGGTCCGCCCACTCTGGACGTCAGTTTGCAGATGGTAGGCTATGCTGAAATGCATACACGTGCCCATTTCCTTGTAGAACTTCTACCAGAAACGGGAGGTGAATCGAACATCACGGTCTGATGCGATAGAGATTGTCACCCCATGGCGAGCAACGATCTCACGGATATATATGTCGGCCAACTTTTCGGCCGATGAACTCTCTCGTATATCTAAGAAGTGGGTACTCTTGGTCAATCGATCCATGATGACCCAAATAGCGTCGAAGCCCTTCGCCGTCCTCGACAGCTTGGTGATAAAATCCATCATGATCTGTTCTCACTTCCACATTGGAATCTCTAAGGGTTGTAGCTGATCGTGCGGCCTCTGATGCTCGGCCTTGACCATCCGGTAGATCAAGCACCTCTTCACATACCATGCAATCTCCCTCTTCATACCTGGCCACTAGTTACTCAATCGCAAATCTCGTACATCTTGGTGGCCCCGGGTGAATAGAGAAGTGAGACTTATGAGCCTCTTCCAAAACAATCTGTCTGACCCCACCATACATCGGAACCCATACCCGAACACAGCGGGTCAATAACCCTGTCTCTCATGCACAAACCGAGTGTTCTCACCCCTAATCTTATCAAGTCTCCAGTTCTCCTAACGCATACCCTCTGCCTGAGCTTCCCTGATCAAGCTCACAAGTGGAGAATCCATCTATATCCTCATACATGCCACTAGGGTAGAAGACCCGGCTGACTTGCAGCTCAGAGCATCTACAACCACGTTTGCTTTACCTGGGTGGTAAAGGATCTCATAGTCGTAGTCCTTGACTACATCCAGCCACCTGCACTATCTCATGTTTAGGTTCGGCTGATCCATGATGTGTCTCAGGCTCTTGTGGTCCGTGTAAATGGTACACCAGACCCCGTAGAGGTATTGTCTCCAAATCTTGAGAGCGAATACCACCACTCCCAAATCCAAATCATGGGCAGGGTATCTCGTCTCGTGCGACTTCAATTGCCGAGACACGTAGGCTATCACCCATCCTCTCTACAGGAGGACCGCTCCCAGTCCCGTGATGGACGCATCACAGAACACCACAAAATCCTCGACTCCCTCTGGAAGAGTCAATACTGGAGCCTCGCATAAACGCTGTCGTAGGGTCTCAAATGCCCTCTGCTGCTTGGGGCCGCACCAAAAATCCCCCCCTCCTCGTCAGACGAGTGAGGGGTACTGTAATCTTGGAGAAATCATGTATAAATCTTCGGTAGTACCCTACCAATCCCAAAAATCTCCTGATATCTGAGGGAGATTTCGGAACCTCCAACTTCATAACCGCCTCGATTTTGACCGAATCGACCAAAATCCCCTCCAGGTTAACAAGGTGTCCAAGGACCTGAACCTCTCGTTACCAAAAATCGCACTTCGATAACTTTGCATAAGTCTGTTCCCGCCTCAAAACTCCCAATAACTCCCGAAGGTGCTCCTCATGCTGCTCTCGAGTCCTGGAGTATACCAAGATATCGTCTATGAATACGATGACTGAGCAATTGAGCATCGGTCTGCAGATCCGATTCATCATATCCATAAATGTCACACCCCAAAACCAAGAACGGCGGAAACGTTCTGGGGCGAAGGACGTCATGTAAGTATCACAACACAGTAAATGTAAATAAGCAAACAACATCATCCATTGCATTAAATATATAATTTTAATACAAGCGTGTTCTGTACATTATAGACACCAAAAATAACGTATATCAAAATAATAAGATGAGTCTTGAATGCGCTCCATCTTCTCAAAAGTTGGCCTCGGTACCTGTCTACTGATGACCTGAGAATACAAGTTATTTTGAAAGAGTTTATCAGCATTAAGCTGGTGAGTTCATAAGTATTTTAGTGTCGGTATTTGTCATTCAAAAATGTTTGAACATGTATCAAGTATAAGTTTGTAAAATGTATGTAAAAGTTTACAATTGTTTGTAAAAGTTTGAATCTCTCAGAAAAACCTATATTTTCTATTAAAGTAGCCTTCTACCAAGGCTTAACTGTTTTGTATGTTCGTTTGATGTAAAAGTGTGTAATTTCCCAATGTAACTATCATTTAACAAAATATAGTTTGTACATAAACGTTTAAGTGAGGTTATCACTAAAAATATGTAATGGGTAAATTAATGTAGTACTGTAGCCTTGTATTATAAGAACTACTATTGTACTAATTTCCTTAAACCGGATTTATATTAAGGCATTACGTGATAAATATGAATACGGAAGTACTTTTATGTCTATACATGTATATATGATATATAACTAATATTGAAACGACCTTCGGATGGTCACCCGAAATCCCACCAGACCACATCTCAGTGCGCGAAAAGGAAATAGGGCGGATGGCCTTCCTAAGCCTTTTAAACATTACTTATATATATATATATATATATATATATATATATATATATATATATATATATATATATATATATATATATATATACATATAAGGGCATGCAATTTATAAGAAGTAAAACAAAGTTTAATAAAAACATTTGATAAGTAAAAAGAGTTTGTAAAACATTTGAAGTGAAACAGTTTGATAAACAGTTTGAACATTGGTAAAAATCGTTGTTTTCCTAGTTATTAATCACATGTGATTAAATGCAATCACATGTGATTGAAGCAATAACTATAAGTATTTGACTTGTATCCCCCCCCCCCCCCCCCCCATAAAGTATTTAAAACATTTAAAATCATTTCAAAGGTTGATTCAAGGGGTATGAACTCACTTGTGGTGAGTCGTTTGAATTGCAGTGTATCGGGTACCGTGCTAAGTGTCAAACGGAGACTTGTTCACACGTTCGAGCCTAGTTATCATATAATAAGCATATATATAACTAATTAACCACATAATAACTTAACAAAGTAAGTTAACACAATTAGGAACATGTAAACACTCTTATGAGTGTTTAAGGTTCAAATGGTTGCATCTAAGTTGCTACGGGACAAGGCAAAAGGGTTTGAAACATCAAATGGCCTTGCATAGGAGTTCACCACCCAACAAACCCCACACCTTGGAGTTTACGGCCGTAAACTCATGGGTTTATGGCCGTGAACTCCTCAAAGGGTGGTTTTGGGTGTTTTATGGTGCTATCTTGATCCTAGAACACTCCTAGCTCTGTTGGAATAACATATGAAGTAGTTTAAGGCTCTAGAATACTCCTTAGTGGAGTTTTCGGCCTAAAGTCCTCTCACCCTAGAGTTTACGGCCGTAAACTCCTATGGGGTGATGGCTTTTAATTGTTTTGAGGCACTTAAACATCAAGGATGGCTTCCATGAATTTATCTAAGGCTAATGGGGACAAGAGGCACACTTTTGTGCCTTCACTTGGAGTTTACGGCCCAAGATATGCTCCTTGGCCGTAAACTCCTTTCAAAGAGTGGTTTTGATGTGCTTTTCTCTCCATTCAAGTCCCAAGAGTTCAAGGTAAATTGTCTTAAGGCCTTAGGGGTGTTTGGAATGATTTTTACCCTTAGAAAAGGGGTTTACGGCCCAAGATCCTTCCTTGGCCGTAAACTCCTATAATTCTATCATTTTGAAGTGTTTTCAAGTCCAAAACAAGCACAAGTACTAGTGGTTAAAGTCCTAAGGCTCAAGGAGGCAAGTTAGGGCATGTTTGTCCCTTAAAAAGGGGTTTACGGCCCATGAAAGTTCCTTGGCCATAAACTCCAATAACTTGTGTTTCTTGGCTGCTTTTTGGTCCATAAAGATCATACCCTAACCCCTAAACAAGTTGTCTAACAAGGAATCGGGACTAGGAAGCCATTTGGCTCCGTTTTGGAGTTTACTCCCCAAGAACGTTCTTGGGCGGTAAACTCACGGATCTTGTGTTTTGGACATATAAATGATGTTATGAAGCATATAACAAGTATTAAAACACGTTTAGGAAAGTAGAATCACAATCCGGGATGAAAACCCGAAGATCCGTCAGAGAGAATTGACTTTTCTCTAGTTGGAATTGTGAATAATGAATTAATTTAGTTCAGAAAACTATTTATAGTCCTGGAATATTTTGACAGGAAATATTTTTATTCCGGAAGTCGGACTATAACATTGTGAAACTTACAATGTTCAAGTTTCACGATTACAGGAGCATCCATTCTCCGGATATGTCCAGAAACGTAAACCCTAATGTACACAAACTTGTTCAGACAAGTCTGAAATTTACAGAAATTGGACTTGCTTCTATTGAATAGATAATGTTCGTACAAATGGAAATTTCGGGTTGTCACATCATCCCCCTGTTAGAAGGAATTTCGTCCCGAAATTAGAATTTAAGCAAATAAGAAGTTACAAATAACTAAGCGAAAAGATGAGGATATTTCAGTTTCATCTGATCCTCGCGTTCCCAAGTGAATTCTGGTCCTCGCTTGGCGTTCCAGCGAACCTTCACGATAGGGATACGACTTTGCTTCGTCTGCTTGACCTCACGGTCCATGATCTCTACAGGTTCTTCCACGAAGTTGAGGCTCTCGTTGATCTCGATCTCATCGAGTGGGATTACGAGAGTCTCGTCGGACAGACACTTTTTCAAGTTAGATACATGGAATGTAGAATGTACGTTACGAAGTGTGTCGGGTAGATCAAGTTTGTAAGCTACGGGGCCGACTCTTGCGAGAATCTCGAAAGGCCCTATGTACCTAGGATTAAGCTTCCCACACTTACTGAAGCGTATCAAGCCCTTCCAGGGTGAGACTTTGAGAAGGACTCGGTCTCCCACCTGAAATTCCAAAGGTTTTCTGCGTTTATCAGCGTAGCTCTTTTGTCGGTCTCTAGAGGCTTTCAATCGTTCACGAATCTGAACGATCTTCTCTGTCGTTTCCCGAATGATTTTCGGACCAGTGAGAGTACTGTCGGAAGCTTGCCCTCTCGCTAATTGGGTATCACCCACCTCAGCCCAGCACAGAGGGGATCTGCACTTTCGGCCGTAGAGAGCTTCAAAGGGTGCTGCTTTTATGCTCGTGTGATAACTGTTGTTGTAGGAAAATTCGACGAGGGGTAAATGAGCATCCCACGCTTTTCTAAAGTCAATTACACAAGCACGCAACATATCTTCTAAAGTCTGGATTGTCCTCTCACTCTGTCCGTCAGTCTGTGGATGGTAGGCTATGCTCATGTCCAGCCTTGTTCCTAGGGAATGTTGCAGTGATTGCCAGAATCTTGAGGTGAACCTACTATCTCGATCGGAGATAATGGATATAGGTACACCATGTAGTCGTACGATTTCCCTAATGTATGTTCTCGTAAGTTTCTCCATCTTGTCGGTTTCTTTGATAGGCAGGAAGTGTGCAGACTTGGTCAATCTATCAACGATGACCCATATGGTATCAAGTCCACCCGTTGTCTTGGGCAACTTGGTTATGAAATCCATAGTGATCCGCTCCCACTTCCATTCTGGAATCTCTGGTTGTTGCAGTAAACCAGAGGGCTTCTGGTACTCGACCTTTACCTTTGCGCAAGTAAGGCATTTACTTACGAAGGTAGCAATCTCTGCTTTCATATTAGGCCACCAGTATAGCTTTTTAAGATCCAGATACATCTTATCTGAACCTGGGTGGACGGAATACCGAGTGTTGTGCGCCTCGGTCATGACTAAGTCTCGGAAACCACCGTGGTTCGGTCTCCAGATCCGATTCATGAAGTATAAGGCTCCGTCACCCTTGGCTTCTAAGTTCTTGTCCATTCCTCTAAGGGATTCACTCGTCACATTTTCAGGTTTCATGGCTTCAAGTTGGGCCACCTGAATTTGGTTAGACAAGTGTGAATGGATGGTTATTGATAGTGACTTGACCTTGCGACCAGAATATTCTTTCCGACTCAGGGCGTCTGCTACTACGTTGGCTTTACCCGGATGATAACGAATATCGCATTCGTAATCACTGAGTAGTTCGACCCACCGTCGTTGTCTCATGTTGAGCTCCTTCTGATCGAATATGTGTTGTAAACTCTTGTGGTCGGTAAAGATAGTGCTCTTCGTTCCATACAAGTAATGTCTCCAAATCTTCAGAGCAAACACCACTGCTCCCAGTTCAAGATCGTGTGTCGTATAGTTAACCTCGTGTGTCTTCAACTGTCGGGAGGCGTAGGCGATGACCTTACCTCGTTGCATCAGAACACACCCGAGCCCTTGGTTCGATGCATCGCAATAGACTACGAAGTCTTCTATCCCTTCGGGGAGAGATAGTATTGGCGCGGTGCACAAGGCTCGTTTGAGCGTTTGGAACGCTCTCTCTTGTTTCTCTTCCCAGTCAAAGGCCACGCCTTTCTGGGTCAGGGTTGTAAGAGGTTTCGCTATTCGGGAGAAGTTTTGAATGAATCTGCGGTAGTAGCCAGCAAGACCTAGAAATTGACGAATTTATGTCGGCGTCTTGGGTGCTGACCAGTTCTCAATGGCTTTAATTTTGGATGGGTCCACGTGGATTCCCTCTTCGCTTACCACGTGTCCTAAGAATTCGACTCTTCGGATCCAAAATTCACATTTCGATAACTTCGCATAGAGTTTCTCCATTCATAAAGTTCCTAAAACTAGTCGTAGGTGATCGCCATGCTCTTCCTTACTTCGGGAGTAGATCAGGATGTCGTCAATGAAAACGATGATGAACTGATCCAAGTAAGGTCGGCATACTCTGTTCATCACGTCCATGAAAACTGCTGGCGCATTGGTCAATCCAAATGGCATCACCACGAACTCGTAGTGTCTGTAACGAGTTCGGAAGGTTGTCTTTGGAAGATCCTCCTCTAGCACTCGTAACTGGTGATATCCGGATCTTAGATCAATTTTGGAGAAATAGTTCGCCCCTTGCAGTTGGTCAAATAGATCGTCTATGCGAGGTAGAGGATAACGATTTTTGACCGTCAGTTTGTTGAGTTTTCTGTAGTCGATACACATACGGAATGATCCGTCTTTCTTCTTAACGAACAAGACCGGTGCTCCCCAAGGTGAGAAGCTTGGTCTTATGAAGCCCTTGCTGAGTAGTTCGCTAAGTTGACCAGATAATTCCTGCATCTCTGCTGGTGCTGATCGGTAGGGCGACTTGGCTACTGGGGTAGCTCCTGGAACTAAGTCGATACGGAACTCGACCTGTCGTTGCGGAGGTAATCCAGGTAGTTCTTCTGGGAAAATGTCGGGAAAGTCGCTCACTACTGGAATGTTCTTGAGTTCTTTCGTTTCGAGGTTCGTGTCGACGACGTGAGCAAGGAATGCGTGGTATTCTTTGCGCATATATTTCTGTGCTTGAATACTTGATATAATGCGAAGAATCGCCCCAGGTTTGTCGCCGTAGACTATAAGAGTTTCGTTAGACGGAAGGTTTAGTCGGACTGCTTTCTCGAAGCACATGATGTCGGCGCGATGAAGACTCAACCAATCCATGCCGATGATGACGTCGAAACTTTTTATTGAGACCGGCATGAGGTCGATTGGGAATGAATGGTTATCTAGGGTTAGGATACATCCTAAGTATATGCTACTGGTGTTTTCTGTTTTGCCGTTAGCCATTTCTACTGTGAATTGTTCTTTAAGTGCATGTGGTTGTGGTTTAAGCATGCGAGCAAATTTGTGGTTTACGAAGCTTCGCTCCGCTCCACTATCGAACAGAATGCATGCATAGGAGTTATCGAGGAGGAACGTACCAGTCACCACTGTTGGGTCAGCGACTGCTTCCCCGTGGCCTATAGCTAGTACCCTCCCTGCTCCTCTAGCATTTCTCGCTTTAGGGCAGTCCCTCTTATAGTGGCCTGTTTCGCCACATCCATAGCAAGTTGGGCTCGCGCCAGAGCCAAGGACTTGCGTGATCGGTTGCGCCGGGAATTTACAGAAATGGACGGTGTGTCCTTTCCTGTTGCAGTTAGAGCACTGCATTTCACGGCAGGGGCCGTTGTGGTGGAAGTTGCATTTGTTGCACTTCGGCAAACTTCCAGCATACTGCTTCGTTGGTGCAGTAGCAGCAGGGGTTAATGCGGCATGTACTGCCACAATTTGCTGCTTCTTGGCAGCTCGCTGCCTCTTCCTGTCATCCCATAACTTCCGCTTGGTGTCATCGGGTTTGGATGGTTCTGAGATGGATAGGGTTGTTGTGGTTGTAGGGGTTTTGACACCATGGTCAATGAGTCGCTGTGCCAGTCGCTTGGCACTGTCAAAAGTAGCGGGGTTTGATGATAGAACATTCCCCTGATACGGAGGAACTAGCCCCCATATGTACCTTTCAATCTTCTTCCCTTCAGTGGGAACCATATTAGGGCAGAGGGCCACCAGTTCGCTAAACCGGGCAGTGTAAGCGATAATGTTAGTGCCCTTCATGGTCAGGCTCCAAAGCTCCTGTTCCAGTTTCTGGATCTCGCCCCTCGGGCAGTATTCCTCAATCATGAGGTCTTTCATCGTATCCCAGCCTATGTCGTTGGCCACGACGAGAGTTAGAGATTTAACGTGGCTGTTCCACCACGTCAGTGCCTTACCTTCGAAGGTGCATGCGGCATATTTAACTTTGCACGCAGCAGGGCAAGAACAAATTTCGAAGACAGATTCAGTCTTCTCGAACCATTGCGAAAGTGCAATGGCTCCGCCAGTCCCATGGAAGGGTTTCGGCTTACAGTTGGTGAAATCCTTGTAAGAACACTCTCTCGAGCGCACAGGAGTTTCAACCGGAATGGAGTTAACCGGGGTTCCACCTCTGCTAGCATCTGATGAGTGATACTGAGCCATGGCAGTTGCCACTGCTGCAGCTACGGCAGCGTTCAGAGCGGCAGTATCGATGACCGCAGGTGGAGGTACAGGATTATTCCTAGTCCTGGGAGATTTGCGAGGAGGCATCTTTCAACTATAAGTTTATAAAGATGAGAAAAGTGGTAAGAATTAATTTGTAAGAAATTTGCGAATGACACATGGACTAACTAACCATAGCCCAACAATTGAATGAGTGTTTGTGTTCATAACCAGAAAGATGTGTAGGAAAACCCAAATGTAAAGATTTATCCCACAGAGTAGTTGTCAAATAATACTGGTATTACTGATGTAACGAGTTCAATGAAAATTGACCTAACAGTAGGTCTTACATCATACCATATAGAAAGTTTGACAGTTCTTAGATTCCTAATTAGAGTACTGAAAGTTAGGAATATTTTACAGATAAGTGCTACTTAGAGCACAGATGTTAAAAGGCTAATCCTTAACCCAAAAGATAATGATGTATTAGACATCATCTAACGGCGATGAGTATTCCTCGGGAGAACCCTGAGGTCTCTCATTTGACGTACCACCTCTTGAAGGTGTCGTTCATGAGCCCTTTGACGAGCTCGAAGTTCCATGACCTCAGCTTGAGAGGCAACCAGACGTTGTTGCAGAGTTTCATTGGTTCTTCGGGTCCGTTCCATATCTTCTTCGAGACGGCGAATGCGGACTGTGTTGACACCAGAGTTGGCATCAATCTCCACGACCCGGTCGATGGCTGCTCGACCTTGCTCGACATTACGAGATATCCTACGGATAAGGACAGGTAGAGCTCGGTCAGCAGAACCGCCATCGCTGACGTTGTAAAAGGTTCGGTCCCCAAAGTATGGTAAGGGTTGACCCTGTTCGTCACTCCAGCGATTCAAGTTATCTACCCACAAGGGAGTGGGACCTAGAAAAGCTGGTCGAGGGTTGTTGTTCGGGGCTTGACCTACTGGAGGTAGGTTGTTGACTTCGGGCTCAGAGTCTGATCCATCTGAGAAGCCTTCAGCTTGATGATCATCCAACGGGATTGGGTGTTCATCGTCAGACTCTGCTACGAGCCATCCTGCGTTGCCTTCATTTGGAAAGTACGGGTCGCCGTGATGGAATCCAGCCATCTAAATCTACGTGAGAAGAGAGGTATAAAGATATAGTATACAAGTAGTTGGCAGTACAAAATACACCTATAGTATTTTAAGTTTAAGTTCTATTGAATCTTCTTGTGGTATTGTTGGTAAGTTTTTAGACTTGTTAACACATCACAACCATTCTAGGGCATATGCTAATCACTCCTCGGACCAGCATAGTTGATCAGGCTATACCATTCCCAGGACTGACCATATATCCCCGAGCTTACCTGTGATATTTAACAATCGTAATACTTTTGTCCTCGTCGTTGTGACACTGGTTTTAGTATGAATGTAGACTAGTATACTTAATTAAATATTTTAGTATTTTAAGTATAGACTCTTGGTCAGAGTGTTTTAATCCCAAATGGGTTTATAGTTTAGTATATCTTTTATGGGTTGATACACTTGATTCACTATAAACAATGCTCTGATACCAATCTGTCACACCCCAAAACCAAGAACGGCGGAAACGTTCTGGGGCGGAGGACGTCATGTAAGTATCACAACACAGTAAATGTAAATAAGCAAACAACATCATCCATTGCATTAAATATATAATTTTAATACAAGCGTGTTCTGTACATTATAGACACCAAAAATAACGTATATCAAAATAATAAGATGAGTCTTGAATGCGCTCTATCTTCTCAAAAGTTGGCCTCGGTACCTATCTACTGATGACCTGAGAATACAAGTTATTTTGAAAGAGTTTATCAGCATTAAGCTGGTGAGTTCATAAGTATTTTAGATTCGGTATTTGTCATTCAAAAATGTTTGAACATGTATCAAGTATAAGTTTGTAAAATGTATGTAAAAGTTTACAATTGTTTGTAAAAGTTTGAATCTCTCAGAAAAACCTATATTTTCTATTAAAGTAGCCTTCTACCAAGGCTTAACTGTTTTGTATGTTCGTTTGATGTAAAAGTGTGTAATTTCCCAATGTAACTATCATTTAACAAAATATAGTTTGTACATAAACGTTTAAGTGAGGTTATCACTAAAAATATGTAATGGGTAAATTAATGTAGTACTGTAGCCTTGTATTATAAGAACTACTATTGTACTAATTTCCTTAAACCGGATTTATATTAAGGCATTACGTGATAAATATGAATACGGATGTACTTTTATGTCTATACATGTATATATGATATATAACTAATATTGAAACGACCTTCGGATGGTCACCCGAAATCCCACCAGACCACATCTCAGTGCGCGAAAAGGAAATAGGGCGGATGGCCTTCCTAAGCCTTTTAAACATTACTTATATATATATATATATATATATATATATATATATATATATATATATATATATATATATATATACATATAAGGGCATGCAATTTATAAGAAGTAAAACAAAGTTTAATAAAAACATTTGATAAGTAAAAAGAGTTTGTAAAACATTTGAAGTGAAACAGTTTGATAAACAGTTTGAACATTGGTAAAAATCGTTGTTTTCCTAGTTATTAATCACATGTGATTAAATGCAATCACATGTGATTGAAGCAATAACTATAAGTATTTGACTTGTATCCCCCCCCATAAAGTATTTAAAACATTTAAAATCATTTCAAAGGTTGATTCAAGGGGTATGAACTCACTTGTGGTGAGTCGTTTGAATTGCAGTGTATCGGGTACCGTGCTAAGTGTCAAACGGAGACTTGTTCACACGTTCGAGCCTAGTTATCATATAATAAGCATATATATAACTAATTAACCACATAATAACTTAACAAAGTAAGTTAACACAATTAGGAACATGTAAACACTCTTATGAGTGTTTAAGGTTCAAATGGTTGCATCTAAGTTGCTACGGGACAAGGCAAAAGGGTTTGAAACATCAAATGGCCTTGCATAGGAGTTCACCACCCAACAAACCCCACACCTTGGAGTTTACGGCCGTAAACTCATGGGTTTATGGCCGTGAACTCCTCAAAGGGTGGTTTTGGGTGTTTTATGGTGCTATCTTGATCCTAGAACACTCCTAGCTCTGTTGGAATAACATATGAAGTAGTTTAAGGCTCTAGAATACTCCTTAGTGGAGTTTTCAGCCTAAAGTCCTCTCACCCTAGAGTTTACGGCCGTAAACTCCTATGGGGTGATGGCTTTTAATTGTTTTGAGGCACTTAAACATCAAGGATGGCTTCTATGAATTTATCTAAGGCTAATGGGGACAAGAGGCACACTTTTGTGCCTTCACTTGGAGTTTACGGCCCAAGATATGTTCCTTGGCCGTAAACTCCTTTCAAGGAGTGGTTTTGATGTGCTTTTCTCTCCATTCAAGTCCCAAGAGTTCAAGGTAAATTGTCTTAAGGCCTTAGGGGTGTTTGGAATGATTTTTACCCTTAGAAAAGGGGTTTACGGCCCAAGATCCTTCCTTGGCCGTAAACTCCTATAATTCTATCATTTTGAAGTGTTTTCAAGTCCAAAACAAGCACAAGTACTAGTGGTTAAAGTCCTAAGGCTCAAGGAGGCAAGTTAAGGCATGTTTGTCCCTTAAAAAGGGGTTTACGGCCCATGAAAGTTCCTTGGCCGTAAACTCCAATAACTTGTGTTTCTTGGCTGCTTTTTGGTCCATAAAGATCATACCCTAACCCCTAAACAAGTTGTCTAACAAGGAATCGGGACTAGGAAGCCATTTGGCTCCGTTTTGGAGTTTACTCCCCAAGAACGTTCTTGGGCGGTAAACTCACGGATCTTGTGTTTTGGACATATAAATGATGTTATGAAGCATATAACAAGTATTAAAACACGTTTAGGAAAGTAGACTCACAATCCGGGATGAAAACCCGAAGATCCGTCAGAGAGAATTGGCTTTTCTCTAGTTGGAATTGTGAATAATGAATTAATTTAGTTCAGAAAACTATTTATAGTCCTGGAATATTTTGACAGGAAATATTTTTATTCCGGAAGTCGGACTATAACATTGTGAAACTTACAATGTTCAAGTTTCACGATTACAGGAGCATCCATTCTCCGGATATGTCCAGAAACGTAAACCCTAATGTACACAAACTTGTTCGGACAAGTCTGAAATTTACAGAAATAGGACTTGCTTCTATTGAATAGATAATGTTCGTACAAATGGAAATTTCGGGTTGTCACAATAAATACTAAAAGCGCGTTGGTGAGCCCAAACGGCATCACCACGAACTCATAATGTCCATAATGAGTCTGGAATGTGGTCTTCTCCACGTCCTCCTCCCCAACCCTGACCTGATGGTACCCGAACCTCAGGTCTATCTTGGAGAACCAAGATGCCCCTTGAAACTGATTGAAAAGATCATCTATCCTCTAGAGTGGATAACGGTTCTTCACCGTCAACTTGTTCAACTCCTGATAATCAATGCACATCCGGTATGAACCATCCTTCTTCTTGACGAAGATAATCGGTGCTCCCCATGGAGAACTGCTCGGACAGATGAACAGCTTGCCTAGCAGTTTCTGCAGGTGTGATGACAGCTCCTACATCTCTGGTGGTGCCAACCGCTACGACGCCTTGGCGGTAGGGGCCGCACCTGGAACTAGGTCGATCATAATCGACCAGCCTCTCCAGAGGCACTCCGGGTAACTCCTCCGGAAATAAGTCACCAAACTCCCAGACCACTGGATCCTCTAATACTGAACCCTGATCGCTAGCCCGCGTATTTACCACATACGCTAGATAACCCGCACATTTGTGCTAAATGTACTGCCGAGCCCGGGAAGCCAAACAAAACCCCAATCCCAATCTGATGCCCTCTCCGTAAACAATCAGTTCTCCCCCACTTGGGGTTCGAACTACCACTCGCTGAAGCTCGAAGTCGATCATGGCACATAATTGACTAAGCCAATCCATATTCACGATCACACACACATCCCCCATGGGAATCGGAATCAAGTCTATTGGGAAAGACACCCCGAAGATCTCTAACTCACATTTGTGGTAGACTGAAGAAGCAGAAACCCCCGTGTTCGTTGGCGATAGAGACTCGCAACGGACACTCTAGCTTTCCTAATGGCACACTGAACTCCCTACTAAATGTTTGAGATACAAACGACCAACTCGCCCCCGAGTCAAATAATACCTAACCACAGTACAAACATGTAAGCATAAAACATATATAATTAGTAAGGTAAGGGATAAAAACCTACCAACAACCACATCTGGTACTGCCCTGGCCTCCTCTGCTGTAAGCTAGAAGGCATGTTCTTGGGTGTGACATCCCCAAAATCTCGGCCAGAAAAGACCAGTTTCATTTATGCTTTTAAAATAATTTCAAAGTAAATCCTTTTTATTTAAACGTGTTGCAGAATTTGTTCCCAAAAACAAAATATGATAAAATAATATTTACCAAAGCATTTCATAAAGAAATGTATTTTCATTATATAATCAAAACTTGGGATGTCATGTTCCGATACATACCAAAAAGCATAAATGACATATTACAAGCCATACAACGGTTATTACATGTATAAGCTTATAAACAAACTAACTTGATGATCCATCCATCTTATGCCCTTGCACCACTACCTGTAATACAAATAAACTGAGTGGGTCAGGCTTGGGAGCCTAGAGAGCATATAAGATTTTTAACCCATAATAAATAATTATATTTAATTCAACAATCAACAATAACCCGATTACCCATTCCCATTATCCTCACTTTACGTCCCTAAAACAACAACTATCACGAGGGACCTAATCTAGGATTTTCAACAGGACGGGCATTACTGCAAAAGGGCTTCCTCAACAATAGATGTCCTAAAGGCAACCATGAGGGGGATAGAGTACACCAGTGAACACATCGTTCATAAAACCTACATGTTATGAACCTGCCAGCGTTCCACGGGAATGTCTAGAAAGAGTCTGTGGTCTTCATCCATACTCCGCTAAATGACTAGATCAACAACAACATCGAGGCCTCTCATCAATTTATTTCATCACACACCAACTATCTACCCATGTTCTGCCCAACATATTAGTAGATAAAATATACATATTTTATACATAACTTAAAACATGTATAGCATGTTCTTTCAATACTCATTCCAAATAACAGGTGATACATATACACATAACCGGTATTTCATAGAGAATCATGTAGATCTATGTGTTAGAAGGTAACAATAATACACTCACATAAATCATATACTTAATACATTTAATCGATTACTTGTATAAAATCGTGTATTTGAAAGGGACTATGCACTCACGTGATTAGAAGATGATCGGGCAACACTACAGCTTGTAGAAGTAGTATTCTTCGGTGGAACTGGAAGATCTTCACACACCGGGCTTCTCGCAAGCAGAGCTTCGGCTCGGAAACTCTTTTCTTCTCGGGATCTTCGGGCTTTGGGACTCGCTTCGGGTCTTGGGATGATACCGGGGCTTCGGGGTATAACTTGCATGCAAAACAAGGCAAAATGGGAGAGAGAAAAGAAATTTGGCAACCAAACTCGGCTGCCTTCATGTTCTATTTATAGTGCTGAAGTCTGTCGCGAACGTTGGGCGTTCCCTTCGAACGCGGTGCGTAGGAGCGGGGTTCAGATCTTATCCCTTATCCATTGAGTCAGCATCGACGTCGCCACTCCGGAGCCAAGTATTGAACGTTGGGCATTCCCTCTTTGGGATGCGTGCCTCGAACTTTATAAATTCATAACTTTCGCATACGATCTCCGTTTTCGACGTTCTTTATATCCACGCATAGGTGGGATTATGCTCTACAACTCTCGTTTAGAATCCATCGGCTAATCTTAAATTTATTTTTATTATCTTATTTTGAGTAGGCCGGGATAGGAAAACTCCGTTACAAATTCATAACTTCTTCATCTGACGTCCGTTTTCGTCTGTTTTTCTTCCGTTGCACTACTATTGACGAGATCTTCGATTCTTGTTTAGATTGTTCCAGCTAGAAATCACTCGCTCTCAAATCCAAACTTCGGGTTGCATACTGCTAAGTCGAAACTTAGAAAAATCATAACTTCCTCATACGAATTCAGATTTAGACGTTTTGTTATGTATGCCCTCGGTTTGATGTATTCTACGAATTTCGTTTAGATTACTAAAGCTAAATATCTCTATATCGTAAATTCACTATTTATGTCGCGTAGTGTCGTACTGGTTCTATCGCGAAACTTCGAGAGGTCATAACTTCTTCGTTATAACTCGGATTTCGGCATTCTTTATATATTCGGAATCCTTATAACGACCACTACGTCTTCATGTATCGATATAGGTGTTATCTAACATTTTATTTTATCTCTTATTTTTATTCTTAATTCAATTAAGCCACACAATTAAGCATAAAACACATAATACTCAAATAACACATTCTTATTATTTCAAAATGAGTTACAAAGGTTAACCTAGACTAATACATCGTCATTAATGCCTAGCCTAAAAACACGGGCAAAATTTCTCCACATTAGGATGATTCTGTCCCTGGAATCACACATCAACAAACAAATGCGGATAGCGACTCATCATGCCACTCTCCGTTTCCCAGGTGAGATTTGGCCCATTCGTATGTTCCAACGGACAAGCACTAACTCGACCATCTTGCGTTGTAACTTCTTAGTCTTTCAGTCGACGATAGCCTCTGGTTCTTCAATTGACCTCTTGTTCTCATCAAGTCTTAATTTCGAAAGTGGAATCATGTCGGGAAATTTTCCCGTGAACTTCCTCAAATAACACACATGGAAAGTGTTATGAATTCCATTCAGTTCTTCGGGTAATTCGAGCTTGTAAGCTTGGTTCCCAACCCTCTGAAGAACTTTAAAGGGTCCAATAAACCTTGGAATCAACTTTCCCCTTTTACCAAATCTTATAAGTCCCTTCCACAGTGAGACTTTAAGCAAAACGAATCTCCAACTTCAAAAGTCATCGGTCTTCTTTTCTTGTCAGCATAGCTCTTTTGACGATCCTGAGCTGCTAACATTCTTTCCCTGATTATTTCAGCATTTCAGCAGTCTGATGGACTATCTCCGGTCCGATAAACTGCTTTTCCCTAGCCTCAATCCAACAAGATGGCGTACGACATTTTTATCCGTACATAGCTTGATAAGGTGCCATCTTAATGCTCAAGTGGAAACTATTATTGTAGGAGAGTTCTACCAAAGGTAAATGTTCATCCCAATTACCTTGGAATTCCAGGGTACATGCTCTCAGCATATCTTCAAGCATTTGTATCGGTTTTTTCACTCTGATCATCAGTCTGTGGATGATAAGCTATACTCAAACACAACTTGGTACCCAATTCCTGTTGTAGACTTTTCTAAAACCTTGAGGTGAAATGGCTATCACAATCCGACACAATCGTTAGCGGAACACCGTGAAGCCTCATAATTTCTTTCACGTAAGAATTTGCAAGCTTATCCATAGACCATTTCTCATTGACTGCTATGAAATGCGCACTCTTGGTGAATCAATCAACGACTACCCAAATCATGTCGTGACCATTCTTTGTTCTGGGCAGCTTAGTGACAAAATTTATAGCAATGTATTCCCATTTACCCATAGGCATAGGTAAAGGTTCTAAACTCCCGTATGGTTTCTGATGTTGCGCCTTGACTCTCGCACATGTCACACACTCCGCCACATACTTTGCACTGCCGAGCTTCATCTTCGGCCACCGGTAATAGGGTTTCAGGTCCCTATACATTTTAGTGCTACTAGGATGAATCGAATACATGGTCTTATGAGCTTCTTCCATTAGAAGATCTCTTACTCCTCCTGTCTTAGGTACCCACATCCGATCTTGGAATACCTTCAGTTCACGATTGTTTGTACCCGAGCACTAACATTTTACCCAAACGTTCCTCCTTCCGGTCGTTCTTCTCTAAAGCTTCTTCCTGAGCATTCATTATACTCTCCATAATTGTCGAGACAACTTCTATTCTCAATGCTATTGGCCTTTTTCTCTCAAGATTGACTTTCCGACTAAGAGCATCAGCAACAACATTTTCTTTACCAAGGTGGTAAAGTATCTCGCAGTCGTAGTATTTAAGTAATTCTAGCCAACGTCGCTACCTCATGTTCAATTCTTTCTGACTAAATAGATATTGAAGGCTCCTATGATCAGTGAACGGTTTGCATTTCGTTCCATAGAGGTAATGCCTCCATATATTCAGAGCAAAAACTACCGCCGCCAACTCCAATTCATGAGTCGGGTAGTTCTTTTCATGCTCTTTCAACAGTCGAGATGCATATGCGATCACCTTATCTCTTTGGGTCAAAACACAACCCAAACCAACCCCAGACGCATCGCTATAAACAGCGAAATCTTCAACTCCGTCGGGTAGAGATAAAATCTGTGCCTCACATAGCTTCTTCTTTAGCAACTCAAACGCTTCTTTGTTGAAACATCCCAAAATACAACCCAAAAAAAATTTGTTTCAAACATTACTAAAACCATGAAATCAACCATCATATAATAAAACCACGAATCGCATGTCTTAAAATGTAAAAGCGAATGCATCGAATCAACTAATGTCAAAACATATCAAAATATTCGAATAAAACTCTTAGGATAAACTAAAGTTGTGGTGTGTGTCATGCCATCAACCCGAGCTTTTCCCCTTACTAGCGGAAGTACCTGAAACCAAAAACTGAAATAGTAAGCACAAAGCTTAGTGAGCTCCCCCAAATTACCACATACCATACCAGAACATATAAAGCAACTACTAGGCCTTGCCCACTGCATCGGACCGAAGTCCGGAACTAACCAGGGCCTTTCCCTCTGCATTAGACCAAGTCAGGAAAGTGCATCAGACCAAAGTCTGGAACTAACCAGGGCCTTGCCCTATGCATCGGAACGAAGTTTGGAACTGACTGAACATAGCGTAACATAATCATAACTACTAGCATAAACACATATACTGCATACTGCAGCGGACCGAAGTCCGGAACACATAACACAAATACATGCTTGAATCACAAAGACATCAAGGACACTGAACTACTGCATCAGACTGAAGTCCGGGACTACTACTACTAAACGGGCTGGCATTGTGGCCGTAGACACGTTCCTACTGGAAGGAAACTTACCTCGTAACGCTAACTACTGAGATGCTAAATCTGAAACTGTCTGACTGCTGCTTCGGAACTCCCCAGCTACAAATTCCATAAACACTAAATCAAATACTGATAACTAAATCACAGGGTAAAATGACTATTTTACCCCCGGTCAAAGTCAACATCCTGGTCAAAGTCAACTTTCAGTTGATCGGACTCGCCGAGTTGGGTCGGCAACTCGTCGAGTCCCTATCATCCTTTATAATCCTCTACCCACTTCTACTCGTCGAGTTTGGAAAAGACATGATGACTTCTTCTTTGATACTAACATCGAGTCTAACTTCATCCGACTCGCCAAGTTGTATGAACAACTCGTCGAGTCTGTTCTTGAGGCAAGAAGATTGCCTTGGACTTGCCGAGTCATGGCGTAGACTCATCGAGTCCCTCCATCTCTAATTCTGCATCCTGACTCACTGAGTCTAATCTTCATTAACTCGTCCAACTTGTAACACTAAAAGGGGAGAAATAATTGGGGATTACGAACCGACTCGTCGAGTCCTAAGGACGAGTCGTCAAGTCTCATGCATGCCATTACTATACATTCGATTCTAGTCTATTTTAGTGCATCCAACTATATTTGCATAAAGGTAGCTACATTGAGCTCCTAGAGCTCAATAACATCCAGGTCTATGGTTTCCATCCTAAGGAGAGTTCGATTCTCAAGTTTGAATCATGTAAAGTTCCAAGAGAAGCATAACCAAGCATAAAAGATGGTTTAATGGAAGAATAAGCAAGGTGATAACTTTATTATCATAATGTCTAGCAAATGGGAGCTAGATTCCGGATCTCCTTTCTCTTCTATTGGTCTTCTTTCCTTCCTTCTCTTCTACAACATCCAAGCTAGCACAAAATACTAAAGCTCAACAATGGGGACTAGGGTTTATACATAAATGCTCTAGAGGTGCTGGAGGATGGGATGGGAGGCTATAATGACGTTTAAATAGGGTACAAACCCTGGGATTTAGGGTTTCATCCAGACAGGTGGACTCGCCGAGTCCGGAATATACACTCGTCGAGTCGCCCACTAAAAACACGTGCAAATCTCGCCTCTACTTGACAAGTTGGGCTACAGACTCGTCGAGTACCTCTTGAGAAAGGAAAATATTTTATTTAAATTGCATACCGGAAATGGGGTGCTACATTTGTGCTTATCACTCCATGCATAAGCAGCTCCTTGGTGGGTCAAATATGCTAATGGAGTAGCGATCGAAGGAAAGCCTTGGAAAAACCTTCGGTAATACCCGACTAATCCCAAAAAGCTTCGGATCTCCGTGGGACTCTTCGGTTGCTCCTACTTCGTCACAGCCTCAATCTTTGCTGGATCAACCATTATACCTTCTTGGTTGACCACATGACCCAAGAATTGGACTTCTCTAATCCAAAAATCACATTTAGAGAACTTAGCATACAACTTCTCCTTCTTCAAGACTTCCAACACTTCTCGCAAGTGTCTACCATGCTCTTCTTGGCTCTTCGAATAAATCAGAATGTCATCTATGAACACTATCACATATTTATCAAGGAACGGATTACAAACTCTGTTCATTAAATCCATGAAGGTTGTTGGAGCATTGGTTAGTCCAAACGAAATAACCAAAAACTCGTAGTGTCCATATCGCGTTTTGAATGCAGTCTTCTCTATATCCTGCTCTTTCACCTTCAGCTGATGATATCTTGACCTCAGATCGATCATTGAAAAATAACTTGAGCCTTGCAACTGATCGAACAGGTCATAAATTCTTGGAAACAGATATCTATTATTTATTTTTGCCTTATTCAACTCTCTGTAATTGATGCACATTCTCATGCTCCCATCCTTCTTCTTTAGAAATAACAGTGGAGCTCCCCAGGGCGATGAACTAGGTTTAATGAAACCTTTGTCCAATAACTCCTGCAATTGCATCATAAGCTCCTTCATCTCCATTAGTGCTAATCGATAAGGTGATTTGCAATTGGCGTCGTTCCGGGTAACAAGTCAATACATAATTCAACTTGTCGATCAGGCGGTAATCCAGGAAGATCTTTAGGAAACACTTCTGTATAATCACAAACCCCCGGAATGCTCTGCACCTCCTTATTCTCTTTCTTAGCATCAATTACGAATGCTAGATACAATGTACATCCTTTGGCCAAACACTTTCTGGCTTTCATCAATGAAATGATTCCAGAATTACTCTGCGTTTATCTCCATACACCATAAACGACTCTTTCCCAAGGGGTTTACTTTGACTATCTTCTTCTTGCACAATATTTCGGTGTCATTGGCGCTAAGCCAATCTATTCCAATCACGATGTCAAAACCATTAAGTTCGATAGGCAATAATTCCTCATGGAACTTATTCCCATTTAAATCAATGAAGATGTTTCTCATGCGATGGCTAACAGGTATAAACGTGCCACTAGCAACTTTGACTAATAATACATTATCTAAACTATCAACAGGCAAAGCTAGTTTTATACCAAATTCATATGATATAAAGGAGTAATTGGCGCCAGAATCAAACAAAATTTGGTCAGGCAATTCGTTTACGAGAAAGGTACCTGAAGCGACATCAACTTCATCTTTCGCAGCTTCCAGTGTCATCTGGAATGCTCTCGCCTTCGGCTTTGGCGGAATGTTAGGTTTTGCTGCATCCTTCTTTTTCAGACAATCCCTCGAGATATGCCCCTCCTCACCACACCCATAATAGACTTTCTTGGTGAAGGTGAATTCATTGGCATAGTGCCCTGGCTTTCCACATTTTAAGCATGTGGCTTCCCCGCCACATTTTCCCATGATGCTTCTTCTTGCATTTTTCACACCATTTCGTTTTGCCTCCTCCAACTCCTCTCGAACTAGACTTCGAGAATTTACCCTTTTTGCTAGACCCATAGGGTCCGTTGGACTTTCTCTTCTCATCAACCTCTAACCTCTCCAGACCCTTCTCCATGATCTGGGTCTCAACATTTCTAGCAGCTTAGATGGCGACTTTCAATGTGGTTACTTGCTTAACCATTGGACCGAAGTCCGCTGGTAATCCATGGGCAAACTTGTTCACCTTTGAGAGTTCAGTTGGAACTAGATATGGAATAAGCTTCATCTTCACCGTAAAGCTTGTAGCGTATTTAGTAATGCTCATCCTTCCCTTCTTCAAATTTTGAAACTCGTTACTGATTTCCAGAAGGTCCTGCTCTGAGCAGTATTGCAATTTCAGTTGCACCATAAAGTCTTCCCACGACATCTTGCTAGCTTCCCCCTTGGGTATCGAGTCAGCTAACAACTTCCACCTACTCAATACTACAGATTTCAACAAAGGGATCGCAATAACGGTCTTCTGTCTGTTGCTGCATTTACAACTTTCGAACATTGCCTCCATTTCGAAGATCCAATTAATCACTTCCACTGGCGTCGGCCTTCCGGATAGACATGGTGGTTTTGATTCCATGAAATCCTTATACTTGCACGCACGAACATCATTACGTCCATCTTGGTTTTTCTGCTTAACTATCGGTGGGTCGGCTTAACAGATAACCCCACTGAAGTTCCCCCCCTCTGATTGCCCTCCATTTACTTCGGGCTCTTCAACTTTAACTTATAGTTCTTTAGGATTTTGCCTAAGCAGATGTCTCGTTTCTTCCATCTGATGATCGAACATTGTCTGAATCATCAATTGTACCCTAACCATTGTCATTGGCTCAGGTGTTGCTGCTTCAACAGCTACTTGTTCAATCACAGGCTGTTGATTCCTGTTTTCGTTGATGTTTCCAACTCCACTTCTTGTTCTTTCCACTGTTGATCTATACACCGAAAAAGGTGAATTTAGATCCTTATTCATTATAGGTGTTCAAATCATCCTTATTACTTCAAACGATTACATGCTAGTTCTAATACCATAGACATATGCTTAGAATCCTAAACACATAAGTCTCCAGATCTGGTTGGCAACAAACCGTAGATCCGAACAAATAATATCATATATGGTAAACATATAACATTTAGCACATAAAAGCATTTTAGGAAACTTTCCTAAAATAAACTAGTGCTCGTGTCTAAAATACAAGAGACACTTAGTCCACAATCTTAACTTAGCATACTAAGTTTAAGTTTAGAAATCCTACAAATTCCTAGTTCGCTTAAACTAATGCTCTGATACCAACTCTGACATCCCCAAAATCTCGACCAAAAATTATGCTTTTAAAATAATTTCAGAGTAAATCCTTTTGATTTAAACATGATGCGGAATTTGTTCCCAAAAACAAAATATGATAAAATAATATTTACCAAAGCATTTCATAAAGAAAAGTATTTTCATTATATCATCAAAACTTGGGATGTCATGTTTTGATACAGACCAAAAAGCATAAACGACATATTACAAGCCATACACCGGTTATTACATGTATAAGCTTATAAACAAAATAACTTAATGATACATCCATCTTATGCCCTCGCGCCACTACCTGTAATACAAATAAACTAAGTGGGTTAGGCTTGGGAGCCCGATGAGCATATAGGGTTTTCAACCCACAATAAATAATTATATTTAATTCAACAATCAACAATAACCCGATTACCCATTCCCATTATTCTAACTTTACATTCCTAAAACAACAACTATCACAAGCTACCTAATCTAGGATTTTCATTGGGATGGATATTACTGCAAAGGGGTTTCCTCAACAATAGATGTCCTAAAGAAAACCATGAGGGGGGTAGAGTACACCGATGAACACATCGTTCACAACACCTATAGGTTATGAACCTGCCAGCGTTCCACATGACTGTGTAGAAAGATTCTGTGGTCGTCATCCATACTCCGCTAGATGACTAGATCAACAACAACATCGAGGCCTCTCATCAATTTATTTCAACACACACCAACTATCTACCCATGTTCTACCCTATATATTAGTAGATAAAATATACATATTTTATACATAACTTAAACCTGTATAACATGTTATTTCAATACTTATTCCAAATAACAGATGATACATATACACATAACATGTATTTCATAGAGAATCATGTAGATATATGTGTTAGAAGGTAACAATAATATGCTCATAATCCCTAGTGATAGTGGTTGCAGATCCTCATATCCTGAACCGGGGCTTTCTGGTCACAATACCTCGTAAAATGCCCCTCCTTGCCGCATTTGCAGCACCCGCTACCAGATCTACAAACCCCCGAGTGACCCTTCCCTCACTTGCCACAAGTACGACCCTGCTATCCCCTTGTCCTAGAATCAACGGTCTTAGACTACTTCGGCACTGGCTGTGACTGTGTCGGGGCCTACCGCTGCTCCTTCAACTGCAACTCAATCTCCAACTCACGTCGTCTAGTGGCCTCCTGTAACTCCAGCAGGGTATCACACCGATGAGTAGCAACAAACTGACAGATGTTAGTCTTGAGCATGCTCAGATAACATGTCATCTGAGACTGCTCAGAGGCAAACTCTGGGCAGAACATCACCCTCTCCGTGAACATGCAGGTGATCTCCGTCGCCGTCTCACCATCCTGTCTCAAATCCAGAAACTCCTGAGCTATCCGCTCCCACTTGACCCGTGGAATGTAGCGAGCGCGGAACATGTATCGGAACTCCTCCCAAGTAACCGCGACTCTATGATCATCAGAATATGATTTAGTCATCAATCTACACTAGTCCTTTGCACCAGACCTTAGCAAGTTCAGGGCACACCTGACCTTCTGGTCAGTAGGACATGAGAGCGTGAAGAAACACCCCTCCACATCAGATAGACACCTGATGGCTTTGATGGGGTCCTGAATCCCAACAAAAGTAGGGGGCTTTGTGTGGTCGAAGTCCCAATACTGAAAATCCCGACTGGCTCCTAAACCTGCTGCTGTTACAGCCGATGTGGCTGCTGCGGTAGCCGCCTCAGTGAGGGCTGCATAACAATCATTGAAATACTCCACCATGGCCGTCTTGATAGACCCAAACATCTCTGGTAACTGAGCCTGGAACATTGCAGCCACCTTGTCCTGCAGGATCTCCCGGATCCTAGCGTCCATCTTGTCTGGCCCCATATGGCGACAGTCTCGGGCACTAGGGTTGACTCTTGTCCGCCTTCTCCTGATCCTGACTCGGATCAAGTCACAAATCTTCGAGTAATCACTATGCTGAAAAACATACCAGGAAGATATCAGATATTCCACATAATAATTCGGGAACCAACCCCAAACAAAACCCTAACGGTTGTGACTTACTTGCTACACGTATGGGTCTTGTGCTTTCAGTAGTACGGGTCCATACTACCTTCCACACCCACCCATACTTGTCTCAAGTGTCATCACAACTCCCTAAAACTATACCCAAGCATGGTATGAACTCAATCCTCACCCCTAGAGGAAGGCTAAATATCTCATAACTGGCGGACTCTTTCCCACAACCCATCCATGAAACTTCCACCAACCTTGCAACACTCGTGTATGCTAGCCATACATAACGTTGGACCCTATAGGGATTCGAATACTCAATCTTACTCTAAGCCCACAACCAAACAATGAACAGGAAATAAAGCTAAACCAAATATTCTCATGCTATAAGATCTTAATTATGTACAGTTGTGATGCATACACTAAGCAACTACAGTAATGATGTCAATTTCATATTCAGAAAAACCCTAGGATACCGGGCATGATATAATCAGGCAATTCTATCATGCAATTCATGAAGATCCCTAGCGTAGTACTAGCATGTTGTTCTAAAATATCACATAAATCAAATAATCCGTAAGGTTTTGGGGTCTATTCATAAGCTCTAGCTGATCGTACACTTGCATCCTCCTTTATTATTTTGAAAAAATTTTAAGAAAATCTTTTCAAAATCTTGTCCTCAGTTTGAGACTGGAGACATGCGAGTGTTGCCTCCAATTCACTCAAACCAAGGCTCTGATACCAACTTGTAACATCCATAAAAATCATGCCAAATTTAAACTTTTTAAAACATTTTCAAAACCAATGATTATTACAAAACTTGTATCCAAAATATTATAATGTCAGAGTATCCCATAATCAATCATAAAATCATGAAATATGAGGAGTTGTACGATCACACCTTCTCCTTCCCGCGATCATCAGAGGTACCTGAAAGATAACCAACAACTATAAGCTCGAAGCTTAGTGAGTTTCCCCAAAATACCAACGACATACATATATAACCATATCATATAAACAAATACAGCATGCAGAATGATCCATCAGTCTGACTGGACCGCCTCACAGGTCATCAGTCTATCTGGACCGCCTCACAGGCCATCAGTCTATCTGGACCGTACTCCGATCCTTCGGCACCTCTGGACAGCCTCTCAGGGCCTTCAGCCTATCCGAACCACTCGTCGAGCCTTCGGCCTGACTATATGCCCTCTCGGGTCTACAGTCTATCCGGTTTGCCCTAGGTATCTTGGACTACAGCACAAAGCAGACTTTCCTCAACCCAATCCCCAAACCAACAAACATATGCATATACATATAATTAAATAGTCATGCAGATCTAACAGATCACTAATCATGGTAACCATCCTATAATCAGGATATCGATCTAACTGATCACTAACAAAGAAACCATCCTATAACCAGGATACCAATCTAACAAATCTCTAACATAGCAACCATCCTATAACCAGGATACTGATCTAACCGATCTCTAACATAGCAACCATCCTATAACCATGATACATATCATAAATCATAACATGCAATAAACCCGAATACAAATCTGAAAAGGGCTAAATTTGGTGCCTTCGACCCTGTTAGTATAGTGAGAAGAACTCACCTCCCAAGTAGCTCGGAATGATAATATCAACCTCCTACAAATACAGTGCCCACACCATCACTTATACACATCAACGATCCAATTCAATAAATTCCTAAATTACCAAAATAACCCCATAAGTTAAATTGGTCAACCCTTGGTCAATGAAAAGTCAACAATCAAGGTCAACAGTCCATGTTGACCAAACTTGTCGAGTGCAGCTCACTGACTCGTCGAGTCCTTCAATAACACGAAGAATCATGAAGATCCTAGTTGACTCACCGAGTTCCCAGGCAACTCGTTGAGTTCATGCGTGTCCACTATCGAAAAAACTCTAACTGACTCGCTGAGTTCATGCAGAACCCTTAAAGGCTAATCTTCATCAGACTCACTGAGTTGGACATGCAACTCGTTGAGTCCCTTCAGTCCTTTCTTCATTGAGATGTTTATAAGCCACCCCAAAGCTCCATATTGTAGATATGAGTTCCTAGAACATACTTCCTACTTAAAGTTTCAAACTTTACGTACATGCAAGGTGTTAAGGGCCAAAATCAAGCTAAAGAAGAGGTTCTAAGGGACGAAAAGCATTATCTTGCTAAAGACTGAGGCTTTATGATTATAAGAACCAAGATGAGCCTAGATTTGAAGTTGCAACTTCAGATCATGCCCAATACCCGAAATCAATCACCAACATGCTAAAATAGCCCTAATCTCAAGCATGAAAAGATCTAGTTAGAAGGAAGCTCAAGGTAACGACTTGTTACCTTCAAGTGATGCTAAAATGGAGTAGAATTCTGATCCATAACTTTTCCTTGCTCCAAGCTCCTTAGTCTTCAAGCTCCTATCACCAAGATCTTCCTTCCAAGCTTAATAACACACAAATATGGAAAGTAATTATGATTTAGGGTTTATGATCTTAAAGGGGGCTGTAAGAGAGGCTAATGACCCTTTAAATAGGGTGCAAAACCCTGAAAATTAGGGTTTCATCTTCCATCTCCAGCTCGTCGATTCGTGTCCTCCAACTTGTCGAGTTGGGCACTTAATACACGCGAGCAAATTCGTTCCTACTCGACGAGTCAAGGCATCCAACTCGTCGAGTAGACCTTCCAAAATGAATATAAGACTGTAAAGTTTATACCTGAGAGTTGGGGTGTTAAAATTTTCCCCTAATTGAACTAGACATTGTCCTCAAAGTCTGCTGCTATGAACAACTCCGGGTAATGCACCCGCATCTCAGCCTCCGGCTCCTAGTCTATTCAGATCCTCTCCAGTGCTCCTATTGTACCTTTACCAAAGGTACCTCCTTGTTCCGTAGAACCTTCACTTTCCTCTCCAGAACGGCCACTGGCCTCTCTATGTAATTCAGGCACTTGTTGAGTTGTATGTCATCCAATAACACCACTGCCTCCTTATCTAATACGTACTTCCGCAACTGTGACATATGGAAAGTGTTGTGGATCTGTCTAAGTTCCTCTAGTAGGTCTAGTCTATATGCCACCTTGCCAACCATGGAAATGATCCTGAATGGCCAGATGTATCGGGGACCCAATCTCCCTCTTTTCTTGAAATGGATCACACCCTTCCAAGGCGAGACCTTCAGGAGTAACATGTCACCGACCTAAAACTCCAACTCAGATCGACACCTGTCAGTGTAACTCTTCTGCCGACTCTGTGCGGTCTGCAACCACTGTTTGATCTGCTGAATCCTCTCGGTAGTCTGCAGGACTACCTCGGTCTGTCTCATCACCCTATGACCGATCTCACCCCAAAAGATTGGGGTGCGACATCTCCGTCTATACAAACAACTCATATGATGGGGCACAAATACTGGAATGAAAGTTGTTGTTATAGGAGAACTCTGTGAAGGGTAGGTAGGAGTCCCAACTACCACCAAAGTCAATAACGCAGGCTCTCAACATATCCTCGAGAGTCGGTATGATCCGCTCACTCTGACCACCCGTCTGTGGATGATAGGTTGTACTGAAATGCAGATGCGTGCCTAGTTTCTTGTGAAACTTCTACCAGAAACGATATTAGAGGTTGTATATGGGGGGTACCCATGACATCCTTATAAGTTTATATGCTTGGCTTGTATATGTTAGTTGATTATGTGACATGTGGTACGATAGTTGTTTATGATAGTATGCGATATGCTAGTTGTCTTTGTGATACTTGCATGGAAGACCCCGGGGGAGCCTGTGTCAGTTGGATATCAGACCATGTGGGGGAGCCCATGGCAATCCCTACATGTTTATATGCATGGATTATGTGATTGATATGGTTTATGTAGTTGTTATAGCTAGTATGGATTATGTGGTTATATGGTCTATGTGGGGTATGCTCTGGGGGACTCACTAAGCTTCGTGTTTACAATTTTGTTTATTGTTTCATGCGTCATCGGTTTGGAAAAGAAGGGCTCGGATTGATCGCAGCGCATACACCATGTTTTCCGCAATGAATGATTTTGGGATAAACTCTGATAAATGTTTTAATTAGCGATGTTTTGGAATGTTTGGAATAAATGATATCTATGTTTTGGTTATATTAAAAATGAAATTTTTACTCTTGATTTTTGGGTCGTTACATCTAATCCACCTTAAACACACCAATTTCATTTTTTATAATGTTTAAAAAAAAAATACTCATATATTAGGAAATTGAGTTGACCAACTATCACCCATGCCAAGAATCCTGAATTCTTCTACCTCCCCACCAACACCATCTTCCATCTTTAACTTCCACCAACTGAGAATTTTTTTAAAAACTCCCAAAAACTTTCTTTCTATCACACGCTCTATCCAATTAGATTGATTGTTGAAATCAATATATAATCAAATCCTATAACTCAAAACATAAAAACCTGAAAGATGGATGAAACTTGAAGAAGCAAACACATCAAGATCTTGATTTGAAGAAAGTCGATAAAAGTTGCCATTGACTCGATTTTAGACGCCATGAACCCTTGACACTGAAATGGTTGGTGAAGGAGACTTCGGAGATGATTGCGAAGAAAGAAGCCACAAAGAAAGTTTTGGGGAGTTTTTAACAGCTTGTTGTAAACCTAATCACCTTCAATCGTCTCCCACATATGGCTAGGGTTAGTGTTGAGATCAGAGAAGAAGACGTCTTTGTTTGTAAACCCTGATTCGATCCCGTGTAATGCAATGGAGTCGACGTACACATTAACTCCCACCCCTAAATAGTTTTGTACTTTTGTTGCTTATGAAGATGAGCACGCCAACAATTATGGTACACGATTGGTGAGGAAAAGCAAACTGAGAAAAAAAGCCACATAAGCTTAGATTTGATTTCTAAAGGAAAATATAAAATATAAAATAAAAAGCCACCTAGGATAATTATAACCAGTGAAACCGGGTTAAATTGTATAGTTTCCTTATTTAATTGATAAAATAATACTTTAAGGAGTAATTGAGCAAAAAAAAAAAAATAATAATAATAATAAAAAAAAAAAAAAAACCTTAGTGACAAATCCAAAACAAAGACCAAGCCAAAACTTTGTTGTATTACAATGTCATTTTTCTAGTAGAAATGCTATTTTTGTTTATGAGATGAAACCAATAATTGAAAAAACAAAACATAAATCAATAGTAGAAGACTATAAAAAATTCAGAAATGTTAGGTGATAGTTTTGGAAAGGATGAATCTCTAGATCAAACAATAAAATTGACAAAAATATGAAAAATTAATGTTGAGATTAGACATAAAAACTAGATAATACCCCACGTGTCCTAGCCTACTTACTTGTGTTTATAGCTCAATTAGAGTTTGAGACAATCATGTTAGGAATGTCAACAGTGGCAAACGGAATGGGGAGTGCATCCCCCGCCTCCGCCCCTGAAATTTCACCGTTACCCCGTCCCCGTCCCGTCCCCGAAATGTTTATCCTTCCAACCCCCGTCCCCGCCCTCTGAATCCCATTTATTATCCCCGCCCCCGCTCCCGATTGATTTTGGGGTGACTTTTTTTTGGCTAAAAGAAGTTGATATTTAAAATAAAAGAATATATTTTTTAGATAACAAATAATTATTTATAGCATAATTTTATATGTTAAAAATAAAAACGTTATGACATCTTAAAAACATTATACTAACAACTTAAAAATATGTTTTTTGATGAATTTTGAAAGCTCAAAATAATGTTATTTTTATTATATTTATATAATTAATATATGTAAATATATATGCAATTTATCAATGCGGTCCCCATAGGGGTTTCGGGACGGGATTGCCCACCTCCGCCCTCGCCCCCAAAATTAAAACGATGGTTAACCTTGGTTCCGGCCCCGATTTTTTTTAGAAAAAATTCCCAAAATGAACGGGACCCCATGAAACTTTTTGACATCCCTAAATCATGTCGTTCAATAGAAACTTTAAAATTAGTTCTCATCCGTTGAAAAGTATTAAAAAGTAATAAAAATACAATTTATGAAAGAAAGACATATCCTTTTAATTTGAGAAATCAAATATCCTCTAATCTTTTATTTACTTTTCATATTCATTAATCTTTTATTTCTACCGATCTTTATATTCATTAAATCAAGACAAATAACAAATGTTAAAATAATAATAAAAAAAATTCCAGACGTCGTAATTTATGTTTTAATTATGTTGTTTTGTGAATCATTTTTACTTGTTTTAAACTTAACCAAACCTAATATACTTTGACATCACGTTTCCACCTCACAAGGCAAAAAGGTAATATCACATTTCAAACAAACGCAATAAAATTTCATATCCATATTTTTTATTTATATTTTATTTAAAACGATATATTTTTCTCTACCAATAAAATAGTTGACGATCCCATTCAACATTTTCCTTCTCAACTACAAGGGCAGAAAAGTAATTAAACATACCCAATAAAGGCATTATTCTCGCGATCCTTCGATAACAATCACATAGCAACTACTATATATACCGTTCCTCAATCCATGGCAACACTTCACTTCAACCACCCAAATTTCCCTCCTTCTCCGGCGAATCATGGCGCGTTACGAACTAGACCTCACCATTTCCTCCGCCAAAAACCTCAAAAATGTCAACTGGCGTCACGGTCCTCTCAAGCCCTACGCCGTCGTCTGGGTTGACCCGAAAAACAAATGCTCCACACACGTCGACGAAGAAGGCGACGAGTCGCCGGTGTGGGATCAAAAACTCACCATCCCTCTCAACGATCGGATCGAGGACTCCACTCTCTACATCGACATCGTTCATGCTAACGCGGCGGAGGACACCAAGCCGTTGATCGGCTCCGCCAAGCTCAAACTCAAAGACGTCGTTGATGAGGTCGGAATCGGTGAGTATTTCGTCGATACTTTAAAACTCAAACGTCCCTCCGGCCGCCCTCACGGGACGTTGGAGGTGAAAGTCTCCGTTAGGGAACCGAGCTATCGTGCGCCGGATCCTTACTACGCACCTCCATACGGCGTTCCACCACCACAATCACAATACCCAGCTGCTCCGCCACCTTACGGTGGGGGTTATCCCTACGCTGCTCCGCCGTCTGGGTATCCGTATTCTCCGTACGGTGCTCCTCCTCAATACGGTCAGCCTGGTTATGGGCAGTCTACTGGTTACGGTGGTCAACAACCGTCGTACGGCGAGTATAAGGGGGAGAAGGAAAGCAAGTATGGGATGGGAACTGGACTGGCGGTTGGTGCGGCGGCGGGATTGGTGGGTGGGTTGGCGATTGCGGAGGGGATTGATTATGTGGAAGATGAAATCGCCGAAGATGCCGCCGAGAAAGTTGAGGATGATCTCGGGTACGACGTCGACGACGAATAGACAATTATACTTTATCCCTCTTTTTATTTGTTCTTTCTGTTTCCTTTTATATAAAAGGGAATCGATGATGTTTGTCTAATGTGATTTTAATCATTAGTAAAAATCAAGAATCGCATGAATTGAAGTTGTTACAGGTTGAAAATGATAAATGGTATGATCGAAGTTAATTACATTACATGCATTGTTGGATATGTAGCTTTACCTTGCTCATAGATGGATTCATTTCATAATATCTCATTTAAGTTTAAGGCTTAAAGCTGAAATTGATCTTTAAACTATTGTCTAATTTAGCCCGTTTACTTTTTTGGGTTGTCTAATGTTCTTTAATTTGTTTTTGGTTGTGTATATTAGGATAATGACTTAAAAAGTAACGAAGTTTCAAAAGTATACAAAAAATATCATTGTTGTTTTTTTTTTACACAAAATACTATTTTACTGACTATTGTAGGTTATCCGGTTTCCAAATGTTCAAAAAATACCATTGTTGTTTTTTTAGTACAAAAAATACCATTAATGTTACTATTTGTACTCAGAATACCAACAAAATACAAATGTGTTCAACTAAAACATTATGGTAACCAGGTACTTCAGGTAAATGGGATGAGATGAGCGTAATCAACAAGTGCTTGTTTAATTTTTGTTGAAATTGTTGGAAATGATCTTACTTCCACCGTATGATCAGTTTAACAAGATTACAGGTGATGCTTCGGTTGATAAAATTTTCTTCAAATCGGTGATGAGAAGAGCGTAATCAGCAAGTGCTTGTTCGGTTGTTAGATAGGCTAAAGTAGAAGCATTCTTGTATGCCTCTTTCTGGCTTCCATATGGCATCGATTCACCATAATATCGATGCTAGATCAAATCATGCAGCTTTTGATAAAATTGTATTATTAAAGGTCTGCAAGTGAACAAATTAATGTAGAGTAGAGTAATTAGGGCTTTTACTTCGGGGAAGATGACCATGGCACCAAAACGAGGGGTGAGTTCCCAAACGAAGTCGGTGTTGGCAGCGAACCATTCGATGTCGCCTTCGTTGCCGCAATAAACGAAGATTGGGCCCAAACTACTAGGGCCTGGGCCCACCCAGTGATCGGAGTTGATGAGATAACGTTGTTGGAACTTGGGAAGATCATTGAAACTGAAATGATCAAGAGTCTGATCAAAGTATCGTGTCTCGTAAGTGTACTTCGGTTGAACAAGAATTTTTGGGTTTTGAGAAGCCGTGGGGATTTGCCGAGAAACGGAGGTGGCCGGTGAGATTCCGGCGTTGATGAAAGTAGGCAGATGATTAGGAGGAAGAATAAGAAAAAAGGTTTTGCCATGGTGGTGGAGGGTGGCGATGAACAACAGTAGTGGTCGAAGTGAAGTGGAAGGTTCTTTATAAAAAGTAACTAAATTTCCATTACATTCAAAGAAGGAAAAATGACTTAAAAAGGTAACGAAGTTTCAAAAATGTACAAAAAAGACCATTGTTTTTTTTTTGTACACAAAATACCATTTTACCGGCTATTGTAGGTTACCCACAAGGTATTATTTGAACACATATGTACTTCATTGGTATTTTGTGTATAAAAAATATACTTTAATGGTATTTTGAGTACTAAAAATAACATAATGGTATTTTTTTGTACATTTTTAAAACTTCATTACCTTTTTAAGTCATTATCCCGTGTATATTTTACTTCATTATAACAATGGTCATACCAAGACATAAGGATGTAAATATAGTTTTGAAAGTCGAATGACTACGATTTATAAAAAACAAGTTTTTTTTTTTTTTTTTTTTTTTTGACGACAAATCTGATCTACTCCTAAAATCCATATATATTCATGACGAGATTTGAACCTGAACCTTAAAAAGTAAGGGCGACATCAGATACCACTAAGCTATAACAAGTATAGTGAATAAAACAAATACATTAACAATTGAAGAATAAATCTGAACATTAGCCTTTTTTTAACAACTTTATTGGTTCTTTAATTCTTTTGTTTTCTCATATTTCTCACTTGGTGTTATAACACTAAGGGTGTGTTTGGCACGGAGCTTTTGGAAACGTTTGGGAGCTTTTAGCTTTTAGTTTTTGATAAAACACGTAGTTTAAACAAAAAGCTTCGTTTGACAGTACGAGTGTTTAGCTTTTAGTTTAAACAAAACGCTCCAAATCTAAAAGTTATTTCATGTAGAGTTTAACAAAACGCTACTGAGCTTTTCAAATCAATTTCCATAATTACCCTTAAAATTATATTTATATATTTATTTATTTTTAATCAATTGTCCTTTTATGTAATTTTATATATTTCAAAAGCTTCCAGCTACTTTTGCCAAACACTCATATAACAAATAAAAGTTACAACTTCCCGCTACATGCTACCATCTACCCACTAACCGCTTCCAGCTAACAGCTACTTTTGTCAAACACGCCCCAAGTGAAGAAATCCCCAACATGTTATAAAATCCATTAATTTTCATGTTATCATTTATTTTATTTTCTTTTGTATTTATTTTTTTAGTATTTATAAAAACAAAATTAATTTTATAAAATGTGTTATTTAAATAAAACCCTTTTTTTATTAAATATAGCATTTAAAATTCTAAAAAAAACATCACAACAAAAAACAAATAACATTTAAAAACAAAAAAATATTCCTTTTTTGCTCATAAATTATTCGGTACTATTGCATATATAATCTGTCAAGTCTTCTTAAAGTCATTTGTGTTTTCGTGCATCTTGAATATCAACAACTCTATGTAAGTATTCCACTGTCTCCGATTGAAATTACACATGTCTGGGTTTCGTAGCCATATACTCCGCAATATTTCGTCATTTATCTTCAATAACCATGGTATACATTATGATACATGCATACATAATATCCCGTAGAGTTTCTAACCGATATGGTTGTACCGTATGTTCAACTATATGTCATTTCGACTTTAGAACTCTAAAAACATGTTCCACATCATTACATGGTCTTTGCATTCTCTTGAAAATTTTGTCTTTTGGTTATACTCGATATCAAAAAGCCTTCACAAATGTGGAATATGCTAGAAATCTTCCGTCCGTAAGGTAATACCCAAACTTATATTCATTTTCATTCATTGTGAAAGGAGCATCTGATGCCTTTCCTGACAAAAGAGAGTCGAATATTGGTGACTGATCAAGAACATTGACGTCGTTGTTGGAACACGCTACCCTGAAAAAAAGCATGCCAAATCCATAAATCTTGGGAAACAACATCCTCTTATACCAACAAAGGCGTTCCATGATGACCACTTGCATACTGGTCATTCCACGCCACATGACAATTTCTCCAGTTTCAGTGTGTACAATCAATGCTTCCAAGCATACTTAAAAAACCATGTCTTTCTTCATGTGCCACATATAGTTGTTGCATATCATTCAACGAAGGTTTGCTCAAATAAACATCACTGAAGGTTTCTCCAACAACTTTCGCAAATCTATACAAACTTTCTCTTATAGTTATCTTAGACATTCTCATATAATCGTCAACAGAATTAGGCGACTCCCCCATAGCCATAAGCTTAATTGCTGCAACACATTTCTACAATTTTGTGAATCCTTGTTTACCTCTAGCATCATATCTCATTTGGAAAAATTCATATATAAATGTATATTTAATAGGTAAAAAATGTATTTAAATTATGTAAAAGCTACATTTATAATTTACAAAACTTGAAAGAAACAATACATGCTTTTCAGGGCATTGGCTATCCGTATAAATGCACTTTTCCAAAAATGAAACCTTCTTCTTTTGAAAGCATGTGGCTGGTAGATACAATTATCCGCAAAATAATTGGGAACTACATGTTGGTGTCCTTCTTCGTGATTTTTATTTAACATCGTATGTCTTGTTAGTTGAGGAGATGAATCTAGTTGTAGTAGTATGTTCGTACAAGTACATCGTATGACGAAGATATCGTCATCGTCATCATCATTGCACGGGTGAAACAGCTGAAATAAATTCATTTTTTTTCCAAGTATTGAAAGTTTATGAAATATAGAGAAAGAAAATAATAAGGTGAAATAATTCTGTATAGAATGTATGTATTTACATGTATGTAAAATTTAATTAATTTTTTTATCATCTAAAATGACTGTTTATTGGTCAAAGCCCGTTTGAAAACGTTCGAATTCATTGTCATTTTACGCGTTGCAGCTTGTTACCTTGGCAACGGGTGAGGGAGATGGGGAGGTGTTGTACGCGTTACCATGCCGTTAAGGGCATACCATGTCTAGTGACGGATCTAGAACTAAATATAATTAGGGTCCATTTTCATAAAAATTATATAAAAACGTAAAATTCATTTTTTTTTTTTTGGGTTTTTCGGTAAAAAGAAATGTCAATTGGGGCAATTTTATGTACAAGTGAGTGTTAAAGAGGATGTTTTAGTAAAAATATGATTTTTAAAGAGCTTATTAGTAACAAAAATGGTAAGATCCATTTCTAAGTGCGGTCCATGCACCCTACTTAATGGGATAGCTGCATCCGCCACGGACCACGTCAATAATAACAGAGGTTAACGGCCCCATACCACATAGTCTAATAGGGACCAAGAGGCCGTGGTTTTTGGAGCAGTAAAAATATCTATTCCAAAAGTAGAATTAATACATAAGTAATACTCAAAATTTGTTTAAAATGAAGTAAAAGACACATGTAAAATCATATCAATACAAAGTTTTAAAAAAGCGTGTAAATATGAAGACGAAGTTGTAAAAAACATACAAAAAGTTGGTCAAATTTATTAAAAAATTAATGTAAATTTGTAATAGAATTAAATGTTTGGGTAAATTTGAAAAAAAAAAAAAAACATGTTAATTATCATTAAAAAGCTATTGTACTGGTTCATAATGATGTAATATATACACGATCGAAACAAGTTAAAGTATTTATAGGCTTAAACTAATAGAAAAAATATAAGTAAATAGATATTTAAACAATATTTTAAGAACCAATTTGAACCTTACTAAACATAAAAGTCCGAGGCAAAACACCTAAAACGTAATTATGTTCATAATCAAACTAATTTTTAACGACCTGTTTTAGCTGTTTTGACTCCGTTTGAACCTTGCTGCTAAGCTTGTTAATTAAGCACAAATATTTTAAACTATTGTTGTTTAATATAAAGTAAATTAGTAAATATCTAGACTAATGTTTTCTAGTGCAGGGAGTACTGGAACGAGTGTTTGAGATGAAACTAGACTTTGGAATAAAGATGCTTAAAAGGTTTAGAGATATAAATACTATTGTTTTCTATGTTATTTATGAAGGGTATATTTGGAATTCCATATACAGGAAAGAATAATGCTAGTATTATTCTTTTCTTATGGGGACGGTTGACTGAACATTGAACACTTCGAGGCATTATCTAATGACTTCTAAAGATATCGTGTCTAGTACGTGTATCAAAATAAAGAGTTAAAACTTATTTTATAATTTTAATACAAAACTTTAATAAATAGTAGCTTAGTTTTCATTTATTGACAATTGGAGCTATAAGAATTTGAAATTTTCTAAAATTATATAAATGTACAATTGTTTAAAAAAAAGTAAATATATATATATTTTTTTTTTGAAAGGCAATTTTGAAAATTGATTTAAAAAGCTCAAAATATCATTTTGTTAAAACACAACATGAATTAATTTTTATATTTTGAGCGTTTTATTTAAACTAAAAACTAAACACTCGTATTTTCAAACAAATATCTAAATATTATTAAAAAAGAAATCTTATGACATCGTCTTAAATAATCTGGATCATTGATTGTATTTCAATTTTATTTTTTCCACCCTTAGATCAAATTGCTGACATCATCTTCCCTATGTGGAATGTATTTAATTCCAATAAATGTTTTCCAATCGTCAAACAATAACTTACATTTATTGAAATGAAATGTATTTAATTATAATAAAAGATTTCCATATTTTAAATCTTGAATTTTTATGAAGATTTTTATATGCTCAATATAAAAGCATATTACTAACAGACAATTTCAATCAAGACATTAATGTTGGAATCCTAAGTCGAGTAGGACTTGGAGACCAACCTAGTTTTTAGGAAATCATAAACAAGTTGGTTTATAGTTTCCTAATTGTAATCTAATTACAAGTCGGTAGTTAAGATTATATATACATTGTTTTAGGTCGAGCTATGATTATTGAAAAACATTGTAAACACCATGAGTTTTTGAGTGATATTCTCACAATAATCAAAGAGTTATTTTGATTAATATAATTGTGTTTACATATTCTGATCTTTAATTGGTATCAGAGCTTGAGTTAAGAAGTCGTGAGACCAAATTTCTAACTTATTGACAAGCTAGGTCAACATGGCTGATGCAGGGGGCGACGGAGGACCTGCTCCGGTGATTGTGAAAGAAACCGGATCAACTTCTATTCAATGTCCCATGCTCACTTCTACTAATTACACCGTCTGGGCACTGAGGATGAAAGTAGTGCTCAGAATTCACAAAGCTTGGACACCGATTGACCCAGGAACAGACGGTAATGATGAAAAAAATTACCTGGCAATCGGATTGTTGTACCAAGCAATACCAGAATCGTTGATTATGCAAATAGGTGATGTCGAATCAGCTAAAGTCCTCTGGGATGAGATCAAAGCTCGTCATGTTGGGGTTGATCGAGTGAAGGAGGCTCGCCTTCAAACCCTAAGCTCTGAATTCGACAGAATGAAGATGATGGAATCAGAATAGATCAATACTTTTGCGGGAAAGTTGTCCGGAATTGCATCTCAATCAGCAGCACTTGGCGAAACAATTGAAGAATCGAAGATGGTTAAGAAATTTCTTAAATCCTTACCGAAGAGGTTCATCTATATTGTAGCCTCCCTCGAACAAGTTATTGACCTGAAAACTGTTGGATACGAGGATGTTGTTGGTTGTCTGAAAGCATACGAAGAAAGAGTAAAGGAAGAGGATGCCGATGGGAGCGATCAATCGAAGGTACTATTTGTAAAATCAACCGGAGATAGAGATGGGTCGTTGTCTGGTGGTGCATGCGCATCGAGGTTACACAGTGGAACGAAAGGAAAGTTGAAAGGGGAAGGTGGATCCGGTGGATATAATCAAAACAATGGATCCGGATTTGGGTCAGTTGGATCGAGTGGGCCCAAAACAAATCGTAGCCGACAAGGAAATAAATACAATAACTCATCACAAGCCTAAGGTGGGGAGCCCAATTCTAATTCTAATTGCAAAAATTGTAATTGTTGATGTGACAAGAATCGGAAAAATAGGGAAAAAGACTGATCTACGGTGGTTTGTTTTCAGTGTGACAAATCGGGTCACTTTGCGTCTAAATGTACGGAACGACTCTAAAAATTACGAGAATGTGATTTTTCAGAACGTGACGACAGCGACGAGTCCGTGTTCTAAAACCGGATCAGGAGTTGAAGAATTCTTTAGAAGGACATAGAGATTCGGGGGTGATTGTTGGAATCGTAAGTCGAGTAGGACTTGGAGACCAACCTAGTTTTTAGGAAATCATAAACAAGTCGGTTTATAGTTTCCTAATTGTAATCTAATTACAAGTCGGTAGTTAGGATTATATATACATTGTTTTAGGTCGAGCTATGATTATTGGAAAACATTGTAAACACCGTGAGTTTTTGAGTGACATTCTCACAATAATCAAAGAGTTATTTTGATTAATATAACTGTGTTTACATATTCTGATCTTTAATTAATATCAACCATTAATATAAATCCGTTTATATTAGTATACCATTAATATAAAATCTATTTTTATTAGAAAATCATTAATACCAAAAAATCATATTCAAATTATCACATACATATACGATTCATCATTGAATCCGCGGCTCACACTTATTTTCAATCATTTCTTTTCTTCAAACCTTTTCCTGCAACATCATTCTTATTGCTTATAACTTCCATCATCTTTCTCTGCATCAAACATTCGCTCTTGTGCACTAGAAGGTGAGTACATTCTTTCGCTTTTTATATTTTTTTCGATTATTTTTTTGTTTCTATATCAAATATATGTATTCATATATTTCGATTTTATTTGTAACAAATTACATGAAATCTGTTAACTACTTTTTTGAAACTTTTCAAACAAACATGAAAAGATATTACGTACCTTTAACAAAACAGAACTAAACTATCTTGGGAACTAACATTAATTACGAAAATGTTACTTTTATATATTAGAGTTTATTATGATTTTTCTTTTATGTTATAAGAATCCAGTTAATTTTGACATTATTTTAAAATATCATTGAAATTATTATGTTTTCGTATATCATACCAACCTACCTTTTTATCTTTATATAGTAACAATAAAACTTATAAATTTGCACAACAAATATACATATTTCGAATTTTATAATATTATTATACCTTACAAAATACAACTCCCTCTAAAATAATTTTCGCCAGTAATTTCCTCCATAATTTCACCAAATTTAAATTTGTATTTTCTTTTTATAAATTTTTTTAATGATACTGATTTTTTTCCTCCAAAAGTATATCAAGCATTTACGTCTTAGATAATGTTATCCCATTATTATTATTACTTTCCAAAAATATATTCGTTTAATGAGAAATTTGATTTAATGAAGGAAGTAAATGTTAATTAAAACGAGATATATATTCCACAATTATTACACGGGTTTATTAAAAAAAATTAATATCGAGGTGTAAACATTAAACATTTTTAAAGTGACATTTCAAAATGCATACAAACGATGATGTTGTACAATGAAATATAAAATTGAATAGACTGAAAAAAAAAACTATTAAGATAATCAATCTTGAAAAAACATAGTTATGAAAAATTATAAGATATTAAGAGATTTGCAAAAAGTACAATTAGTAAAAACGTTACGGTTATTAGAAAAAAAAAATCGTTAAGATTAGTAAAAATACAATATATAAACTAAATTATCACAATAGTAATGAAATGTCATTATTTGATATTTCATATAATTGAAAGATATACCAAATTACATTGATGGTATACTAAAATTATTCAAAGTTACACTAAAACTAACGCAAAGTTCTTGTGAACACTACATAATTAATTTAAAATAAACCAATCATGATTTAGAAAAGAATCTCTATTAATAATATACTAAAATTAAATATATATAACATTTAACATTCAATAAATTATATTATATGACTTTATTTGAATAAATGAAATAATTGTTATTAGTTAATGTAGTGGAAAAAACAGTATATTGGTTGTTAATATATGTTTAAATTAGGTAACCTTATTATGAAATGAAAGTGTAATTAAAATGCTTATAATTATATAATAATATCATAACTAATAAAACAAAAAAATGTTGTCCGCAAAGTGGTCATTCAATGGTTAAAGATATTTAGCTTTTTTAATGTATTTTCTACACTTTTCAATAATACCAATAACTATATATATATATATATATATATATATATATATATATATATATATATATATATATATATATATATATATATATATATATATATATATATATATATAATCATTATACAATATCTGTAAACAATTATATGTTTTTATGCGTTTCGCGCGTTTAAAACGCGGGCTATAATCTAATTTTTTTGTTTAAACTAACATCTTTTGTCGAAAGCTAGAAGCTTTCAAATGTTACGTGTCAAATACGTACAATATATCATCCTAAACATCATTTAAAGGATAGTTTACAAAATAATGTGATATTAACATCACTCTTCCTCAAGTTAACCATTCATATATCAAATTATCAGTAGTGTACACCAAATAATAACATATACATCTAAAGGCACAAAATTCACACAAACACATTCAAAATGTCTAAAACCTCCGATAAAAAAAAATCAAATCCAAGATCCCATTCATAAAACCGAATAAAAAAAACACTCAAAAAAATATAAAAGAAAAATTAATCAAGAACACGTCAAAAGTCGCTTAATGCCGGTTTTTTGATCCGATGTAAGTCTTGAAGGAAACTTGATAGTAAACTTAACTCTTAAGTTCCCTTTCTTTGTGGGTTCTTTAGGCGTAGGCATCCCTTCTCCTTTGACAACTTCTTCATAATTTGGGGAAATTACAGAGTTTATGGGAATTGTTAAGCTTCTTCCATCAAGTGTTGAAACTTGCACAATATAACCGGTTAAAGCTTCACATAATGATATCTTTTGGGTCATAACAAGATCATTACCATCTCTTTTTAACACCGGATGCGGTTTTTCATCAATTATGAAAACAAGATCCGAAGGAATCACTCCTCGCCCTTCGTTTCCTTTCTCCGGGAATGTTATTTTTGTGCCTTTTTTCCACCCCGCTTTTATATCTATTGTTAAAATCTCTTCAATTGTAGTCGATCTCCTAAAATCAGAACAATTAGTATTTTGTCCTTTTGAATGTATCCGTAAAAAAAATTTACTCTTTTACTAACCCCTGAGCTGATACATTAGCCCAGAAGAATCATGTAAGATATAAATCAGGTACATAGTAACCTGCTAAGTGACCGACATAAGAATCTAGTATCTATGAATCAGTCAATCTATATTAGAACTGAAACTCCCATACAGTGTGATTTCACACGGACCGTGTGATTTCACACCGGATAGACTTTTCAAAGTATAATGTGCTGAAAATTGATTGGACGATACTATAAATGGATAGATTTTTTTCATAATACGAGGGCAGTGCATTGTTATTTCTTGCATTTAACGCGACAATTATAATCCATGACATGTAATGAAACAAGTGATAATGAAATTGAATGCATAATTTGAGTTGAGAAATTTGGAAAGTAAAATCAAAATCAGAACTCAAACTCACCCAGTATGATCAGCAACATCTCTTGAAATCTTCATCTTCTTTGTAGTTCCTTTATACAAATCCTCCAAGCTACATGGCAATGGTCGCTCAATTGTCGCGGCTTTTCTACAGGGCATACTGGCGGAGGCGGAGAACCCTTCTCCACCACCACCACCACCACCGCTTCTGAACTGGGCAAATGGATCTTCATTGAAAATACTCCGGGAAAATGAACTTGATGAACGTGATCCTCTCATGTCCCTCATTCCCCCAAATGGGCTCGAGTGCCCAAAAAACTCTGAAAAAATCTCATCTGCATTTCGAGGATTAAACCTAAATGTCGCAGAGCCTCCATCTGACATGCCGGAAAACGCACCAGGACCCGGTGGTGGCGCCTGCCCCTTCAATCCATCCTCGCCGTACTGATCATAAATGGCTCTCTTTTTCGGATCACTCAAAACCTGAACGTATATAATTCCGATCTAATTTCAGTAATCGATTCAAAAAGTTTATCGATGCATTAAACCCTTGCTTGAAAATCACGTATTCGGAAAATTTAGGTTTAGATATATGTAAATGCACATTGATCGGTGTGAATCTAAACCCAATTCAAATTATAATAATCGGTTTCAAAAGTCTATGAATTCAATACATTGATCGCTTTGAATGTATATACCCTATTCAATGTCAAAAATTCATACAAATTCAGTTGAAAACCTTGTTAAATTGACAATTATATGAGATTCGTTACATGTCGGCATTGAAACACATATGTTGATCAATTAATTTCAGAATACATACATCGTAGGCTTCAGAGATGGTTTTGAATTTGGCTTCGGCTTCTTTTTTGTTATTAGGGTTCTTATCAGGGTGCCATTTCATGGCGAGTTTACGATAGGTTTTCTTGAGGTCATCGTCTTTAGCATTGCGGTCCACCTGAAGAACCTTGTAGTAATCCACACCCATGGCTGCTCTCTAACTCTTTCTTTCTCTCTGTATATAAAAGTAAACTTGGTGATGAGATTTGCAGCTGGATGGTGTTTGTTGGGGATTCAGGAAATGACTCTCTCGCTTTCTCTGTTCCTTGTTGTTGGCAACAGAGGATGAATGAAGGAGTGTATATTTGAGAAAGGAATGAATGAATCAACGAATAAAAAGACAACACCGAGACCCCAGTCTATAATTTTATATTAATAATATTTTATAGAGTTGATATTACAAAAATGTTAGATTATTTTATTTTTTATATTTTTAAACCTAAGTAAATTATTTTATGAAAAAATTTCTTAGGCTACTCTATCCAGGTTCAAAACGGAAGATCATCACACTCTTTCTTTCAATCTATCCAACAACATTGGATCTACTACCGGGATTCCTATTCTTTTTCCGCAAGATTAAGAAGTATGGGCGCTACACTTCGAAGACTACGTGCTTAGTCTTGAAGATCATGGTTCCTTGATATGGGAGTCAATAACCCAGTAGACGTTTGCTCACACTGCAACAAGGAAAGTCATCAAAACTCAAGCCGAATACAACGCTCTTCTTATTGAACAAACGAACATTCCTCAATATGAAAAGAAGAAGTTAATGAGTAACGTCAAGGTAATGAGGATAATCAGGTTCGCTCTTCCTCTAGACATGTTTCGTCTGGTGAGTTCTTGTGAAACAACGAAGGAGATATGGGACAGGTTAAAAGAACTCTATTCAAGCGATGCAAATCTTGAACATTCAGTTCAAACATTAATTCTTTCGGAGTTTGGTTCTTTTGCTCAAAAGCAAGATGAGAAAGTTGATCAAACATTTAAACGTTTTAATCATCTTTTAAGCAGGATGTTAAAACACAAAATCAGGCGTGAAACGATAGAGCAAAAGGTGATGTTCATGAACGGTTTGAGATCAGAATGGAAAGCAGTGGTGTCAACCGTAAAAGCTCATGAATAGATTAAGAATTATACTTTGGTTAAGCTAGTGGGAATTCTTAGATCCCACGAAGACGAAGTGACGAAAGATGTTAAGCTTGTCTCCAACATGGGTTCGTTGGCCCTAGTAGCAAAGGGAAAAAAGGTAGCAAAATAAGATTTAGAGTCAGATCTCTATGATTGTAAACTTACGAAAGAAGAATGCACTCTGATGGTGTCAAATCCCAAAAAGTTTTCCAAAAAGAATTTTGGACGCCTTAAAAACAGGAATTGACAAGGGAACTACAGTTCGGACAAAGCAAAGGATAAGAGCCACACCAACTCTCAAAAGGATAAGGTGAAGAAAGAAAAGAAGCTAATGGGAGATTCCGGCTATGACTGCAACTATTGTCATGGCAAGAATAATTTGGCCAATGAGTGTATGTTGAGAAGAATGAGTGAGATGAAGGATGAAGAAGATGATGAAGCTTACTATCTTCGAAAGATAGAAGAGCTTAGAAAGAAAAATAGTGTTGATAGTGCTAAACCTGTTTAGATTGTGCAGGAGGATGTTGATAATTTTGGACGTGTTGAAGTCTAGTCAATAGATTCAGAAGACGAGGAAGTTAGGAATCCCATGCATGGTGGATGCTTCGTAGTGAAGTCTGGAGTCCCTGAGTACGAGGGAAGTTGCTTGATGGTTCGTAGTGATGTCTCGGAGTAGAGAGGATACGCCACTGACAGTGCGCAGGCCGCTGACAACTTTTTTGCTGCAAGACCTGTTTCAGAACAGTTCAGTGAATGTGAGAGAGTCATCACTAAGGTACAATGTATTCTCCATTCTCTTAATATTCCAGTCACTCGTTACGAATATGAATTAGACGATTTTTATTTTACTGTCTCTAGTTTTAGTGATATCTTAAAAAGAACATGTTTAAGCAATTCTAACCTAACTGATCAAATCAGCAGGATAACAAACAAGAGTGACGAGAGACGGATATGGATAGAGAAGTTGGAGTTAGAGCTGACTAGGTCTAGGGATGATGTTATTGATTTGAAAAGAGACAATTTAGCGCTTTTAAAACAAAGAAATATTTTATGTTTGATTGCTAAGAGGTTATATTTTAACATTACCCAACTGCATCTTGACTGTGAAATAGGGAAAAAGATACAGAAAATGATTACCCTTTCTCGAATTGAAAGGGGATGAAATCGATCCAGAGTGTTATAAGTGCGAATCCACTATGTCCTCGGATGATGTTTTTGAATCTTATAAAATTAGGCTTGACAAAATTGAAGCATATATTCAGTACAAAGAACATAAAAGCATGTTGAAACAAATGTTGGATGAAAATGATAAAAGAACACATTGAATCTAATACTGTACAGAAATTTCACTCTTTATGCACAAAATTGAGTTCGGAAAACACTTTTGATGCTGAAATGATTCTGAATTTGACGAAAGTGACATGAGTGAGATCTTCGTAGAGGATGAGATCGATTGTTCAGCTTTTGTAGAAAATGAGGATGTGCCAAAGAAAAAGTTGATTTCTGGAAACTCAGTTGATTATGTTTGTATTGTTGAAAATAATGGTTCGGATGTTTTAAAAGCAAAAGCTATAGTATTTCCGAAAGTACAAATCGTCCCTAATCAAGTTTTCGTAAAAAACGGACTGGACAAAAATCAAACATCCCAACTAACGTCCTTAGTAGATGATGATAATGTAGATGGTTGCGATAAATTCTTTTGGTCAGGACCAATTGATAACTCTGATGAAACCAAAGGTCTTTCCGAAATAACCTCTTGGAAAACCAAAGGGAGATATTTCGCATAACCATTGAATTGTGTTAACTCTTGTTTTGATAAAGCTAGTCCGCGTGGCACCAAAGATGTCCCAAATGAAACATCTTACGAACAGACTGACTTACCTGTTAGAAAATATAAAGCTAAAGCCAAAATTTATAAGTCAGCCGAGGAACATATTGCCAATAAAAGACAACTAAATTCTAGATATCAGAAAAATCTAAAAGAAAGAAAGCGATTAAGGAAATCTAAAAATTCCAATTTAATTAACCCAGAAAAATTCTCAAATCAAAATGCGAAATTCTCTCAAAATCCGGAACCTAATTCGTCTTCAAAGGCACAATCTTCAACTCCACAGGTTTCAAAACCAAAAGTTTTTCTGAAACCATAATTTTCAAAACAAACGAAACCTTTGGAAAAGACAAAACCTTATTTTTCTCCAAAAACAAATGTTTCAAAAAATGTCAACACATCGAAAGATGTTAAGGGAAAAGGAAAAGCTGTTTCAGAACCTGATATTTCATTCAAGGAATCCAAAACAAACTTGCACAAGGAGGAAAAGAAGTTCATGAAGAAGGTAGCTAAAAAAGTAATTGAAACTAAACATAGACATAATCATTTTAAAGAAAAGAATTCCAAAGATAATAGGATTGTTGTTTTCAAAATAACTAAAGGAGAGAATTCCACTTTGATAAAAAGATTGTACTAGGTTGATGTAGCTATAAGTTTTCATGTTCTTAAGAAAACCTCACGAAGACCCAAACAACTTTGGGTTCCTAAATCTCTCTAAATTTTGTAGGTGATTCGTGACGAATAGGACAACTCAGAATGGTATATTGATAATGGTTGTTCGTGTCACATAACTGGAAGGAGAGAAGAGCTGAGGGAATTCTTATCACTAATCGAAGGAGGCAAAGTGAAGTACGAAAATAATGCCATGAGATAGATCTAAGGAAATGGCTTGATCACAAATGGAAAATTCTCCATTCGCAAGGTAGCATATATGGAAGGCTTGCAACATAACCTGATATGTGTTTTTTAATTGGTTGCATGTACAGGGATGAAAGTTTCATTCGATGATGAGGGATCTAAAATTATAGAGAAGAAAAAAAGGCAATACTTCTGAAATCCAAAAGAAAGGGATAGATGTTTCTTTTGGATATAAAGTCGATCACAGGAAAGCCTTCAATATGCCTTCTTACGAAAGCATCTTCGGATGATAGTTGGTTATGGCATCGAAGGCTCTCACATTTCAACTTCAAGGACATTAACAAACTTGTACTTGGCGATGTTGTACGAGAACTACCTCTTATGAAGTTTGAGAAGGAACATCTCTGTGATGCTTGCAAGCTAGGAAAGCGAAGCCGAAAGAGTCATTTGACTATCATCAACACCAAAGTGATTGAGCCACTTGAACTATTACATATAGATCTTTGTGGTCCTTTTGCCATCGAGAGTATTGGTGGTAACAAATACATTTTAGTTATGGTTGATGACTTTTCCAGATTTACTTGGGTTTATTTTCTTAAATAGAAATCAGATGCAACTTCCAAGCTTAAGGACTTTATCAAGCAGATCGAGCTTCAATTGCAAAAGCTAGTTTGGAAAATTCGCAGTGATAACGGTTTGGAATTCAAAAACCAAATGTTTGAATAATTCCTGACTTAAAAGGGAGTTGTTCATAACTTCTCTGCTCCTTATACTCCTTAGCAGAACGAAGTCGTTGAAAGATGAAACCGGTCTGTTTGCAAAGCTACGAGGACTATGTTATCTTTTGCGAACTTGCCACTTTATTTCTGGAATGAGGCTATCGGAACTTCTTGCTTCACTCAGAATCGATCTCTCATCAATAAAAGATTTTCAATCAGTCCTTATGAGATTCTAAATAAACGAAAACCTAATTTTAAGTTATTTCGTGTTTTTGGTTCCAGGTGTTTTGTCTTCAATTCTAAAGAGCAATAGAAGAAGTTTGATGTGAAAACAGGTGTTTTGGGTTCCAGTAAAACTTTCTCTTCCCAATGGAAAGGGATCAGTCATAGTCAACTCGGTTGGCCAAATGATAAAGAGAAAGGCTAAGTCTGAGATAGTCCCATGTATCAGTACCAAAGAGTCTGTATATTCCTATTGCCAAAGGAAGGTGCATTGGTTGCGAACCTACCAAATTGACCTGAAAGATCATTAGGATGGTAAATTCAAAAGTTTGACTCTACTTCAGGTAGAGTCCACTGTCTAACTCTATTAACTTCCTATTTCAAGATTCTTATTACATAATGTGACTGGGTCACATGTTGATGTTTTAAGAATCAAAGAAAATAGAGGAAGCTTAAAGGAAGTATATGTTGATTCAGATCGCGAAGATGGATTTCATTCACATGGTTTGGTGATCAGAATTTTGAGTTGTTGCTTAAGAGTTGTGATATATTGCTTAGGAATAATTAACATCAAGGTTTTATTTACATATGCACTGTAAGGATAAGTTTTTCCGCAAAGTTTAAAAATAAAAGGAATTTTTTTTTAATTTTATTTATTTTAAAATATCCTTACAATGACATTTGTGGAAATTTGTTGTTTATTTGATTCCATTAATAGCAAGAGTGGAAATATTAATTTGATTCTCTCATTAGTGCTAGTGTCTAAATTTACCGAACAAGGAAAGATTCTCATCAACCAAGTTTCAGTTGGATAGAAACTTGGAATCATGCAAGTTGAAGTGTATGATGAATGATAATTTTCATCTTTCGGAAAATTAAGACTAATTCATTGTTCACATGAATATATGAGTTAAGTGAAGGACTAAGGGATCGAGTACACACTCTTGTGGACTGGTCAAGTCCACCACAAAGATCGTTAAGACTATTCGTCATGATTTACTAAAGTGTAGTAAATATGGTTATACTTACAAGCGTAAGTATAATTCTGAGACATCGGAAAAGTTTCAATGTATGGCATAGCAAATAAGAAGAATCAAATTAGGCAGAAAGATAAAAGTTTCTCAAATCTGAAAAGATGGGAGAGTGCTTTAGTATCATGTTTTGTGATCATCTTAATGATTAAAGAACCATATCATCATTGGTCTTCTAAGGACATCTTAGTGCACTCTTATGGCTAAGAAGAGGAGCCATGAATTGTTGAAATGGTTAAATCAAGAAGATGAGTCATACTTTGTTGCAAAACAAGTCATAGAGTCATACTCCAAGATTGTAACTTGAGTGAAACATCTGAAAGAAGGTTTATAATACTTTTCAAATGTAAGAGTGAAATGTTTTCTACTCTTGTACACTTGAATATGGTAAGTCGTGATGTTTTGGATAAAACAAATACTAATTAAGGCCAATTGTGTGAAGTGTTTGTCTTGATAAAGAATTCGCACTATCTCTTGAAAATTTGGCAAGACAGTCTTATGTGTAAAGGGGATAGTGGGAGTCTTAAAGATGCAAAAAGAATTTCAAGATCTAATCAAGGGTAAACACCTGTAGTTTAAAACTAGCACGCGACGTAAGGTTTATAACCTATCGTGTTGACATATTTCTATTTCTGTGCTTATTCTAGTTAAAGTTGGTTTTGCATATGAGTTATGAGAGTTCTCAATTGGTTGCATAACAACTTGGAAGCAATGGCAGACCCTTGTGCTGCCAGGTGCCAATAATTTAGGATTGCACAAGTTCAGTCCATATGAGTTTGGATTTGTCACTAACCTTGTCTTATGATTATGGTTTGACATATTCACATGGATAGGAACTCATACACCATAAAATCTAAGTGTCATAAGGTTTCTCTCTGATTCATGAAAATGATGGTGAGGAAACGCATTCACTAAGTAGATTTTAAGTAGATAGAAATTGTGATATTTGCATTCTCAAAGTTGTTAGTGGAGCATGTGTGGTTAACCGACACATTAACATGGACTTGTGAAAAATGGAAAAGGTCTAAACAATTGAAACTATGATTGCGGCATCCCTTTTCATAGTTTCAAAAAATTGTTTAGACACACATGAGTTATCTAAGGAAAGGTGTGTGGTTTTGATAAAGTCTTATCAAAACATCTCGTATCAGAAATCTGAACTTTGGTAAGAAAGTCAATAAAGTATTGATTTCTAGAAGTTCAGCTGATTTATGTGACATGTCAATGCTAGTGGGAGCATAAGTGTTATGGTAATAATCATCATGTTAGTGGGAGCATGATATTTATGATTAGTATTGCAAGATAACAATGTTAATTATAGAAAACAAAAGTTTAAATTCGTGAAGTTGCAGAGGTTGAAAAGTTGTTTTGCTAGAGCATTCCGCCACTTTTTGGCAACTTTCATTTTCAACCCGATTCACCGCCTATGTGCTCTTTACGCCCAGTCATTCCGAAGTGTGTACTTTGTCACACTCCCTGCCTTCCAAAGGTGCCTAGAGGACGGGCTAGACGCAACAGAGCGACGACCCAGGAGCGGATACCCTACCGGCCGGGGGGGGGGGGGGGGGGAGACGGCCATCTCAAGACACATCACAGCCTACAGGCAACACTGGCGAGACTTGGGAAGGCAACCCAATTGGGAGTCAGAGGATCCATAGTACCTACAGCCTCCCAGACTTCATATTCAGGGAGAGGAAATTATGCTTCATTTCAATTCTAAAAACTTAGATTGAGGTTTTAATCATCTTTAGTCAAGGATATATATATATATATATATATATATATATATATATATATATATATATATATATATATATATATATATATATATATATATGAATTTTATGTTGGAATGGCTCAACATAAGTAAATTCTATATATGGGTCCAGTATTTGTGTTCTAAAATTTGATTATGATTACGGCATCCCTCTTCATAATCTGAATTATGTGAACTTGGTAAATAGAAATAGAAATATTATAGCAAAAGATTGGTCTAGTATCATGTCTTTATGTGAGACATCATGAATCGTGTCCCATATGCTACGGATATAGGGTCGATTGCATGTGCTATAATATTCATTTGTTCTAAATTTTTCAAAATGCCTAGAGCATTAAGAGGGAAAAAGTACTAAAACTAGATATTACTAATTTGATTAAGCAATTATCAAGAACAAATCTAAGGTTTACCATAGATTGGTTGCTCAAGGATAGTTGGAAGTATAGTGTTAGATTTTTTGGAGGAGACCATATTGACATATTTTGAAAAGAGGCATCTCTTGTTCATAAGTGATAGTCAAAATGGAATGTTTCATAGATGGGAATTATTCAATCCGTGTAAGATTAGAAAACTTAAAGCAAGAAGGATGTTTCCATGGAGTTGATCTCCATTAGAATACTCTGTAATGTTTGTTGACAAGTTTTTGTGACTTTGTGCATAATCATTACAAGAGGATCAGTGCATATAAGTTTAAAATCTAACATATTTCGGTAAATGGTAGGAATTTGGAATTCTTGCATTTGTGGTAAGGATTTGGGACTGTGAAATAAGAATCATTGGAAGTATGTTCAATCGATCTATTCCATAAAGAAAAGATCATAGACAAACATAGCGTGGATACTTGGTGTATGGCATGGCTAGTGTTCAGAAAAAACATAGTGTACATGCTTGGAGCATGAGACAACTATTGTTTTAATTCATGTATAAAGTTGATAATTTGAAACAGTATGCAATGAATAATGTGTAATCAATTTGGTGATAAATAAAAGGTGTTCCATTTATATTCATAAGTTCTGAGACCATATTGGATTCGATTATTCTTGTGTTTCACTTTGCATGTTTTGACTTCCAGAATAACTAGGTCGTTCTTCCTGAATGACTAAGTTATTCAAACTATCCACAGTCGGTCATATGTTGGAAGTAGATATGAATCAAGACTGTCATGAAGCTGGATTGTAGATGTCCAAGGTATGAGACATAGCAAGTGGTGCTACAGCATTCATGAGTACTCATAAGTTCTAAGTATTGGATTTAACCCACGCTCATTTGAATCACTTCATGGATTTTATCACGAGTGATCATGAGACGATAATATCTTATATTCTTCAAAACCTAGAGATATGAGTTGTTTATACATTGATAGCACGAAAACACATTGGTAACTTGATGTTATAAAACGTACATTTGTGTATGATTCAACAAGTAGTAGAACAAGCCATATAAGTCGAAGTTTATCCATTCCTTTTACCTTTGGGATAAAAGCGATATCTGTGGGCCCCTTGATGATTTAATGATGACACTGTTGGATTAGTATCTAAGTCCATAAGTATTTTGGTATGTACTTGACCCGATGGTGCATGGTCCTTTTGGGTTGCCTTCACCAAAGCAACTTGATAGGATGAATTATAGAGAGAAAGGATTAAATATGATTTATTAATATATTATGGGAATAATATATTAAAGGAGAAATCATATTGTTTAATTAATATTAGTCAAGAATTAATTAGTAATTAGTTTTGTGACTAAAAGAGATTAATTAAACTTAAGGGACTGTAATTGTAATTATAAGATAATTGCAATTTGGGCCATGGATTGCCTTATATTAAGGGATGGATGAATTCTAATGGGAAACCCATAAGGAAATCGTCCATGGGCTTAGTTAAAGGAGTCCATGAGTTGCTTAGGGCTTAAGCATCCAAATTAGGGTTTCCTTGTTAGATAACCCTAATAGCCCAACTATATAAAGACCCTTTAAGGCTCAAAAACGTGGCTAAGCTTCTTGTTAGGGTTACACACATTTTGGGCAGCCTCCAACCTCTCTCCTCTTCATCCTCTTGCTTATGGTGTTTGTGAACCATTAGAGGAGTGACACTTGTGACTCTAAGTTTTCCAAAGTCAATTCAAGGTGGAATTAGGATTGTTATTGCTACATAACAATCAAGGTAATATCTTAAACCTAATTATATGTTAATATGATCACTTGTATGCTAGAATTAGGGTTTATAATCTTGGATTCAAATCATGTACAATAGAGAAACCTAGATCCAAGCATTAGGGTTTGTATGAGCACATAGGATGTCTTATCACCATAACCCATCAGTAGTATCAGAGCCTAGGATGGTTTCAATTGTATTGATGCATTGTATATCTAAAAAAATTCGATTTTGGTGTTCTAGAGGCTGGACTCGCCGAGTCCATAGCTGAACTCGCCGAGTCCAGGGTGACTCGACGAGTCTAGGCTTGACTCGACGAGTCCAGGCTTGACTCGACGAGTCAACTCGTCAGATAGTGCTTATCTCGGGATATCTTGCTGTTTTTGCATTAGGATAGTTACCTTATCATGTTAGATCAATATTAATCCGATTATATGATATATTTGACTGTTTTTTTTTATCTAAATGAAGATATTTATCAATTAATAAGATAATTGTTTCCTTATAAGATAATTGATTAATTATTTTGAGTAAATTGATAAATTGTTTTGTAAGAAATCATTAAATAAATCAAATATGGATAATTATGTGATTAAATGTTAATTTAAAATTATTTGTTATTTGATCCTTGTTGTTATGAAAAGTTTCATATTTTCCCCTTTAGGTTTTATAGTTTAAATTTGAACCCAAAAGTTTTGTTGTTTTGAAATTTAAATAGTTAAAACCATAATGTTTTGAAAAAGGTTTCAAAACTTGCCCTTAAGTTTTGGAATTTAAATTTTGATTAAAAAAATTTAATTTTGATGTATATTTAAATTCTAAACCCTAATGTTTTGAAATGTTTCAAAACTTACCCTCAAGATTTGGAATTTAAAAGTTGATTAAAAGTTAATTAGAAATGTTAAATTCTAAAACCCTAGTAATGTTTTGAAAAAGTTCAAATCACACCCTTATGGTTTTATTAATTAATTAAAGTGTATAATTAAAAGAAGTTTAATAAATCCATAAAACTTTAGGTTTACAATTTAATTGAATTAAAAGTATAATTGTTAAATTTGATCACCTAGTATTTTAAAAGTGTAAAATACACCCTATACTATATATAACATTAAAAGTCTAACATTATATATGTATGAGTAAAAGTCAGTCTTACCGTTAGTAGGCCTCATTCACGAAGCTGGTCTATAAGGGTTGTTTAAGGAAATTACCTATAAAATGACGATTGAATGGGTATCCACTCTTACCCACCGCACTCTTGACTAGTGGATGGTCGTTAGCCGAACGAGTAGGATAGGACGAAACCTTCCATTATAAGTATAATGAAATACAAAGTAACTAAATGTTTTGCAAATTCCTAATCTTAGTTACTTAGGCAAAAGTGAATTGATGCAATTCCATGAAATTACACTTTGTGCCCTTGCGAAGACGTTAGTGGAGCGTGTGTGGTTTACCGGCACACTAAATGGTTCTAAGCAAAGGTAGCAAAGGGTGACTCAATGTTTGTCATAGTTCGGTGGAGCGTGTGTGGTTTACCGGCACATCAAATAGGTGACTGTAACATGTGAGGGCACCATGTAAGTTTGCATGGTTATTCACACCCGCTTTGTGATCCTCGACATCCCAGTCACAAACGAGAGGGGCATATCGAGATTTAAACATGCCATTAAAATGTTCAATGAATCTCAAAGGATCTAGGATTTTTCATAGATTTAAAACTTAAATTTCTTTTTCGTTTTTCATGGTGGAAATTAGTGAATCGTCATTCACTTACCTTCAAATATTCTGCAACTAGATTACGACATCCCTTTTCTAGGTTGTAGCGTATTGTGTTGGGTTCTAGTCTTAGTATCTCATTTGGGTAAACTAAGGACTCAATCGATCAACTAACTTGAATTTGTTTTCTACCGTTTTGTAGATGTCAAAGTTCGACAACTATGGTCTTCCCAAATCCCGTGGAACAAGCATTCCACATGAAGATGATATTCCATGATTCGATTGAGGAACAAGAAATCATGCTTCACTTCCTCCTCCTCCTCCAATTATTCTCCCTAACCCACAAGATTGTAAAATTGAAAGGTTCAATATCACTCAAGCCCTTTTGGCAAGTAAACATAAAGAAGGAAATTCGGTGTGTGCACACGTCTTAGGGATGAAGTCACACATTGATAGGTGAAGAATGATGGGATCCGTTGTCGGTGAAGAGATGGCTGTTGATTGGGTTCTTCAGTCACTTCCTAACTCGTATAGTGAGTTCGTAAGAGAGTACTATATGATGAACCACGACGTGACCCTTATTGATCTCACCTATATGCTTATTGCTGCTGAATCAGCAATGGTTTGGCGCAATAGAAAAGCAAAGTTGATTGGCGAATCTGCCTTCAAGACCTCTATGGATATAGACAATGGCAATGAAAGACATGCAATGATCGAAAAGTTTGATCATAAGAGAAAGGCGATGTCTGAAGTAGTTCCATGTGTTGTTCCAAAAGAGTCAAATTGCTTTTATTGCCAAGAGAAGGGGCATTGGAGACGAAGTTGCCCTATTTACCTAAGAGATGAGAGAGTCAAACGTATGATTACGCTTCAGGTAAAATACACTATCTAACTCCGCTAAGTTCCTATTCATTGATTCTTAATACATGATGTGATAAGATTGCATTTGAATGTTTTGCAGGATCGGTGAAAAGAAAGGAAGCTTGATAAGAGAGCAAGATGAATCTAATCACAAGAGGTGGATCTCGATCGCATGGACTTGAGGATTGGATTTTGAGCTTAGATAGTTATGATAGAGTTGTTAGAAATTTTCCTTTTACATAGTTTTCAATAGATTTTGCATTGTAAGGACAAATGTTTTTCCGCTGCTTTTATAAATAAAATAAATTTTGTTTGACTTATTTATTTATTTTTTTACTTCCTTGCAATGAAATCGTTATGAAAATTGATGTTTGCATATTTCTACAACGAATGGATATGATTCTTAGTTATGTTATTTATGGAAATGTCGAGAATTTACCAAATAGGGAGAGTTTCTCATCGCCCAAATTTCAATTGGACTGAAATTTGGAATCACGCAACTTGGTTGCATGATGAATGAGAAATTTCATATTTGGAAATTAGACAGATTCGTTGACAAAGTGTCAAGTGAAGGACTAGGAGATCGAGTACACAAAGTTGTGTGTTGATCAAGTTCACCATAAGAGTAACAAAAATATTCGTCATGATTTACTAAAGGTTTAGTAAATATGATTATACTTACAGGATTAAGTGTAATTCTGAATTGAATAAAGGGTTTAGATCAATAGTAGAACGAATAAGAAGAGTCAAGTAGGCAGAAAAATAAAAGTTTCTCCATTCTAAGAAAAAGGGAGAGTAGCTTTTATGCTTTATGATAGATCTTAATGATTAAGAACCATATCTCAGTTGATCCTCTAAGTGAGTCTTAGTACAATTGTATGTTTAAGAAGAGGAATCAAGGATTGAAGAAATGGTTAAATCAAGAAGTCTATCATACTTCGTTCCAATAACTAGTCTTAAAGTTAAGATTGTGACAATGAGTGAAAAGTATTAAAGGTTTATAACATTCATCAAATGTGGAAAGTTGTGATGTCTTGAATAAGACAAAGACCGACTAGGACCAATTTATGAAGTGTTTTGATAAAAACTACACTAACTCTTGAATATTTGTTTGTCAAGAAATGGTTATTGACAAAAGAATCTTATATGTCAAGGAGTCAGTGGGAGCCTAAATGGTCTTGAAAGGTTTCAAGAACAAGTCAAATAAACCTTATCGATCATCACTAGCACACGAGTTGAGGTTTACAACCTATCGTGTTGACATTATTTTGTTTTTGTGTTGTTTCCAATTGAGTTAATTATGCATGTGAGTTCTATGAGTTCTCATTTTGAACGCATAAAAGGCAAGACACCTTGATCAATGAAAGGTACATTGATAGGAAAAGGTGAGCTGCTTAACTACTTGGAAGACGTGGTGGGCAGCTATGCTACCATAAGGCAAGAAATCAAGATTAAAAGAGTTCGGTCCATATGAGTTCGAATTTTTCGTAAATTTTGGTTTTGACAAATTCACATGGATAGGAACATATACACCATTAAAATCTAAGTGTCATAAGATTTCCTCCTTCATGAAAATGATTGTGAGGAAATGCTTTCACTAAGAAAGATTTTAAAAAGATAGTGATTGTAAAATTGCATTCTCGAATTCGATTATGGTTACGGTATCCCTTTCCATAATTTGAATTGTGAGGTTTGGCAATTAGTCTTAATTGTTTAGACACACATATGAACTATCGAAGGCAAAGGTGTACAAGTTCAAGAAGCCTTGATAAAAGATTATCAAAGCATTAAGTATTAGAAACATGGACTTAAGAAATTTAATAAGTATTGTTTTTCTGAAAGTTAAGATGTTTATGAATACATGTTGAAGCTAGTTGGAGCATAAGTGTTATGTTTTATAGTAATCATCATGATAGTGGGAGCATAAAAGTTATGATTGTATGATTATTATGCAAAGTTTTGCAAGTTGGCAATATTAATTATAGAAAACAAGAGTTATACCTTGCGAAGTCGTAAGGGTTGTAAAGTTGTTTTGCTATAATTAAGGGAGAGAATATTATGCTTCATTTCAAATCTAAAGGATTAGGTTGAGAAATGCTGATAAATTTAGTCAAAGGTACATAGTGTGTTCTTAAAATTTCGGTTATGATTACGACATTCCTCTTCACAATTCGAATTTTGAGAACATAGCAAATAAAACATTGTGCATCGTGTCCCATACACTTCGGGTATAGGATCGATTGAAAATGCTTTAATGTTTGACCATTCTAAGATTTTCAAAATGTCTAACGCATTTAGAGGGAAAAAGGACTAGAATAGGTTTTGACTAAAATAATTAAACAACTATCAAAGGACAATCGAAAGTTCGACGAGGATTGGTTGCTTGTGAGTAGTTGGAAGCATGGTATTAATGGACCATATTGACATTATTATAAATAGAAAAGATTCTATTAAGAAATGAGTTGTCATATGGAACATATGGAAGCGTGTCCATATTGTGAAGTGAGAATGATTGGAAATGTGTTCAATGTGATCTATTTCACAAAGTAAGAACCATAGGTGAACATTGTGTGCATGCTAGGAGCATGGGATAAGTGTTGTAATTCAAGTAAGAAGTTGATTACCCGAAACGACAAATAATGAGTAATCGATATGGTGATAAATAAAAGGAGTTTTATTTATACTCAAAGGGTTGAGTCCATATGGGATTAGTATTATTCTTGTGTTTCACTTTGCATGTTTTGACTTCCAGAATAATTGAGTTTATTAAGAATAATCGAATTATTCAAACGGGCCACAGTCGTTCAAATGTTGGAAGTAGATATGAATGAAGACTATCGTGAATTGGTGTGTGGATTGTCTAAAAGAGTATTAGACATAAGCAAATGTTTGCTCCAACGTTCATGAGTGCTTATGAATATGAATTTGAGCATTGGATTAAACCCACGCTCACTTGGATCACTCCATAGATTGTATCACGAGTGATTGGTGAGACGATAACATCTTATATTCTTGAAACCGAGATGTGTGAGTTGTATCTTGCTAATCGGTTGTATATTGATAATATGAAAACGCACTAGTAACTTGGTGTTATAAAACATATTGTTGTGTGTGATTCGGTGAGTGAGTGCAAGCAAGCATTGTATCAAAGTTTATCCGTTCCTTTTATCCAAAGAAGGATAAAAGCGACATCTTTTGGGCCCCTCGATGGTTTAGTGATGACAAACGTAAATGCTCGGCCGGGCTAGGGCTAATTTGATTTGTTCAATTAGTCCGTCGTCATAAATCGGAAATCGAGAAATAGTACAAAGAGAATGATTAGAAATCATGTCTCATATGATATCTAGAATGGAGGAATATATGATCCCTTATCTAAGGACACGCGTATCTGATAGAATCAGAGTTGACAGCGGCTTTGGAAAGCTACGATTGCAGATCAGGATCTGAAGTCATACGCATAATAGTTATTAGACTTATCCAAGTGGGAGACTGTTGGATTAGTGTCTAAGTCCATAACAATTTTGGTATGTACTTGACCCGATGGTGCATGGTCCTTTTAGGTTGCCTTCACCAAAGCAACTTGATAGGATGAATTATGGAGAGAAAGGATTAAATATGATTTATTAATATATTATGGGAATAATATATTAAAGGAGAAATCATATTGTTTAATTAATATTAGTCAAGAATTAATTAGTAATTAGTTTTGTGACTAAAAGAGATTAATTAAACTTAAGGGACTGTAATTGTAATTATAAGATAATTGCAATTTGGGCCATGGATTGCCTTATATTAAGGGATGAATGAATTCTAATGGGAAACCCATAAGGAAATCGTCCATGGGCTTAATTAAAGGAGTCCATGAGTTGCTTAGGGCTTAAGCATCCAAATTAGAATTTCCTTGTTAGATAACCCTAATAAACCAACTATATAAAGACCCCTTAAGGCTCAAAACGTGGCTAAGCTTCTTGTTAGGGTTACACACGTTTTGGGCAACCTCCAACCTCTCTCCTCTTCATCCTCTTGCTTATGGTATTTGTGAACCATTAGAGGAGTGACACTTGTGACTCTAAGTCTTCCAAAGTCAATTCAAGGTGGAATTAGGATTGTTATTGCTACATAACAATCAAGGTAATATCTTAAACCTAATTATATGTTAATATGATCACTTGTATGCTAGAATTGTTGGATAAGGTGTCTAAGTCCATAACTATTTCTGGTATGTACTTGACCCGACCCGGCATGGTCCATTTGGGTTGCATGGCACCATGCAATTGGATAGACTAAATGAGAGAAATAACACTTGGAGATTATTAATATATTATAAGTTCTAATATATTAATAATATTATTTGATTAGTTTGATCAAGAATTAATTTAGAATTAATTAAGTGATCAAAAGATAACTAATTAAATATATGGGTTGATTAAGTAAATCATCCATATCTTGTATGGTGGGCTAAAAGGCTCCATGGATCATCAAGTTGGGTTCCACCCATAGGATGCTCCATGGATGCTCCATGGGAGTTACAAACCCATGGGTCATGGAAATGAAGAGTCATGACACATTAGGGTTTAACCCTAGGTGTGTCAACACTATATAAGTAACATGATCTCCTCCCAAATCGGTTACACTAAGAAATAAGAGGGCTTGGCCGATTTTGAAGAGTGTGTGTTCTCTCATAAGTTCTTCCAAGAGCATTTGGTGTTGTGTGAAGCATTTGAGGCATCACACTTAGGGTGCTAGGCTCACAAGGTTTCAAGGAACACAAACAACAACAAGGTAAGTTATTCTATCTATACTTTATGTTAAAATTGTTCCCTATGTATGCTAGATAGGAATATAACCTTGGAATTCAACTTTGCATGATAAATTAGACAAACATAGATCCAAGGTTATTAGGGTTGCATGTACACTTAAGAAGTGTTAGAATGCTCAAAACCCATCAAGAATTAGGGTTTATAGTCTTGGATTCAAAGCATGTACAATAGAGAAACCTAGATCCAAGCATTAGGGTTTGTATGAGCACACAGGATGTCTTATGACCAAAACCCATCAGACACATGTGAGTGCTTGGCCAAGCCAGGACTGATTTGATCTGTTTAATCAGTCAGTCATCATGAATTGGAAATCAGGAAACAACAAATGGACAGAGAGAATGATTTATAATCCATGTCTTAGTCCATATGATATCTAGAATGGAGGAATATATGATCCCTTATCTAATGGACAAGTCATTGACGAGATCAGAGTTCAGTTACAACGTTAGAGTTCGATAGAAGCTTTTGAGAGCTACGATTGCTAGTCGGGTTATGAATTCATACTTGCAATAATATTTTTAGTCTTATCCAAGTGGGAGATTGTTGGAGTAATGTCTAAGACCATAACTATAATTGGTAAGACTTGACCCGACCTGGTATGATCCATTTGGGTTGCATGGCATCAGAACACTTGGATAGACCTTTTATGAGAAGAAGGTATTTCTAACATATTAGTATATTATAAGTTCTAATATATTAATATGAAATCATGTTATTTAATTATTATTGATCAAGAATTAATTTGTACTTAATATAGTCATCAAAAGAGACTAATTAAATATATGGGGATTGATTATGTAAATCATTTATTCTTATATAAATGGGCTTATGATCCATGATTCCTTATGTTGGGTTTAACCCATGTGGTGACCCATGGATACTCCATGGAGGTTAAAACCCATGGAGCATAAGGAATAGGTAAAGTCATGGGTTACATGGTATAACCCTAATGTACACACTATATAAAGACCCCATTGGTTGGAGAAATTGACACTAGTGAACAATATGGAGGGCAATCCGATTTCCAAGTCTCATGTCTTCTTCTCATGGTTATCCAAAGAGTTGATGATGTTATGTGAACCATTTGAGGTGTCACACTTGGGGCACTAGGCTCTCGAGCTTCGTGGAGTAAAGCTACATCAACAAGGTATGTATTCTGTCTATTTTATTACCCAAGTATCAAAGATTGTATGCTAGTTAGGGTAATACCTTGGAATATTCATATTTTCATGTATAATAGAGAAAACATATATCCAATGTATCTAGGATTGCATGTACACTATAGGAGTGTTAGAATGCTCAAAACCCAACATCATTTAGTTCAAAGTATTCTTTTATTGCGGAATGTGTTACCTAAACATTATTTTAATCAAAGCGTTTCTGAAGAAACAATTTTCATTATATAGAAACTTGGGATCTCATAACTTATCCAAAACATTTAAATCTCTTAAGAGCCTGGTGAGCACATAGGGTTTTCAACCCACAATAATTAAATCCTTTAATTATATTTTTCACATCAAACAATTAACCCGATTACCCATACATGTTATCTTCTATATTCATCTCCAGGGACATGTCCTATGGATCATTGCGTGCAATGGGTAGATTGTACTGCTCCGAAGATACCTCAGCAATACATGTCAATAAGGAAACTATAGGGGGTATAGTACATCGCACTAACACTTAGTTCATCACCTATGGGTTGCAAGTCGACTAGTGTTACACTGGACTGTCTAAAATAGCCGGTGTCGTCATATGTACTATGATAGATGACTACATCACTAGTACAATAATACTATAAGAGTCAGGGCCTCTCATTATCATTTTCATCTTTCATCATCCTTCACTACCCAATATATTATAAGTATGAAAATACATATACGATAAAATCAAGTAAAATATTATTTCATTTAGTACATATACAGATAAAGATCATATATGGCATTTGATCATCTAAATACTTCATATCTATGTGTAAGATGAAAGTAACTTTGCCTAACACCTTATCTTTTCCTTTGATATGACCTAGGTATACACATCACTAAGTCGTAGTCTTATATTCCTTGCGACTAATAATATTCTAGATTCCTTAATAATCCCAATGTTTACATCAAGATCTATCAAGTAAGGAATAACCATGTAAGATCATATCGAAGGTAGGATTCGGTTGGTATACAAAGTATATTGTTTGGAAATCCCACTTTCAACACCTCATTAAATCTGGTCTAGACATCACTCCCGTAAGTAGATCAATCATTATTATGACATAGAATCACAAATAAATCTTATTTATAGATTCATAATAACGAATATGAATATAAATATAAGTTAAATTTTAAATAAAATAAGTGCAACTTAACTTACAAAGTTTGTTGAAAAAAGTTCGAAAAGTTAGCAAACAAATCTCCGACCCGAATGCTTCTACTTGCTGGACGCTCCAACAATTCATAACACTGCTAAGTACTTCTAAAAATTTAGGAAAAAGTCGGATTTTAAGAGAGGAGTTTGCTTAGAGAGAGATATGGGTGTGAGAGAAAATGAGTAGCAAATGTTGCTATTTATAGGCATTTTTGGGAGGTGCGTCGCGCCCTTTGGCTACGCCAGTTCACTGACACGTGTCACATTTTCCCTAGTATGCGTCACCTTTCTAGAAGCAATGTGCGCCTTGCTTACAAGATTTTCAAAAATTGTATCTTTTTCATACGAGCTCCGTTTTTGACGTTCTTTATATCTACATATAGTTATTGACGAGTACAACAACTTTTATTTAGACTTTCTTGACTATTTCTCACTCTATTTTTTATCCTTATTTTTATAGAGACTAAGACTGTTAAACTCCGTATAAAAATCATAACTCTTCATATGATATTCATTCTCGGCTGTCTTTATATTGATAGATTCCTATTTACGAGACCTTCAACTCTCGTTTAGACAGTTTTTCCTAACAATCAACCGATTTTGATTTCGATTTATGTGCCACATTCTATTGTACTGACACTCCGGAAAATCATTACTTTCTCATATAATTCAAATTTAGGCGTTCTTTATATGCATGACTTATCTTTTACGATTACTATGACTTTCCTTTAGATTATTTGCCCTAAATAATCTTTTATTCTTAAAGTGTATTTTAACCCTATTTATTAAATTATTATACAAACATTATACACACAAATCACATATACTCAAATAATTCTCTTCTATTTATTCATAAAAGATTATAATTGCTGGCCAATTTAAATACATCTTTTATAACTAATGCCTAACGAAAAACGCAGGCGTTGGACCCTTTTTTCAATAATATCCATGTAATTTAAAGCATCGACTACAATGCTAACTTTATCCTCCTAAAGGATTTCAAAATCAAAATCCTTAAGGATCTCAATCACTTTATTTTTGTTGCACGTTCATAGCTTTTGACTAAATAGGTATTGTAAACACTTGTGGTCCATAAAAAGCTTATATTTAGTTGCATAATATAATATCTCAAAATCTACATGAAGTAAATAATCGTTGTCAACTCTAGGATATAAGTTAGATAACTAATTTCATGTGCCTTTAAATGTCATGAAACATATGCAATGACTTTGTCCCCATTGGGTAGGAACGCAACTCAATCTTGTGCTGAGAGAAATTATTTGAATCTCGTGTCCCATCATATAAGGAAATAATCAATGTTCACACAATTTCTTCTTCAAATCTTCAAAAGCCTGTTTCTTGATCATTAGACCAATTAAAACTCACACAATTCAAGGTAGTCAAAGGACTTTCTACTTTGGAATTTTGATTATTCCTTAATGAATCTCCTATAATAACTCATTAAACCTAGAAACTCTACATTTCGTTTGGCTCTTAGATTCTCAGGTTATCATGAATTCTATCTTTATCGAATCCACTGTAATTTCCATTTTGGTTCACAATATGCCTTAAGAATTGGGCATCATGAATCCAAAAAATCACATGTTGAATGTTTGACATAAAGCTTTTCATGCTTAAGAATGTCGAGTACTTCTCTAAAGTGCTTTTCATGTTCCTCTGCGGACTTAAAGTAAATGAGAATGTTCTTAAAAGCAACTATCATGGACTTGTTGCAAAAAAGTTTTCAAACACGATTCATGAGATCTATAAAAGTCGTCAACGTGCTAGTCAAACCAAACAACATCAACAAAAACTCAAAATGGTCATATCTTATGTAAAATTTCACAAGATCATGATGTTGCCTTTGCAATGAGGGTAATACCTTATATCGAATAAATGTAGAAATCGACTTGTCGATTAAATAGTTATCCAAGAAGGTTATTGGGAAGTATCTCAGGATTTCTCATACCACCCTAACATCTTCTAATTTCCACTATTTTCTTGCATGGCATTGATCATATAAGCTAAATAGGAGTGACAACTCCTTAGCTATTCGCCTCGTGCATAAAGATGGTGTCTGAACCAAGAAGTTGAGTCTTTTCCTCCTCGTCCCCTAACCTTCATTCTCATTCTCTCCCTTTTAAGTAATGTTCCCGAGTTTAGAAAAAGAAAAAAAAAAGGAAAAGGGAAGAGAAAAGAAGAGAAGTGAAATGAATATATATATATATATATATATATATATATATATATATATATATATATATATATATATATATATATATATATATTGTATTCAGTTTTATCCAAATTTCGTTTTGTGTTTTGTATTTTTATCGTGACATGTTATCAATTATCACCTCTAATTCTCTCTTTAAGCATGACTCTTGAACTAATGATAGCCTCTTGTTGACTTTTGCAATTAATGAATTTACTAAAACCTAATCTTACTTTAAATAACCATCTAATGAGTTTAGGTATCATTACAACCCTAACTCAAATGATTAAGCCCATTACCAATCTTTTTCTACTTTAACTTCAATTATTCATCTAAAAATTAAGGAGTAAATTACTGAAATGATCCTATGGTTTTGTTAAAATTACACGTTTGATTCCTAATTTTTTTTTTTTTTGCACTCAGATCATCTATGTGGTTTGATTTTGTTGCGTTTTTCGTCCCTTACATTAATAACATTAGGGATCAAAGTGCAATTTTGACCAAACCATATGGACGAAAAACGCAATAAAATCAAACCAGAAGAACGATCCAAGTACCAAAAAAAAAATTAATGACTAAACATGCAATTTTGTCCAAACCATACGGACGATTTTAGTAATTACTCAAAATTAAAATAACTTCATAATTTCGCAAATTTCTTTCATTGCAAAAACCATCCCTTCATCTTTAAGACTTTAACTTTTCACCTAATTATCCTATTAATATTTTAATCCATGCTATAATGCTTCTCTTGAGTTAGCAAAAATGGAACGAGGAAATTGGCATGGGTTCGTCGTTGTTCTTAAAGAACTTGAATTAGAACCAATGTGAAACAAAAAAAAAAAAAAAATGAATCAACATCAACAAATATGCAACCTCAGATTGTAACAGATAATCAAACTTAATTGCATAATAAATTGATACAATAGTTTATAACAACCAGACTTGTGTATCCCTTCATCTTTCTTAAAACTTTATAAAACTTTTACTAAAAGGTAAAATCCCAAATCTAAATAAAACCAAACCCTATAACCCCTTCCCGGAGACCCTCGCCGGCGATCCTTTTACTCCGACCGGTTGGCGTACCTTTCAACATTCTTATCGAGGTTCAAACCCACCATGGCTTCACCCAAACCACAACTCACCTCCGCCAGCATCGCCGGATCGGTGTAATGCGTCACCGCCTGAACAATAGCACGTGCCCGGCGAGCCGGGTCGCCGCTCTTGAACACCCCCGACCCAACAAATACGCCGTCGCATCCCAACTGCATCATCAGAGCTGCATCCGCCGGAGTTGCAACACCTCCTGCTGCAAACTGCACCACCGGAAGCCGCCCCAGTTGCTTCGTCTGCATCACTAAGTCATATGGGGCAGCGATTTTCTTCGCGAAAGTGAACACCTCATCGTCGTCCATGTTCGCCAGAACCCTAATGTCCCCCATCACAGATCTAACATGCCTCACCGCCTCAATTATGTTGCCTGAAAAGATCGATGAAAAATTGGTATAAATTCACTAAACAAATCCCCTGAATCTGCATGTGTCTTTCTGATAGAACCCAATAATGAAATCAATGATTTAACAGGATAAGATAGAACAAAATCTGTAAAACATACCAGTTCCTGCTTCGCCTTTAGTACGAATCATGGCAGCTCCTTCACGAATCCTTCTCAAAGCCTCACCCAAATTCCGGCAACCACAAACGAACGGAATCCTGAAATTGTGCTTATTAATGTGGTTCATATCATCGGCCAACGTCAACACCTCGCTCTCATCCACATAATCGACTCCAATTGCTTCCAGAATCTGAGCCTCAACGAAATGCCCAATTCGAGCCTTCGCCATGACAGGTATCGTGACGGCTTGTTTGATTTCCTTGATGAGTTGTGGGTCACTCATCCGTGCGACGCCGCCTTGTGCACGGATGTCAGCGGGCACGCGCTCTAGCGCCATGACGGCACACGCGCCGGCTTCTTCTGCAATCCGGGCTTGTTCAGCGTTAACCACGTCCATGATGACGCCGCCTCGGAGCATTTGAGCAAGGCCGACTTTAACGGAGAAGGTGGACTTCTTGCTCTCTGTTAACGCGCCGTTGCCGTAAACTGCGACTACTCCGGTGCCGTCCATCGTTCTCTTGCCCCTTTTCTCTTCGATATGTGTGATTTGGGAAGGGAAACAGTGGTTCTGTAAGAGGGTTGGAGAAGAGAGATTGAGGAGTGGCGAGTTTTCTGCTTTGAATGCTTCTGATATATTGGGGGTTGGGGATGAGAGAGAGAGTGTGTGACTGTGTGTAATCTACTGGAGTACGAAATTTGGGAAGTTGTTAGTTAAAGCCCTTGTACTTTCTAACTTGGCAAAAACTGATTTTAGTTATATCAAGACATGAAGACATAACAATTTTATACTTTTATACTATGTTGTTAAGAATGCAAAAAAAGAAATTAAAAAAAATCATAGGTAAAATAGTAATTTTGCAGTCAGACCTCTAATTCCTAGGGAAAATTATGATTTTTTTTTTTTTTGTGAAAAAGTTGTATGGGATATGAATTTTAAAAACCATTTACACATGAAAGGAGAGATTAATAAGTGTAAACTTTATAAAAACGAAGTTTTTTAGGAGAAGTTATAAAAAAAGGGTAAAGATTATTATAAAAAAATAGCTTATAAGGCATTTGAACAAGACATTGAGAGATTTTCTATTATGAACATTTAGTTATAAAATATAAAAATCTTCACCTTATACTCTAAAATGAAACTTTTTTTTTTCAAATATTTTTAAAACATAATAAAATTCTCAAAAACTCATTGATAAATACATCTTAAATAATTGTCACCTAACATTTTTAACCTATTTAAACTAACTACTTTTATATGTTAATAAATACATATATTTTGTCACGTGTTTTTATAGTTTTCCGTGTTGATTTGCTTATGGGATATTGAACAAAAACAAACAATATTTGAGTGTTTGTATTTAAAAATCACAGATTCGGAGGGAGTAAGACTTTAAGAGGGCTTTTGTGTTAACAATTAAACGATGAGGGGGCTAAAAAGTAAACAATAATACTATGAGGGTGTAATAAGGAAGTTAACATCGTAACTTGAGAGCTGAAATTATCAGTACGTGGCCCCTAAGAATTCCAATCGCAGGAGGATGTTGACAATTAAGGTAAGATTGTGAATATATAAAATATATTTTCGGTTAGTCTCATGACATTCTGATATTGTTTTTCATGTTATTTATTTTTAAATTAAATTTAATGGGTCATTATTAATTTCTTTTAAGTTTTTATAGTATTATTAAAATATATTACAACCTCATAATTATTACTTAATTCTATATTTCATGACATTAAATGTGTTTAAATTTACTTAAGTTTACATGAATGACATATCATTATATTATATCCGATGTTTTAAAAATCGGTTTGAATCGACCAATCGAACCAGTTGGATCGGAAACCTAGGAAGGAAGCGATTCAATTATTATCTATTTTACACCAATTTGTGAACCGGATTGAACCGTCAGGTGTTTAGAAAAAACCGGTTAAACTAAATAAAAATAAATGGAAAAAATCATTTTCAATACTAAACTTCGGTGGACTTTTTCACATCGATTTAGATTTTCCTAAATAAAAACATATGATAATTATTATGATGTTTTTTGATGCATTCGTATTCATCTAAAACTATATATTGTTTCGTTATTATATTTTATTTCCTTTTTGAGGTATGTGAATTGATGTAAAGTTTATAGTTATGTGTTTGTTTTAATGTATTTAGATTGATCTACAACTTATTTTTATATGTATTTTTAATATTTGAATTTATGGACGTTAAATTCATAATTTATGTATTTATGTATGTGTAGAAAAAAAAAGAAAAAAAATATGAAAATTATAACAACCGGTTAACCCGACATGTCGAACTGGTTGAACCGGAAACCATTCGTCATACCGGTTCAACTAAAAAATCAGTTTTTAAAACATTAATTATATCCGTTTGAAATACACGAGAGCATACAAAGATGTTTAATAACCAATTTAATACGATTAAAAAATAAATGACTGAAAAACAAATTGTGTATTATTTGTTGTAATTTATTACCTTAACCCTATACTTTTGCTTTTCTAAATTTTAATTTAATATCATCTCACAAATATACATCTATTTTCGGATATATTTAAGATGGTTCCAGTTTAAGAAAGAATTAAAGAGAATCAACTTCCAAGTTCCAAGTTATAAGTTTGATAATTACAGTGTGTTAGGTGGAATTAAGAATAGTTTATATTTGTTGTTAAAAAAATAAAAAGAAAAAATAATAATTACGGTGTGCAACTTTTTATCGGTTTTAATATTCATCATAGTTATTTTCATTTGGACACATGATTGTCATTTGTTAATCCGATATGCATATATATGAGTCGAGGAATTATTTGACATATTCAATTATATCTCATTTTTTTAAGGTTTTAAAATAAAACTTAAAACTCCAGTCGTTAAATCGTTTATTTTTTCTTTTATTTCTTGGGGAGAGATATTTACAAAAGAAGACATGCAGCCCTCTGTTGCACACGTATTATTTTTCTTTAACATTCATCTTTGTGGGTCCCATACATTTGTTTTTATATATTGTTTATTACATAATTGGATTATAAATATGTGGATCGTTTTTATATTTGAACAAAATTACATAAACTCAAAAACTGTATTCATTTAACACTGATTAAAATTCAGATTAAGAAAATTACAAATCTTTAATAAAGTATATATATATATATATATATATATATATATATATATATATATATATATATATATATATATATATATATATATAACGAAAAGATGAAGATTTCAAAAGTGTAACATGAACATGTTCATATCGTGGGTGCCAAACTTTTTAATTATAAAAAATAATCATAAAACTCATATATATATATATATATATATATATATATATATATATATATATATATATATATATATATATATATATATATATATATATATATAATAGAAAAAAAAAAGTCAAAAAGGAGAACTGATAATGCAATATAAGAGGTGTAGAAGAAGGCAATAGCGAGTGCCTCAAATTTCCCATCCATGACAACATTATTTCTTGCCACTTGAATCTTTGTTCAAAAGGACATGATATTAGAATCAATAATAATAATAATAATAATAATAATAATAATAATAATAAATTTGATTGATTTTGAGGATGTATCAAAAAAAATTATGATTTTTTGTTTTTTTAAATAATGGGCTGATAAAGAGAAGATCCTTGGACATTCAACAAATGTGTCACACTTGGTCCATGATCTTCTCAAACGTTACTTTAGCCTTTAGGCTACTGGTATTGAGGGTTTTCACACGTCTTGGGGTGAGCTGACACTCTCTCCCACGCGTAAACACCGCCACCAAAGTCAATGGGCTGCGTGTGACGTAGCTCCAAAGACGCAACGAGACGACGAATCAAAAAATACGTTTTATAATTTAAACACAACCATCTACACCTATAAATTATCTACTATTCTACTTATAATTTACACATCAAAAAACACTCTCTATATTTTATTAACTTCTATAAAAAAAATCATCGTCTCTCATATTTCTTTTCTCTCTACATAGAATTAAATCAAAACACCCCAAATACTCCAAATACAAATGTTACATAAATGCAATTGATAACCTCCCTAATCCCACAACAACCTCTATTCACCACTTCATACCCACAAAACTTCTACCAATAATAACCACAACAATTCAATCAATCTCAATTTCAAGACTTTTAACAACAACCTTCTCAACAATTTCAACAACCTTCTCAATAATTTCAACAAACTTCTTTTACACCTCAACAATTTCAACCATCTCAATCTCAACCTATAAATCTCGACAATGACGACGATGACGAACGGGTCTAAGAAACACAACAACCAACTCGTCGAAGGCAAAAAAAAAAAAAAACAAAAGATCTAAGAAACAAAAACTACCGCATGGAACGAAGACGAGGAGGAAGCTTTAGCGAAAGCTTGGATTTTCATATCCCAAGACGAGGATGTCGCCAACGCACAATCGGGTCAAAATTTTTGGTGTCGTATTTTAGATCATTTCCACGCGTTATTAGAAAAGAAAACGGAGCGGGCGTACGACTCGATCAACGCAAAATGGCATGACTTACGAGCGGCTTGCACCAAATTCAATGGCATATGTGACAAGCTTAAAAACATGCATAGAAGTAGTAACAACGATTTCAACATTTTAGCGACCACGTCCTATGAATACAAAGTTACCACCAACGGTAAAACGTTCGGCCATCAAAAAGTGTGGAAAGTTTGTCGTAATGGTCCAAAATGGGTTCTATATCCAGAAGTGGCGCATTCGGCATCTACAACCGGTTCCAACAAAAGGGCAAGAACGTCCGAGTCGGACATGGGTTTTGGACTCGACCTCAACGATGACTTCGACGCCACCGAGGGGGAGGGCCCACCGGACGTCCAACTTCATCGACCACCGGAACGGGATAAAGCGAGAAAGGGAGTGTCTTCAAGCGGAAAAGCACCGGCAACTAGCGACAGCGAGCTTGCGACATCCATAGATAAAGCTCTAGTTTTTCTAGAAAAGAAGTATGAATCGTCGGGGGCCGCTAATCGCCAAAAAATAACTCTTACCGATCTTCAAATCATAAACACAAAGCCCCAACTGGATCTCGACCCGAAAAATCTTGCGACCTTTCTTAAAATTCAACGACAAGTTCGGGAGAAATATGGAATGTAGTTTCTAATCTTAATGGTTTTAAGTAATTTAGGATTTTATTTATGGTTTTAAGTAATTTAGGATTTTAATTTTTTTATGTTTTTTTTAAGAATTTTAGAATTTTAATTTGTGTTTTTTATATTAATGTAATGTGTTTTTTATTTTAATGTAATGTGTGTTTTTTATTTAAATTATGGTTTTATTTTAAATTATAGTTTGTATTTTGTTTTTTATTTAATATAATGTTAAAAAAAAAAAATGAATATGTTGAGTGTTAACCATTTCCAATGTTTAGTGGTTGGTGGTGGGTTAGGTGTGAAGCTGATGTGGCGCACATTTGACAACACTTTTCCAGTGGGGTGGGTGTGACCACTTTTCATAGCTTTATAGTTTAGACAACATACTCGAGACTCGTGAACATGGTCTATGTGTATGTGACCTTTGGGATATGTTTAATACCACAATTAAGGCCTTAGGGAGTAGTGTCACCGAAACTGCATTCTTTTCAACGCTACATAAGCGTCACGTCACTTTATACCACACAAGTGTGGTTTGTTACCACACCAAGGGAGTGGTGTCACACTTTTATTTATTTATTTTTCTTTTTGTGTTTTTTTTAACTATTTTAATTTAATAAAACTTCTTTTTTAATAAAAAAACATAATTTTTCATTACTTGAAAATTAAGAAAACATTACATTGAAATTTCAAAAAACATTACATTCCATTACGAAAAAAACACACTTGACATTAAAATAATCTTAGAAACTTAAAAACACACACATGACATTAATGTAATCCTAAAAACTTAAAAAACACAAATAAAATAACTAAAACATACTATATAAAGTCGTTCTCCGAGAACTCATCTTTCAGTGCAACGTATATCTGATCTCCTGTTCATATACTTTTCGCCACCAATTTCTATTGGTTGTGTCTCTGGTATGGTTTCTTCCTCGTTAAATGCACATATCGCTCTTCCTTTGTCTTCAATAATCATGTTATGCAATATGAGACATGTATATATATGATTTCTTGAAGCTTTTTCTCGCCTAAATTAATTGCTGGTTTTTTCAATATGAACCACCATTTTTTCAGAGCTCCAAAAGCATGCTCAACATCCTTCCTAGCTCTTTCTTGAGCTCTCTTGAATTTTTTTTGTCTAGAATCATGCTGACACGTAAACAATTTAACAAACACAACATACTCAAGATAGATTCCATCGACCAGATAATAACCATACTTATATTACGTTCCACGCACTTCAAAAGAAGAATCTGGTGCAGATCCCTCATATATGTTGTAAAATATATGTGAACGATTAATAACGTTGATGATGCTAATAGAACCAGGAGAACAAAAAAAGCATGACAAATCCCCAAATCTTGTGATGCAACTGCTTCAAGTATGACCGTTGGATGACCATGATCACCTCAGGTAAATTGCCCATGATATGACGTAGGGCAATTTTCCCATGACCAATGGAGACAATCTAAACTTCCTAGTATTCCAAGAAACCCATGCACACTAGCATGATGAGCTTGCAATTATAAGATGTCATTGCATGTAGGCTTATGTAAATATTTTAGACTATAAAACTGAATCACAGTTTTGCAGAAATAGTGGAGACTGTCTCGTGTGATCCTAGCAGGCTTCCTAAAACTCTCGTCTAACGTATCAGGCGGAATGTCATATGCTAACTGACGAAGTGCGGCCGTTCATTTTTGTAAGGGAGTGAAATCGGGTGTACCTCTAGCATTGTAGCGTTGTTGAAAAAAACTGCACTCCCTCGTTATATCCTCAACTATACGTTCGTATAAACGTTTGAACATTCTGAAGCGCCTACAAAAACAATACCATTGATAAATGACATTCTCCGAAAATAGTATTGTATCAAACGTTGGTTGGCTTCTTCACGATTTTTAAAAATATATATCTGTGTTCTTTGTTGAGAACTTTCAGCTGTGTTATTCCATAAAGCATCATATGTTTGTTCCATCATTTGAGCAAATGCAACAACAACATCAAAAATAACTTGAAATTCTTTAAACGATGAAGAAGATGACATTTTTGAAAGAGATTGGTGAATCTTTTTAATTAATTAGATAGAGAAGGGTGCTTTTTTCTTGAAAAAAAATGAAGTGTATATAGTATTTTATATGAAAGAAAGGAAAAAGGAAAGCAAATATATATATATATATATATATATATATATATATATATATATATATATATATATATATATATATATATATATATATATATATATATATATATATATGAAACGGTCGAATTTTTGGTCGTTCAAAAATTCCTCCCCAACCAATCAAATTGCTCAACTATAAAGGGTCGCACCACGCTAAACTAAAAGAAACCGTGATAGGGGCGGTATACGCGGCTGAGATGGCAATACCACGACCACTCCATTTAGCCTAGTAGCTACAAACTCATAGTTAGAGGTTTTTACCTACTAAAGGTTAGTTAGAAATTATAAGTTAAATGTTGGAAAATCTAATTTTAAAATTTAATATATATATATATATATATATATATATATATATATATATATATATATATATATATATATATATATATATATATATAACCTAATAAATGAAAATCAATTTTACCAAATGTCATGTTCTCATTAATTTTGCCACATGTCATTTTTTTTAACTTAAATTTTTTTTCCACTTGTCATTTGTAATTTTCAATTTTTTAAATTTAAAATTCATATTATAATGATATATATATATATATATATATATATATATATATATATATATATATATATATATATATATATCCGAATTTTGTGAGACCATGAGACGCAATCCTAGTTATTTATTTGGTACATAAAACAAAAAACATTTTTAAAATGTAAATAATTGAAAATTTTCGAAATTCTTTTTTCAAATATTATTTTCAGAATTTATATTTCCAAAATAAAAAAAAAACTTTTTGTACATATTCTAATTGAATAAATAGAATATTTTATATTTCTGAGAAATCTAGTATAATATTCTAACATTCTAAAAATCACATTAGAATATTTACAGTGAAATATTTTATTATAATATTTCACATATTTTTCAAAAAAAAAAAAAAAAACTTTAATTTTTATTTATTTATTTTTATTTGTTTTATTTTTTAAGTAGTTAAAGTTCATAAAATAATAATTAAAAAAAAAAAGAATTTTTGGATTTTTCCTTTTATTTTGCATTTTAAAATTAGTTTTAGATTTGGTCTCACGGTCTTATAAAATTAGCATGGTCTCAAATAAATCTAAACATATATATATATATATATATATATATATATATATATATATATATATATATATATATATATATATATATATATATATATATATATATATATATAGGGAGGATCATTTGAGAAACTATAGTTTCCCAAGAACCCAAAAACCAAATAATAGCCGTTAGATCAAAATAATAAAAGGCTAAGATGCTTTATGGCATTTCTGTAAATACTTGAAAAAAATAAAGCACGGGGGTACTGTAGCGAAATTAATCAAGGGACATTTTTGGGATAACATAATTCGCTTAGTTCCCCATATTAAATCCATCGACCTCCTCCTTATGACTCCAACTCCCACCTCCCTCCGCCTTCCGCCACCCCTACATCTATCAATGACCACCATCTACAACGACTTACTAGTCTCTCCATCACCCCCTCCCCCTAAAAAACCGCAATGTATCAAATCATTGCTATCTCCGACCATCCGTATAACATTGAACAGGGTATGTCCTTCTTGATGGGTTTTGGTCATAAGACATCCTATGTGCTCATACAAACCCTAATGCTTGGATCTAGGTTTCTCTATTGTACATGCTTTGAATCCAAGACTATAAACCCTAATTCTAGTATGCAAGTAATCATATTAACATGTAATTAGGTTTAAGATCATACCTTGATTGTTATGTAGCAATAACAATCCAAAATCTCCTTGTATTGACTTTGGAAGGCTTAGAGTCACAAGTGTCACTCCTCTAATGGCTTACAAACACCATAAGCAAGTGGAGAAGGTATAAAGAGAGAGGTGAGAGGTTAGAATTCGTATCTAGGACCTCTTGGGAAGGGATACACGAATTCATGACCCTAGGGGTGTTTATATAGGTGTAGAGATAAGGTTTCAGTCATTATCCTTATCTAGTTGATTATCCATTAAGCAACCAATAAGATAATCCTTGAATCCTTATCATACTCGAATTCTAAGGCTTTCCAACCTTAAATTCGTCCACCATATAAATAAGATAATCCTTACCTTATTTTGTAACTATCACATAATTACAAATCAGCCCCTCTAGTTTAATTAATTACATTTGATCACAAAACTAATTCTTAATTAATTATTGACCAATATTAATTAAACAAATATGATTTCTCCTTTAATATATTATTCTTATAACATATTAATAAATCATATTATCCTCTCTCTCTTTATTCATTTCTCCAATCAAGTTGCTTTGGTGAAGGCAACCCAAAAGGACCATGCACCATCGGGTCAAGTACATACCAAAATAGTTATGGACTTAGACACTAATCCAACAGTCTCCCACTTGGATAAGTCTAACAACTATTATGCGTATGACTTCAGATCCTGATCTGCAATCGTAGCTTTCCAAAGCCGCTGTCAACTCTGATCATATCAGATACGCGTGTCCTTAGATAAGGGATCATATATTCCTCCATTCTAGATATCATATGAGATATGATTTCAAATCATTCTCTTTGTACTATATCTCGATTTCCGATTTATGATGACAGACTAATTGAACAAATCAAATTAGCCGTAGCCCGGCCGAGCATTTACGTATGTCATCACTAAACCATCGAAGGGCCCAAAGATATCGCTTCTATCCTACCTTGGATAAAAGGAACGGATAAACTTTGATACAATGCTTGCTTGCACTCACTAACCAAATCACACACAACAATATGTTTTATAACACCAAGTTACTAGTGCGTTTACATATTATCAATGTGCAACCGATTAGCAAGATACAACTCACACATCTCGGTTTCAAGAATATAAGATGTTATCGTCTCACTAATCACTCGAGATAGTGATCCAAGTGAGCGTGGGTTTAATCCAATGCTCAAATCATATTCATAAGCACTCATGAACGTTGCAACAAACATTTGCTTATGTCTAATACTCTTCTAGACAATTCACACACCAATTCACGACAGTCTTCATTCATATGTACTTCCAACATATGAACGACTGTGGCCCGTTTGAATAATTCGATTATTCTTAATAAACTCAATTATTCTGGAAGTCAAAACATGCAAAGTGAAACACAAGAATAATACTAATCCCATATGGCCTCAAACCTTTGAGTATAAACAAAACACGTTTTATTTATCACCATATCGATTACTCATTATTTGTCGTTTCGGGTAATCAACTTTTTACTTGAATCATTACACTTGTCCCATGCTCCTAGTATGCACACAATGTTTACCTATGGTTCTTACTTTTGTGAAATAGACAAATTGAACACATTTCCAATCCTTCTCATTTTACAACTCCAAATCCATTTTCTTAAGTGTAAGAATATCAAATTCTTGTTACTTATAGAATATACTAGATTCTAACACTTTATGCAACGATCCTTTTGTAATGTCACTGCACCAAAGTCTCAAAGACTATTGCCAATGATATTACAAAGTCCTCTAACGTAGATTGTTACAAGACAATTCCTTAGATATGATGTCTCTCACTCAAAGTACATTCCTTTGAACATCCTTTTGCATAAAGGTTTCTAATATAGTCATAGATTTTCAATATTTACTTCCCAATATGGACACGCTTCCATATTTTCCATATGACAACTAATTTCTTAATAGAATCTTATCTATTCGTAATGATGTCGATATTGTCCATCCAATATGGAAACATTTCCATAATTTCCAATACTATACTTCCAACTACTCACAAGCGACCAATTCTTGTCGAACTTCGAATCGTCCTTTGATAGTTGTTTAATTATTTTATTCAGAACCGATTCTAGTCCCTTTTCCCTCTGAATGCACTAGACATTTGGAAAATCTTAGAATGGTCAAACATTAAATCATTTGCAATCGATCCTATACTCGAAGCGTATGGGACACGACGCATAATGTTTTATTTGCTATGTTCTCAAAATTCGAATTGTGAAGAGGAATGCCGTAATCATAATCGAAACTTTAAGAACACACTATGTACCCTTGACTAAGTTTATTAACATAGTTTATTAACATTTCTCAACCTGATCCTTTAGATTTGAAATGAAGCATAATATTCTCTCCCTTAATTATAGCAAAACAACCTTTCAACTCTTACAACTTTGCAAAGTATGACTCTTGTTTTCTATAATTAATATTGCCAACTATGCAATACGTGCCTTAATAATCATAACATTTATGCTCCCACTATCATGATGATTATTATAAAACATAACACTTATGCTCCCACTAGCTTCGACATGTATTCATAAACATCATAACTTTCAGAAAGTCAATACCTATTGAATTTCTTAAGTCCATGTTTTTAATACTTAGTGCTTTGATAATCTTTTATCAAGGCTTCTTGAACTTATACACCTTTGCCTTAGATAGTTCATATGTGTGTCTTAACAATTAAGACTAATTGCCAAACCTCACAATTCAAATTATGGAAAGGGATGCCGTAACCATGATCGAATTCGAGAATGCAATTTTACAATCACTATCTTTTAAAATCTTTCTTAGTGAAAGCATTTTCTCACAATCATTTTCATGAAGGAGGAAATCTTATGGCACGTAGATTTAAACAGTGTATGTGTTCCTATCCATGTGAATTTGTTAAAAACCAAAGTTTACGACAAATTCAAACTCATATGGATCGAACTTTCTTAATCTTGATTTCTTGCCTTATGGTAGCACAGCTGCCCACCACGTCTTCCAAGTAGTTAAGCAGCTCACCTTTTCCTATCAATGTACTTTCCATTGATCAAGGTCCTTGCCTTTTATGCATTCAAATGAGAACTCATAGGACTCACATGCATAATTAACTCGATTGGATTGGCACAGAAACAAAATAATGTCTTCACGATAGGTTGTAAACCTCAACTCGTGTGCTAGTGATGATCGATAAGGTTTATTTGATTTGTTCTTGAAACCTTTCAAGACCATTAAGACTCCCACTGACTCCTTGACATATAAGATTCTCTTGTCAATAAACATTTGTTGACAACCAAATATTCAAGAGTTAGTGTAGCTTTTATCAAAACAGAACACTTCATAATTTTGGTCTTAGTTGGTCTTTGTCTTATTCAAGACATCACAACTTTCCACAATTGATGAATGTTATAAACCTTCTTAATACTATTCACTCAATATCACAATCTTGACTTTAAGACTTGTTTTGGAACGAAGTATGATTGACTTCTTGATTTGACCATTTCTTCAATTTTTGATTCCTTTTCTTGGGCATACAATTGTACCAAGACTCACTTAGAGGATCAATTGAGATATGGTTCTTAATCATTAAGACCTATCATAAAGCATAAAAGCTACACTCCCTTCTTCTTAGAATGGGGAAACTTTTATCTCTCTGCCTACTTGATTCTTGTTATTCGTTCTACTATTGATCTAAACTCTTTAATCAATTCAGAATTACACTTAATCTTGTAAGTGTAATCATATTTACTAAGCCTTTAGTAAATCATGACGAATATCTTTGTTACTCTTATGGTGAACTTGATCAACACACAACTTTGTGTACTCGATCTCATAGTCCTTCACTTGACACTTTGTCAATGAATTAGTCTAATTTCCAAATACGTAATTTCTCATTCATCGTGCATCCACGTTGCATGATTCCAAGTTTCTGTCCAATTGAAACTTGGGCGATGAGAAACTCTCCCTATTTGGTAAATTCTTGACATTTCCATAAATAACATAACTAAGAATCATATCCATTCGTTGTAGAAATATGCAAACATCAATTTTCATAACAATTTCATTGCAAGGAAGTAAACAAATAAATAAATAAGTCAAACAAAATTTGTTTTATTTATAAAAGCAGCGGAAAAACATTTGTCCTTACAATGCAAAATCTATTGAAAACTATGTAAAAGGAAAATTTCTAACAACTCTATCATAACTATCAAAGCTCAAAATCCAATCTTCAAGTCCATGCGATTAAGATCCATCACTTGTGATTAGATTCATCTTGCTCTCTTATCAAGATTCCTTTCTTTTCACCTATCCTTCAAAACATTCAAATGCAATCTTATCACATCATGTATTAAGAATCAATGAATAGGAACTTAATGGAGTTATATAGTGGATTCTTACCTAAAGTGTAGTCATACTTTTGACTCTCCCATCTCTTAGATCTCTTAGGTAAATAGGGCAACTTCGTCTCCAATGCCCCTTCTCTTGGCAATAAAAGCAAATTGACTCCTTTGGAACAACACATGGAACTACTCCAGACATCGCCTTTCTCTTATGATCAAACTTTTCGATCATTGCATGTCTTTCATTGCCATTGTCTATATCCATAGAGGTCTTGAAGGCAGATTCACCAATCAACTTTGCTTTTCTATTGCGCCAAACTATTGTTGATTCAGCAGCAATAAGCATGTAGGTGAGATCTATAAGTGTCACGTCGTGGTTCATCATATAGTACTCTCTTACGAACTCACTATACGAGTTAGGAAGTGACTGAAGAACCCAATCAACAGCCATCTCTTCACCGACAACGGATCCCATCATTCTTAACCTATCAATGTGTGACTTCATCCCTAAGACGTGTGCACACACCGACTTGCCCTCTTCCTGTTTACTTGCCAAAAGGGCTTGAGTGATATTGAACTTTTCAATTTTACAATCTTGTGGGTTAGGGAGAATAATTGGAGGAGGAGGAGGAGGAAGTGAAGCATGATTTCTTGTTCCTCGATTGAATCGTGGAATATCATCTTCATGTGGAATGCTTGTTCCACGGAATTGAGAAGACCATAGTTGTCGAACTTTGACATCGGGAGAAAAACGAATTCAAGTTAGTTGATTGATTGAGTCCTTGGTAAATCACCCAAATGAAATTCCGAGGCTAGGACCCAACACAATATCCTACAACTCGGGGGAGGGATGTCGTAACCCAAATTGCAGAATATTTGAAGGTAAGTGAATGACGATTCACTAATTTCCACCATGAAAAACGAAAAAAGAAATTTAAGTTTTAAATCTATGAAAAATCCTAGATCCTTTGAGATTCATTGAACATTTCAATGGCATGTTTAAATCTCGATATGCCCCTCTTGTTTGTGACTGGGATGCCGAGGATCACAAAGCGGGTGTGAATAACCATGCAAACTACATGGTGCCCTCACATGTTACAATCACCTATTCGATGTGCCGGTAAACCACACACGCTCCACCGAACTATGACAAACATTGAGTCACCCTTTGCAACCTTTGCTTAGAACCATTTAGTGTGCCGGTAAACCACACACGCTCCACTAACGTCTTCGCAAGGGCACAAAGTGTAATTTCATGGAATTGCATCAATTCACTTTTTGCCTAAGTAACTAAGATTGGGAATTTGAAAAACATTTAGTTACTTTGTATTTCATTATACTTATAATGGAAGGTTTCTTCCTATCCTACCCGTTCGGCTAACGACCCTCCACTAGTCAAGAGTGCGGTGGGAAAAAGTAGATACCCATTAAATCGCCATTTTATAGGCAATTTCCTTAAACACCCCTTATAGACCAGCTTCGTGAATGAGGCCTACTAACGGTAAGACAGACTTTTACTCATACATATATATAATATTAGACTTTTAATGTTATATATAGTATAGGGTGTATTTTATACTTTTAAAATACTATATGGTTAACTTTAACAATTACACTTTTAATTCAATTAAAAGGTTAACCTAAACCTTATGGATTTATTAAATCTCTTTTAATTATACTCCTTAATTAACTAATAAAACCATAAGGGTGTGATTTGAACTTTTTCAAAACTTTACTAGGGTTTTAGAATTTAACATTCTTAATTAAACTTTTAATCAACTTTTAAATTCCAAAACTTGATGGCAAGTTTTGAAACATTTCAAAACATTAGGGTTTTAACTATTTAAATTTCAAAATTTCAAAACTTTTGGGTTCAAATTTAAACTATAAAACCTAAAGGGGAAAATATGAAACTTTTCATAACTACAAGGATCAAATAACAAATAATATAAACTAACATTTAGTTACATAATTATCCATATTTGATTTGTTTAATGATTTCTTGCAAAACAATTTATCAATTTACTCAAAATAATTAATCAATTATCTTATAAGGAAACAATTATCTTGTTAATTGATAATTATCTTTAATTAGATCAAGAATATAGTCATATATATCATAAAATCGGATTTATATTGATCTAACATGATAAGGTAACTATCCATATGCAAAAACAGCAAGAAATCCCGAGATAAACATTATCTGATGAGTTGACTCGTCGAGTCTGCATGGACTCGGCGAGTTCAGCCATGGACTCGGCGAGTCCAGCCTCCACAATCCAAAAAATCGAATTTTTCTGGACTCGGCGAGTCCAGCCTCCACAATCCAAAAAATCGAATTTTTTAGTTATACAATGCATCAATACAATTGAAACCAAGCTAGGCTCTGATACCACTGATGGGTTTTGGTCATAAGACATCCTATGTGCTCATACAAACCCTAATGCTTGGATCTAGGTTTCTCTATTGTACATGCTTTGAATCCAAGACTATAAACCCTAATTCTAGTATGCAAGTAATCATATTAACATGTAATTAGGTTTAAGATCATACATTGATTGTTATGTAGCAATAACAATCCCAAATCTCCTTGTATTGACTTTGGAAGGCTTAGAGTCACAAGTGTCACTCCTCTAATGGCTTACAAACACCATAAGTAAGTGGAGAAGGTATAAAGAGAGAGGTGAGAGGTTAGAATTCGTATCTAGGACCTCTTGGGAAGGGATACACGAATTCATGACCCTAGGGGTGTTTATATAGGTGTAGAGATAGGGTTTCAGTCATTATCCTTATCTAGTTGATTATCCATTAAGCAACCAATAAGATAATCCTTGAATCCTTATCATACTCGAATTCTAAGGCTTTCCAACCTTAAATTCGTCCACCATATAAATAAGATAATACTTACCTTATTTTGTAACTATCACATAATTACAAATCAGCCCCTCTAGTTTAATTAATTACATTTGATCACAAAACTAATTCTTAATTAATTATTGACCAATATTAATTAAACAAATATGATTTCTCCTTTAATATATTATTCTTATAACATATTAATAAATCATATTATCCTCTCTCTCTTTATTCATTTCTCCAATCAAGTTGCTTTGGTGAAGGCAACCCAAAAGGACCATGCACCATCGGGTCAAGTACATACCAAAATAGTTATGGACTTAGACACTAATCCAACACTTCTTTCCTCCTATCATCGCATCATCTCCTGGTGTCGCATCTCCTCCTAAAGTTCTAGCCATGTTACGATTGAGTCCCATCTATGCCTCATCTCCGGCGATTGAATCACATCTCCGCCTCATCTCCGGCGATCGATTCCTGACTCATCTCATCACTCGTTCGTTTTTTGTATATCTTTCAGATCAAAGCTTGTCGCCATGGGGATCGATGCTCAAGTCTCCATACTAAACCCAACATCAACCCTACCTATTTCTTTCCAACATGTATAAACGTCCAGATATGATGGCTCCATGTGGTGATCCTCAGGGCTAGCCCCTTGATCCTAGCAAAATTTAGGATCACTTCGAGGTTTTCATTCCCCTAATTAAATTCCTTATATTACTTTTGTCGTATATCCTATCAATCTCTCTTTAATTAAGCTTGATTTAGTTGTGTTTGTATATTATGTTATTTTGATTTGACGTCTTGTTTCACGTTTTCTTAGTTATACGTATTTATAGAGATCTTACATTCTTATCGATGCTAGAAAATTTTGGATACGTATGCTATTAGGTCACCTGGTATTGATGCTTGATTTTATACTATGTGAATCCATGAAGATTGATATGAATTTACAAGAGTAAAGCAGTTTTGTGTTCTCTATTTATATATTGTTCGCAAGTTCTTGTGTTCCTGATAAAAATCAAAGTAATTGATTCGGAATTAAGGAGAATTATTATTATTATTATTATTATTATTATTATTATTATTATTATTATTATTATTATTATTATTATTATTATTATTATTTGAACAGGAAAATGAGAGGAAATTGGAAATGGAAGCTTGGTTAGATTTAGCAAATATTTACACAAAGCTAGAGTCTTTTTCTGTTGCTGAAATTTATGTTGGCAAAGCAAAGTTAAAGGAATTCTACTACCCTCAAACTTGGCATTCTACAGGTTTGTTCATCATTTCATCAACTTCTTTTCTAATTTGATGTTTATATGAAAAAAATTACCATTTTATTGTCTAGAAGGGATGCTTATTGACTATTAACTAACTATTGTAAATTGAAATTGTAAATGACAAATAATGCTGAATCAATAATAATTGTTTGTTTGAGAACTGGATGAGAGTAAATGACCAGTTTACTCTTTTATCCAGAAACAATGCTGAAACAATAATGACTGTTTTTGAATCTTTACAAACATTCTAATATTTATAAAAAAAAATGCAGAATATTTACAAACATTCTAATATTTATATTATTTTTTGGACATAAATTAATTATATAGTGCAGTAATAATCACCATCTGCTTCTTTAGTATTCTGTTTTTGAATTTTTGTTTTGGAATTCAGCAAATCTCATATCGTTATAGAAAAAAAAATCACATGTAATTCACATATGGATCACATGTGATTCACATGTAAATCATCAGTGAATCACATATGAATTACATGTGATTCACATGTAAATAACATGTAATTCACATATAAATCACAAATGAATCACATATAAATCACAAACGATTCACATATGAATCACATGTAATTCACATATAGAATCATATTTAATTCACATGTAAATCACAAGTGAATCCCATATGAGTTACACATGAATCACAAGTGATTCACATATGAATTACATGTAGATCACAAGTGAGTCACATAAGAATTACATGTGATTCACATGTAAATAACATGTAACTCACGTATGAATTACATTTAAATCACATGTAATTCATATATGAATCACATGTAAATCTTATATGAAATACGCATGTGCATTTTTGTGAGTGTTATTGCATTAATCAATTTGTATAATTTTCTTGTAGATTTTTAAGAATTTGTGAAAAATATTGAAGAGGTGAAAGTGATAAATTGAAGAAAATATGAAAATCTTGATATGAAGAAACGATAACATTGTGAATATCTGTAACATTTTTTATTTTTTATATTTTATTTTCTATCGAATAAAATACTTGTAGTATTATGTTTATAGATTGATTAATAAAAATGAAATTTTTTATGATTTACTTATGAATATTATAGTATAAGAAATATGCATATATTCATTTGAAAAAAATATGCATAAATGCACCTAAAATGTTGATTCTTTTGTTAAAAAATTAGAGTTTTTTTTTTTTTTTTTTTTTTTTTTTAAATATTCTAGGTTTTTTTTATATAAATTTACTGATTTTTAAAAATTTATATATATATATATATATATATATATATATATATATATATATATATATATATATATATATATATATATATATATATATATATATATATATATATATATATATATAGCTTCATTAAAAAAATTACAAGTTTATTTTGAAAAAGTTGCATTTTTATTGGAAAAAGTGTAGTATTTTACAAAAAAAAGAAAAAAAACTACAATTTTTTTGAAAAAATTACAATTATTTTTTTAAAATTACCGTTTTTTTTTTTTAAATTTGCAGTTTTTTAAATACAATTATTTTTTTCAAAAAATTGCAGTTTTTAAAAAAATTCAAATTTTTAAAAAAATTCAAATTTTTAAAAAAATTATGCTTTCCAAAATAGTTAACAAAATCTGCAGTTAAGAAAAACGAAAATTGTTTTTTTATTTATAAAAAATCAAAAATTTTGTTTTATAATGTTAATTTGAGAGCTTTTTGTTAATATCTCCAATAATACAAATAATTAAATGGGATTGGTATGATGGAGATCATGCCCTTAATGATTTGATTTTGATCCAACGCTCCACCTTTAGTTCTTAGGTTATCGGGAAATTATGAGTTCTTAACCGATCTCAACTATATATATATATATATATATATATATATATATATATATATATATATATATATATATATATATATATATATATATATTAAGGTTTTAAAAATTGTTTGGTGGTAGCTCGACGGTCGATTGACGATAAGCGATTAATCAGACTCGGCAAGTATTAATTGACGATTAATCGAGGGACCTAAATTATTAAAAAAAATTAATATTTCCTAAAATATTAAGTATTTGGAAATTTTAAATTTTAAAATTTTTAAATTTTAGTATAATATTTTAAAAGTTGAAAGCTTAATCGGTTCGAGGCCGCCAAACGATTAATCGTCGAGGACCACTAAGCACCGTTAAAATATTAAGTATTTGGAAATTTTAAATTTTAAACTTTCCCGCACATGACCGTCGAGGACCGCTAAGCACCGTAAAGCCCGAATTTGACCGATTTTGACCAATTTCCGTCAAGCATCCTAATCGTAATCGGTTCGAGGCCGCCAAACGATTAATCGGCCGCCAAGGCAGATTTCTACAACACTGATATATATATATATATATGTGTGTGTGTGTGTGTGTGTGTAAAATAGAGACATTTACACTCTAGCCCTTATATTATCAATTATTATAATTATTGTGGAATATTCCCCTGTAAGATAAGGCCAAGGAGTGAGCTGCAACTTGGACCGTAATAGGAGAGAATGTTGTGAGGACAGTGGGTTTGTGAAGATGTCTACAATATGATCTTTCATGGAAATAAACTTAACCAAGTGCTTTCCTTGTGCCACCTTTTTGTGAACAAAGTGAAAATCAACCTCGACATGTTTAGTACGTGTATGAAATACTGAATTTGCTGAAACATAAGGAGCACCTAGGTTATCACACCATAAAGTAGGAGCTGTCTTGAGAGGAACTCAAAGTTCACCCAAAAGGGCTTGAAGCCAAATAAGTTCGGCCACCGAATTCGCTAGAGCCTTATATTCGGACTCCGTTGATGACCGAGAGACGGTGCGTTGTTTACGATCAGACCAGGAAACAAGGTTAGAACCAAGATAGATTGCAAATACCCTGGCGGATCAACAGTCATTTAGACATCCATCCCAGTCCACATTTGAGTAAGCTGTGATGAAGGGATCAGTAGTGTTTATATAAGCAGGAAGCCCAAGGTCGGAATAACATTGTAATCGTAACCCACAAGAAGCGGTACCTTTTAGGTATCGTAGTATGTGTGTAACATCCAAAAATTCATAACCAAAGATATTATTTTTAATTACATAATTATAAAAACCATTAGTCTGAAAACATCAATAGTGTCATCCAATATCAAAATCAAAACCAATATCTCAATAACCAAAACATGTCATAAGAAAACAACATCATAGTGCAACTCCCAAAGATCTCATGTGCGTACAATCATAGTGTGATGCGTTGCGATCATGACAACTCCTTTCTTTTCAAAGTAGAAGTACTTGAAACCAAAACTGAAAACTGTAAGCACGAATCTTAGTGAGTTCCCATATCATACCACATACCATACAATAAACATATTACCTAGCATATCCTAATATTAACCTACCCCTTCGGTCTCTTTCAACGGGATACTGTCGAGCATATCTGGGTGCCGGCCTACCCCTTCGGTCTCTTTCAACCGGATACTGACTAGCATATCTAGGTGTTGGTATACCCCTTCTGTCTCTTTCAACCGGATACTGCCTAGCATATATGGGTGATGGCCTACCCCTTCGATCTCTTTCAACCAGTTACTACCTAGCATATCTAGGTGCTGACTTACTTCTTCGGTCTCTTTCAACCGGTTACATGGTCTATTTCACCCCTACCACTACCACATAATATCCTAGCATATAAGCACATAATCACATACTGCCTAACATATATGGGTGTTGGCCTACCCTTTTGGTCTCTTTTGACCGGTAACGGGGTCTACTTCACCCCTACCATTACCACGTAATAACATAGTATACAAGCATATAAATCTCAACAGATAGTGGTATACTAGAAAATTATCACAAAGACAATCATCTTTACTGTAAACAACTACTAGTGGGCCGACATTAGTGCCTTCGACCCACTTATATCGGGAAGGTAACTCACCTTGAAAATTGGAAGTAGTTGAACAGTCCCCAACTCTAAATATCAACCTAACTCAATACCCTACACATAAAAGATTTCCTTAAGTACCCTTTCATACTCATAACCTCTTAAGGGTCAACTTTGGTCCAAGTCAAAGTCAAAGTCAAAGTCAACGCTTCGAGTTGCTTCAACTTGTCGAGTTTCCCCTTTAACTCGCCGAGTACCCATGAATCACAAAATTGTGAAATCGCGATCCAAATCATCGAGTTTTCCTCCAACTCACTGAGTTCTTCCTTTTCAAAAGAATCGGGACTCCTCAATACAACTCATCGAGTTTTTCAATCTGTTAACTCTTCTTAATGTATTAAGCCATTATTCTTCAGATCTACACCTTATACTCCAAATCTAGACTGGAAATATCTCTAGAAGGTTAATGTTTCCAACTTTACCCAGTAATACCTTTCCTAAAGGGATTAAGCTCAAACCCCAACCCAAAAAAGCCAAAGTATTAATCCAAACACCACCAAAACTACAAGATAGACCATGAGGTCATAGATCTGGAGACTAGGAACAAAAAGATCACGTAAATGTTGGGTTTTGAGCAATCTAACACTTCCTAAGTGTGCATGCAACCCTAATAAACCTTGGATCTATGTTTGTCTAAATACATGCAAAATAATAAATTTTCCAAGGTTTATAACCTATCTAACATGGCATGGGGAACATTTCAACATAAAAGAGTTAGAAGAGATTACATACCTTTTGATGAGTTTGGTTCTAAGGAGTTTGAGGGCCAAGCACCAATAGTGTGAATGCCTCAAATGGAATCACAAAACACCACAAACTCTTGTAAAACTTTGAGAGAGTATACACCCTTGTATAAAATCGGCCACACACAAGCACACACACACTAGTTCACTAGTTTCCTCTTAGGCTCCATTTCATGCTCCATAAGCATGCTTATATAGTGTGCATGGTTAGGGTGAAACCCTAATAACCCATGTCTTTTCCTTTCCAAGGATCCATGGGTTAAAAGCTCCATGGATCATCCATGGACTTCCACATGAGCCTAGCCCATTAACAAATGAGTATTAGCCCACACTATATAAAACAAATAGCCCATAATCTAATTAGTCTTCCTTTTAATCTCTAAATTAATTCATAATTAATTTAAGACTAAAACTAATTAAATAACGTAACTTCATATTAATATATTATAACTCATAATATATTAATAAACATATGTGTATAACTCTCATAAAATTATCCATAATAGTTTGGATGAGATGCAACCCAAATGGACCATGCCGGTCGGGTCAAGTATATACCAAATAAGTTATGGACTTAGACACCTTATCCAACAGACTCCCACTTGGATAAGTCTAATAACTGTATTTGCCTATAACTTCAGGAACCAACCAGAAATCGTAGCTCTCAAAAACTCCCTCGAACTATGAAGACTTTGTTGAACTATGAAGCGCCATTTTAGATAAGTGATCACATAATCCTCTGTTCTCATGATATCAGCCGGACAAACACATGGAACTATGTCTTGCTTAATGTCTAGCAGTTGTTTCTCGATTTTCCGATTTGTTTGATGAAGAACTTCACTGAACACATCGGTTTAGTTCTGACCAGGCCTGGTACATGGGTCAACACAAAATCATCGAGGGGCGCAGATATCGCTTCTATTTCTAGAAGGAACAGATAAACTTCGACTGATATGCTTGTTCTACTACTTATTGAATTGTACACAAAGGCACATTTTATAACATCAAGTTACTGATGCGTTTACGTGCAATCAATGCACAACCAACTCATAGGTAACAACTCATATCTCTAGGTTTAAAGATTTATATGATATTATCGTCTCACGATCACTCGAGATAAATTCCATGAAGTGATACAAGTGAGCGTGGGTTTATACCAATACTCATAACTTATGAGTACTCATGAATGTTGCAGCAACCATTGCCATGTCTAAACACCTTTAAGGCATCTACAAACCCAAATCATGACAATCTTGATTCATACCTACTTCCGACGTATGATCGATTGTGGAGGTTTGAATAAATTAATTATTCTGGAAGTCAAAACATGCAAAACTGAAACAATAGTAAATAATTGACAATGATAGTAGCACTTTACTCATAAATAAATCACAAATTTTATTCATCATCAAATGTCGATTACATTTTACAAGTTTCAGGAAAACTATCTAATCTGCAAAACTAATATCGTCCCTCAGCCCGATGCGTCTCGCATGCTGAAAATGCTTAACCCTCATCAGTCCCTTCGTAAGGGGATCTGCAGGATTCTCATCCGACGATATCCTCCTTGTCACAAGGAGTCCTTCTTCAATCTTGTGTCTTATGAAGTGATATTTTCTGTCAATGCGTCGAGATTTGCCATGATCTCTTGGTTCCTTGGCTAAGGTAACTGCACTATTGTTGTCACAGATAATCTCTATAGGTTTCTTAATAGCTGGTACAACTCCAAGGTCTCCGATGAAGTTCTTTAGCCATATCGCCTCCTTCGCTGCTTCACTCGCTGCTATATACTCTGATTCACAAGTCAAATCAGCCACCGTCTCGTGTTTGGAACTCTTCCAAGAAATTGCCCCACCATTTAAGGTAAAGATCCAGCCCGACTGAGAGCGGAAATTATCCCTATCAGTCTGAAAACCAGCATCACTATACCCTAATACTCTCAAGTCATCACTTCCACCAATGGTAAGGATCCAATCCTTAGTCCTCCGCAGGTACTTGAGAATGTTCTTTACCGCTGTCCAATGAGCCTTGTCAGGGTTCCCCTGATACCTGCTGACCATGCTCAAAGCAAATGCCACATCAGGACGGGTACAAGTCATAGCATACATGATTGAGCCAACTGCGGAAGCATACGGTAATTGGCTCATCTTAGCTATCTCCGCCTCTGTACTCGGACTCTGAGTCTTACTCAGTTTGGTATTGCTTTGGATCGGTAAATATCCTTTCTTGGAATTCTCCATGTTGAACCTTTTCAACACATTATCCAAGTAGATACTCTGACTAAGTCCAATTAGTCTTCTACTCCTTTCTCTTAATATCCTTATCCCTAAGATATAGGTAGCCTCCCCTAGGTCCTTCATAGCAAAGCACTTCCCAAGCCAGGACTTAACCTCCTGCAAGGTTGGGATGTCATTTCCTATGAGTAGTATGTCATCCACATACAGTACCAAGAAGCTAACTATACTCCCACTAGCTCTGACATACACGCAAGACTCATCTTCGCTTCTCGAGAAGCCAAACTCTTTTACCTTTTCATCAAAACAAAGATTCTAGCTACGAGATGCTTGTTTTAATCCATAAATGGATTTCTCAAGCTTGCATACTCTATTAGGGTACTCTGCACTGACAAAACCCTCTGGCTGATTCATGTACACATCCTCAGCCAACTTTCCGTTAAGGAAAGCGGTTTTGACATCCATATGCCATATTTCATAATCATGAAATGTTGCAATGGCTAACATAACCCTAATAGACTTAATCTTTGCTACCGGCGAGAAGGTTTCATCATAATCAATACCTTGAGTTTGAGTAAAACCCTTCGCAACCAGTCGAGCCTTATAAGTATGCACTTTTCCTTCCATGTCTATCTTCTTCTTGAAGATCCATTTGCACCCGACTGTTTTACGGCCTGTTACATGGTCAACCAAGTTCCAAACTTGATTTTCATACATGGAATGTATCTTGTTATCCATAGCCTCCTTCCATTTAGCAGACTCCGGGCCTGCCATGGCTTTCTTTACACTGCTAGGTTCATCCAAATTTACCAGTGTACTATCACTGATGAACGTATCACCTTCCGTAGTAATATGAAAACCATAATAAAACGAAGGTGTGTTCCTAACTCGCGTAGAACGCCTTGGAGGTACAGACTCGTCAGCTGGATCAACATGAGTTTCCTCCTCAGGTTGATTGCTAGTGTCTGAGGTTCTTTCACCAATTGATTCTTGAATTTCTTCAAGATCAATCTGCCTCCCATTGTCTCCTTGGCTTATAAATTCTTTCGCGCGAAAGATCCCTTTTCGTGCTACAAAGACCACATTCTCACTGGGTCTGTAGAAGAGGTAACCGAAGGATTTTTGTGGGTAGCCGATGAAAATACACCTTTCACTTCGGGGTTCAAGCTTATCATGAGTTTCACGCCTCACGAAAGCCTCGCAACCCCAAATTTTGATGTGGTACAAATTGGGAACCTTCCCAGTCCACATCTCATGAGGTGTTTTGGTAACCTTCTTTGTAGGGACTAGATTAAGGATATGGGCGGCAGTCTCTAAGGCATACCCGCCAAAAGATATTGGTAATGAAACTCGACTCATCATAGAGCGAACCATGTCCAACAAGGTTCGATTACGCCTCTCAGCTACACCATTCAGTTGTGGTGTCCTGGGAGGAGTCAATTGTGAGACAATCCCACACTCCTTAAGATAGTCAAGGAACTCGGTGCTAAGATACTCACCACCTCGATCGGATCGAAGCATCTTAATGTTCCTGCCCAATTGATTTTCTACTTCCTGCTTGAATTCCTTAAACCTTTCAAAGGTTTCTGACTTATGTTTGATTAATTAGACATACCCATATCTACTAAAATCATCAATAAAAGTCACATAATACCGATTAGCATCCCTTGTGGTGGTTTTGAATGGTCCACATACATCAGTATGTATTAGGTCCAACAAACCCTCACCCCTCTCACAAGTTCCAGTGAAGGGTGATTTTGTCATCTTTCCAAGTAGACAAGATTCACAATTATCATCCGATTTAAGGTCAAATGATTCCAAGACTCCACTCTTTTCGAGTTGGCCTATGCATTTCTTGTTTACATGTCCAAGACGACAATGCCACAATGATGCTTTATCTAGGCTAGTAGAAGAATCAATATACAACACATTATTTCCTAAATTGTCTACAATCAACACAGTTTCATACACACCATCACAAGGTAATGCTTTAAAATAAAACACATTATTAAAGAAAGCATTAATACCACCACATTCATTATCAAACGAAAAGGTAAAACCTTGTTTGTACAAAGCATGAAAAGAAATAATATTCCTCGCCATTTCAGACGAGTACACACATTTATTCAAATCTAATTTTAACCCATTATTAAGCAACAAAGTATAAAATCCAATCTTGGAAACATGTGAAGCCTTCCTATTCCCCATGATCAAGTTTATCTTCCCGTGCTCCACAATATCACTTCTTCTTAGGCCCTGCAAATCAGAACATATGTGAATACCACATCCTGTATCAAGAACCCAAGAGTTAGAATATGTTGAGTAATTAGACAATATAGTGTAAATACCTGCATGGGTGGGTTTCACTTTCCCATCCTTTTGATCCTGCAAGTACTTAGGGCAGTTTCGCTTCCAGTGTGCCTTTTCATGGCAATAAAAGCTTTCAGCATCCTTGGGAATGGTAGAAGGAGCGACAGAACCGTTCTTAGTCTTTGATGAGGAGCCTTCAAGAGACTTTCCCTTGGTACCCTTTGAAGGGTGCTTCCTCTTCTTCCCTTTGCCTTACCCAATAGCTAAAACAGGGGTAGATGTTGGAGTAGGAGTAGTAGAGGCAACAACCGCTTTACCCTTAAGACCGGATTCTGTGGTCTTCAAGAGTCCTTGAAGCTTGCTGAGGGTAACTTCCTCCTTGTTCATATGATATGTCATTCAAAAATGATCATAACAAGAAGGCAAGGAGTGCAAAATGATGTCAATTGCCAAATCCTCAGGGATGTTAACATTCAGCTTCAGCAAACGGTCCACATACCTTTGCATCTTTTGCATGTGGCCCGTGACGGATTCACCGTCCTTCATGCGGGTAGTTATTATGGAGGAGATTATTTCATACCGCTCCTGACGAGCACTCTGATGGTACCTTTCCATCAGGTCTTGGTGCATTTCAAAAGGGTAGAAATCTTCATATGACTTTTGGAGCTCGGCTGTCATCGTGGCCATCATGATACATGCCACCTTAGTAGCATCTCTTTCATGAGTCCTGAATTCAGAGATCTCCTCAGGAGTAGCAGTAGACTCATCAAGTTATTTTAACTCCTTATCGAGGATATATTCCTTGTCCTCATAACGAGTAACCATCCTGATGTTCCTAATCCAATCCATGAAGTTGGAACCATCAAAGATGACCCTCCCACAAAGATTCATGAGAGAGAAAGAACCAGTTGGGTTAGAGCCTAAAGCATTAGTGTTGGAAGACATCTGAAAGAAGATAGTAAGTTTAGATTAGATATTTAGGATCCTTAATAAGACACCCAAATGTAATATTAAGGCTAGGATCCAATCACAATATATTACACTTAGAAGAGGGATGCCGTAATCTAAGTAATAATATATTTGAAAGGTAGGTGAATGACGATTCACCAATTTCCACCATGAAAACGAAATGATTTATTAGGTTTAATTGGATTTGAAATTCCTAGATTCTTTTGAGATTCATTGAACTTTTCAATGGCATGTTTCAATCTCGATTGTGCCCTTCAAGTTTTGTGACTGGGATGCCGAGGATCACAAAACAAGGTGTGAATAACCATGCTAATTCACTTGGTACCCTTAATATTATCACCTAATCAATGTGCCGGTTAACCACACACGCTCCATTGATCTATGACAAACATTAAGTCACCCTTCGTGATCCTTACTAGTCCTAGTTAGTGTGCCGGTTAACCACACACGCTCCACCAACGACTTGGTAAGGTACAAAGTGTGAATTCCATGGACTAGCACCATGTTCACATTTTTCCTAAAATAACTAAGATTGGGAATTAAAAGATTTTAGTTACTTTATAATATTCATTATACTTTTAATGAGGATTTAAAGTCATTGTTCTACCCGTTCGGCTAACGACCCTCCACCGATCAAGCAAGCGGTGGGTGAGAGTATACACCCATTAAGTCGCCATTTTATAGGCAACAACCTTATACCCACCTTATAGACCGGCTTCGTGAATGAGGCCTACTAACGGTAAAACGACTTATTCTTATACATATATATAATAATTAACCATTAATGTCATAAATAGTATAAGGGTTGAATTTTAACTATTAAAACTCTAAGGGTTGGAATTAAAGTTTATTAAAGTGTGTGAAACTTTACAAATTCCAAAACTTGAGGGCAAGTTTTGTAACTTTGCAAAACTCTTCATTTCATAACTTATGAATTAAAGGTTCATAAAAATGAAGACTCTTCATTTTCATGTAACTTATGTGTTTTAAGTGTGTGTTAAATAAGAGTGACCTTTGGAAATCCATAACATGAGGACAAATTATGGATTCCATTAAAACACATAAATGATCAAGAATTAATTCTAAACAATTCAGCAAATAATTCCTATCATTTTCTAAATTCATAAGAACATGAACATGATCATCAAAAATTCAAGAATTATATGAACACATAAAATCATGGATTTTGATATATGCTATTGCAAATGGATTAGAACAACCATTACACCAACTAAAATAAGTTTTATAACACCAAAACAGTTTAGGGTAATGTTTCTAGTCCATTTCCAGCAGCAAAAGTCGAAAAACTGCACTCTTTCGATCCTACTCGTCGAGTGCATGAACTTACTCGTCGAGTAGGTTGAAGTTTGCCTTGGACTCGTCGAGTCCACCATGCAGACAGCAACGATTTCAACTTTTTTCACTATTTTGCATCAAGTATCAAACAAGCAAGCCTAGGCTCTGATACCACTGTTGGGTTTTGAGCAATCTAACACTTCCTAAGTGTGCATGCAACCCTAATAAACCTTGGATCTATGTTTGTCTAAATACATGAAAAATAATAAATTTTCCAAGTTTTATAACCTATCTAACATGGCATGGGGAACATTTCAACATAAAAGAGTTTGAAGAGATTACATACCTTTTGATGAGTTTGGTTCTAAGGAGTTTGAGGGCCAAGCACCAATAGTGTGAATGCCTCAAATGGAATCACAAAACACCACAAACTCTTGGAAAACTTTGAGAGAGTATACACCCTTGTATAAAATCGGCCACACACAAGCACACACACACTAGTTCACTAGTTTCCTTTTAGGCTCCATTTCATGCTCCATAAGCATGCTTATATAGTGTTCATGGTTAGGGTGAAACCCTAATAACCCATGTCTTTTCCTTTCCAAGGATCCATGGGTTAAAAGCTCCATGGATCATCCATGGACTTCCACATGAGCCTAGCCTATTAACAAATGAGTATTAGCCCACACTATATAAAACAAATAGCCCATAATCTAATTAGTCTTCCTTTTAATCTCTAAATTAATTCATAATTAATTTAAGACTAAAACTAATTAAATAACGTAACTTCATATTAATATATTATAACTCATAATATATTAATAAACATATGTGTATAACTCTCATAAAATTATCCATAATAGTTTGGATGAGATGCAACCCAAATGGACCATGCCGGTCGGGTCAAGTATATACCAAATAAGTTATGGACTTAGACACCTTATCCAACAGTAAAGTCCTATCTTTCTCTACATACATGGCTATTAGAAGCTCCAAAAGGCCAAAATGATGGTCTAAAGATTGCATGGGACTTCCATCGCCATAAAGCTGGTATCTTTATGCCATAGAAACCCCTCAAGACTCTAGATCTGAAGTGTTCTCCACTTGGGACATCCAAATCCCAAGAATCACATCATTTGGAACAAAAACAAGCAAGGAACTCCAAAATGGAGATATAAATGACCATAAGGCAAGGTTCAAGCTTTATACCAGCAAAATGTCATGGATAAGGCAAGGATTTTGGATCTATAAGCTCTTTCTTATGTCCTCAAGCTTTTCCTTCTTCCAATGGCTTCAAGTACACACTAAAAGCACTTAAAATGGCTCACAATCACTCATAATAGCTCTAAGGTTTCGAGATTTAGGGTTAGGCACTTGGAGGATAGAAATGAGGTCAATACCTTGGGGTTAAGCTGTTTAAATAGGGTACAAACCTCAAAAATTAGGGTTTCATATCTGTCAGCCTACTCGTCAAGTTGAGGCCTCCCAACTTGTCGAGTAGGTCACTTAAAATATGTGACCCTTATGATCTCTACTCGACAAGTTTGGGGCTCCAAACTCGTTGAGTTGTTCTATAAAATAGAATGAATTATAAGTTAAATACATACCAGAAACCAAGCATTAAAATTCTCCCCCACTTGTATCAGACTTCGTCCTCAAAGTCTGTTATGTTAAATAATTCTAGATAATACTCTCTCATCTCCTCCTCTGGCTCCCAAGTCCACTCTGACCCCTTGCGGTGTAGCCACTGCACCTTCACTAATTGTACAACCTTGTTCCTCAAGGTTTTCATCTTCTAATCAATATCGCTACTGGCCTCTGACCTTAGTTCAGCTGGTCGTCCACATGAATATCCTCCAAAGGCATAATTGCGGAATCATCCACTAGGCACTTCTGCAGCTGGGAGACATGAAAAGTAATATGGATTTGACTAAGATCGGCGGGCAGATCTAGTTGATACTAAACCCGACCCACCCGAGCCAAAACCCTAAACGAACCGATGTACCTGGGACCCAGATTGCCCCACTTCCTGAATCGGATGACACCCTTCTAGGGTGAAACCTTTAGGAGAATCATATCTCCTACCTGAAACTCTAGGTCCGATCAGTGCCTATTAGTATAGCTTGTTTTCCTACACTGAGTGGTCTGAAGTCTGCTCCGGACTTATTGGATATTCTCAGTAGTCTTGAGTACCACCTCAGTACTCCCCATGACTCTCTGGCCAACCTAGCCCCCAACAGATTGGGGTCCTACATTTCCTCCCATAGAGCATCTTGAAGGGAGGTCGGTCTATGCTGGCGTGATAAATGTTGTTATACGAAAATTCCGCTAACGAAAGAGACGTATCCTAACTCTCACCAAAATCTAATACACATGCGTGTAGCATATCCTATAGAGTCTGAATTTCCCTCTCACTTTGGCCATCTGTCTGAGGGTGAAAATTTGAACTGAAGTGAAGACGAGTACCCATCTCATCGTGAAACCGCTTCCAGAATCTGGAAGTGAAGCTAACATCTCGGTCACATACAACCGAAATCGGCACACCATTATAGAGTTGGCCTCACAACAACAATCCTTCCCGCACACTTTTGTCACCGGAACCTAGATTCCTCACACCATTCAGCCACAACCACAATATCACCTAGTGGTCCACTCACATGCTGCCATGACAGGGTTATCTCACATGCCGCTATTCGCACAACAACCGCTGATCTTCAACCAACTTGCACAACAAACGCCAGGTTCAACCCCCGCACTGTCTCAGCCACAAGCAATAAGCGTACACACCTCATCCAGCCAGGGATCTGGCTCCTATGGATCCGGTGTCCCGTTCTCAGTAGCATTTGAATTTAACCCCCTCATGGCATCCGGTCAACTGTTCAGTTTGTACACACAACAGTACACATGAGCAAACCCATATATGGCTCCCCTGGCAGGGCAATATGCAATCCAACACTTTGGATTGCAACCAAACCTACAGAAGCATCAAGCATACATCTCACAAGCAGCCATGCATAACCAGATGTATGCGATCCCCTACCAGATGCAACAATACATGGCTTATGGTGGTATGTCGTACTCATACATGGACCACCCAATGTGAAGCGCAGGCTCCAACTTCAGCCATGAAATTCTGTAGTACGAGATCCTGCACATTGTAATGATACCAAACATGCCAAAGTATAACGGTACTACAAACCCAGATGACCACATCGACAACTACGAATGGACGATGACAACTCTCAAGATGAATCGTCGCTTCACCTGTACATATTTCCCTTGCACGCTAATAGGAAACGCAGTCAAGTGGTTAAAGTCTCTAAGGCCAGACAATATCTCAAGCTTCGAGCAACTCAAATACCTTTTCCTTAACAATTTCATGCAATTGCGAAAAGGAAAAGGGGACGCCAACTCTATAATGGTGTGCAAGAAAAAAGGAGAATCGATCCGTGACTATTATAACTGATTCACGCTGGCTACCTTGAACATCCCAGGACATGAAGAGTTCCTGGTGACAGGCGCCTTCAGCTAAGGTCTACTTCCTGGACCCCTATCGAGGAAGATGTAAGGAACAGTCCCTAGATACAGGGATGAAATCAAGTTATAGCACCTAGTTCCTAGTATGTAAATCTTAATTGAGTATTTTCTATTTTAAGCCTTGGACTCGGCGAGTCATAGGTCTGACTCGCCGAGTAGGGATGGGACTCGGGACACGCTTAAGTTGGTGACTCAGCGAGTCCATATCCTGGACTCGGCGAGTCACCGCTGTTGGATGAAACCCTAAGTTTTAGGGGTTTGCACCCTATTTAATCCCCCTTTCCGCCCCCAAGCCAGCCCCCATTCACCCTCAGAGCCATACACCTCGTTCTAAGCCTTGTTTTGTGGATTTGAAGCCATTTGGTGTGTCCCCTTGAAGATTGGAGTGAGTAGGAAAGGAGATCAAGAAGAAGAAGAAGAGGTCAAGCACTTGTGAGCTATTTCAGAGTGTTCACTAAGGTATGGCTCGTTTTCCCCCTTGTCTTCATGCTTATGGCCCCATTAAAGTCCGTCATGACTCATTTTCTGAGCTTGTATGTGCATCATATTTCGAAATAAGTTGATTGGCCTCTAGATCTAAGCATGGTTGAGCTCCAGGAGCTCAGATCTACTACCTTTATGAACCCATATTGCATGAAAACCTTAGATCTACTCTTTTGGTGCATTTTAAACCCTAAAAACCCCATAGATCGATATTTAAACGTAAAGTTGGAAACTTTACATGTTATTCATGCTCTAGGAGCCCAGACCTACGAATGGCATGGAATGGATTCGAGAAAAATTGCATTTATGGCTCTTTCATGGAGTGGACTCGGCGAGTCGCTCATCTGACTCGGCGAGTCTAGTCGTGAGTCTCCGAGATTGTCCCCTTTTTGCTGTGTCGAGTTGTGTAGTGAGTCCAGGTTGGACTCGGTGAGTTGGAAGCCAAAACTCACCCATAATGGAACTCGACGAGTCGATGCCCAGACTCGGCGAGTTCAAGGAAATCTCCTTAGATCAAGATCAGACTCGGCGAGTTGTTCATACAACTCGGCGAGTCACAGTATAACTTGTTCATCGGATGAAGATGAACTCGGCGAGTAGGATGAAGGACATGAACATCAGTTTGGAAGGAGAACTCGTCGAGTCGACGTCTAACTCAACGAGTAGAAACAGAATTCAGGTCAGTCGTTTGGACATGGACTCGGCGAGTTGGCGAGCTAACTTGGTGAGTCGGGTCAACTGGAAGTTGACTCTGACTTTAACTTAGGGCATGATCAGGGGTACAATGGTCATTTTACCCAAAGGTCAGTTAGCAGTTTTTGACTAAGTGTTTGGTGGGAATTACAGTCGGAGGATTTCCGGAATCGCAGCAACAACAGTCAGACTATTCCCACGAAGATCAGCAGCTACTCCAAGGTGAGTTACCTTCCAGTAGCGGTGGGTCTAAGGCCACAATGCCAGCCCCCCAGTAGCAGATGTATGATTAGATGATTGTCTCTGTCATATTCATCTAGGGTTGCTACTACCTGTGTTATGTTTATGTGTTTGTATGATATGATGCTATGTGCTAGTGATAGTAGGGGAGATAGTCCCTAGGTTACCGGTCAATAGGGCCGAAGGGGCAGTCATGCCCAGCCATGCTAGATAGACTATGTGATATATGTGTTATGTGGTAGTAGTAGGGGGTGAAATAGTCCCTGGTACCCGGTCGAGAGGACGTAGGGGGGGGGGGGGGAAGCACCCAGATATGCTAGGTTGTATCTGTTGGGTAAGGTGTGTAAGTCCACAACTTATTTGGTATATACTTGACTCGACCCGGCATGGTCCATTTGGGTTGCATTTCATCCAAACTATTTATGGATAATTTTATGAGAGTTATACACATGATTATTAATATATTATAAGTTATAATATATTAATATGAAGTCATGTTATTTAATTAGTCTTAGTCTTAAATTAATTATGAATTAATTTAGAGATTAAAAGGAAGACTAATTAGATTGTGGGATATTGGTTTTATATGGTGTGGGCTAACACCCATTTGTTAATGGGCTAGGCTTGTATGGAAGTCGATGGATGATCCATCAAGCTTTTAACCTATGGATCTTTGGAAAAGGAAAGGTCATGGGTTATTAAGGTTTCACCCTAATCATGTACACTATATAAGCATGCTTTTGTTGCATGAAATAGCCACTAGTGTGTGTTTGTGTGTGGCCGAAATTATAGTGTCTATACACTCTCTCAAAGTTTTCCAAGAGTTTGTGGCGATTTGTGATTCCATTTGAGGCATTCACACTATTGGTGATTGGCCCTCAAACTCCTTAAGAATCAAACTCATCAAAAAGGTATGTAATCTCATCTAATTCTTTTATGTTTAAAAGTACCCCATGCCATGTTAGATAGGTTATGAACCTTGGAAAATTATTATTTTGCATGTATTAAGAAATACATAGATCCAAGGTTTATTACGGTTGCATGCACACTTAGGAAGTGTTAGATTGCTCAAAACCCAACAGTATCCGGTCGAGAGGACCGAAGGGGAGGCCAACACCCAGATATGCTAGGCAGTATCCGGTCGGGAGGACCGAAGGGGTAGGTCGGGCACCCAGATATGCCTGACAATTTACGTATGTTATGTGATTGTATGGTATGTGGTACAATAGGGGAACTCACTAAGCTTTGTGCTTACAGTTTACAGTTTTGGTTTCAGGTACCTCTTCATCGAAGGGGAAGGAGCTGGCACGGTAGCGGCACATCATGCACACATGACTAGTTTCCGCATCACTTAGATTTCCTTGGGATTTATACTCTGATATTTTGATTGATTGTATGACTTGGCTTTTAGACATGGTTTATGATGTGATGTGGTTGATCAAACAATGTTTTTAATTATTAACGTTTTCCTAAAGTAATGTTTTAAAACGAAATTTTTGGACGTGAAAATTGGGTCGTTACAAGTTGGTATCAGAACCCTGGTTTGAGGGATTCGGACACACCTTCGGGGGTGTTTGAACTCAAATCGAGGGATTAAAAGATTTTGGAAAGAGAATATGTTTTCTAAAAGGGTTAAGTAAATGGTTTTAAGAAAGAACAATGTGTGTGATGTGCGCGACCGGCCAAGCTCAAGTAAGTATTCCCCAATGTACCCATGCAAGTTTATTTATGTTTATCAGTTTCTGTAGAACAGCATGCTAGAATAGGACTAAGGATCTAGGAGTGATGGCTTATGTGCCTGCTTTATGTGCTTCGGTATATGAAAGAGCTGCATGCTAGAGTTGAGTAGACAGCAGTTGGGTAGCCTGTTTAGGTTATTCCTGATAGTACGAGTTTAGCATTGTATTCTGGTTCAGTTCTCTCTTCGAGGATAGAGTTGCTTGAGATTGTTTCCTTATGTCCAAATGTTGTTTGCTTTGTGCTATGTGGGCTTTGAAGTGATGGGAGTTAACTGTTAGGTGAATACGCTAAAGTCACATGTGATCAGGGTTGTATAATCTCAGAGTGTTGGATTTGACTCTATTGCGTAGCTCTTGTTTGGGTCTTAACCGTTGTAGGGATGAGTCCCTTACTCGAAGGATTCCTCATCACATGTGATTGTATTCAGGTGATAGTTAATTGGCATCACCGAGAGTGTAACACCCCGAATTCGCAAGAGTAGAGTTGAAGGACTAAAAGTGTAAGTTTTAGAGGGTGACTCGGCGAGTCCAAAGATGGACTCGGCGAGTAGGTGCTGTATGAAGAAAACCCTAATTTTCGGGGTTGAGCCCTATATAAAGAGCATTATACCCCTCCACAGCCTCCCTTATTCCCCCCTTGAGTTCCAGAAACCCTAAATTCGTGGAGAGTTCATTTGTGGAGCAAATTAGAGCTTGGAGAGGTGTTGTTTGAAGAGATCTTGAAGGAGAAGTGGCTTGGATCAAAGGGCTTTTCTTGGATTCGAGTTTGGTTGCTATTGAGGCATCTTTTGGAGGTAATACGTTCGTTCTTGGGCTGTATCTTCCTAGTTTCTCATTTTGGGGTTGTGTAGGGTGCTTGGTTGTGTGACATTTTGATGTTGGAGGATGGATATGAGGTTGCTACCTCAGATCTGGAGTGGAGAAGACCTTAAGAGTATTAAAGCCCCTGTTCTTGTGTTGTTAATGAAGCTACCATGTCCCAAACCTTGGTTCTAAGGTGAATAAGGCTTAGATCTCGTTAGATTCACGTAAAGTTTGCCACTTTACGTGATGGATGGATTGTAGGAGGTTGGATCTATGTTTTGGATCAATTGCATGGCCTGAGATGCTTCTGTATGGATTCAGACCGGTGGTACTCGACGGGTTGCTTGAAGATGGCCTGGAACTCGACGAGTTGGAAGAACAACTCGGCGAGTAGGTTGAAGATAGCCTTGGACTCGACGAGTCCATTTGGACTCGGCGAGTCTTGTCGAGGATGTCCCAATATTTCTGGTTGAGTCGAGGAATCGGTGAGTCAAGGGATGACTCAGTGAGTTGGGTGCGAGTGGACTCAAAGTTGTTGGACTCGACGAGTCTTGGGGTGACTCGGCGAGTTGGGTCGCTAATTGAAGGAGGTTCTGAGCGTATGGACTCGGCGAGTTATCGGGCTGAGTCGGCGAGTAGGGTCAGTCAGGGGTTGACTTTGACTTGTCCAAGGTTGACCAGTTGTCTTCCAGGGGTATTTTGGTAATTAAGGGTATTTATTGAGTTGTATGTTTTGATGTTCAGTGGAGGAGTTCGTGTCAGAGTTCGGAGCAGCGGGATCTTATCTCTTCAGCAGACAGCTTCGAGGTGAGTTATCCTCACTATATCGACAGGGTCTAAGGCACCAAGGCCGGCCCTTTATCGTATTGAGATTCGGTTATGGTTATTATGTTGTTGTTTGATGTGTCTGCATCCTGGTAGCTAGGACGGTACATGCTAGGAGGCCTTGCTTAGGTCAGTTTCCCGATATACAGAGTGATGCTATGCTAGTGACCGGTTAGGTCGGTAACCCGATTTGGGGTAATGATATGCTATGTGATCTGCTTGCTCGGTTTGTTGACTATGACTGTTATATGAATGTATGTTTTGTGCACATGGTTGTTTGGACTGGAGATGGGTTGAGGTGGGTCCTGCTTTGTGCTGTAGGCCAAGATACCCAGGGCGGACCGGTTGCTCCGAAGGCTCAGCAAGCGGTCCGGATAGGCTGTAGGCCCCACGAGGGCGGACCAGACGTGCCGAGGCTCGGAGAGTGGACCAGGCCGACTGAAGGCCCGATGCGGGCGGACCAGTCACACTGTAGACTCAGAGAGTAGACCAGGTGGGTTGAAGGCCCGATACGGGCGTACCAACCCCACTGTAGACTCGAAGGACATGACTAGACCTGGAGGATGGATCCGATGGACTGAAGGCCCGATACGGCGGACCAGTCACACAATAAACCTGATATGCATGGCTGTTCTATGTTCTGTTATGTTATGTATGTTTTATATGTTTTGGACCGGAAGGTCGCAACCTGGAAGGGCGTATGCATGGTTGGTATCTTGGGGGTGTCTCACTAAGCTTTCGGGCTTAGAGTTGTGGTTTAATGTTTTTCAGGTTCTTCAGGAGACCGTGGCAAGGCGAAGGTGCGATCGTACCGCTCCTCATGATTTTGTAGCAATGCGATTCTGGGAATACTCTAATAATTTGTATTGAAAATATTTTTGTAAACATTTTAATGAAAATCGGGTTGTTTTGAAAAATTTAAATTTGGTTGTATTTTTCGGATGTTACAAGTTGGTATCAGAGCCTTGGTTTGAGTGAATTGGAGGAACACTTGTGTGACCCCAATCTCAAATCGAGGAGGGTTTTCAAAAAGAGAATTTAAAATGGTTTTCAAATTAAGTAAAGGAGGACGCGGAGGTATGATTAGCCGGAGCCAGTAAGTAACCCCAAAACACCATACATGACAATTGTTTTGTTGAGCTTTGATAGAACAGCATGCTAGAGTTAGGCTAGGGATCTTCAGGATTTCTTGATAAGTTGCCTGATTTATGATGCCTGCTAGCCTAGGGTTCCTTGTGAGAGATTTCTAGTGTTCCTCTAGTTGTGAGGATAGAGTGTTGTTATGTATGTCGCTAGGGTGTTGTGGGAGTACTTCATACAAATATGGGTAGGTTTGGAAGGTAGTATGGGCCCGTACTACTAAAAGCACGGACTCATACGCGTATCAGGGAAACCATGACCTCTAGGGTTGGGTTGAGAGCTGGTTCCCGGGGTAGTGGAATATGTCTGAGTTTTGCTGTTTTATTTTCAGTATGGAGATTTCAGGGCACGCTGGGAGTGGATCTGGGTCAGGATCAGAAGCAGGAGAGGGAGTCCCGGGTGGGTCTGTTCAGCTCGAGGTTGTCAGTCAGATGAGTACGCACGAGTTGGACGCGAGGATTCGTGAGATCCTGCATGATGAGGTTGCTGCATTGTTTCGGGCTGAGCTGCCGGAGTTGTTTGGGTCGATCAAGACTGCCATGGTGGAGTATTTTGATAAGCGCTATGCGGCTCTCACGGAGACGGCTGCCGTGGCGGCTACAACAGTTGTAGCAGCGGCAGGGGGAGGAGCTAGTAGAGGTTTTCAGTATCGGGACTTCGATAATATGAAGCCTCCCACTTTTGATGGAGTTCAGGATCCGATCGTTGCTATGAGGTGGTTATCAGATATGGAGGGATGTTTCTTCACGTGTTCATGCCCTACTGATCAGAGGGTGAGGTGTGCTCTGAACCTGTTGAGGCTCGGAGCAAAGGATTGGTGGAGATTGACAACGGGGTCGTACTCGGATGCGCAGAGGGCTGCGATTTCATGGGATCGGTTCAGAGAGATGTTCAGCACCCGTTATGTTCCGCAGGTCGAGAGGGAGAGGTTGGCTCAGGAGTTCTTGGAGCTGAAACAGGATTCGGAGTCGGTGACGGAAATCACCAGGATGTTTACTGAGAGGGCGATGTTTTGCCCTGAGTTCGCTTCGGAGCAGGCTCAGATGTCCCGATATCTGAGTATGCTAAAGAGGGACATCAGACAGTTTGTGTCTGCACAGAGGTGTGAGACTTTGCTGGAGTTGCAGGAGGCCGCCAGGCGGCGTGAGTTAGAGATTGAGTTACAGATGCGTGAGCTGAGGCAAGCTCCGGTTCAGTCGCAGCCGGCGACGAAACGGTCTAAGACCGTTGATTCCAGGATGGGAGATCAGGGTAGCCACGTCTGTGGAAAGTGTGGAAGGGGTCACGCCGGGGTTTTTCGGTCCGGTGGAGCATGCGGCAAGTGCGAAAAGGAGGGACACTATGCGAGGGATTATCGGCAGTCGGTGCCGGTTCGGGATTTGAGGATATGCTATCAGTGTCATCAGGTTGGACATTTGAAGGTCAACTGTCCACGGCTTGCTGCAGGACCGGTGCAGGCTCCAGCACCGGCTACGTTGAGGATCACAGGTGGAGGTCAGGGTGGAGCGGAGCCCCCGAGGGCTTAGGGTCGTGTTTTTCAGCTTGCTGCTACGGGTATGTTCTTTTGCTGTTTTTGATTATTTATGATTATTGTGGAGTATTGTTATCTGCTAGTTTCGTTGGTTGGTTATGAAATTGCGTTTCGGGTTTTCGTGAGGTACCCATTGTTCCTTGAGGGTTTGGCGAGTTGTGATTGAGATTTCATTTTGGTATCCTTTGTTCCCTGAAGGATCGATATGGTTATGGATTTGTACTTCGAGCTATCATTGATTATCCTTGTGGGGATTGGTGGCGGATGCGGCATTGGTTTGAAGGTCGGGTAGATTCTGCAGACTGAAGAATGGATATTTGAAGATTGGGTTCCTTTCGAGCGGGTTGTTCAGTGTGGAAACATGATATTTTTATGAAAGTTGTTGGCGCTGGTGAGAAACATTTTGTGTGTAAGTGTTGATTTTCTGCAAGGTTACTTTGGGAGATCGGTGATGGCAACCGGTGATTAATTGTCAGTATCTTAAGTGGGGGAGAATTGGAGATTCTCCGGATGATCGTTGGGTCTGAGAGATTGTTTAGCTGCTTGGGGAAATTCAGCGATATTTCTATCAGTCGAGAGCAGGCTCGTATGGGTGAGTAACAGGCGTGCGGGGCAGAATACAGACCTAGACCAGTTGATTGTGGAAGGCATGGGAGCGGGCCGAGATCGAGTATGTATGATGGAGATAGAGTTCGGAACCCCTAGAGGGCTAGAACGGTATGCACGGGAGGATTTCCCGAAGGGATAGTTCGGAATGATGAATGTTAGTTGAGCGGTCCGGGTAGACTGAAGGCCGGTAGGCGTACTAGTCAGGCCGAAGGCTCGGAGGGCGGTCCAGTCAGATTGGCTGAAGGTCCTGACAGTGGTCCAGAATGGCTGAAGGTCTGGGGAGGCGGTCCAGTCATGCTGAAGACTCTGCGAGTAATGTTGGATCGGTTCGAGGTTATGGGTTGCGTATGTTGCAGTGGGATTTCATTGGGAGGTCTGGCCCCGGGTAGCGATCTTGAGCGGTGAAGGTAGTGCATGGGCTTGAGAGTCCCTGCGATGAGAGTCAGAGTGGTGGTGATGCATGGATGTCGGGTACGCTTTAAATAGGTAATGTAGCGTGGGATGAGCACCATAGTGCCTGTCATGGTGACTGGGCGGACGAGTGGGTTCCTTGGTAAGGAAAGGGGGAGGAATGAAATTCCGAAAGGGGAGTGCGAATTCACGGAATTGAAAGCGGCAGTGTAGAGTTACGATCGGAGTGGTCCGTCGATGGTCTTTGAGTAGTGTTTTGCGGCGGTAGAATAAAAGCTCATTCGACTTGATATGTTGCTCTGGGTGCGGAGGGAATACCGCGGCGTAGAGCCAGGGAGAGGGGTTCGGAAGGGATACAGAGAACGAGTATTGGACTCTCAGTGACATTCTGATTAGGGTTTGGGGTATGTATCAGCGGTTCATCCTGGAAGGATGTTTGAGGATATCATCGGTGTATCGGGCTTTCCAAGCCTGAGGGTGCTAGAGCTAGTTTAGCATGTGTGTGTGTGTGATTGCGAGAGGAGAACTCGGGGGAGTTGCTCCGGAATGGAAGAAGGGGTCTTTCAGTCGTCATGGGATGGATAGAGTGGAATTCGGATCGGGTTCCGATGGTTCGTGGCTTTATAGCCATAGGAGTCAAGTGAAAGATGAGGATTGGAGCAGTAAGGCATCATGGGTAATTCTCGGTTGTTGAGTGTGGATTATCGGAGGGTACAGCTGGAGCTCGGTTTGAGTAGGTGGAGGGGACACCGTATGGAAAGAGGAAGTGAGCTTCTGGGTTCCATGGTTGTACCTCGAGGGACTTGGTTCGGTCAAGGTCAAGTGGCGCGTCGTGGAAAGTAATTTGAAGATGAGATGCCGTAGGCTTCGAGGACGAAGCCTAATTTAAGTGGGGGAGAATTGTAACACCCCGAAATCGCAAGAGTAGAGTTGAAGGACTAAAAGTGTAAGTTTTAGAGGGTGACTCAGCGAGTCCATGGATAGACTCGGCGAGTCAGGTCGCGAATATGGTCGCGTGTCAAGTGGCCTACTCGGCGAGTCCAAAGATGGACTCGGCGAGTAGGTGCTGTATGAAGAAAACCCTAATTTTCGGGGTTGAGCCCTATATAAAGAGCATTATACCCCTCCACAGCCTCCCTTATTCCCCCCTTGAGTTCCAGAAACCCTAAATTCGTGGAGAGTTCATTTGTGGAGAAAATTAGAGCTTGGAGAGGTGTTGTTTGAAGAGATCTTGAAGGTGAAGTGGCTTGGATCAAAGGGCTTTTCTTGGATTCGAGTTTGGTTGCTATTGAGGCATCTTTTGGAGGCAATACTTTCGTTCTTGGGCTGTATCTTCCTAGTTTCTCATTTTGGGGTTGTGTAGGGTGCTTGGTTGTGTGACATTTTGATGTTGGAGGATGGATCTGAGGTTGCTACCTCAGATCTGGAGTGGAGAAGACCTTAAGAGCATTAAAGCCCCTGTTCTTGTGTTGTTAATGAAGCTACCATGTCCCAAACCTTGGTTCTAAGGTGAATAAGGCTTAGATCTCGTTAGATTTACGTAAAGTTTGCCACTTTACGTGATGGATGGATTGTAGGAGGTTGGATCTATGTTTTGGATCAATTGCATGGCCTGAGATGCTTCTGTATGGATTCAGACCGGTGGTACTCAACGAGTCACATGGGTGGACTCGACGAGTTGCTTGAAGATTGCCTGGAACTCGACGAGTTGGAAGAACAACTCGGCGAGTAGGTTGAAGATAGCCTTGGACTCGACGAGTCTTGTCGAGGATGTCCCAATATTTCTGGTTGAGTCGAGGAATCGATGAGGCAAGGGATGACTCAGTGAGTTGGGTGCGAGTGGACTCAAAGTTGTTGGACTCGACGAGTCTTGGGGTGACTCGGCGAGTTGGGTCGCTAATTGAAGGAGGTTCTGAGCGTATGGACTCGGCGAGTAGGGTCAGTCAGGGGTTGACTTTGACTTGTCCAAGGTTGACCAGTTGTCTTCCAGGGGTATTTTGGTAATTAAGGGTATTTATTGAGTTGTATGTTTTGATGTTCAGTGGAGGAGTTCGTGTCAGAGTTCGGAGCAGCGGGATCTTATCTCTTCAGCCGACAGCTTCGAGGTGAGTTATCCTCACTATATCGACAGGGTCTAAGGCACCAAGGCCGACCCTTTATCGTATTGAGATTCGGTTATGGTTATTATGTTGTTGTTTGATGTGTCTGCATCCTGGTAGCTAGGACGGTACATGCTAGGAGGCCTTGCTTAGGTCAGTTTCCCGATATACAGAGTGATGCTATGCTAGTGACCGGTTAGGTCGGTAACCCGACTTGGGGTAATGATATGCTATGTGATCTGCTTGCTCGGTTTGTTGACTATGACTGTTATATGAATGTATGTTTTGTGCACATGGTTGTTTGGACTGGAGATGGGTTGAGGCGGGTACTGCTTTGTGCTGTAGGCCAAGATACCCAGGGCGGACCGGTTACTCCGAAGGCCCAGCAAGCGGTCCGGATAGGCTGTAGGCCCCACGAGGGCGGACCAGACGTGCCGAGGCTCGGAGAGTGGACCAGGCCGACTGAAGGCCCGATGCGGGCGGACCAGTCACACTGTAGACTCAGAGAGTGGACCAGGTGGGTTGAAGGCCCGATGCGGGCGGACCAACCCCACTGTAGACTCGAAGGACATGACTAGACCTGGAGGATGGATCCGATGGACTGAAGGCCTGATACGGCGGACCAGTCACACAATAAACCTGATATGCATGGCTGTTCTATGTTCTGTTATGTTATGTATGTTTTATATGTTTTGGACCGGAAGGTCGCAGCCTGGAAGGGCGTATGCGTGGTTGGTATCTTGGGGGTATCTCACTAAGCTTTCGGGCTTACAGTTGTGGTTTAATGTTTTTTAGGTTCTTCAAGAGACCGTGGCAAGGCGAAGGCGTGATCATACCGCTCCTCATGATTTTGTAGCAATGCAATTCTGGGAATACTCTAATAATTTGTATTGAAAACCTTTTTGTAAACATTTTAATGAAAATCGGGTTGTTTTGAAAAATTTAAATTTGGTTGTATTTTTAGGATGTTACAGAGAGGCCTTCAACACCTGAGGACTGGGTTGGGTGAAGTTAGGGGTTTCCTAGGGTAAGCCTAGGATAATGAGTAGCAGTGTTCAGCAGTAGGGGAAGGGACCTGGTTGAGTCGAGGCGGTCCTTGGGGAAGGTACGGATAGATGTGGAAGGTAGTATGGGCCCGTACTACTGAAAGCAGAGGATCCGTACCCGGACCGAGGAAGGCTAAGATAAGACTAGGGAACTTGTAGTGGGTGGGATCCCTCAAGGGGTATCAGTATCACTAACAGTTGTTATTTCTTTGTATTTCAGAATGGTGGTACTACGCCCGAGACTAGCGGTTAGCAGTTCAGGAGAGGGATCGGGTTCGGGATCAGGTTCTGAGCTAGTAGATGAGAGGCTATGTGAGTTCATCGCGGCAGAGATCACCAGAGGTATCCTTGAGTCGACCCCCATCATCTTTGGGTCGATCAAGGAAGGGATCATCGAGTTGATGGAGGATCGCCTCAGGGCGTTCAGGAGCGACATGACATCTGGCCAGTCGGGATCTCGCACGCTGTCCTTTAAGGACTTCAGGGGTAGCGGTGCGCCAGATTTCCACGAGGTGAAGGACCCCATTGTTGCCAGGCGATGGATTCCAGACATCGAGTCTGCACAATTGACTAGCTTCTACCCCGAGGGGTCGAAGGTGAGGTATGCAGCAGGGTGTTTACGGGACCGAGCTCGAGACTGGTGGGAGTCAGTGGGTGACTCGTTGGGAGCCTCAGCTATCGAGGCTATGACCTGGTCGGACTTCGTGACCAGGTTCAGGGCAGAGTTTGCACCGGCTGTCGAGCTTTAGCAGCTGGCCAGGGAGTTTTTGGACATGAGACAGACGACTGAGACTGTGGCGGAAATCACCTCCAAGTTCCGGGAGAGGGCTTTGTTGGTGCCCCAGTATGCAGGTGACGAGTATATGAGGAGGACCCGTTATCATGATATGCTTCGGGCTAACATCCGAGAGCATGTTAGTTTTTCAGCTTGCCCCACCTTGGATTCCATGATTTCCAGGGCAAGGGAGAGGGAGATAGATTTGGAGCACATCCAGAAACGGAAAGCGGAGGAGGGACAGCCAGGAGGGACTTCGGGGAAGAAGCCCAAGGGATCAGATGTGGGGCCGAAAGGCCAACAGGGACGGGGCCGCTGCAGGAAATGCGGCAAGACGCACGAGGGGGCGTGCAGGTTGGGATCATCAGGCTGCTACAAGTGCGGCAAGTTTGGGCACTTTAGCAGGGATTGCACTGCTCCGGCAACAGTTATTCAGACGTCTGAGTTGTTGTGTTTCCACTGCAACCACAGGGGCCACAAGAAGGCCAATTGCCCCCAGTTGACAGGTTCAGCGCCGACAAAGGCGCCAGCTCCAGCGATCCTGCGGATCACAGATGGCCGGCAGGGAAAGGCAGAGGCTCCAGTGGTGAGGAGCCGAGCATTTCAGCTGACCATCGAGGAGGCACGCGCAGCACCCGATGTGGTGACGGGTATGATTCTTTCCCTCTCGTTTATTTATATGATGTTATGATATTGATAGGTGCCCGATATATGTATATGTGTTAGGATCGTTCCATGTGAACGATATCCCAGTTCAGGTGTTGTTCGACTCGGGTGCATCCCGATCGTTTGTGTCCCTTGTGCTTAGCAAGAAGTTTCCCGAGTCTTCGGGCATGCTGGATTTCCCTTTGGAAGTAGAGATTGCTGATGATCGATCAGTGTGAGCATCGATGGTATTTCGGGACTGCGTATTGCGTTTGTTCGAGGAGCGCTACTTTGTGGATTTGGTTCCCATTCCGTTGCGTGGGTACAAGGTGATCATAGGCATGGACTGGTTGAGCCCTAATGGGGTGGTGATAGATTGCGCACATCAACTAGTGCGAGTTAGGACCCCAGGTGGGGGAGAGTTAGTGATTCATGGCGAGAGGCCACAACGCGGACCCGCAATATGTTCAGCAGCGAGGGCTAGACATTACCTTCTGTAGGGATGCACAGGATATGTCGCGTATGTGATGGATACCTGGGAGGCGGGTAATGCGACCATGAGCGAGGTTCCGGTGGTGCGAGATTTCGCAGATGTTTTTCCAGAGGAGCTTCCTGGGATACCTCCGGAGCGACATGTGGAGTTAGGATTGACCTCGTTCCTGGTGCGGCTCCGATAGCCAAGGCACCATATCGGCTGGCTCCTCCTGAGATGCAGGAGTTATCTACGCAGCTGCAGGAGCTGCTAGACAAGGGATTCATTAGACCGAGCAGTTCACCCTGGGGAGCCCCGATTTTGTTTGTGGGGAAGAAGAACGGGTCGCACTGGATGTGTATAGATTATCGGGAGTTGAATAAGGTAACGGTGAAGAACCGTTACCCACTCCCGAGGATTAATGATCTCTTTGATCAGCTTTAGGGAGCATCTTGGTTCTCCAAGATTGATTTGCGTTCGGGTTATCATCAGATGAGGGTCAGGGAGGAGGATACGCAGAAGACCGCGTTTCGGACGCGTTATGGCCACTATGAGTTCGTGGTGATGTCGTTTGGGCTCACCAATGCTCCTGCCGTGTTCATGGACCTCATGAACCGCGTATGGAGACCGATGCTGGATCGGTCTGTGATAGTCTTTATCGATGACATCTTGGTTTATTCCAAGACGCAGGAAGAGCATGAGGAGCATCTGAGAGAGGTATTGGAGACCCTGAGGAGGGAGAGCTTGTATGCCAAGTTCTCAAAGTGTGAGTTTTGGTTGCGCGAGGTGCAATTTCTTGGACACCTTGTCAACCAGAACGGGATTCTGGTCGGAGGCCGTGATGAGATGGTAGGTTCTGAAGTCTCCATCTGAGATTCAGAGTTTCCTAGGATTGGCAGGCTATTATCGGAGGTTCATTTAGGATTTCTCCAAGATAGTTGTACCCCTGACACGGTTGACGAAGAAAGTCGTGGTCTTTCGCTAGGGACCCGAGCAGCAGGCAGCATTTGAGACACTGAGACAGAGATTGTGCGAGGCGTTGATCTTAGCCCTGCCAGAGGGCATAGAGGATGTTGTGGTTTATTGTGACGCGTCTATTTCAGGGTTGGGCATGGTATTGATGCAGAGGGGGCATGTCATTGCCTACGCTTTGAGGCATCTCAAGCCTCACGAGGCGAACTACTGACGCATGATTTGGAGTTGGGGGCGGTGGTTTTCACCCTCAAGATTTGGCGGCATACCTCTACGGGGTTCGGTGTACCATTTACACAGACCACAAGAGTTTGAGGTACCTCATGGATCAGCCGAATCTGAACATGAGGCAGCGTCGGTGGTTGGACGTGGTGAAGGATTATGATTGTGAGATCCTTTACCACCCGGGAAAGGCCAACGTGGTGGCCGATGTGCTTAGCCGCAAGGCGGCGCCGATCAACGATATTTGCATGAGGATGACTGTGGTGACTACCCTGTTGGAGCAGATTCGAGAGGCTCAACAGGAGGCTATCAAGGAGGAACATTCGAAGAGCGAGCGTGTGGTGGGTCAGGTTTCCTCCTTCAATTATGATATTCGAGGACTATTGACACTACACCGCAGGGTGTGGGTGCCGTATCACGGAGGCGTGCGCCAGATCTTGATGGAGGAGGCGCACAAGTCCCGATTCTCTATTCATCCCGGGGCGACAAAGATGTATAGGGATCTTCGGCTAGATTATTGGTGGCCCTGCATGAAGCGGGATGTGGCATGGTACGTCGAGCGGTGCTTGACCTGCAGGAAGGTCAAGGCCGAACATCAGAGACCGCATGGGAAGATGCAGCCGTTGGACATCCCGTTGGGGAAATGGGAAGTCATCACGATGGATTTTATCACAAAGCTTCCTAGGACTGCACGCGGAGTAGATTCGATTTGGGTCATCGTGGATCGATTGACCAAGAGCGCCCATTTTATTCCGATCCAGGAGAGCATCTCGGCCAAAAAGTTGGCCGATATCTACATCAGGGAGATAGTAGCACGGCACGGGGTGCCAGTGTCAGTGATATCAGACCGAGATGTACGATTCACTTCAAGATTCTGGAAGAAGTTTCATGACGAGTTGGGCACTCGTTTGCATTTTAGCACCGCCTTTCACCCGCAAACGGATAGTCAGAGCGAGTGGACCATCCAGACTTTGGAGGATATGTTGCGGGCATGTGTGTTAGATTTCGGTGGTAGCTGGGATACCTATTTTCCCTTGGCTGAGTTCTCATACAACAACAGCTGCCACGCGAGTATTGACCGTCCCCCATTCGAGATGTTGTACGGACGGAGGTGCAGGACCCCGATATGCTGGGGTGAAGTTGGCCAGAGGGTCATGGGGAGCACCGAGGTGGTGCTCGAGACGACTGAGAGGATCCAGCAGGTTCGGAGCAGGCTTCAGACTGCTCAGAGTCGGCAGAAAGTTACGCCGACAAGCGTCGATCCGACTTGGAGTTCCAATTCGGGGATATGGTTCTCCTGAAGGTGTCGCCTTGGAAATGCATCATTCGATTCAAGAAGCGAAGCAAGTTGGGCCTGAGATTTATCGGTCCGTTTAGGGTTGTAGCCCGGGTGGGCAAGGTAGCGTATAGATTGGATCTGTCGGTCGAGCTCAACCAGATCCACAACACTTTCCATGTCTCAGCTGCGGAAGTGCTTAGTGGATGATTCAGCAGTAGTGCCGTTAGAGGATATTCAGGTTGACGACAGCCTGAATTACATTGAGCGCCCAGTCGCAATCCTTGACAGGAAGTCGAAGGATTTGAGGAACAAAAGGGTGGAGCTAGTGAAGGTGCAATGGCAGCACCGCAAGGGTTCGGAGTGGACTTGGGAGCCGGTGGATGAAATGATGGAGCATTACCCCGAGCTGTTCTAGGATCGAGCAGCAGACTTCGAGGACGAAGTCTAAAATAAGTGGGGGAGATTTGTAGCACCTGGTATGTAAATCATAATTGAGTATTTTCCATTTTAAGCCTTGGACTCGGCGAGTCATAGGTCCGACTCGCCGAGTAGGGACGGGACCCGGGACACGTTTAAGTTGGCGACTCGGCGAGTGCATATCCTAGACTCGGCGAGTCACCGCTGTTGGATGAAACCCTAAGTTTCAGGGGTTTGCACCCTATTTAATCCCCCTTTCTGCCCCCAAGCCTGTATCAGGAAGTGTAGCCTACTAGAGGCGTAGTATAGGGTGAACTTGAACTTTTGTGTAATCGTTTCAAGGAATTAATATAAACCCTAGTTTTGCTAACTGATGTGTTGAATGATTCTCTGATTTTCTTGTATGGTGACTTGGTCGACTGCGGGACAATACTTGGGACGAGTATGAGTAGGTGTGAAAGGTCGTAGATGCATATACTACCGGAAGCACAGGACTCGCACTTGGATCAGGAAAAGTCACAAGTTTACCAAGAAGCTAGTAATTGATTCCACTTTATTCTGGTATGTCATTACCATTGTTTCGGTAATGACTAGTAATATGGTTCTTGTTCTGACCCTAGTGGTCATATTTAAATTTGAGTTCGACTACGAGGAGTATGTTACGTGGTCTAGAGGACCAAGTTAGATGTAACATCTGACTTAAGTCAGAAAGTTGAAGTTAATACGATTGATAGTGTCGCGCTCATTGTTAAAAGAAGTTTGCAGGTAGAAATGCTACATGCTGAAATAGGATTATATCACATTAGAATATGAAGAAAGGTATATTCCATCCTAGAATTGAACTTCATTAAAGACCGAGTCTAAGCGTTGCATCGTGCGATGAGAGGTCAATAGAGCACGACCCATCAATTTGTTACAATAGATAAATGAAAGTAATTATCTTGAGAAGAAGAAGGAGTCCACAATAAGGACTTATCTGGTAACCTGAAGGTTACGATTGAAAGTACAACATAGTACGATAAGCAGATGCAAGATTGGGCATCTTCTGCGATCAAGAAAGTCATAGAGTTAAATACTCTTTCGAGGAAACATAGAAGTTACGGTTATTACCTAGGATGAATAAATAACGTGTGGAATCATTATGCAAGTCCTATTTTGTTGATGATTCCGGGACGTAATCATCCTAAGGGGGAGATAATTGTAACGCCCGTAGATCCGGGCTAGTCAATTAGAGACGTTAAGCGTCAAAAATGACTTTTTGATGGAAGATTATTTTGAAGGAATAATATTAACTAAGTTATAGAATATGTTACAAGGTTTCCGTGCATATAAAGAACGCCGAAATCCGAGTTATAACGAAGAAGTTATGACCTGTCGAAGTTTCGCGACAGAACCGGCTCGACACAGCGCGATGTAAATAGTGAATTTTCGTTAGAGCAATATTTAGACTTAGCAATCTAAACAAAAGTCATAGATTTCGTTAAACCATGAGCGTGCATTAAAAGAATGTCCAAATCTGATTTCGTATGAGGAAGTTATGATTTTTCTAAGTTTCGACTTAGCGGTATGCAACCCGAATACTCGATTTGAGACCGAGCGGTTTTTAGCCGAAAAAATATAAATGAGAATCAAAGATCTCATTAATTTTAGTAAAACGATAAAAAGATGGGTGAAAACGGACGTCGGACGAAGAAGTTATGAATTTATAACGAAGTTTTTCTGTCCCGTCCTTCTAAAATTAAATAATAAAAATAGAATTCAAAATTAGCCAACGGAGTCTAAATGAAAGTTGTAGAGCATAGTCTCACCTTCGCATGGGTATAAAGAACGTCGAAAACGGAGCTCGTATGCGAATGTTACGCAATTTAGAAGTTCAACGAGTCAATTACGCCCATCGTACTCAGTCGGATGCAACTTGTCTGACCAATACTCGAGTGCCACCAGTCGACGCACGCAATGACGTCAAAGTACGCCCAACGTAACTCGAGTACGCCCAGCGTACTGAGTACGCCCCGCGTAATCCCAGACCCTCAGCCTATAAATAGAACTCGAAATCAGCCATTTTCTCTTGTTCAAACTCTTTCTTCTCTCTAGTTTTTGCCTCGTTTTGCGTGTCGTTTATACCCTGAAGCCCCGGTAATATTTCCAAGCCCCGAAGCAAGATCCGAAGCCCCGAGGATCCTGAAGAGCGTTATTGCCGAGCCGAAGCGCTGCCCGCGAGGAGCCGGTTTTTGTGAAGATCTTCCAGATCTACAGAGAAACACTACTTCTGCAAGCCGTAGTTCTGCCCGATCATCTTCTAATCAAGTGAGTGTGTGGTTACTTTCTTCTAACGCATAATTATCAAGTATTTAATATTAAACACGTGTTATGTGTATATTTTGTTGTTATGTGCGTGAATGTATATTCACTTTCTTCTATCTCATAGACTTGATTTATTCTCTATGAAATACGTGTTATATGGGTGTGCCTCATCTGTTATCTGGAATAGGTATTGAATTAGAATGCTATACAGGTTTTAAACTATGTATAAAAATATATATTTTTATCTACTAATATGTTGGGTAGAACATGGGTAGATAGTTGATGTGTGATAAACAGCTGAGAGGTCCCGATGTTGTTGTTGTTGATCTAGTTATTCAGCGAGTATGGATTAGACCAAGAGGTTAGTTTTAGATCCGGGAGTATGGATCAGGTAAAGAGATAAAACTTGTTATTAGTCCGGGAGTATGGATTAAGACTAAGTTAATTGTCCCTAGTCCGGGAGTATGGATTGCGCACAGTTATTGATCCGGGAGTATGGATCAGATCAGGATTAGGGTATAGTTAATTGTCCTTATTCCGGGAGTATGGATTGGGTACAATTATTGATCCGGGAGTATGGATCAGATCAGGAGGTTAGTTTTAGATCCGTGAGTATGGATCAGTGGAAAAGGTTAGTTTTAGATCCGTGAGTATGGATCAGGTGAAAAGGTTAGTTTTAGATCTGTGAGTATGGATCGGGTGAAGATAATAATTTTAGATCTGTGAGTAGGGATCAGGTAAAGAGGAAAATTTTAGATAGGAGAGTTTAGATCGTATCGTTGTGACGATCGATGGGGGTGGGATAAGAGTTGCCTTTATATGGTGAAATTGTACAAGTTTGAATGTTCTATATTTATAAATATATGATATAACATTGTGGGATGAAAACCTATATGCTCACCAGGCTACCAATCCTGACCCACTCAGTTTTCTTTGTATCACAGGTATTAATACGAAGACATATTTCACAGAGAGATTTAAAGGAGATATAAATCGATTGTGTAATTAAATGTAAGTTTTGTTTATGCTTATATGTCTGTATCGGAACATGACATCCCGAGATTTTGTTATATAATGAAAATACATTTCTTTAAAGAAATGCTTTGATAATTTTTATCATATTTTGTTTTGGGAACAAATTCTGCAATTGTTTTCTTTAAAAGAGTACTCTAATTTTAGAAACAAGCATAAACAAATCGGTCTTTTTTGGCCGTGAAAATGGGGATATCACACTTGTCTTCATGCTTATGGCCCCATTAAAGTCCTTCATGACTCATTTTCCAAGCTTGTATGTGCATCAAATTTCGAAATAAGTTGATTGGCCTCTAGATCTAAGCATGGTTGAGCTCCAGGAGCTCAGATCTACTACCTTTATGAACCCATATTGCATGAAAACCTTAGATCTACTCTTTTGGTGCATTTTGAACCCTAAAAACCCCATAGATGGATATTTAAACGTAAAGTTGGAAACTTTACGTGTTAATCATGCTCTAGGAGCCCAGACCTACGAATGGCATGGACTGGATTCGAGCAAAATCGCATTTATGGCTCTTGCATGGAGTGGACTCGGCGAGTCGCTCATCTGACTCGGCGAGTCTAGTCGCGAGTCTCCGAGATTGTCCCCTTTTTGTTGTGTCGAGTTGTGTAGTGAGTCCAGGGAGGACTCGGTGAGTTGGAAGCCAAAAATCACCCATAATGGAACTCGATGAGTCGATGCCCAGACTCGGCGAGTTCAAGGCAATCTCCTTAGATCAAGATCAGACTCGGCGAGTTGTTCATACAACTCGGCGAGCCACAGTATAACTTGTTCATCGGATGAAGATGAACTCGGCGAGTTGTTCATACAACTCGACGAGTAGGATGAAGGAGTTGAACATCAGTTTGGAAGGAGAACTCGTCGAGTCGACGTCTAACTCGACGAGTAGAAATAGAATTCAGGTCAGTCGTTTGGAGATGGTCTCGGCGAGTTGGCGAGCCAACTCGGCGAGTCGGGTCAACTGGAAGTTGACTCTGACTTTGACTTAGGGCATGATCAGGGGTAAAATGGTCATTTTACCCAAAGGTCAGTTAGCAGTTTTTGACTAAGTGTTTGGTGGGAATTACAGCCGGAGGATTTCCGGAACAGCAGCAGCAGCAGTCAGACTATTCCCACGAAGATCAACAGCTACTCCGAGGTGAGTTACCTTCCAGTAGCGGTGGGTCTAAGGCCACAATGCCGGCCCACCAGTAGGAGATGTATGATTAGATGATTGTCTCTGTGATATTCATCTAGGGTTGCTACTACCTGTGTTATGTTTATGTGTTTGTATGATATGATGCTATGTGTTAGTGATAGTAGGGGAGATAGTCCCCAGGTTACCAGTCGATAGGGCCGAAGGGGCAGTCATGCCCAACCATGCTAGATAGACTATGTGATATATGTGTTATGTGGTAGTAGTAGGGGTGAAATAGTCCCCGGTACCCGGTCGAGAGGACCGAAGGGGGGGCCAACACCCAGATCTGCTAGGAAGTATCCGATCGAGAGGACCGAAGAGGAGGCCAGCACCCATATATGCTAGGCAGTATCCGGTCGAGAGGACCGAAGGGGTAGGTCGGGCACCCAGATATGCCTGACAATTTATGTATGTTATCTGATTGTATGGTATGTGGTACAATGGGGGAACTCACTAAGATTTGTTCTTACAGTTTACAGTTTTGGTTTCAGGTACCTCTTCATCGAAGGGGAAGGAGCTGGCACGGTAGCGGCACATCATGCACACATGACTGGTTTCCGCATCATTTAGATTTCCCTGGGATTTATATTCTGATATTTTGATTGATTGTATGACTTGGCTTTTAGACATGGTTTACGATGTGATGTGGTTGATCAAACAATGTTTTTAATTATTAACGTTTTCCTAAAGTAATGTTTTAAAACGAAATTTTTGGACGTGAAAATTGGGTCGTTACACTAGTTCCGTGTGGAAAAATACCTATGTCAATTCGAAGGGGAAGAGTGAAAAGAGATCAATCTCAAATCCGTAGCTAACGCCTATCTCAAACAGGAGGAAGCGACGTGCCGGACAAGCCCTGATTAGCAAGAGAGGCAAGATGGCAACCATCAGAGACACAATCGCCATTCCAGGCACATGTCACGGCGGTGTGGACCATTCAACAGGGATGATAACAGGAGCAGCCACAACGATGTCCACACAATTAATAAGACTCCAGCCAAGGAGAATAAGACAAGACCAAGTTCTTTGAGTACCCTCAAAGTAAAACGCATGACACCAAAGAGTGCACAATATTGAAGTTGGAGATTGATGAGAAACAAATAGTGGGAAATATAGTCGACATAGCAAAATACCTCAGGGCGAAATTTAATGGGGATAAGCACCTGCCCAAAAATCAAAAGGATGGGGGAAAGGATGACAAAAGAAGGGCTGACATACTTACCATCACAGGGCCCCGCCCATGTAGCAACCGCCAGAGCCAGTGTGTGGGCGCGCAAGTATACCATCAAAACATTCTCGATGTAACATTTTCAACACACGATCCCCGGCCAGAGCACTGGGATTCGAATGATCCTTTGCATATCACTGGTTTCATCAGTCAAAAATGTGTAGAGCAAGTGTACATTGATAGCAGAAGCAGGGTCAATGTGATTTATGAACACTGCCTTCGGCAGTTACCAATTGAATGGAAGGAGCACATTCAACTACCACGCCAAGGCCCGCTAGTTGGGTTCACCGGTCATGGCATTTGGCCAATATGAATAGTCACGCTCCCATTTACACTGATCAGGAAAGATGGAACCAAACAGATAACAGGGACACTTAAATTCTCAGTGGTCGACCGCCCGGTTCAGCATAATATTCTACTAGGCCGGCCAGCACTGTTCCAGCTACAAGCGATTCCGTTTATTCTTCATGGTGTCCTCAAATTCAACACGGGTGACGGATTGACAACAATAGTGGCAACCAAGTCGGGTAATGGATGTAACGCCCAATGAGAAACCCAATTGTCTTGGAGTGAGGGTTTTCATCAAGTGGATGATCCAGAACGAAGAATGGCAACATCATAAGCGCCAACCCACGAGTCCAAGAAAAGGCAAAGAGATGTATTCAGTCGGCTCACAACATCTCACCCACAGAAAGAAAAATGCGCCGACCTACCGATGAATCAACCAAAGTATAAAGTGAAAATCACAAAGCAAAGGGGCGCCTACTCACAGGCAAGGGCACCATCTAGACCCACAATCGATGGCCAAGTCGTGCCCAACTAGAGAGCGATTCAAAATTCAAAATACATTTTGGCCAATGCAGATTATGAGCCAAAACCTCATGGAATGAAGAAAATAGGCACCAAAAGCATCGAAGTTAGAGGCAGAATACCAATCCTCCCATCACGCACACTTTCCTACGAAAGAAAACTAGTAGGTGACCCTGACGCACCAAACGACATCCCAAGCGATGGTGTGAGACACAAGGTTGATAGGTGCACCAGAAAGTGCAAGGGGGCACTTCTCAAGGTTGCACCTCACATGCGTCGAGAAGAAAGGGAGGTTCAAGCACCTCCAGAGCTTGCACAACAAAATTCACCTCTCTCATGCTGGGCACTGTTGGCAAAAACAAGAGGAAACTCTAACCTATCAAGACACACTTGCAAAAGATGAGACACAGTTCAATAAGATAACTATATCATAACACTCAATCAAAAATAAAGCGGAGGCCTAGGAAAAATGAGTATGGTCAAACTTCACACAGGATAACCGTACTCTAGGTGCAAAAGCAAAAAATGGGCATACGCCCCGACACTTAGACATTTAGGGTCTATTGTATCATGTTTTTCTTTTTATTTCTAGAAGTAATATAATTTTCATTTCGAAAGATCCTTCCAGAATTTTGTATTGCAAAAACACAAAGTATAGAGGTTGTGCATATTTTCCAAGTAGCAACAACGACTGATCACCTACGCTACTTGAGCAAAATCTATGTAAGAATGCAACCGTAGGTCTCAAAAGAGTCATAATCTTTACCTACAATGTGCCAATAACATCTCAGAGCTGAGAATATACAAAATTAATGGCACAAAACATGGGGTTCTAAAAGATTCATAACCTTTCCCCTGATAACAGAACAGTAAAAGGTCTTGAGGTGATGATCTCGGCCTATGTATTTTTAGCTAGACCATACAGTACAGTCCACAGCAACGAAAGAGAACACTTCCATACAAAGTACAAAACAAATGTGCATACATACAAAAAGAAAATGAAAGAGAACACTTCCATACAAAGTACAAAACAAAATGCACAGTTTATGGTTATCAATAACAAACATTTTTTTTACTATACACATAGTACATAAGACGACAGCTACATTACACAATGAACAAAAGGGGAAAACACAAATCAACCCTCGGAGTCTGAGGAAGAACCTCTCAGATTCAGCCTACAGCAAAACTGGCGGAAGCCGTCATAATCCAGCTCCCCAAGCGAAAGAGGCCCACAAAATCCGTCTCGGCAATGGACGACAAAGTGACATACACCTCTTCAACCCTTCTTGCAACAGGGCTAGGATCTAGGACTTCAGGTTCTCTGGCACGTGTGGAGCAACCACTTAGTTGCTTTTCCTTTTCAAACCCAAGGGCCTCACATGCCTCACGAACACCCCGGACCCCATTGGCGAATTCTGCGCTCTCGATAACTTTATTAATTACGCGAACCACTCTTTCTCCAGCATCTATTGTAAACTACCTCGAGCAACCATGCCATCAACACGAGCATGGGCCAGTTGACGTTGGTACCTAGCGAACTCACTCGCCAGTGTACCTTTCTTCCGAATAAGAGAACTCACTTGGTCTTCAAGTCGCTCTGATGGATCCTACAAATTCTCCACTTGCTCCTCCAAAGTGTCCTTCTCGCTGGCCACAATGCAGTTTTGATCATAAAGAACTTGGCGCTCCGCCTCCGAATCATGGACTTCCTCCCTCATGCCTGTCAAGGCACCCTGTAATACTTTCAATTGCCTCTTATTCGCACCGGCAAGACAAACCTGGTTGTCGGTAGCGACCATAAGGGTAGAAGTCTGAGTTGCGGCATAGCAAAGGTCACCAGCCATGCGGTCACTTGATTGAACCATAAGCGAACTCATTATAGTTGAGGGATGAGCAAATCTACTCCATTCCTAAGTGAAAGTGTCTTTAGATAGTAAGGAGTCTTTAATAATTGCCCAACCCGAAGCATAGGCCTCGAAAGATGGGGAGTGAGATGAAGTTCCTATTTTGTTAACCAAGGAAGGTTTCTCGCGCTGAAAATATCCTCCAAGCAAACTCGGCGTACTCCCAGACATAGAGCTGGAACCGAAATTAACCAAGGGTGAATCAACAAATGGTGAGGGCGATGCCTCTGGAGAACTAGGCACCTTCACTATCTATTTCTTCTTAGGCACAAAAAATCGATCACCAAGAATACCCTCGATACCACCAAGAAGGCTGGCCACAGATACAGTCCTATGTGATTTACGAGGACGAAGACCCGCATCATCGGATTCTGTCTCCTCATCTGACGATGGCACCATGCGTAAACTTCGCCTTTTCTGAATAGGAGCACTACATTTTCCTGCTTGTACCCCCACAGGAAAAGCAAAAGGAGCAGGAACCGACGAACGAACCAGGGAAACAACCCCAACGGTTGGTTGGGAAGGCGTTGCAGGACCGCTAGAACCAACATTTCCCCTTTCCACCAAGATCAATCCAGCAAACTCTCGCATGCGCCTTTCAGACACATGAGGGGGAAGAGCCTCTACAAGATTGATCTCCCGGTGATAGAGCCTACCCGGGTAATGACCACGCAGGGCCATCTCCAAATAAATCTCGGCTTCAGCAACTGTGCAAATGAAAGTTGAATATAAGGACTCATAAGGTACCCTGCTCCTATCCCCTTTCTCCTTTGTTTTTTTAAAAAACAACGGGGTGGGGGGAAGAAGGAGACTAGTGGATACCGCATCTCACAACGTACAATTGTGACATCTTCCCACGAGCTCGCCAGGAGGCACTCATACCAGCCGCAACAAGAATGAAATCTTCCTATTTCTCCCCAAACAACAGTGATGTTTCCTAGTCGTTTGTCGAGGGTTAGGTTGCTCCTGAACAATTTGGGAAGGCAGTCAGGAAAGTGTCGCGTTTTGTGAAACCCACGCCCCATAAGGTTCCAGTTAACCCAGAGCCATTGCATTTGCCAATTTTCTTCTGGACATATTGTTCAGAGATTAACTAATGAATGCCCTGCCTTTTCTCCAAAGTACAAACACCAGAATTCGTAGTTGGAAAAAAGAAGTAACGGAAAACCTAGAAGGTGGGTATACAACCCAAAGATCGGCAAATCAGTTCGAAACTGGCGATTTTATTAACAGCGCTCGGGGTCAACTCAATGAAGGAGAAGCCATAGTGGTCCACAATCATGTTGAAGAAATAGGATATCAGCAAGCGTAACCCCGCTTCAAAAAAGGGATCAAAACTCCCACTTTCTCTTAGGGGCAATCGTAGATCGATAACCCCTTTGCCGGAATCATTACACCATGCTCTGGTAAGAAACCGAAGCGATCTTGCAGAAGCTGAAGTTCTTTTGTAGTAGGAACTCTACCATAAAAGATCCATTGTCTAGAAAAGTATGAGCAATCAAAAAAGAAATTAATGGAACACACGGATTGTTACAACAAAGCCAAAGTGGGGATGTGAGGATGAAAAGCCTGGGGAAAAGGGGGACTTTAAAGGCAAAACTGGTGTCACAAACCGTCTCCAAATGACACTGACACACATTGACGGTGCTTCCTGAAGCCTGTCAAATGCTAGAAGTGATCCGAAACATACACGTGTTGAAATATAGGCTCGAAAGATGATACAGTCAAGCCGATGCATACACGGACAAGCCTAAGGGACTGGTTAACGTATCACTCAGGGGAACATAAATAAAGAAGTAAAAATAACACCTGACTTGGCTTGGCCAGAGCCTAGTCTAAAGCCAAGTCTAGGCCTTCGCCAATTCGAAGATCACCAATATAGCGGTTAAGGTGCAGAGTCACGCCTTAACCCTATCTCCAGGAAATTATATCCCAACAAACGTGGGACCATTTAGAGAGTCCAACTCGCCCATTAGATGATAGCCATGATCTTCATAACAAATAAAAGATCTCCTTCTAGCCAATGAGGGAAGGAGACAAAAGACGTGACTGAGGATCCTCCAATATGGGTCTGCCACGTCGCTCCTCATAGGGGAATGCTCAACAGAATTAGTTGAGGGACACACCTCTCAAACACGTATAAAAGGATCATTCTTCCTCATGAAGAAGGGGACAATATTCTCTTTTTTCTGTAATCTTTTACAATCTCTCTCAGATCTCACACTGACTTGATCGTCGGAGCTTCGTCCTGGGAATTCCTCCCGGACGTCAACTAATAGTCGTTTCTCTCTTTTACACTGTGATAATATGAGAAGATACACGCACGGATCTCCCTTATAGTTCCCACCCAATCCTCTCCAGCATATCACAACAGTATTCTTAGTATAACATGATAACTTTTGTTTCTTCGTATTCTCATACAAAATAAAATAAAATTTCATTGTTAATTAGGTAAAATTTTCAAAAGAATAATATATTAATAATAAATATTAAAAGTATTATTGGATTAACATGTCGTTTAAAGAAAACAATTCCTTGATTAGAAAAAAGGCCCAAGGTAGAATATTATAAAGGAAACAAAAAAGATATGAGAAATTGTCAGAAAAATCTTAATATTTTCGACAAAGTTATACTTTAGTTCCAAGATTTCTTTTTGAACAACAGAGTCTTAAAAACCGGCAAAAATTTGCATTTTGATCATTTTAGCGGGTTGGAACTGGTACCAAATTAATTTGGGACTATTTCGTAAACTAACTCAAAATATTGAGACTTTTATGTAAACAAAATTAGTAGGAATTTTCTACAAACAAGTTATTATTGTTTTCAATTCAGAATATTAATATTTAACAATTTAAAAGAAGTTGCATATCTGTAAAATTGTTTATAAATAGCTTAAAGTAGAAGTATTTCTTACTTTGTATATAAATTTGTTTAAGGTAGAAGGATCTTTTTCCAAAAGTAATTAGAATAATTTAAGAGTGTTAATCAAAATTCAAAAGTATTAATCCAAAAAACATGTCCTATTACTTGTTATTAAACAGGATAGTGTAATTAATATTTTTGAATTTTGATATGTGTTACCAATGTAGATGTTTGTAGTGTATCTGCTGGACTTGGAAACAAATCTTTCTACTTTAAACAATTTTATATACAAAGTGAGAAATCCATCTACCTTAAAATATTTATAAACAATTTTACAAATATTCAACTTCTTTTAAATTGTTAAGTATTAATATTCTAAATTGAAAAGAATAATAACAAATGTGAAATAGCCATATACAAAGTAAAAATATACAAGCAGACATTCATGATTTCAATACTAAAAGCATCACTATCTCCTCCATCACCACCCTTAAACAATATCATTAATATTATTTTTTTCTTTTAAACACATTTATATGTATTATTAACAATATTAATAATAACAAGTTTAAAAATAGTATTCTTATTTATATTTTTAACAACAACAACCACAGTATTACAATAATAATAATAATAATAATAATAATAATAATAATAATAATAATAATAATAATAATAATAATAATAATAATAATAACTAGATGAGACACCCCGCTTTGCGGGGTATGGATTTGTTAACTGTATAGAAAATAGAAAATAAGCGATTAAAATTAAAATAAATTAAAAGACGTTAACACATTGATAATCTTCCATCATATGAAATTCATAACTATTAAATAACAAAGCTCATTGCGCAAGGTTATGCGTTTTTGAAACTTCCCCGATTATGCCATAAGAACACCTTACATCATTCTACCAAGTAAAACATAAAGGGATCAACAAAATCTATAAAAGTAATATTTCCTCATTTTATCCAACCTATTTTACAAACTCCCCAATTTTACATTCCATTTCTATAAATCAATTGTAACTTTTTCAAATATTTTTTTAAAAATCATTTATCCAGAACTCTTTGTTTTCTGGTTTACCAACATTCCTTTGCTCTTGGGACTGAAAGCTAGCCACAATATGAAAAATCTCAGGGGAAGCAATACAATTGCACACTTTCGACACCTGTAGAGTGTAATAACAAAAACAAATTAGGGTCGAGAATAATAACAAAAACAAATTAGGGCCATAAATGGATAAGGATTGTCAAAATAAAGTCAAACATTAGAAGCTTTTAACTCTTCATATTTCCTTGGAAAAAGATCCATTTTTACCATTAAAATGGAAAAGAATTTACTAAAGATAAAATATGTACATCACGATAAATTTGATTTTTACAAAGTGCATCTAGATTTAGGAAACTGATAAAAAGACTGTTTTTATATTTTTATAAACTAGGTGTGAGACCCGTATATTACACGAGTTTATTAAAAAAAAAAATTTGGTAACCAGAAAGACTATGTTCATCTATACTAATAAATAAAACCCATTTTCTGCCACATGTCATGTTCTCATTGATTTGGACACATGGCATTTTAATAGATTTTTAAAATTTACTTATTTCCACATGTAATTTTCTGATTTGTTCACATGTCACAACTTATTTCGGTTACAATATTGAGAGAAATAAATGCTTCTTTGAAAAAAATTGATATATTTATAATGTAATAAATGCCATAATTAATGAGAGCTCTAAAATTGATATTGATATTAAATATTAATTTTAAATTTAAAGTTTAAATATTGATATTAAATTTTTATTTTTAATAGACCCGTGTAGTACACGGGTCTCATACCTAGTATAAAAATAAGTAACGATTGAGTTTGTGACCTTTTCGTAAACCGTATGGACTATTTATGTAATTTGGTCTAAATTAATGTATACTAATAAAATTAATTAATATGAATTCACAAATGGAATGTAATATCTACATTAATATACATATATATTAATTAATATATTAATAAAAAGAGGAATTCAAAAATAGAAAGTTATTATGTACATTAATTAATATATTTATAAAATTAATTAATAAGAGGTAACATTTAATATGTGAGATTCAAATAAAAAAGAAAAAAAAAACTATAAAAATGATAAGTGGATATTAAATAATTCAAAAAAATCTAGAAAATGACAAGTGTCAAAATGAAGGAGAAAATAACATATGGCAAAATCATTTTTATTTATTAAGGTAGATTAAATAACATTTCAACACTTCAGTTTTTGAATTTTGTCCATTTGAGTTAGTAGGAGCATGACAATCTTTTTTTTTTCTGCCCTTTTTTGAAATTTTTTTGATTTTTTTTCCCCTAAGCTTTATCTTCGCACCTTCATATAAGCCTCCAACTTTTAGCACCTTGAGGTAAGCCTCCAACTTTTAGATTATATATTAGTCAAAGAATACTATCTCTAAGCTGAATGTAAATATAAGCCTCCAACTTTTAGCACCTTGTTATAAATGATTTAGTGTTGTTCAGGGGAAAAAATTTGTTTGGTTCAAGTTTAGGGCCAATATAAGCTGAATGTAAATACACATTTATGAATTTGAATAGCAATGTTGCTAAAAGATAGTATGTAATGATTTTGGTTTTAAATAAAAGTTAAATATTATTAAATCTCGGGCTTGCTCTTTATTAGACTTAAAACGAAAGTGCAGGGCTAAAATGGACATGCAAACCAATGGTGAAAGAAAATCACATTACCATATCCCTAAGTTAGTGTTTTTATATCTGAAAATTTTAAACTGAGGACATGTGTAATAATTCGGCCTCTTTAGTAGCACATGAGTCAATATGTAACGAAAAGGATGAAAATTAAAATAAACCCCAAAAAATACTTCTAAATATACAAATCAAACATTTTTCTAAATTAACCAATAAATCATTAACATCATAATTGATTAGCAAAAGCCATCTGAACTGTATTACATCAAGAGACAATTACATGAATCAACAAACACGAAAATTAGGGTTGAGAGACATAGCTGGGGCAAACCACACAACATATCCTTGTCGCATAAAATGGAAGAAAAAAAGTAATATGTTCCATCAATAAGCATATCACCCTAAATGAACTGCTAAATACTAAAGCTTGATACAATAAAAATCCACACATAAGAAAACAAAAAGTCGATAGAAATGGCAGAGGATTTACTGTTGGCCTTAGATAGGGTTTCGTTCAGTTTTCTAGGAAAAATTTCCAAGAAAAACGGAAATTTTGAAAACGCGTTTGGTTCGTTCAGTTTTCCAAAATTTTTCAAGAAAATGAAAATTTTCAGTTTTCCAAATTGTATATAAATTAGAAAAATGATTTTTACAGTTTTCTAAAGTTTTACAAATTTCTAAGATAGAAAATGAAAACTCCATCGGTTTCAAACAAACGCGTTTTTTAAAATTTTCATTGAAAATTGAAAATAAAAACTCAACTCTATTTTATGAAAACATTTTCTGAGAAAATGAAAACAATTTTCCACAACTAAACGCACCCATGACTTCCTTGATGTGGAGATTTTGGGTAAACAAAATCTGCAATTAATGTCGGCCGGTTTCCAAATTAACCGAATAGGTGGAGCTAGGGTGGGTGATGTTCGGATTTGACGGAGAATTGCCCGATTGACCTGTAATATCAGAAAAAGGAGATAATAAATTTGAAGGAAAAAAACGCTAAAAATACAGAAAATCGATTAAAGAAGGCAAATAACACTAGTACTTTTCTGAACTGTCAACCGTGGGGAAGAAGCCGAATCAAGGACCGATTTGAAGAAAATCATCTAACTGGATTTTACCTAAGTCAATGGTTTGTCTCCTTTTTCTCATAGAAAACCGTAATACATAAGGAAAGTAGAGGTGTGTGTCTTCGTGAATAGGCTTCATACAAAAAAGTGGGAAAAAAGAGAAGGGAGGCGGCGAGCATGCAATGATTGGTTGAGATCAGTTCCAACCCAGCAAGCTGATGCAAAATTAGACCGAAGCAATTACCCCACCTGCAAAACCGTGTCCGATATCAATTGAAGAAGAAATTTCCAAATAGTAAAGCATCAAAAGCGGGTCGATAAAACATACTTGTGCAAATCGTCTTATAATTGTCTACGATGGTCTGCACCACCGCCATCGAGGACTTCCCTTCTCCTAAGTCCTAAATCGAAAGGAAAATAGAAGATACAAAAGAAAGACGAACATCCGTATGGAGAAAAATTATGACCCAATCCACCCCTTCGAAAATCATCGGCCCAGAAGCTAATTAGGTATAAAGCATATAGAAGTCGTAATGGTAAATCGAGACCTAATCCCCAAATATGGAACGAAGATGGGTGGTGGAGCTCTTCTCGATTAATCGGCTGTTGTGGAGAACGATGTGCAAAGTTAGAGCAAAAGAGGCCAGACGGATATTTCAAAGATACGGTGTGGAAGGATCTGGAAAGATAACATGAAATACAGTCACACAACAGCAACGATCACCAACACGTGTATAGACAATACAATTAATTTCATAAAACACCCGTATACCAAAACCAATCCGAAATTACAATATAAGATATAATAAATGGACCATTTCTACCAACCCCTTAGGAACTTTACTGTTCCTAAAGGGTAAACAACTTTAATATATAACTAGTTGGGGTACCTCGCTCCGCGGGGTTTGGTTTTGATTAAGGTTTTATTTTTTTCTTTTTTGGTATGTATTAGGAAGTAATGTTTGTGTTTTAATGGATATTTTATTTTTGTAATATATATATATATATATATATATATATATATATATATATATATATATATATATATATATATATATATATATATATATATATATATATATATATATATATATATATATATATATATATATATGGTAAATTTTCTGGATAAAAATAATGGGGTTGAAGGAACATAAGGGAATGATTAAGGGGACTTGAGTTATATTCAATAGAAACTCTTACAAATTTGACTAGGAATTTATCAAAAAGTAAAAAAAAAAATAACAAAGTACATTGCTATTTATAAAACCATTGTAACCTTGAAAATAGATTTAATTAGAGCTTCATCAGGTTCTTAAGCAACGCTAAAATCATAACATTAAGAATTTATCAAACACTATAATCAGAACATTAAGCATTGGAATCTTAAGTAACGCTAAAATCATCAGATTAAATAGAAAGTGGGTATCTAGAGGCTGAACCAACCATTGATTTGCTTTTGTAACCGATTTTTTTTGAAGTGGATACCCGGAATCGAAATTGGAACCGCCTATTCCGGTTCCAAAATATTGGGGAGAACCATTTAAGGTGCCAAAATCGAGTGTATACACAATTCGTTAGCACTTAAGTGATGAAAAGAGCTAAGTGCACTGCATACTTGTCAATGACAAATTCGAAACACTTCACACAGTAAACAAAAGCATTGGTCAATTCTTCATCACAACAGGTATGACATATGACACCCTCCTACATAAACATGATGTTATGACAAAGCAAATTTTACTATAATTGAGTAGATTTTCCAAATTAGAATTCCTTATTAAAAAGATATTTGAACATAAATTTTTGTAATAAAAGAAAAGTAAAGTGGGATGCTATGAAATTATATTTATATTTCATGCAACAATCTCTATTATCTAAAGTCTAAAGTAATTTCATAGGTTTTATTTGAATATAAATTGTTGTAATATTTCTATTTCATGCAACAAAGATGCAACTCTTGGTTACTAAATTATCATAAGACTGTCAATAAAACATTTATAACTATTTTCCAAAAACAAAACAACTTGAACATAACTATTATTTGGAATCTTTGATCAATTATCACTCTCACAACCTCCAAATCTCAAATATTCAAAAAGCGTAGCTGTTACCACCTCCACCATGAACATCCATCCTTTTCACAGTTCTTGCACATAAATGAAACGGTCCTAACCTTCTGTAGTTTCACCTACATAGACATCCAATCCAGACGAATCACATTAAATTTGACACCACACACATTTAATTTCACGTTATGTATTTTCACCATAGCTTTTGTAGTTCTAACATTCTACGTTTTTAAATTTGGATTTGCCTGGCAGGACTTTATCTTCGAGCTGAATTTTTCTTGTAATCTTTCTCCAAAGGTTGTCCAATTGCAGAAGTGCACTATACATCACAAGGGTATTTTGATCATTTAACAAAAAAAAAAAAAAATGAAATTGAATTGCTTCCATCTTCCCTCGTAATAATAGTAAAATCCATCAAACATGAAATTTTACAGATTCTAATTGAATTGGAATGACATTTCGGATTCCAACTCTATTTGAATCCACAAACTAAACATACCTTTAATTATATCGTTCTTGCTACATTACGTTTTATTAACAAATTTAGAGCTTCCCTATATTCAAACAATAATATTGATTTTTCTTATCAAGTAGAATATATCGTAAATATAGTGAGGGTATTTTTGTATTTTGCTAAAAAAGAAAAATAATATTAAGTTGAATTTACTTCCACCATTCTCTAGGAATAGTAAAATCCATATAACATGGATATTGATGAAATGGAATGGAACCTCAAATTTGAATCCATGATACATTAAGTTTTCCTACAACTTTTTAACTTGCCTAAATTTAAATAATACTTTTGATTTTCCTTGCACCACATAATAATGTGGATATTTTATATTGAAAAACTCTTTTAAATGATAATAATAAATTGAATAATTATTTCAAAATGAAAGAGAGCTCACCAAGTAAGCACCAAAAAGTGATTTGATGTTTTTTCCACCTGTCAATTATATTATTTGATATTTTTTCCTCCCAAATCCTCTGACATTAAAACTAATGAATAATTGTAACATCTTTTTAAGTGTGAAGTAAAATTGGTCATTTACTCTCATTCGAAAAGTTTATTCAGTCCAAATTTTTTTATGTATACAATTGTTTATGTTCATTGTAAATACCTACATCAGCATAAACAAGATAATGCCCACGAATGATTGGTAGAGATAAGATCAACTCCTCATAACAGAAACCTGCTTGTTTGTACCTATAAAACCACATAAACTGTAATAAGCCCCAGGGATAAATTTGTCTTTTTTATCCACATATAAATTAATGAAGCACTCACACTTCAATGAAACATATATTTCAACAACTTCTCTCCAGCATCATGACCTGCCATGAATCTAGGCTAAAAAAATAAAAATAAAAAATAAACAGACCTCATTGAATTTTATAGTAAATAAGATCAAATATAAAGAATGTTTGGGATTTTGTTCTTACATCTCAAGATATTTATTGAGTCAATCGATGGCTGCTAAAATATGTCGACGGGCCTTTGTCATGGCTATTCTTGTCATACTTATAAGCTACAAACGCTTAAGATTGTTAGAACTTAGAAAGGTTATTTTGGTAATTTAAAGATTGGAGACAGTTTTAAAAAGATTTATGTCAACAAACTATATAAATAAAGTTATATTGTAAGTTTTTATTTCATTACATGATGGAATGAATAAGGAATGCATATCACCTTCTGCAGGGCATATTAGTCTTCAAAGAAACATAGATGTTATGATAATAAAATGTAAACTTTGAAAGATAAATTTACAAATGGATGACAAATTTTAGTTGGTGGAGAAACATGGCTGAAATTGATAAGAATAGTTACCATTTATTGATTTCAAACACAAATTACAAATATGCATTTTATCAAACACCTGCTCCGCTTCTTCCGTTTCTTCAAATTTCTCTAATAATCATGAAAACACATAGTTGTTCCTGCTTTCTCATCTCTTCAAACACCTACAAATATGAAACAAAATCAACATAAAGAAACGATTGTTTTTGCAGGGGAGAGATTAAATTGGAAGTTGTTATTGAGGGTGATAAAAAGATGTCGTACATGTGGTGGAATTTAAAGATAAATATGAAAAAGTTGATGAGCGACAGAGAGAAATACGATAATAAAAAACTAGGTTCTCAAGATATGCAGTCAACTAATCAATTGTTGATAACGATAATAAATTGAAAGATTAAATAAATCAGATTTAATAATTTAGAAATTGAAACATATGGAGTTGTCTACTAAACCCATTTCAACTTTTCAAGCTGAAGCACATCTATTATGAGAAGAAATAAGTAGAAATCATATTCCAGCAGCCACAATTACCAGAATTATATACCTTAATAGGATTTAAAGCTATCAAGAACCTAAAATTCGAATCCTACTAAGTTCATTCTATAGAACTAAATTGTAGATTTTATACGGATTATATAAAATTTAGAATTTTAAGTTGGGCCCTTTTAACTTTCGTGTGTATATGATTTCGTTGGTGTACTTACAAACTGTTGGTAAGCATAAGAGAAGATCACATATCAAATTACTAAATTTGTCCGGGGTTTCTGGTAAGCCTAGCTTGGCATCTTCTCCTGATCACATATCAAATTATTAAAAAAAATGAAACTTGTGTAAAAAAATCTTAAATAATTAATGTTGAAGTTCAGGTATATCCATGGTACTTCTTTCCAAAATGAGAATGCAGTTGGGGCATTTCACTTGTAAAAATGGAAAAAATACATATAAATTGAAAGTACGTTGCCATTTAGGGCATTTCACTAGTAAAAATGGAAAATGCAGTTAATAGCATAACCTCTTATTACCAGACCAAAGATTGGAAGGCGTTTAGAAGCAAAACCTGCAAATTAAAAATGCATATCAGCTACACTCAAGAACCAAAATTGTAATTTACTTCTATGTGTGTGTAATTTGATGTAGGAAATCTTTGATTGAAATTAAAAAAAGTCAAATACACAAGAGTAGTAGGCGCTGACGGCATCATTTCTCCGCCGCCTGTCGTCGTTGTTTCGATAAACATGCTTTGATCGACCGAATAATACAATCAATACGGTTGAGTCCGACTACGAATCTGAGTCAGAGTGAATATCAGAATCCGATCAATCAACATCTTTATCGGACGAAAAACATATTTTATCCATTGATTTGACTTGATGATTACTTAATTTTCTGTTTTTCTCACTAAATTGTCATGTTTCCTCTCCGCTGTAATCTTCATCGTCGCCACCACTACTGTGACTGCCACTGCCATCCACTATTGACTGAAATTCTCCACTATAAACTGTCTTCAGAGCTGTTATTCGAACTTCATCCTGGAACAAAAATCACATATCAGTTGCAATATGCAAATGCAAAATAATCTAAAAACAACACCAGGCTAGATGAAGTTCCATAGATAGCATATAATCACCTTCAGTTAGTTCAATACGAACCGGAACCAGAACTGCAACAAACCAAATTATCATATGGTAGAGTAAAATCACATTTCTACCCTTGTCCATTTCATTTTTTTTGTTATGATTATTCCATAGCATATAATCATCACTTTCAATTCAAACATCAACTAAACCATATGAAAATTAGACAGGAAAAAAATTATACCTCAATGGATTTGCTGGGAGCAACACGAATGACATTGACCAAATTGCCCCTAAAGAGGCTAGTTCAACCGTAATAGAGAGAGCTAATTAAACATTGCACTAAATAATTTATGAAATCTATTAACCCAATTTCAAACCAAATAATTACAACTACAAATCGAACGAAATCGGAAGAAACCTCTGAAAAGAAACACAACATAAAAATTGAAAATTAGTACGATAAAGAGGTAAGGTTGCTCATACCGTATAAGGCAAAACAGAATTGCCATATAACTGTTTTCTAACGAAGTATGGATTTCTGTTTTCATGTGATAAAAAAGCCATGGTATCACATGAAACCAAACAAAAAGGGATTAAAGAGGCTTCAAAATCCAGATTCAGATTATTATTATTAATATGTGATATCTAACTAAGACATGGAGCACTAATAAAGTTGGAATTGTCAAGTTCTGCAGATGTCTGATTTTGATTAATACAAAAACCCATCAATGTTATGAAATCAAACACAAATCAGTTGGAATTTAATACTTTATAATCTAGCATATTGAAGAATACTTACAGAGGTCTTAGAGGTGGTTGTTGTTTAGGGTTTAGGGTTTAAAACCCATCAATGTTATGAAATCAAACACAAATCAATTGGAATTTAATACTTTATAATCTAGCATATTGAAGAATACTCACAGAGACCTTAGAGGTGGTTGTTGTTGCAGCAACGACTGTTTTGGTTGTGGTGGTGGCGACGGTGGCGCTGGGTGTTGAACACGCACCACAACCGGCCATTGAGGGTGCTCCGGCAAAACCACTTGAGTCCTCTCCAACGATGCCGTTGGCGGTACAGTACCACCGATGCTATTAAAATCTAGCTGTCGTGCGAGCTTTTTGCAGCCGGGATATCCATCGGTGTTGCTGTCGACACCTCCGCCGCGTCCTATTATTGTTTTTGGAGGGAAATTTGAACCCCCCCTGCCTTCACCCGTCTCCATTATTATCTTTCCAATTTGAGATTTCACTTTCATTATTAAGAAACTCTACAGAAGTATGAAAATATACATAAATTCAACAAATTCCCCAAATTCAAACAAAAATCAACAACCATTCGAATAAAAAACGGAAACCCAGAAACAATACGATGACAAAATCAATAAACTTATCGCTCCCACTCCAACAGTTCAGATTCGCAAATAAAACATCATCAGGACGATACGAAGGGAAGTGTGTAGAAGGATCCAGAAACATAAAGATAAATATCAAATAAAGATAAACCCAATGAACAACACGTGTTTAAAGAACGTAAATAATTCGTCTAAATTTTAACGATATTTCCAGAAAAACCCCCAAAAAATAACCAATGCAATAATAATAGCGCAACAACAATACGGGGACCTTTTCTGCCAAAAGTTAGCGAGTTTACTGTTCATCTTACAACACAACTTTAATATATATATATATATATATATATATATATATATATATATATATATATATATATATATATATATATGTATATAATAATAATAATAATAATAATAATAATAATAATAATAATAAGAGTTTTGTTTGTAGAAAATTTTTAATATATTTGTTTATAGAAAAGTCTTAATATTTTGGGTTAATTTACGAAATAGTTCTAAATTAATTTGGTACCGGTTCCAACCGATTAAAAGGTGGCTAAATGCAAAATTTTACCGGTTTTTAGGACTTTTTCGTTAAATTTTTTTTGGGATTAAAGTGTAAATTTTCCGAAAATATTGAGACTTTTCTGATAATTTCTCTCTCTCTCTCTCTCTCTCTCTCTATATATATATATATATATATATATATATATATATATATATATATATATATATATATATATACTCTCTCTCTCTCTCTCTCTCTCTCTCTCTATATATATATATATATATATATATATATATATATATATATATATATATATATATATATATATATATATATATATATATATAACTCTAGCTTTTTTTATAACTTTGATGTTAGCTAATAAAATAATAACATCAGTTAGAAAATTGACTGATAAGACATGAAAATACAAAATAATATAAAAAATATTTATTTACATATTATTAAAAAATAATAAAATTGTATAAAATATTATTAAAATATATCAAAATTTTCATCATATTGTAATAGAAGCTTTTCCAACTTTTAGGTTTACAGTAGATTATATGTATTTCATATCATATTTGCAAGATCATTATTTCTATACCTTTTTAATCTATATTTTTTGTGCATTAATAACGATAGTAAAATATTCTTAGATATTTTGACAATATATTTTTTTCATCCGAATGATCGTTACATTTTGAATTTCTTTAATTTTTTTAAACAAACTTTTGGTCTTTCGGCCCAAATTTCCTAAGCCCAAATGTTACTCTTTTTCCATGATGGTCGACGGATTTTGAAAAGAAAAAAATATTAAGGTATGTGTTGATCAGTAGTAAAAAAGAGAAGCATGCCTTCAATTAGTTTTATGCAATATTAGTTATGTATAAATAGCAATTGTAAACAATTCATTATAACAACAATATTATTACCAAAGGCACACTTGGAAACGTGTAATAAAAAAACTTATGAATTTACGAAGCTATGTTAAATATCTAATTAAACACCAGCTTATAAATTACTTTATTAGTTTCATCAAAAACTAAATAACAATTAATTCAAAAAATAAATTAGTTTGTAAGTACCAAACAAAATCTAATTAAAAAAATCCCTGCAGTTTTTTAATTTAACCCGTATCACAATCATTTGTTTTTTAACCAAACTGGTAACATAAAATTAAAACATATAATATTTTATAATATGCAGTTATCAAAACATTATAAATGAATAACTGTAATCGGATCTTTAAATTATATAATCACCCAAGATCTCACACGAGAAAGCAAACTTGATCTTTTTCTTTGACTTCGATAAAGAGATAATAAAGTGCTTGATCGTTAGTGTTAAAAGAAATCAAAATAATACAACAAAACTTTGATTCACTGCTTACCCTTTTGAAACTTTATGTTTTTAAATTACTGAAATTACTGCTTTTGCTGACTAGTTTTCGATTTTTTTAATTTGTCTTTGTTAATTATTTCCATGTTATTGTTTTTTATAATGGCGGAGCAATTTTGATACGAGTTTACAAACAGTATGGAGATTTAAAATTGTAAATACAAATAGTTTTTTAATATTTAAAGTCGTAAATCGGAAAATATATAATTTAAGCAATAGTTACAGTTAAATCCGTCTAGGCTTGAGGTCTTGAAATCGATCAATGATTAAAGAAAGTCAGCTTAGCTTATACTGAGAATGAGTTTTGTTTCATTCATCCGAATCATGTTTGGTTAATTCAGAAAAGATAAATAAATAGCCACCAAGAATATAACAAACTAGCCTATCGTATTGGATCAGAAGCCTATCTAGAATGAGATAAACATGACATAAAAATAACAATCAATAATAATAATTCATTTACTCCCCCTCAAGTTGAAGCATGAAGATTACGAATGTTCAACTTGACCATAAGAGATTGCAGTCGTTCCGCGCCAAGTGGTTTAGTGAGTAAGTCCGCCGGTTGATCTTTGGTGTGAACCCAAACAGGAGCGATCTCTTTTGATTCCACCCTTTCCCGAACAAAGTAGCAATCCATTTCCACGTGTTTCGTGCGTTCATGGAAAACTGGATTGTGTGCTATGTGTTTTGCAGATTCATTGTCACACATGAGAGTGGAAGGCGAATTAATGACAACACCTAAATCAGTGAGTAGCCAACGAACCCAAAGGATCTCACTCACTGTCGTTGCCATTGCACGAAACAGGAGCTCCTCCAAGGAGAAGTAAGTATACTGTTCGAGAACAGCGCGAGTAGGGACATCCCAACCAATCGGAGTCACTATAAGCTACTAGATTAGTAGACCCATTGTTTGGAAGCAAAATACCTTGTCCGATTGTGGTCTTCAAATAACGTAAAACACGTAAAGCTGCATCCCAATGTGGCTGTTTAGGATCGGATACGAATTGACTCAAAATGTTAACCGAATATGTTATATCGGGGCGAGTGGCTTGTAAATACAAAAGACGACCAATGAGACGCCTATACATATTTGCATCAACCCGGTTTTCATTGTCACCTTTATCGAGTTTAAGGTTCTGCTCCATGGGAAAACGGCTTGGCTTGCACCTCAGCATACCCGAATCGTCCAAGATATCCAAGGTGTATTTGTGTTGAGTGAGAACTAAACCTTCTTCTGTGCGTGACATCTCGATCCCCAAAAAATATTTTAAGCTTCCAAGATCTTTGATACTAAATTGGGTATGGAGACTAGCTTTTGTACTCTCAATCTTTTCTGCATTATTACCAACAATGACCACATTATCTACATAAATGAGAGCCACCATAAAAATATTTATATTTTTGTAAATAAAAAGAGAGTGGTAAACTTGTGATGCCAATTGCGACTTGCTTGCTTTAAGCCGTATAGTGACTTTTTAAGTTTACACACTCGCATGTCTTCTTCTTTGCCAAATCCTTGGGGAATCTTCATGTATACATCTTCTTCCAAGTCACCATGCAAGAATGCATTATTCACATCGAGTTGGTGAATAATCCAATTCTTTTTTACCGCAACAGTTAATAAAATTCGAATCGTAACAAGTTTAGCCACCGGAGCAAAGGTATCGTGAAAATCTACTCCTTCCATTTGCATGTAGCCCTTTGCAACAAGACGGGCTTTGTACCTCTCTATCTCACCATTTGGTTTGAACTTAGTCTTGAAGACCCATTTGGAATCAATGGCACGTTTTCCTTCAGGAAGAAAGGTGAGCTCCCACATGTCATTGTCTTCTAAAGCTTTTATTTCACGTTGCATTGCAAGCCGCCATTCGGGTTGTCTAGCAGCCTGTTTAAAACTTTTTGGCTCATTGTGAAGAATAATAGCCGCTAGAAAGGCCTTATGTGAAGGTGAAATTTTTTTATATGAAACATAATGAGTTAGAGGATGTACCGTAGAAGCGACTCGATCGGACGCAAGTGGTGGATGATTGATCGATGGGGGAAGGTCAACTTCAAAATCTTGGAACCGGGTTGGTTGACTTCTTGTTCGAGTGGCACGATGATCATCAGGGGGTTCTAAATGTGTTGGTTGTGTCTCTACTTCAGTGACGTCATCATGCATGCTGATGGCGCCAGCATCCTCTAAAGTTGTCGAAGAGTCAACATGGGCCTCATAGGTTATGTCAGCCCCATCATCATGTGATCCATTCTCGTCGTCATGCATGGAAGGGTTGGGAATATCACCATGCAACGTGAATAAATCTTCATTTTGCGATTGTTTATTTCTTCCAACATAATTCATTGGAAATTCATTCTCTAAGAACCGTACATCACGATAGACTATTATCCTTTTACTTTCCAAATCATATATTTTATATCCCTTAGTGCCATGGGAATATCCAACAAATATGCTGGGCTTACCCCGTTTCTCATATTTGTCTCCCCCGGTGTCTGTGTTTCTATGATAAGTCAAACACCCAAACAACCACATGTGTTTGTATGAGGGTTTTCGCTGGAACAGTACCTCATAAGGCGTGGCACCATGTAAAACTTTGGTGGGCATTCTATTAATGACACATGTGGCTGTCAATATACACTCCCCCCAAAAGGTTGTGGGCAAATTAGCTTGAAAGCATAAGGCACGTGCAATTTCAAGTAAATGTTGATGCTTGCGTCGACCACCCCGTTTTGCTACGGGGTGTGCGGGCAAGATGTTTCTAAAATAATTCCTTCTTGTGCATAAAAATCGTGCATGTCATTTGATACAAACTCCCCCCCCCCCCATCACATCTTACACGCTTTATTGGAATACCAAATTGTGTTTTGACCATTTTGTGAAAATCCATGAGGCATGTGCTTGCCTCATATTTGTGTTTAATTAAAAAGGTCCATACAGCCCTACTGAAATCATCTACAATGGTAAGAAAGTAAGACGCTTTGCTCATAGACGGGGTTCTATATTTCCCCCACACGTCACAGTGCACCAAATCAAAACATGAAAGAGTTTTTATTTCACTAATGGGAAAAGAAGGCGTGTGTGTTTAGATTTAAAACAAGCATCACATCTGTTATTGTCTTTAGAAACATCAATAAAATTTAATTTCGAAATCTTCTTGGTGGATGGATGACCTAGGCGTTTATGCCAAACCTCAAATATTGTTAGAAGAGCTTTGCTTAGCTTCGTTGACCCCATTCGATACAATCCTCCAACACGGTTACCCACTCCAATCAAGTGCTTCGTTCCCAACTCATGCATTACAACAAAACCAGGGAAGAAAGAAACCACACAATTCAATTCATCAGTGAGCTTCCCTACCGAAAGAAGATTGTAATCAAAATTAGGGACAATCAAAACTCCTTTAATTTTAACACCCCCTTTTAGAGTTTGTTCTCCCTCCCCCGTAACAGGCACCATGTCGCCATTAGGGATGACTACAGGTGTCTCTTTAGGTTTTGGGTTTTTGTTTTCCAAAAAAATCATCTCTACACGTCATGTGTTCGGTTTCCCCTGAGTCGACAACCCAACCATTATAAGATTGATTTCTACCTGCCATGTTTGCTCGTGGGTGAGATTTATTGCCTGTCAATTTTCCATTTTCTTGAAAGTGAGCGACAAAGAGCTAGTATTGTTGCTGGGCCACCAATCAGGATATCCTATCAGTTTAAAACATCCTTCTTTACTGTGCCCTTCACGCTGACAGTGAGAGCACTTTTCTTTTCTTTCGTTTTCTGCCTTAGGGTTTTTCTAGATCACCTTGTAGACCGATGTCGGGTTTGTCTTTGCTGGAGTCTGTCTGGAGCTTCTCTGTCCGTTTTAATCTGCTTGAAACGCTACAACTTCTACTCTAGTTCTTTTGGAGTTGCCTGTAATGGCTTGCTGTTGTTCACTTTCGGCTACCAGATGGCAGATAGTGCTTAACGATGGTGTCGGTTTCATGGCTAAAATTTGTGTTCAAACCACAGAAAAGTCATCGTCTAACCCCATTAAAATTTCACAGGATCTCTCTTTCTCTTTCACTTCGTTGAGCTGTTTGCTGATCCCACAGTGGCACCATTCACACGTGCAACGAGGGTTAGGAAGAACGGTTTGGAGTTCATCCCAAGCAGTCCTCAACTTGGTGTAATATGTTGAAACAAATGCACCACCTTGCCGCAAGGCGTTTAGGGTTTGTTTCAATTCGTAGGCTCGAGGTGTTCCTTCTTTCTCGAACCGTTCTTCTAGATCACACCGAATCTCAAATGACGTGTTATCATATCTGACGTTGGTGCGTATCTATCTTTCCATAGATGTCGTTATCCACCCCTTTATCATCGCATCGGATCGAGTCCAAGCCAAGTTCAAAGAAGACTTTGCGTCTGGTTTCTTGATTGTGCCATCCACAAACCCCATCTTGTTCTTTGCTAGCAAGAAATTCATCATCTCTTGCTTCCATTCTCCGTAATTACTATTGTTCAACGCATCATTTACCTGCATCTGCTTGGGGTAATCGGATGGATGAATATAGTATGGAGAGCTTGTATCTATCTCGTTTTTCTTATCATCACCAGATGATTCGGCCTTGTCTCCTGCCATTGGAACTCTGGTTATGTATGGATCCTATGCTCTTATACCATAAAGAAAGTCAGCTTATACTAAGAATGAGTTTTGTTTCATTCATCCGAATCATGTTTGGTTACATTAGAAAAGATAAATAAATAGCCACCAAGAATATAACAAACTAGCCTATCATATTGGATCAGAAGCCTATCCAGAATGAGATAAACATGACATAAAAATAACAATCAATAATAACAATTCCTTTAATGATATTATAATCAAGAACTTGTATAAACACATCATTGTAAATAAAAATGACTAAACAGTTATGTAAAACTTGATCATCAATGCTATTCCGCAACTTATTCTTCTTACACTTGCTATAGGAAACGAAAAATATATATTTTATGTAGTTATCTAATCTCATGCATTAAAAATATGATGCTATCATTTTAATTGGAGGATACAATAACATAAAGCATGTTAACAAATAATATGTTTTTATATATAATACAGCTTTTTAGGGACGTTGGTACCCTAAATGCCATATGTAGCTCCACCACTGATTTCTTAGCTAGGTGTCAACCCTAACCGATGTGCATGAAATGTTGAAAAATAACTCATTAGTACGACTTTTGGACTAATCTTGTAATGTATATTACATACTAGGTATAATTTAATTCTTTGTATCATATTGTTTACGTAATGATATATAAGGTCCCTATTATATGTAGTATGATAAATACGACATTTATCAATAACTTTGAAAACTTTTTTTTTGAATGGTTCTAATTCTTTCAACTAAGATGTAACTAATGAAATTATGGCCTAAGAAATGAATAACCAAGTATTTCTTACGTTTAAACATTACCTATAAACACCATTACCATAAGAATGAAATGTAAGATAATCTCTTCATTAGAAAGTCAATAAAGACACAATTACTAGAAGAAATATATCAAAACATGTCATCATCTTCTTTAGAGTTAACACTTCCATGCATGTATCAGTGTGAAATGGATCTTGATTACGTCTTTAGAATTAACATGTTTCATGTTGAGTCAAAATATGGTTTATACTTTGCTTTTCTGGGCAATTATATTTTTATGTAATATTTTATGAGCTTAGAGTCTAGTTTACGGTCAGGTGGTGTTTACGGTTGAGTTTACGGTTTACGGCCGTAAATCCATTTACAACCCATGTCCACCAAGCCCATGTTCCCCTTGTATAAATATAGGTGTTAGGGTGTGAGAAACTGATTGATGAACATAAAAGAGTTTACGGCCAGAGAGAAGTTTTGTGTGTGTGAATCTTTTGTATCTGGAACTTTAATTCTAATCAATTCATACATAGATTCATATTATTATTCTTCTTCTTCTCTTCTATTTGATCTGACATCATCCGTTTGATTGCGATTCCGCACCATCAAACGGATCTGACTGATACACAGGCAAATTAGGGAAATACACTTGGTATCAGAACTTGGTTGTATTAGTCAATTTTGTCAGATTTGGGGCATTATTTGATCTTATTTTCGAAATATTGTTGCATTTTTGGATAGATCTCTGAAAAATAAGGGGGGTTTGTTCTTCGTGTTTTTCATAAAAAAAGGTTTTTGATCGAGTTTTGGACCAAAAAAGGGCAAAAATCACTGTTTTTGGTCGTAACCTGCGAGGGGGTGGCGGCCAGCAGCTAGGGTTTCCGAGGAGTTCACTGCCCGAGGTTTGCGGCCTCGGCTCGAAGTATACGGCTCCGTAGTTTGCGGCCTGGTCTCGCACGTTTCCAACTTCGGTTTACGGTCCTCGTTGGTTTACGGCCTCGTCCTCGCATAGCCTCTTGCCTCGCATCAAAAATAAGACGCACTTTGAAGGTGCTGGGCATCGAACCAATGACCTCCGGCTAAACATAACAGCACCTTATCTAACTCAACCAGCTAAATCTTTGTTCCTCTCCTTCGAAATTTAAAATATTACCCGCTTTTCTCGCAGCAAGTTTTCCTATTTTGACACTTTTAACCCCAAAACTCAATTCCTTTTAATTTTAAATTCCTTTTTCATCCAAAATAATAATAATAATAATAATAATAATAATAATAATAATAATAATAATAATAATAATAAATATAATAATAATAACAATAATTAAAAATAATAATAATAAATAAAAATTAAATTAAATTAAAATTAATAAATAAAATTATATTTTAATTTTATACTTTTGACCTTAAAATTTTGATTTTGACTTTCAGATTTGACCTTTGATTTTAAACTTTGACTTTTTCGTTTAACTTTTAAACTTTCAAATTTAGTTTTTCGGTTTGACTTTTAAGTTTGACTTTTCAAGTTTGACTTTTGAATTTAACTTTTTAAATTTGACTTTTGAGGTTGACTTTTGAGGTTTATAATCAAAGGGTTTGACTTTTATGTTTGATTTTGGTTTTTAGTTGTGTTTTTTTAATTGATTTTAAGGTCTACGAGGGAGTTGAAAACATGAAAGAGAGTCGTCAGGATATGTTAAGACAAAATTTCAACATTTTCGATTATATCCCTGGAGAAACCCTCGGAACTCAGTTGTAGCGATTTACCACACTCATTAATGAGATGAATGTAGCTGGGATCTTCTTGTCCAAATCTGAGATAAACAAAAAGCTATTGAATTCACTTCCAAAATCGTGAGATATGGACGTGGCTATCATCAAGAAGACAAAAGATCTCAGTCGTCTTAATATTGCTGATGTAATTGAAGAGCTTGATTCTGCAAACATCTCGGTCAATGAAGTTTCATGTTCTCAATCATGTGAAGTTTCATGTACACTATCTAGTGAAGATACGATTAAATTTCTTCGGGAACAAATTGATTTGCTAAAAATGGAAGTCGAGGACCTGAGATATGAAGGATATCAACTCAGGAAAGGACAGAAACCCCTGAAGGTTGAATTAGATGCAAAAACCAAGGACTTTAGGAAGCTTCAGGAAGAGTATAGCAACAAGTGTGAAAATTATGACTATATTAAGAGACAACTTGCCGCTGCAACTGAAGAACTTGACGCACTAAAAATTAAGTGTGGAAAAACATACGTTAGTTTCAAAAATTATACTGCATCAAGTCAGACAGTCGAGTCCTTATTTGAAACCCAATTAAAATTCAAAGATAATCAAAATAAGCGTCTAGGGTATGATAGTGTTCCTCCACCTTTCAATCATAACTACACATCCATCCCTATGACATAGGAAGAAATTGCCAGGGAGGCACATCTTCAATATGGAAAACGAGCTGGATTTGTGTCAGGAGGTATTTAGGTTGAAAATACTAATGTGTCTACTTCATGTGTAGGTAAAGTAGCAGAAGATGAGAACAAGGAGAGCACTACTGAACAAACCAATGACACCTTGAACTCAGAATTTGTTGCTTCAAATTTTGTTACTCCTAACAAACCTGCCGTTGAGAAATACAGGCCTCCAATTCCAACGCAATAGAGTGCTTGTTGCAAGTGTGCATGTGGGAACAACAAGAAACGAGGCAAGGATGCACCACCAGGGGTAGGAAGAGACAACTCCCCACTGAAGAAAAAGACATGTTTTCACTGTGGAACACCTGGACACATTGCCAAAAACTATCCAAATCGCGCATACGTTCCCCACTATGCTCAAGGCTGGCAGAATACGCCAAATGGGAGATACTTCAAAAGAAATCCTTCCAAGTCACATTCAGACAATGGTGACTGGAACACGCAGAAGGCCAAGAATCAAACCCACAAAGCAAAGAATCTGAATCCCAAGGGAAAGAACGAAATGTCAGCAAAGAAGCCCAATCCAAGAGATGCTCCAGTGAAACAAAGACCGGTTAGGTCAAAGTCATCTCGGCAGCCGACTTCAAGTTCCAAATCAAGTGCCGAGGCACCCATTGGATCGAACAAGAAATGGGTTAAACCCGGATATAGATGGGTACCAAAGGTGAAAACTCCTAAATCTTCTAATGACTATAATATTTCATCGTCTTCTGTTTGTGATAAACAGGATATGTCATGGGAGAGAGTACCCTACAATGATGATAAAGGTCGACCTAGTTTCAAAATGGACTGGGTTCCAAAGGCCAACTGATCCCGCTCTGTGCTGGAGCAGCTATGGAGGCATATCATCAGACTTTGGTTTGTTGGTAGTGGCTGCTCCTGGCATATGATTGGGGATATCTCTCAACTGTACAACATTTAGACATTTGTTGAGAGTATGTGTCCTTTTGCGGGAAAGGAAGAAAGGAAGAGATCACTCATGGGGTTAGTGCTTAATGATATGAAGAATTTTCGGATCTGTTCTGAGATTATGCTTGTTGTTCTCAGACCTTCAGAATGCAGATTCAATCGGTGAATTACGGTTTGAATTTTCTTCTCTATATTCATGAGTTTTTCTTAAGCTGATTTGCTTTAAAGACTAATTTTTGTTTTAGGATAGTTTAAATTTGCGCATTTAATTTCGTTTCTCTCCTACGCACAAATTTAGGGGGAGAAATAAAAACAAAACAAAAATTAGAAAATTTTAATTTAAAAAAATCCAAAAACATTAGAAAACCAGAAAATCAAAAAATATGGTGTTAATGGAATGTGCTTGCAGGAGATGTTTTGGGAAGTGATATAATCATGTGATAACAGGCAATCTGAATCTGTATAAGGGACTGAATCTGAATTGTCTAGGCTCTGTGTTCGATGCGCTAGTAGGCACGAAAGATTCTAAATGGACTTGAATAGGAAGATTTGAACTTAAAGAAATCAAGGACTTGACAAATATTGAACTAGTTAGATCCGTTTAGCCTGACAATACAACGCTCGGATAGGTTGAGCAGGGAGATATACATGAGAATCTACCGGTCACACTAATGAACCCGTATCTAGAACTATGGATTCATTTTTCCTCGATGTGCGGATTCTATCCTTAATTCCGGTTGGATGGGGTGACTGGGGAATTCCGATAAATTAGGTCTGTAGAAGGTTATTTTCTTTCTTTCTGTCTGTTAGTCATATGTTGCCTCCTCTGCGTGATCGAGAGATCCGACCTGGACTGTAACATATGCAATTCTATCTCTCTACATCTTCTCTCTATGCAATTCTTTCTATCTGTTAGCCATATACTGTCTCCTTTGCGTGACTCAAAATCCGACCTGGTACACAGTATATGCACCATTCTCTTCTCAATCCCTCTGAAACTTCAGTTAGTCAGATGTTTCATCCTTTGAGTGATTGGAAGAGATCCGACCTGGATGTACAACATATGCATTCTAAATCTATCTTCTCTCTTAATAATTGTCTGCTCACCCGGTGTAAGGAGTATTCTGGAAGTTCTTGATGGCTCGAGCATATCAGGAAGTGGGAAACACATTCTAGTACAATTAAAATTAAACACATACAAGTTGTTTGTAGATCTCGCTGCTCAATTTAGGTGGACAACAATATCTTTGGTCGTCGTCAGCTGAATGGTCCTTAAGGAATATTATCTAGGAACTTAGGATCACATTGTCTTGTCACTTATAGTATGTCCTAATTTTGTCACAATCTCTTGTGTTTAAGTGGACCACAATACCGACGATTGACCAGATCTATTCATGAAGGGAGAGGTACTGATAAACGGATAAAGGTTGTCAAAAAACTTTGATCCCAAATCACTCTTAATGTTAGCTATTATTTTTGTTTTTGTTAAATTTGTTCATAGTTTCTTCTAATTTAAATAAAAGGGGGAAAATTAAAAATAAAAAAAACAAACAAAAATCAAAAAAATTCAAAATAAAAAAATAGTGTTATTTATGTTTTACTTTTTGTTTTAAGTTTTCTTTTAGTTTTGTTTTATCTTGAAAAGTGAATTTAGGTGTATATGAGACTCATGGAGTTTGTGTCGAAGATTTCTAAGCCAAGGCTTCATCCGTGAGCATTGAAGAATTCTCATTCGAAGGAGAAAGAAATGAAGATCATTCTTTCAACATTCAATCCTTAAACCCCAGAAGCAAGGTGAAGCAGAAATTGAAGATTATGTGACGGATTGCATTGAAGCCTCCTCAATCAGTCTGCTGCTATCACTGTACATGCTGAAGTGATCCAGCAAATTATTTCTATCTGAAGTTCTCTCTAAAGATTCTCACGCTGAAAGTGCCATCTTTTAAGAATCAGTACAAGAAGCCTCCTCACCCAATGTACGTTCAATGCGACATTTTGAAGAAAAGCTCAAGGGCTCAAGATGAAGTCATTTATTGAAGATTCATCAAGTTCATCTTGAAGCTGTGAAGTCATCGAAGATTAAAGCTGAAGCCAATCTCCAACTGAAGATTAACAAGAAAGGCCAGCTACTTTTTAGAGGGAGCTTTTTGGGTCATTTAAGAAAAGAAAGCTATGAACCAAGGGGGGGATTATTGGGTCAAAATATGGTTTATACTTTGCTTTTCTGGGCAATTATATTTTTATGTAATATTTTATGAGCTACAGTCTAGTTTACGGTCAGGTGGTGTTTACGGTTGAGTTTACGGCCCATGTCCACCAAGCCCATGTTCCCCTTGTATAAATATATGTTCCTCTTGTATAAATATAGGTGTTAGGGTGTGAGGAATTGATTGATGAACAGAAAAGAGTTTACAGCCAAAGAGAAGTTTTGTGTGTGTGAATCTTTTGTATCTGGAACTTTAATTCTAATCAATTCATACAAAGATTCATATTCTTCTTCTTCTTCTTCTTCTTCTCTTCTATTTGATCTGACATCATCCGTTTGATTGGGATTCCGCACCATCAAACGGATCTGATTGATACACGGGTAAATTAGGGACTTACATTTTATCAGAGCCATGTGCCCATGTTCGTAACGTCTCTATTTGTGAGTACGTTATTCAAAACCAACATATCAATGTTTATAATGTTGTTGGTGTCTTCCATAAACGAGAAATAATAGAGGTGCTGCCTCATATTTAGTGTATAAGAATCATCTTATTCAAAATCTAAACTCACATCCTTTTTATGTCTAAAATATATCTATATGTATTCATACTTCTAATTTTTTTTTTGGTTTCAAACCTAGAGTAGAATAGTACATGTATATATTTATATATATTTGTAGGATTTTTTTTCCAAAAGATAATTATATGGCCTTGTAACATATATATTGCAAGGTCCACGATTATCTCTCCAAAAGATCCCTTATAGAGAGAAATGAGACTTCAACATATATAGACACGTAAGTGACCATGCCATATCAATGTAAGACACACTAACACTCCCTTTAAAGCTGAAAGCTTGATGATCCATATCTCATGTGGGCTAACTCTTCATGGACACTTACATAAACTTATCCCATGATGGATCAATATCACAAACCATATATACATATATATATATATATATATATATATATATATATATATATATATATATATATATATATATATTAGTCTCTTGTGATCATTAAGTTAATTCCAAATTAATTCTTGATCAATACTAATTAAATATGATTTCATATTAATATATTATACTTATAATATATTAACAAATCATAAGTAACCTCTTTCTCAAATATCCATCCTATCAGATTGTTCTGGTGAAGGCAACCCAAAAGGACCATGTTATTCTTGGTTAAAGTACATATCAATTATAGTTATAGGCTTAAACACCTAATCCAATAGTCTCCCACCTCGATAAGTCTAATAACTATAACTGCAAGTACGACTTAAAAATCGACTAACAATCGTAGCTCTTAAAAGCCACTGTCGAGCTCTAAACTAGTCAATAACATGTCCTTTATATAAGGGATCATATATTCCTCCATTTTAGATATTGTACGGACTGAGACATGGATTGTAATCATTCTCTCTATCCATATGTTATTTCCCGATTTCTGATTTATGACGACCGACTAATTGAACAAATCAAATTAGTCCACGTTTGGCTAAGCGCTTAGGGTTGTCATCACTAAATCATTGAGGGGCCCACATATATCGCTTTTATCCCTCTTAGGGTAAAAGGAACGAATAAACTTCGACTCATATGCTTGCTCTATTTACTTATCAAATCACACACAATAATATGTTTTATAACACCAAGTTACTAGTGCGTTTACATATTATCAATGTGCAACCGACTTGTAAACTGCAACTGTATGTCTCAGTTTCAAGAATATAAGATATTATCGTCTCACTATTCACTCATTATAAAATCCATGAAGTGGTTAGATGAGCGTGGGTTTAATCCAATACTCAAATCTTATTACAGGAGTACTCATGAACACCGCAACAAACTTGTGCTATGTCTAAAACACTTAGACAATCTATAGTCAGGTTCATGACAATCTTACCTCAACACATACTTCCAAAGTATGATCGACTATGGATAGTTTGAATAATCTTATTATTCAGGAAGTTAGATTATGCTAAGTGAAACACAAGAATAATAAAATAGAATATGGTCTCAAAACTTTTGAATATAAATAAAACACCTTTTATTTAATCACCATATTTATTACACATTATTCATTGTATAATGTTTTGATTTATCAACTTAATACTTGAATTAAAACAATAGTTATCCCATGCTCCAAGTATGCACACTATGTTTTTCTATGGTCCTTTCTTTGTGAAATAGATCAATTTGAACATATTTTCAATGATGCTCATTTCACGAATCCAAATCCCTATTGGAAGTGTAAGAATACCAAATTCTTGTCACTACTAGAATGTGTTAGATTCTAACCTATCATGCAATGTACCTTTTGTAATGTCGAGGTACCAAAGTCATATAGACTTTGCCAACGATATTACAAAACTTTCCACTGGAGATTGATTGAAAAACAATTTCAAGGAAGCGAAGTCTCAAATTCAAAGTACATTCCTTTGAACATCCTTCTTGCATAAATAGATTCTTAATATCCATCTTCCATTATGGAAAGACTTCCATATATGCCATATGACAATTCATTATAAATAGAATCCTATCTATTCATAATAATGTCAATATGGTCCATCCATTATTATACTTCCAACTGCCCACAAGTGACCAATCCTTAGCGAACCTTGGATTCTCCTTAACAGTTGTTTAATAACTTTAGTCATATCCGGTTCTGGTCCTTTTTTCCTTCTTAATGCCCTAGGCATTTGGAAAATTAGAACACATGAATATTATATCATATGTAATCGATCCTATACATATAGCATATGAGATATGATTCATAATGTCTTACATAAGGACATGATACTTTAACCAGTCTCTTGCTATAATATTTCCATATATAGAATTTCCAATGTTGAAATATTTCAACATGGTATTCATATATATATATATATATATATATATATATATATATATATCCATGACTAAGTTTTATTAATACTTCAATCTAAAATTTTTGATTTGAAATGAAGTATACCTATCCTCTCCCTTATTATAGCGAAACAACTTTTCAAACTTTGCAACTTTGCATAATAGAACTTTTTTTCCTATAAAAAGAATTGCTAACTCACAACACTTACCATAATAGTTTTGCTCCCACTAGCATAACAATTATTTTCTTACTAGCATAACTTTTATGCTCTCACTAGCTTTGACATGTATCCAAAAATCAATTGGACTTCTAGAAACCAATACTTATTGAATTTCCTTCCAAAGTTCAGATTTATGATATGAAATGCTTTGATATGCCTTCATCTAAGCTCATACACCTTTTATTAGAAAGCTTATATGTGTGTCTAAACTATTTTAGAACTTACAATAAGAAGTTCTTAATGTTCAAACTGTTTTCCATTTCTCACAATTCGAACTATGAAGAGGGATGCTGTAATAATAATCGAATTTGAGAATGAAAATATCACAATTGCTATCTCCTTAAAATCTACTTAGTGAAAGTATTTCCTCACACTCATTTTCATGAAGTGGAGAGAAACCTTATAGCACTTAGATTTTATGGTGTATGTGTTCCTATCCATGTGAATTTGTCATAACCATAATCGTAAGACAAGGTTAGTGACAAATCCAAACTCATATGGACTGAACTTGTTCAATCTTAATTTCTTGCCACCTGGCAGCACAAGGGCCTACCATTGCTTCCAGGTTGTTATGTAAACATTTGAGAACTCATATAACTCACACGCATAGTCAACTTTGTCACACCCCAAAACCGAGAACGGCGAAATACGTTCTGGGGTGGAGGACGTCATGTACAGTATCATAACAATTGCATAATAGTAAAAAAAAAAGAGACAACAACCATTTCATTAATATAGTAATTTGTAAATACAAACGTGTTCTGTACAGTTAATAGACACCAAAAGTATAACAAAATAAAAGATGGGTCTTGTATATGCTCCATCTTCTCAAAAGCTGCACCAATACTTGTCTATCTTTGATCTGAGGATACAAGTTATTTTGAAAATGAGTATCAACATAAAGCTGGTGAGTTCATAAGATTTTAGTGTCATTTCTTGTATAAAAGTGTTTACAATCATGTAATATAAAAGCTGAAATAAATGTTGAGAGTAGTAGAAATCCCTAGAAAATCCTATATTTTCCAGATTTGGATGTGTGTAAGTTAAATCCTATGAGTGTGTAAAAGTATTTTGATTGAAACTATCAGTGCTAAAAATAAGGTAATAAATTTCATACAAGTAACGTACATGAGTAAAAGTATTGCTGGTTAACTGTAGTAGTGTTGCAAACTTCAATATATATTTATTTACTTCGGGAAATTAGCTTAGACTTTAATTCTTAGTGTGTTAATTTGGATATGGATGTGATTTCTCATGTAACCAAACTAAGTGATTATAGAGGTTCCGATAACCTTCCCGGTCATCCGTAGTGTAGTGATGTAGTGCCATCCTTGGGCCTAGTCGGCTCGGACTGTAATTAACAGTCGGGATGTAATAGCGTCTGTCCTGTATAGATCTATACATGTAGTGTTGTTTTCCTTTCGGGAAGTCCTGGTTACATGGTATTTACGTAGTAGAGTGTCGTATGGAGGGATAGTGTGTTATTTTCTGGATTAGTGTATTCTCTTGTATTATAGTATAGTAACTTTTAGTATAGTAAAGAGAGTGTTCTCTTAAATGTATCTTAACTCGTGATGGTAGTAATTATAGCGGGTATCATAGTGATAGAGGTAACGAGCAGTAGTATTAACTATACCTATTATAGTTAAATAGAGTATGGAATCGTATGCCTTTGATTTACAAAGGTATTGTATAAGATGAAGACTTTCATATCTAACATAAATATATATGATATATAACTAAGAGATCAACAACACTCGGACGGATAACAATATACCCTAAGACCACAATCAAACAAGAACAGAAAATATGGTTAGCTATTGGTCCTAAGTCCTTTAAGTCTTATTTATATAAATATATTGATGTCGATATAGTTTAAAATAAAAGTAGTTTAAATACAATTTGAAAATAGTTTAACAACAATTTAGTTTAGAAAATGCGTTTGATGAATCTTTAAAACAGTTTTATTGACAAATAGTTAAAAGTATTGAAAAATCCTTTTTAGTTGCAAGATATAAATCACATATGATTAGGAACTAGAACTTGTTGCATTTACTTGTATCCCCCCCTAAAACATGTGAAAACATTTAATAAGGTTAATTAAGGGGTATGAACTCACCTGCAGCGAGTAGATCGGGTGGAAGTGTTGGTTGAGCGTTTGGTGCCAAGTAAAGACTTGTACACACTTTATGACCCTAGTAACATATGAAGACATATGTTTACAACTAATTAGTGATTTAATCACTAATTAAACACATATAGACATCCTAATGTGAATAAAAGTTCTATGGTTAAGTGCTGGAAGGCTATTGGGTTGCAAGGAAGGAGTTTTAGGCCTCACTATGGAGTTTACTCCTCAAAAACTCTCCGTGGGTGAGTTTACGGCTGAGGGACCACCTCCCTCATGAGTTTACAGTCGTAAACTCATGGGAGGAGTGTATTGGTGTGTTTTCAAGTCTCTTGTGTCTCTAGAAGGGATTCCAAGGCAATATAAAAGGATTGAGGGGTGTTTAAGGTTCCAAAGGGGCACTCCCTTGGAGTTTGCGGTCCTAGGACCACTCGTTGGGAGTTTACAGTTGTGAACCCCATGGTTTACAGCCATTAACTCTTGGACATCCCTTATACTTCGATTTTGAGGTCATTTGTTCACTCCTATGTGTTTCTAGGTGAAGGTATAAGGCTAATTAGGGGTTTAAAGGCTCAATTTTCATAGCTTCAGGGAGTTTACAGCCTAAGGGTATCCGTGGGCCGTAAACCCTCTTTTAAGCTTCTAAACACAAGATTAAATGGCTAAAACACTTCTAGGGTATGTTCTAAATTAGCCTCTAAGCCTAAGGAAAGGATTTGGAGCCATTTTGGCATACGTTTAGGGGTTTACGTCTCTAGAGTGTTCTTGGGCCGTAAACTCCTTACTCTTGGCCTTCGTGGACGATTTTTAAGCTATAATGACATGCAATGGGTTGTATAACAATCTAGGGTAAGTGTAATTATATTTTGGAGCGGAAACTAGCAGATTTCGGAAGAATCGGGCCTTTAAGAGAGAGAGAGAGAGAGAGAGAGAGGGAATAGAGTGGTAAAAGTTCTAACTTGGTGACCACTCAACCCTTATATAGGGTTTGAGTTTGTGGCCAGGTGGAATTTTACCCGATACTGACGTTAAACGGGGCTTATGGTCGTACCTGATTAAATGTCGAATTTTAACTTTTTTGAAACTAAAACTTCTTAAAAATGATATTTAGGGTGTTTACCAGCATTCCTAATTTATTCCGATCCTTATGAAGTCATAGTAAAAGTACAAATTTTTATTTGTTTGATCCCGATGTTAACGGAAAAGTTAAATAAGAACGAGTTCTATTAACGGAAAACGGGTTACGGTGACGGAATAATTTCGGGTTGTCACATCATCACCCCGTTAGAGGGAATTTCGTCCTGAAATTAGAGTTCAAACAATCATGTTATTACAAGATAACTAAGCGAAAAGATGGGGATAATTAAGCTTCATTTGATCCTCGCGTTCCCAAGTGAATTCCGACCCTCGCTTGGCGTTCCATCGAACTTTCACAATTGGGATGCGTCTTAGTTTCGTTCGTTTGACCTCCCAATCCATGATTTCCACAAGTTCTTCCACAAAGTTGAGGCTTTCGTCGATCTCGATTTCGTCTAGTGGGATTACTAGGGTTTCGTCAGATAGGCAGTTTTTCAAGTTCGAGACGTGGAAGGTAGAGTGTATGTTACTCAGCTCGCGGGGTAGATTAAGTTTGTAAGCTACGGGGCTGATTCTGGTGAGAATCTCGAAAGGCCCTATGTATCTTGGATTAAGCTTTGCACGCTTCCCAAAGCATATCGTGCCCTTCCATGGAGAGACTTGTATCCCACTTGGAATTCCAAGGGTTTTCTTCGTTTGTCTGTGTAGCTTTTCTGTCGATCTCTAACGGCTTTTAGTCATTGACGTATCTATACAATCTTCTCGGTCGTTTCTCGAATGATCTCTGGACCCGTGAGAGCGCTGTCAGGAATGCGTCCTTTAGCTAACTGTGTGTCACCCACCTCAGCCCAACATAGAGGGGATCTACACTTTCGGCCATAGAGGGCTTCGAATGGAGTTGCCTTAATGCTCGTGTGATAACTGTTGTTGTAGAAAAACTCGACAAGGGGTAAGTGGGTATCCCATGCCTTACCAAAGTCGATCACACAGGCTCGCAACATATCTTCTAGGGTTTGGATCGTCCTCTCACTTTGTCCATCAGTCTGTGGATGGTAGGCCGTAGTCATGTCCAGCCTCGTCCCTAATGTGTTTTGTAGTGATTGCCAGAATCTCAAAGTAAACCTACTATCTCTATCAGAGATGATAGATATAGGGACACCATGCATTCGTACGATTTCCTTAATGTATGTCCTTGTGAGTTTCTCCATCTTGTCTGTTTCTTTGATGGGCAGGAAGTGTGCGGATTTGGTCAATCTGTCGACGATGACCCATATGGTATCAAGTCCACCCACTGTCTTAGGTAGCTTAGTTATGAAATCCATAGTGATCTGTTCCCATTTCCACTCTGGTATCTCTGGTTTCTGTAGAAGACTTGATGGCTTCTGGTATTCGACTTTGACCTTAGCGCAAGTAAGGCATTTACTCACGAAAGTAGCAATCTCCGCCATCATGTTAGGCAACCAATAGGACTTTTTAATATCCAGATACATTTTATCTGATCCAGGATGAACGGAGTATCGAGTGTTGTGGGCTTCCTTCATGATCAAGTCTCTGAAGCCACCATGACGCGGTGTCCAGATTCGGTCCATGAGATATAAAGCTCCATCACCCTTGACTTCCAAGTTCTTATCCATTCCTCGTAGGGATTCTTCCGCCACATTTTCAGGCTTCAACGCTTCGAGTTGAGCTTGTTTGATCTGTGCGGAGAGGTGAGAATGGATAGTCATTGTTAATGACTTGACTCTTCGACCAGAATGTTCCTTCCGGCTTAGGGCGTCCGCTACTACATTGGCTTTACCCGGGTGATAACGAATTTAGCATTCGTAATCATTAAGTAGCTCGACCCACTGTCGCTGTCTCATGTTAAGCTCATTCTGGTTGAATATGTGCTGTAGACTTTTGTGGTCGGTGTATATCGTGCTCTTCGTACCGTATAGGTAATGTCTCCAGATCTTTAGGGAGAATACAACCGCTCTTAATTTGAGGTCGTGCGTGGTGTAGTTGACCTCGTGTGTCTTCATCTTCCTTGAGGCATAGGCGATGACCTTACCTCGTTGCATCAGAACACAACCGAGCCCCTGATTTGATGCATCACAGTTTACCACAAAGTCTTCCGTTCCTTCGGGGAGGGAGAGTATCGGTGCGGTGCATAGGGCTCGCTTCAAGGTTTGAAATGCCTTTTCCTGTTTTTCTCTATGACAACCCGAAATTTCTAGCTTACATTCTTCTTTTATATCAAAGTTAGCCTCGTTTTGCTATTTTATAATGAATTTTTGGGTCTAAAAGAGTGCTTAAAGCTTAGTATAATTGAGTTACGTATAGGAGGATGGGTTAGTTTGGTTGTAGCATTGGAAAACCGAGCCAAACACACCAAAACTGGTGTGTACGGCCGCACACTAGTGTGTACGGCCGCACACTAGTGTGTGCGGCCATCCAGCCGCACACAAGCCAACCACACACACCTCCATGCCGCACACACCCTCCTATAAGCAATATCCTTTGTCATTTTGATCATTTCTTACACTCTTGCAAAGCTAGGACTCAAAAATCCTCTCAAGTATCATTCGGAAAGGTAACATCTTTCACCAAGAACACCAAGAACACCATGTTTTCTGGCAGCACACACTTTTGGTAGCACACCAGGCCGCACACCTGGCCGCACACATGTGTTGGCAGCACACCTGGCTGCACACATGGCCGCACACATACATATAGTGTGTATTTTGGCCATACACTCTCTTGTATAGCCTTTTAACCATTCGTACAATCATTTATGGTTGTAACACTTCAAAAGAAGTGTTTACTAGTCCCTAAGGTTGTCCCAATTCGTTAATTAGTTGTTCATAACGCTAATTATATTCATATATGAGTCAATATATGCTAAATAGGATTCGCGTGTGTACTCAAGTCACCACTTGATACTTAGCAACAGATCCAACATTGTCATCAGAACCACTCACTACATGTGAGTTCATACCCCTAAAATAACCTTTGAAATGTTTTTAAATGCTTTTATGGGGGGGGGGGGGGGGGGGGGAATACAAGTTGAACAATTATAGTTATTATATCAATCACATGTGATTAATGACTACCAAACAAACGGTTTACTTACTTTCCAAACTAATTATCATACTGTTTTACCTCAAATTGTCTTACAAACTCTTTTAATGGTTTACTTAAACTCTTTTAAACTTATATTATGTGTATCTATATAAATATAGTTATATAAGTAGGATTGAAAGGACTTAGGACTGCTAGTCTACCCTGCTTCCTGTTCTTGTTTGATGTGGTCTTAGGGTATCAAGGTTAGTTGTCCGAAGGTCGTTTGAATCCTAGTTATATATTATGTATATGTATATAGATATAAAAGGTTATTTATTTCATTCAATTCCATGCCCTTGGGTAGCAAGGGCATACAGACGTGTTCATACTTTTCTAGTAAGCTACAATAGGGGTAGTTTAGGAAGATACTATTACTAGAACAATGAAACATACAATGAGTCAGTTCATACATGAGTCAATACATACTATGTTGAGAATCAAACATGAAACAGAGTGAGGAGAAACAAACAATAGACACTATGATGAGAAACAAACATACAGGCTAGACAGAGAAAGAACGCACAATACAGCTAGCATACATATACATTACATATACATTACATATACATTACATATACATTAAATATATACATAAACACAGTTATGTGAGCCATTAAGCAGGGCATGGCACTACCTGCCATGACTGTTTTTGTATCAGAATCTCCTTAATTGGGGAGCGTATGAGTTTGTGTATAGATCTATACTGGATTGACTATCCTACACCTTGCTGCTCGCTATAGTGGGACTTACAAGTTTACGGGTGTCAAACGTTATTTTTGTGGCATCTTACATTGTCACTTTACTATTGAGTCGGTAGCAAGATACAGGCCGATCACATGTTACCTTAAAATATACAATTGGCTTAAGGTAATTAGTATAGCAGTAGTTTACTTAAAACTGCGATACAGTACTAAAACATTTTCCCTTACATTTTACTTTGTGATATTCACACGATGTACGGTAATATAGAAACTATATTTTTGGTTAATAATAGTCGGAATTGGGAAAATACACACTTTTACAAGAGATACACACACAGACACTAGATGCCTTGGTAGAAGGCTACTTTTAGTAGGAAATATAGGGTTTTCTAGAGTAGATCAAACAAACACACCATCTTTACAAACATACACAATACATCTTACAAAACATCTTACAAATGCTTTCATACAAACTCAGACACTAATATACTTATGAACTCACCAAGTATAAAGCTGATAAACTCTTTCAAAATAACTTGTATTCTCAGGTCACCAGTAGACAGGTACAGGTGCCGGATTTTGAGGAGGAGGAGCGTGTTTAAGACTCTTCTTTTATTTTTGATGTATAATTTTGGTGTCTATATAACTTGTAAGAACACACTTGTATGAAATTATATTATTAATGCAATGGATGATGTTGTTGCTTGTTTACTACTTTACATTGTTGTGATACTGTACATAACGTCCTCCACCCCAGAACGTTTCCGCCGTTCATCGGTTTTGGGGGTGTGACAGATTGGTATCAGAGCACTATTTATAGTGAATCGAGTGTATCAACCCATAAAAGATATACGAACTATAAACACAAGCGGGATTAAAATACTCTAATAAAGAGTTTATACTTTTAAATAATAAAATATTTAATTAAGTATACGTGCTTGGATTGATACTAAAATCAATGTCACTAGGACAACACAAAAGTATTACGATTGTTGGAATGCACAAGTAGACTTAGAGACATATGGTCAACCCTGGGAAGATATAGCCTGATCAACTACATTATCCTAGGAGTGATTAGCATGTGCCTAAGTATGGTTGTGAAGTTGCAACAAGTCTAAAAACTTACCAACACTACTACAACGGGAGCAGTAGAACAGAACACTAAACTTAAAATACTATAGGAGTATTTTGTGTTACAATAATCGCTTATGTGAGAATTAAAGATCTTTATTTGTATGTCAATAGTTGCTTAGTGGACACATTACGGGTATATTTGCCTAGGATGTCATAGCCTAAGAATCTGTAAATCTTTGCTTTACTTCCTGTTCTTGTTTGATTGTGGGCTTAAAGTTAGGATTCACTTATTCGAAGGGCTATCATGTCATGAGCATATATAGCTGTTATGCACTAAACAAGTATTGGAGTAACTGATAAAGATCATCTAATAACTATCTAGTTAGTTTGTCTATTACTTATTTCCTTATCCATATTCTCGCATAGATTAAATGGCTGGATTCCATATCCCTGGAGACCCGTACTTCCCCAACCACGACAATGCAGGATGGCTAGAAGAGGAACCAGAAGATGACCACCCGATCCCTTTGGATGATCATGAAGCTGAAGGCTTTTCTAATGGTTCTGACTCGGAACCCGAAGTCAACAATCTACCTCAAGTAGGCCAAGCCCCGAATAACAATCCCCAACCTGCATTTCAAGGACCCACACCTCTGTGGGAAACCAATTTGAATACTTGGAGCCATGAACAGGGTCAACCCATTCCCTACAATGGAGACAAAAGTTTCTACAACCTCACTGATGGGGGTTCTGCTGATAGAGTCCTACCCATCATGGTTAGAAGGATGTCTCGGAACACGATAATGGGGCAATCATCTATCAATCGAATCTTGGAGATTGATTCCAACACTGGTGTTAACACTGTACACATTCGCCAACTGGAGTCTGTGCAGGAAAGGGCTCAGGTCAACAATGCAATGCTTCAGAGGGAGCTTGCTGAAACCCGAGCTGAAGTTAGGGAACTTCGAACTCAGCAGGCAAGATCGGATAGGCGTATAAGGGACATCGAGCGTCTTCTGTCGGATTCAAGGACTCACTCTAACGGTTCTCGTCGCCGATAGGATGTTATTAACTTTTCTTTTGGATATAACCTAGTTATGTAAAAACTTTAGGCTAATTTCCTATCCTTGTAAATCTTAGACCCGATAGGTCTTGATTAGGTCGAAGTCTGTCAAAATTTTCCATTATGGTTGATGTAAGGCCCCTTTATGTTGGCCGTTTTTCCCAAACTTGTTACATCTACAATTCCAGTAATATTGACAGATACCTAATCTTATGGGAATTATTATCCAAATGTCATCATCTATTAGTTCTAGACCTACATTAAATCGTATTGTTGGGCTATGTAGAGTTAGTCCACGAGTCACATTCACAAATTCTTCCATTAAATTCTTATCAATGTTTGCATCTTCATAAACTTATAGATCAAAGATGCCGCCTCGCAGAAATCCAAGGAGAAACCCTAATAACGAAACACCATCTCCTTAACCACGTACTCCTCAGTTCAACACGGCAGCCTTGAATGCTGCAGCTGTGGCTACAACCATGGCTCAATACCATTCATCAGGTTCTACTAGAGGAGGAACCCCTGTTCAGTCTGTTCAAGTTGAAGCCCCTGTGCGCTCGAGAGAGTGCTCCTATAAGGACTTCACAAACTGCAAACCATTGTCCTTCAATGGGACGGGCGGAGTCATTGCCCTCTAGCAATGGTTAAACCGAATCGGTTTTCGAAATCTGCTCTTGTTCCGAGGATAGCAAGGTGAAGTACGCTGCTTGCACCTTCGAAACTAAAGCCCTAACATGGTGGAATAGCCATGTTAAGTCGCTATCTCTAATAGTGGCAAATGATATGGGCTAGGGATCTTTAAAAGACCTCGTGATAGAGGAGTACTACCCGAGGGACGAGATCCAAAAGCTGGAGGAAGAACTATGGAGCCTAACCATGAAGGGCTCTAACGTAGTCGCCTACACCGCCAACATCTGTGAACTGGTGGCCCTCTGTCCCAACATGATTTCTTCATAAGGAAAGATGGTCGAGAGGTAAATATGGGGACCGGTGCCCCCATACCAAGGAAATGTATTGGCTTCACATCCAGCTACATTTGATAGTGCCAAGCGATTGGCACAGCGGCTAGTTGACCATGGGGCTTGTACCCCGGCTGCAATAACAACTACCCTGGCTATCTCAGAGCCTGCAAGAACCACTGAGTCCAAGCTGAAATTCTGGGATGACAAGAAAAACAACAAGGCTGCCAATAAAAGGCAGGTCATCGCAGTACATGCGACGACAACCCCTGCCACTGCTGCTACTCCGTTAAAGCAGTATTCTGGAAGCCTACCGCTCTGCAACAAATGTAACTACCATCATGTGGGAGCCTGTCGGGAAATGCAGTGTGTAAACTGCAACAAGAAGGGGCACACTGCCCGTTTCTGCAAAGCTCCAGCGAGGCCAATCACCCAAGTCCCCTACGCCGGAGTAGGCCAAACTTGCTACGAATGTAGCGAGGTAGGCCACTTCAAAAGAAACTGCCCAAAGGCAGGGCTTGCCGGTGGATCGACAAGAGTTCTGGCCATAGGTCATGAGGAAGCGGTTGCCGACCCCACAGTGGTCACTGGTACGTTCCTCCTCGATAACTCTTATGCATGCATCCTATTTGATAGTGGAGCAGAGAGGAGTTTTGTGAACCAAAGTTTGCTCATTTACTTAGGCAAAAATCACGAGCACTTATTGAACCATTCACTATAGAAATGGATAATGGAAAGATAGAAAGCACTAGTAGCATATTCATAGGGTGTACTCTTTTAAACTTATATTATGTGTATCTATATAAATATAGTTATATAAGTAGGATTGAAAGGACTTAGGACTGCTAGTCTACCCTGCTTCCTGTTCTTGTTTGATGTGGTCTTAGGGTATCAAGGTTAGTTGTCCGAAGGTTGTTTGAATCCTAGTTATATATTATGTATATGTATATAGATATAAAAGGTTATTTATTTCATTCAATTCCATGCCCTTGGGTAGCAAGGGCATACAGACGTGTTCATACTTTTCTAGTAAGCTACCATAGGGGTAGTTTAGGAAGATACTATTACTAGAACAATGAAACATACAATGAGTCAGTTCATACATGAGTCAATACATACTATGTTGAGAATCAAACATGAAACAGAGTGAGGAGAAACAAACAATAGACACTATGACGAGAAACAAACATACAGGCTAGACAGAGAAAGAACGCACAATACAACTAGCATACATATACATTACATATACATTAAATATATACATAAACACAGTTATGTGAGCCATTAAGAAGGGCATGGCACTACCTGCCATGACTGTTTTTGTATCAGAATCTCCTTAATTGGGGAGCGTATGAGTTTGTGTATAGATCTATACTGGATTGACTATCCTACACCTTGCTGCTCGCTATAGTGGGACTTACAAGTTTACGGGTGTCAAACGTCATTTTTGTGGCATCTTACATTGTCACTTTACTATTGAGTCGGTAGCAAGATACAGGCCGATCACATGTTACCTTAAAATATACAATTGGCTTAAGGTAATTAGTATAGCAGTAGTTTACTTAAAACTGCGATACAGTACTAAAACATTTTCCATTACATTTTACTTTGTGATATTCACATGATGCACGATAATATAGAAACTATATTTTTGGTTAATAATAGTCGGAATTGGGAAAATACACACTTTTACAAGAGATACACGCACAGACACTAGATGCCTTGGTAGAAGGCTACTTTTAGTAGGAAACATAGGGTTTTCTAGAGTAGATCAAACAAACACACCACCTTTACAAACATACACAATACATCTTACAAAACATCTTACAAATGCTTTCATACAAACTCAGACTCTAATATACTTATGAACTCACCAAGTATAAAGCTGATAATCTCTTTCAAAATAACTTGTATTCTCAGGTCACCAGTAGACAGGTACAGGTGCCGGATTTTGAGGAGAAGGAGCGTGTTCAAGACTCCTCTTTTATTTTTGATGTATAATTTTGGTGTCTATATAACTTGACAGAACACACTTGTATGAAATTATATTATTAATGCAATGGATGATGTTGTTGCTTGTTTACTACTTTACATTGTTGTGATACTGTACATGACGTCCTCCACCCCAGAACGTTTCCGCCGTTCATCGGTTTTGGGGGTGTGACATTCTCCCCAATCAAACATCACGCCTTTCTGAGTTAATGTGGTGAGGGGTTTCCCAATCCGAGAGAAGTTTTGAATGAATCTGCGGTAGTAGCCAACGAGGCATAGAAATTGATGAATTTATGTAGGCGTCTTCGATGCTGACCAGTTTTCAATAGCTTTGATTTTGGATGGATCCACGTGGATTCCCTCTTCACTAACCACGTGTCCTAAGAATTCGACCCTTCGGATCCAAAATTCGCACTTCGAGAACTTCGCATATAGCTTCTCTGACTGTAGGGTTTCTAGGACTTGTTGTAGGTGATCGCCATACTGCTCCTTACTTCGGGAGTAGATGAGTATGTCGTCAACGAAGACGATGAACAACTGATCCAAGTAAGGACGGCACACCCTATTATTTAAATCCATGAATACTGCGGGCGCGTTGGTCAGTCCGAACGACATTACTATGAACTCGTAGTGTCCGTAACGAGTTCGAAAGGATGTTTTCGGAACATCTTCCTCAAGGACTCGTAACTGGTGATACCCGGACCTAAGATCAATCTTGGAAAAGTAACTCGCCCCTTGCAGTTGGTGGAATAGGTCGTCAGCTTGTTGAGCTCTCTGTAGTCGATGCACATACGAAATGATCCATCCTTCTTCTTTACGAACAAGACCGATGCTCCCCAGGGTGAGAAGCTTGGTCTTATAAATCCCTTGCTGAGCAGCTCGTTAAGTTGACCAGACAGTTCTTGCATCTCAGCATGTGCTAGATGATAGGGCGATTTAGCTACAGGGGTAGCTCCTGGGATTAGGTCGATTCTGAACTCAACCTGACGTTTGGGAGGTAAACCTGGGAGTTCTTCTGAAAAGACGTCGGGAAAGTCGCATACGACGGGGAAGTCTTTTAGATCTTTTGTTTTCTGGCTCGTATCGACAACGTGAGCAAGGAATGTATGACATTCCTTACGTAAGTACTTCTGGGCTTGAATACTAGAGATGATGCGAAGGCTCGTACTGGGTTTGTATCTATAGATTAACAGGGTTTCGTTATTCAGTAGATTTAGACGGATTGCTTTATCAAAACACAGACTATCAGCACGATGGAGGCTCAGCCAGTCCATGCCCACAATGACATCGAAACTCTTGATCGATACTGGTATGAAGTCGATTGGGAATGAATGATCATCTAGTGTGAGAGTGCAACCTATGTAGATTTCGTTAGAGCTCTCTGTCTTTCCGTTAGCCATTTCTACGATGAATGTTTCTTTTAGTGGTTGTGGGGATTGCTTAAGTAAGTGTTTAAAGTGTTGGTTTATGAAGCTTCTTTCTGCTCCACTATCGAATAAGATACAAGCATAAGAGTTGTTGAGAAGGAACGTACCCGTGACTACTGTGGGGTCCACTACTGCTTCATTGTGGCCAATAGCGAGTAGTCTTCCTGTTCTTCCCGTATTCCCGGCCTTCGGATAGTTTTTCTTGAAACGGCCAACTTCACCGCAACCATAGCAGGCCTGGCTCACTCCCGAGTTGGGGACTTGGGAGATAGGTTTGGGTTAGGACCTGCAAAACCGGACAGTATGGCCCTTTCGGTCGCAGTTGGTGTAGTGTAATTCACGGCAGGGGCTGTTGTGATGGAAGGGGCACTTGGGACACTTGGGTAATTTTCCAGCATAGGATTTGGCTGGTACGTGGGTAACAGGAGTGGTGGCAGCATGGACGGCCACGATCTGTTGGTTCTTGGAGGAGGATTAAGTTTTCATGCGCTTCTTTTGATCCAAACGCTTCCTCTTGTTGTCAGTCAATTTGGGTGGTGCAGTAGTAATCGTCGTGGTTTTTAATGGGGTGGAGGGGGTTTCATGATCAATTAACCTCTGGGCCAATTCCTTGGTGCTATCAAAGGTCGTAGGGCGTGATGCCAACACGTTTCCTTGATACGGGGGCACTAAACCCTAGATGTATCGTTATATCTTCTTGCTTTCAGAAGGGATCATGTTGGGACACAGAGCTACTAGGTCGCAAAACCTGGAAGTATAAGCTATTATGTCAGTCCCCTTCATCTTGAGATTCCAAAGTTCTGCTTCTAGTTTATGAACTTCCCCCCTAGGGCAATACTCATTCATCATCAGGTCCTTCAATGTGTCCCAGCCCATGGCATTGGCTGCGACCAAAGAGAGTGATTTGACATGACCATTCCACCATGTCAAGGCCCTTTCTGTGAAAGTGGCGGCAACGAACTTTATTTTGCTTTCTTCCGGGCATGAGCAGATTTTGAAGATGGCTTCAGTCCTTTCAATCCATTGGGACAAAGAAAGGATTCCTCCGGTCCCATTGAAAAATGTCGGTTTGCAGCTCATAAAGTCTTTATAAGTACACCCCTATGTACGTGAGGGAATTTCATTGTGTCTGGAGTTAATGCCCATTCCAGCTCCACTGGCATCACCGGAGTTCATTTGAGCCATAACGGTTGTTACAGCTACAGTCATAGCTGTTTGGAATATAACAGGATTGATATATGGAGGAGGGGGTGGTGGAGGTGGAGTTTGAGCTGCAGGTCTGCCTTTGTTCGAGTGCTTGCGGGGAGGCATCTTTTACTGAAAGTTCATAGGGATAATGACAGTAGTGAGAATCAATTGCATAAATGATGAGAGCATTTCATGGACTAAACCATAGTACAACTATCAGATAGAGTCATAGTAATAGAGTAGATAACTTCCAATATTACTGATATTAATGATGTAATATGAGTTCAGGAAAAGTGACCTAACAGTAGGTATTACATCAAATCATAAGGAAAATGTTGGCAGCCTAGAGGCGTAATTAGAGTATTTTCAGAATTAGGAATGTTTACAAACAAGTGCTCTACCGAGCATAGAAAGAGAAAGGATATTTCTTAAACAAAAGGGAAAGATAAGTAGATATCTTCTACTGACGACAAGTATTCGTTGGGCGAACCCTAAGATCATCCAGTTGGCGAACAACTTCCTGAAGGTGTATCTCCTGAACCCTCTGACATGCTCGGAGTTCCCTAACTTTGGCTCGGGATGCAGCTAGCTATTGCTGCAGAACCTCATTGGTCCTCCTAGTCCTATCCATGGCCTCTTCCAGTTGGCGGATACGTGCAGTGTTAAGGCTGGAGTTGGCATCAATTTCCACGACTCTGCCGATGGCTTCTTGACCTTGTTCGGTGTTCCTCGCGATCCTACGAACCATGATGAGCAAGACTCGGTCCGCTGATCCTCCTTCGCTTATGTTGTAGAAGCTTCGGTCTCCGTCGAAAGGTACAGGCTGACCATGCTCATCGCTCCATCAGTTCAGGGTTATTGCCCACATGGGAGTGGGGCCTTGAAATACCGGACGGGGGTTAGGATTTGGAGCTGTTGGGGGCAGGTTGTTGACTTCTGGCTTAGAGTCGGAGCGATCCGAAAAGCCTTCTACACGGTGATCATCCAAAGGGATCGGCTGATCATCTTCTAGCTCCTCATCTAGCCATCCTCCACTGCCTTGGTTCGGATAATACGGATCGCTGGGATGGTGGAAACCAGCCATGTTATCTACGCGAGAATGGGGGAAGAAAGGTTAATAGGCGTACTAATCTAGGATACTTATAAGATGATCGTTATTATTCGACCCAATACTTGCATAGTGCATACCAATTACATGTAACCAAAGCAAGATAGTCCTTCGAATAAGCGACCCTAACTCCAGATCTCCAATCAAACAAGAACAGGAAATGAAGCAAGGGTCACAAATTCTGAGTCTATAGCTCCCTAGTCACATGTAACCGTGATGTATCCACTTAGAACCTATTGCCCTACTAGTAACGACCCTTTGTGTTATTATATATGCAGTTAGTAGAGTACAGAATACTCCTATAGTATTCTTGTTCTAACGTTCTTGTCGTAGTGTTGGTAAGTTTTAGACTTGTTGCAACACCACAGTCACTCTTATGTACATGCTAGTCACTCCTAGAGAGATATAGTTGATCAGGCTACATCCACCCAGGTGTGACTATATATCTCTAAGCTTAATTGTGCTATTCAACAATCTTTAATACTTCTGTTATGTTCTAGAATGATACTGACCCTTTATATTGGTGAATATATATATATATATATATATATATATATACACACACACACACTTAATTAAATATTTTAGTATTTAAAAGTATATATTCTTGGTTAGAGTGTTTTAGTCCCGAAGTGTTTATAGTTCATATATATTTTATGGGTTGATATACTTGATTCACTATAAACAATCCTCTGATACCAATCTGTCACACCCCAAAACCGAGAACGGCGGAATACGTTCTGGGGTTGAGGACGTCATGTACAGTATCATAACAATTGCATAATAGTAAAAACAAGCGACAACAACCATTTCATTAATATAGTAATTTGTAAATACAAACGTGTTCTGTACAGTTAATAGATACCAAAAGTATAACAAAATAAAAGATGGGTCTTGTATATGCTCCATCTTCTCAAAAGCTACACCAGTACCTGTCTATCTTTGACCTGAGGATACAAGTTATTTTGAAAATGAGTATCAGCATAAAGCTGGTGAGTTCATAAGATTTTAGTGTCATTTCCTGTATAAAAGTGTTTACAATCATGCAATATAAAAGCTGAAATAAATGTTGAGAGTAGTAGAAATCCCTAGAAAATCCTATATTTTCTAGATTTGGATGTGTGTAAGTTAAATCCTTTGAGTGTGTAAAAGTATTTTCATTGAAACTATCAGTGCTAAAAATAAGGTAATAAATTTCATACAAGTAACGTAGATGAGTAAAAGTATTACTGGTTGACTGTAGTAGTGTTGCAAACTTAAATATATATTTATTTACTTCGGGAAATTAACTTAGACTTTAATTCTTAGTGTGTTAATTTGGATATGGATGTGATTTCTCATGTAACCAAACTAAGTGATTATAGAGGTTCCGATAACCTTCCCGGTCATCCGTAGTGTAGTGATGTAGTGCCATCCCTGGGCCTAGTCGGCTCGGACTGTAATTAACAATCGGGATGTAATAGCGTCTGTCCTATATAGATCTATACATGTAGTGTTGCTTTCCTTTCGGGAAGCCCTGGTTACATGGTATTTACGTAGTAGAGTGTTGTATGGAGGGATAGTGTGCTATTTTATGGATTAGTGTATTCTCTTGTATAATAGTATAGTAACTTTTAGTATAGTATAGAGAGTGTTCTCTTAAATGTGTCTTAACTCGTGATGGTAGTAATTATAGCGGGTATCATAGTGATAGAGGTAACGAGCAGTAGTATTAACTATACCTATTATAGTTAAATGGAGTGTGGAATCGTATGCCTTTGATTTACAAAGATATTGTATAAGATGAAGACTTTCATATCTAACATAAATATATATATGATATATAACTAAGAAATCAACGACAGTCGGATGGATAACAATATACCCTAAGACCACAATCAAACAAGAACAGGAAATAAGGTTAGCTATCAGTCCTAAGTCCTTCAAGTCTTATTTATATAAATATATTTATGTCGATATAGTTTAAAATAAAAGTAGTTTAAATACAATTTGAAAATAGTTTAACAACAATTTAGTTTAGAAAATGCATTTGATGAATATTTAAAACAATTTTATTGACAAATAGTTAAAAGTACAGAAAAATCCTTTTTAGTTGCAAGATATAAATCACATATGATTAGGAACTAGAACTTGTTGCATTTACTTGTATCCCCCCCTAAAACATGTGAAAACATTTAATAAGGTTAATTAAGGGGTATGAACTCACCTGCAACGAGTAGTTCGGGTGGAAGTGTCGGTTAAGCGTTTGGTGCCAAGTACAGACTTGTACACACTTTATGACCCTAGTAACATATGAAGAAATATGTTTACAAGTAATTAGTGATTTAAACACTAATTAAACACATATAGACATCCTAATGTGAATAAAAGTTCTATGGTTAAGTGCTAGAAGGCTATTGGGTTGCAAGGAAGGAGTTTTAGGCCTCACTATGGAGTTTACTCCTCACAAACTCACCTTGGGTGAGTTTACGGCTGATTGATCACCTCCCCCATGAGTTTACGGCCGTAAACTCATGGGAGGAGTGTATTGGTGTGTTTTCAAGTCTCTTGTGTCTCTAGAAGGGATTCCAAGGCAATATACAAGGCTTGAGGGGTGTTTATGGTTCCAAAGGGGCACTCATTTGGAGTTTGCGGTCCTAGGACCACTCCTTGGGAGTTTACAGTCGTTTACCCCATGGTTTACGACCGTGAACTCTTGGACACCCCTTATACTTCGATTTTGAGGTCATTTGTTCACTCCTATGTGTTTCTAGGTGAAGGTATAAGGCTCAATTTGCATAGTTTAAGGGAGTTTACAGCCTAAGGCTATTCTTGGGCTATAAACCCTCTTTTAAGCCTCTAAAAACAAGATTAAATGGCTAAAACACTTCTAGGGTATGTTCTAAATTAGCCTCTAAGCCTAAGGAAAGGATTTGGGGGCCATTTTGGCATACTTTTAGGGGTTGACGGCCCTAGAGTGTTCTTGGGCTGTAAACTCCTTAATGTTGGCCTTCGTGGATGATTTTTAATCTATAATGACATGCAATGGGTTGTAGAACAATCTAGGGTAAGTGTACTTACAGTTTGGAGCGGAAACTAGTAGATTTCGGAAGAATCGGGCCTTGAAGAGAGAGAGAGTAGAGAGAGAGGGACTAGAGTCGTAAAAGTTCTAACTTGGTGACCACTCAACCCTTATATAGGGTTTGAGTTTGTGGCCAGGTGGAATTCTACCCGATACCGACGTTAAACGGGGCTTATGGTCGTACCCGATTAAATGTCGTATTTTAACTTGTTTGAAACTAAAACTTCTTAAAAAGGATATTTAGGGTGTTCCCCGAATTCCTAATTTATCCCAATCCTTATGAAGTCATAGTAAAAGTACAAATTTTTATTTGTTTGATCCCGATGTTAACGAAAAAGTTAAATAAGAACGAGTTCTATTAACGGAAAATGGGTTACGGTGACGGAATAATTTCTGTTTGTCACAAACTTAACTGGAATGGGCACTGAAACAACAATATGTCAACATGATAGGTTACAAACCTTAATTCGTGTGCTAGTGATTAACAACAAATTTATTCTTGATTAGTTCTTGAAACTTTTCAAGATCTTTAAGACTCCCACTGACCTCTTGACATATAAGATTCTCTTTGTCAAGAAACATTACTTAACAATAAATATATTCAAGAGTTAGTGCTGGTTCTTATCAAGAAAAACACTTCATACAATTGGTCTTAGTTGGTCTCTATCTTATCCAAGACTTCACAACTAACCACTTTCAAATGTGTAGGAGTAATAAAATATCTTTTCTATTCCACATTTTATGAGTGTGTTATAAACCTTCTTAAGATCATGTCACTCAAAGTACAATCTTGGAGTATGACTTTAAGACTTGATTTTGGAAAGAAGTATAACTCTCCTTAGTTGATTTAACCATTTAAACGATTCTCGATACCTCTTCTTAGCCATGCAAATGTACTAAGGTGTCCTTGGAGGATCAATTGTGATATTGTTTTCATAATCCTTAAGATGATCATAAAACACGATACTAAAGTACTATCCTTTCCTTTCAGATTGGAGAACCTTTTATCTTTCTGCCTCATTGATTATTCTTATTCTTTCTGCTATACAACGAAAAATTTTCAATGATTCATAATTACACTTAATCTTGTAAGTATAACCATATTTACTAACTTTAGTAAATCATGACGAATAGTTTTATCATTCTTTATGGTGGACTTGGACCAGTACACAACCAAGCGTACCTGATCCCCTAGTCCTTCACGTGACTCACATATACATTTTAATAAGGAATTAGTCTTAATTTCCCAAAGATGGAGGTTCTCATTCATCATACAATACAATTTGCATGATTCCAAGTTTCTATTCGATTGTAACTTGGTTGATGAGAACCTTTCCTTATTTGGTAAATTTAGATACTACCACAAACGAAAGAATCAAATCCATATTGCTAAAAATGGAAACATACAAACATTAATCTTCACAAATTCGATTGCAAGGAATTATAAAATAAGATAAAAACAAAATTTTTCTTTATTTATAAAACTACGGAAAGTTTTGTCCTTACAATGCAAATATATATATGAAAACTATGCTACTGAATATTTCTAAGCAATCTATCATATCTCCTAAGTAGCAACTCAAAAATCAGGTTATCGAATCAGGCGATTAAAATCTATCTGTTCACGATAAGATTTAGCTTACTCTTCCTTTAAGCTTCCTTTCTTTTCTTGATCCCACGAAAAATCAAAATGTAATTACATTACATCATGTGTTAAGAATCTTCAAATAGGAACATAATAGAGTTAGATAGTGGTCTTACCTGAAGCAGAGTCATACACTCAGACTTTACCATCCTTATGATCCTTCAAGTAGACACAAAAGCTTCGCATCCAATGCCCCTTTCCTTGGCAGTAGAAGCAAACAGACTCTTTTGGAATGGCACACGGGACAATCTCAGACTTAGTATTTCTCTTTAACATTAGGTCAAATGGTTTGACCATGGCCGACCCCTTTCCATTGTGAAGAGAAGACTTTTCTAGGCTTCCAATGTTTCCATTGTTAATATCCATGGAAGTTTGGGAGGTAGATGTTCCAATCAAATTTGCTTAACCGGTGCGCCAAATCGTTTCTGATTCAGCAACAATTAGCAAATAGGTAAGATCAATAAGGGTCACATCATGGTCTATCATATAGTAGTCTTTAACAAACTGACTATACGACCTGGGAAGTGACTGAAGAACCAAATCAACAGCCAACTTCCTCGACAAAACGACTCATAACATTCCCAGCCTGTCAATGTGTGACTTCATCTCCAAGAAATGTGCACACATAGACATTCCATATTGGTTTTTGCTAGCCAATAGGTCTTGAGTAACCATGAACTTTTCAAGTCGACGAAATTGTGGGTCAGGGTGAATTATTGGAGGAGGTGGAGGAGGTGAAGTATGATTTCTGGGAACATCATCTTCATGAGGAAAGCTTTTTCCATAAGATTCGGGAAGACCATAGTTGTCTGAACTAGACATATACAAGGGAGAAATTCAAGTTATGTTGATTTAAGTCCTTAATATAACACCCAAATGAAATATTATGGCTAGGACCCTACACAATAATTACAATTCGAAAGAGGGATGTCGTAATCAAATTGCAAACTATTGATCGGTAGGTAAATGACGATTTACCAATTTCCACCATTAAAAAAAAAGAACATTACGTTTTAAATGAATTGAAATTCCTATTTTCTTTGAGATTCATTAGGCTTTTCAATGGCACGTTTAATATCGATTATGCCCTTCAAGTTTGTGACTGGGATACCGAGGAGCACAAAGAAGGTGTGAATAAGAATGCAAATTAACTTGGTACTCTCAAAGTCATTTATCACCTAATCAATGTGCCAGTTAACCACACACGATCCATTGATCTATGATAAACATCGAGCTACCCTTTACCACCTTTATTAGTCCAAGTTAGCGTGCCAGTTAACCACACCCACTCCACTAACGACTTGACAAGGTGCAAAGTGCAATTTTATGGATCAGCACCAAATTCACATTTTCTTAAAGTAACTAGGATTTGGGAATTTATAAAAATGTTTAGTTACTTTATTTCATTATACTTTAATGGAAGTTTGTGTCATATCCTACCTGTTCGGCTAACGACCCTCCACTAGTGAAGAGTGCGGTGGGTAAGAGTGGATACCCATTCAATCACCATCTTATAAGTAATTTCCTTAAACACCCCTTATAGACCAGCTTCGTGAATGAGTTCTACTAACGGTAAGATTGAATCTTTACTTATGCATATATAATATTTTTTTAATGTTATATAGTATAAGGGTGTATTTTAGACATTTAAAATACTTGATGATTTAATCTATTAATAAATTATACTCTTAATTTAATTAAACTTAAACCATATGCTTGTGGATTTAATAATATGCTTTTAATTAAACATTTAATTAACTATTAATAAAGTCTATAAGGTGTAATTGAACTATCCAATGTTTGATAATTTAAGACTTTTCAAATACCAAAACTTGAGGGTAAGTTTTGTAACTTTTGAAAACTTTTGGTTTCCATAACTCTTTAAAACCTTTTAAGTTCCAAATTTGATGACAAATTTTTGTAACTTCTTAAAAAAACTTTTGACTTGCAAAACTTTGGTGGAAAATTTGTAACTCTCCAAAAATTTTGATCTTCATAACTTATGAGTTAAAGTTTTTTTTTATGAGTGAGACTTTTCATGTTCCAAAACTTGAGGACAAGTTATGGAAATCTTCAAATAACATTTAGATTAATTTTAACTAATAAGACTATCATATAATTTATCATTGATCTAATTTTAACTCATAAGGCAAGATAATATCAAATCAACAATTTACAAGTAATTTGCTTATCATACAAACTAACAATTATATTAAAATTTTGACAATTATCTTTTAATTGGATGGGATAATCATTACCATATAAAAACGATTTTTATTAGTCAAAACAACATTGGTAATGATCCTACTCCAAAACTTGGCCAAAAAACTGAAAGTTTTGCCCACTGAACAGTCACCACCTCGTGGTAATTTTGACCACCTCATGGTGATTAGGCAGAGTCCAAAAAAATGCTTTTTTTTTCTTTGAACAATTAACCAATGCATCAATATAACAGAAAACTACCTATGGCTCTGATACAACTGTTGAGTTTTATGTACTCTAACATTCCTATGGTGTACGTACAACCCTAATGCTTTGGATCTATGTTTTTTCTAGTTATACGAGCAATAATATTATCCAAAGCATAAAGCTTACAACTAGCATATGATTGGACATTTGAATCATAAAACTAGTTAGAAGATTACCTCTTGTTTTAGCTTGTTGTTTTTGGCCTATAAGAACTTAGCACCTCAAGTATGCTGCCTCTAATAAGTCAAAAACACCACCAACAATTGGAGGATAATGAAAGAGAGCTTCTAGGAACTAAAATTCGGCTATAGTATCTCCAAGATTACTAGTGTATCAGATTTTAGGCTAAGGGGTGTCATATATATATATATATATATATATATATATATATATATATATATATATATATATATATATATATATATATATATATAGTGTAGGAATCCAAGAGTCATGGGTAAACCCTAATTCATACAATTGGGTTATGATCCATATCTCATGTGGGTTAACTCTTCATGGACACTTACATAAACTTAGCCCATCATGGATCAATAGCCCATATATATATATATATATATATATATATATATATATATATATATATATATATATATATATATATATATATATATATATATATATATGGGCTATTGATCCATGATGGGCTATATATATATATATATATATATATATATATATATATATATATATACACACAACTGATTTACATAATCAGTCTCTGTCAATTTAATTAGTCTCTTTTGATCACTAAAATAATTCCAAATTAATTCTTGATCAATACTAATTAAATATGATTTCATATTAATATATTATACTTATAATATTTTAGCAAATCACAAGTAACCTTTTTCTCAAATATCCATCATATCAGATTGTTCTGTTGAAGGCAACCCAAAAGAACCATGCTACTCTCGGGTCAAGTACATACCAATTATAGTTATGGGCTTAGAAACCTAATGTAACACTCCTTTCGTTACAGCCCTTGTTGTAGTTGTTCTTGTCGAAATTATTGGATCAGAACTCTTAGGCAATTAATAAGGAATTTGAGTAGCCTTTACTCCACAACCTTCGCATCATCATCAGTTTTCCCTGAACCTCTTCTCTCTTGTTTGATCTTGAACTCATGCCAACACCCTTTCTTTCTTCCCCTAGCACCCTATATGAACAGGTGGGGCATCCTTTGGCATCAAATTGAGAAATTTCACTAGTAGGGCCAATTAATTTTGAATTGTGGAGTCAAAAAAATGAAAATTTTGATTCAAGAAGTCCTGAGTAAGAAAGGATGAGGATGAAGAACTAGACTTCAAAACTACGTCTTTCAACTCTGCTAGCACTTTATCAATTTTCTCAAAACTCTAAGCATCAACCTAAACTTTCCTGTCAACCTTTGGAATCATGGAATCAACAGTAAGGTCATCCTGAACAACAACCTTACCTATAGACTTATAATGACCCCCATATATAGAATCCTTCTAAAACGGAACATGGTTGGTTGTCATAGGTAATAAATTACAAATTTGGTTACATCCAACATCGGAAGAACCATTTCCAAAATGATTTTCCCCAACTTTCAAAGTGACTTTCTCTACTTTCTCTTTCTCCTACTTTTCAAACATGTCCCCATGTGTCAGGTTTCACATTTCTTCATCATCAAAACTTGATGACCATATTTGGTAGGTTCCTTCTTCTTCATCCATGCCGCTGGCCACAAGTGACATCCCCTTCTCTTTTGCTCTTACTTCCTCTAATCTTTCCACATAATATGATTCATCTTTGACTCTGTTCTTCTTTTCATCCCTCTTTTGCAACATGCAATCATTGGCCATACGATCCGCTCCATTACTGTAATGAAAGTCGAATCCAGAGTCACCTTTAAGCTTTTTCTCTATTTTTGCATCTTCGCACTTGATCTCCTTCCTCTTTACTTTCTTCTCTTCACTTATAGACTTTCCATCAAAACTTCCTTTTGCATCACTTACTTGAGACTTCTCATTAGAAGGCTTTTTGAAAAACTTCTTTACTCGGTTGTTTGAGTAAAAAGCAACAACTTCGTCATCTGAGTTGACGATCAGGCCTTCATCTTATGAATTCTCCTTCTCAGCTATTTCTTTTTCAACATCTCTTCCAATAACTTTTCAAACAAGAGCAAGTGGACCTCCAAGACTAATCTTCGATTCCTCAGCAATTTTGTTCACTTCAGATTTATGTGCTTTTAACACATTGTAAAGATCATTCAAAGAGAAATAATCAAAACTTTGTTGTGTCTTTATTATAAGGCTGAAATTTCTCCATTATTTTCGAAGACCCATGATAAAAGTGAGATTGAACTCCATTGTTGACCATATTACACCATATCTATTACACTTGAAGATGAGCTCATTCAGACAATCATAATAAGACTCAACTGATTCTCCTTCCTTCTGCTTAAACACTCCTACCTCTAACAGACATTGCTTGACTGAACTGATCTTAATTTTCTCGCTTCCTTGATATTTCTCCTTTAGTATATCCCAAATCTCCTTTGAAGTTTTATAGCTACACACATAATTCACCACAAAGTTCTCGTATACATTTCTTTTCATTTTTCAATAAGTTCTCAACCTGGTCTTGGATATTTTGATTATTAGAAGAAGTTCCAATATTTTGAACTGCAGGAGGAGGACGAATATCACTGACTATGCATTTCGAGAGCTCCTCATCAATCCCGTTTAGATAGTCCTCCATACGATCAACCCACTGATCGTAGAACTCAGGAATTAACATTGGAATCTTAGTTGAAGAAACAAGAAGATGAGAGTAAGATGTCATAGTGTTCATGTTAAAGTTCACCATTGTTGTACAGAAGGTTTTTGAAGAAAGCTTCAAAAATTGAGATCTAACAATGAAAACTAACAGAAATTGACAACGTTTACTCGATTCAAACAACAAAACGCAGAATCGAATCAAAACAGATGATCTACAAAGATTTTCATATTAAGAATGGAAAATTCTGAATCTTGAATGAGACTTAAAATACTTTTGAAAACAAAAGAAAATCAGATGGCAAGCTGTTTGATTAATGGTCTGATACCAAATGTAGTTGTGATTTAATCTAGTAAGAATTACGAGATCAGAGTTATGAAAGAACGATGAACGCAAGATCTAAATAATGTCTGTTTGGCTCAATTAAGCTTTCTGAAGTACAAAGAATGTTTTAGAGAATACAATGTGAATGATGATGTTACTCTCTAACTCTAGTACTCATCCCATATATATATATATATATATATATATATATATATATATATATATATATATATATATATATATAGGGATCGATAAAGCATACAAAAAATGTATGGGACTAAAACCACCTAAGTTTCGAAACATAATGCCCTTATAATAAACAATCTTACAAACACACTTCAACATATAAACTGACTAAGAAATATTTCGACACCTCACAACACTTTCAAACTCTACACATATCTGCTTTGATCAATTTGGTATACTCGAAAAGCATAGGATTTTTTGATCCTCCTATCATTGACTTTCTCAGCATACTCAATGACATCTTTTCTTCTTTTATCTATAACAAAAATTTACGTATATGTTGTCATGCATAGTAAATTACACTACAATTATCATTAAACTATTACGATATACGGAAACACTTACCTCCAGCATTAAATCACTGGCACCACCATTGTTGCATAGTTGCTCAAAAGAAATCGATCAACATTGTTATTGATAGTTTCCTTGCGTCTCTTGATAATGAATTGATGGACTCGACACTGCTTGATGTCATAATATTGTATCGAACCATGGGGAGACACAACCTTTCCCATCTCTTGTTATTGATTCTGTCTAGCCATGTCTGGCAATCATCGTTTAGTGCACAACATAAACAACTCAAGCTTTCATTGAAATTAGACTCTCAGTATGCCTTTGTAGCCTCCCAAAACAAAATCTTGGTTCTCTCTTGCTTGTCGATCGTTGTTCTCATATTCATTAACAAATGGTCACAACAAATTCCATGATATGCATTTAGGAACATGACTTGAATGGCCATTTCAATTGAACTGGCTCTATCTAATATGATAGCCAAAGATGACATGTCCCCAATACATTCTTTGAGTCTTGATAAAAGCCAAATCAATGACTCTCCACTTTTAGTTTTCCCAACACCAAATGCAATAGAAAGGATTTGGTTATTACCTTCCATGCCTATGGCTAGGAGCATGGTGCAAAAGTATTTCCCTATAAGGTGTGCGCTATCAATGATAATAATAGGATGCAAGCATCTTTGAAATGCTTGAACCTAAAAATTAATTAATAATCTAATTAAATAAAACACATGTGTATGGACATTATATATAAAGAAATAGGTATATAAAATAAATTACCGCGGAACCTATAGCCATGAAAAAGTATTCAAATTTATTGCCATCACTTATCTTTATATGTGTAACCGTCACAAGATTCTTCTTCTCCAAGTTGTAACAGTATATCTGTAGTCTAAGAAAACTTTCTTTAGGGGTCCATCTCAATAGATTTAGAGAATAAATTTTAGCATTCCATGCTTGCCTGTATGAAATATGTACACAAAGATGATCATTTAAAGTTCGTTGAATCTGTTTTCCCCCGTTATTACTGGTACTATCAGGTAATATGCCTTTCAAGAAGTGACCCAATACCTTTTTGTTGGCTTGTCAGTGATGGGGACGTAGATGTGTGTTTGAGCAAGTGTGTTTCATCGATAGTTTAACCACTTGAAATGAATCAGTAGTATTATGTTTTGTTGCACTAATCCGTCAGTCACAATTATCCATATAGCAAACAACTTTAAACTTATCTTTTTTAGAATTTTTCACTTTATGTTGGAAAAATTCACTAACACTTTTTAACCCAAAAAATTAAGCTTAAGTTCTTATTTGTTTTACTTAAGATGGGAATTATAGTTATGCGATGTGCCCCTTTAACGAATCTTTGGAGCTAATTCGGGGAGTGGTAAAGGATTAGACATACCCCAATGGATGGGTTGTGTTTCTTCATAATCAGAAAAATAATAAGGAAATTTTTCGGTTGTGCTTTTCGCGGTTGTGGCAAGGGATCACTTTCCACTTTTACATCTTTATGATCATCTCCATCAAATTCAATGTAACTTTGAAAATATTCTAATGGCTCTCCATGTGGAACTATATTACCATCATCAACCAATGTCATTAGTTTTGCCTCATTATTCATAGATTCATTAACATCAACAGTAAGGTCATTCTGAACAACAACCTTACCTTTAGACCTATAATGACCCCCATATATAGAATCGTTCTAAAAAGGAACATGGTTGGTTGTCATAGGTAATAAAATACAAATTTGGTTACATCCAACATCGGAAGAACCATTTCCAGAATGAATTTCCCAAGGAAATTGATTAGTATCACTATCCATAACATTATTAACAACAAAAAATTATACGGTGTTGGGAGGCATGGTAGTAACAAAACTAAGAAAATATCTAACATCACTATCATCAAGAATCTGCATAACTATATTTGATCCAGGATATTGAAAAGATAGATGGATTTGATTTGTATGTAACCTGGACTTGGAATCAACTAACGTAAGTTGATATCACTTCTTATATCTACACCAAAGCATGTGTAATCCGTAGCAAGATGCTGCATACATCCATCGATACGCTGCCATTGCCTTCCACTAGAAACCGGAACTTGGAAAAAACCCATATACATACTCATTTCTAAATGTTTTTGGAAAGTATCAAAAACACAAATATACTAAAAACACAAAAGTATTGCATATTTGGAAGAAAAAAATAGAAATACCCTGATTCTTCCTCACCGCCGGCAACCACTCCGGGGCAATATCATAAATACTCTGGAATTTCGTATTCCGGAGCACACATTCGGAGCAAAACATCGTGCTCTGGAATATGGTATTCCGGATCAAGCGGACATTTTTCCAAAAAAAAATTGTGGGTATTTTTATTAAAATAGTTGTTTATAATGGTTAGATTCATGAATTTCACTATATTTTTTTGTCTCTCACATCCCATGCTTCTTTTATTAAAATACTAGGCGAATGCCCGCGCGTTGCGCATAAATACCTATATAATTGAAGTTTTTACAAATATATGTTATTTTAAATATAACAATAACGTTATTGTTAAATTTAATATAATAATTTGTATACTAAATTGATATAATATATTGATTATTTTGTATTATATGATAATATATACATATATTATAACTTCATAATCTCAATCGTTTGAATAACTTCTACCAACGAGTTACATATGAATAAAATTAAATATAATATATGGTTTAATGTTATTTATAGTTGTTATTGTTAATTAATTTTTTAAAATTTATTTGCTTAATGTTTAACATTACCTTTTGATTTTAAAGGTAATAATATAATCATTTGTATATATTTATTTTTAACTATAGTTATTATAAGTTATTTTAATCTACATATTTTTTAAATTTATTTGCTGAGCGTGGTTTCTAATGCCCGGTGTCGCTGAATGGTCGTTGTCGTCGCTATCGGCATCGTCTCAATTACCTTTCCGGCTACTTTTACAAGAATCAGTTGTCGTTGTAGTTGGTCATTGTCATCCCTAAATGTGTCGCTGCCAATGGTTTTTTTAAATAATTTATTTATGATATTAATGTGTGTGTGTGTGTGTGCGTGTGTGTGTGTGTGTATATATATATATATATATATATATATATATATATATATATATATATATATATATATATATATACTTATGATATTAATTTTCATGTGTGTTGTATGTATTATAAAATGCTGCTTTAATAAAAATACATACCACATTACATAAAACATTAAATATACCACATTACATAAAACATAAAATATACCACATTACGTAAACTGTCTAATAAATCCCAAATAAAATCTAATATATCATCTATAAACTATCTAATAAATCCAAAATAACATTATCCATAACATAAAACAAGAAATACTATGTGTCTGCTTCTTCCTCATCACTGTTTTCAACGTTGGTGACTTGGGTTTTAAACGAATGGATAATGTCTCTAGTGGTCATCACAAACACTGGGTTTTGAAGAAAAACATTCACAAAAACATCCTAGAATTAAGTCACAAGCACATTAAGTCATTAACAATTTAACAAACTATCTAACCATCAAACCACCAAATGAATTAAGTCAGTAACAATTTAAAAAAACTATTAAACCACCAAATCAGTTAAGTCTTTAACAATTTAACCAACTACTAAACTACCAAAAATTACTATAAATGCATCAAGTTCTTAACAATATAGCAAACCTACCAAATTCTTTAAGAATTTAACAGATACCTGTGTTGGTTGCGGTGGTTGTGACTGTGACTGCCATTGGGTTTGAGCACTTGTACCCACTGCTGAAGAAGGTTTAGGCCCAATGCCTCCCAAATGCCCCTTCGAGTACCCAACACCTTCTGAAATATTGCGATCCAATCAATGGTGTGTGGATCACTACCGAAGTCGACTACTTGATGAGTATGTTGAGCAACCTCAACAACTAAGGCATTCTATATTTCACAAAGATTGTCAATATACGTTAAAACTAAGACAAAAAACAATCTACTTCACTTTTAAGTAATAATAACTTACATAATGCTCCTCAACCATAGGATCAACAAATTCCCCATTTTTATTCACATGCCCACGGTGTAATGCTTCAAGTCTATTTAAATTTTGTTTAACATTAAAAAATATGTTATACTTGAATAACCATTAAAAAAATATGTTATAAATGAATAAGCATTGTTGTGACTTACGTTCATAAAACAAGCACTACCATAGCTGCAGGTCCCTCCACGATTCTTAATTACTTGCTTTTTCCAGCATTCTTTGTTTCCAACGGATCGTTTTTTATGCTTTTCTGTTAAGAAGTGGTCAATAGCAACATTCCAACACTACCTGCCCATTCCTATAGGGGCTTGAGCTCTTTCTGCCTCCACATCCCCTTCAAAACCAGTCAAATGAGTTTTTGCAACATTTTTGCAGCTTCTATACCACACACATATCCGATTGTTCAGTAATTCCCAATAAACTGTAACCATGGGATCATTGGTAATCGCTCCAAAATCAAACTATGTCTACAAAAAATAGAGAAATTAAAAATATATCAAAATTAAACATATTAAATATATAACTTTATCAATAATTTACCGAAAGATACTAGAACATGTTAACCCTTTCGGCTTCAGAAATGTCTGCCTATGTGTCCTTATCGAAACCGATGCCACGCTACATATAGCTACCAACTTGTAACAACGTGAATTTTCAAAACAATTTTTCATTTTTCAAACAACATAAAAATCATACAATATTTTCAAATCTCATGTTCATCAAATATCATCATAATAAAAACATATCCCAAGATCAAAATACAATTCTCATTCAGTGTGTACGGATCATGCCGGCACCTTTCCACGATCATCACTAGTATCTGAAACACATATCACACAACACGGTAAGCATAAATGCTTAGTGAGTTCCCCAAAATATCACATACCACACATACACCACTCAAGGCCATTGCTCTATGGGACCTTCTGGTCCATGCGTCTCAGGGGACTTCCGTCCCATCCCAGATGACCTTCTGGTCCATAGCAAGATGACCTTCCAGTCCAAATACATACTACTCATAACATAACATAACACATACATATCAAATAACATATATCACATACTATTCATAGCACATAGGACCTTCCGATCACACATAATTACCACTCTAGGTAACGTATAGTAAGAAGACTCACCTCGTATGAAGTCGGATAAACTCTCGTGCTCGAATATCCCGACCTAGCCTCCTCCTATCAATAGGATAACATTTCTAATCAAAATCCTCTCATATTCTCATCTATAATATTGGGTAGAAGACCATTCTACCCCCCCCCCCCCCCCCCCCCCCGCTTTGACCTCTCTTGAATTAGGTTGACCAAAACCCCAAGGTCCACGGAACTCTAGTCAACGGTCAAACTTTGACTAGATTTGTCGAGTGCACATGGGTGACTCGGCGAGTCCAAGCGCATCCTCTGGATCCTTCTAAGGTCTCACTCGACTCGTCGAGTGAACCTTCCACTCGACGGGTTACCACTGGTCATGAATCGCGGGGCAACCCCGACTGACTCATCGAGTTCCCTTATGGGCTCAACGAGTTCCTTCCATGGCAACACCTAAAAGACCTTTTGAGGTCAGATATCTGTTTCTCTAGCTTATAGATCTGACCTTACCATACCCAAATCACTTAAAGGTCTGACCTTTGCACTCATGCAATGTCCATAATGCTTCTTTGGGTGAAATAGCGTCTAAAATGGCATTGTAGGTTCATATCTCTAATGGAATAGCATAAAGCAGGGTAAGTAGTACTCTCTGGACCTCTTAAGGTCCAGATCTAAGAAGAACTCCACCTTGGGACCTCATATACTTCGAATCCAAGCTAAAGAAAGTATAAGAAAACCCTAGATTTAAGTAGATCACCAAATACACGAGGTTGAGCATAGGTTAATACTTCTAGCAGCCTCTTCTGATCAAATGGTGGTAGATCTGAGTTCCTCAACCCTCCTAGATTACCCTTCTTCCTTCTTTCTTGCAAAAACACACTTAAAATGATGAAAATGGCTTATTCTCTCTCTCTCTCTCTCTCTCTCTCTCTCACAACGCTCTCAGGTGCTCTCAAGGGTGAGGTGGCCGCAAATGAGTGCCATAAGGTCCTTTAAATAGGGCACATGCCCAAAGATTTAGGGTTTTTGTCCATAGCACGGACTTGTCGAGTCCACCCATCGACTCGTTGAGTCCGTTCATTAATCCAATCAGCAAATCGCGATCCTACTCGACAAGTATAGGCGTCAACTCGTCGCGCCCCTTCTCATAACTCAAAATATACAATTTAAATATGGTACCTGAAAATCCAGATGTTATAATTCTCCCCCACTAGAATCAGACTTCGCCCTCGAAGTCTCATTATGCAAACAACTCCGGGTGCTGCTCCTGCATCTCTGCCTTCGGCTCCCAAGTCAGCTCGGACCCTCTCCGATGTTAGCACTAGACCTGAACCAAGGACACCTCCTTGTTCCTTAAAACCTTGATCCTCTGATCCAGGATTGTGATCAGCTTCTCAACATAATTCAGGCTCGTATCCACCTGAATATCATCTAGTGGCACTACCGCCGACTCGTCGGCTATACACTTCCTCAACTGAGACATGTGGAAGGTATCATGTATCTGGCTCAACTCCGCAGGTAGCTCTAAACGATACGCTACACTACCTACCCTCGTGGTCACTTTGAAAGGACCAATGTACCAGGGCCCCAGTTTGCCCCTCTTCCTAAATCGGACCACTCCTTTCCAAGGAGATACTTTCAAGAGTATGAAGTCTCTAACCTGAAACTCAAGCTCAGATCGTCGCCTATCCGCATAACTCTTTTGGCGGCTCTGAACTGTCAACAATCTATGTCTGACCTGTTGTATCTGCTCAGTCATCTGAAGCATTATTTCAATGCTATGCATCACTCGCTCCCTTACCTCTCCCCAGCAGATGGGAGTCCGACACCTCCTCCCATACAACAACTCGAAGGGAGGCATACCAATACTCGAATGGTGGCTATTGTTATAGGAAAACTCAGCCAATGGTAGGTACGTATCCCAACTTCCTCCAAAGTCCAACACACATGCTCGAAGCATGTCCTCGAGCGTCTGAATCGTACGCTCACTCTGTCCATCTGTCTAAGGGTTGTATGCGATGCAGAAATGCAACCTCGTACCCAACTCCTCATGGAATTTCTTCCAAAATCTGGAAGTGCAGCGTACATCTCGATCTGACACAATCAAGATCGGTACTCCATGCTGCGATACCAACTCCCTCACATATATCACCCCTAGCCTCTCCGCAGAAGAGCTCTCACTGATAACAAGGAAATGAGCGCTCTTCGTTAGCCGATCAATGATCACCCAAATTGCATCGACACCCTTCACGGTCCTTGGCAATTTGGTGATGAAATCCATAGAAATGTATTCCCACTTCCATTGGGGAACCTCTAGTGGCTGCAACTTGCCATGCGGACGCTGGTGCTTGGCCTTAATACTGCGACAGGTCAAGCATCTCTCAATGAACCATGCAACATCCCTCTTGATAAAGGGCCACCAATAATCTCCTTTCAGGTCCGAATACATCTTAGTGGCCTTGGGATGGATCAAAAACCTCGATCTGTGTGCCACATCCATCAGGATGGCATGTGCTCCGCCCGTGAACGACACCCAAATCCGACCCTGAAAAGTCATAAGCCCCTGGCTATCAGTAACAAACTCTGATACCTACCCAATCACTCGCTCTCTCTTTCCCTTTTCCGGTCTCACAGCCTCTGCCTAAGCCTCTCGGATGGTATCCAACACTGGAGTCATTACCGTCATCCTCATACAAATATCTCATATCGGGGCACTCTCTTCCCTACAAATCAGAGTATTGGCTACAATGTTAGCCTTGCCCGGGTGGTATTGGATCTCGCAGTCATAATCCTGTACCACATCCAACCAACTCCTCTAGCGCATGTTCCGGTTGGGCTGATCCATCAAGTACTTCAAACTCGTGTGGTCCGTGTATATGATACACCAAACTCCATACAAATAATGACGCCATATCTTGAGGGAGAACACCGCGGCCCCCAACTCCAAATCATGGGTGGGATACCTCACCTCGTGAGGGTTCAGTTGCCTCGATGCGTATGCTATCACGTGCCTTCTCTACATAAGCACCGCACCCAATCCCGATGTCGATGCGTCACAATATACCACAAAATCTTCCATCTCTTCCAGGAGGGTAACACCGAGGCTTCTCATAATCTCTGGAGAAGCATCTCGAATGAGGTATGATGCTCTAGACCCCAACTAAAAGTCACGCCCTTCCGGGTCAACCTGGTGAGAGGAACGACAATCTTGGAGAAATCCATGATAAATCTCCGATAGTATCCGACCAATCCCAGAAAACTCCTGATCTCGGTGGGGGATTTCGACACCTCCAATATCATAACTACCTCAATCTTGGCCGGATCGACCAATATCCCATTCTGGTTAACGAGGTGTCCAAAGAACTGAACCTCTCGTAACAAGAAATCACACTTGGAGATTTTGGCGAAAAGCCTCTCCGACCTCAAGACTTCGAGAATCTCTCTCAGATGCTCCTCATTCTGCTCTCTAGATCTTGAATATACCAGAATATCGTCAATGAACACGATCGCCGATCGATCCAACATTGGCCTGCACACCCTGTTCATATGATCCATGAATGTTGCCGGTGCATTGGTGAGCCCAAAATGCATCACCGCAAACTCGTAACGCCCATAACGAGCCCTGAATGTTGTCTTTCGGATATCTTCATCTCGCACTCTCATTTGATGATATCCAGACCTCAAATCTATCTTAGAGAACCAAGATGCTCCCTGCAACTGATCGAACATATCATTAATCCTGGGTAATGGATAACGGTTCTTGGCTGTCAACTTGTTCAACTCCCGGTAATCAATGCACATCCGGTGTGAACCATCCTTTTTCTTGACAAAAAAGATTGGTACTCCCCTCAACGAGCTACTCGATCTAATAAACCCCTTTCTCAACAGCTCCTAAAGCTGCGAGGATAACTCCTGCATCTCTGGCGGCGCAAGGCGATAAGGCTCCATGGCGATAGGCTCTGCCCTCGGAACGAAAAGGATGCGGAACTCCACCTGCCTCTCGGGAGGCACACCCAGCAACTCCTCAGGAAAAACATCTGGGAACTCACGCACTATCGGAACATCATCAATCGAACTTGGTCTCTCCGTGGCTACTCGTGTATCCATCACATAAGCTACAAACCCGCTGCAGCCCTGTTGTAAACTCAGTCTCGCTTTAGCAGCCAAACAAAATGCTGACCCACATCGGGTACCTTCGCCATATACCGTTAGGACTCCCCCACTAGGGTCTCGTATCGTGACTATCTGCCGCTTGCAGTCTATAACCTCCCCAAATAGGTTCATCCAATCCATGCCCACTATAACACGAACGTCCCCCATCGCAATCGGGACCTGATCTATCAGAAATTTAACACCGAAGATCTTAAGTATGTATCCTCGAATCACATCAGTAGCATACACCACACGCTCGTCAGCTATGGAAACTCGTAGAGGTCGATTCAACGCCTCTCGCCGAATACTGATGTGCTGACTAAACGCTAATGACACAAATGATCGACTCGCACCCGAGTCAAATAATACTAAAGTAGATACATAATTCACAAGAAAAGTACCTATGCATATCATAAAATAAGCACAATATCTCAACTCGGCATAAATAAATTAAAGAATACATAGCAACCATGACGTTGGGCATTGCGCGGACCTCCTCCGATGTCAACTGGAAGGCTCTCCCGCGAGCCTTCGGTGCTTCGGCCTTCACTAGCCGACCCTCAGTAGCTCGTGTAGTATGAGGGTTAGATCCCTGTGCTAATCCATGTAGCAGCTATGATCACTCAGCCTTCCGATGGCTCGTATGGTTGCAATGAAAGCAAACCATAAATCCCTTGGGGCAATCCTTGGCTATATGCCCCTCCTTGCCACATTCGTAGCAAGCACCTGACCGGCATACTCCATCATGTCCCTTGCCTCACGTCCCACAGGTGCGGCCTTTCTTGCCTCCGGATCTCATATCGGCATGCTTAGCCCGCTTGGATGTCGGCTATGACTATACCGGTCGCCTATCCCTACCCTGAGACTCGGCCTCCTCCCTGGCTTGAGTCTCTAGCTCCATCTCCCTCTTCCGGGCATTTTCCTGGAGCTCAGAAAATGTCCGATAAGTCGAGTTCGCCACGAACTCCTGGATGTCCCTCCTCAGAATGCTCAAATATCAGCTCATGCGTGCCTGCTCAGACGACATGTGCTCAGGGCAAAATAATGCCCTCTCGTGGAACATCCGTGTAATCACAGTCTCGGACTCCATCCCCTGCTTAAAGGACAAAAACTCATGTGCCAATCGTTCCCTCTCTAACGGGGGAACATACTCGTCTCTGAACATGGTGGTGAACCTCTCCCAGGTTACCTCCGAAAACTCTGCAAGAGTGAAGTTCACGGTCACAAACTTCCACCGGTCCTTCGCTCCCAAGCGAAGCTGGTTCAGTGCAAACCGAACCCTCAGATGCTCCGTACACAAACAGGTGTAGAAGCATCCCTCGATATCAGAAATCCATTTGATCGCAACAATCAGATCCTGTGTCCCATCAAATTCTGGTGACTTCGTGTTGCTGAACTCCCAGAACAGCATCGAGTCACCCCCTTAAGATCTAGAAGCAGCCACAACTGCAGTAGTTGCAGCAGATGCAGCCTCAGTAACCGATGTGTATCTCTCATCAAACGTATCAATCAAAGTGGTCTTGATAGACCCAAACATCTCTGGTATCTCTGCTCGGATGGCTGCAACCACCTCATCGTGGATCATCTGATGAAGCTCATCATCAGTCATGCTGCTGCTCTCTGGTCTGTGGGGTGTCCCAACCATGATGTCTCTGAAATACAACATAAAAATACCAGAGAATCGCTCGAGTATGCACGCACTCGATAACCCATCCCTACTTGTTTCTTAGGACCCTAAGGATTCTTACTTGGACCGCACACTGATCCAGTGTTTTCAGTAGTACGGGCCCTATACTACCATCCACACCGCATCAGTATTCACCCCAAGTCCTCCTCTTAGGATCCCAGATCACATGTACTCTACATCTTGCTAAGCACTGGCTACCTTTCGGTAAGCCCTTCATAAGCTCCTCAATGCTACCTACTCACTCTCAAGCATCTCATAGCAGCAGTAATCTCCTAGGCTAAGGCATCACAAATCAGGCTATACTAGTCCTAATATGAATACCTAGCCTACTCTAGCATACATAACATATCATATCATATCTCATAACACATAACGTAAGGGTATTTTGGGAAATCATCGTTCGGGCGCTAACTGATCGAACACACTGATTCTTTCCGCTTTCTCAAATTCTTTTAGTTTTTTTAGAAAAATTGTTTCTTGTATGAAAACTTTCTCAAATCCTTAGTTTGAGTTCAGATACGTCCAAAGGTGCATCCGAATCCCTCAAACCAAGGCTCTGATACCAACTTGTAACAACATGAATTTTCAAAACAATTTTTTATTTTCAAACAACATAAAAATCATACAATATTTTCAAATCTCATGTTCATCAAATATCATCATAATAAAAACATATCCCAAGATCAAAATACAATTCTCTGTCAGTGTGTACGGATCATGCTGGCACCTTCCCACGATCATCACTAGTACCTGAAACACATATCACACAACACGGTAAGCATAAATGCTTAGTGAGTTCCCCAAAATACCACATATGACACATACACCACTCAAGGCTATTGCTCTATGGGACCTTCCGGTTCATGCGTCCCAAGGGACTTCTATCCTAGCCTTGGTAGACCTTTCGGTCCTACACGTAATAAACTTACTATCCATACACTGATAACATAACATAACACTTACAAATCACATAACATATATCACATACTATTCATAGCACATAGGACGTTCGGGTCACACATAATTACCAGTCTAGCTAACATATAGTAAGAAGACTCACCTCGTATGAATTCGGATAAACTCTCGTGCTCGAATATACCAACCTAGCCTCCTCCTATCAACATGATAACATTTCTAATCAAAATCCTATCATATTCTCATCTATAATATTGGGTGGAAGACCATTCTACCCCCCCCCCCCCCCCTTTTGATCTCTCTTGAATCAGCTTGACCAAAACCCCAAGGTCAACGGAAGTCAACTCTGGTCAACGGTCAAACATTGACCAGACTCGTCGAGTGCACATGGGTGACTCAACGAGTCCAAGCGTATCCTTTGAATCCTTCTAAGGCCTCACTCGACTCGTCGAGTGAACCTTCCACTCGACGGGTTACCATTGGTCATCAATTGCGGGGAAACCCCAACTTGACTCGTCGAGTTCCCTTATGGACTCGACGAGTTCTTTCCATGGCAACACCTAAAATACCTTTTGAGGTCAGATCTATTTCTCTAGCTTATAGATCTGACCTTAGCATACCCAATAATCACGTAAAGGTTCGACCTTTACTCTCATGCAACATCCATAATGCTTCTTTGGGTGAAATAGCCTCTAAAATGGCAACCTAGGTTCATATCTCTAAAGGAATAGCATAAAGCAGGGTAGATAGGTCTCTATGGACTTCTTAAGGTCCAGATCTAAGAAGAACTCCACCTTGGGACCTCATATACTTCGAATCCAAGCTAAAGAAAGCATAAGAAAACCCTAGATTCAATTAGATCACCAAATGCACAAGGTTGAGCACATATTAATACCTCTAGCAGCATCTTTTGATCAAATGGTGGTAGATTTGAGCTCCTTAACCCTCCTAGCTTGCCCTTCTTCCTTCTTTCTTGCAAAAACACACTTAAAATGATGAAAATGGCTTATTCTCTCTCTCTCTCTCTCTCTCTCTCACACACACACACACAACGCTCTCAGGTGCTCTAGTGCTCTCAAGGGTGAAGGTGGCCGCAAATGAGGGCCATAAGGTCCTTTAAATAGGGCACATGCCCAAAGATTAAGGGTTTCTGTCCACAACGCGGACTCATCGAGTCTGTTCATTAATCTATTCAGCAAATCACGATCCTACTCAACGAGTCTAGGCGTCAACTCGTCAAATCCCTCCTCATAACTCAAAATAAACAATTTAAATATGGTACCTAGAAATCCGGATGTTGCACAACTTCCTAAATGAAACATTTGTATACGTCCCCAATCGACATGTGAGTATTTATGTAAAATATTATGTTCAAAGGTGGTCCGCCGTTACCTGCAAATAACTTGTACATTTTTTTTTTGTTTACTGCCACGCCTCTTCGTTTTGGAGGGACCACAGCATAAAAAATATTAGTCAACATAATTTTTTATATACAATATGAAATACAATGAATTAGAATAAATCTTAATTACCATCGATGTGGTGATCACCAAAATCTCCACCGAACGGATGTGGTGGTTCGTCACCACCGTCACCTCCATGACCCATCACAACAACCATGATATGGGGTACTGCAATCCAAAAAATGATATCCTGAAAAATTATAACACAATATATATATATATATATATATATATATATATATATATATATATATATATAGATATATAGACAAACATATATATATATATATATATATATATATATATATATATATAATATGAAATGATTACAACAAATACAAACGTTATTTTACTAGTCAAATGTAAAGATTTTTTTTAATCATTCTCACCCTCAGACACTTCAGTGTCTGCTGACACATCATTATCTTTACCATAATCCTCTTTACCATAATCAGTCTCGCAATCAAACACATTATTGATGATACATGTTGGTGGATCTACTTCAATATCATCTTCAACCGATTGAGAATTTTAAAAGTACTAACTAAAGTTGATTAAAAGAGTGAAATTAGGAGAAGCATTACTAAGAACGGAATCAGTTGAATCATTGTCGAAATTTTCAGTGGGATCATGGTCGACATTATTCGTCGGTAGATACCAAATTCTTCTATGATTAACATTTTCAAAAACCCGCCATTGGTTGTCATTTTCATCACTTAGAGAAGGTTCTTGGATATAAAATACTTGCTTGGCCTACATAGCAAATATGAGTTGATCTTCACTGCTCAATTCACATTATGGGTCGATACTGGTGAAATTATTATCAGTTGTAACTCCTACATTATCGAATCACTTGCAACGAAAAAGTACAATGTAATATTTATCAGGATAATGCAACTTGATGATCTCTTTTAGCTGACCATAATATTTTTTCTTATTCTCTCCCTTCGTTAGAACCCCCAAATTTTGAGTTGATCGCTGGGCATCACACATAAGTATCATAAACCTAACACCATTCACTATGCAAACGGTATAAGTAAAGGCATTCTCATGCGGACCAATTGAAAGAGCTGATAACTCCTTGTGAAACTCTGTGGATTTTTGTTTTTTCATATCATAGACCTTGTGAAGGAACCATTTAGGGAATTCGGTTTTTTCATCACTTTCAGGATGTAATGATTTGAATTCACTACGTTGATGAAAAATATATATAGATTTAGTAAAAAATGAGAAATCAAAAATAGAAAATGATCTAAAAGATAAGAACACTTACGTAATATACTTTCCGACTTCGTCACAACTATCTAGAATAAACCATTGTAGATGTTTTTTCTCCTCTAGACTGAGATTTTTCATTTTCTTTGCGCTAGCCGGTTGACACTTCGACTGAAATACCCATAATTTTTTTTTTGCTATGACAACATCCTCATTTCTTTCGAGGCAATTGAATCGAGTTTCGACATCTTGAAGGTACATCGAACAAAGTGATAATGCCTCTTCAACAACATAGCCCTCAGCTATAGAATCTTCTGGCCTCGCCTTGTTTCTGACATAGTTTTTTAATTTTTTAATATACCTTTCAAAGGGATACATCCATCTCATAGATACTGGGCCTCTGCAAATAGCTTCATTAGGTAAATGCAAAACAAAATGAACCATAATGTCAAAAAAACACAGGAGGATGGATCACTTCTAATTTGCACAATATTTTAATAATGGCTGCTTTTGCTTCTTTCATATCCTTCATCAATAGCGTTCTTGAGAAAAGTTGCTTAAAAAAAGTATAAAGCTCTATTATTGGTGTATAAACACCTTTGCCTAAAAGCCCTTTAACTCCAATGGGTATCAAACGTTGCATAAGAATGTGATAATCATGAGATTTCAGCCTAATAATGTTAGTATTGGTTTCATTCACTTTCGTACTTATGTTAGATCCAAACCCATCCGACAATTTCACATCTCTTATAAACTTACAAAACAGAAGGCGTTAAGGTTTCGGGAATGAGTAAGGTGGATGGGGTTTAAGGAACTTGTTGCCACTCTTTTTCAACCATTGGCTTTTCCAAATGTCCAATTTTGTCAAGTCCACCTAAGCATTTGATCTGTCTTTAGACTTATCATTCATCAAAGAAGTGCCCAAAAGATTCTCACCTACATTTTTTTCAATATCCATAATATTAAAGTAGTGCTTTAGCTCCTTAGAATACTAATAATCAAGTTCAAAGAATATGATCTTTTTCGACCAATTCAACTCGACATCCTCACGATCTTTCTTAATACCAGCTCGTTGAGCATTTACTTTACCTGGTGGACGAAACGACAGACGAGTGTGTTGCGCTTCTATTTCTTCCTCACTAAATTGTCTTGAAGGGCCTCTCATCCTGTGTTCACCATTATAGTCCAAAATTTTTCTCCATGGATGCTTAGCATCTAAGAACTGGTGATGACCAACATATACAACTTTATTTGATACTCGGTATGACAGAGTGTCTTCATTGCAAGTCGGACAAGCTTTGTACCCTTGTCTGCTCCAACCAGATAACCTACTCCGAGCTGGAAAGTCGTTTATTGTCCATAACAACATCGCTTTCATATTGAAGAATGTATCTGTCGCTGCGTCTTTAGTATGTACGCCACAATTCCATAACTGCATCAACTCATCCACCAACGACCTAAGGAACACATCCAAGTCCTTTCTGAGTGCTTTGGAGCCGTGAATCAACAAGGTCATCATGAAGGAGGACTCTTTCATGCATAGCCATGGTGGAAGATAGTAAGTGGCGAGTATGACGAGACACGTGCTATGAGGATTACACATGTTACGAAACAGATTAAAACCATCCCTAAGCGTACGTTTTGAGGTTCCCTCGAGAAGTTAGGATACTTCATATCAAATTTTTTCCATGAAGTACCATTAACAGGATGAGGAATCGTACCATCTTTGGATCGTTCAGTACTGTGCTAAATCATATCTTTAGCTATGTGTATAGAATAGTAGAAACATTGTAGTCTGGGGCTCACGGGAAAGTATCGTAACACCTTATGAGCCACATTCATACCCTTTGTATTTTCATCAACCTACTGACTCTCACTACAAATTGGACACTTTTGCAACAACTTGTGTTCTTTCCAGAAAAGAAATTAGTTGTTTTTACATACGCGTAATGACTTATAACCCAAGCCGATCTTTTTAAGTGTCTTTTTTGCTTCATAATGTGACGGGAAACCCTGTTTCGTTGAGGAAATGCAGTTTGTAACAACTCAATCATCACATTAAAAATTTTTATGCCAAATTTAAACTTTTTCAATAATAAATAAAACCAAATAGTATTTGTTTACAAAATGTTTTCAAATCATTGTTATTAAAAGTGTCCCAATAACTAGAGCAAAACGATATATATATATATATATATATATATATATATATATATATATATATATATATATATATATATATATATATATATATATATATATATATATATATATATATATATATATCGTTTTTTCTTTCTGTTCCAAATCAACATTCAAAACAGCAAAAAAGTGACAACAAATGGATTACTTACGAATAATTGCAATAAAATATGTAAGTATTGTCGTTGAACCTCAAACAATGGTCTATGTATTTCATTCGTCATCATTGATATTTTTAATGTATAAAGACTTATTTGATGTGTCTTTTGTTTAATTATAAATTGGATTTTGTATTTATTTGTTTATTTTGTTTTTATTATTTCTATTGTTTTATATAGATACTGAAGTGATAAAGTTAATGGATATGATAAAATAAGTTTCGATTGTGATATGTTGTAAAGTTAACGACTCATTTTAGTTAACTAATTGCTGGATTATAATAATCACAAAAATTATAATGGTAAAATAATTATATATTTGATTAGATTGCAATGTCTCAAACTTTAAATGTCAATACACTTAAAGTGATTTTCGATGCGTTAAATTCATTTAATGTAAATTTTTATTTAAGGTTTTTTTTCATAATAATATTGTTTATTTGTTTTTACTTTTTTGAGTTAAAATTTTCATATATAATCGTAAGTTTTTTTCTTCATAATAAGATTTATTTAATCTAATTTTTACTTAAAGTGTTTAATATTTCAATAACTAGTCTGTAAATAATATAATTAGTTTATTATGGATGTATTATTGTTGTGAATGCATACTTACCAATTTCTTAGAAAGGTAAGGTGGTTATATATATATATATATATATATATATATATATATATATATATATATATATATATATATATATATATATTCCTGATGATATTATAGGTTTATTTTTATATATTTGAAGGCATATTAAGATGTTTAATTTGTGTCCTTGAATACAAATTGCAATCTATCTGTTTTAGATACAGACTAAGATCATTACCGCTATGTCTATTCCAATTAACAGTGCTGCCAATGATTGTTCGGGAAATATATAACGGTATATTTAAATCTTACAATCATTTTGTTTAATCCACTAAGCTTCTTTTGACTAAACAAAATATTTCTTGTTTCCCTCTTTTGTAGGTAATGAAGTTGGAGAAGTGCCACATATTAACATCAAACTACAAACTGATCAATTGAAGTTATTGTTTTAATTTTTTTATTCACAATTCTAAAACGAATAATGTCTCTCATAAGTTTGATTCTTAAAAAGATTTACCTACTGTATTTAATAATGGTTTCAAACTTTCAGGGGTACGTGCTTGGTAATCCTCTAATAGACACAAGCGGTGACTATAATTCAAGAATACCATTTGCTCATCGGAATCGGTGGTGGTAATGTGTGTTTAGAAAAGAAGAGAAAGAGAAATGGGTAGAGAAAATGAACCTCGTCGGAGATTCCAGGTCGTAATCGGAGGTGACAGTCAGCAATGGAGGTGGCAGTCGGCAGTCAGATTTGAAGGTTATATTGGCGGTGGGAGTCGGCTTTGCAGGTTAATCAGTGGTGGAAAGTAGTGGCGTCAATGGTGATGTCGCAAATCGTCGCCGGAGAGACCCTTTAGCGGAGATACCAGGTTGATGGATACAGAATATACGTCGTCTGGGAAGGGGACGCTGAACAAAAGGGGAAAGCCTTTAGCGGGGACACTAATAGCGGCGACAAAAAGGCTATTAGCAGCGACATTATGGAGGGACATTAAGTATAAAGAATATTGTATATAAAATATATTACCGCGCAACCTTTGGCCATGAAAAAAGTATTCAAATTTATTGTCATCACGATTCTTTATATGTGTAACCGTCCCTGGATTCTTCTTCTTCAACTTGTAACAATATATAGGTAGTCTAAGCAAACTTACTTCAGGGATCCCTCTTAATAGATTTAGAGCATACATTTTAGCATTTCATGCTTGCCATTATAAATATGTACACAAAGACGATCATTTAATGTTTGTTGAATCTGTTTTCCCTGGTATTACCGGTACTATTAGGTAATATGCCTTTCAAGAAGTGACCCAATACCTTTTTGTTGGCTTGTCGGTGATGGGGACGTAGATGTGTGTTTGAGCAAGTGTGTTTCTTCGATAGTTTAACCACTTGAAACGAATCAGTAGTATTATGATTTGTTGCAATAATCCGCCAGTCATAATTATCCATATAGTAAATAGCTTTAAACCTGTTTTTTGTAGAAAATTTCACTTTATGGTTGAAACCTTCACTAACACTTTTCAATCGTAAATTAAGCTTAAGTTCTTCTTTGTTTTTAAAGAGTTGGAATAACTTAAGATGGGATTTATAGTTGTGTGCGGTGGCCTTTTTACGATTTTTTAAGCTAATTTGGGCAGTGGTAGAGGATCCGACATACCCCAATGGATGGGTTGCGTTTCTTCATAATCAGAAAAATAATAAGAAAAATTTCCGGTTATGCTTTTCAGGGTTGTGGTAAGGGATCAGTTTCCTCTTCTGCATCTTTATGATCATCCCCATCAAATTCAATGTAACTTTGAAAATGTTTTAATGGCTATACATGTGGAACTATATTACCATCATCAACAAATGTCATTAGTTTTGCCTCATCATTTATAGATTCATCAACATCAACAGTAAGGTCATCTTGAACAACAACCTTACCTTTAGACCTATAATGACCCCCATATATAGAATCCTTCTAAAAAGGAACATGATTGGATGTCATAGGTAATAAATTACATATTTGGTTACATCCAACACCAGAAGAATTATTTCCAAAATGATTTTCCCCAGGAAATCGATTAGTACCACTATCCATAACATTATTAACAACAAACAATTATACTGTGGTGGGAGGCATGGTTGTTACAAAACTAAGAAAATATCTAGCATCACTATCGTCAAGAATCTGCATAACTATATTTGATCCAGGATATTGAAAATATAAATCAATTTGATTTGTATGTAACCTGGACTTGGAATCAACTAACGTAACTAACCCAGCAAAGTTGATATCACTTCTTATATCTACACCAAAGCATGTGTAATCCGTAGCAAGATGCTGCATACATCTGTCGATACGCTGCCAATGCCCTCCACTAGAAACCGAAACTTGGAAAAAACTCATATACATACTCATTTCTGAATGTTTTTGGAAAGTATCAAACACACAAATATACTTAAAACACAAATGCATTGCATATTTGGAAGAAAAAAATAGAAATACCCTAATTCATCCCCACCGTTGGCAACCACTCCGGATAATATCATAAATACTCTGGGATTTCGTATTCCGGAGCACACCTTCGGAACAAAACATCATGCTCTGGAATATGGTATTCCGGATCAAGCGGTCATTTTTCCAAAAAAAAATTTGTGGGTATTTTTATTAAAATAGTTGTTTATAAGAGTTAGATTCGTGAATTTCGCTATATTTTTTGTCTCTCACATCCCATGCTTCTTTTATTAAAATACTAGACGAATGCCCACATGTTGCGCATAAACACATATATAATTGAAGTTTTTACAAATGTATGTTTTTTTAAATATAACAATAACGTTACCGTTAAATTTAATATAATAATTTGTATACTAAAATGTTATAATATATTGATTATTTTCTATTATATGATAATATATACATATATTATAACTTCATAATCTCAATCGTTTGAATGACTTCTACCCGCGAGTTACACATGAATAAAATTAAATAATATATGGTTTAATATTATTTATCGTTGTTATTGTTAATTAAAATTTTAAAATTTATTTGATTAATGTTTTAATTTCAATCATTATAATTATTTAAAGCATCAAACATTACTTTTTGATTTTAAAGATAACAATATAATCATTTGTATTTAGTTATTTTTAACTATTGTTATCATAAGTTATTTTAAGCTACTTATTTAAAAACATTTAACGATTATAAAAATATATTTAGAAAATATTTTACTTAAATTGAGATGACAATTTAGTTTTTGCATTTATCACTTTTAAATACTTCAAAAAAATATTCTTTTTGTTTTTTAAGTGGAACTGAAATTTATATTTAAGGTGACATTGTAATACACATAACACTTATATAGTTGAAATCTTTACAAATATATATATATATATATATATATATATATATATATATATATAACAATAACATTGTTGTTAAATTTGATATAATAATTCGTATACTAAATTGATATAATATATTGATTATTTTGAATATATGATAATAAATATTTAACCTTATTTAACCTTATTAACCAACTTATAATCATTATTAGAAAGTCACTACAATTTATCAATTTTAACTATTTATAAAATATTTATTTGGATTGTTTAAGTAAAACTAAAATTTATATTTAACTTGACCCTGTAATGTTATATTTAAATTAATAATTTAAGTATTTTATACAAATTGTTCCTAAACTGTACTTTTAAAATGATAACGGTTTACATCCAACAATATATTAAAACTAATAAATTTAACTATAATATGTTAAAAGTTAGAAAAATATAACTTTATAAGTATAAGTAAATATATTATTTTAATATTGAAATTTAGTTTATATATGATTACACTTTAGGTTTGATATTTATTTAACCTAATTAAACAAATTATAATTATTATTAGAAAGAAATTGAAAAATCATGAGAATTTCAAATGAATATGGTAAAAGAAATAAATGCATGGTAGTTTCAAATGAATGTTGTGAAAGAAATAAATACATGGTAGTTTCAAATGAATGACGGGGTGTTCCATTTTATGAATGATCATAGACAAGTGAGGAGAAGTCTACGTTTAGTTATTACAATTCTTTTTGAGATAACAATGGCTAACGAATACCGAACATTTTACATCCCCATTTATTTATTGCAATTCATTTTCTAATATAGCTGGCATGATTAGGATTATGGAACAAGGATCAACTCGGCAGGTGCTAGATTTTGTTTCGGATTATAGCTTTCTTATTTTTGGGTAGTATGGTTCTTTTATATCATCAAAAGAATTTATATTTTTTAACTTGTTCAAGATAATTTACCGTTTCAAATAAAAATAAATTGAAATTACACTGTTTGAGTTAAGTTTTAATTTATACACCGCCATTCTAATCGGGAAAAACGAATTAACACGTAAACCCGACATATTTTATGGTTGTTTCTATGTACTCTCAGATTTGGTAAGATATATGAATTTCGAAATAACCCAAATGCACACGAGCATGATCGCTTCTTGAATTGCCGCCAAGCCAGCAGGTCTGGGGAGTTCTTTTCTACAGTGTAACAGGTCCTACAAAAAAAATATGAGATCGAAAATTGTGGATGCCGTAATTAACTAGAGATAGAAAGCTAATAAGAATGATATTGTTGCCTAGTTTAATGTAATTGATGTTATTTGGGGTACAAGTACAAATTACAACTCACCTTGTCCTAATCGTTATAGCCCTACAATAAATGCCGTGACTTTGATTTCTCAAAAAACGTTATCTTTGCAGTTAATTTGCATGCTAATGACGTTCATATATAGTTAAAATAGATATAACATATTACATATAACTAATGGTAGTCTATCCACGTTCAAGTTTCCCTATAAACACTCGTCCATTTTCTAGCTACTCATCACATAACATAATCAAACACCACAAAAACCACGATATGGGCGCTCAACCCCATTTCCAACCAATCTCCAAAAGTAGCAAAAACGGGAGATTGGATCAAACGGTGGCAGCCGATCTTGACGCACTTCTTGTATCCCGGAGCTCCGTTCCCTACTTCTTCCTTGTAGCACTTGAAGCAGGAAGCTTCTTACCAGCTTTTGTCCTTCTATATCTATTCCTTTCGTGTATGCACTGTCCTTGTTCTTATCTGAATCCATCGTCATTCAAACCTTCACTTTCATATCGTTCACCAGGCTACACTACAAGAAAACTAGGGTAACAGCTACAGCACAATCCGTAGCTATTCAGTAGGTATAAGGTGATACCTACGGATTGGTTACGGAAAATGCCCTATAGCATAAATGCCCGTGAGAAATTTATAGTTACGGACTAGCTACAGAATAGCTACGGCTTTTTCCATAGGTATAATACCTACGGGTTACTTACGAGAGTCATGTTTGACTATTTTCCTACGGAATAGCTACGAAAATACATAGCTACGGATTTCCTACGGATTACCGACAGAGCCACCTTTGACTACCATTGATTTTATAACCTACAGATTTCCTATGGCTCACATTACCTACGGATTTTCCGTAGGTAATTACTTTTAATTTAAAAAAAAAACAGCAAAAAGTTATTAAAAAAATCAATTTTTTATGTCCAAATTATTGAAAAAACCCCATTACATTAAACTTATAACAACCACAAAATAAATAACATTATAATAAAACAAATAAACCTAAAAAAATATCAAATACAAATACATGTTACTAAGGAACATTGTCTAATAATACATTAAATGTGTCTAATAATACACATTAAAAGTGTCAACTACAAAAGTTTAACTAAGTCTTTACAAACATAAAATTTAGAATTATTTGGTGGATTACTTGGCAAATTACTGGGTAAGTTGAATCGATAAAGACTTACAAGTGTTCTTCAATTTCAGTTTTGAATCAAAGGCCAACAATTATTCCTGTTTCAATACACCATAATCAATTATCACTATAGCAATGTACTTTCATTTATTTATTTATTACAACAATAATTTGGAACATTTTTTATAGTACAACACAATAAATAAGACAAAATGAAAATATGATATTACAATAAGCCTGTATATCTTTCATTTAAGTAGCTCAAAAATAAAAACACATTTCCTTCCAAGACTACCAAACATACCTGATGCCTTTTGAACTTGTATTTTCTTGAAAATCAAAAGCACTTGTAAAGAAGAATTTCGAGCAATATTACGCCCCTGTACACAAGAAAAAAAACTCTTAAACTTTTAGTTTCTTTCCAAGCACTTTTAAAGCCTAAAGATATAGACAAAAGATTCTTTAAAGCAAATGTTTACATTTTTTATTGCATTAAACAGCTTGCAAAGGGTGAAAGCCATCATGAATAAGAAAATTTAACCTCTTAAGCCTTTGGAAATTACCAAATGTTGTTTATATCTTCCTAATAAATTTTAAATCCAAAACAAAAGTTGTTTCTATACATTCTCTAAATCCTAAAACTGACATTACATCAACAAACAATAATTATTCCTACAATAGGAACCAAAACATACAAGGCATGTTATCATCATATCTATCACCAACAACTGAGATTACATCAACAAACTGAGAAGGTTCCATTGCTCCATATTTCTTTAACAAAATCCTCCATTACAAATGAAACCATTCTGCAGGCATATAATGCCAAGATAACAACATATGAAAATAATATAATACCTAACTCTTTCTATTATAAAAATGAAATAGAGTGTTATGGTGATACTAACTCGTTGTAGATATCATTGAAGGTCCAAAAATAGAGCCATGAGATAGTTCACTAGCACCTTCTTTCTTCATTGATCTGCAAACTTTGGACAGCTGCAAAAGATAATATGGGCAAAATTTTGGCATTCAGATATCCAATCTAATGACTTTACAATCGTTGTAAGATCGGACTACTCCAATGTGTTGAAAATTGAAGAAAAAACGGTTCTTTGACATTCAAATGCACTGAAAAAAAATGAGCATATTACCAGATGAAGGAGTGGAGGTGTGGGGCTGGCCGCTGGAGTTTGGAGATTTTGTGTTCCTTTCGGCCTTCTGGGCGGTGGGGGTGGTGGTCTGCCCTGCTGCGACACTGGCGAATCGATGGTGGCGGTAGGGAATCTACGATGCCGGCAAACTGATGATGATGATGATGATGATGATGATGATGATGATGATGGTGACCAGAAACGAGGGGGTTTTTGGGTAACGTACATAGAGGACGGAAGGGAGGAAGAAGAAGCGAGAAGAACGATTCAGAGTTGATACTCGATTTGGATATTGGATCCCGCTAAAATGGAAGGGAGGCGGCCAAATAAATATAAAACCCTAAACTAAAAAGGCAAAAAAAAGGGAAACTGAAAGAGGCCAAAAAAAATTGAAAATAGGGGGGAAAATGGACTCGAACTCAGGTACATTATAAACATAATCATTGACTTCACCACTTGATTGGGAATGCCACATCCATAATCTTATGGTCCACTAAATGTTTTAACCACTTCGTCTACCGTTTTATTATTATTATTATTATTATTATTATTATTATTATTATCATCATCATCATCATCATCATCATCATCATCATTATTATTATTATTATTAATATTACAATTATAATTATTATTATTATTATTATTATTATTATTATTATTATTATTATTATTATTATTATTCATTATTCGAGTCTTAAATTTTTTTTTAGATAAATTTTCTAACATATTTAAGACACGAACAATTAACTTTCTAAAAAGGGTCAACATAGATCGATCCCAGCCAAGGGCTCTGCCCCTTGGACCCCATCAGGGGCTCCCGCCCCTGTGACCCCACTCTAGCAGGCGCTACCCTCAGATCCCCGTTTAGGGGCTTCTCCCCTAAATAATAATGGTGATGGTGAAATTGGTGGTGGTGATGGTGATGGTGATGGTGATAGTGATGGTGATAGTGATGGTGATGATGATGATGATGATGGTGATGGTGATGGTGGTGATGAGTATGATGATGATGATGATGATGACTATTGATAGTGTAATGGTGGTGGTGGTGGTGATGGTGATGGTGATGATGATGATGATGATGGTGGTGGTGGTGGTGGTGGTGGTGATGGAGATGGTGATGGTGATGGTGATGGTGACGGTCACGGTGATGGTGATGACCGTGATCGTGATGGTGGTGATGGCCATGGTGATAATGATGACGATACTGATGGTGATGGTGGTGATGGTGATGGTGTTGATGAGGATGATGATGATAATGATGATGAAGATGACTATTGATAGTGTAATGGTGATGGTGATGGTGGTGGTGGTGGTGATGGAGATGGTGATGGTGGTGATGGTGATGGTGATGGTGATGGAGATGGTGATGGTAATGGTGGTGATGGTGATGGTGATAGTGATGGTGATGGTGATGATGGTGGTGGTGATCATCACGATGATGGTGGTGATAGTGGTGGTGGTGGTGATGGTGATGGTGATGGTCGTGATGAGGATGATGATGATGATGATGACTATTAATAGTGTGATGGTGATGGTGGTGGTGGTGGTGGTGGTGATGGAGATGGTGATGGTGGTGATGGTGATGGTGATGGTAATGATGATGGAGATAGTGATGCTGATGGTGATGGAGTTGATGGTGATGGTGGTGATCGTGATGGTGATGGTGGTGATGGTGATGGTGATAATGATGGTGATAGTGATGGTGATGGTGATGGTGATGGTGATGGTGATGGTGATGGTGATGGTGATGGTGATGGTGATGATGATGGTGGTGGTGGTGATGATGGTTATGGTGGTGATGGTGATGGTGATGGTGGGGATGAGGATGATGATGATGATGATGATGACGATGACTATTGATAGTGTGATGGTGATGGTGATGGTAATGGTGATGGTGGTGTTGGTGGTGATGATGGAGATGGTGATGGTGGTGATGGAGATGATGATGGTGATTGTGGTGATCGTGATGGTGATGGTGGTGATGGTGATGGCTATGGTGATGGTGATGTGATGGTGATGGTGGTTATGGTGATGGTGATGGTGATGGTGATGGTGGTGATGAGAATGATGACGATGATGATAATGATGATGATGACGATGACTATTGATAGTGTGATGGTGATGGTGTTGGTGGTGGTGGTGGTGGTGATGGAGATGGTGATGGTGATGATGATAATGATGGTGATAGTGATGGTGATGGTGATGGTGATGATGATGGTGGTGATGGTGATGGTGATGGTGATGGTGATGGTGATGGTGATGGTGATGGTGATGGTGATGGTGATGGTGATGGTGGTGATGAGGATGATGATGATGATGATGATGACAATGACTATTGATAGTGTGATGGTGATGATGATGGTGGTGGTGGTGGTGATGGAGATGATGATGGTGGTGATGGTGATGGTGATGGAGATGGTGATGGAGATGGTGATGGTGATGGGGATGGTGGTGATGGTGATGGTGGTTATCGTGATGGTGATGGTGGTGATGGTGATGGTGATAATGATGGTGATAGTGATGGTGATGGTGATGGTAAAGTTTACGGGATTTCATTCTTCATTAGTTTTATTTTAATTAATAGAACTATTATACATTACACTGGAGGATTCCAAGGATGTGACATCCCCATTTTCACAGCCAGAAAAGACCGATTTTATTTATGCTTTATAAAAATCATAGTACCTCTTTTAATAAAAATGTTGCGGAATTTGTTCTCAGTGAAACATGATAAATATGTTATCAAAGCATTTCCGAAGAAAAGTATTTTTTTTTTTTCATTTTAAAACATTTGGGATGTCATTGTCAATATAGAAACATAAGCATAAACAGAACTTACATTCATTATCACTAGTGATTTATATCTCCTTAATCTCTCAGTGTAATGTGACTTCATATCAACACCTGTGATATAAATAAACAGAGTGGGTCAGGATGGGAAACCTGGTGAGTACATAGGGTTTTCAACCCACAATAAATAAGTTTATTAACTTTATCAAACCAAACAAACCCGATTTCCCGTTCCTGTTATCCTCACTTTACGTCCTTAAAACATCTAACACAAGGGACCTAGTCTAAGGGACTTTCATCGGTGTGACAACACATGTTTCGAGGGTTCCTCAGAAATTCATGTCAAATAAGGCAACCATGTGGGGGATGGAGTACTGCTGGTGAGCACACAGTTCAAATAAACACACAATTCAAATAAACACCTACAAGTTGTGAGCCTGCTAGCGTTCCACTAGACTGTCTAGAATAGTCTGTGGTCGTCATCTATACTCCGCTAGATGACTGGATCATCAATAACATCTATAACGAGGCCTCTTGTTATTTTAATTGGTCACACAACAACTATTACATTTACCCATGTTTTACCCAACATATTTTGTAGATATAAAATACATATACAATTTAAGTCAATTAAAACATACATAAATTTGTTCATCCGACATAGATAGAAAGTATACAGATAATAGGCTCACACAGCACGTAATTTATATAAAATACTTCATATCTATATGTAAGATGAAAGTAACTATGAACTCACTTGAAAAGGTGGTGAATGCAAACTCAGATAATGCTTCGCTTCTTAAAAATAATTTCCTTCAACGAAACCTAATATTATTATCACTAGAGTTTAGTCTATTATTCGTCGAAACTAATTAATAGTCTATATTTTATTACTATTATATAAGCATTAAACAATACTTATATAACCCATAATAATAGCCACATACTTATTATAAGTTCCTAATAACGTTACTATAATTAAATAAACGATATATTAAAAATAGCGTAGGCGTAGTTCACTTACAACGAGTTTTACAGAAAACCGGGATTTGCATGGAGTAGCATTCCTGAGCCGAAAATCTCTTCTTCTCGGAGCCGTCGAGCACTCCGCGGCTTCCGCCTCGTGCTAGAGAGGTTCCCTAGGCTTTTCGGGGTGTTTCGGGGCTAGAGAGAGGTTCTAGAGAGAGAGAGAGTAAAGAGAAGAAAGAATGTGAAATGTGTGAAAAAATGAGGGTGAGAGAGGTTCTATTTATAGGGTGAAAATTGTTGAATTTGGTGCCACATGTCACCATCTAGTGGCAAGACTTGGGGAGAAAGCAATGGCCGAGATTATGCCACATCACCCATTTTCGTACAACACACTTTCAGCTTCTAAAATCCGTAACTTTCTCATACGACCTCTATTTTTGACGTTATTTATATCCACACGTAGGTAAGAATAAGATCTACAACTTTCATTTTAACTCCGTCAGCTAATTCTTGACCGATCTTACATTTAACAGTACGAGGAGATTATATACTGTTAAACGTCCGCCTAAATTTCATAACTTCTACATACGGACTCTATTTTCGTCTGTCTTTTTACCATTGAGTTCCTATTAATGAGATCTTCAATTATCATTTAGGTCGCGTAGGCCAAAAACCGCTCGAACTAAAATTCAAGTTTCGGGTCGTGCACTGCTATGCTAAATCTTAGAAAAATCATAACTTCCTCATACGAAGTCAGATTTGTGCGTTCTTTTTATGGACGCTCTCAGATTATCATATTCTACGTCTTTTGTTTAGATTACTAAGGCTAAAAAGTCATCTACCGTAAATTCACAATTTACGTCTCCCGGTGCCATGCTGGTTTTGCTGTAAAACTTCAACGAGCTCGGATTTCGGTGTTCTTTATATGTATGGAACCCTTGAACATATACTACAACTTGGTTAAGATTAATCCTTCTAAATAATATTCCATCAAAAACTCATTTTTGATACTTATCATCTCTAAATTGACTAGCCCGAATTTGCGGGCGTTACAATTATCTCCCCATTAGGATGATTACGTCCCGGAATCATCAACGACACTAGGCTGTATAATGACTATATACGTTATCTCTTTATCCTAGGTAATAATTGTAACTTCTATGTTCCTTCGAATGAGTATCTAATTCTTGGACTTCTCGACTGCAAGCGGTGGTCAATCTTGCACTTGCTCCTTATCTCACGTTAGACTCAAATTATGACCGTCAAGTAACAATCTCAATCCTTACTGGATACGAACTTAAGATAAGTTCTTTTATTACTACAATGGAACGATGTGCCATATTCTAATGATCTATCATCGTATGTTGTAATTCTTAGACTCATGTCTCTTAGAGTCTTCCAGAACAGACTATACTTTCCTTCATGTTCTAATCTTTTCTTAAAGGTAACATTTCTAGCTACAAGCAACTATCGCGATACCTCTACCGATCGCTTTGATTATCTTTTATTTCAATCTTCCGGCTTAAGTCAGATGGTACATCAAACTTGGTTCTCTGAACCACGTAACATATTCATCGTAGTCGGACCCAATTCGATATGACCACTAGGGTTGGAATAACAATCATCCTTTTAGTCATTACCGAAACGATGGTAACGAAATATTTGAATAGAACTGAAACGACCTAAAAATTTTGTTTTTCAATATAATCAAAACCATAATCTGAGTATCATAACATAACAACATACACGATGTATCCCAAATCATAATAAAATACTGTGCGGAAAGCTGTATCATACTATATCAAATCAAAAAAACTAAAACCATCCCCAGGATAAAAGCTGGCTGTAGTGTGTGCGATGCTATCACCCTGAGCTCTTCCCTTTGCTTGCGGAAGTACCTGAAACCAAAACTGAAACTGTAAGCACGAAGCTTAGTGAGCTCCCCCAAACTACCACATACCATACAATAATATATAAACACATATTGGGCCTAGCCCACTACATCGGGCCGAAGCCCGGAAGCTGCATCGGACCGAAGGTCGGAACTGACTGGGACCTTGTCCCCTGCATCGGACCGAAGTCCGGGACTGACTGCATCAGACCGAGTCCGGAACTAACTGCATCGGACCAAAGTCCGGAACTAACTGCATCGGACCAAAGTCCGGAACTAACTGCATCGGACCTAAGTCCGGAACTAACTGCATCGGACCAAAGTCCGGAACCGACTGACTGAACATGGCATAGCATAACACATCAACTAACATGAACATATATATACTGCATACTACCTCGGGCCGTAGCCCGGAACACATAACACTTAGCACATAAAACATGGCACACAAAACCTGTCTGAGCCACGAAGGCATCAAACATACTAGATACTGCATCGGACCTAAGTCTGGAAACTACTGCTAACTGAACGGGCCGGCATTGTGGCCTTAGACCCGTTCCTACTGGAAGGAAACTCACCTCGTAAGCTGACTGCTGAGTGTGTGGCTCTGGAAGCTAACGGCTGCTGCTCCTGTACCTCCCCGGCTACAAGTCCATAAAAACACTCAATCAAATACTAAACACTGCACTTGGGGTAAAATGACACTTTTACCCTAGGTCAAAGTCAACTCTCTTTTGGGCTGACTCGCCGAGTTGGGCCGCCCAACTCGCCGAGTCCTACACTCACTTTTCAGTCCTACTCACTACTACTCGTCGAGTATGGCATCGACTCGACGAGTACCCTCTTGATCCAAGAACTCAGACAATCTTCATCCGACTCGCCGAGCCGTATGAACAAACTCAACGAGTTGTTCTTGATCTTAAGAAGATTGCCTTGGACTCGCCGAGTTGTATGAACAACTCGCCGAGTCCCTCCATCATTGAGTCTACCCTCAACTCGCTGAGTCCACTCTCTAACTCACTGGATCCACTCGACACTGCTAAAAAGGAAGGAATCGGGGACTCGCGACTCGACTCGCCGAGTCGTTCTCCCCGACTCGCCGAGTTGCCGCCATGCAACTGTTTTTCACTCGATTTTACTTGAATCCAACACATACAATTGATAGATCTGAGTCCAATAAGCTGATTTACCACGTAAAGTTTCCAACTTTACGTGTACAACCACATGAATAAGGGAAATAAGGCAAAAGGGTGCATAAAAGGGATAGATCTAGGGTTCATATGCAAAGTAACTCCGAAAAGGCAGTGGATCTAGGCTCTACAACACCCAATCATTCAGATCTAAAGATATCTCGACTTATTAGGGCCTTCATGCAAACATAAGGCTTGGAACAAGCATCAACTAGATCTTGGAAGAGTTCTAATGGAGGTTTAAAGCATATAACAAGAGGGGAAGTCCGAAAATACCTCAAATAACTCAGATTTGCCCTTGGATCTTTGCACAACTCTTCTTCTCCTTGCTCCTTTCTTATTCTCCTTCTTCAAGCCTTCACAAATCACACAAAAATCACTTATAAGCTCTCAAGGTGGATTAGGGTTCTTCCTTACAGTGTTCTCAGGGTGAGGGAGGCGAGAATGGGGCTATAAGGTGGCCTAATAGTGGGCAACCCGGGGATTTAGGGTTTCACCCAGACGGATGGACTCGCCGAGTCCGGGATATGGACTCGCCGAGTCCCCGGCTCACGCGTGCTCGAAGTCGCGACCCTACTCGGCGAGTCAGGCTATGAAATCGCCGAGTCCCTCTTGCAAAACTTAAAACAATTACTAATGAATTAACATACTGGGAACGGGTCGTTACAATTCTCCCCCACTTATCTCAGACTTCGTCCTCGAAGTCTGCTATGGCTGGTTCTGCAAATATCTCCGGGTAGTGCGCTCTCATCTCCTCCTCAGCCTCCCACGTCCATTCAGACCCCTTCCGGTGCTGCCACTGCACCTTCACTAGCTGAATTGCCTTGTTCTTCAAGGTCTTGATCTTCCGATCCAGAATCGCGACCGGCCTCTCAATATAATTCAGGCTGCTATCAACCTGAATATCCTCTAGGGGAACGACTGCTGACTCATCCACCAAACACTTCCTCAACTGCGACACGTGGAAGGTGTTGTGGATCTGACTAAGCTCCTCAGGAAGATCCAGTCGATAAGCAACCCGACCCACCCGGGCCAAAACCCTAAAAGGACCAATAAATCTGGGGCCCAACTTGCCCCTCTTCCGGAACCTGATGACACCCTTCCAAGGTGAGACCTTTAGAAGAACCATATCTCCCACCTGGAACTCCAAGTCCGAACGCCTCCTGTCAGCATAGCTCTTCTGCCGACTCTGCGCAGTCTGCAGCCTACTACGGACCTGCTGGATCAACTCAGTCGTCTTGAGCACCACTTATGTGCTCCCGATGACTCGCTGACCGACCTCGCCCCAACAAATCGGAGTCCTGCACTTCCTGCCATATAACATCTCAAAAGGAGGTCGATCAATGCTCGCATGATAACTGTTGTTATACGAGAATTCCGCTAACGGAAGATACGTATCCCAACTGCCCCCAAAATCTAGAACACATGCCCTCAGCATGTCCTCAAGATTCTGAATCGTCCTCTCGCTCTGCCCGTCAGTCTGAGGGTGGAAAGCGGTGCTGAAATGGAGACGAGTACCCATCTCGTCGTGGAACCGCTTCCAGAATCTAGACGTGAAACGAACATCTCGGTCCGACACCACGGATACCGGCACTCCATGACGTGCCACAATCTCACGCACATAGATATCGGCTAACTTTTCCGCCGATATACTCTCCTGAATCGGAATAAAATGGGCACTCTTCGTCAACCGATCCACTACTACCCATATCGAGTCCACTCCACGTGCGGTCCTGGGGAGTTTGGTGATAAAATCCATGGTGAAATCCTCCCATTTCCACACGGGAATGTCTAATGGTTGCATCTTGCCGTAAGGTCTCTGGTGCTCCGCCTTGACCTTCCGGCAGGTCAAGCATCTCTCAACATACCAAGCGACGTCCCGCTTCATGTAGGGCCACCAATAATCAGGTCGAAGGTCTCGATACATTTTCGTCGCCCCTGGGTGGATAGAAAATCGAGACTTATGAGCCTCGTCCATCAATATCTGCCGCACTCCACCCCAGTACGGTACCCACACTCTCCCGTGAAGCGTCAACAAACCCCGACTGTCGTAATCAAACGAAGCTATTCGGCCCACTATCCTCTCACACTTCTGTCTCTCCTCCTTGAGACCCTCCATCTAAGCCTCCTTGATCCGTTCCAACAACGGAGTGATCACTGTCATCCTCATACACAGATCCCTGATAGGGGCCGCCGACACTTTGTGGCTTAGGGCGTCGGCCACCACGTTGGCCTTCCCTGGATGATAAAGGATCTCATAATCATAATCCTTCAGTACGTCCAACCACCTCCTCTGCCTCATGTTCAGACTCGGCTGATCCATAAGATATCGCAAGCTCTTGTGATCCGTGTATATAGTACAGCGGACCCCATAAAGGTAATGTCTCCAAATCTTGAGGGCAAACACAACTGCCCCCAGCTCCAAATCGTGGGTAGGATAATTAGCCTCGTGAGGCTTCAACTGTCTCGAGGCATAAGCTACCACATGGCCTCGCTGCATCAATACTGCTCCCATACCTGTGATCGAAGCATCACAATAGACTACGAAGTCCTCTACTCCCTCTGGCAAGGTAAGGATCGGAGCCTCGCACAATTTCTGTCTGAGAGTCTCGAACGCCGCCTGCTGCTCAGGCCCTCAACGAAATACCCTGACTTCTTGGTTAGTCGGGTGAGCGGCACTGCTATCTTGGAGAAGTCCTGAATAAATCTCCGATAATACCCTGCCAACCCCAGGAAGCTCCGAATCTCAGATGGAGACTTCGGGACCTCCCACTGCATCACGGCCTCTATCTTGGCCGGATCTACCAAAATACCCTTCTGGTTGACGAGATGACCAAGGAACTGCACCTCGCGCAACCAAAACTCACACTTGGAGAACTTTGCGAAAAGTCTCTCCCTCCTCAAAGTCTCCAACACCTCCCGCAGGTGCTCCTCGTGCTGCCCCTATGTCTTGGAATATACCAAGATGTCGTCTATGAATACTATCACCGACCGATCCAGCATCGGTCTGCACACGCGGTTCATGAGGTCCATGAACGCGGCTGGGGCATTGGTGAGCCCAAATGGCATCACCACGAACTCATAATGACCATACCGGGTCCTGAAAGCAGTCTTCTGTACATCCTCATCTCTAACCCTCATCTGATGATAACCGGAGCGTAGATCGATCTTGGAGAACCAAGACGCTCCCTGAAGCTGATCAAACAAGTCATCTATCCTCGGAAGTGGGTAACGGTTCTTCACCGTTACCTTGTTCAACTCCCGATAATCAATGCACATACGATGCGACCCATCCTTCTTCCTCACAAATAAGATCGGCGCTCCCCAAGGCGAACTGCTCGGCTGAATGAAACCCTTGTCTAACAGCTCCTGAAGCTGTGTAGACAACTCCTGCATCTCAGGGGGAGCTAGTCGATACGGTGCCTTGGCTATCGGAGCCGCACCAGGAACTAGGTCGATCCTGAACTCAACCTGCCTCTCAGGAGGTATCCCCGGAAAATCCTCGGGAAACACATCTGGGTAGTCTCGAACAATAGGAACATCATCAACTGTCGTCTTGCCCTTCTCCCGGGCATCCAAGACGTAAGCTACAAAACCGGCGCAACCCTGCTGAACATAGCGCCTCGCCCTTGCGGCGGAACAAAAGATCGGTCCTCGCTGTGGCCTCTCGCCCAGAATCACTAACTCTCCCCCACTTGGAGTGCGAACCCTCACTAGCTGAAGCTCACAATCAATCACCGCCCCATTGGGGCTTAGCCAATCCATGCCCACAATAACTTTATTCCCTCGCAGGGGAATAGGAACCAGGTCTACTGAAAACTGCTCATCAAATATCTGAAGGGAACACCCTCTATGTACTCTGCCGACCCTCACAGTCCTATCATCTGCTATCTCGACCTTTAATGGACAATCCAGCTCCCCTGGAGCTCTGCTAAATCTCTTGCTAAGCGCAAGCGATACGAATGATCGGGTAGCCCCCGAATCGAACAATACCAAAGCAGAGATGCCGTTCACCGAGAACGACCCTAAATAAAACATATCATCAAGTAATATTCAAACGATAAAATAATGAAAAGATGAAGGAAAGATACATACCCGTCACCACATCCGGAGTCGCTCGCGCCTCCTCTGCTGTCATCTGAAACGCCCTGCTCTTCACCACTGGCGCATCAGATCGGCCCTGACGGCCATCTGTAATCCTCAAGGTGGCAGGGGCAGGTGCAACCACCTTCCCTGCTGCAGCTAAACTGGGACACTGGGACTTTTTATGTCCCTTCTGATTGCACTGAAAGCAAATCAGATCTGATGCTGTAACCGTAGTAGCAGGGGCCGTATAATCCCTACTCAAATGCCCAATCCGACCGCACTTGTAGCAGCCGGAACTCCCTGCCTTGCACGCCCCCTCGTGCAATCTCCCACACTTGCCACATCGACCGTGGCTCTGCTGACTCCTGGACCTGTGATCTGAAACCTTGGGCTTTTTGCCCACACTGCCTGAACCCGAAACCGCCTCCGGTTTCCTCTTCTTCTCCATCTCGAGATCAATCTCCCTCTCCCTAGCTCTAGCAATCATGTTGTCCAGCGTTTTACAACTGGACCGGCTCACAAACATGCGGATATCACTCCGCAACATCTCGTGATAACGGGCCTTCTTCATCTCCTCATCGGTTGCATACTGGGGAACAAGAAGGGCCCTCTCCCTGAACTTGGCGGTGATCTCCGCCACTGTCTCGGTAATCTGGGTAAGGTCCTGAAACTCCCTAGCTAGCTGCTGCACCTCAATGACCGGTGCAAACTCCGCCCTAAACCTAGTAGAGAAATCAGTCCAGGTCATGGCATCCAATGCTGCATCATCCCCGATGGCATGTCCAACCTCCTCCCACCAATCCCGTGCCCTATCCTTCAGAAGACAGGACGCCAATCTGACCTTGTCCCCCTCGGGACACCTGCTAGTGCGGAAAGCGTTGGCCATATCCGCCAACCATCTGGTACTTGCTATGGGGTCCCGCGCCCCATGATAGTCTGGAGCTCCGCATGCCCTGAACTCCCTGAACGTAAGTGTGCGCGACCCCATCATGGCCGCCATCTCAGCACGGAAACAACCCAATCTCTCATCCATCAGCTCTAAAATACCCTCCTTGATCGAACCGAAGATCACAGGAGTCTGCTCCAGTATGATGCGGGTAACCTCAGAAGAAAGGAACTCTCTGGTCTGCTCATCCATCTGCCCGACCTCCGGGCCTGATCCCGATCCTGATCCCCCTCCGGCATCTGAGCTGCCGACTGCTGGTCTCGGGCGCAAAACTACCATTCTGAAACATATCATAACAACATCAGAACACTGAAATATCTCAAGGGATCGTGATACTACTCCTAGCTTCCTGGTCTTGTCTTGGCCTTCCTTGATTCGAGTACGGATCCTCTGCTTTCAGTAGTACGGGCCCATACTACCTTCCACATCTATCCGTACTTTCCTCAAGAACTGCCTTGACTCCGCCAAGTCACTTCTACTACTGCTATTCTCTGCTACTCTCATCCTAGGCTTGCCCTAGGGAAACCTCAGACTTAACACAACTGGTCCTCAGCTGCTGAAGGTCTCCTCATAATGCCAATTAGCGACCACCTAAACACCATCACATGTGATGAGGATCAGATAATCCTTCAAGTAAAAGACCCGTCCCTATAACGGTTGGACTCAAACAAGAGCTGCGCAATAGAGCCAGTTCCAGCACTCTGGGATTATTCAACCCTGTCCACATGTGGTGTGACGTGTTCACCTAATGGCTAACTCCCATCACTCAGAACCCCACAAAGCACGAAGCAAGCAGCATTCGGACCAGGGAAACAGACTCAAGCAAAACTATTCTCGTAACAAGAAACGGCACTAGCATAGGATGCTAAGCTCCCACTATCAGGCATAACCTAATCAGGCTATCCTACTACTGTCTACCCAATTCTAGCATGCAATACTCATAAAGTTGTAACATATAAAGCAGGCACGTAAGGCATTCTCCTAGCTCCTTAGTCCTATACTAGCATGCTGTTCTACTGAAACTGAAACTGAACAAATAACTTGTATGGGTAATTTGGGAGTACTTACTTGAGCTCGGCTGACCGGATGCACACACCTCTATCTTGTTAAAAACAATTTCTTTCTTTCTAAGTGCTTTCAAAATTCTTTTTGTAAAACGTTTTTATTTAATAAAATCTTTTATTTCCCTTAGTTTGAGTTCAGATACACCCGGAAGTGAATCCGAATCCCTCAAACCAGGGCTCTGATACCAACTTGAAACGACCCAAAAATTTTGTTTTTCAATATAATCAAAACCATAATCTGAGTATCATAACATAACAACATACGCGATGTATCCCAAATCATAATAAAATACTGTGCGGAAAGCTGTATCATACTATATCAAATCAAAACAACTAAAACCATCCCCAGGATAAAAGCTGGATGTAGTGTGTGCGATGCTATCACCCCGAGCTCTTCCCTTTGCTTGCGGAAGTACCTGAAACCAAAACTGAAACTGTAAGCACGAAGCTTAGTGAGCTCCCCCAAACTAACACATACCATACAATAATATATAAACACATATTGGGCCTAGCCCACTACATCGGGCCGGAAGCCCGGAAGCCGCATCGGACCGAAGGCCGGAACTGACTAAGACCTTGTCCCCTGCATCGGACTGAAGTCCGGGACTGACTGCATCGGACCGAGTCCAGAACTAACTGCATCGGACCAAAGTCCGGAACTAACTGAATCGGACCTAAGTCCGGAACTAACTGCATCGGACCGAAGTCCGGAACCGACTGACTGAACATGGCATAGCATAACACATCAACTAACATGAACATATATATACTGCATACTACCTCGGGCCGTAGCCCGGAACGCATAACACTTAGCACATAAAACATGGCACACAAAACCTGTCTAAGCCACGAAGGCATCAAACATACTAGATACTACATCGGACCTAAGTCCGAAAACTACTGCTAACTGAACGGGCCGGCATTGTGGCCTTAGACCTGTTCCTACTGGAAGGAAACTCACCTCATAAGCTGACTGCTGAGTGTGTGGCTCTGGAAGCTAACGGCTGCTGCTCCTGTACCTCCCCGGCTACAAGTCCATAAACACACTCAATCAAATACTAAACATTGCACTTGGGGTAATATGACTCTTTTACCCTAGGTCAAAGTCAACTCTCTTTTGGGCTGACTCGCCGAGTTGGGCCGCCCAACTCGCCGAGTCCTACACTCACTTTTCAGTCCTACTCACTGCTACTCGTCGAGTATGGCATCGACTCGACGAGTACCCTCTTGATCCAAGAACTCAGACAATCTTCATCCGACTCGCCGAGCCGTATGAATAAACTCAACGAGTTGTTCTTGATCTTAAGAAGATTGCCTTGGACTCGCCGAGTTGTATGAACAACTCGCCGAGTCCCTCCATCACTGAGTCTACCCTAAACTCGCTGAGTCCACTCTCTAACTCACTGGATCCACTAGACACTGCTAAAAAGGAAGGAATCGGGGACTCGCGACTCGACTCGCCGAGTCGTTCTCCCCGACTCGCCGATTTGCCGCCATGCAACTGTTTTTCACTCGATTTTACTTGAATCCAACACATACAATTGATAGATATGAGTCCAATAAGCTGATTTACCACGTAAAGTTTCCAACTTTACGTGTACAACCACATGAATAAGGGAAATAAGGCAAAAAGGTGCATAAAAGGGATAGATCTAGGGTTCATATGCAAAGTAACTCCAAAAAGGCAGTGGATCTGGGCTCTACAACACCCAATCATTCAGATCTTAAGATATCTCGACTTATTAGGGCCTTCATGCAAACATAAGGCTTGGAATAAGCATCAACTAGATATTGGAAGAGTTCTAATGGAGGTTTAAAGCATATAACAAGAGGGGAAGTCCGAAAATACCTCAAATAACTCAGATTTGCCCTTGGATCTTTGCACAACTCTTCTTCTCCTTGCTCCTTTCTTATTCTCCTTCTTCAAGCCTTCACAAATCACACAAAAATCACTTATAAGCTCTCAAGGTGGATTAGGGTTCTTCCTTACAGTGTTCTCAGGGTGAGGGAGGCGAGAATGGGGCTATAAGGTGGCTTAAATAGTGGGCAACCCGGGGATTTAGGGTTTCACCCAGACGGATGGACTCGCCGAGTCCGGGATATGGACTCGCCGATTCCCCGGCTCACGTGTGCTCGAAGTCGCGACCCTACTCGGCGAGTCAGGCTATGAACTCGCCGAGTCCCTCTTGCAAAACTTAAAACAATTACTAATGAATTAACATACCGGGAACGGGTCGTTACAAGAACGGTATCAATTACTAGTTTCTTGGTAACCTTGTGACTTTCCCTGATCTAAGCGTGAGTCCTGTGCTTCCGGTAGTATAGGCCTCTACTACCTTTCACACCTACTCATACTTGTCCCAAGTATTGTTTCATAGTTCTCCAAGTCATTATCACATAAAAAATTTTAACAGATAAAAATGTGTCCAAGGAATCATATAATTTTCCCTAGACTCTACTAAGACTTCTTCCATGCGGATCTTCAATCATTAATTATGCTTCACTCGGTTGGTGATGGAAATGTTATACGATGGGATAACTTCATGGATTATACCAAAAATATTTCTTTCTACTAATCAAACATGTACTTCTCCCATACTAGACGTATTATATTTTAGAGGCATTCTAAAGGCATGATATCACTCTTACGATATCTTTTGCTAGGTACCATTCAGTATCGTAAGCCTTCTCATTTCCTCCATTCACTCAATTCACTACGAGTCTTCACCATGATGTTCAGTACACCAAAGCAGACGTTCGGTGTATCGAGACGAGAATATAGATAGAGGAAGATTTAGATACGTATTCCTCCTTATTACTCCAAAAAGTTACATGCCAGTTCTAACATCGTAATTAAACGTTTAGAAATCTGAACACATAAAATTTCCAGATCCGATCGGCAACAAACCATAGATCTGATCAAATAATAGCATAAAGCATAACAAATCATTTAGCATATAAAAACATTTAGGCATCTTCGCTAATTAAGCTAGTGCTTGTATCTATTTAGGTGTACTACCTAAAATATATTGGACACACTCCTCACGATCATCACTTAGCATTCTTAGTTTAAGTGTAGAAATGAATCCATATTCCGAGTTCGCCTAAACTAATGCTCTGATACCAACTGTGACATCCCCATTTTCTCGGCCAGAAAAGACCGATTTTGTTTATGCTTTATAAAAACCAGAGTATCTCTTTTAATAAAAACGTTATGGAATTTGTTCCCAGTAAAACATGATAAATATGTTATCAAAGCATTTCCGAAGAAAAGTATTTTTTATTTATTTTAAATCATTTGGGATGTCATCGTACAGAAACATAAGCATAAACATAACTTATATTCATTATCACTAGTGATTTATATCTCCTTGATCTCTCAGTGTAATGTGACTTCATATCAACACCTGTGATATAAATAAACTAAGTGGGTCAGGTTGAGAAACCTGGTGAGTACATAGGGTTTTCAACCCACAATAAATAAGTTTATTAACTTTATCAAACCAAACAAACCCGATTACCCATTCCTATTATCCTCACTTTGCGTCCCTAAAACATCTAACACAAGGGACCTATCCTAAGGGACTTTCATTAGTGTGACAACACATGCTTCGGAGGTTCCTCAGCAATTCATGTCAAATAAGGCAACCATGTGGGGGATGGAGTACTATTGGTGAGCACACAATTCAAATAAACACACAGTTCAAATAAACACCTTCAGGTTGCGAGTCTGCTAGCGTTCCACTAGACTGTATAGAATAGTCTGTGGTCATCATCTATACTCCGCTAGATGACTGGATCATCAATAACATCTATAACGAGGCCTCTCGTTATTTTATTTGGTCACACACCAACTATTACATCTACCCATGTTTTACCCAACATATTTTGTAGATAAAAAATACATATACAGTTTAAGTCAACTAAAACATGTATGAATTTGTTCATCCAGCATAGATAGGAAGTATACAGATAATATGCACACACAACATGTAATTTATATAAAATACTTCATATCTATATGTAAGATGAAAGTAACTATGCACTCACTTGAATAGGTGGTGAATGCAAACTCAGACAGCGCTTTGCTTCTTAAAAATAATTTCCTTCGACGAAACCTAGTATTATTACCACTAGAGTTTAGTCTATTATTCATCAAAACTAATTAATAATCTAGATTTTATTACTATTATATAAACATTAAACAATACTTATATCACCCATAATAATATCCACATACTTATTATAAGTTCCTAATAACGTTACTATAATTAAATAAACGATATATTAAAAATAGCGTAGGCGTAGCTCACTTACAACGGGTTTTATAGAAAACCGGGATTTGCTTGGAGTAACATTCCCGAGCTGAAAATCTCTTCTTCTCGGAGCCGTCGAGCACTCTGGGGCTTCTGCCTCGTGCTAGGGAGGTTCCCTAGGCTTTTCGGGGGGTTTTGGGGCTAGAGAGAGGTTCTAGAAAGAGAGTAAAGAAAAGAAAGAATGAGAAATATGTGAAGAAAATGAAGGGGAGAGAGGCTCTGTTTATAGGGTGAAAATAGATGAACTTGGTGCCACATGTTACCATCTAGTGGCAAGACTTGGAGAGAAAACAATGGCCAAGATTGTGCCACATCACCCATTTTCGCAAAGCACACTTCCGACTTCTAAAATCCGTAACTTTCACTTAAGATGTCCGTTTTTGACATTCTTTAAATCCGCACGTAGGTAAAAATAAGATCTATAACTTTCATTTTGACTCCGTCGGCTAGATCTCGATCGATCTTAAATTTAACAGTACGAGGAGATTATACTGTTTGATGTCTGCGTAAAATTCATGACTTCTACATACGGACTCTGTTTTTTTCTGTCTTTTTACCGTTGAGTTCCTATTAATGAGATCTTCAATTCTCATTTAGGCCGCGTAGGCCAAAAATCGCTCGAACTAAAATTCTAGTTTCGGGTCGTGCACTACTATGTTAAATCTTAGAAAAATCATAACTTCCTCATACGAAGTCAGATTTGGACGTTCTTTTTATGGACGCTCTCAGATTATCATATTCTACGGCTTTTGTTTAGATTACTAAGGCTAAAAAGTCATCTACCGTAAATTCACTATTTACGTCTCCCGGTGTCGTGCCGTAGGGTGAGCATTTGGACTGGACCGGACCGGCTCTTGGATCGAACCGGTTATGGAGAATTTTGTGGACCATGAACCGGACCAGATGAGTCGTGTCGGTGTCCTTGTCCAGGTCGAGGTCCGGGCTTCCGGTTTTTGGACCGGTTTGGACCGGTATAACTTTAATTGCATAAAGTATAAGTAATATACATTGATGCATAATATTATAACTTGCAGAATTAATACGTTTCCGTTTCATGCATAACTAATCTACATTGATGTATAATATTATAACTTGCAAAAATTAATTTTCTAAATAAAAGCAATTAACATATAAATCAAGTTTACCGACAAAAGTTATACAATTTTAAGACAAACATAAAAAAGTATTACCGTAACAACAAAAATCATAGTTTAAACTTTAAAATCAATCAAACTAACAAACTTCATAAACTCAATCTAATCTTCCATAAAAAATCTGAATTTTTTCAGCTTTGATAACTCTACTTTGAAGGATTGTAACTCAGTGAATATAATACCAAAATAAACAAAATTATAGTCTAAATTCATCTATAAACTATAAACTAAATTTTGGAAAAAAACGGAGGTCAATCCGACTTAAAACAAATTAGTTATGGGTGTTTAAAAATGTCACATATTACAAAATCTTGCTGAAAAGCTGAATTTTTTCAGCTTTGATAGCTCTACTTTGAAGGATTGTAACTCATTAAATATAATACCAAAATAAACAAAATTATAGTCTAAATTCATCTAAAAACTGTAAACTAAATGTTGGAAAAAACTGGAGGTCAATCCGCCTTAAAACGAATGAGTTATGGGTGTCTAAAAAACATCACATATTACAAAATCTTGCTGAAAAGCTGAATTTTTTCATCTTTGATAGCTCTATTTTGAAGGATTGTAAATCAGTGAACACAATACCAAAATAAACATATTTATAGTCTAAATTCATCTACAAACTTTCAACTAAATGTTGCAAAAAAACCAGAGATCAATCTAACTTAAAACGAATGATTTATGGGTGTTTAAAAAATGTCACAGATTACAAAATCTTACTAAAAAGCTGAATTTTTTCAGCTGTGATAGCTCTAATTTGAAGGATTGTAACTCAGTGAATATAATATCAAAATAAACAAAATTATAGTCTAAATTCATCTACAAACTGTAAAATAAATGTTGGAAAAGACCGGAGGTCAATCCGACTTAAAACGAATGAAGTATGGTTGTTTAAAAAACATCACATATTACGTGTCCAACCGGTTCTAAACCCAGTAATAACCGGACCGAACTGGGAAAAAAACCAGACTGGACCGGATAGAAATCTTAGAACCGAGAACCGGCCCGGGGGTCCGAAAAAACGGTCAGGTCTGGTCCGGTTCACCGGTCCGGTCCGGTCCACCGGTCCAAATGCTCACCCCTACCGTGTCGGTTTTGCCGTAAAACTTCGACGAGTCATAACTTCTTCGTTATAAATCGGATTTTGGTTTTCTTTATCTGTACGAAACCCTTGTAACATATACTACAACTTGGGTAAGATTAATCATTCTAAATAATATTCCATCAAAAACTCATTTTTGATGTTCATCGTCTCTAAATTGACTAGCCCGGATTTGCGGGCGTTACAAAGGATACAATACATGGTTTTATTTTAAGTGATAAAAATACTATACATACAGGTGGTAACCATTGTTTTCAAACAAAACATTCCATACATACTGGTGGTAACCAGGGGTTTCAAACAGAACATTCAATACATTACTGGTGATAGCCAGGGTTTTCCTTCAAGGGGTTTTCATACCAAACAACGATATACGATACAGCTGGTGGTAACCAGGCATACGAACTAGTACATTATACACTACTACATAACATAGTAACAAACACATTTGTTAGAAAATATTGGATTTTCTTGGAAAGCATACAAACATTTTTACCGATTCAATGGCAGGTTATCATTACAAAAACATTCTTATGCATTCACCAACTTAATGTTGATACTCTTTCAAAAATCGCTTGTTTTCTCCAGAAATCAGTAGATAGGTACTCCAGCAGGCTTTTAAGAAGACGGAGCGTATAGAGTCACATCTTTTATATTTTGTTATACTTTTGATGTATACAACTATGTATCAAACAGATGTAAATACCTATATTTTCAATGTAATGGTTGTATTTACTTTGGTTACTATGATGCAATTGTTGTGATACTGTACATGACATCCTCCACCCCTGAACGTTTCCGCTGTTTCAATTTGGGGGTGTGACAACTTATGCCATATCCAGATCTTTCTTTCGATCATCTCTATTGTCCATATCTATTCCTCTATCATAAGGCAACGACATAATGGTAGTGGTGGCAGACCGTAGTGATGGTCGCAAATGGTAGTGATAGGCTATGATGGTGGTGGTAGTGTCGGACGATGATGACAAATAGAAAATGTGTGTGTGTGTGTGTGTGTTTTGAAGAAAAACCTAAACCTATGAAGAGTATATTTGTTCATAAGTGTGTGTTCCTAAGTATGTTTGTGTGTGTGTTCTTGATGGATGAATAACAAGCATATTTCTTGACTCTGTGTGTTATGGGTGGCATTAGAAATGGATTAAACTTATTTGTGAAGCAATTCAATATATTTCTCAAATTAATTCTCAACGGATATACATTTATGGTTTGCATTATACTCTAAGACAAGTATTGAACTAATCATTTCATATGACATGATGATTTCGGGTAGGATACTTGGTACCAAGAACAAAATACCAATGTTTACAAGCCAATGAGGTTCTATGTCCTATCATTTTTCATGAAGGTCGTCTATTTCAAAGGCCAACAACGATTGTGATGTTATTGACCATCTCGTGGATACCACTTGGAATTTTGCCATCCAAAGTTAGAATTTACACCACCATATTTTTGGGTATATTTTTACCCAAAAATATTTCTTTCTATTATTGAATGATTCTTGGAATCAAGATACTCGTAAAGGGTAACCCTCCACCTCCTCCAAAACAAGGTGAAAGTGGGATACTTTTTGTATGTAACCATCGAACTACAGTGGACCCTGTTATCGTAAGAAGAAAAATCAGTTGTGTCACATATAGTATCATCAAATTATAAAAAAAATAATTTCTCCAGTAAAAGCAGTAGGGTTGTCAAGGGATAGAGAGGTAGACGCTACCTACATCAAGGAAATGCTTAAAGAAGGTGACCTAGTTGTATTCCCTGAGGGAACTACATGTAAGGAGCCATATTTTCTATGATTTAGTGCTCTCTTTGCAGAGCTCACTGAGAAGATTGTTCCGTAGCAGTTAATACAAAACAAAACTTATTTTATGGGACAACGGTTCGTGGATACAAGTTTTTGGACCCGTATTTTGTGTTCATGGATCATAGGCCTATTTACGAGATAACTTTATTGAACTAACTACCATTAGAGCTCACTTGTAAAGGTGGAAAGCCTGGAATCAGATTAGCAAATTATATTCAAAAGACAATAGGTGAGGCGTTGAGGTTTGAGTGCACTCGTTTGACTAGGAGGGACAAGTGTGAAATGTTGGCCAGAACGAATGGAAGTGTTGATAGGGACAAAGATCATTCTTGAGAGAAAAAAGTGGATCATCAATGCATATGCACCTTTTATCCATAGGTTTCTTGAATGTTATACTCCATTAATGGTTGTTTTTTTGCTAAAACTTTTTATATGTTCCTTTTTTGTTAAGTTTTTTACTCTTTTTGCTTCAAATTGTTCCAAATCTCACCTATGTATAAATGTATGTGTCCATCTCCATCTGTTTTCTAGTTTTGTAAGACGTATTGTTGAAATAATAACTAATGCTGCTCTTTTATTTCACCAATATATGTTTTTATTTATTAGGAACTTTGATATGGAAGTCCCTTAGTTTAGAAAACTTTGTTTGGTTTAGTCTTGACGATGAATTTTGGTGTGTTAATGCCCAACATTTGGGCTCTTTTTTTTTTTTTGTCAAAACGCCATTTAGCAAGTCATCCTATAACATCCGGTGACACATCTTTCATTAATTCCCATTCTCTTCTCTGTTTCTTTCATTTCATTGTCGTTAGACATCGAGAACACAAATACCCATCACCTTTACACCAAAACGGAAGTCTGCTCCATTTCTCCAGAAAGATCATCATTGTTACCCATATTTCTCTCCATTATCAAAGCTTTTTAGGGTTTCATTGTTATCAGAATATCGATTAAAGAAGAAGATGATAATCAGTATTGATAGTGTAAGTCGAATAAAGAAGAAAATCATCACAGATAAGGTATTTAGAGTTTTGGACTAGATTTTGAATTTTTTTCCTTTGATTTCTTAGTTGAAATGACTTTATGTAACCTTGATTTTATGTAGGAGTGAAGAATGGCCTCATCAGATGAAGAATGGAGTGACCCATTTGTTTCTTGGAATGAACCTTTCACTGGGTTAAACGAGATGGACTTTCAACTACATGGTATTTACATGGACCATGAACCAGAGGATGAGTTCATCACCACACTAGATAATTATTAGGAAAATTTCTTGAATGTATTACTTAATGATGGTAGACTACGTAATGCAAGTATGTCTGATTAAATGAGAGCACGATTATATCATGAAAATGACTGGGAAAGTGATAAAGATGATGATGAAGAAGTACAACCTAAGTATAGGGTTATTGATCCCAACATCAGGTGGGACAAGTTGGAACCAAAACTTGGTGATATATTTGAATCCTCCAATAAACTTAAATTCTATGATGCAAACTATTCTGTGTCCCATGGGTATCAAATATATTTTGCTAAGTATTATAATGTTCGAATTGTTATAATTTGTGAGAAAAGAAATGAAGACAACCATACCCCTTTCAGATTGCATGCTTCTTGGATGTACATGGAAAGGTCATTACAAATCAAACCTATGACTAGGATCCATAAATGCTATAGGTTATTCACATTTAGTTCAATTGTGTCTCCTGAATGGATTGGGAGACATTACATGACTGAGATTGCAAACAAGCCAAAGATTAAGCTTATGGAAATGATAAATGATATTTAACATACATTTAGATGTGATGTGTTTATTGGCTAATATAGGAGGGACAAATGGGCAAAAGATTTAACTGAAGGAAAGTTAACTGAACATTATGCAATAATATGGAACTACTCCTATGAGCTATTAAGATTAAACCGCGGGTCTACTTCCAAAGCTGGTGTCATCAACAACCCCGAGGGAAAGAGATATTTCCATAGATTTTATATATGTTTTAAGGCTTTAAGTAGTGCATGGAAAAATGATTGGTTTAGATGGATGCTTCTTGAAAGACGAGGTGAAAGGTGAACTGTTGACAACAATTGGAAGGGATGAAAAAAACAACTCTATCTAACAGCTTGGGTTGTCGTAGATGTGGAGAATAAGCCTAATTGGACTTGGTTTTTGAGGCTCATACATAATGATCTAATGTTAGATGGTGGTAGAGGTTTGGTTATCATATCAGATCAACATAAGGTACTATTATTTGCTATGTTTTGTATTAATATAAAATGTACTTATATGCTTCAGTGCTTGCTGGAAGATGTGAAAGAGATTTTGCCACATGTGGAGCACAAACAATGTGCTAGACATATTTATGTAACTTTAGGAAGGCTTACACCAGATTAGCATTCAAAAGACTTTTCTAGGCTTCAACAATGAGTTGCGTAGAAGTAGACTTCAAGAAACATATGGGTGAAATAAAGAAGCCTAGTCCTAGTACATATGAGTATTTGATGTCCAAACAACCTAGAACTTGGTGCAGATTTTACTTTACTCCAGGGTTTACATGTGAAGCAGTTAAGAATAGAATCTAAGAATGCTTCAACTCCATCATAAAAGTAGCTAGGAAAAAGCCTTTTATAACAATGTTTGGGGAGATAAGAATCTACATAATGGATAAGTTTGCTCATATGACTGATAAGTGTAACAAATGGAAATCCAATGTGTGCCCAAATGTGTTGAAAAAAATGAACCTTTGAAGGAAGTATATAAGGTATGTATTACTTAGCCAATTGCATTTGTATTTTATAAATCGATGCTCTTATGTTAATGTTATAAAATTTATGTGCCAATTTTAGGTTTTGGATGGTTATTCATAGCCAAGGTTTAGTGTTTGAAGCTAGGTTCAATTATGAAAGTTTCAAGGTAGACTTGGAAGCCAAGACTTGTACATGCATGATTTGGGATCTTTCTAGAATCCCTTGTGTTCATGAAAATGCTTCCATTAACTATATCCGTAAGACAACTGATGAATATGTTACTGAGTGCTTCTCAAAAGATAGGTTTATTGAATGTTACCAAACTAACATAATGCCTGTCAGTGGGAACAATTTGTGGGAACAAAATCCATTCCAAAATCCTTTGTCACCAATAGCTAGGAGAATGCCATGAAGACCTTCCACTAAAAGAAGAAGGCATTCATAACTGTGAGGTGTGGTAATTGCTTTGAATTGGGAAGTTACAAACAAAGTTGCACAAATGAAACAAGGCTAAGAGTTCCACAAGCACCCTAAAGTTGGGTAGGGCAAGAAAAAATCAGGAGGAACATGAAAGTGCCACAACTGAAATTCCAATGAATCAAAATGTAGATCCTAATCAAGCATTTGGTTTTAGGAGAAGTTGATGCTTGAAGAACGGACCACACTTTGAAAGTGATTCTTAGTAACATTATTTTTTTAGAATGTATTACTGTCTTTGTTACATTTTGATGTTTTTTTTCCTGGTTTGCTTTTTTTTTTTTTTTTTTTTTACTTTTATTCTTTAACAATAAATGTAATTCTTAACAATTGTTAACCGTGTTCTATAAGAATTAATGTAAATTTTTGTTTTTTATTCTTCAATTGATGATTCAAGAATTTGTTATTCAACAAGAAGTTTTTAAAGTCATGATCAAGAAATAGGTTCAATAATAATTTTTTTTTATTTTATGGTTCAAGAATATTTTTATTTTTGAATAAACTCATAAACATATTCTGTCAGAATGTTCGAATTAAAAGAATTATAATTTGTAAAATCAGATTTGTAAAATTAATAGAATCTATCATCCCTTAAAATATGTATTTTTTTATTAAATATATATTAATTGACTAAAATACCCTTGTAATTAAATTAGATGGTATTTTTTTAATTAGATTTAATTCATAATATATATTAATCACTTTCTTAAAATAAGTAAAATGATTGACCCACAATCATTCTTATATACATACAATCATTCTTATATACATACAATAATTAGTTAGAATATATATATATATATATATATATATATATATATATATATATATATATATATATATATATATATATACACACACAAACACAAAATTAATTTGACAAATTTGTGGTAAATCAATTGCCTAGCCTGCACGCTTGTTATATTTTCAAAATCCAATAGGTTAAGGCCATCTGGTATGGTAGAGAGAACCACGCTTAAAGGCTAATGTAACACCTCTATCCACACGTGAACACCACCCCCAATGCAGAGTGGGTGTGTTGTGGCGTGACTCCGACCATGGGAGAAGACGACGAAGCTGATTGGTTAGTGCTCTCTTTGCCTGTTCTTCTTTCTATGACCGTTGAAGATTTTTTTAAAGAGTGTATTAGATGTTTTAAATCTGTAGTTGTAGAGTAGAAATAGAGAAAAGAGTTGGACAATGTGTAGGGATGAAGAAGACAACAAAATAAAAGACTTGACAGCTTTGGTCCCTGAAGTCTTGGCTGATTACACCTTCCACCCTAAATCAAATATTTTATGCTTAAATAATGATTTTCAAAAATTACATATCATACCCTTTCAATTATCTGTTTTCAATTTCTAATATAACTTTAAATATTTATTGAATTTTAAAATTATGTTTTTATTTAATTTTAATTTACTTTATATAATTAAAATATTTATTTATGTTTAATAAGTGTGTTTTTATTTAATATAATGTGTTTTTAATTTTAAGGTAATGTGTGTTTTTTATTTAAATTGTGGTTTTATATTGTTTGATATTCAATATAATGTTAAAAAGATAAGAAAGTAAAAAAGAAAAAATTGAGTGGTAACCGTTTCCGATGTTTATTGTGTTGGTGGTGGATTGGTGGTAGAATTGATGCAGTGAATATGTGTCAGTATTTTTTTCGGTGGATTGAGTGTGACCACTCCACACAGACAGTGGGGGAACCAGTAATTTTAATATGGGTGTGTACAAACATTGTCAATATATTATATATAGTTATCCAATATTGGATATTAAAAAACATGTTATCATCCATTTAGTTGGGGTATAATAACATGAAACATGCTTACAAATTATAAATATATATATATATATATATATATATATATATATATATATATATATATATATATATATATATATATATATATATATAAAACAATGTTTTGGGGTACTGGAGTACCCTCAACGACCTATCTAGCTCTGCCACTACCAAGAGCGTAATGATTGAATGTATCAACATCAATCGTATTTTTGCTAATAATTTCACTTCTACCTCTTTGTTAATTCCGCTGACCCAATTCATACCCATTAACCACAATGTCATTTTTTTCTTCACTAATGTAATTCCCATTAAACTCAATCACGAGTCATATAAGTTGCCTTTATTTTTGATTTTTTTTTATTATTATTTATTATTTTTTTAAGCGCAAGTCACACATAAAAAATTATTTTCTATTTTTTCTTTGTTGGTCAACAAGTCTTAAATGCAATTGCTTTTTTCTCTAACCCAATTTTAATTTATGGACTTATCATAGTATTAAAAAAATTTCTTATATATTAAAAAGTTATATTTAAGGGTCCATTTTTATATTTCGTACGATGCCTTTAAAATCAAAGAGATGACCAATCATGACAAGAGTACTAAAATATTATTAATTTTATCAAATGTGACACATATCATTATTTATTATTAATAGGAAGGTGAATATAATTAAACGTGGAATATATTCTATTTTATATAATAGTATTAACTCATATATTACTTATCAGATAGAGATTAACTCATATGGCTATGAATAAAAACAACATAAACTAACAGCATACCAAAAACCTTACTTATGTCACACAAATTCAAATTTTATTAGACAAATTTAAAGTACATATCTCCACATATCCGTCCTCATGGCACTGCCATCAAGACCAATCAGCAAACTTCATAGGCAAAGACATAACCCAAACCAACAATAGGGAAGAAAACAACATAAACCCACAACATACTAAACATTATTTTTGTCATTAAACCTCACATTTTATTCAACAAACCTTAACAGATCTCACCCTACTGCACTGGCAGCAACAGTGACATCAAACTCCGTAGGCAACAAATCCCAACGCAAACTTGGTATCCAGTCAGCTTGAAAAATTGCTAGTCGTATCGCACTTGCCACTGTTGCGCTTGCAGCTGCTGTAAAATGTATCCCTTCTCTGTCATCATGAACACAATTATTAGACGATATATCAAGTGTTTGTATTCAATAAGCTATGTAACAAGAGTGAGGCCGCAAAAAAGATACTGATACTGATACTGATATTCGACGGGCTTTGGAACCGACTTTTGGTTCCAAAATCTGGTTCCCGTTCTTAATTTTATGATTAAGCGTTATTTTTTAATAAAATATTGTTTTTGTCATTGATATAATAAATAAATCAATTTAAATCATTGAATTACCCTTTCTTCAAATTCATGTTCTAACAAAAAGTTAATGTGAGTATGTTACTAGGATGGTTAAGCAAAACTTATGTACATATGGGCTTAATGGGACAATCTCATTTTTCTTATTTTTTCTATTAAGTCGTTTTTTTTAGTAATAAAGAAATACCATATATTAGGTCATGTCCATATGAAGTCCCTAAGATAACAAAAGAAGTAGGAACATACTTGTCTAAACACAGACTAATAAATGAAAAGATAAACTAAAATTTAGGAACAAATAAAACATATATACTTACAGAAAGCTGGTTGTCAACCAGTCAGGTCGTTGTTGAATTAAGTTGAAAAGATCAATAGCCTTTATATTCATTTCTTTGCATAAGCTTAGACAAGCATCAGAGTATATTCCGCACTTTTCGTTTTTACGATTCTCAATACTGGTTTTATAGAAGAACAGTTGTAAGATCAAACGAGAATTGATAATTAGAAGCAAGATTAAATAATTAAAAAAAACACTTATGATAGTAATATATAATCAGCCCAGAACTTCTTTCATCTGTTCCTCGTTCACTGGAGGGGCAGTAAGAAATATTAGGCGTGTGGTCTCTGAAAGGCTCTGGTAAGAAAGAGTTGGTTGTATTAAAATCAATTAACTTACGGATGTATACTAATGTGCGTTTGTATTAATACTAGTAAATGATAATTATATGTTAATATATCAAAATATATTAATTATGTGAAAATTTACCTGTAGATGGGTAGCAATGATCCTCATGTTTTGAACATATTCATCAAGTGGTACATGCGAACTTGGGACGTCTGGATCATAAAGTACTGAATCGTTACCTCCAAAATAAACAATCACCAGAGATGGTTTTACCGGATCATCCTAAAAACGAGAAAAAAAAATTAAAACAAGAATGCTATTTTCAAAAAAAAAAATAATGGGAAATAATAATATGAATTTGTTTTGAAGTTGACAACTAAACCGAAGAAATTACCATTGGGAAAACTTGCTCCACTACTTCACGAGCTTGCCTTGAATTCCAACCAGAATATCCTCGCATGAATACATCTGCCTATATATATCATTTGCAAGTGATCAAAGAGATTTAAATATGTACAGAAATTAACAAATACATGATACAAGTATCGAATAACTAATCACATTTAATGCGTCATAAGATTCTATAAAATAATGTAATTTAGTACTCTTTATAAGGTCATACGATTCTAAACCAACCCCAGATGCCATCTGATCATCCTAATGGATTATATATATATATCAACTTTTTAAGAGATGTGCTGAATTAATGACAAGTTTGAGCCTTAAGTTGTGAGCTACAAATAACTTCCATGCACTCCATCATGGTTTTGAGTTGATTATGAGGTTATTGGGCTAGTTTATAATATTATGGATAATTAAGTGGTTTATAAGAATATAAATATAAGAAATATAAATCAGATTTAAAATCCAACCTTGCGAGCGTAATAGTGTGAAAGATCCGCAGCCCAGCCTTCTTGAAAAAATCCCAATTGAACGATTGAAGAACCGAACAACACAAACTGTGGCCTCGCTGGTCCGACCATTGTTTCAAGCTCTACTAATTAACCTCGGATCACTTCCGCAGGTAACAAGTGTAAAGTGTTGTGTAGTACTGGGGGTATTGCGCTTGGATTTATAGGGTTGAAGTGCAGACCATATGCCACCTAACACCGACTGGTTGAAGAAGTATATTTGTTTTTTGAGCCAAGTCGTATGATTAATTCGATTATAATAAATGATTTTATTTAAAAAATGGATACCCATTTCATCGGTTTGATATTGTATTATGTATATAAAAATAGGGATAGTCGTTGAGAGAAAATAAGAAATGAGAAGTGTATACACAAAATGATCAATAAAATAATCAGTTATTTAATAGAATAATTTTAGGAAAATATATTAATTTGGAAAATAATATGTATTGTCTATTAGAGCTAGACATTATTTATCATTTTGGTTTACAAAATTAATCGTTTTCTAATCAGTACAAGAAAATTCCTTTTTAATGACCAATTATTAGTGACCACCTAAATTACAGTCATTAATATGATCATTTTTTTAACCGGCAAATTTTTTAAATAATACCACTGCTTAGCAAGTTGCTAGACGGACAGGAGAACAACAAAAATACAACTAGCGTTACAACATGATTAATGATCTCACACACAACTTAATGGGCATATACACCATTCAGCCCATACGTAACTATAACTTGTTCTCATATGCTTTAACCAGGTGTGCACTAAGGATTTAACGTCATTAAAATTCTTTAACGGGGAGGTGCTTACATTCTTAAACATCAAGTCGATCACATCTCGATCGATTTCCATAGTAGCCATATCGTACCATAGCAGATACTAATGAAATTATTTCTCCTTTTCCTACATCTTCCCCAGTTTTTAACAAAGTTGATAAGGTCTCTAATAGCATGAAACTGGGGTTGAGAGATGGCACACCACTTGAACACCAACTTCCATACTGTAACCGTCGCAGGACAGTGAAGTAAAATATGTGCAGCATCTTCGATTTCATGTGAGCATAGAAAACATCTCTCTTCTATCCCTAGCACTCCCTTTCTGATTAGTGCATTATTGGACGGAATTCGACCGAGATTAGCTCTCCATACAAAAGCTGAGACCTTGATTGGGATGTCATGTGTCCAAGGAATAATTACATCATTAATCGCCGGTTCCATATTATCTAATTTGGATATGATAAAGCCTACATAGTAGTCCCCATCTTTTGTTAAGGCGCACCTCCATATATCCTTACCTGCTGTTGGGCGAAAGTCTTCAAGGGCAGTTAAGAGCGTATGAAGGCTATGTATCTGATCATCAGTTGTAGGGGGCGATTTCCATTCCCACGTTGGACCTACCAATTGTACCCTCTCCTTAATCGCACATGATTTTCTTCTCTCCAATTGGAGGGGATTTAGCTTTAAAGGGTTCCCCACCACACCATGCGTCCATCCAAAAGAGAGTGTCATCACCTTCTTTAACCTATTTCTTGAAAATATCATTGAAGCTGAGTCCCGCCTTCTATAATTCCTGTATTACCCCTGCAAAGTTATTCCAAATGCTTAGGATAGTTCTTTTTTATAGTCTCTCAGCCAGTTTACCATTTAAATTATGAATACCCATGATTACTCTTCTCTAAAGTGATGTTGTGTTATTCTTCAAACACCACGACCATTTAACTATCATTCCAAGGTTAATAGCACGAAGAGAACCCAATCCCAAACCTCCTTTCTCCTTTGGTGTGATAACTTTTTCCCATGATATTGCAAGGTTAATATCATCATTCAGTGACCATTTATTAAGTTGTCATTGAATTTTTGTAATACTACAAGTTTAGTGACCAATTCTATGATGGTCGTCACTCACCGTTCACCAACCGTAGAAAAAAAGATCATATTTTAATATCATAATTAGTTTAGTGACCGAAAATAATGGTCATTGCATTGGAGACCAAATGAAAAAAAAAAGTGGTCACTTCATTAGAGGCTTACTGACCAAAAATAGTGGTCATTGATTACTCTTCTTTATTCAAACCCACCTAAACATCATGTGGAATAACTGTGACGAAACTATATGGTCATTGAAATACAAAATGAAAAATAGTTCAGTGACCACAAAAGTGATCACTAACTATATATAATTTTTATTTATAGCGCCTAACTTACCAAACCACAAGGGTAAAAATGTAACTTAGGTCTCGTTTGATAGTTTTTGTATGGAAAAGTGTTGTTTGGGAAAGTGTTGTCTAAGAAAGTTTTCTGACTGAGAAAGAAACAATGTTGTTTGATTGTACATCTGATTGACTGTGCTGAATGATGAAAAAAGTAATAATTCAATAAAAAAATAAATTAAAAAAAAGTTATTTAAAAAAATTAATAATCCAATAAATAAAGAAAAATGCGAGGTTTGTTGTATAATTGTCTTTCCAGCCCATTCAGCCAGAAAGATATGATTTTGGGGATTTCTGGGAAAGACATATCTGACCGGGAAAGACCCCTTCTTTTGTGCAAATCAAACAGTCTTTCCGGTCCATTCAACTAGAAAGATCTGTTTGGACCTGGAAAGATGCGTATCGAACGGGGCTTACTCTAAAATAGGAGTAACAATACAAGACACGCAGACCATTACACGTGTAAACGGATGCAAACCAATTTCTCCCATTGTTTTCACTATCATTCTCATTCACCATCTGTAAGCGCTAAAGCTTCCCCAATTTGCAATTCATCATTGCCAAATCAAATTTCTACTACCTAGGGGTTTTTGTCAGCTAAGAGTTTCAAGGATCCGAAAAATGGCAATTTCGGCTATCAACATTGTTTATACCCAATTCATCATGTTATCAACAAAGTCCAAGAAGAATTCATCAAAATCTGTGGTCCTGGTGAAAGCCTTACTGATTACTTACGATAATGTTTGTCCCCACATCTCCTTCCACGGACTGGCACTGTCACCTCCTTCCCCACATCCTCCTCTCTCTTTCTCTCTCTCTCTCTCTCTATATATATATATATATATATATATATATATATATATATATATATATATATATATATATATATATATATCCGGTAAGAAATTTTTTTTGGTAGGAAGGTAAGAAGTTTTTTTTTCTACATATTGTTTTGACGAACAAAATAAATGAATCACTACATGATTCATTTGTAAGATGATTCACAAGAAAAAAATCCCAAAAAAACATCTTTATGATTCATTTTTAAGTAAATTAAGAAAAAATTCATTTTTATGATAATTTTACTGAATAACAACAAAATCATTGTATAAATGAATCATCGAGATGTTTTTTGAGAAATTTTCTTGTTAATCATCTTACAAATGAATCATCTAATGATTCATTTTGTTTGTTCGCGAAAAAAAATATGTAGAAAAAAAACTTCTTACCTTCCTACCAAAAATTTCCTTTTTATTTGATCTCGACTATATATATATATATATATATATATATATATATATATATATATATATATATATATATATATATATATATATATATATATCTTAATCGGTTTTCCCCTTGTGATTTCATACATTTGTGAGATTTTGAAAGAAAGCTACATGGACAGTTGAATGTATGTTCTTGTGATCAACATCTACGGACACAATTCATCATCTCCCCCATTCAATAGAATGTACACAATAATTGTTCGAAGAAATGCTTACATGAATTGGGAGTGCATTTTGAGTATATCTATCTTCCTCTATTCATAATTGGTGAGATCTCTCTCTCTCTCTCTCTCTTCAATTTGTTTTACTCAGTCCAGGTGTAACAAACTCATCCTAATTGTACATTAGTCAAGTTTCTTACCATGTTATATATAATTCATTGGGTAAAGAAATTACAAATTACTGATTCTGTGAAGAAAGTTACAATGTAGAATCTTGGGAAGATGGGCATCTGATTCACATTTGTAGTTCTATGTGAACAAAATTTTTGCATGTTCAAACATCAGATGAACTATAAAAATCAACAAAATGTTGAATAGGCATAGGATCCATTGGATTTGGATCGTATTTTGATAAATTGATTGTGCATGATTAGGACGACATTGTTCCCACATTAAACGGATGATTTGTATGTGCTTGACATGATTAATGAAGCATACAAATGACACTTGTAACCTTTAGCTGCTTCTCTCTTTAATCATTACTATATTCTTCAGTTGTTTACTTGGTTTCTTGTTTGTGGTGTACAGACTTGTTATTGAGTCACATGGTCATGGCCCATGATATGATGGCTGATTTATGGACAGATGGGTACATTCTTGTAATCATAAACTTAAGCGTTGTTGGTCTAAGTGAGACTTAGGTCTGTCAACTATAAGTAATTTAAACTTATGTTGATTTTGTATCTGTTTATAGTTTTCCATTAAATTATGCAGAAGAGGAAGAAGAATCCAAAGGAAATGTCACTTTCTCCTTAAATAATGGACCAGAATATCATGTCTCCATGGTTTCTAGACTTCATCTTGTTGCTTTTCCTCTTTTTTGGATCTCTACTTAGATTGTTGATGCCTAAACAACTTCAAAGATTCATGTATGTAGGTCATAAGTCATAATTTATGTTTTTGTATTATCTCTAAAAAGAATTTCATTGTTTTCTTCATAATTTTTTCAGGTTCTTGGATGCAAATACCAAAATAAATTGCTTGAGATTATCGATTCCATGTAATCACATATGTTTTCTAATTATTTTGTAACATAAACATTTAAAAAATATTTCAATTCAAATATTATTTTTTTACAGTGAATTACCTGATTTTTTGGGTGGCGGTTGTCTTTATCTGATAAAGGGCCATGGAAGAATCCTGAAATCATGAAGGTTTTATTTTTATTTATTTATTTTTATTGTGTTTTATATTTTCTTATATAGTTTTCTTTTAACAGTGAAACAGGACGTGCAAGATAGGTGGTTAAAGTTTAAAACAATGAAAGAAATTTTGTAGCTTATGCTAAGCCTTAATTACCCATGGTTAGTTTTTTTAATCTTGTTAATGCTATTTTCCTAGAAAATGTTGAATTTATTTTTTATTGTTTTGAGCAGCTAAAAAGCGGTGATATGTTGACAGTTGAGTAAAGATCAAAATTTGAAGATATTGCACCCCCGAAAGCAATAATGAATTATTCCCATCTTAGGTTTGCTCCAGTTCGTGGAATTGGTGAACTTTGAATTGTAGATTATTTTATTATATGTATTATTGTTTATTAATTGGGTGTGTTTGTTTGGAAGTGAACTTGGTGATTGGAGGTTACTACTTACTCCTCATGTTCTCATATTTCACATTTCCAGGAACTATTTGGCTATTTGTTAGCAACTTTGTTGTCAATAACTTACTTAAAGCATCTTCCAGGAACTCTAGAGACATATATGGCATTTGAAAAGTTTGTAAAAAACCATTAAGTCTAGAAACATACTCCCCATATGTCAACATGAAAAAGAGCAAGATCGAACAAGATAACTCAATCGGATGCTTGGCCACTTATGGAACAATTGAGCTTCAACGAAATGTTCAAGAAGTGGTTGAGTCAATGGTTGACTGACTTAAAACCTTAAGTCACAAATTAGGTAGACAATTTGTAGCAGATGACTTGAGACTCGACATGTTAGATCACAAGGTTGTCAAGGATATATGGCACAAAAGATTGCATTTTTTTAAGAAAACTTGGTTTTGATAAGGATATTGCTATCTATTTGACTCTATCAAGATTGGATACCAGCCTTGATGCTTTGAAAGAACTCTTCCCTAAATCTTACACAAAGGTGAGACATAACATAAAAGAACATTTGAATTTCTTGATTTAATTTGAATTACTGATTGAATGATTGATTGATTTCAGGAGGGAATAATGTCAATGTATAAGAAGTCAAAGTTTGTTGAATCTGAATATGAGAAGGTGATTGAATACTTCTACATATGTTTATAGATTGATATAATCTTTTTATATTTTCATGGAAAAAAAGTGGCCGAATCCATCTTCTTTGAATATCATGTATAATCCTACTTAATACAAAGGTGAATATATGTGTTTTTACCTTTTAGTCATTTATGTATTATATATTATGGATTTTGTTTAAATTTGAGAACACTTTATGCTTATTATTTTACCTTTTAGTCATTTATGTATTTTATATATGTGAATATATGTGTTTTTACATTTTAGTCATTTAAATATTTCCATACCGATTACTCAAATGAGTTAAATGCAATAAATATCAAGTACAATCAGTGACACTTTTTTTATTGTCACTAAGTTGATATATCAGTGACCACTTTTTATGGTCACTGATTTGTTAAATCAGTGACGGACATATAGTGACGAAATGTGACGATTTGAAGTTTGGTCACTAAATCACTTAGTGACGATTCTTTCCATTGTTAGTGACCATTTCATTTTGGTCACTAATTGACATTTTTTTGTAATAAATTTTGCTCTTATCCAACGTAGAGAAAAAAAACATTTGGTAGCTTTTTATGTTCAAATGCTACTTAAATATTGGAAAACTAATTTAGAGTGTATTTGAAAAGAATGTTAAGTTAGGTTGTTTTTGGTAAAATTATATAGATGAGAGACTATCTGTTAATAATTAAATACTAACATTTATCTATTTTGTTTACCGCTTTTCAGTCATTTTTGGATTATTTTATCTGTTGACAAATTTTCAGTTATTTTTGGAGAGAAAATGATTAATTGTTTTTTCAATTATTTATAAACCATTATAACCTTTCACAAAAAGGTGATTATTTATAAACCATTATAACCTTTCACAAAAAGGTGCAGTCAATGGCTGCTCAACCAATTCAAGGGATATAAATATGAAGTTTGCTGGAATTTTGATCTCTCATCGATGTGGGACACAAAAGTAGAGTTAATATGAAGCAAGAGGATGGTCAAGCTTATATAAAGAGGAGAGTTGGTTGAGTTTCATCCGTGAGCAATGTGAGATACGTCTAAGTAGCTTTCAAAATAAAATGAGTAAAAGGTAAGCAAACATATTCAAACAAAATACCCTTAGTTTGATAACACAACGTTTTTACTGGCCAAGCTCCAACTTGTCTTTATAATCCAAGAAATATGTATATATACATATATAATTAATGAAATAAAATTTAAAATTAGAGGTCTATTAGAATTGGAGGCCCTAAACCTTTACTTAGTTTTGCATATTGTTGGAGTTTTGTGTTATAAATTTGTCTTTTAAGAAATACATATCGAAGTTTTAACACAAGGGAGTTAAATAAGAAAAATATAAATGTATAGACCAATTTATCTCTTTCAATTCCATAACCACGTTAACTGTCAAAATGAAAGGCACAAGTGCACAACTTCATATAGTATCAACTCGTGCATTTAAAAGTACCCATGATTTGCCTTTATGTGAAGAAGTCAAACCTGGAAGAAATTCCAAACGTGGTAGATCTAGCCCATTTTTTTAAGGAGAACTTTTTTTTTTTTCCAACGGAAATCTATTTAATTAATTTTGACACAATATAGTATTAGATCCACGCATAAAACGATATGATATGTTTATCTAGTTGTATCTAATAAGTTAAAATTTGCAATATGATTATCTTGTATAATAATAGAGTAGGTTAGGATAGAACTTTCTAACATTTTTTGTAATATGTTATAACTTGTATAATTCCTGTTATAAAAATAGAACTATTAATGTGGAAAAACAATATATATATATATATATATATATATATATATATATATATATATATATATATATATATATATATATATATATATATATATATATATAATCCTATGTTTTTAATGTGTAATTGGAAAAAATAATAATATTTTTTTTATTACTGTTATAGCCATAATTTTCTCACAGAATTATCATTCTAACTCACTTAACGAGTTTTATTATTATTATTATTATTATTATTATTATTATTATTATTATTATTATTATTATTGTTGTTATTTTTTTTTTACACAATCAGTCTTAAAATTGGTTTAGAGTTCAAACTTAGTCTTTATAGTTTGCAAAAAATTATATCATATGGTTTTTTTAACTTTATTTTTTTGATTTTATATATTTTATTTATTTTCGTTATATATATATATATATATATATATATATATATATATATATATATATATATATATATATATATATATATATATATATATATATATATATATATATATATACCAGTGTTGTAAATATCGGCCTAGGCGGCGCCTAGGCGCTTGGCGGTCTGCAACTAATTACGATTAGGGGTGTTTGGCGGAAATTGGTTATACTCGGTCTCGGCGGTCTTCGGTGGTCCTTGGCGGTCCTCGGCGGTTCTTGGCGCTCCTAGGCGGAAAAGTTTTCAAATTTTTAAATTTTTCAAAATTTCAAATATTACACAAAAATTACCAAAATTTTAAATTTTTAAATTTTTAAATATTCAAAATTTCAAATATTATACCAAATATTTAAAAGTTTCCAATTTTAAAAATTTTAAATATTCAAATACTAATTTTCTTAGGATGTATTAAATTTTAAAATATTTTTATTAGTAATTTAGGGTCTCCGATTAATCCCCGACAAATCGATTAATCGCTTGACCCAGTCAACCGCCGAGCGATTTTTACAACCATGATATATACACACACACTTTATTTAATATCATTTTTTAGCTTTATTTTTAAACAATCTGATTTATTTATTTTCTTTTTTATCTTTTGTTTTTTTTTTGTTTTTTTTTTTTGTTTTTTGTTTTGTTTTGTTTTTTTTTTTTTGTTTTTTGTTTTTTTTTTTTTTTGTCAATTTTAGTTACTTATGATTTTTCTAATCTTTTATTTATTTTGATATAAGTAAATAAACTTGAATTCAATTTAAAATATTATAACAAGTTTTTTTATAGAGACCGACTATTATTATTATTATTATAATTTTTGTTCTTTCTTTTAGTCTATTATTATCAATTGAAAAATATTATCTTGAGTTTAAACTATTGATATCATGTATAAAAATATGATTTAATTTGCAAGTTATATCACACATTGAAACATTAATTTTCAATAAACAAGTTGTTTGTTTTTTTTTCTTTGTAACATAAATATAATAGTACTAAATAGCAAAAAAATATAAAGAAAATAAGTTTCACCGAAATTACAAATATAAATATAATTTTTAAATTTACTTGCATAAAAATAAAAAATTACAGAAACTATAAATTACTAAAATTGTAATATACTCTAATGTGTTACATTTAACTTTTTAAAAAAAATATAATCATAACTTCTTATCTACGCCTCATGTAATTTATTAAAGGCTTGTTACGCCCTACGCAATCCAAAAATCCCAATTTCCACTTCAATTTCAAACAACCATAACTTCTTCGTTTTAGCTCTGTTTTCGGTGTTCTTTATATGTACGAAAAAGTATTGAAGTGCCCCACAGTCCTATCAAATTATTTTTGACTTAAAACATACCAAACTAAAATCCTTAATTCATGAAGGAAGATTGAAGCATCATTTTCTCATTTTACCCTTTGACTCCAAGACACAAACCAAAATCATGGATCACATAACCAAAATTATCCATATCTAGTGGGGTCTAAACCATATTCCCTTGAAGCCTAAGAGCTTTACTTGTTCCATTTGTTATCCATAATCCCAAAATAAGAACTTCTCAAAACAAGATGTTACAATTTCCCCTTACTTAGACTAGATTTCGTCCTTGAAAACCGTCTTGGTTAGGATCTCCGAAACAATGTCAACATATTCCATAAGCTCCCTCTAACCATCTTGACACCAAGGAATCTTATAAAGAAAACTTGAGAGACCACACAGGAACCTACAACTGTCAACCAACAACCCAATAACTTGAAAATGCTCAACCACAACAATTTTCTTTCTCTCCCTAACTGTAAGACCCCACTTCTATAGAAAATCACTCAATCAAATGATTACCCGGTCCCACCCATATGAATCATATAACCATTGGTTCATAAAACATCGTGACACCTTCTATGCACTAAAACTGTAACTTCACGATACTACGCTGATCTTGTCGTCATTCCATCACAGGCCTAAAGACTTACATCCTGTACCGTAGGGTCCTAAATATACAAAACCATCAAGCAACCGACTTGTAGGAACCCAATCAGCATCCCTCTCAATACTAAACAAACACCACAAGAGCCATACCCTTCTATAACACACCATTCCTATCACAAAACATGTTACGACCAACGCAAAATCAAACGAAAGCATGGTCACACACAACCAGAGAAAAAGATAGGTTGTTGTACTCTTGTTCTAATTCAAAGGCTATAACCCAAAACTAACCCTATTAGATATATTGTGTTCATTTTTCCTCATGACCTTACCTAAAGTGAAGTACCAGTAGATCTAATGAAATGAAGAACCTAAATCGTTAACAGAAAGATCCTCATAATTGACTGAAACAAGGAACTACCCCTTGACTGAAACTGAATGGATTCCACCAATATGTAACTATCTCGAAAGAACTTTCAAAGTTATCCAAAAATGATGCTAAAATGCTAGTCAGATCAATCCAAATATCAACCCTATCAATATCACATGCCAAAATTAGATTATGCGTAGATCCAAAGCCACGCCTGAAGAACTAAACAATACTGCCCCAACATCCGAACTTCCATTTTTTTGCTAAACTCAAACCTACTATGGACAATAATTCCACAACCAACAATTGGGGGTAAACATACCCAGAAGCCAAACTATGCAACATATAGAATTTGATGATAGGTTGGCATATCCATTGAATCTCCACTGATACAATTCAAAACTTTCGAAGAACCTTGTCTATTGACGATGAAAAAAGACCAACTATCGAGAATGCATTGACGACTACTCCACTGATCAAATACACTATTGAACAAAGCCCATGTGGAACTAAACATACCAAAATATGAAGTTGATTGACAGATCATCAACTGCTCACCCAAGAGTATAGATAGCAATTTACAAAACGACCTAACAGTCCATCAATAACCGATACTCAACCTGAGTGACCAAATGCCTCATGAAATGAAACCACTGGATTCAACGAGCTCCTTATCTAATAGCTTCCTACTGTGAAGACAATTCATGCATTTCCAAGCTGTAACATCCCCAAATTCACGGTCATTTTAAAAAAAATTATTTATGCTTATTTAAAAATAAGAGTATCCATTTTAAAGAAATTATGTTGTAGAATTTGTTTCCCAGAAAACATGATAAGTATATTATCAAAGAATTTCCGAAGAAATGTATTTTGTTTATATTAATACTTTGGGATGTCATTGTCAATACATAAACATACCTTACATTCTTTTACACTAATGATTACATCTCCTTTAATCTCTCAGTGTAATGTGACTTCGTACCGATACTTGTAAAACAAATAAAATGAGTGGGTTAGGTTAGAATACATGGAAAGTACACAGGGATTTCAATCCCACAATGTTATATATATATATATATATATATATATATATATATATATATATATATATTTATATTTATATATATATATATATATATATATATATATATATATATATATATATATATATATATATATCTCTTTTAGAACTCACAATATATACAATTTCACTTCATATAAGTAATTTTACCCCACCCCGTTGACCCTCACAACGACATGATCTATACTCTTGGATTTAAAATTAACATTTTTACCTAATCCATACTCCCAAATCTGGTATGTATAATTCATGCTCTCAGATTAATAACTATGTTCATTCCATACACTCGGACTAAGGACAATTGACTATGTCTAATCTATGCTTCCAGATTAATGACAAATAACTATGTCATCTCCATACTCTCATACTAAGGAAAAAAGAATATGTCTAATCCGTGCTCTCGGATCAATAGAAAATATTAAAGTTTGGCCCACCGTGTATATCTCACCCACACTCATAAGGAGAAACTACCCGATATCCATCTCAATTAATTTAGGTTTGTATTGTATCCTAAATCATCATATATTATCATATATATGCTCTTAACACGTATTTCAGGCAATGAAAAATATTTCACACACAAACATATATTTAATACTTTAATAACTACTTGTATTAAAATCATGTTCTTGAAAGGGACTATGCACTCACTTGTTAAAGTGATAACTCTAAACTCGGGCATCGCTTCACTTCTAATAATTTTATTTTTCTTCGACGAAACCTAGTATCATTACCACTAGATTTTAGTCTAATATTTATTGCGACTAATTCTTAGTCTAGAATTATGAGCGAGATTGTTTTATAAGTGTTAAACAATACTTTTCAACTACTATGTACAGGGGCCAGACATTAAACACCAGAGGGCATGACCATTTTGGCATTTAAGCTATTCTGAAATCCAACAACCCTATGCAGCCCTTCAAACCAGATTCCCCATACCGCAAGTAGTTAAAAGATATTATAATAACACTTTGTATATTATATTTTATAATACATATATTGTTTTAAAGTTCATAATAACGATATTGAACTTAACATAAGCTATACTTAAAGTAGGGTAAGCATAACTCACTTACTAGGAGGTTTGGCTAGGAACCGGGCTCTACGGGTGTAACACCCTAAATCCTGTATGAGAATTTAAGAGTTATAATGCACTTTTGGGAACCTAATCGACAAGTTGGTTGGTTCTGACTCGTCGTGTAGGGGCTTAGCTAGACACACGTGTTTTGAAGCCCACTCATCGAGTTAGGGGGGTCTGGACTTAACGGGTTGAGTCTGTATTGAGAAAACCCTAATTTTAGGGCTTGAACCCTATTTAAAGGCCCTTAATCCCTTATTTTCGCCTCCCTTGCCATTTGGACACACTTAAAGAAACCCTAAACTAGCTATAGTCATTTTGAGAGAGAGAAAGGCTAAAGATCTTGTGTTCAAGTGCATTTTTAGAAGGGGAATGAAGAGCAAACAGGTTTGGAATGAGAAGAAGCTTTGGGTCCAGTGTTCTTTCGGTCTAGCTATCAATTGGAGGTAAAAATCTATCTCCTTGATCATTCCTTTTGTTAGATCTCTTTCTAAAAAGTATTAGGGCTTTATTCCATCCATTTTTTGGTTTGGAGTTGTTTAGTTTGTCATGGGAGTTGAGATTACATATCTAAGCTATATGAGTCCCTATAAGCCCAAAGATTCAAGATTTATTAAGCTTTAGGCAAGTGTTCAAGCATAAAGACCTTTATGGAGCATGTTGTGGCATTTTGAGCCTATATGACATGCATGAACGTAAAGCTTGTAGCTTTACATGATGATTCACCCTTGGGAGGATAGATCTAGAGTATGAGACCTTATTTCTATCCAAAATCATTTGAATGAGAAATTAGAGAGATTCCACACGTGATTTATTGAGTCTCCAGTTTCCATCAAACTCATTAGGAGGTTGTTGTTGATTGATGCATCTAGAAGCTTGATTTCTCATGGTGGTGGGACCCATATTGGTTTTCTCACTCGTTAGAGAGATTTCCATACGCTGAGATGGTAAGTTCAATGAAAGTTTAATAAAAATTTTACCATCTTCGAGTCCCATAGTCAATGTCAGATGTTATGGATTGTCACATCCTTACTGTTAAAAGACTTTTTTTCTCAAGTTCCATAATTGAATTGTAGGTCGTGTCGTGTTTCTTGAAAAAGGAGGTGATGCTCAAGAGGATAGAGCGGAAATTAAGGGTGTCGGTTATTACTAAAGGATGAAAGGCAAACTATGAAGTTTGTTATTGATTGTTGTTGCGATCTTAATTTAACATTTAGATGATGGTCTCTTTATTTTTGCTTACATTTCTTGTTTCTTGACATTGTGAATTAGTGAGAGAAAGTGTACACAAAGTTGGGAAGAAAACAGGCATAGCAAAATGACACATTACTTTGCGAAGATTTTTTAGACTTTTGAGGAGTTGATTGAAGAGAGGTTAAAGATGAGCAGATCCAAGCATGATGATGTATTGGACGTATGTCTGAAAATCAATAAAGAGAATCCAGATGAGATCAATCAAGCACACATCAAAAGTTTATTTTTGGTACGTAAATTATTTAATTTTCTTGTATTTCAAATATAGGGTCAAATACTTATATACTAACATGGATTATATTTTCTCACATGCATATTCATGTATATCATCTGGTCTTCATATTTTTACCATTAATGAAATAGGATTTTTGTTAAAAACAAATAATCGGATGGTGCATTACTTATCAGCTAAATTCATTGCTAACATTCACTGTAAGTTCCTTTTTCACATAGCTTTTCAAATGCAAATTTCTTTCACTTTGATCTTTTAGGTGATTCATTTTATTCTTTGGTTTGCTAATATTCATTGTAAATTCCTTTTTCACATAGCTTTTCAAATGTTTATATGTTTATGTTATGCGTTTATGTTTATATGTATTTGTTGATATGCTTATGTATACCGGACTTCGGTCCGATGTTAGGCGGGGCCCGATGCCGGGCGAGACATGATGCCATACTGCGGGCGAGACACGATGCCATACTTTGGTCTGATACCAGGCGGGGGCCCGATGTAATGGGCTAGGCCCAAGTTATATGTTATGTGTTTATGTAATTATGTGTATGGTATGTGGTAGTTTAGGGAGACTCACTAAGCTTTGTGCTTACAGTTTTTAGCTTTGGTTTCAAGTACTTTCGCTAGTAAGGGAAAGAGCTCAGGATGACTGCATAGCACACATCATAGCGTTCAGTATGGGATGATTACTCTGATGTTTTGTCATATGATTTTGATATATTATAGTTATTATAATATTTTTTAGATACACAACTTATGATTTTATATGATGAATGATACTTACTGTTTTTATTAATGATTTAAAATGAAATTTTTAGATTGTATTTTGGGGATGTTTCAGAAATGTTATATATGTTATGTGGTGTGGTGGTAACTTAGGGGAACTCACTATGCTTTGGCTTACAGTTTTAGTTGATCGTTTTAGGTACTTCAGATTATCGTGCCAAGGCGAATGCGTGATCGTAGACTTCCCTCGATGATACGATTTTGGACATTTTATGTTATCCTTATCTTGGGAAGATTTATATCTAACATTTGATTTAATATGATTCTGGGTTGAAAACAATGGTTTCTTTTAAATAAAAAATAAAAATTTTATCGTGATTTTTAGGATGTTACATAGAAGCTTTTGGCACAATAAACATTTAAAACATTTTTAAACTTTTTTTCTTCTTAAGGTGGAGTTTGTTGAAGATGCTTTAAAGCCCTTTCTTGTATGACAATGTGTTGTGGGTGTAGCATTCTCTTGAAGTAGTGCATTTGACGGTGTTGTAGTAAAGTAATACTTTCCTTTTCTGCATCATTTTTCCATTGTTGATGCATATTTATTTTTAATGTGAATTACGAAAATATTATGTATTAAGTATTTATAGATGGTTATTAGGACTCCCATTTTGTTTAAGAATGTTTCCTGTATATAAGTGTTATTTGAGAATCATAGAAGATTTTATCAGACTATAACATGAAGTCACTTAAATGCCAGTTTTTATTTATTTTTTCATTTACTTTTTTCTCATTTTACTTGGTATTTTCATCCATATAACATATTTTCTTATAGTCGAGTTTCATTTACATATTAAGTTGTGCTCTGTGGTTTTTGCACATATAAGGGTTTCTAACTATATTTCTATTCTTGGTATTCTTATTTTTCTTATGGGAAAAACACACAAAAACCGTATGTATTATATTCGAATGCTTAAAAAAACCCTTATATAATTCTTTGGTACAAATTAACCATCATAGTGGGTAACAGGTAAGTGTTTATAGTGGGTAAAATGGAGGTATAAGGTGGTGAGGTTTATGAGGAAGATGATAAATAGCACTGGGTGTTACGTGTTCTTCATGCAGGAGGTTTTAATATGGTTTGATGGAAGTGGTTTACATGTTCACGGTGATAATAGGTGAAGTCTATGTGGGTTTGAAGTAATATAAGGTGTAAGTGTAATTGTGATTATATTCCCGTAAACCTTCTCCTGTAAGGTGGTGTTGATGAGGTTTTATGAAGAAGATAATGAATAGTATTGGGTGTTATATGTGTTCTTCAGTATTTATTGATCATCCTCTTTGTCTGTAGCTGCAACAAGAAAAACATAAAAATATAACCGAACACCCTCCTTTCTCTGTTTACACCACCTCCTCTATACCGTGACCACCGCAAATACCACTGTTTCACTTTAAGCCAAGACCACCTCAACCACCTCCGAAAACAAAACTGGTTGCAACTCCTTTCAACAACCCAAGCACATCCCTCTGTTAAATCAAACCAAGAGGAAAAGAAAAAGGTTATAGGTTTTTTTTTTTGCTACCTCTCTGAACCACCACATCACTGTTGACTTAATCCAGAAATTTTATATATGTTTTTACTTATTTTGCTGAAAGTTGTGGTCAAAAGTAGGTTTGAATACGTATACAACCATGTTGGCTTTAGTACCGAGTCTAGAGGGTAGTGTGAGTTAGTTTCCGTATTTTTCTGCAGTTGATTAGTTTAAAAGGGTGAAAGTGTATGATTGGTTGTGTGTCTTCTTTTTGTTTTACTGTGAAAGTGAATACTACAGTGAAACTTTTGCCCCATTTTGTCCCTGTCCTCTGTTTTTCTTTATCTCATAAAAGGTCTTCATACCACTTTACGTATTTTCCTGTATTTCCAACATTTGGTATCAGAACACAACCTGGTGCATGCCCAAGTATCAGCCACGAGTGATAGAAATGACAGGGAGCAACAATGGAAAAGATGGGCAGGTTACACTTCATTACCCCACACTGTCAAGAAGCAATTATGCTGCTTGGGCAATAAAGATGAGAGTGTTCATGCAAGCTCAAGGGGTTTGGGAAGCAGTTGAACCCAGAACAACAAATACTATTGTAGAAGTCAAGAATAACAAGATGGCATTGGCTGCCATCTATCAAGGTATACCAAAAGATTTACTATTGGCGTTAGCATAGAAGCAATCAGCCAAAGAAGCTTGGGAGGCCTTGAAGGTGATGTTCATGGGGGAGGAGCGAGTGAAGACAGCAAGGATTCAAACCTTAAAAGCAGAATTTGAGGCTTTGAACATGAAAGAGTTGGAGGTTGTTGATGAGTTCGCTGTGAAAGTGAGCAACATTGTGAGCACAATGCGCCCCTTGGGAGATACAGTAGAAGAATCGTATATGGTGAAAAAAATGCTAAGGGCGGTGCCATCCAAGTTCTTACAGATTGCTTTAACTCTTGAGCAGTTTGGAGACTTGGATGTGATGACAGTCGATGAGGTAGTAGGGAGATTGAAAGCTCAGAAAGAACGTATGAAGGGCCACGTTGAAAGTGAAGAAAGAAAACTTCTTCTCACTCATCAAGAGTGGACAGAAAGAAACAAGATGAAAAATAAAGAAGACTCCAAGAACAAAGGAAATTGTGGAGGTTGTAGTGGGTCAAGAGGAAGAGGCAGAGGTCGTGGAAGAGGTACCAACAGTAACCGCGGTGGTCATGGCGGTCGTGGTTCTCACCAACAGAAAATCTGTGAACCATCTGAAAGAAAAGACAAGAGAAAAGTGCAATGTTACAATTGCCAAGACTTTGGTCATTATGCGGCTGAATGTAGAAATCCAAGGCGTGAAAGAAACCAAGATTTAAACTTGGCTCAAGAGCATATCAACGAACCAACCTAACTATTATCGGTTCTTGATAAAATTGTTGAATTCCATTTAAATGAAGAGAATGTGAATCCGCGGTTAAAGACAGGTGATATGAAGCGAGCCAAACAAATTTGTGGTATCTAGATACAGGAGCTAGGAATCACATGACCGGAGACAGGAACAAGTTTCTTGATCTCAATCAAATGATACAGGGCTCAGTCAGTTTTGGAAATGGATCAAAAGTAAGAATTGGAGGGAAAGGCTCGATTATCTTTCAGTGCAAGAATGGTGAACAGAGAAAGCTCCAAGAAGTATACTATATACCAGACTTATGCTCTAATATAAGAAGTCTTGGTCATTTGGTAGAAGGAGGAGATCAGATTCGAATAAAGGACCCATTTTTATAGGTTAATGATGTTGCTGGAAAGTTGCTTATGAAGGTACAAAGATCTCAAAACCGACTTTATAAGATTACACTGAATGAAGTAAGATCAGGATGCTTGCTTGGTGAGATAATGGAGCCAATATGGCTCTGTGAAGACTGTATCGTAGGGAAGAAAACAAGTAAACTCTATCCAATGAAGACTTCTTATAAGTCAAAAAAGAAAGTTGAATTGATACATGGAGATCTATGTGGGCCCATCACACCTCCTACACCCTCCGGGAACAAGTATTTCATGTTGTTGGTCGACGATTATACAAGAGCCATGTGGGTCTATTTGATGAAGACCAAAGATGAAGCGTTCCATATTTTTAAGAACTTCACAACAACAGTAAAGAATGAAACAGGTGACAGAATGAAAGTATTCCGTACAGACCGAGGAGGGGAGTTCCTTTCGAACCAGTTCACCACGTATTGTGAGGAGAGTGGACTCAAGAGAAATTTCACAACACCATTCTCTCCACAACAGAACGGTGTTGTGGAGAGAAGAAACAGAATAGTCTTGAAGATGGTGAGATGCAATTTGAAGACGATGAAGGTACCAAATGTGTTGTGGGGAGAAGCGGTCAGTCACGTAGTGTATACTTTGAGCAAAGTAAACACAAAACCACTTAAGGAGGCCACACCATACGAATTGTGAACTGGAAAAAAGCCATGTGTAGAACATCTTAGGGTGTTTGGTTGTGTTGGTCATGTGAAGATTGCCAAGAGACATCTAAAGAAGTTAGAAGACAGAAGTAAGAAGATGGTTCATCTTGGAGTGGAGAAGGGGACAAAGGCGTACAGACTACTAGACCCAGATACAGAGTTAATCTGTGTGAGTAAATATGTGCTATTTGAAGAAAATAAAGAATGGGAGTGGGAAAAGGTAGTCAAGATAAAAGAAATACTAGGTATGAGCTTTACACTGGAAGGTTACGAAGTAAATGATTTAGATGAGGTTGGATCAATAATCACTCTTGAAGAAGATGGGCTGCCACAGTTTAATGATATGTGGACTGAAAGTGGGCTTGAGACTAATACACCTCAGATGGACTGTCACACAAACCCACATGATAGCCCATATACCGATTCCTTTAGACCGACTAGGTGTCCATCGCAACAACAATTGACGTCGAAGCAACAATCGATGTCACCAGCGACCCCAATTTCTTCTTTCGGTTCTTCAAGTACGACGTCAAGCTCCACTGGTGGTGGCACTCCTAAGCGATTTCGACTACTAACTGACCTGTATGGAAACATCGAGCGATTGTTGCTGGTTCACGATGAGGAAGAACCCACCTCATACGCAGAGGCAAGAAAGCGACCAGAGTGGGTTGAAGTAATGAAGACAGAGCTCAATTCAATTGAAAAAAATCAAACATGGGACTTGGTTGAACTTCCAAAAGGACGAAAAGCTATTGGATTGAAGTGGGTATTTAAGGTAAAAAGTGACCCAAATGGAAGAATTTTGAAGCACAAAGCAAGATTGGTGGCATGTGGTTATGTTCAAAAACCGGGAATCGATTACGAAGATGTTTTTGCACCGGTTTCCAGATTTGAGACGGTGCGTGTTTTGCTTGCCCTTGCAGGAACTCACGGATGGCTTGTACATCATTTAGATGTTAAGTCAGCTTTCATGAATGGAAAATCTGGAGGAAGAAGTGTATGTATGACAGCCTGAAGGCTTTAAGAAACCAGATCAAAAGCACAAAGTTGACAAGCTCTCAAAAGCTCTTAATGGGCTTAAGCAAGCGCCCAGAGCTTGGAATTTTTGTTTGGACAAGTACCTGAAGGATTTGGAGTTCAAAAGGTTCTCTCAAGAGTATTCATTGTATACTCGAAACAAGAAAGAGAAAGTCTTGATAGTAGCTGCGTATCTAGACGATTTGCTGGTAACAGGAGATTGCAAGTCAAAAATAACAAGCTTCAAGACACAAATGAACAAATAGTTTGAGATGAGTGTCTTGGGTCTTCTATCTCACTACCTGGGAATAGAGGTGAATCAGTTTGAAGGTGGGATCACCTTAAAGCAGGAGGCATATGCAAGAAATATTCTTGCAAAAACAAGAATGGAAGACTGCAACCCCACCAAGTGCCCAATTGATCAGAAAGTGCAGTTGAGAAAAGATGAAGATGGTGATTTGGTCAACCAAACTGAGTACAGAAACATTGTGGTAAGCCTGCGATATTTAACATGTACTCGTCCAGATCTTTCATTTGCAATTGGTGTTGTAAGCCGATTCACGGAAAAACCAACTGAAAAACACCTCCAGTTAGTAAAGGGTATCATAAGGTATGTGATTGGTACCTTAGACTATGGTCACATTTATTCAAAAGGTGAGAAAGAAATCAAGATTGATGGCTATTCAGACATTGATTTGGTGATGGATGTAGATGATAGGAAAAGCATATGTGGTGTGGCATTCTACATCAATGATAATCTAGTTACATAGGTATATAAAAAACAACGAAGTGTTGCTCTATCTTTATGTGAAGTGGAATTTATGGAAGCCACAATGGGTACATGTCAAGTTATTTGGATAAGGCACCTACTCACTGAAATAACCAGACAAACAATAGCACCTGCAACTCTTCACATTGATAACAAGTCAGCCTTAGACCTCATGAAAAACTTGGTCTTTCACGGGAGAAGCAAGCACATTGACATAAAATTCCACTTCATTAGAGAATGTGTGGAAAATGGTGAAGTAAAGGTGACTCATGTTTGCAGCAAGGAGAAAAGGGCAGACATTCTTACAAAAGTGATGGGAAAATTAATGCATAAAGAGATGAGGGAGCTGACTGGAGTCAAGCAGGTGACCAATTTTGTATTATGGGGGATATTGTTGACTTAATCCAGAAATTTTATATATGTTTTTATTTATTTTGCTCAAAGTTGTGGTCAAAAGTAGGTTTGAATAAGTATACAACCATGTTGGCTTTAGTACCGAGTCTAGAGGGTAGTGTGAGTTAGTTTCCTTATTTTTCTGCAGTTGATTAGTTTAAAAGGGTGAAAGTGTACGATTGGTTGTGAGTCTTCTTTTTGTTTACTGTGAAAGTGAATAATACAATGCAGCTTTGCCCATTTTGTCCTTGTCCTCTATTTTGCTTTATCTCATAAAAGGTCTTCATACCACTTTAAGTCTTTTCCTGTATTTCCAACAATCACCTCTCTGCTGCCATCGTGAATTAAAAAGAAAAAGGAAGAGGAAAATAAAACTGAACAGTAAAGAAAAATCAAATCAGGAACCAACAACTTACACCCTCTATTTACCTGTTTAACCTGCAACAACATAAAAAGGAAAGAAACATTTACCTGCTGCTTTTCGTCCTTTTTGTTCCAAACACCACCACCATCAAGACTTGCTGCTACTCTTTGTTTTTGTTCCAAACATCACAACCATTGAGACGTGCTGCTGCTCTTCATTTTTTTTGTTAAAAATAACATCACTATCAAGACCTTAAGCCATTTGCTGCTTCGTTTTCAATTTCCAGCATCCACCATCGAGATTGAAAGAAAAAGAATCAACACGGTTCATCATCCCCATCGAGAACCTGCAACAGCACAAAAAATTCTCGTTTTTTTATTAAATCCGAGAAACACCATTACCTGTTTCTGCTTCTGCTTAAATCCGAAAAACCGAGAACCTAACTCTCTTTCCAGAACCATCGACACCACAACTGCAAGAAACATCTCCAATAATCACCTTCAACCATCACCACGAAATCAACAATCGGTTAACCACCGTCACCTACTCAAAACATCACATGTGGAACCCGAGAACCAAATCAAAAACCGAATTGAAATATAAATCAGAATCAAAATCAAAATCAAAATTGAAAAAGTGTTGGGCTAAAGAGGGTCTTTTTTACATAAATGAATTTTGTTATAGGTTAAAAAGGAGGCCGATTTACTAAAGGGAAATCCACATCGATTGCTGAGAACATGTAGTAAAGGGTTACCGGATAAAGAAGGTATTTTAAACGGTTTTAGAAATAATAATGGTTAATTTCCACAAAAACATTAGAGAAATTAAATTTCTCCTACTTTTGTTTCTACAAATTCTCCTACCCAATTAAATCAAAACATGTGTCATATTAATATACTAAAATTTCATTAAATGGACATTAAATGTTACACATGTCACTATTTAATTGGGTATGAGGATTTGTAGGAACAAAAAATAGGAGGATATTTAATTTCTCAAAACATTATATAGGGGTTATTTTAAGTATTAGGGTATAATACATAGGGTTTTTTTTTTTTTTTTTTTTTTTTTTTTTTTTTTTTTGAGTTTTCCCTTTTCTTATTTTGATCATCATATCTATAATTACACCTGACAAATCCAGACACGATATATGAATCTATGAGTGACACGACACAATTACATCTTAAAATTTGAGATAACGCTTATTTCTCTTTGTGTATTTATATTGTGTCAAATTTGTGACTGACATATTTTTATGACACGAATTCACGAATTGTTAGGTCTATCTATCATAGTAGAGAACTTAAATATCTTCCTATATTTTCTTTCTACCTATCCTCTTATCCATATTAAATGATGATCAGGGACGGCACTGATGGGGTGCAATGTCTACAACCGCACACGGCGTCGAAAAAAATAACGACCGAGTTTTAGCAAAATTATATATATATATATATATATATATATATATATATATATATATATATATATATATATATATATATATATATATATATATATATATATATAGGTTGTCGTTCAATAAATAACCATAATTAACAAGAAACCAATGAACCATTACCGACCAAGGAAATAGACGCACACTTGTATATTGGATGCACAAATAACAAATTATACAATAAAATCCACCTCTTTACAAAACCAATATATTTATTTTCGTTTAAATTTTTTAGGCCACATTTTAATCGAAAAAACCGAATATACCGTTGTTCACGATTCTTCGTCTTCTTTCCATAGAGATCCATGTTGATATATATAAAAAATGATTTTTTTTTTCGAAAAAACTTATTTCATTTTGTTATTTTTTTCAATATTTAAATTTAATTAAAAAAAACAAAAGCAATTATACCAAAAATGTGAATTTTTTACACTCTATTAATAAACGTCAACACTGATTAAAAAAAAAATTCGATCAGTTCATATTCACAGTGTGAATCTAAACTGTAAATATTTCAATTTATAACATTGACAATGTGAAAAAAAAATCAGTCAGTTTAGATTCACATCGTAAATCTAAACTGTAAATATTTCAATTTGTAACATTCACAATGTGAATTTGACTTACTATTTAAACTCTTTGATCATTCGCAAATTAACTTAGTAAAATTTACATATGAATTGAAATATATTCCATGTAGTTTTTAAATATTTTAACGTTTTCATTACTCATAAATTAGTTTTGTAAAATCAACAAATGGATTTATTCACATTGTTAATATGACTTACTATTATTCACACCATGAGTCTGAACTGATTCACAATGTGAATCTGAACAGGTTCACAATGTGAAACTAAACAAGTTCAAAATATAAATTTGAACTGAAATTTTGATTTTTTTTAAACATCAATATGAATTTATTCCTAAAGAGTATCAAAAAAATATGAATTTTCATATATTTATTATTTTTTTTCTACAAAAAAATAGACATTAACTTTTCAATAAACAAAGAAAATAAAGTGGGTTTTTTAAAAAAAAGGTTCATTTTTTATATATCAATATAGATATTTATGGAAAGACGACGAAAAATTACGAACAATAGTATATTCGGTTTTTTTTCGATAAAAAATATGGCCTAAAAAATTAAACTAAAAAAGGAAGTCGGTTTTATTATAATCTAGTACATGTGCGTCCATTATAAAAGTCTACAACCCTTCTTTTTGTCGTTGATCATTTTAAAATTTGAAGCTTTGGATCGGTTCCTTGGTTCTTTAATTGATAATTGTTCTCTATTAAACTTATATATATATATATATATATATATATATATATATATATATATATATATATATATATATATATATATGTATATATATACACACACACACATAGGCTTAGGTTATTTTGTTTCTACTAATTATTGTGTGCCAGAAAGCACATATCTGGACCATCGAATGAAATAGAATCAAGGGTCATGATTTGAGGGTCTATGATAGTACAATAGGGTAACATGTACCATATAATCACACAAATTTTAGCATAATGACATTTTAGTTAATTGAGACAAATTTAAAAAAGGAAAAATCAAGATTTATGGGATAAATAATGGCTTTTATCTAAAAAATCTGATTTTTTTTTCAAATTAATTCAATTTCAAACGTAATTTGTAAACATAAACCGATTTTATTGTATCAGAATGGTATACAACTATGAAGATAATATTATAAACACATATTATCAAGACCAATAATTTTTAATGAATACAAATTTTATATAAAACGAAGTTTAATAGTTTAGAATAAGTAATTACATTAATTCTTAAAGAATACAACTATGAACATAAACTACATTCATTCTTGAAATCTCTTGCAAAAAAAAAAAATATTGGCATTCTTGAAAGAATCCTCATTCACTTTCTTGTTTTGTTTGTAGATGTCTTGTGTATGTTTATCCTCTAAGCCACTTCAAAATATACTAGCATTCTATGAGATTGACATTTTGTCAGAATTGTATTGCATGAGAATGATTTTATACAAGAAGCCTCTCCCATCAGATCTTCAAGCCATTTCCATCACAAATTCATTGCCAAATATTTTGTAGTGATACACTTGTAACAACTGCACATTAAACATATAATTAATTAACTCCAATTCTATCAGAATACAACAATAATATTTTTACAAAATAAGCTATTCTTGTAGAATGGTTTTGAATATTCTTAAAGAATTTGTATTATCAAGAATATAGCCAACAAAAAAAAGAAACCATTGTTGGTGCACACTTTACATAAGGCAACATTGGAATCGAAATGTTGTGCATTCCGCAAAAAAGAAATCAAAATAGTAGATTTAAGAAAAATCTTATCTAGAAGAAAGTATTAAGAAAAGGATGAATAAAGGATGTACCCTTTTGCGCTTTCCTGTGACCTTGATCTCACCTCTGTTGGATTTTCTGTAACGTCCGTAGATCAGGGCTAATCAATTAAAAGACGATAAACGTCAAAAACGAATTTTTGATAGAAGATTATTTATAATGAATAACCTTAACTAAGTTTTAGTATATGTCACAAGGTTTCTGTGCATATAAAGAACGCCGAAATCCGAGTTATAACAAAGAAGTTATGACGTGTCGAAGTTTCGCGACAAAACCAGCACGACACTGAATGGCGTAAAAAGTGAATTTATGTTAGATTGATATTTAGCCTTAGTGATCTAAACAAAAGTTGTAGAGTTCGTTAAACCATGAGCGTGCATAAAAAGAACGTCTGAATCTGACTTCGTATGAGGAAGTTATGATTTTTCTTAGTTTCGACTTAGCGGTATGCAGCCCGAATACTCGATTTGAGATCGAGCGGTTTTTAGCCGAAACAATCTAAACGAGAATTGAAGATCTTGTTGATAGTAGTCCAACGGTAAAAAGACAGACGAAACGGACGTCAGATGAAGAAGTTATGAATTTATAACGGAGTTTTCCTATCCCGACCTACTAAAAATAATATATTAAAAATAAAGTTAAAATTAGCCAACGAAGCCTAAATGAAAGTTGTAAAGCATAATCTCACCTACGCGTGGATATATAGAACATCAAAAACGATGCTCATATGCGATAATTATGGATTTTTGAGGATCGTGGCACACATACCAAAGCTTATCTGAAGCGTACGCCCAACGTACTTGGAAATTACACCCAGCGTAATCCCAGACCCAACAACCTATAAATAGAAACCGATATTATCCATTTGCCTTGCCATTTTTCTTCCTTTCTCTCTAATTTTTGCATCGTTTTGCGTGCCAATTATATCCCAAAGCCCCGGTATCATTCGCGAGCCCCGAAACAAGTTCCGAATCCTCGAGGATCCCGAGAAGTGAGATTCCCAAGCCAAAGCTCTGCCCGCGAGAAGCCCGTTTTTTTTGTGAAGATCTTCCAAATCTACCGAAGAATACAACTTTTACAAGCCATAGTGCTGTCTGGTCATCTTCTAATGAAGTGAGTGTATAGTTACTTTCTTCTACCGCATAGATATGAAGTATTTGTTATGAAATACTTGCTATGTGTTTATACTTTGTTTGTTTACTTGAGATTGATGTTGAACAAATGCTTTATACAGGTTTTTAAATAATTTAAATGATATATATGTAATTTATATCTACAAATGTGTTGGGTAGAACATGGGTAGATGAAATAGTTGGTGTGTGATGAAAGATGAGTTTGAGGATGAAACGAAAGATGATATAGAACGTGAGATGAGGGTGACAGGTGAAAAATGAGTGAAATCTTTAGCCAAACGATGGCCCCCGTCATTCAGCAGAGTAGGGATGACAACCACGGGCTATTCTAGACAGTCCAGTGGAACACTAGCAAGCTTGCAACTTGTAGGTGTTGTGGACTTGATGTTCACCGGTGTACTCTAAAAACCCTGGCAGATATAGATTTAGTGCCTCATAATAAAACGATGGTAGCTTTAGATTTAATACAGTGTACATGAACCATGGTAGCTATGGATTTAGTACTGTGTAAATGAACGATGGTAACTATGGATTTAGTCCTATGTACATTAACCTCAGGCAGCAATGGACTTCATGCGAATTCCTTAGGTCAATCCTTAGGAACAAATGAAGGAAGGATAGTCGATTCTTAGGGTAAAACCTTAGGAAATAAAGAAGAAAATGGGGATGGGTAATTGGGTTGATTGTTTGATGATTGAATATAATAATTATATTAGTGTGGGTTGAAAACCCTATATGCTCACCAGGCTCCCAAGCCTGACCCACTCAGTTTTCTTTGTATCACAGGTATCAATACGAAGACATATTTCACTAAGAGATTAAAGGAGATGTAAATCATTAGTGTAAATAAATGTAAGTTCTGTTTATGCTTATGTGTCTGTATCGGAACATGACATCCTGAGATTTTATTATATAATGAAAATACTTTTCTTTAAGAAATGCTTCGATAAATTCTTATCATATTTTGTTTTGGGGATAAATTCTGCAACAATTTTCTTTAAACGATTACTCTGATTTAAAAAAAAAAAAACAAAGCTTAAACAAATCGGTCTTTTCTGGCCGTGAAATTGGGGATGTCACAGTTGGTATCAGAGCATTAGTTTAAGCGAACTAGGAAATTGTAGAATTTCTAGACTTAAACTTAGAATGGTAAGTGAAGATTGTGAGATGTGTGTCTGTTATATTTTTAGACACGACCATTAGTTTATTTTAGAAAAGTTGTGTTGAAGATTATTGTGTTGCGTCTTGGGCCTTTTGTTTTACAACCATATTGGGCTTGTCAATCCATGTTTATCTAGATTAGCCTCCTTTTTCTCAGATAAACTGTTAGGGTTTTAATATAAATATATGCATGCATGTATGCGTATAACAAGAAGTTGTCGTCATTCTCATTGATTATTGTAAACCCTAAAATCCTCTACAGTTGATGTTCTTTATCGAGCTCTTCTGAGGATTGTTTATTAATCATTCGACACCTTTTGATCCATTTGCTTGTTCTTATTGTTTATCTAGTTATTTCTCAACCTGTTTTATAGATCTAATCGATCTTCAAGTTTAATTTTAAACTTATCAATTGGTATCAGAGCAGGAGGCTGTGTAATCGATACACTTCTTTTCTGTGAAAAAGCTTCGATTAGGGTTATTCCGCATTCATTGATATTTATTAAGCCGTCATCTCATAATTGACGTATCTCGATATTTATTGTTTTTGCCCTAATTTGATATATTACAAGTCTGATCTTTGAACAGGTTATTCGATCAATTATGGACGAGTCGCAATCCAATCCCATCAATATTTCAAACAGCATTGGATCAACAATGAAGATTCGCATCCTGTACACCCATGATTATGAAGTATGGGCGAATCACTTTGAAGATTATGTCATAGGATCTGAGGATAATGGATACCTCATCTGGGAAGCAATCATCTCTGGACCTTTTTCTCATTTAGCAACTTCAAGGATTATTAAAACTCAAAAGGAGTATAACGATCTTCTGAAAGATGTTAAAGATGTAGCGCAAGACGAAAAAGTTAAATTTCAGTGCAATATCAAAGCGTTAAGATTGATCAGATTTGCTCTTCAATCCGATACTTTTAGGCTGGTAAGTTCATGCACAACTGCAAAAGAGATATGGGACAGGCTACATGAACTGTACTCTACAGACGAAGATCTTGAACACTCCATTCAAACCTTACTCTTGTCTGAGTTTGGTGAGTTCAAGCAAGGAGCAGAAGAAACGGTGACTCAAACGTTCGATCGCTTTAATCATCTTCTCAGCAAGATGATCAAACATGACATCGAAAGGAAGCTTATTGAACAGAAGGTTACGTTTTTGAACGGACTCAGATCTGAGTGGAGAGCAATTGTGTCCACAGTTAAAGCGCACAAGCAATTCAAATCCTATTCTTTGGAAAAACTGGTGGGAATCCTAAAATCTCAAGAAAATATCGTATTACAGGAGAAAACCGTGGTTTCAAGTCTAGGTTCGTTAGCCCTCCTATCAAAAAGCAAAGTGGTGATAGAGGACGAAGATCTCAACTTGGATGATTATGATCTCATGTCTGAGGACTATGCAATGATGGTGTCAAACCCCAAGAGATTCATCAAGAAGAGATTCCCCACTAACAGGAACCGAAACTGGCAAGGGAGTTATAGCTCTGAAAAGGTCAAAGATGAACCGAAGGCTGAAGAGTCAAAGAAGGAACCGAAGGCTGAAGGAGATCCTGGAGTAAGTTGCTATTATTGTGGAGGAAAGAACCACTATGCAAAAGATTGCGTCCTCAAAAAGATGGCAGAAAAGGATGAGGAAAATGATGAAGAAGCCGCGTTGCTGAAAACGCTTGATGAATTAAGGAAGAAGAAATCTGCTGCTAACCCTCCTATGAATGCTTTAATTGTGCAGGGTTCGGTAGCTGATGATGAGTTCGGTGGCGTGGGGGTCTGGTCAACCGACTCCGAAGATGATGAAGTGAGGAAGCCTTCACATGGAAAGGCTTATGTGGTGAAAGAAGAAAGCAGTGGAGGAAGATGCTTAATGGTGTCCGACGTATCTCAGATGAGGGGATACAACACTGATGGTGGGAACAAAGACCCGAAGGAGAAACAGGACATGTGCTTTACAACAAAACCGCTCAGCGTGCAATTCAACGAGATGGATGAACTAATCAAGAAGGTACAATCCGTGTTTGTCTCATTTAAAGTCCCACAATGCTCATATGAAAAGAATTAAAAAGTGTTAATTCAAGAATCTCTCATCTAGATAGTAGTTTAACTCAAACTCGGGTCACCAATTCTAACCTAACTGACCAATTAAGCAGGGTGTCTTCGAAGAGTGAGGAACGGCGCATGTGGATCGAACTGAAGGAGTCAGAATTAATCAAAATAAAAGATGAAAACATTTATTTGCAAAGAGACAATTTAAAGCTTTTGAAACAGCGAAATGTTTTTTGTTTGATTGCCAAACGTCTTTATGCAAATATTACTCAGCTTCATTTGAATTGTGAAATAGGGCAAAAGATTCATCGCATGATTTTACCCTTTCTTGAGTTTAAGGAAGATGAAATTGATGCTGAAGCATATAATTGTGAGAGTATTATTTCGTCTGAGGATGTTAATCCAACATATATGTATGGACTGGACAAAATAGAATCTTTCATAAAATCCAAGGACCACAAGAACATGCTCAAAAACCTTTTGGATGAAAATGATAAACTGAAGTTAAGAACCGAAACCATACAAAAATTTATTGAATGTCAACTTAAGCTCAGAAAATAAAATTGATGTTGAAAATGCATCTGAGCTTAATGAGGACGATAATATGAGTGAAATTTATGTAGAGGACACAGTTGATTGTTCAGAATTTGTCAAGAACGAACCCGAGAACCACAAAAATCTCATTTCAGAAAATTCTGTGGAGTTCGCTCGGTTGTCCCAACAAAAGTCCCCGATTCTTGTAGAAAAGGCAGTCGTATACCAAAAAGTTAGAACCACTCCAAATCAGGTGTACAAAGTTACAGGTGTAACCGAACATCAGACTGCTGAACTCATAGCTATTGTGAACGAAGACAATGCTGATGGCTGTGACGAGTTCTTCTGGTCAGCTCCCATTGACAATGCTGATGAAACGGTAGGTCTGTCTGAAAGGACTTCATGGAAAAGCAAAGGCAGATACGTACCAGAACCTTTGAATAAACCTGATAGCTTCAACGTGACAAGTACCAGTGGTACAAAAGATGTCCCTCAAGAGAACGAAATTCCTGCAAAAGAAGTCACATCCCCAAGTGAAACTTCATCAGTTCAGAGTGGATCAGCCAACGAAAACCAAAAACATAAAGCCAACATCCGTCATCAACCAAAGCAGATGAGAAATCAAAAACGAGAAAGGAATCAGAGATATAGGAAGAATCTCTCAGAGAGAAAACAATTTTGGCAATCGCAAAATGCCTATTTCTCACATCAAGACAGGAATTTAAAACCAGAGAAAAATCCTGTTGGATCGACAGAGAGCAATGACAACCGGAAGCAGAGGCTCGGTTCTGAGCAAAACAATAACCGAAAGCAGAGGCTCGGTTCTGAGCAAAACAACAACCGAAAGCATAGGTTCGGTTCAGAAAATGATTTCAACCGAAAGTACAGGTTTGGTTCAGAAATCAAAAGAGATCAAAACTCAAGGGTTGGTCCTACTGTTGATCAAAAGCAAAAGAGTCACCCAGAATCTTCAACCAAAAAGTCATACCAATCTGAGCTATCTAATTCTAACTCTTCTAACTCTTCAAAATCCTCTATCTCTTCTCCACCTTTTCCTAAATTCCACTATGTTCCTTCTCAAAAATCTTAGTCATCAGCTGAACAAAAAGGAAAACAGAAGGTTTCAGACGTTGAACCAGAATCAATACCAAAAGCGTCAAATCCAAATAAAATCAAAGTTTTCACCATCAAAAGGAAAAATGAAACAACACTAATAAAAAGAACATATTTGGTTGACATCTCTCTTACTATTCATGTTCCTGTAAAAGGCTCACAAGGACCCAAGATGCTTTGGGTTCGTAAATCTGCTTAATTTTTGCAGGTTATCAGTGACGAGCAGTTTGACGAAGAATGGTACATCGATAGTGGCTGCTCGCGTCACATGACAGGAAGGAAGGAAGAGCTTAGGGAATTCAGATCTCTTTCAGACGGTGGAAATGTCAAGTTCGGGAACAACTCCTTCGGAACCATCAAAGGCTACGAGATGATTACAAATGGTGATTTCACAATCAGGAAGGTTGCATATGTAGAGGGACTACAACATAATCTCATCAGTGTATCTCAGCTTGTTGGAGGTACCGGTCTCAAGGTCTCATTCGATGATGAAGGTTCGGAAATTATTGAAAAGCAGACGAACAAAGTTATTCTCAAATCAGAGCGCAAAGGTGAAATGTTTCCCCTAAATCTCAAACCAATCAAAGGAAACCCAACCATCTGCTTGTTATCCAAAGCACAATCTGAAGAAAGCTGGCTATGGCACCGAAGACTCTCTCATCTCAACTTCAAAGATATCAACAAACTTGTTATTGGAGGTCACGTTAGAGGTCTTCCATTGCTCAAGTATGATAGAGATCATCTGTGTGCTGCATGTGAAATGGGGAAGCAGAGTCGTCAAAGTCATCCATCTATAATAAACACTAAAGTTGTTGAACCACTAGAATTACTTCATATTGAATTATGTGGTCCATCTTCTATCGAAAGCATTGGTGGTAGCAAGTATATTCTTGTTATTGTTGATGAATTTTCACGTTTTACATGAGTGTTCTTTCTGAAACTTAAATCTGAAGCGACTCACAAGCTAAAAGTGTTCATCAAGCAGATTGAAGTACAGCTGAAGAAGGTCATTCGCAACATCAGAAGCGACAATGGGTTGGAGTTCAAAAAAGAGGAATTTGAAGAATTCCTGGAAGAAAAGGGAATCAGTCACAACTTCTCAGCTCCCTACACACCTCAACAGAACGGGATTGTCGAAAGACGAAACCGATCCTTATGTGAAGCTGCCCGAACCATGCTAAGTTTTGCTTCCTTACCTTTATATTTTTGGGCTGATGCTATTTCTGCTGCTTGTTTTACACAGAACAGGTCGTATCTTAACAAGCGCTTCACTCTCACTCCTTATGAGATCATCAACAACAGGTTGCCAAATGTGAAGTTTTTCCATGTGTTTGGTTCCAGGTGTTTCATTTTCAATTCTAAAGAACACCGCAACAAGTTTGATGTCAAAGCTGACGAAGGGATATTTCTGGGCTATTCTCTTACTTCCAAAGCATACAGGGTGTTAAACAAGCGTTCAAGGAAAATAGAAGAAACTTACTACGTGACTTTTGATGATAACTATGTTAAAAAGCTAAAGGCCAACGAAGACACAGCTGGAGAAATCTTTCCTCAAACTGGCCAAGTCACAGCCTCGATCGCTAATCTATTCGAGAATTTCATGGAGCTTTTTGATGAACCAGAGAAGGCCACTCTTTCTGAAGCCAGTGCAACAGACAACAGAGTAGATCACTTGAAGCAACTTGTTGACAATGCTGCAAGAAGAATGAATGAAGAAGAATCAAGTTCAAAAGACTCTCCCCAACACAATGCGTCAGTCGAGGGGGAGTGTCCACCATCAGTCGAGGGGGAGTATCCACCATTAGTCGAGGGGGAGGATCCACCATCATCATCCCAGCCAAGTTCACAAGTTGAGGGGGAGCTAAGGTCTCAACCTTCAACCGAAAGCACATTGCCAACCGACAGCACCTCACCAACCAAAAGTGCCTTACCAACCGAAAGTACCTCACCAACCGAAAGTGCCTCACCATCCGAAAGTGCCTCACCAACCGAAGGTGTATCAACGCCCGAAAGCTCAACACCACAAGAAACCAAAGTAGCTCAAGATTCACAAGACATTCCTGTAAGATCATTTGTCGAGGAGGAGCATGCTGATATGTCATATGACTTCGACAGTCTGTCCGAACCAGAAGAAATGATAAATGTTGAATTAGATCCATCTTTTGATCCAAACTTCCCTCCTCTCACCAAATGGACTAGAGATCATCCTGTCTCTCAAGTTGTTGGTAATGTCTCAGAAACAGTTCTGACTCGATCACAATTCAAGGCAAAACAAGCTTCCTTGTTCTCAAAAGTCGAATTCTGCATGTTTAACTCATTCGTATCAAAAGTTGAACCAAAGATAGTTAACATTGCTCTTGATCACTCCGATTGGGTTCAAGCTATGCAAGACGAACTGAATGAATTTGAAAGGAACAAAGTTTGGCGTCTTATTCCAACTCCTCCAGATGCCTCGGTTGTTGGTCTCAAATGGGTCTTTAGGAACAAACTTGACAAGGAAGGGAACGTTATAAGAAACAAAGCACGTCTGGTCGTAAAAGGATACTGTCAGGAGGAAGGCATTGACTATGAAGAGACTTTCGCTCCCGTAGCTAGGCTGGAATCAGTAAGAATATTTCTCGCCTATGCTGCTCACAAAAACTTTGAGGTTTTTCAAATGGACGTCAAGCGTGCATTTCTCAAAGGCGAACTCGAAGAAACTGTGTATATGGAGCAACCTCCTGGATTCGTGAATGAAAAGTATCCCGATCATTGTTACATTTTGGATAAAGCCGTGTATGGTCTGAAACAAGCACCGAGGGCCTGGTATGAAACGCTGACTAAATTTTTATAGATGTCCAAATTCAAACAAGGTTCGGTTGACCCAACCTTCTTTCGCAAAAAGGAAGGTAACCACCCGATGATCGTTCAAATTTATGTCGATGATATCATCTTTGGCTCAACGAATCCTAGCCTAACAGCTGAATTCAGAAAGCTGATGGAGACTAAATTTGAAATGAGCTCGATGGGTCCCATTAACTTTTTCCTTGGTTTAAATATTAGATAGGGACCTGAAGGCATCTTTATCAACCAGGAAGCTTACACGAAAACTCTCTTAGCAAAATTTGGCATGATGGGAGATTCAAAGGTCAAAGTTCCAATGGCGTTTGGCACTAAACTCACTCCATCCCTGGATAAACCGGCTGTTGATCTTACGCTTTATCGTCAAATGATAGGCTCTCTGATGTATCTTACTGCTAGCAGGCTGGACATAATGTTTTCTATTTGTTACTGTGCTAGGTTTCAGGAAAATCCTAGGGAGCCTCACATGCTTGCAGTGAAGACCATATTAAGATATCTCAAGAGAACTACCTCTTTAGGTCTGTGGTACCCTTCTAACTCAGGCTTCTTCGTTCAAGCCTACTCAGATGCAGACCTTGGTGGATGTGGCCTCGACAGGAAAAGCACCACTGGCGGTTGCCAATTCCTCGATGGGAAGTTGGTTAGCTGACAGTCCAAGAAACAAACGTGCGTATCCTTGTCTACAGATGAAGCAGAATACATTGCCACTGCTTCCTGTACCTCTCAAGTGATTTGGATCCAGAGTCAACTCCGAGACTATGGACTCAATATGAAAAAGATCCCACTATATTGTGACTCTGAAAGTGCAATTAGGATTTGTCATAACCCAGTGCAACACTCCAAGACCAAGCACATAGCACTGAGGTATCACTTCATCAAAGATCACGTGGAAGATGGAAACGTTGAAGTAGACTTTGTTCGAACCACTGATCAGTTGGCCGATGTCTTTACCAAAGCTCTTCCTGAAGCGACTTTCAACAAAATTCTACAAGGCTTAGGTATGATGGTAGGAGAGTCGGTCCGGAATCCTCAAATCTCTAACTAAGATTTAATGGAACCGAAGCAGGCAGACCGCTCGGTCCCTCTCTGCTCTGGAAATTTAATGGAACCGAAGCAGGCAGACCGCTCAATCTCTCTCTGTTCTGGAATTTTAATGACACCGAAATAGACAGACCGCTCGGTCCCTCTCTGTTCTGGAGATTTAATGGAATCGAAATAGACAGACCGCTCGGTCCCTCTCTGTTTTGGAGATTTAATGGAACCGAAATAGACAGACCGCTCGGTCCCTCTCTGTTCTGGAATTTTAATGTCACCGAAATACACAAATCGCTCGGTCTATCTCTACTTCATCATTTTTTTTCTGTTGTACATTTTATCTTTCTGTTTTTATTTCTTTTTCAGAAAAATTTCAAAATCACAAAAACATTTTATCTTTCTGTTTTTATTTCTTTTTTAGAAAAATTTCAAAATCACAAAAACATTTTATCTTTCTGTTTTTTATTTCTTTTTCAGAAAAATTTCAAAATCACAAAAACATTTTATCTTTCTGTTTTTATTTGTTTTTCATAAAAATTTCAAAATCACAAAAACGTTTTATCTTTCTGTTTTTATTTCTTTTTCAGAAAAATTTCAAAATCACAAAAACATTTTATCTTTCTCTTTTAGAAAAATCTTAAAATACAAAAATATTTTCATTTTTATTTTTCTTCAGTTTCTTACTTATTTCCACTACTCGCTAGTTCTGGTTGGTGTAAGCTTTGCACAAGTAAATACAAGTATCACCTTCGATAGTGTTCAAGCAGGTATGTTTCCATTTTCTCTCAAACTAGTTAGAAGTCCCTAGAAGCATGCTGCTGTATGTTGTCACAAGCCTCTATGATCTTGAGTAAGCCTTAATGATTCGATCAATACCTATCGTTTCTTCCCAATCAGGCTATTTTCCAACACTCGGTCTAGAGCTACCTTACTCTTCTCATTTGAGACATGAGTTGCTCTGCTTTGTCACACTTCTATAGCAGAAGGTACATTCGGTTTCTTAACCACCTCCTACAATTCTCCATTTGCCTTCGATTCACTAAAGTAACCATTGATGCTTTTGGTCTTTACCACTGAAGCTTATGGTTACACCACATCTGTGTTTGTGATCTTGGATTCGATTACCACGTTCTAAGTGAAACCCAAAATCCAATACCTAAAATGAATTGACGGTGAGTGATATACTCAAGTTATAACTTGGAAATCTCATTTTGTTTTTGCGTGATCTTTTATGAAATCGTCTTTACCTCAGACATTTCTTCCCAAAAAGGTCCAGTTTATTTTTTTTGAGATTTCTGTTTATCCCATGCTTGTCACAAGATAATTCCCACCTACCTGTTCAACAGATCACATCGGTCTCACAGGTACCTCTGCCAATACTCAGTTTTATGTTGAGACTTGATGTTCGGTTAGAGGACAGCCATCCCACAGCCTATGATCAAAAGATGCCTTTCATTGTTTATTGACAGACAATTGATCGTATTTCTCGGGAAACCACACAAGCACTTCAAGTCTCTCTTGGCTTTGAAGGAAGTGATTCTTGCCCGGAATCCTCCGCCTTATGTCTTCTTCATAGACATCACTCACATCTCAAACACCTTTGATTTATTTCTTTATCTTTCACACTCTTATGCATGGAAATTAATTTTTGCAACATGCTTATTGCTGTTTGGTATGTGGTTTTAAGTTTCAGTTGTAACCAAACAAGGGCACAAGGAATTTCAAACGGTACAAAAATATGATTTGGGCGTGTGCAGTTGATTCGTTCACACCCACGTGTGCTGACGTTTTCCTGGGATACACCATAACATCCAATCGCGCTTTTTCAGGCGACGTTTTGGTTCCATAATCATCACGATTTTCTCTCTCCAGTGAACGGTATAAATAGGGGTGATTGTGTTCTTTGTCATTTACCACACACGTATCTTCTCTCTCTGAAAAAGTTTCCACTGTTCATCTTCTTCTTCGATTCAACAATGGCGACTTCTTCTTCTGCGCACGATCAAACTGCATCTTCATCTTTGCTTTCCATCAAGCCTAATCAGAATATGATTATCGAGATGACTCCTTTTTTGTATGATGCGTACATTCTCCATGTGGTGGAATGTCTGAAATATTCCCCATTGCTGTTGGCTCTCACGCAGGTGGAAGCGGTTCCGATGTCCCTGCTTTCTCAAGTTTACACATCAGCAAGCTATGATAAACACAAAGATCGTATCTACTTCACCATCCATGACAAGAAAACCTCCATCTCCAAAACCAAGTTTTGTTCTCTTTTAGGGCTTGCTGTCGATTCATCCGCCATCTCACCAGATTTTGTCTCGACTGCCCAGCTTTTCTCGATGATGTACGAGATGGGTTATACTGATGTCCTTACGACGATCGCAAAGGTCAAGAAGTCCTGTCTCCCCTCGCAGTGGAATGGCTTGCTTACCCTGTTAATCAAGGGTTTAGCAGAACGCTGTGGTGGTTCTGATACCACGAGCAAAGGATTTCTCACCATTCTCTATGGTCTTTACAATGACATCAACTTAGATTATGGCTCCATAATCTGGTCTCAAGTCGTTCAGAGTCTTAACACCACAACCCGGTACTCTGAGATCTCCTGCGGACGTTTCTGGACGCTCATCACGAAGAAAGCCATGGATTCTCTGGAAATCCCCGTGATGAAGGATGCTCTTCTGGCTTCAATAGCTTCTTTCCATACTTAGAAGATTATTGTCTCCAACCCGAGTAAGTTTCTACATTATGGATTAATTCCTGAATCCATGTACAGGTGTGTCACGCCTCATAGCAAGGTCATGGCCGATTACAGCACCAGAAATCCTTTGCCTCCAAGGGTTCTGACTGACGAACAGAAGGTTGCCTTGGAAGCCCTAGATCAACCCGCAAACCGTGGCAAGCGGGCTGCTAAAAAGGAAAAAGAGGAGAAGAAGGAAACAGAACCGAAAAAGGAGAGAAAGCCGCGATCCTCTAAGAGAAAACCTGATGCAGAAGCACCCTCTCAATCCAAGTCCAAGAAGATTAAGAAGATGGCTAGACGGGCCAAAGGATCCTCTTCTCCTGGATCTGCTCCAAATGAAACATCAGACGCAGAGGCTGCCGCTCCTCATGCTTCACCAAAAGATCCAACTCCTGCTCAGTCTCCTCCAAAACCATCCTCTCCTACAGATACAAATATTCCCTCTCCACCAATATCTCCCAAAGTTACAAAACTACCCACTCCTCCACCTTCTCCTAAAATCCCTACCCCACCCCCATCACTGAAACAGCAGGTTTCACTTTCTGTTCCTACATCTTTGATCCCCACTCCCATCATCACCAAATCCGTTACTACCACCTCTTCCCAACCACCAGTAATAGTCAATGTATCTGATACAGGGGCTACTACTGTGGTTGAAACACCTGTCATTCACATCCCACCATCACCTTCTCCATCCTCAATCTCTGGTGCTACTTTGGGTGGTGATGATGAAGAGTATGATTCTCTTTATTATAGCCCATACCGGATTCCCACTGATACCGATGCAGATACCCCCATTACCAGTCAGCAGCTTTTAGAAATTCATGAAAAACTCGATAGTTTGTTGGCTGATAATAAAGCCTATGGGGGTGTGGTGCTGAAAGCCTTTATCGAGTCTGCAATCAAGACGTATACTGATGCCCTGGATCGCTCCACTGATGCTATTGACAAATCAGCCGCTTCGTGCTCCAAAGCCACAAAGGAAGTCTCTGAGGTTGTTCACATAACTCAGATTTTTCTCGATTCTCTCAAAGCACATGCTGATGCTAATGCGGCCAAGTATCAAACATCTGTGGACTCCTTTTCGGCTACCCTTCAGGGTGAAACCTCCAAGTTTGAGGCTCTGCGTGCTGACCTCAAAACTGAATCCACCTCTTTTCTTCAATCTTTGGATTCACGTTTTGCTTCTCTAGCAGCAGAGAGTACTTTAAAAGAGGATCTTGTCAAGCATCAGGCAACTATTGAACTTCAGAAGATACAACTGGCCCAGGCACAACAAGAAATCTCTTTACTGAAAACTCAGCGGGCTGTTCTTCAAGGTTGTGCTGGTGATGTCAAGAACATGTTGACTAATGTCCTCGAAACTCATGATCCCTTTCTTACCCTTACCATCCGATAGCATCTCCAGGCCAAACTCCTTCCTGCGATTACTATTCTGAGCGAGATGAAGGGTGTCTTAGAGAAGCTTGTTCTTCCGAGACAAGGGGGAGAGGATAGTATACCAAAGACAGACCTGAAGGTTAATTTAGCTTCGGGTTCTGGAAAGCAATTACTTGTTGAGAGCGAGTTAGATACTGATGAAACTATTGATGAAGCTCTTCAACGAAAGAAAAGAGATAAAGAGCTGGATGAGACACTGAAAATTGCTCGAGAGGCAGAGGCCAAAGAAAGAAGAATCAAGGAGGATGAGGATGCTTTAAAGGCTAAGAAGACTCTGTTCCCAGAATGGGATAGAGACACAATCATTAATCAAGCGATTGAGTTTCCCTCCATGTATTGGTTGGAACCGATTGCATCTTTTGAGTGTGAGAATACCAAAGACTTGCAGTTTGACATGCCGATCACACGAAAGGCTTTTACATTTCATTGCTTCGATGTCACTGCTGATGTCCCTCATCTAAACTTGAATGTTGACAAAGAATTGATAGATTTTTATTTGAAGTATGGTCAACCACAGTACTTGACATGGAGTGCACAGAAGATTGTAAAGGTCAAGGTACTGAAACCAACACAGGCTGGGAAATTTGTGAACGTTAACTTCAAAGTCAACAGAGGAACGGCCAACACAGAACATTTTATTTCTCTGGCAGATCTTCCCAGTCTGAATCCTCATGATTGGATTCTGCTATACAACATTCTTCTCTCAAATCAAAGAGAGTATGAACCGATTCTTAAACATCTCAAAAGAATGTTGGCTTCCTATATCCATGAGCTTACCATTATGGATAAGGAAATAGCAAAAATAATGAACAAGAAACCGACCGTCAAGCCTACTTCCAAGACAGGAGATGTGCACAAAATGAAGTTAGGGCAAATTGACTCTTCAAATATGATGGTCATGTTCACAAGGGGCGATAAGCACAAGTTTCTGTTTGCTTTGGTAGACAAGCATCTGTTTTCAACAGATTGCCTGGAGCATATCATAAACATCATTCACCGATGCAAGCAGAACTCTACAGCAGACAAGAAGAATTTTACAGATATGCTTCGGTGGTATATCACTTTCAGGCATCACATTCTGGCCATTATACCGAGGATATTTGAAACGGTGAAGAAACCATCTGCTGTTAAAAGGGAATGAAGCCTCTGTGCCAAAGACGCAAAGGGGGAGATTGTTGAAGATTATTTTGTTGCGTCTTGGGCCTTTTGTTTTACAACCGGATTGGGCTTGTCAATCCATGTTTATCTAGATTAGCCTCCTTTTTCTTAGATAAACTGTTAGGGTTTTAATATAAATATATGCATGCATGTATGCGTATAACAAGAAGTTGTCGTCATTCTCATTGATTATTGTAAACCCTAAAATCCTCTACAGTTGATGTTCTTTATCGAGCTCTTCTAAGGATTGTTTATTAATCATTCGACACCTTTTGATCCATTTGCTTGTTCTTATTGTTTATCTGGTTATTTCTCAACCTGTTTTATAGATCTAATCGATCTTCAAGTTTAATTTTAAACTTATCAAGTTGCCTAAAATTCTTTTTGTGCTAAATGTTATATGTTGCTATATATGATATTATTTGTTCGGATCTATGGTTTGTTGCCAACAGGATCGGGAAACCTTATGTGTTTAGGATTCTAAGAGTGCGTCTACAATATTAGAGCGAGCATGAAAACATTTTGGAGTTATAAGGATGATTTAAATATCTATCTTGAATGAGGATCTAAATTCACCTTATTCGGCGTTTAGATCAAAATGGCAAGCGCACAAAGCGGAATGGAAAATGATACATCGCAGCCTGAGTCACAAGGGATTAGGAGTGCACCAGAAATAATAGATGCACCCGAGCCAATCACGATGGCAGGAGTATACAAAATGGTGCGGATGATGTTGGATCAACAGATGAAAGAAACAAGGTGTTTACTTCAACAAAGTAAGGACGAACTTGTTGTGCCAGTACGCCAGGCACCTACTCTTGAGGCAACTATCTGGGTTGCTAAGTCAGTTGAAGAAATGATCAACGACAGGACCACTGACATGGTTGAAATTGGAAAAAAGAGGAAATTTGAGGAGCCTTCGAGGCCCAACAAAAGCAACATGTTCTCGAAGTCTAGCAAAAAAGGAAGTAAGGAGAAATGGTGCAGGAAATGCAAAAAGAAAAACCCTGGAAATTGTGGCGAAGAGGTGACATGTTTTAAGTATGGAAAGCATGGGCATTACGCCAACGAATGTACATTCATCGAAAGGGTATGTTACGAATGTAATGAGGCAGGTCACTTCAAGCAGGATTTCCCAAAGAGGGAAGAAGCTACAAAGCCAAAGGTACCGCTGAAGCATTATGAGAGATACGATGAAGAGGTGACTTGCTACAAATGTGGAAGGAAAGGCCATTACGCCAACAAGTGCACATCCGCCAAGAAGGTATGCTACGGATGTAATAAAGAAGGGCACTTTTCTAGAAATTGCCCAAAGAAGAATGAACCAGCAAAGCCAAAGGCATTCCACATGATCCTCGATGAAGCAGAAATCAAACGCGAGGATTAAAGGATGAAGACTTCATATCTATATATAAAGTCTGTATCAGGAAGTGTTGCCTATTATAGGCGTAGTGTAGGGTGAACCTGAACCTTTGTGTGATCGTTTCAAGAAATAATATAAACTTCAGTTTTGCTATCTGATGTGTTGTATGATTGTGTGATTTTCTTGTATGGTGACTTGGTCGACTACGGGATAATACTTGGGACGAGTATGAGTAGGTGTGAAAGGTAGTAGATGCATATACTACCGGAAGCACAGGACTCGCACTTGGATCAGGAAAAGTCACAACATTACCAAGAAGCTAGTGATTTATTCCATTTTATTCGAGTATGCCATTACCCTTGGTTCGGTAATGACTAGTAAGATGGTTGTTATTCCGACCCTAGTGGTCATATCAAATTGAGTCCGACTACGGTGAGTATTTTACGTGGTTCAAAGAACCAATTTCGAGGTAACATCTGACATAAGTCAGAAGGTTGAAATTAATACGATCGATTGTATCACGCTCGTTCTTAATGAAGTTTGTAGCTAGAAATGCTACATGCTGAAATGTGATTATATCACATTAGAATATGAAGGAAGGTATATTCCATTCTAGAATTTAACTCTAAAAGACCTGAGTCTAAGCATTGCATCATGCGATGAGAGGTCATTAGAACATGACCCATCGATCTGTTACAATAGATAAAGGAAAGTACTTATCCTAAGAAGAAGAAGGAATCCTCAATAAGGACCTATTTTTTAACTCGAAGGTTACGATTGAAAGTCCAACATAGTACGAAGAGCAGGTGCAAGATTAAGCATCACGGTGATTACATATGATGGAAGGATGACGTATGGAATCATTATACAAGCCCTATTTTGTTGATGATTCCGGGACGTAATCATCCTAAGGGGGAGTTAATTGTAACGTCCGTAGATCAGGGCTAATCAATTAAGAGACGATAAGCATCAAAAAAGACTTTTTGATAGAAGATTATTTATAATGAATAACCTTAATTAAGTTGTAGTATATGTCACAAGGTTTTGGTGCATTTAAAGAACATCGAAATCCGAGTTATAACGAAGAAGTTATGACCTATCGAAGTTTCGCGACAGAAACGGCACGACACTGAATGACGTAAAAAGTGAATTTACATTAGATTGATATTTAGCCTTAGCGATCTAAACAAAAGTTGTAGATTTTGTTAAACCATGAGCTTGCATAAAAAGAACGTCTGAATCTGACTTCGTATGAGGAAGTTGTGATTTTTCTAAGTTTCGACTTAGCAGTATGCAGCCCGAATACTCAATTTGAGATCAAGCAATTTTTAACCGAAACAATCTAAACGCGAATCGATGATCTTGTTGATAGTAGTCCAACGGTAAAAAGATAGACAAAAACGGACGTCAGATGAAGAAGTTATGAATTTATAACGGAGTTTTCCTGTCCCGGCTTACTAAAAATAATATAATAAAAATAAATTCCAAATTAGCCAACGGAGCCTAAATAAAAGTTGGAAAGCATAATCTCACCTACGTGTGGATATAAAGAACGTCGAAAACAGAGCTCGTATGCGATAGTTATGAATTTTTGAAGATCGTGGCACACATACCAAAGCTTATCCGAAGCGTACGCCCAGCGTAACCAAGATTACGCCTAACGTACTGAGTACGCCCAACGTACTGAGTACACCCAACATACTTGGAAATTACGCCCAACGTAATCCCAGACCCAGCACCTATAAATAGAGACCGAGATCAGCCATTTTCCTTGCCATTTTTCTTCCTTTCTCTTTAAGTTAGCATCGTTTTGTGTGCCAATTATATCCCGAAGCCCCGATATCATTCCCGAGCCCCAAAGCAAGATCTGAAGCCCCGAGGATCCCGAGAAGTGAGATTCCCGAGCCAAAGCTCTGCCCGCGAAAAGCTCGTTTTTTTGTGAAGATCTTCCAGATCTACCGAAGAATACTACTTTTACAAGCCGTAGTGTTGTCTGGTCATCTTCTGATCAAGTGAGTGTATAGTTACTTTCCTCTACCGCATAGATATGAAGTATTTGCTATGAAATACGTTCTATGTGTTTATACATTGTTTGTTTACTTGAGATGGATGTTGAAAAAATGTTTTATACAAGTTTTTAAATAATTTAAATTATATATATGTACTTTATATCTACAAATCTGTTGGGTAGAACATGGGTAAATGAAATAGTTGGTGTGTGATGAAAGATAAGTTTGAGGATGAGACAAAAGATGATATAGATCGTGAGATGAGGGTGATAGGTGAAAAATGAGTGAAACCTTTAGCCAAACGATGGCCCCCGTCATTCAGCAGAGTAGGGATGACAACCACGGGCTATTCTAGACAGTCCAGTGGAACACTAGCAAGCTTGCAACTTGTAGGTGTTGTGGACTTGATGTTCACCGGTGTACTCTAAAAACCCTGGCAGCTATAGATTTAGTGCCTCATAATAAAACGATGGTAGCTATGGATTTAATACATTGTACATGAACCATGGTAGCTATGGATTTAGTACTGTGTAAATGAATGATGGTAACTATGGATTTAGTACTATGTACATTAACCTCAGGTAGCAATGGACTTCATGCGAATTCCTTAGGTCAATCCTTAGGGACGAATGAAGGAAGGATAGTCGATTCTTAAGGTAAAACCTTAAGAAATAAAGAAGAAAATGGGGATGGGTAATTCGGTTGATTGTTTGATGATTGAATATAATAATTATATTATTGTGGGTTGAAAACCCTATATGCTCACCAGGCTCCCAAGCCTGACCCACTCAGTTTTCTTTGTATCACAGGTATCAATACGAAGACATATTTCACTAAGAGATTAAAGGAAATGTAAATCATTAGTGTAAACAAATGTAAGTTCTGTTTATGCTTATGTGTCTGTATCGGAACATGATATCCCAAGATTTTGTTATATAATGAAAATACTTTTCTTTAAGAAATGCTTTGAAAAATTCATATCATATTTTGTTTTGGGGACAAATTCCGCAACAATTTTCTTTAAACGATTACTCTGATTTAAAAAAAAAAAAAAAACAAAAACAAAGCATAAACAAATCAATCTTTTCTGGCCGTGAAATTCGGGATGTCACATTTTCCAACACTGAAATCCATAGAAGTGACTCCTCCTTCATCCTTAAAGGCCACATGACCAGAAGCTAATCAAATAACACATAACCTTTATTCAGAAAACAAGAAAGGGAAACTATCAATGTGATAAAGTATAAATAACTTTTAGTTGGTTGTAGTTTCTGAATCAATAATTCAAATCTTATCATCTATTTTGAAGATTCATACCTATTTGCATGGCGATATATATATATATATATATATATATATATATATATATATGTGTGTGTGTGTGTGTGTGTGTGTATTGATCATGCTCCGGCTTCATAAAATCTATCAAAACACAAGAATGTAACCAAAACAATGTTAGAAAAGGGATAATACTAATAGTAACTAGACCTACATTTGACATTTTATAGTAAAAAACTACAAATTTGATACACACATTTGAGCATTCAGATTAAATTAGCTCACTTTTAACTTCAAATTTAACAGTACTAATTATATGTATCAAAAAGTTTATCTTGAATTCGAATATGAAAATAAAAGTAGATTATACTCTATAGAATCATAGATTGTTACTTCTAGGGCGGAAGGAGAACGAACCGTGAATCAAATTAACAAAATTAAAGGCACTGGTTGGTGAAATTACATCCCAAGAGTGAAGTAAGTGACAAAATTGAATTCAATTGCAGAAGGAGGATAGAGGTGGAGATCATTGACGTTAGGATATAAAATCTCATGAAGCTCTTTTTCTCCATCATCTCCTTCACCATCAATGGCTACCAAGTTATCTTTAACAAAAGCCGTGACTTCTGATTCTTGATCGGCGGTTGAGTTGGTGTTTAGCGTGGTTATTTGAACTAAATTAGAATTGGAAATTAATAGCTAACCTAGCAACAAGATTCCCAATCGATATAGGTCTTTGATTGGAGATAGAAGCTAGCTTCGATTGGAGATGGAGCCGCCGAGAATAACATCTTCTTAATCAATAGAATGAGGAAACAGATTTGCAGCAAGAGGTTTGATTACCTCTTTTGATGAAACGATGTTCATTCGTTAATAAGAAATTGGGAGGTGACAAAAATAGAATACGTATGATATAAGAGGCTAGGGTTAAATAGTTGGTCAAACATATTTTTATGGTAATTTCCATGAATTAATGGATTTTATTATAATTATCATGCTAAAGTTACATAATTACCCTTATTACAATTTATAATTATTAAATTATTCATAAATTCCTATTGGTGCATTCATGCACACAATAGTTGCTATAAACATCTGAATCTTTCTCTCTCTCTCTCTCTCTCTCTCAATATATATATATATATATATATATATATATATATATATATATATATATATATATATATATATATAAGGAGTGGTTCATATAGGAACAAAAAATGTTAAGAACCATAAGAACCATTTTTTAAATGTTTTCATTAAGACATTTTAGACAAATCCAACATTTATATTTTATTAAACAAACATTTTCATTTCCTAGTTTATAAACTACTTGCTGGTCACTTGTTGTCGGACCACCATCAGACCGTCGACGGACCATTGTCGAACCACCGTTGGACTAACATTAAATTCGGTATTATTTTTCTACTTGTATTCACAGCTTAATAAAACAAATACCACGACTCTCATTTCTTTGGTAATAATTTTTATTTTTCCTGCCAAAATATACAAAATTTTAGTAAAAAAAAAATAGAGTTATATCTTGAGAAAATCAAGTTTCTTTTTTCTAAATTGTAGATTTCTTTAAAAAAATATATAATGTATAAGAAATATTAATATTCACAGTTTAATAAACATATTAATTCACTAATATACATTCTATTAATTTCATTCATACATTTATTCATATTTTAACACATATTTTATATAATATATAGAACTTAACACGATTCACTCTCAGTTTAATATATAAATTTCAAAATTTAATATAATCTATTATACATTAATTCATATATTCATAAAAGCCAAACTCAAACTCTACCACCACTACAAACTACCACACGTCACCATCAACCACATGTGTCATTGTAGCAACCATCTTTCCCCCCAAATCATATTTGTACATATTATATTCTTAATTTAATAAACCAATTAATTCTGTAATTCAAAGTTTAACGCAAAATAATAATAGAAACTAATATATTTTAACATATTTATACAACACAAAAAATTTACATATTTACAAGGTAATAAATACAAACATTCATAAATAAATAAGTTAAATTTTAACACAATATTCATTAAAAATTCAGAGTTTAATACAATCAATTCACAATTTAATACTGTCAAGTGACAGTTTAGTACACAAAATTCACATCTTAATATGATAAATTCACTATTTAATACACAATAACTATACATTCACAATCATATTTTCAACTTAAAACTTATATTTATACCATTAGATCTATCACCTAGTGTTTCATTCAAAGTTTATATACACAAATATTCAAAAATCGAAGTTTGCATACGTTATTCGAAAATAGATAAAATTAGATTCGTGTATACTGTTTTTTTCACCTCATATTTCAGAACCAAACAAAGAATTCATAAAAAATTCACTGCTTAATACAATAAATTCACAACTTAATACGGTCAATTTGCAGTTTAATACAATTAATTCACATTTTAGTACAATCATTTCACAACTTAATAAAGTCAATCAACATTTTAATACCCTAAATCCAGAGCTTAATATAATGAATCAATAGTTTAATACACAAAAAAGATACATTCAAGACCTTAATTCACAGTTTAACAAAGTAGTTTAGAAGTCTCATTCATAGTATATACTGCTTCAAAACATTCTTTATTTTTTTGAAACATTTCATAAACACCTTGCATAGTATGTATAGACTAAAAACATATTAATTCATCCATTCTTAGTTAAAACTTATTTTAACAGAACTAAACAATAGTTGAAACATTCTTTATTTTTTATGAATGAGAGTTATGAACTCTTTTAATCAACTCTCATTCATAGTATGTATAGACTAAAAACATATTAATTCATCCATTCTTAGTTAAAACTTATTTTAACAGAACTAAACAATAGTTGAAACACTAAAACATCACAATTCACAACATAAAAAAGTCACATTATTTGAAAAAACACTAACATAATAACCCATATTCCAAATTCAATTCACATCATAACAATCATGAAACATAAACTGTTCATAACAATTTGATGCATATATTATAACAAATAACTAAACAAGCATTTATTCACAACTTAATAATAGTGGATTCACAATTTAATATTTTATGTAATATTATAACAAATAAGAAAACAAACTTAGATTCACAACTTAATAGCAGCTAAAACTAAGACTAACGAAACCAAACAACAAATTAGAGTTTTAAATATTAAATTCACACCTTAACAGAAGGAAAAAAAACGATCAAAATAAACTATATTTTATCTCGTGGATCAAAGACATAGCAAAATTTTTAGAATAGAAGAGGATTATATTATAATATAATGATATATTCTTGAAAAATCAAACTCATAACATGTATAATTTATAGTTCAAAAGTAATAATAGAAGATGCTTATATTATAAGAAGAAAAATTAATTCCGTTATTTAGTTAACAATACTTTAATAGTATACTATACTAGCTCCTAGGTTGTAATAATAGAAAAAAATAAATAAAATGTCAATTCCTATGTTATGTTTATTTTTATGCATCCATAAATCAATATATAGTTTAGTAGGTTAATATAATACCATGTCACCAATTTATAATATAAAACTATTATTTATTTATTATATTTATTAAATTTTAAATAATAGAAAAATGAAAAACAGATCAATCAAATATAAAGAAAAAAACATAATCACAACATGACGCGATGCATATTAATCGGTGGATTTTATTTTTTTAAAAACAATTTAAAAATAATATCTTTATATAAAAAGATAAAAGTCATTAAGCTAGGATTTAGTTGAATAGAAATCAAGTATCTAGCATTATAACATTGACATAAATTAAAAATAATATTAAAATATTACCTCTATCTTTCTCTCTAAAAGACAAGTTCTGTAAATTTGTCTTCTTACTAAAACAATGACCGGTAAACGGGGATATGGTTTCAGATCTGAGATATTGTTGCATTTGGTGGTCCATTTCACCGATTCCTCTCTAAATCTGAGATATTCCGACAATTTAGATCTAGATATGATATTTTCTGGTGGTTTAAAGAGAAAAGTATAAGTTTATGTGGCAGTTTGACGATGTTCATAGAGGTTGTCTGAGAGAAAATGGAACTAAAGGCACTTGACGATGCTGATGGTGGTTCGACGTCAACTACAACGATGGTTCACCAGAGCAATGGTGGAGGCGAGAAATTAGAAGTTTCAGATCTGAAATTCCGACAATAGATTTAGGTATTATTCTCAATGATACGAAGATACGACAAGAAAAGAAAGTAATGGTTGGTGGTTCGGCCATCGGCGGTGGTGATGATGCCATTGGTGGTGGTGGTTGTGGTGGTCTTCATTAGAAGTGGTTGAAATAGATGAGAGGATATTATTTGGTTTTTGAAAAATTGTGATAGAAAGGAACCATATCTAAACTAATAGATCTGGACTTATGCAATAGGTTTAATAAAAAGACCTTTATGCCCTTCTATCTATTTGTTATTTATAAAAACTTTTAAAAATTCAAAATATTGGAAAATAAGTTTAAAATTAATGGTTCTTAGGTTCTTAATCTTTAGGGATTCTCATTTGATGGTATATATATATATATATATATATATATATATATATATATATATATATATATATATATATTAATAACCTATGAGAACCATAGTTATAAAATTAATTAAACTTTCATAGTAAAAAATCAAAATTATTATTCAATTATTTTAAATAAGTTATTAATTCAGATATATTTTTTTAGTTATATAAAATTATAATCGTTGATTTAAATAAATACAGGAAATCATATCACCTTATAATATGTATTAATTTTATTTTAATTTTTATTCTAATGTTATTAATTTAATGTAATTAGAATGAGAAATTTAAAATAGACAGTCAATAGGTTAACAAGTGGCATGACATTAATTAAAATACCTAATAAGATGGCACATGGTCAAAAGGAAATAAAACTATTCTTTTATATATATATATATATATATATATATATATATATATATATATATATATATATATACACACACACACCTAAGCTATCAATTGCGCGCTATAGCGTTTTGCGGAGGTCAGGAACCGCTATTTTCATCTTAGTGTTTTTATTTCGCGGTACCGTTATTAGCAGCGCTATTCACCGCTATTTACCGCTATTTCAATAACCGCTATAGCGGCGCTATGGGCGCTATTCCATTTTCATTCACATTTCGGGTCATTTGGTTACTTTGTCAATGAAAAACTAGTTTTAATGATCTCACTACACTTTCATTTTATAATGCCCAAACAACTAACATAACTAAAAGCATTAAAAGCAACTACGTCTACCGACAACTCTCTTTCTCATCTCTTTCTGTACTCATGACAACTTGAACTACTATGGTCGGACTCCATTAATGCTTTTTATAAATCGAATCACACCTATGAGGCTACGACTTGGGACTTAACTCTTTATATCAACAATGACCTACTAATACGATATTGAACACGAGCAATACAATTAAACTCTATTTGACACTTTGGCACTACCTAGTTTCCATATTACCATAATAGAATATTATGTTATCTTTTTATATGACTTTTTAGGTTTACGATATTAATTCTATATAAACTTATAGTATTAATACTAAAATATATATAACTTCTATATAAATATAATATAAAATTATAAATTATACGTAATATTAAAAAACCGCTATATCACCGTTATATCACCACGATAACCGCGATCTCAAATAGCGGCATGTGACCGCTATTGAAAATTTGACCGCGATAACTGCATAGATACACACACACGTAATTAATTTGACAAACCTATGGTAAATCAATTGCCTAGCCCACACACTTGTTAGGCCAGACGGAGTGGGTGCGGTCCAAGCCGCACTCCATTCGCCACATCATCACAAACACCGCCCCATGGGTGCGGTCCAGGTGCGGCTGAGGCTGAACTACGGCCTTCCAGGGGAGCATTTCTTCCTTGAGTCTCATTGGTCCTCATGGTTACCGTTTGCAAACGGTCATTTTTCAAACAAATTAAAATTTTTAATTAATATTATAAATACCTTATCAAATTAACCAAAAACACTCACAAACATTTTTTTTTTACCATCTTTTCTATTTTAAAATCCACAAAAATATCATCCTCCAAAACTCCAACCAACAAAAAAACACTCACTAGAAAAACCACAACTCCAAGACCTTCACTCAATCAACCGGTTTATTCCTCTCATTTTTACCACTACGACGGTATGCTTCTCTATTTTTCGCAACCTATCCAACAACCACAATTTGACCAAGATTTTGATGTTTTTTGATTTTGTTTCCCAACTAGAGTTTGTTCCACAAACACAATCACAACTACAAAACAAAAAACAAATACAAGGGCAAAGTGTCGAAATCAGATGAATTGAAAGAAAGGGGCGAGAATGTGCAATGCATAAAACATGGAATGGATAATTTTTTGCAATTTCTTTCGAATAGAGAGAGTCTAAAACAAAGAGACAATGACATGAGAGTGCTATCGATTGACACGTCGATTTTGACCAGGGATGCGGTTCAAGTTATTTTGCAAATGAAGGAAGACGTGAAATCGTGGTTAATGTGTAGTTGTTTTCCAAGTTTTTAATTATTTGATTTTTTTTATATTGTAGGTTTTAAGCTTTCTAGTTTTTTATTTTCTAATTTCCTATGATTTTTTTAATGTCATGTTTTTAAGTAATGTAGTGTTTTTTTTTTAATTAATGGAATCTTTTTTTTTTAATTGAAACTAAAAATTTTATTTACTTAAAAATAAAAATAATTAAAGGAGTGTGACACCATTCGTTAAGTGTGGTATGAAACCATACTTTTGTGGTAAATGGTGACGTGGGGTTTACGTGACACTGCAGTTTCATGTGGGAGTGTAACACCACTCCCTCTAGCATTATATTTTTAAAATTAGGCCTGACAAACGTGTCGTGTAGTGTTAGATTCGTGTCGTTTCAAGACATTAAACACATTGAAAGGGCGTGACCCTAACCCGACCCGTTTAATTATCGTGTCGTATCAACCCGTTTATTTTCGTGTTGGTTTTGAGTCGGGTTTCGGGTGAAGGTTTAGACCTTGTAAATATGTTGTGTCATGTCGAGTTGAAATATTTTAAAGGTTAGAAAGTAAGAGTTGTGGAGGCAAAAAGAAAAAAGTGAAACAATACTGGAGTTATGAGATGGACTCAAAAAATTTATAGTAAGTTTAGAAGGAAAAATGAAAATAGTTAAAGTTGGGGAACAAAAGGGATAGGTGGTGAGGATGATTAAAATTAAGTAATTTTGAAAATTTGAATATTATTTCTAATTATTGAGTTTGGTCCACTACAAGTTTATAACATTTAATATATTTATAAGAATATGAAATTTATAATAAATAATATATAATTAAACGGGTCCTATTCAAGTTATCTTTGAATTGAAAGTCTTGACCCTAACCCTAACTGTTTAATTACCGTGTTGTGTCGTATCAACCCGTTTACATAAACGTGTCGAAATCTCTGATCCTAATGCTCCAATTTCGTGTCGCGTTTTAGTGTCATGTCATGTTTTGCTAAGTCTATTCAAAATCCAGTAGACTAAGGATCGAATCTATAATATGTATCCATCACATGCTTTATCATTTTGCTAATAATTTCACTTCTACCAATTTGCCAATAATTTGAAAATGTAAATTTTTTCTTCACTAACATAGTTCCCACTAAACTCAACTACGAGTTAAATAAGTTATTATTATTATTATTATTATTATTATTATTATTATTATTATTATTATTATTAATAAGCGTAGGCCACATAAAAATTTAATTTCTATTTTTTCTTTGTTGGTAAGCAAATCATAAGCGCATTTGCTTTTTTCTCTAATTTAACTACTTATCACAGTATTAACAAAATTCAGATATATTAAAAAATTATATTTAAAGGTCCATTTTTATATTGCATACAGAATACTCAAAATCAATCAACTCAAAATCAATCAACGAGAGAACCTTGATGATGACAAATATATTAAAATATTATTAATTTTATTAAAATTTATATATGTCATCACTTATTATAGATAGGAGGATAAGTATGCTAAAAGATACAAAGATATTCTATTTTATATAGTGGTATTAACTCATATATTACTTACCAGATATAGATTAACTCATATGACTATGAATAAAAACAACATAAACTAACATCATACCAAAAACCTTACTTTTGTCGCACAAATTCAAATTTTATTAGACAAATTTAAAATACAGATCTTATTCACATATCCGTCGTGGCATTGCCATCAAGACCAATCAGCAAACTTCATAGGCAAAGACATAACCCAAATCAACAATAGGGAAGAAAAATACATAAACCCACAACATTACTAAACATTATTTTTGTCATTAAACCTTACATTTTCTTCAACAAAACTTAACAGATCTCACCCTACTGCACTGGCAGCAACAGTGACATCAAACTCCGTAGGCAATAAATCCCAACGCAAACTCGGTGTCCAGTCAGCTTGAAAAATTGCTAGTCGTATCGCACTTGCCACTGTTGCGCTTGCAGCTGCTGTAAAATGTATCCCATCTCTGTCATCATGAACACAATTATATTAGACAATATATCAAGTGTTTGTATTCAATAAGCTATGCAACAAGACTGAGGCCGCAGAAATGATACTGATACTGATACTGATACTCGATCGGCTTTGGAACTGACTCTTGGTTCCAAAATCTGGTTCCGGTTCTTAATTTTATGATAAAGCGTTATTTTTTAATAAAATATTGCTTTTGTCATTGATATAAAAATAAATCAATTTAAATCATTGAATTACCCTTTCTTCAAATTCATGTTCTAACAAAAAGTTAATGCGAGCATGTTACTAGGATGGGTAAGCAAAACTTATGTACATTGCTCTTATGGGCTTAATGGGACAAGCTCATTTTTTTTTGTTTTTTCTATTAAGTCCATTTTTTTAATAATAAAGAAATACCATATATTAGGTCATGTCCATATTAAGTCCATAAGATAACAAAAGAAGTAGGAACATACTTGTCTAAACACACACTAATAAAATGAAAAGATTAACTAAAATTTAGGAACAAATAAAGCATATATACTTACAGAAAGCTGGTTGTCAACCAGTCAGGTCGTTGTTGAATTAAGTTGAAAAGATCAATAGCCTTTATATTCATTTCTTTGCATAAGCTTAGACAAGCATCAGAGTATATTCCGCACTGTTCGTTTTTGCGATTCTCAATACTGGTTTTATACAAAAACAGTTGTAAGATCAAACGAGAATTGATAATTAGAAGGAATATTAAATGATAAAATAAAACTTATGATAATAATATATAATCACCCCAGAACTTCTTTCATTTGTTCCTCGTTCACAGGAGGGGCAGTAAGAAATATTAGGCGTGTGGTCTCTGAAAGGCTCTGGTAAGAAAGAGTAGGTTGTGTTAATATTTTTAAATCAATTAACTTAAGGATGTATACTATGTGCCTTTCTATTAATACTAGTAAAAGATAATTATATGTTAATATATCAAAATATATTAATTATGTGAAAATTTACCTGTAGATGGGTAGCAATGTACTTCATGTTTTGAACATATTCATGAAGTGGTACATGAGAATTTGGGACATCTGGATCACAAAGTACTGAATCGTTACCTCCAAAATAAACAATCACTAGCGATGGTTTTACCGGATCATCCTGAAAACGAGAATAAAATTAAAACAAGAATGCTATTTTCAAAAAAAAAAAATAATGGGAAATAACAATATGAATTTGTTTTGAAGTTGACAACTAAACCGAAGAAAGTACCTTTGGGAAAACTTGCTCCACTACTTCACGAGCTTGCCTTGAATTCCAACCAGAATATCCTCGCATGAATACATCTGCCTATATATATCATTTGCAAGTGATCAAAGAGATTTATGTACAGAAATTAACAAATACATGATACAAGTATCGAATAACTAATCACATTTAATATGCGTCGTAAGATTTAATAAAAGAATGTAATTTACTCTTTATAAGATCATATGATTCTAAACCAACCCCAGATGCCATCTGACCATCCTAATGGATTATATATCAACTTTTTAAGAGATGTGCTGAATTAATGACAAGTTTGAGCCTTAAGTTGTGAGCTACAAATAACTTCCATGCACTCCGTCATGGTTTTGAGTTGATTATGAGGTTATTGGGCTAGTTTATAATATCATGGATAATTAAGTGGTTTATAAGAATATAAATATAAGAAATATAAATCAGATTTAAAATCCAACCTTGCGAGCGTAATAGTGTGAAAGATCCGCAGCCCAACCTTCTTGGAGAAAGCCAAATTGAACGATTGAAGAACCGAACAACACAAACTGTGGCCTTGCTGGTCCGACCATTGTTTCAAGCTCTACTAATTAACCTCAGATCACTTCCGCAGGTAACAAGTGTAAAGTGTTGTGTTGTGGGGGGTATCACGCTTGGATTTTATAGGGTGGAAGTGTAGACCATATGCCACCTAACACCAACTGTAGAAGAAGTATATTTATTTTGGAGTCAATTCATATGATTAATTTGATTATTAGTAAATCATAGTATTTAAATAATTGGTTTACTCATTTAATCGGCTAAGCTTCTATTAAGATTATGTATGTATAAAAATAGGGATAGTAGTTGAGATATCTAAATGAATAAGAAGTGTTTTTTTTTTTTTTTTTTTTTTTTTTTTTTTTTTTTTTTTCTTCTGAAACGGCAAACTAACCTATCAACTCCTAGATAACCACTTATGTCTCCATAGAGACTTGAACCCTGATCTTTCATATGAGATGGTCAAGATGAAAAAATATCACAAAATAAACAATTATTTAAGAGAATCATTTTGGTTAAGAAAATTAATAGTTTTCTTATTTTGCTCTTATCCCACGGAGGAAAGAAAACTTTTGGTACATTCATAAGTTCAAATGCTACTTGAATATTGGAAAAGTAACTGCTGCAGGATATTTGAAAAGGAGGTTAACGTTAGAAATTTCGGGTAAGAAAACACTTGACATTCTGAGAATCATGATGAACACTTTCAAATTAAAGTAGTTTCGGTAGTTCTCTCGAAATCTCAATTTGATAATACTCAAAAAAGTTAAGAGATAAGAAAAGAGAATGATAAATGGTATGCTTTTGTTGTGTACCAGAAAATGATGACCAAATGATGGTTATAAACCACCTTTGGCTGAAAACCATCACAAATCAGTTTTCTGTTCTAAAATTATCAAAACTGCCAGATGATAGTTGCAACAGTCAAACTGTCACAAAAATCGGCTTGACCCTAGCTAGCGGTTCTACTCCTTGGACCCCCCCACCCCCAACCCCGCTTTCAGGGGGCTGCGCCCGGACCCCCTTTGTTCAAGGGCTTCGTTTCTAAATGACAATCTAGTTTGAATATTGTACAAATTCAAAAAGTATCCACTCCCCCATCATCCTAACTTGCTTAATGTTTATCGAGATTATATTTGGTCAACAAATTAATCCATTACACTTAAATACATATTGGTAATACAAATAACCATCAATTAAGTTTGGTTGTATTTGGTAACATTATACAGATGAGAGTTTGCTAATCGTCTCTAAAGGCAATGACGACAATAGTCGCCGGTAAAGAGTTTGCTAATCATCTGTAAAGGCAATGGCGACGACGTGTCGTCGCTAAAAAGTCACGGCTACCGCTTTGTCGCTATTGATCAGATCGTCGCTACTAAAAAGAATTGTCGACGTTAATGCTCCTGTCACCGGTATTGCTTTGTGTCGCCGCTAATGATGAAGTCGCCGCTACTACCGCCGTTGCTAGGTAACAGTGTTGCCAGTAATAGCATTTTTATTTTTTTAATTTTTTTTAATCAACGATTTTTGGTATAAAAAACCGATACATAACAATGTTAAAAAAATTACATAACATCCAATTATATACCAAATAATGTTATAATGAATTCCATACCAATATAAAACAACTAAAAGTTTAATTTACAATTCTGATAAGTAGCAAAGTAAGTTTTACAATTCTAACATATAGCAAAGCATGACAACAAGTGTAACATACAAATAAATCTCCTCCCTACATGTCGCGTCGTTGAGTATTACCTGAAGATTTTCCAACTACATAATAAATAACAACATATATAAATTTATAAGTTAAATTATCAAACATAAACAAGAACTACCAACGTACATTCCTATTTCTTACACTTAAATACAAGATATATCAAAAGTTCATTGTTATTTCTTGCATTTGGAACAAAAACACAATTACCAAATCAACATGCATTTTATGATGCCAAAGTACATTGCTATTTCTTTCACTTAGGACAAAAGCCCAATTAACAAAGTTTTTAGCAAATAGTCACCATAAACCAAAATTACCAAAACAACATGCATTTTATGATGCTGAAGTACATTGCTATTTTTAAACTAGAGACAAAAAACCAAAGTACATTGTTATTTTTTGCACTTGGGACAAAGCACAATTGACAAAGTTTTTAGCAAATAATCACCACAAACAAGAATTACTTAATCAATGTGAATTCTATGATCACAACGTACATTGTTATTTTTAAACTAAAGAAAAAAAACCAAAATACATTGCTATTTATTGCACTTGAGACAAAAAGCCAATTAACAAAGATTTTAGCAAACAATCACCGCAAACCAAAATTATTAAATCAACATGCATTTTATGATGCCGAAGTATATTGTTATTTTTAAACTAGAGTAAAAAAACCAAAGTACATTGTTATTTCATGCATTTGGAACAAAAGCACAATTAACAATTCTTTTAGCAAATAATCACTACAAACCAAAATTACCAAATCAACATGCATTTTATGATGCCAAAGTACATTGCTATTTTTAAACTAGAGACAACAAACCAAAGTACATTGCTATTTCTTGCACTTGGGACAAAAGCACAAGTAGGAAATCAACATGCATTTATTGAAACAATTACCAAGGCTTTTAGAAAATAATCACCACAAACAAAAATTACCAAATCAAAATGGATTTATTGATATTAAATAATCTTGTTTTACCTGTAATGGTTGTGATGATTGTGGTGATGCTTGTGATGGCTGTGAAATCGGCAGGACAGCAGAAGGTTTTGGGTCGATGCCTCTAAAATATAGCCACATCGTTATCCAAATATATTCTCGAAAGCATCTCTTTCTTAGTTAATGTTAACTCTCTTTTACCTTCTGGCCCTTGTGTTTGTTCTAAGAGCTCTTCCACTAACCGATTCTATATTTCCCAAAAATGATTAACAATTAACTATAAATAAACACTTAGATATTTGATAAAATTATAATTAAATACTTACGTATTGTTGTTCCGCCTTGATAATAACAAATAGACCATCCCTATCGGTATGAGCCTTGTGAAATGTATCCACTCTCTTAAGCTTCTGTTTAACATGAAAAAGTAGATTATATTTTAAATAATTAATTACATGTATTGTATCTTAGCTTCTTATAGCAGGTACTACTATACGAGCTCGACCTCCTATGATCTTACGTTCGTTTGCATTTCTCAGACTATTTTGTTCCTTGCTGAAGAAATTTTGTGTTCGTCCGTTTAGAAATATTCGATTGTTTTCTTCCAATTATCAACATCCATACCATATGGAGGGTTGGCTATTACTCTCAAGATATCCTGTTACCCTTCTGCTTACATAAAATATTCTTTTGCATCAGCTTTACGCTCTTGATAACCTTTTAACAAAGCTGGTTGAAAACTCTCTGTCAACAGATGAGCTTTTGGATCCTAGTACATCTGATCTAAATCAAACGTTGTCTACAAAAAAAATTTAACCAAGTAAAAACCATTCATAATTAAACATATAAAATATTTTTATATAAATAATATATCCTTAAATGTTGTATGATTCTATCCTTTATTGCAATGTGAACTTTTTTTCAAAGTCCATTTATCAAAAGGGACCATCTGCCACATTATTTTTCCAACTTCTCATGCAAATATGTCTTTCGGATCTCGTACAGGATCCATATGTCATATCCTTATTGTAATCTATTTGAATTTGGTTTACCCTTATTCTGTAAGAGCGCTCTTTCAAGCATAATACTTTTGGCTTTGCCTTGGACTTTCCTATGTTTCTCAACTACAAATATAATTAAAAAAATTTAGAAACGATTTAATTTATAATAACTAAATAAAAATTTCATAATAAGACTTATGGTCCTGCTCATGATGACCAACACCTCTACCACCTGGGTAATGTGGGTCCTCAGCTCCATCACCCCCGTGTCCACGACCCATAACAACAGCCATAGTGTACACAAACAAAATCCGTATCGACATCATTTCCTAAAAAATTATAAGATATATAGATAATATTTTTATTATAAATACACATTACATAGGAATAAACATTTCTATTTAAACTACAAATCCAAATAAAGTTCATATTACAAATACGCATTACATGAGAACTATTATAATCAGGATCTTCCTCATATCCTTCAATATCTTCTTCGGTATCATAATCAAAATCAGTCTCATCGTAATCAGTCTTGCAATCAGAAGCATCATTGACTCTACCAGTTGGCAGAGGAACTTTAGTTGGACTTCCTACATCAACATCGACTCTAGGAATGTTTTGAAAGTACATGCTGAAATCGAGAAAAAGTGGAGCATCAAATGAATAGATATTTTGAAGTACGTCGACATTGTCAACATTTTCATGTGAGCCATTGTCAACATTTTGGATAGAGTCATTGTAAGGAAGTTGGACAGGATCATCGTTCGATGGTAGATCACAAATATTTCGATGATTAACAAGCTCGACAACACACCGATGGTTATCGTTTTGGTTTTTTCGAGAAGGCTCTTTGATATAGAACACTCGTTTGGCTTGTGAAACATATATGAGTTGATCATCTTTGTATGCTTCGCGTCGTGTGTCAATACTGGTGAAATTATAACTAGAAATAACTTATGTTCGATTATCAAACCACTTGCAATGAAATAGTACAACTGAATAATCATGTGGATATTGCAACTCTATAATCTCTTCTAAGTGGCCATAATATTTCTTGTCTTTCTCACCCACCGCTAAAACCCAAAATTTGTGTTGTGCGTTGTGTGTCATGACTAACTTGGAATCTATTCATCATGTTATTTTTTTAAAAAAAACATTGCCTTGAATTTCTAATTTTCTTCACCTTCGTTTTATTTCACAAGCATCACTTTATGAGTTTTCTTCCCTCAAAAAGCATTTGCCAAAACACAACATTTATGGACGTTTGAGATAACAAGTTGCTTGTTGGAGATATCAAGTTGCTTACTTCAATCAACATATGCTTTCACTAGTATAATGTTGCTTTGTAATAGAGTAAAATAAATATACAACAATTAATAATCAAGGAGGACATACGAATTAAATTATCTAATAGCATTTTTCTCATTCTAATATTAAAAAAAAATTATATTCCAAGGTTAGAGAATAGGAGTTTTAGTTTAATGTTAAGTCTTTGTAACACCAAAAATTATTAATGTTAAATCAAAATCAAAGATCCAACGATTTTACACACATTTATAGAAAACATTTATATTAAATAAATCAAAATTAATAATTTGATATATGTTTAGTGATTAGCTTTTTTTCCATCATATATATATATATATATATATATATATATATATATATATATATATATATATATATATATATATATATATATATATATATATATATATATTTCCAATTATAACATTGTATTTTAAACAATTTTATAAAATTTTATTTTTGTTTTTTTTCCAGTTATAACATCATACTTATACCAAAACCACATACTTTCACACAATATATAAGAACATCAAATACACATACTTTTTTCCATCATATATATATATATATATATATATATATATATATATATATATATATGTATGTATGTATGTATGTATGTATATATTTTCAATTATAACATTGTATTTTAAAAAATTATATATATATATATATATATATATATATATATATACACACACCAATTATAGCATCCTACTTATACCAAAACCACATACTTTCACATAGTACATAAAAGCATGAAATACACATACTTTCATATACATATACTAAATATATACCAAATACACATACATTCACATACATACTTAATAACATCCTACTTATACCAAATACACATATATTTTCACATAGATAGATATTAACATCCTACTTATATCAAATACACAAATTTCACATTCATATATCACATATACACCAAACACACATGCATTCAGATACATACATAATAACATCCTACTCTTACCAAATATACACATACTTTCCCATATATAGATAATAATATCCTACTTATACGACATACACATATTTCACATTCATAAACAACATATACACCTAACACATATACATTCACATATATACACCAAATTTACATAATTCACATACATATATAAAATATATGCTAATTTTCATATAATTTATGCAATGACACATATTTTGCAACTAAACTCAAATTTTAAAATAAATAAAAGTAAATAGAACCTGTGGTGGTGGAAATCAAAGAAATGGTGCAGTGGTGGTGGTGGTCGCCGGTGGGGGCTAGGAAAGTCAATCAAAAACTGATAATAAAAATATTTTCTAATTAATCACTAAAGTAAGATAAAAATCGATGTTACAAGAAAAAAGGGAAAGGAATCTTTTGTTGGAATCACCTATTGTCAGTGGAAAGTACCGCCCGTCGCCAGAAACATAGGAGCCTTACCGGTCAATCTCAACTTTGACCACCAGTATCTTCTTCTATGTTAATCGACGAAGATGATGAAAGAAAAAAACAATGGAAACGAGATGGAAGTGAATAGAAGAGAAAAGGAATATGGTGTGGGTTTTTTTTTGGTTAATTGTGTCGACCTTTAGTGGTGACTGCTTTATCGGCGACAATTTTGGCTTTAGCGGCAACTTCTATCAATAGAGGCGACAATTAAGAGGAATCATTGTTGCATCATTTATTCTACAATTAACGATGAATCGGTTAGGTCTTTAGCGGCGACTTTTGTCGTCGGTATTGCTTTTGTACATTCCACGAGTACCCTATCCACTCGATTAGAAAGACAATCGAACAGTGTAACAACCCGAAATTCAAGTTCAACCATTTAGCCCTTCATCTTTTAATAATTGTCATTTTTGGCCATTGTGTTAGTCGAGTACGCTGGCATACAAAGAGTATGCTGCGCGTACTCGCGCGCCTAATTGAACGCGTTGTCACCCGGGTACGTTGGGCGTACCTAAGGTTACGCCGGGCGTAACCGGTCCAGATCCAAAACCCTAATTTGGCTTGATGGCTATAAAAGGAATGAGATGGCCTTGTCCCTCAGCCACCATCCTTCAGAAACAAACCCTAAGAGAGTTGTTCCTTCGTTTATAGCTTGGGTGTGGGTGTTCTAAGCTTCAAGGTGTTATTTCGAGGTAGCAAAAGAGAAGAGGAGTCCATTGTGGATGCTAGAAGTTGGTGGACAAGTGTAGATACGTGGATAACAAAGGTTGGAGCTTCTTCCTGAGGTAAAAAGTTCACATCTTGCCTTGTAGTTCTTATGGTATGCTTCTTGGACCAATTTCTAAGGTTTTTGGTCCCAAAGATGGAGACTTTATGAGCAAGTAGTCTCTATTGGCTTAGATCTATCATATTCCAGGTCTATTTGAGTTGTATGTTCATAAAAATGTAATCTTGGACGTAAATATTTAGCCATGCATGAGATCTAGATCTTTGGAGGTGAAAAGAAAGGTATCAAAGGGTGTAGGAGCCTTTACAGCCATGCCAAGGCTTAAAGGTTCCGATTTGTGGGTTAGGAGACTTAAAGAGAGCCAAATATGGAAGTTGAAGGAGTGTCTTAACAATTTAAGACAAAAAAATATGGTATGGCTGAATCTGGGACTTACGCTGGGCGTAACTCCCAGTACGCGCAACGTAAGGGGTGGAGACTTACGCGCAACGTAAGGGCTGAATCTGGGACTTACGCTGGGCATAACTCCCTTTTCATTCATCGATGTACGCCCCGCGTACTGTGGTCTGTTAACTTTTGTTGACTTTTAGGGTTTTGGTCAACATGTGGACTTTGAGTCAAGGATGGGTGAAATGGTCTTTTACCCCTCTGTGGGATAATGAAAAGGGTGTAGCCTAGTTTTGGAAGCCTATATTAATTAGAATGATATTTCTTTATGATTAGGCGGGGTTGGGTCTTCATTTCGAGACTCGGAGATAGCGAGCACGTGGGATTCTAGCCTTCCTACGAGGTGAGTCTTCTCACTATACTGTACCCGGAAGGGTATCTATATGTGACCGGAAGGTCGGATATGTTATGAGCTGTATGCATTAAATATAATTAAGTTAACCGTTTGTATGTGCTATGTATGATATGCTTGATATGGGCTGGAAGGCATTATGTTATGGGCCAGAAGGCATTGTGATGTGGACCGGAAGGTCGACGCGGGTAGGACCGGAAGGTTTACCGGGTCAGGACGGAAGTCCCCTGTGACACATGGACTGGAAGGTCGTGCCTTGGAAAGGCGTATGTGCGTAAGTAGTATTTTTTGGGGAACTCACTAAGCATTTATGCTTACAGTTGTTGTGTTATGTGTTTCAGGTACTAGCGAGAACCGTGGGAAGGCGCCGGCGTGATCTGTGCACACTGACGGAGGATTTATTTTATGATCTTGGGATTTGATATGTTTTGTATTATGATATGATACATTTGATTATTATGGCTTGATTTGGTTGAAAACATGTTTTAAGAAATGAAAATTTTGTTTTGAAATTTCACATCGTTACAAACAGTCTTAAATTACCAAACCATGAAAGCGCGAATCTGTGTCATGGACCACTAGCAGCGACATCAATAGCGGCGACACCTACCTTTAGCGGCGATAATTTGATATGTCGCCATTAAAGGTAGCCGTTGTTGCTATTGGTAATGCTGATAATGACTGTATTTCTTGTAGTGTAATAGTAAAGAATAATTTATCCATTTAGTTTAGAACCTTTCATTCATTTACTAGATTATATTTTCTGTTGGCAACTTTTCAATTATTTTTGGAATTGTTGGATAAATATTTTCCCATAAATTCATTTGCCTTTCTTTATATATATATATATATATATATATATATATATATATATATATATATATATATATATATATATATATATATATATATATATATATATATAAAGGGTTAGGATTTTTCACGAACATATATTTTCCCGTGAACTATGCAAACTTTTTCGTGAGAATTTTTTTCTTAAAAAACGTGACTGATGGCCTTAAGACACTCTTTGAATGCACTTCTAGATGATCGACTTAATGCCTTAAGTCACTTTAATAAAAATCACACAAAACAATTCGCAGAGTTTCAGGGAAAATATGGGTTCGATAAATATCCTAACTATATATATATATATATATATATATATATATATATATATATATATATATATATATATATATATATATAAAAGGATCTTTCATGAATTTATATTTTCCTACGAATTGCACAAACTTTTCCGTGTAAGTTTTTTTCTTAAAAAAAATAATTTGGGGCATTAAGTCGGTCATATAGAAGTGCATTCGCAATAAAATAAAATAAAATAAATAAAACTATAAACCTCGAAAAAATGTGCATATATATATATATATATATATATATATATATATATATATATATATATATATATATATATATATATATATATATATATATATATATATATATATATATATATGGATCTTTCATGAATTTATATTTTCCCACGAATTGCACAAACTTTTCCGTGTAAGTTTTCTTAAAAAAAGTAATTTGGGGCATTAAGTCGGTAATATAGAAGTGTATTCGCAATAAAATAAATAAAACTATAAACCTTGAAAAAATGTGCATATATATATATATATATATATATATATATATATATATATATATATATATATATATATATATATATATATATATATATATATATATATATATATCGGTTATTAGTTTAGAAAGAAATGCATTTCTAACGTTCATGCATATATATGCACTTTTCGTGTGTGCACATCTATTTCTAGATTTGTTTAATACGATTTCATATGACCAACTTAATGTCGTAAGTCATTTATTTTAAAAAACATTCTCATGAAAAAGTGTGCGGAGTTCGCAAGAAATTCTGGGTTTGTAAAAGTCTGGCCGGACGAGGTGACAAAAATATGTCACGATGTGAGAGTCGTCTCAAGGTAAGAATATATTTTACTGACGTGTGAACTGTGCAACCCAAAGCCCACAAAAATTTTAGGGTTTTAATGTTATTTAAAGAAAAAGATTTATGTTTTAGGGTATTTTATTAGCCTCAATCATATCTAGAACTTCTTGGGATAATAAACGATAATGGCACGATGTGTAGAAAACTATAGCTCAAGAAGAAGACTTTGAATCCAACATGTCTCAGAGATGCCATTAGTATCACCTCGATATTATGGCTCGGCATTGGAAAAAGACATAGTGTTTTGACGTGTAAATGACCAGGACAACAAATTGTGCCATAAGAATACACAATAACCAGATGTGGATCTCCTAGAAGCTATACAACCGACCCAATCAACATCAGTGTAAGAAATAATATCATGAGTAGTAAAATACATTGATCATTAACGTCATGGACATAATGAAGAATGCGCTTGAGAGCCATGTAACGTGACTCCCGAGAACCATGCATGTAAAGATAGATATTTTGTATCATATATTTTTTGTGAGGTCTCGTGAATGTAAAATGTTGTAAGGAGCCTACAAGATTATGATATAACATAGGGTCTAACGTTGGAGGGTTCGATCCATCAAATTTAATAGACAAGTCAGATGGTATATAGTTGGGTTTTCAATTTAGCATGGAAGCTCGAGAAAGAATCTCATGAGCATATTTTGTCTTAGATATAAAGTGACCATCCAAAGTACGAGTAATAGAGATACCCAAAAAATAATCTAAGTCATCAAGATCAGTTATAACAAACTTGGAGCCAAGAGTCGATATGATATGCAAACGAAGCTATGAAGAAGACCTAACGAGAATAATGTTGTGCATATAAAGAAGGAAGTATGTTATATGTGATCCTTATTTATAGATAAACATTGAAGAATCACATTTTCTGTTAGCTAACCCATGATAGGTAATAAAAATAGTAATCCGTTGAAACGAAGCATGTAGAGTCTATTTGAGACCATATAATGATCGTCGAAGACGACACACATGATCAAGTCTAGAGTAATTTCGAAAACAAGGAGGCTACTTAATGTAAACCGTCTCATGAAGATGACCATGAAGAAATGCATTCTTCATGCCAACCCGTTGAATGGGCCACTATTGGGTGACACGATGCTCAAAATAGTACGAATGGATACAGGCTTGACAATAGGGCTAAATGTCTCGTCATAATCTATACGAAGTCTTTGATTACAACCATTAGCAACAAGACATGATTTATAATTAGCTAAGGAATCATCCACCTTGAGCTTCTTTTTGAAATGCCGAATTCAATTTAAGTGGGGGAGAATTGCAATACCTCGATTTTCAATATTACTTTTGTAACCCTTGGAGTAAGATTTGGTTGCGAAAGGGACCTGTGTGGAAAATTAGAAAAAGGGGCGTGCCTACTTGAGTATGACGAGCATACTCTAGCTAGGACAAACCCTAATGATTAAGAATTTGAGCACTATATTCATCTTTATGGCTTAAGCCGCCTTTCCCCTCCTCAACCTCCATCTGGAAAATCATCCCTTAGCCAACCATAACCCTATCAAGTGCATTTTTCAGCTTTTATATATATTTTGGTCTCCATGAAGGATTAAGTTGGAAGAGAAGATCGCCCTCGAAGAGTGGAACACTTTGGATCTAGGATTCCATCATCTTTTGACTCCCTGGAGTTAAAAAATTTAGAACTTGATGTTGATTTCATTTCGAGCATGTTAGCATTATATTTGTGGTTTTTTTGGTCCCATGATCTTCATATTATAGGTATGTGGTACTCTAATCCTTTTAGGTTGTCCTTTAAGATGTTTGGAAGTGTCTTGAAGCATAAAAATGTGATCTTTGAGGTGATATTTGTCCTATGCATGTGTTAAAGGGTCTTAGTAGGTTAAGAACATAGGAATTTGGACATTAATCACTTATTGGGAATGCAAGACCATAAAGTTGGAATATTTATGTTTAAGGGTGTTAGTTTAAGGTTGGATCTGGAATTTGAGCAAAATGGATTAAGTTATAAGCTCTCAATGGATGAATGGAGTACATGAAGCATACGTTAGGCATAACCTAGGTAAACCGGGCATATTGAGTCAACCAAATCATATTTGGGTTAACAATTGTGTAAGCAGGGCATATGAGTTGAGTACATTGGGCGTACTCAACTGTGTTGACCAAGTTTGACTTTTGATTTTTCCAACTTTGGCTAGGGTTGACCAAACATGACTTTAGGTTATTTGATCTATAGTTAAGCCTTGGTCAACCAACCTTGGACTTTGACTTTTGTTGACTCCATTGACTGTTGACCTTTTAACCAAGTTTGACTTTAGGTCAAACTTGAGGGTTTTGATTAGTGATTAAAATTTTATTGGTTATGATGTTATTCGATCCATGGGATCATGCACTGTAGCAGGGAGTATATCACGGTGTTCTCGGGTTTCTTCATTTCAGGTGAGTTTCGCCTCATTGTACCGTGGGTAGAAGGCACCAAAGTCGGCCACACTAATTTTGGTTATCTGTCACTAGAAGGATACCTTAGGGAGTCATACCGAATAGACTGAGGACTCTTGGTCTAGCCTCTCTTACATGTTTCTTGTTTGGTTGTGGTTCTAGAGTAGGACCACCTGTCCGGGTAGCTATCTCACATCTGAATATATACGATCATGCATTCCTTGGATTGTTCATACTTAGTATGTTGTTATAATGTAGTGATATGTTAGATCGATATCTTTTTATGTAGTATGTTGCTATGCTATAGTGATCTGTTAGATTGGTGTCCTATTATATAGTATGTCATTATGCTATAGTGTACTATTGGATTTGTATATTATCTATACTTGCTAGTTATCATTTAGGGGAGTACCCTAAGGACTGTCTGTGGTCATGTAGGATATCCTGAGAACTCCTGATCTAGGATTTCTTGCATGTTCCTTGTTTGTTTGTGGCTCTAGAGTAGGATCATATGTTCGAGTGGCTATCTCACCTCTGGGTACATATGGTTATGCATTTCATAGAGGCTAGCTGGTAGTGGGACTCTATGTTGTGAGAGGACTAGTAAGCAGTAGTGAGTTGTATGATTGATCATTCTGTATGTTATTTGCCTATTTGATCCTTGATTTTTTATATGTCGAAATTTGGTAGTGGTGGGTTGATGTGGTTCTGCTTTGTGTTGTAGGCCAAGATACCCGGTGCAAGCCAACTGTAAGCTGTAGACAAGGAGGCTCTAGGAGAGTAGTTGGGTTGAGGCGGTAGGCCAATAAACCTCAGGAATTCCAGCCCGAAGGCTGAGTAGACCTGATGCATTCTTGTATGTGTATTTTATAGGTTATTTTGGGGGAAACTTACTAACCATTATGCTTACCCAATTGTTATGGTTTCAGGTATCATTGTTGATTACAGGAAGGCAAATGTAGGATTGTACAAACTCATCAGCAGCGTTGTGAATTTCCCATTCATCATAATACTTTGATTTTATTAAATGTAATTGAGAATAAATGTTTTTTTTAACTTGAGAAGTTCCCCTTTAAATAAAAATGAAAATTTCTTTTCCATGAAAATGGGATGTTACATCAAGAAGAAGATTTTTAATATAACATGTCTTAGAAATGGCATTAGCAACGCATCGATATTCTGCCTTGGCACTGGAACGCAACATAGAGTTTTGACGTTTAGGTGACCAGGACAATAGATTGTTCCCTAAGAACACACAATAACTGGATGTGGATCTCGTAGAAACTGGGAAACCGACCCAGTCAGCATCAGTGTAAGAAATAATATCATGGCTAGTAGAACTATACACTTGAAGATAATGATCAATAGTGCCACAAACATAACGAACAATGTGCTTGAGAGTCGTGTAATAAGGATTTATAGGATATTTCATGTAGAAACAGATTTGTTGTACCGTATATGTGATGTCAGGTCTTATAAGCATCAAATATTGTAAAGCACCTGCAAGACTAGGATATAACGTAGGGTTTAACATCAGACGGTTGGATCCATCAAATTTAGCAAACAAGTCAGTTGGTGTAGAGGCGGGTTTACAATTAAGCATGGAAGCTTAAGCAAGAATCTCATGATCATATTTTTCTGAGATAAGAAGTGAACATCCAAAGTACAAGTAGCAGAGGTACCCAAAAAATAATTTAATTTACCAAGATCATTTATAGAAAACTTGGAGCCAAGAGATGATATGATATGTGACAGAAGCTATAAAGAAGACCCGGTAAGAACAATGATGTCCATATAAAGTAGGCAGTATCTTATATGTGATCCCTATTTATAGATAATCAATGAGGAATCACATTTTCTAATAGTAAACCCAAGACAAGTAATAAAAACTGTATCCATTGAATGCCATTAGTGTCACATGGATTTTGAAAAGTAGAGTTGACATATTCCCCACAATTATCACATTGAAAAACTTTTATATTTGTTTGAAACTGATTGGGAATAAACAAATGAAAATGAAGAAATTTAGATTAGACATTAGATTTTACACATAATGGATACACCAACAAAAAATGAGAGTAATCATCACAAAATATAACATAATATTTTGTGCCACTAGTAATCCAAAATAAGTTTTCAAAAGTCGTTTTCAAAGGAAACCAAAGAAGGGCGTGATGTGTAGGATCAATCGGAGCAGAATGTATAACCCAAGTTACCAAAACTATTTTTTGCTTATGATGATCATGATATAACTGCATGCTAGAGATAGGCTAGGGATCTTTAGGAATTGAATGAGAGAATTGCCTGATGTATGATGCCTAATAGCTTGGAAGGTCTTCTTGTATGTAATTGACATCATTACTGTAGTTTCTTAGTGTGCATTATAGTTTTCATAACTAAGATTCTATAACATGAGAATGTTTGATTTGGCCTTTTATCTTGTTCATTTTCTGGTTATGGTCTCAAGGTAGAATCAAGTATTCGACTGTCTATAGGATCCGGTGTTATGTATGATTAGAATACATGAGTGGCTGTAGGGTTGGTGGAACTTCATGGATGAGTATATGTGTAAGCAGCCGACCAGATGAGGAATGTTTAGTTACTCTCAATAGAGCTAGCATAGGATGTATATGTATCATGGTTGTTGTACTTGTTTTAGGTAGTATGGGCTCGTACCACGGGAAGCACAACACCCATACACATAGCAAAGAAGGTACAAACCCCAAGGGGTTCATTTTTCCGGGATGGTTATGATGACATGAATTGTGAAACTCCTGTTATATTCTGGTTTATTTTTAGTATGGTATTCACGAGGGGATCAGGTTTCGGATCGAGAGCGAGTGGCTAGGATAGACCAAGATTGACTGATGATCAGATATGAGAGATGATTACAGCTGAGGTGGCTATTGTTATCTGGAGATCTATCCCAGAGTTTTTTGGGGCTATTAAGACTACTATGATTGAGATTTTCGATGATCGATATGCTGCACTTTATGAGGTTGTTGCTGCAGCTACCGCGATTGTTATTGCTGCAAGGGTGCGAGACTAGAGAGCTTTCCAATTTTGGAGATAAGATGGTTGTCAAATTTTGGAGATAAGATGGTAGTATACTTGTAGTATACTTAGAAGGTACTTGACTCTGGTGCAGGTCGGTCTTTTGTATCTCAGTCTTCTAGTATGGGTTGACTCTTGGAGAGTTGGAGTGTCTGTTGCAAGTTTCCATCATCAACTGACATGGTGTTTCGCATCGAGTGTTTATTAGGGTTGTGTCTTGGAGATTTGTTGGGTTCCTTATCCAGTTAATTTGATTCCTATTCCCATGGGGGATATGTGTGTGATAGTAGGAATGGATTGGTTGAGAAGATTCCATGCTATGATTGACTGTGAGGGTCAGCGGTGGTAGTTCGAACACTAAGTGGGGAGAACTGGTTATTTATGGAAAGGGTACCAGGATTGGATTAGAATTTTGTTCTGCCGCAAAGGCTCAACAGTATCTGCAACACGGTTCTATAGGTTACCTTGCATATGTGGTTGACACCAAGGTGAGGAAGGAGTTTTTAGTTTTAGATGTGCTTATTGTGAGGGAGTTTGTTGATGTGTTCCCAGAGGAGTTACCCGATGTGCTTCTCTAGAAGTGGGTGGAGTTCAGGATCGATATTGTTCCAGGTGTAACTCTGATTGCCAAGGTACCATATCGATTGGCACCACCTGAGATGCAAGAGTTATAATCACAAATTTAGTAGCTATTAGGAAAGTAGTTCATTAGACTAAGTAGTTCATCGCGGGGAGCATCAGTTTTGTTTGTCAAGAAGAAGGATGGTTCACACCGGATGTGCATTAATTATCGGGAATTGAACAAGTTGATAGTGAAGAACCGTTTCCCACTTCTACGGATTGATTACCTCTTCAATCATTTGATGTAACATCCAATTTTGCTTACAAGTTTGTGGATCAAGAAACTACTTCATCTTGTGCGTATTTTGAAGGTATAAAGTTTACACCATATGTGTTTCCTTCTAGATCTCCATAGATGAGATTTTTGAGCTTTTTGTCTCAAATCTTGGACCTTTGTGACTATGGAGTACTCCAGAGCATATTAGTTGTTCTTTCATGTGTTCTAGGTCTTGCAGATTCAGAAAAATGGTTGCTTGATCATTTCCTTTGGTCAGTGCATAAGTTAACCGACTTAGAGTGTGATGGAAGTTAGAGTTTTGTGTATTGGGTCCTTTCTAGCCATACAAAGGCTAAAAGTGGGTGACTTTATGGGTTAAGACATGATTATGGTCAGATCTGATGTTGAGATAGGTGTCTTAACTAATTAAGACATAAAAGTTAATAAATATGGATCAGGTAGAGTATGTAGGGGGTACTCCTAGCTACAACACACGTAGCCAAGCCTGTTCCCGATTGGTTGCTGATTTGAGTTGTATGCCTCGCATAAAAAGGAGTATGGCCAACATATGTGCAGGGCAGTTGAATTTTGTTGACTTCTGACCTTTGGTCAAGATTTAGGGTTTTGGACTATGGAAGGGGAAAATTGTATTTTTCCCTTAAAGGAATTAGTTGTGGGATTTGGACTCGCATGTTCAATTGTGGACCTTGATTATTAATCAAGGTTAGTTACTATGTTATTAGGTTAAGTCTAGTTCCACATTTTAGGTGTGAGATTTACCAGTCATCAATATTAGGTGAGTCTCGTCACTCATTCTTACATATATGGTAGAATAGCATTATTTGTGAGGACCAACTGGGTCTAACTATTATTTTGTATTATGTTGTTATGTGTGACTAGGACTATTGATAATCCTTGGGGTTTTTGATAACATATAGCTATTTATTTATGTTGAGTTGTATGTGGTATCTTAGGGATCTCGCCTACCTTCGTGCTAACAGTTGTTGATGTATGTGTTTCATGTACTTTTGAGGATCGTAGGAAGGCGAAGGTCTGATTGTACATACTTGCTGGGAGATTTGTTATTGGAGCAGTCTGATACTCTGATATTTTGTGATGATGATTTGTATTGACACTTATGTTTTTGATAACTTGGTCTATGAATAATATTTTGGTAATTTAAAAACAAAAAAATTGGTTTAAAATTTGAAGTGTTACAATTTGTTATCAAATCCCTGGTGTAAGGGATTTGGATGAACTCTAGAGTAATTGCAAACGCAAACTAAGAATCTGAAGATTTTCATAAAAACTTTTCAAATAAATGACGAATTTTATAGGAGAAAAACCCAGTGAAGCAGTGTGTACAATCAACCAGAGCTCGAGCAATGGTTTCCTAAATACTTCAATTTATATTATGAATAGTGTAGAGCTAATATTTTATGAGCTAATAGAATTGCATACTATTTGGTGGTAGGCTATGGATCCTACAGTAATGGTGTGATAGTTTTGACTTATTTGTGATGCCTTTAGCCTAGGTTACGATATTGAATTTGTCATTACTATTTGCTCGGTGTATGATGTCTAATTATACATAGTTAGGATTTTATAGCCTTAAAATGTCTGATGTAGCCTTTCTTCATGTTCCTCGTTTGGTTTTGGATTTAGGTAGAATCATTTATTCAAATGTTTATCGAGTCTCGTATTGTGTATGATTAGCATGCACGAAGCAAATGGCATGGACATCATAGATCTCGCGAGGCGGAACAGTGCTGAGGAGAAATCTAGACTTAGTGTCTAGATGCTTAATCGTGGTTCTAAGGAAACAACAGATCAAGTGTATAGCTAATCTTGGTAAATAGAGTCCTTGTGATTTAGTATCTTTAGAGGATGATTTTGAGACAAATACAGGTTGGTCTGGAAGGTAGTATTGGGCATGTACTACTGAAAGCACCAGATCCGTATGCGGCTCAAGAAGTAATCTTAAGGGACTTAGGAACTTGTAAGTGTTTGTGTATGTGCTTTACCCTGATTCTGATGGTTTTCTTGTAGGTTTCATTATGTTGGCTACCTGAGGTTCATGCTCTAGCGACCCCGAGAGGCCAGGTGCCAGTGATGATGAGATCTGTAGGATTATTGCGACTGAGGTGGCTACATCAATAAGAGGGTCTATTCTAGATATGTTTGGTTCTATCAAGACCATGCTGATTGAGACTTTTACCTTACGCTATGCCACCGTCATTGACACTGCTGTTGCTGCCACGGCGACTATAAGTGTTATTGCTGTGAGACCGCAAGGGGGTGATTCATTATGGTACCGATAGTTCAACACCATGAAGCCACCCAAGTTTAATGGGACCCAGGATCTAATTTTTGTGATGATATGGATTTCTGATGTTGAGGATTATTGTTACACTTGCTCCTTCCCAAAGAATTTGAGGCTTCTTTTCATTTTGAACCTACTTCACTTGGGAGAGAAGGATTGGTGGAAGTTTATGAAGGTTGATTATACCTTTACAGAGCATTCTGTGGTCACTTGGGAGAGATTTACTGAAATGTTCAAAGATGAGTTTGTTCCAATGGCTGAGAGAGAGAGAGGGGTTGTCGTAGCAGTTCCTATCTCTCAAGCAGAACACAAAGATGGTGACTGAGATCACTAGGATGTTTCATAAGTGGGTTGATGAGATTAAAACTCTTTAAGATCGATAAGATTGTTAACAAGCAACTCAAGCACACAAAGTAAAAAAGAACACAAGATTAATCAAACTGATGTCAAATGATTAAAAGGTTACAACCTCAGAAGAACTCTATGAAGAATTGCTACTATAGAGGTGTTCTAGGGTTACAGTGTAACGATGAGAACGATAAAATCAACAGCCTCTTTAATACGGTGCATGCATGCACTATATACTGACTAATGCAAAAAGCCCGATGACGCAATATTCTATACCCAACAATCTGCCCCTTTGCATTAATTGAGGCGAGAGATATCTATTGCTTTGCCTGCATGGTTTTCTTCATTATCTTGAATAGCTTCAGTATAATAGCAAGCAGAGTATAACGAAAACTGATATACTAGCAAAGCATGTCATTAAAGTTCTTCTTAGCAGCATCGTCATTTTGTTTGCACCTGTTTATAATATTCAAGATGTGCTCCAAACAAGTAGTGGAGAACAAGTGTTTGTTAGGTACGGTGAACAGGCACTTTTGGTTCTCTCCACAAGTGAACATCATTGTGAGATATTTCATGTCTTGTTTTCCCATTTATATCTTGTTCACATCGCCTGCCTTACCAATTGGTTTGGTAGTTGGGTTTTTCCTCAAGGCAGAGGCGATCTCATGATCCAGCTTCGTGACTTCTTGTATGTATGAGACCAGCATTCGCTGTAAGTGATCAAGAATGGGGACATAATTCTGCTCTTCGGTTAGCATGAAGTTTGTAAGAAGGATCCAATCGTGTGGGTTAAGATTTGAAAGACCAGCAAGAGAGATCTCATGAACCGAGTTTTTAGAACCTCGAGTCTCTTGAAACTTCAAATTGATAAAGCTTCCTGCAGCGACTGGCTTTAGTACCTTGACTGATGTAATATTCTGTGCACTCCATGTCAAGCATCGAGGTTGAGAAAAAGCAAGATAGTAATCAATTAAAGACCGATCAATTTTCACATCAGGAGAGGGAATTGATGCTATCGGCTCGAAGCCGTGGAAAACAAATGCCCTTCAGGTGATCGACATATCAAACTGTGAGTCTTTAGAATTCTCCAGGTCAAAAGAAATGACCAGTTCATGAAAATGAGTGCTCAGAGAATCAATCACTTCTTTCAACAACTTTTCCATTATTTACAATGGAAAGAGAGTTTTTCTACTTTCCAAAGTGTCATGGGCTTCTTTCTCTTTTTGCTCCCTCTCTTCGGCTTCTGGTGTGATTTTGAGATTTTCATCTAGAATTCGATCACGGTGCTTTTGCTATAACAACTCTTCTTTAGTTTCTTCTTCTTCTTCACCTTCTACCATAATCTTTTTTGCCTTTTTCTTTTGAACCTGAAGCTTCATTATCCTTCGGTTCATTGGTGATTTTTGGTTTAGGAGGTGTCTAAGTTGTTTCGGCTGTTAGATGTTCAGTAGGAGGAGGTTTATTTGATTGTTCTTGTGTAACTTCTCCCCTTGTTTCAGAGGAGCAACCGCCTCTGAAACACCCTCAAGACGATGTAGGATCGCAAGAGCAGGACGAAGTTTCTCTGCTAAGTGTCGGCGGATACTGATGGTAAGGATTGAATCATGAGCATCGAGCAAATTGGTGAGTAGAGCGCTGACATCTACCACATAAGACTGGATCTCGACATTTTCATACTTGAGCTCATCAATAATCTTGTTCTCTTGGTTGAGCTTTAGAGTCTGATTTTTGACTTGAGTAGTGCGAAGATCCATGTCATCCATGATTATGCTTTCCATGGCTAATTCAGCCTGGAGTTTGTGAAGATGAGAGTTGATCGAAGATTGGAGCTTTGTATTATCAGCTTGATTCCCTTTACGAAAGTTTTTAAAATTCTCCTTCTCAGCCTGGAGCAAAGTGGTGACATTCTCAATAGTAGCGTTCATCATATTGGCATTCTTTTCGGCAGCAGCCTGGAGAGATTCCAAAAATAATCGAGCATCTGTGATTAGTTTTTCAACATTTTCGATCGCCTTTTTGTCGGATAAAGTGGATGCATCAATGGCTTGAGTGGTTTTGGCAATAGATGATTCATGTTCTTTGACGAAAGTGGCCACCAGAGCCTTGATTGCAGCCTCGGAGTATTCAGTGGTTAAAGAGGAAGATGCAGAGGCAAGCAAAGTATCGAGCTTCTCGTTCAGGGCTTTAAGATGCCTTTTCGTGACTGGGGCATCATCATCACCGTCGCTTTGAACGGTAAAGGGGCTATAGTGGAATGTTTCAAACTCCACATCGTTGCCACCAAGAATGGTGTCATGCTCGTTAGAGTGAAGTGGGGAAAGTGGTTTAGAAGTTATGGGGGTTTTAAAACCAGAAGTTTGTGCCCCCGCATTAGATGCGATGACATGAACATGTGATTCAGTTGTAGTGTTAGTGGTGGTCGTAGTTATTTCTGTGAATAATGGTGGTGGTAATGGTGTGGAAGTGGGTGGTTGAGATGAATCTAGAGGTGGGCAAGGAGCTATTGAAATAGGATTAGAAGAACGAGAAGGAGAAAGTGGTGGAGTTTGAATGGTTTCAGTAACATGTACCTCATGATTTGATGAAGGTGGAGGCGAATCACCTTGAGGCGAATCCCTAGACAGAGATTCTTCGTTTTCGGTTGACTCTACTGCTGGTTGATTCGAAGGAACATAATCAGAATCTGTTGTGGCAGATACTTTCGGCTTGAGGATCACCTTCTTAAGCTTTCGGTTCTTAGTAGCCGAAGGAGCTGCACCCTTAGTCTTATGCTTCTTTGGGTTTGGTGCTTGTGTAAATGGTCCTTCCTGCAAAGTTTTCTTTTTATCCCCTTTCTTTCCTCATTTCGTGGGTTTGTCAGCTTCATCTATGGAGCACTGCATCTCTGAAGTAAGTAGCCTTGGACCCGAAGCAGGTAATTTCTTGTATTCGGTTATTATTTTGCTTGCACCCGAAACACACTTATACATTGACCTAGAAATTGAAACAATGAATGTGAACTTTGAAGAGTCAGCTACCATGATCTTCGTTGTATGGAAAGTAGCATCTACATACATCAAACAATCTGCCATGACTGGAACACTAAATTTCTCCGTAGAACTTTGGGTAATGATAGACCAGAACGTCCCACATGAAATCTTGATGTGACGAGAAGTTGAATTTAAACTTTGCACCAGTTGAGTCCAGAGAATGGACCCGTAATTGAGATTGATTCCATGGTATAGACCATAGATGATGGTCATGAAAACCATGCATGCACCATCTGATCCAGCGACCCTCTCAGAAAAGCTTTTGAAAAGAAGGGTAAACAACCCATTCCATTGAGGTGGTAAGTAAGACTTCTTGATCTTTGTAACTGTGGTGAGTAGATTAGTGTACCCCATGTTGTAAAACATTTCTAAGATCTATGTAGTGGTAATTGAATCGGGATTCACCATGGATTCAACATAAGTCATCCCTAATAGAGAGCAAAACCTAACCTTGGAGACGGAAGTTAAAGATGTCGAAGAAAATCCTCTCTTCAGCCTTCACATACTTTGCAGAGGAGTAAACTTCAGATAGGAGAGACATTGGCACGAATTCAACTTTGGTAAGAGCATGTAACTAGGGCAAGTACTTAAGGCATTCGACGATCTGCAGCATAAAATCATCATACTTGAATGGAACCAAGTCGATGATCAGCATCTGATTAGGCTTGATTACGAGGAGAGGGGAAGAGATAATTCGATCTTGAATTGAAGATGAATCGATCATTGTTGCAGGTTTTTCAGAGAGATGAACAGTAGAGAGAAATCTCCTTTAATTGTTAGAGTTAGTTAGGGCAAGAGATGAGTTAATTTACTTGCAACGTGACAATCTGATGTTTTGAAACAACGGAATATTTTTTGCTTAATTGCTAAACATTTTTATTCCAATATAACTCAATTACATTTAGATTGTGAGATTGGCAAAAAGATTCAAAAAATGATTTTGCCTTTTCTTGAATTAAAGGAGGATAAAATCGAAGCTGATTGCTATAATTGTGAATCAATTGTTTCTTAAGCGGAAACCACTGAGGATTATAAAACTAGACTGGACAAAATTGAGTCATTTATTAAGTCCAAAGACCAAAAGGACAAGCTAACAAATTTACAGGACGATAATGACAGCGAAAAATAAAGACCGAAACTATCTAGAAATTTGACTCATCAATTTCTAGGTTGAGTTCAGATAAGAAGATTAATGTTGAAAGTACATCTGAATTTGATGAGGAAAGTGACATGAGTGAAATATCTATAGAGGATGAGGTTGACTGTTACGAATTTATTAAAACCAAAACTGAACCAGTAGAAGTCCTTATATCCAAAAACTCAATTGAGTTAGCTCGTTTTTCTAAAGACTCGTCCAAATATTGAAAGAGAAGGCGGTTGTCTATCAATAGGTACAAAATGTGTCGAATCAAGTGTATGTTGTCATGGGAATTACTAAGGATCAAACAATTGAACTAACAACCTTGGTTGATGAAGATAATATTGATGGCTGTGACGAGTATTTTTGGTCAGCCCCAATCGATAACACAGATGAAACAACAGGACTATCAAAACGAACCTCTTGGAGAGTGAAAGGTCGTTACGTCGCAAAACCAATAAACAAGCCATCAAGCTTTGAGAAAGGCAGTACAATTGGTACTAAGGAGTTCAAAGCGAAACTAAAAGTACAAGCGAATCTCAATTAGTAAGAAGTGAAACTCATGCAAGGAAACCGAAACCGAACGTAAATATTCACAAATCTTCCAAGCAACTTGCAGAGCAAAAACGTCAGCGAAATAGGAGATATCAGAAAAATCTCAATGAGAAGAAGCAGTTTTTGCAATCCTAAAACTCTAACTATATGCGCAAAGAAAAGGCTTTCAGTCAAAAAGTGAAAGCACATTCACAGGCAAAACCCAAACAATTTTCACACTGTCATTCCTGTGCTTCACAGAAACAAAAGGGTAGTTTCGCTCATAAGTCATCAGTTCCTAAAACGTTCTCTAAGAAACCCAATCCTCCTCACTTTCAACCAAAGAAAAATCCTATCAAGGATGTCAAAGGGAAGGGAAAGCTCATCTCAGATTCTTAAGTTCAAACAAAGAAGATGACCAGTAACCCTAGGAAGGATAAAAGAGAAATTGTTAAGAATCAATATAAAGAAAAACAAACTAATTCAAATAAAACAAATAACAAAATCAAGGTTTTCACCATTAAAAGGAAAGACAAAACTGTTGGATTGGGTGTCTAAGCCCATAACTATTTTGGTATGTTCTTGACCCGATTGTGAGCATGGTCCTTTTGGGTTGCCTTCACTATAGCAACTGATAGGATGAACTAAGGAGAAAGAGGATTAATTATGATTTATTAAGATATTAGATGAATAATATATTAAAAGAGAAATCATATTGTTTAATTAATATTAGTCAAGAATTAATAAGAATTAATCTTGTGGCTAAAAGACATTAACTGAATAAAGGGGACTAGAACTACCAATTATGTGATAGTTGAATATTAGGCTAATGGACTCCATAGAAGTTCGAGTGGACAAAATCTATGGGAAAACCCGTTATAATTCGTCCAAGGCTTCTAAGGAGGGAGTCCATGGGCTTCTTAGGGCCTAAGCAGTCAGATTAGGGTTTCCTAGTTGAAAACCCTAATAGCCTAAGTATAAAAGGAACCCTTGGCAAGCCAAAAACGTGTGTAACCTTCTAAGAGAAACCCTAGGATGTGTTTTGGTGCCTCCTCCCTCTCTCCTTGTTCATCTTGTTGCATATGGTGTTTGTGACTCCATTAGAGGTGCAACATTTGAGGCACTAGGCTTTCAGAAGTCAATTACAAGAAGGATTCGGATTGTTATTGCAACATGGCAATCAAGGTACGATCTAAACCCTATTCTTATGTTAATATCGATTATCACATGCTAGATCTAGGGTTTATGAGCTTCGGATGATTATTGCATGTTCATTAGACAAACTAAATCCAAAGCTTTAAGGTTTTCATGTACACCATAGGATTGATGTGGCGCTCAAAACCCATCAGTGGTATCAAAGCTTAGGTTGTTTATCTAATGTATTTGATGCTTTCATAATCGTTCATGGCTGAAAAATGCCAAAAATCACTTTCTGATACCTGGACTCGCCAATTCCATAGATGGACTCACCGAGTTCACTAGGTACTCGATGAGTTAAGCCCTGACTCGACGAGTCTGAGGGTCAGACAGAGGGTTTTTTGGGTTTTTGAGCTGTTTTAGCTTGGGATAATTACCAAAAATGTTTTTTGTTGATAAAATCTGATTTTTATTGATTTGATGTGATTCTCATTGCCAAAATAGAAGATAATTGTCAATTAATTATGTTGTGTTTAAAATGTGTTGCATCTTGGGCTCGTTTCTTAGCCCAGCTTTGTATCCGTATTGGGCTTGTCAATCCGTGATTTAATATTTAGGGTTTTAGTATTTATAGATGCTTGCATGCATCTTGGTACGTAGCTGTTAAGTCGATCATTCATAACGTTTTTGTTTTTATCGATTGTAACCCTAAAAACCCTCTACAGCAGAAGTTCTTCGTTGAGCTCTACTGAAGCGTGAATATATTGAATCATTCAGCTCATTGTTGGTTCATTCTTTTGTGCATTATTTTGTTTGCATGATTCTGATAAACCTGCGTAATATCTAATCGATCAAAGAGAATTTTCATCTCATCAATTGGTATTAGAGCAGGAGGCTGTGTAATTCATACACATCTCTTCTGTCAAAGAAGTGATTAGGGTTCATTCCGCATTCATTGATATTTATTAAGCCGTCACTCCTTAATTGACTATCTCATTAATTATTAATCTTTCCTTAATATTACGTATTACAAAGTCTGATCTTATAACATGTTAAACGATCAAGCATGGACGACTCTCAATCCAATCCCATCAACATCTCTAACAGCATCGGATCAACAACCAAGATTCCAATACTCTACGTTCAAGACTACGAAGTGTGGACACACCACTTTGAAGATGATGTTATTGGATCAGAAGATAATGGATATCTTATATCGGAAGCAATCACAGTTGGCCCATTCGCTCATTCAAGCACTTCAAGAATCATTAAAACTCAGAAGGAGTACAATGATCTCCTAAAAGATGTGAAGGATGTCCCTCAGGACGAAAAGGAAAAGTTTCAATGTAACATTAAAGCATTGAGACCGACTCGATTCGCCCTTCAATCCGACACGTTTAGACTGGTAAGTTCATGCAGTACAGCAAAGGAAATCCAGGATTGGCTGCGAGAATTGTATTCCACAGATGAAGATATGGAGAACTCGATTCAGACCCTACTTCTTTCAGAATTTGGAGAGTTCAAGCAGAAGCCAGAGGAAGCCGTTACACAAACGTTCGATCGGTTCAATCATTTTCTCAGTAAGATGATCAAACATGATATTGAAAGAAAGCTCATCGAATAGAATGTTACTTTCTTAAATGGTTTAAGACCCGAATGGAGGGCGGCTGTGTCGACAGTTAAAGCACATGAGCAGTTTAAGTCGTATTCTTTGGCAAAACTAGTAGGGATTCTGAAATCCCAGGAAAAGACTGTGTTGCAAGAGAAAAGCGTGGTCTCAAACTTTGGGTCCTTGGCCCTTCTATGAAAGGGTAAGAGCGCAGCAGCAAAAGAAGAAGATCTTAATTTGGGAGACTACGATCTGACATCTAAAGACTATGCCATGATGGTGTCAAATCCCAGGAGGTTCATCAAGAAGAAGTTTCCTACCAACAAAAACCGAAATTGGCAAGGAAGCTACAACTCTGAGAAAGAAAAAGAGGAGCCAAAGGTTAAAGAACCAAAGAAAGAGGCAAAGGGTGAAGCTGATTCTAGTGTCAGTTGTTTTTACTGCGGAGGGAAAAATCACTACGCAAAAGATTGCGTGTTAAAGAAAATGGCGGAGAAGGATGATGAGAAGGATGAAGAAGCGAGTCTCCTGAAAAGACTGGAGGAGATTAAAAGGAAGAAAGTTGCTACTAATCCCACTATGAATGCTTTAATTGTGTAGGGTTCGGTAGATGATGATGAGTTCGGTGGCGTACAGGTATGGTCGATCGACTCAGAAGATGATGAAGTGAGAAAGCCTACTCATGGAAAGGCTTATGTGGCAAAGAGTGATGACGCTAGTGGAAGATGCTTGATGGTGACAGATCTATCCCAGATGAGGGGATATAATACTGATGGTTGAAATGAAGCGACTAAGGAGCGAGACGACGTGTGCTTTACAGCGAAGCCTCTCAGTGTGCAGATTAATGAACTTGATGATCTAATCAAGAAGGTACAATCCATTTTTGTTTCATTTAAAATTCCACAAGCATCATATGAAAAAGAATTAAATAACTTGAATTCAAGAATTTTAAATCTAGATAGTTGTTTAACTCAAACGCGTGTCACGAATTCTAATCTAACTGACCAAATGAGCAGGGTGTCATCCAAGAGTGAGGAGTGAAGAATGTGGATTGAGCAGAAGGAGTTGGAGCTGGTTAGGTCTAGGGATGAAAATATCTATTTGCAAAGAGACAATCTTAAATTGTTAAAACAAAGAAATGTTTTTTGTTTGATTGCAAAAAGACTTTATACTAACATTACACAACTGCATTTGAATTGTGAAATTGGCCAGAAAATACATCGCATGATTTTGCCCTTTCTTGAGTTAAAGGAGGATGAAATTGATGCTGAAGCATATAACTGTGAAAGTGTTGTATCTTCAGATGATGTAAGTCCCACTTATATGTTTGGTCTGGATAAAATTGAATCATTTGTTAAGTCCAAACACCATAAGAACATTCTCAAAGACCTTTTGGATGAAAATGATAGGTTGAAACTCAGAACCGAAACTATACAACATTTTGACTCATTGAGTACTAAATTAAGTTCAGAAAATAAAATTTATGTTGAAAATACATCTGAACTTAATGAGGACGATGACATGAGTGAAATCTCTGTAGAGGATGAGGTTGCCTGTTTGGGATTTACTAAGAGCGAACCTGAAAACCACAAAAACTTGATTTATGAAAATTCTGTGGAATTCGCTCGTTTATCCAAAAGTAAGTCCCCAGTTCTTAAAGAAAAAGCCGTTGTTTACCAAAAGGTCAGAACAACTCCCAATCAAGTTTATAAGGTCACAGGAGTAACCGAACATCAGACAGCCGAACTCACTGCACTGGTGAATGAAGATAATGCAGATGGTTGTGAGGAATATTTCTGGTCAGCACCGATAGACAATGCAGATGAAACAGTTGGTTTGTCGAAGCGAACATCATGGAAAGCAAAAGGTAGATACGTGGCAGAACCTCTAAATAAACCTACCAACTGTGACATACCCAGTACCAGCGGAACAAAAGAGGTTCCAGTAGAATACGTCTCCTCACCAAGCAAAACCTCTTTCATGAAACGTGAACCTGTTGTTCAGAAGCTGAAACAGAAGGCAAATATTCACAAACAACCGAAACAGGTGAAAAATCAGAAGCACCAGAGGAATCTGAGATACAAGAAAAATCTCTCAAAGCGAAAGCAATTTTGGCGCTCCATAAATCCTAACTACACTCACTTTAATAGAAACTCCAAGCCAAAAGGAGAAGAAAATAAAGATAAAAGGAGCTTTGGTCGGTTTGATCAAAAGAACCAAAAGAAGACTTTTGGGCAACAGAAAGGACAAGATCGAATGAATAGTTCGGTCCTGATAGCAACAACAGCCGAAAAGGTAGTTTCAGTCCAGAGACTCACAACAGCCGAACAAGTAGTTTCGGTCCATCAACAAATAGCAACTGAAGGTACAACTTCAGTCCTTCAAATGATCTAAACCAAAAGGATCATTTCAAACCAGAAGTCAGGAAAGATTCTCATTCTAAATTGTATTCATCTAATTCTTCTCTCTCTCTCTCTCTCATTCCTCTTCTAAGCCTAAATCGTGTCCTACACAAAGCTCACAATCGACGAAGGATTCGAAAGGAAAAAGCAAGATTTCCTCAGCAAATAAAGATAGAAAGCAAGCGAAAGTGCAATCTCCTGAACCTCAATCCAAAACACTTGAAACCAACCCTAATAAAATCAAAGTGTTTACTATTAATAGGAAAGATAAAACAACCTTAATAAAACGAACTTATCTTATTGATGCTTCTCTTGCTATTCCTGTTTCTGTGAAAGGCTCACAAGGACCGAAGAGACTTTGGGTTCCTAAATCTGCTTAATTCTTGCAGGTTATAAGTGACGAGAAGTTCGACGAAGAATGGTACATAGACAGTGGCTGCTTGCGTCACATGATAGGAAGAAAGGAAGAACTAAGGGAGTTTCGATCCCTTCAAAACGGTGGTAACGTCAAGTTTGGTAACAACTCCTATGGAGCGATCAAGGGTTAAGGGATGATAACTAATGGGGATTTTACAATCAGGAAGGTGGCTTATGTAGAGGGATTGTAGCATAACCTCCTCAGTGTGTCTCAACTGGTGGGAGGTACCGGTCTCAAAGTTTCGTTCGATGACGAAGGTTCAGAAATAATAGAGAAGAGGACCAACAAAGTGATTCTAAAGTCAGAACGAAAAGGTGAAATGTTCCCTCTGAATCTCAATCCAATCAAAGGAAAACCAGCCATATGTCTATTTTCTAAAGCTCATTCAGACGAAAGCTGGTTGTGGCACCGAAAGACATCAACAAGCTTGTCATCGGGGATCATGTTCGGGTTCTTCCACTGCTCAAGTTCGACCGAGAACATTTATGTGCTGCTTGTGAAATGGGGAAAAAAAGTCGCCAAAGTCACCCAACAATTATAAATACAAAAGTTGTTGAGCCACTTGAGCTGCTTCACATCGACTTATGTGGTCCATCATCAATTGAGAGCATTGGCAGTAACAAATACATCCTTGTTATTGTTGATGACTTCTCAAGGTTTACTTGGGTGTTCTTTCTAAAACTCAAATCCGAGGCAACTCCCAAGCTGAAGATCTTTATCAAGCAGGTTGAAGTGCAACTGAGAAATGTTGTTCGAAACATCAGGAGCGACAATGGACTAGAATTCAAGAACAAAGAATTATAAGATTTCTTAGCAGACAAAGGTACGAGTCACAATTTCTCATCCCCCCTATACTCCTCAACAGAACGGAATTATCGAAAGGAAAAATCGGTCCCTGTGTGAGGTAGCCCGAACCATGCTATGTTTTGCCTCTCTTCCTCTATATTTTTGGGCAGACGCCATTGCTGCAGCTTGCTACACTCAAAACAGGTCTTATCTCAATAAGCATTTTTCTCTTACTCCCTATGAGATTCTTAATAACAGGAAACTGAATGTCAAGTTCTTCCATGTTTTCGGCTCGAGGTGCTTCATCTTCAATTCCAAAGAGCATCGCTACAAATTCGATTTCAAATGCATTGAAGAAACCTATTATGTAACGTTTGATGACAATTATGTCAAGAAGTTAAAGTCTACCGAAGGGACATTTGGAGAGATTTTCTCTCAAACCGGTCAGGTCACAGCATCAATCGCCAATCTTTTTGACCAGTTCATGGATTTATTTGATGAACCTGAGAAGGCAATTCATTCTGAAGCTGGAACTGCGGACAACAATGTAGATCACCTTAAGAAGATTGTTGAAGATGCAGCCAAACAAATGTCAGATTAAGAACCGGTTAGAAACGAACCTCCTCAAAGCAACACTTCAGTCGAGGGGGAGAATCAAGTCCCTTCCGATCGAGATGACTCACAAATCCAAGGGGAGAATCCATTTTTTGAAATACCCAAAAATTCGGCACAACCCGATAGCCCGGTAGGAACCGAAAGTTCGGCACGACTCGATCGCCCAATTACACCCGAAAGCCCAAGTACACCCGAAAGTCCTGTAGCAACCGAAAGTTCAGAAGAAACAGAAAGTCCTACAACACCCGAAGGTCCGGTACAGCCAGCAAGCCAACAAGAAGACATATTTTTTAGTTCACATCCATAGGTCTCATCATCTGTTGAGGGGGAGCATTCCGATAAGCTTTATAATGATGATTTACAATCAGAGTTAGAAGAAGAAGTAAATGCTGAGTTGGATCCCTCTTATGATCCAAATTATCCTCCTCTCATGAAATGTGCCAGAGATCACCCAGTTTCTCAAATAGTGGGTGATGCATCAGTAAATGTTCTAACGCGATCACAACTAAAAGCGAAGCAAACAGCTCTATTCTCCAAAGTAGAATTCTGCATGTTTAACTCATTCATATCCAAAATAGAGCTGAAGACCGTCAATACAGCTCTCGATCATTTTGATTGGGTTCAGGCAATGCAAGACGAACTCAATGAGTTCGAAAGAAATAAGGTTTGGAGACTCATTCCAACTCCGAAAGATGCCTCAGTTGTCGGTCTCAAATGGGTATTCAGAAACAAACTGGACAACGAGGGCAATGTGATCCGGAATAAAGCTTGGCTAGTGGTGAAATGATATTGCCAGGAAGAAGGAATCGATTACGAAGACACATTCGCTCCAGTTGCAAGACTGGAATCAGTTCGAATTTTTCTTGCCTATGCTGCACACAAAAACTTTGAGGTCTACCAGATGGATGTGAAGTGTGCCTTTCTGAATGGCGAACTTGAAGAAACCGTGTACGTGGAGCAACCTCCTGGCTTTATAAATGAAAAGCATCCAAATCACTGCTACATCTTGGATAAGGCTGTTTTGGTCTAAAACAAGCTCCTAGGGCATGGTATGAAACTTTAACTAAGTTTTTAAAGATGTCTAAATTTAAACAAGGTTTGGTTGACCCAACCGTCTTTCATAAAAAGGAAGGTAACCACCTCATGATTGTTCAAATCTATGTCGACGATATCATCTTCGGCTCCATGAATCCCAGCCTAACAGTTGAATTCAGGAAGTTGATGGAGACTAAATTTGAAATGAGCTCAATGGGTCCGACTAATTTTTTCCTTGGCTTAAATATTAGACAGGGACCCGAAGGCATCTTTATCAACCAAGAAGCATACACAAAGACTCTCCTTGCCAAATTCGGCATGATGGGAGATTCAAAGGTCAAAGTCCCTATGGCGTTCGGCACCAAACTCACACCATCTTTGGAAAAACTGGCAGTCGACATCACGCTATATCGCCAAATGATTGGTTCCCTAATGTACCTCACAGCTAGCAGGCCTGATATAATGTTTTCAGTATGCTATTGTGCCAGGTTTCAAGCAAATCCTCACGAACCACACATGTTGGCAGTGAAGAATATTTTCCGATATTTGAAGCGAACCACCTCTCTCGGTCTCTGGTATCCCTCAAACTCAGGCTTCCTTGTCCAACCCTACTCAGATGCCGACTTAGGCGGATGCGGTCTAGACCGAAAAAGTACCACAGGAGGCTGCCAATTCCTAGACGGAAAGTTAGTTAGCTGGCAATCAAAGAAACAAACTTGTGTTTCTCTATCTACAGCCGAAGCAGAGTACATTGCAACCGCCTCCTGCACATCACAAGTGATTTGGATCCAAAGCCAACTCCGAGACTATGGACTCAATATGAAAAAGATCCCACTATACTGTGACTCAGAAAGTGCAATTAGGATTTGTCATAACCCAGTACAACACTCCAGGACCAAGCATATAGCACTAAGGTATCACTTTATTAAGGATCATGTGGAAGATGGAAACGTCGAAATTCACTTTGTTCGAACCACTGATCAACTGGCCGACATTTTCACCAAAGCCCTTCTTGAAGCATGTTTCAATAAGATCCTACAAGGCCTAGGTATGATAGAATCGGATTCAGTACCAAAAACACCTTTTTAAAACTAAAAGTTGAAAGTGAAATGAACCGAACGCTCGGTCTATTTCGGGTGTGGTTCACATAGGAACCGAAATGAACCGAACGCTCGGTCTCTTTCGGGTTCGGTCCCACTAAACTTGTTTTCGCTTATCTCAAAAAGGTGTTGTTTATGGTTGTACACTTTTGTTTTGTTCCTCTCTTTTCAAGAAAATTTCAAAAATCCAAAAATATTTTATCTTTCTGTTCTTATTCTTTTTCAGAAAATTTCAAAAAATCCAAAAACATTTTATTTTTCTGTTTTTAGTATTATTTTTCCAGAAAAATTCAAAACTTTCTCTAAGTTTTATCTGTCTCGAATGTGTATTTGGTTTGTTTGGTGTTTATCTTTATTTTTCTTAGGTGATACAAATACAAGTATAACCGACTGTGGATCTAAGGCAGGTATGATTCAGTTTCACAATAAACTAGTTAAGGGTCCCTAGAAGCATGTTGTTGCATGTTATCTTAAGCCTCTACGATCTTGAGTAGGCCTTAATGATTCGATCTATGCCTATCGTTTCTTCCAAATCAGGCTAATTTATACTACTCGGTCTAGAGCTACCTTACTCTTCTCATATGAGTTAAGAGTTTCTCTGCTCTGTCAGGATTATCTAGCAGAAGGTACATTCGATCCTTAAGCTACCTCCTTATATTCTCCATCTACTTTCGGTTCACCAACGTAACCCTTGAGACTCTCGGTATTTACCACTGAGGTTTATGGTTACACAATCTCTGTGTTTATGATCTTAGCTTCGTGTCACTACGTGCTAAGTGAAACCCACAATTCAATACCCACAATGCATTGACGTGAACAATTAAAATTGCTCTAGCTTTCATCCATGAATTAATGAATCCACCCAAGTGGTCGTACCATGAAGTTCTCAACTTTTATTTTTGTGTGATTCTTATGAAATTGTTAGATACCATAACATTTCTTCCTCTAGAATCCAGTTTTAATTTTTTTTGGGATTTCATACCAAACAACTTTCCAATAAGTCACTAAATATATTCCAAACCTACTTGTTCAGCAGATCACATCGGTCTCACAAGTACTTCATTCTGTTTCAGTCTTATGTCAAGATCCGAAATTCTGAATCGAAGCGAAAGCCAGCCTTCTAAAGCCTCATTAAAAGATGCCTTTCAACACTTCTTAACAGGTGCTTGATCGTAATTCAACGGGAAACCACACAGACACTTTGAAGTTTCTCTTAACTTTGAAGGAAGAGATTTGTGCCTGGGATCTATTGTTTTATGTCTATATTGACATCACAAATTCCCACGTAGATATATCTTTATTTCTTTATCTTTGACACTCTATACAAGAAAATATTTGATTTTTCATAAGTCTGGTTCGGTTCTCTACCAGCTACTTTCCTTTATGAAGCTTTGGTTATTAATAATGTACTCAACAAGGACACGTTGTGATTTTTATCAGTCCTTACTTCTCTTTATTGATGACAGCTATTTAAAAGATAAGGTGCTGACTCAGTCGGAAGAGTAACGGCTTCAACAGTGATTTGACGGGCACGCGTGAAAAAAGGAAACATTATTCTCTCTCATGCGTAATCATCGGGGACGCTAACTGTCAATTTTCAATCACATCAAGCGCCATTCCGAGTTCCGAGAAGATTTGGGGGCGAATTTTTCTCTCTCCTCCATAACCGATATAAAGGGTTCAACCCCGGATATTTCTCCTCTTCATCGTAACCCACAAAGCACATAAATGTTTTTCTCCTACTATTCCTCTTCTTCTTTGAAGCGTTCAACAATGGCAGATTCCTCTTCAGTTCATGAAACCTCTTCCCAATCCACCATTCTTCCAATCCGACCACATCAAAGCCTTGTCATTGATCTTAACTGAATATCCTATGATGCATTTATGTATCCGATAGTGGAGTGTCTCAAATACTCTCCACTAATTCTCGCACTCTCTAAGGTTGAAATAGTACCAATGGAATGTCTCTCACAGGTTTTCTCCATCGCTCACTACGACAAATCTATTGATCGTATCTACTTCGACATTCTTGACAACAAATCCTCTATCTCCAAGCAGCGATTTTGCTGGCTTCTAGGGTTTGAACCTGACGAATCGAGGGTTAACCCTGATTCAATCACCGTGGGCCAACTCCTTCCATGTTTTATAACATGGGATACACAGAAATCCTTACGACGGTGACAAAATTCAAGAAGTCATGCCTTCCTCCTCAATGGAACAGCTTTTTCACGATCCTATTCAAGGGTTTATCTAAGCGGAGTGCAGGTTCTGATGGGGCCAACCAATTATTCATGACCATCCTTTATGGTCTGTACAATGGGATCAACCTTGATTACGGCTCAGTCCTGTGGCAACAGTTGATTCAAAGCCTTGGCTCTACCTCTCGGCACACTGAAATCTCTTATGCCAGGTTTTGTAAGATCATCACCAAATTGGCTATGGACAAATATCATGTCCCCACAGTGGCCAACTCTCCTCTCTCCTCGATTGGTGTGTTTCACACCACCAATATTTTTGTGATTGATCCCTCCAAATTTATTTTTGTTGGCTCAATTCCAGAGTCCATGTACGTTGGTGTATCCAAGGAGAGCAGGATCTTCAAAACCTACAAGGAGTTTCCTCCTTCGGGTCCGAGAGACTTAACACCTGAGATGCTTCAGTCTATTAATGATGCAGACAAACCTGCCACCAGGGGAAAGAAACCAGAGAAGGGGAAAATCAAGAAAGCTACAAAAGGAGCGAAAGGCCCTACTCCTAAGAAGCGAAAGTTGAAAAAAGCAGCCCAATTTCCTCCACCGAAGAAGAAGAAAACACAACCGAAGCGTAAACTAGTTCTTGCTTCTTCCTCGAGTGATTCAGACGATGAAGGTTCAGAATCTGAGGAGTCGATTCGAGGCGAATCTCCTCCCCGTCCTCCTATTCATGAGGTACCTATTGTCACCGAACCTATATCTTCTCCACCTATTACTATATCTATTTCCATTCTCACCATAACCTCCTCTATTTCTATTCCCCCCATAACTACCTCTACTCACATTACACCCACTTCTATTCCTATACCACCACCCATTTTCTCTAAAGCCACTAAAACAACAACCACTGAAGTTCGAACCAACGTATCTGATACGGGGGATCGTACTACAGCACTCGAACATACACCTACACCCGAACCAACTTCAGTACCCGAACCTACTCCCACTACTGGACCATCCACTACACCCTTATCTCCCACTCACTCAGCTGAAACCGAGACATTTCTAGGAGAGGAAGATATGACCTTCGACTCCATTTACTACAGCCCCTACCAGGTTCAAAGTGATGACGATGATGATTGATAATCTCGTTGCTTCCTCCTCTTCCTCAAAGTCCCATATCTTGGAAGCTGCCATTAAGGGGATGATGGATACTTTCACAAAAGCACACAAAACCTCAATCAACTCCGCTACTGCTGCCATTGACAAATCTACAAAGGCTTATGATGCAGCGAACGAAAAAGTCGAAAAACTATTTCAAGATGCTAACATCTTTCTGGAGTCTTTGCAGGGGGCAGCCGAAAATAATGCCAAAAAGGTTCGTTCGGTTGTGGAGAAGCTGGCCACTTCCCTAGAAACAGAAAAACAGTACTTCTATAGCCTTCGTCAAACCCTCAAAGAAGACAATCAATCTTTTCAGTCATCTGTTGAAGATCGTCTGCTCAAATTCCAGCAAACCCTTGCCACAAAATCTTCTTCAAAGGATGAACTTGCTCGCAAAACATTTGAGCTCCAACTTACAAGTCATCAACTCTCCCAAGCAGATAAGGAGGTCGAATCTCTTCGGTCGAAGAAAGCTGTGATTCAAAGTTGTGTTTCGGATGTCCACGGAGCTCTCTCCAATATTATTGAAGCCCGTGATCCGATTCTCAACTACTCGGTGAGGCGAACTCTTGCTGAGAAGCTTGCCCCTTCCATTGCCTTGATTAGCCGAATTGAGGGGCTTCCTGAGCAGGTGGCACATCCGAAACAAGGGGGAGAAAAGACTTCAAAGGGCACAGCTCAATCTCAACCTCCTCCTATTCCCAAAGCTCAATCTCAACCACTTCCAGTCTCTTCATTAGTTCCTCCTAGAGCAACCAAACCAACAACTGTTCTTGCATCAGGTTTGAGTGTTCAAGACAAAGGCAAATAGGTTCTCAATGACAGTGATGAAAGTGAGGATAAAGAAACTATTGCTGACATTCTGAAGAAATACGCCAGGGAGAAGGAGCTTGATACAAATGCTCGGATTGCTAGGGAGGCTGAAGCTAATGAAAGGAAGATAAAGGAGGCTCATGATCTCCAAGAAAGCCGAAAAACCCTATTTCCTCCTTGGACTCTTGAAGAGCTTGTTAAAGAAGCTATCGAGTCCCCCAACACCCTTTGGCTTGAACCCGTGATCTCTTTGGACCGGGTCAATTCGGTTGATTCTCAGTTTGACATGCCTTTGACCCGAAAGGATTTTATCTTTCATGCATTCACCCACATAGCTGAAGTCCCTCATCCTCACTCGAAGGTTGATAGGGAACTTATCGATTTCTATCTGAGGACTGCTCAACCTCAGTATCAGACGTGGAGTGCACAGAAGATTATCAACGTTCGGGTCCTCAAACCTGTTCGGGAGGGTAACTTCACAAATGTCAGATTCAAGGTCTTGAGGGGGTCCGACAAAACCGAACATGCCATCTCTCTAGCTGATCTTCCCAATTTAAATCCTCATGACTGGATAATCCTGCACAACATTCTCCTCATCAATGAAATGGAATATGGGCCGATCATAGATCATTTCAAAATGATGTTGGAGTGCTACATTTTGGAGGTTGCCAAGTTGGATCAAGAAATTGCAAGTGTCCTCAGAGAGAGCCTACTATCACTCGAGTTGGTTCTGCAATCGATTTGAATAGAATGTAGATGGAGAAGATTGACCCAAAGCGAAACTCACTCATGTTCACGAGGGCAGAAGGTCAGAAATGCTTATTCGCGTTGGCTAACAAACATCTTTACACCACTTCCTGCTTGGAGCATGTTTTGGGAATCATCAATCGATGCAAGCAGAATTCTGAAAGTGATACTTAAATTGTAAAATAATAATAATAATAATAATAATAATAATAATAATAATAATAATAATAATAATAATAATCATAGTTTTTCTTCATAACTGAATAAAGAATGTACTGTAGTAAAAATCTGATTCATTTTTATTCACTTATGAATAATGATAGTTGAAAATATAAAAAAAAAAAAATTGATTTTATCTTAAAACTATATCAATATGGATGTCTATTTGTAGAGAATAAAAAATCATGAATTTTGGTATATTTAAAATCATTTTTCGATAAAAAAACTTCTTAAAAATAAAAATAAAAAAAAACGAAAAAACTATGTTTTTGTATATATTAAGGTAATGATTAGCATAGTTTAAGGAAACATGTTTTGTTGGAAAACACATGTCTATTCGTTTCCTATTTCTGCTGGTACGACGGAGATTTTTGCAGAAAAAATAAATGAGTGATTGAGAATGATTTCTCCATATATATATATATATATATATATATATATATATATATATATATATATATATATATACATATATATATATATATATATATATATATATATATATATATATATATATATATATGTGTATACGTTCAGGTTCATTTGAGACCATTCTAATTTTGTAAGACCGTGAGACCAAATCTAAAAATAATTTTAAAATGCAAAATAAATGGAAAAATCTAAAAAAAAAAAATTTAAATATTATTTTCGGAACTTGAATTAATTAAGAAAAATAAAAAAAAAAATCCTGTTTTTTTTTTTTTTTTTTTGAAAAATACATGAAATATTATAAATAGAATATTACATTGACATATTCTAAAAACTAATTTTAAAATGCAAAATAAATGGAAAAATCTAAAAATTCTTTTTTTAAATATTATTTTTGGAACTTGAATTAACTAAAAAAAATGAAAAAAAAAATATATATATATTTTTTTAAAACACGTGAAATATTCTAAATAGAATATTACACTGTACATATTCTAAAAGTAATTTTAAAATGCAAAATAAATGGAAAAATCAAAAAATTCTTTTTTTAAATATTATTTTCGGAACTTGAATTAACTAAAGAAAATTAAAAAAAAATAAAAAAAAATAATAAAAAAAAATGCGTCTCACGGTCTTACAAAATTAAACCGTATCACATGAACCTAACCGTGCATATATATATATATATATATATATATATATATATATATATATATATATATATATATATATATATATATATATCAAATACAGGAGATGGGCAGACGACCTTAATAACAAATACTAGACTACAATAAATACCATACAAACATGGACGGATGTAGTGTATAAGAATGGTATGCAATTGGATACCCTTAAACTTTTCTTTTATATGTTAATTTTTTAAAAAATAATATCTATTTTATATTAAGTATTATGTTTGCATACCGTAAATCAGTATTTGCATACCCATTAGTAGTTTGATTTGGTGGTAAAACCATATATAATCTTTTTCCATGATATGTAAAAAACGGCAATTTGTTGATTGTATCACCGTGAGTCGTGAGAAGAAACTTAGGTTAGAAGCAAATTTGAACGTTTAAATATAAGGCGTGCTTTCTTTATTTGAATTTTGTATTACAAAATACAAAATACTTATATATCAAGCTATGAAAGTCATTTAATATTGTATAATTAACAAATCAGAATTTTATCAAAATATAAAATTAGAAAAGAAAAAAAAAATATCAAGACGTCAACATAACCATAATGAAATTTCGATTTTGACAAATTTGATTTTGTATGATGATTACTTAACTAATTATTGGTTTTTTAGTGTTAATCCATTTTAAGTGTTTATTTTTTTCTTTCTTAATTTTCACAAGGTTTCTATACAAAACATAAAAACTTTTTAGTTAAAAGGACCGATATCCATACTAATTGTATACGCCTGTAAAAACATATTTTCTACACTGCATACCCTAGTTATTCTTTTAGATCCGCCACTTCATACAAATAAATATGACCGCTAACAGAGAGAAACTTATCAGTTGTTTATGAACCATTACAACCTTTCACAAAAAGTTGCAATTGTTGGAGTTTTGTGCTATAAATTTGTCTTTTAAGAAATACGTATTGAAGTTTTGAGGAAAACACAAGGGAGTTAAATAATAATAATAAAAAAAGTATAGACCGATCTATCTCTCTGTTCCATAATAACGTTAACTGTTAAATATGAAAATAATAGGCACATGTGCGAGACTATTTGAAGTTAAGACAAGATTTAATGAGTAGTTTAAAATAAAAAATAATAAAATAAATAAATAAATAACTGGTGTATTTAAAAGTTCCCACGATTTTCGTCTATGTCAAGAAGTCAAACATTGAACAAATACCAAACGTGGTAGATCATACCCATTTTTTATTTTTGAGATCCTTTTTTTATGCAAATCCATTTAATTATTTTTGACACAATATAGTATTTGATCCACGCATAAAACGATGTGATATATTTATCTATTTGTATCTAACCTAAATTTTGCAATATGTTTATCCTGTTTAATTAAATAGAGTAGGTACGGATAGAACTTTCTAACCTATTTTTAATATGTTTTAACTTCTATAATTACTAAATTTATATTATATTTATGTAATGTGAAAGTGTCTTAAAGTCATGTATAATAATTATGACAAACATTAAATTAATTAAATGTGAAATTTATAAGAAATATTATTATTATAATTAAATATGAAATGAATTAAAAATCTTCATAATAAATACATTTAACGTTTTTTTGAAAGAGCAAATCTAACCTACTTCTAAACTAAACTACATCTTAAATTCACGTATGTTTCTAATAAATGTCCTTAATATTTTCAAAATGAAATAAGTTTTATAGATAAAACATACAAAAGAGTTTCTAGTCCAATGATATCACATATTGCAATCTCTCTTTGAGGTCCTTATTATGGAGAGAAAATACAGACATATTTTGAATGTAGCAAGGTCCTTATTGTTTCAATTTGGTATTCCTCAAAAATATTAGGGACATGGTATATTTACTTCTATTTTGTTCTGTCTTCTTATGTGCTTGGTTTTAAAAGTACATTGAATATTGAAAATCCTAGAGTTTTTGGTTATCATTGTTTTGCTTCTAGGTTAAATAATTTTGATAAATTTTCTAAAAGAGTTGGAAAATGAATTCTTCTAGGTTATTCTTCTAAAAAGAAAGGCTATAAGCTTCTAAGTGTTGACATAAATTTTGTTTTTATTTCCAAGGATGTAAAATTTTACGAATCTGTTTTTCCTTTCATGTTAAACTTAACAAATAGTGTTGATATTTCTTCTTAGGAACAGACGCCTGTAGATCATTTTTTTTGCGATAATGTTTTTATAAACGAATATTCAAATGATTCAACCAATTTACATGACTTGAGTGTTATTCATCAATCTAAATGTATTAGTGTAGCCAATCCCCGATGAGACATACTCTAGTCAGGTTAGCAACAAGACTGGCAAGGCACAGGTAGCTCATTATGATGGAACTATGCTTAGTTCATCTACTCTTCATATATTTGAGGAAAACAGTAAGTCCACGTCTTTTCCATCATTTGATTAATCTTTATGGTCCTCCAAGTCTAATAGAGAGTCACGTATGCTAGTTAGATTTAATGACTATGTTGTAGAAGGAAAATATAAATATGGTATTGAACGTTCAATAAACTATTCCTTTATAAATAATGATAATTTATGTTTTGTGTCCAATCTTGACAAAACAATTGAACCAAAAAATTATTTTGAAGCCTCTTCAGACTTTAATTAGATAAAGGCTATGAATGATGAGATGGAAGCCTTGTATCATAATAATACTTGGACTCTATCTGATCTTCGTAAACATTGGAAACCAATAGGTTGTAAGTGGTTTTATAAGATAAAATACAACGCTAATGGTGAAGTAGAAAGGTATAAGGCTAGACTTGTTGCAAAAAGGGTACAATTATGGATAAAGAATAGATTATCGGGAAAGTTTTTCACATGTTGCTAATATTGTAACGGTTCCTGTTGTTATCTCTTTATCTATTAATAAATCTTGGTCATTATTTCAATTAGATGTGAATAATGCTTTCCTTTATGTTAACTTAACTAAGGATGTTTAAATGACTTTGCCTCAAGGATATCATATTAAAGGTGATACGCGTGTTTGTAAGATATTAACTTAACTAAGGGTGTTTATATGACTTTGCTTCAAGGATATCATACTAAAGGTGATACGCGTGTTTGTAAGATTAATAAATATCTGTATGGTTTAAAACATGAACCTAGGAAGTGGAATGAAAAATTATGTTTTTCCCTTTTTTGTTATGCTTTTCTTCAAAGCATAAAAGATTATTCTTTTTTGTTAAATCTGAAAATGACATTATTATTGTTTTGGTTGTGTATGTTGATGACATAATTTTAATAGGTAATAATAATGTTTAATTAGAAAAGGTTAAGTTGTTTCTTAAAACTAAATTTTTGATAAAACATATAGGAAAACTTAACTATTTCTTGGTATTGAAGTTATTAATATTGAGCATGGTATTTGTCTTAACCAATGAAAATATTGTCTTGAGTTGTTGCATGAACTTGGAATGCTTGGATACAAACCTATCAAGACTCCCCCTGAGGTTAATTTTGTTCCTAGTCGTGTTTGTGATGAAATTAAAGATGTTTTATTAGAAAATATTTAAGAATTTAAAAAATTAATTGGTAAATTAATTTATCTCACTATTATACGTCCAAATATTTCTTATTCTGATCAGATCCTCGGTTAAATTATGCATAAATCGTAAAAGAGTCACTTTGATATTACTCTAAGGTTGCTTAGATTTTTAAAAAGTAATCCTGGTAGAGGCATTTCAATAACAAAGTTAACTAGTTTTGATCTTGTTGGTTTTGTTGAGGCTGATTTGGCTAAATGCCTTGTTTCTAGAAGGTCTATTACTGGATGGATATTTTGTATATTTGGGTAATTGCTTGATTTATTGGAATAGTAAAAAACAATCAACAGTTTCTTGATCCTTTATAGAATCTAATTATAATGATTTAGGATTAATAATCTGTGAGATTGTTTGGTTTTTGAAGATTTTGTATGATTTTGGTCTTAAAAATTTAGTTCCTGTCAATGTTTTTTCTGTGACAATGATTCTGCAATTAAGTTACCCCTATATCCTATTTTTCTGACAAAACTAAGCATTTTGAGGTTTATTTACATTTTTGTTACACTCGAGTCCTGGTAAATTTCTCTCTTGGTCCTTTAATTTTTGATTTTGGCAGTTTTGTGCTTATGCAAGGCGTACCTAGATGGTACATTGGGAGTAAGGGGGTTAAGTGGAAACAATATCATTTGTGAGGAGTATGCTAGGTGTAACCTAAGTATGCAGGTCGTACTCCGTCTGGACACAAACTCTAATATTTAAGGTTTGGACCCTATATATTGCACCTTATGTCCTTTGCCCCCATTTCATTTCCAGCCCCCATCACTTGAAATATTGTCTCTTGTAAACCTTAGCCCCATTATTGCATTTTGAGACCTTTGAGTGTGTTTTTGTGTGTTCCAAAGGATGAAGAATGTAGTGGTGAAGCTTGGAAGCTAAAAGCAAGCTTGGATCTGGAAGTCTTACATCCTCCTACATCTCCAGAAGGTATAAAGTTCCCACCTTGATGATTAAGTTGTTGTATCTAGCTTGCATGGTTATAATATGAGATTTTGTCCCCAAATTATTACTCTTTTGTGCATGGCATGCTATAGAGCAAATGGGTTGTCCTTTTGGATGTTTTTCTAGGCATAGAATGATAAAAATGTGTTCTTAACCCTTAGTTCTTTCCCATTCATGAGTATAATGGTCTTAATGGCTTAAGATGTTGGGATTTTAGTGATTAATCTCTTTAGGGCCATACTAGACCATAAATTTGGTAACTTTACGGTTAAGGACATCATTTGGGACTTGGATCTGTAGTTTGGTCGAAAAAGGCTTATACATTAAGCCTTTAATGAGTAAAGAGCATTCAGCTGCGTACGCTAGGCGTACCAGGTGGTACACCGTGCATACACGATTAGACCCCCAACTGTTTCAGTCTCTACCAAGAACGCCCCGCATAAGATCAAGTACGCCTCGTGTACTAGAGTGAGTCAACCCGGCTGGGTTGACCCCACTGATTTATTGAATTTCACTAATGATGACCAAAGGGTATTTTGGATAATTTATTGTTAACTAAGGTAATATTATGAATTGCATAATAGGTGACAAGTAAAGCCGTTATTTGGAGTCGATATTTATTTCAGCTTGTGTTTAGTTTAAAAGGTGAGTTCTCTTAGTATGCCAATGGATCGAAGGTACCAAGGCCAGTCCGTTTATTGAGTTTATGTATCCTAGGATGTTGGATTCCTATGATACTTTTGTGTGTGACTTGTTTGTGTGTGTGTGTGTGTGTGTGTATATATATATATATATATATATATATATATATATATATATGTCCACATATGGATGGTTGGGTTGAGGCCGCATGCTAACAAACCTGTATGGTTGGGTTGAGACTAGAGGCCAACAAACCCGGTTTGGTGAGGTTGAGGCCATGCACCAATAAACTAGGCATGGTATGGTTGAGACTAGAGGTCAATAAACCAGGTGTCATAATGTTGAAACCAGATGTCAACAAACCTGGATTGTTGGGTTAAGGCCACACGTGAACAAACCCTGGATGGGTGGGTTGAGGTCATGGACCAACAAAACCTGTATGCATGTTTGTATTGTATCTATATTATGCGTGGTTTGGCATATTTTAGGAAGCTTATTAAGTTTTGGCTTACAGTTTGGATTTCAATGTTTTAGGTGCTTCTGATGAGCGGGGAAAGGCGAATGCATGATTATACACATAATTTTGTAGCTAATGTTGGCTGATACTTTAATTTGATGTTTTAACTTATTATGAATTGTAAATAATGTTATGGTAGCTTTTGGGCTTGTGGATTGTGTTTTAAAAATGAAAAAATTTACTTTGCAGTTTGGGATGTTACAAGTTATTATCAGAGCCTTGGTTTGAGTGAATTGAATGAACATGCATGAGATTCCTGTGTCAAACTAAGGATCTACAAAAGGAATTTTCAAAATTGTTTTTCAAATAAACTACAAGGGGGATCTGATGTGTACAATCTGTTCGAGCTTAAGGAATGTTTCTCAAGAATACCCATCACCGGTGCAAACTCAGCTTGTATCTCGGTTGAGAAATCTTCCCATGACACCACATCAACATCATCATCACCCACTACATGTCTTGCCTCTTCCCACCAGTCTCGTGCTCTGTCCTTCAAAAGGTAGGAAGCTAATCTGAACTTGTCCCCCTCGGGACAATGGCTGGTGCGAAAGGCGTTAGCAACATCTGCTAAACACCTTCTACTTGCTATCGGGTCCTTCGCCCCATGATAGTCCGAAGCTCCACATGCCTAGAACTCCTTGAAGATCAAAGAACGCGCCCCAACCAAGGCTACAATCTTTGTGCGAAAAGTGCTCAACCACTTGTCTAGAATCTTTAGAATATCCTCCTTGACCATGCCAAACATCACGAGAGTAGGCTCAAGGATACTGTGTGTGATTCCAGATGAGATGAAATCCCTCATCTGGTCATCTAGCTGCCTGGTTCTAGATCCTAAGCATGCATCCTCTCCAACATCGAAACTGCCAATATGTCTTCCTTGCAACGTCCCCATACCGAAAAATATACCATATAAACCATCAGAATACGCATCAAAATATACATATATCGGGGTATCACTGTAACATCCCGAAATATCAAGAGTAGAGTTGAAGGGGGCTAAAAGAGTAAGTTGTGAAAGAGTGACTCGGCGAGTCCATGGATGGACTCGGCGAGTAGAGTCGCGACTTGGTCGCGTGTTAAGTAGCCAACTCGGCGAGTCAGTGAGATGGACTCGGCGAGTAGGCGCTGAGTGGAGAAAACCCTAATTCTCGGGGTTGAGCCTTATATAAAGATCATTATGTTTTCCTCCCAACCTCTTTATCACCCCTTGAGCCCCAGAAAACCCTAAATCACGGAGAAGCACCATTGTTGAGTGGATTGGAGCTTGGAGAAGTAATTGTTGAAGGAATTTTGGGAGATTGAAGGCTTGGAGCAAGGGGCTTTTCTTGGATTCAAACTACATTGCAGTTGGGGCATCTCTTAGAGGTAATATCTCGTTATTGGGCTGTTGTTATGTTGTGTCTTCATTTTGGGGTTTGTGGGAATTTGTCTATGGATGAAATGGGAAGTCTAGAGGTTAGATCTGAGGTTGCTACCTCAGATCTGGAAGGGAGAAGAATCAGAGAGCATGAAAGACCCTGTGTTGGATTGTTTAGTGAAGCTTACATGTCCCAAACCCTAGCCCAATGTGCAAACGGCCTAGATCTCTTTGGATTCACGTAAAGTTTTCCACATTTCGTGATGGATGAGTGGTAGGAGGCTAGACCTATGTTTTGGAGCAGTTGCATGGCCTGGAATGCTTCTGAAACGACCCAAAAACACGACCCAAAAATTTTCGTTTTTCCATATAATCAAAACCATAATATAAGTATCATAACATAAACACATGCGATGTATCCCCAAAACATAATAAAATATTGTGCGGAAAACTGTATCATACTACATCAATCCAAAACATCAAGAGACATCCCCAGGATAAAAGTTATGCTGCGGTGTGTGCGATGCTGTCACCCCGAGCTCTTCCCTTTGCTTGCGGAAGTACCTGAAACCAAAACTGAAACTGTAAGCACGAAGCTTAGTGAGCTCCCCCAAACTACCACATACCATACAATAACATATAAACACATATTGGGCCTTGCCCACTGCATCGGGCCGAAGCCCGGAAACTGCATCGGACCGAAGTCCGGAACTGACTGAGACCTTGTCCCCTGCATCGGACCGAAGTCCGGAACTAATTGCATCGGATCGAAGTCCGGAACTGACTGGGACCTTGTCCCCTGCATCGGACCGAAGTCCGGAACTAACTGCATCGGACCGAAGTCCGGAACTGACTGGGACCTTGTCCCCTGCATTGGACCGAAATCCGGAACTAACTGCATCGGACCGAAGTCCGGAACTGACTGAACATGGCATAGCATAACACATATACGACATGCTACTTCGGGCCGTGGCCCGGGACACATAATACTTAACACATAAAACATAGCACACAATTCCTGTTCGAACCACGAAGGCATCGAACATACTAACTGCTGCATCGGACCTAAATCCGGAAACTAATGCTAACTGAACGGGCCGGCATTGTGGCCTTAGACCCGTTCCTACTGGAAGGAAACTCACCTCGTAAGCTGGCTGCTGAGTGTGTGGCTCGGAAAGCTAACGGCGGCTGCTCCTAAATCTCCTCGGCTAAAAGTCCATAAACACACTCAATCAAATACAAACACTGCGCTTGGGGTAAAATGACTCTTTTACCCTTGGTCAAAGTCAACTCTCTTTTGGGCTGACTCGCCGAGTTGGCCACCCAACTCGCCGAGTCCTACTCTCACTTTTCACTTCTACTCACTGCTACTCGTCGAGTCTAGCATCGACTCGACGAGTACCCTCTTGATCCAAGAACTCAGACAATCTTCATCCGACTCGCCGAGTCGTATGAACAGACTCGACGAGTTGTTCTTGATCCCAAGAAGATTGCCTTGGACTCGCCGAGTTGTATGAACAAACTCGTCGAGTCCCTCCATCACTGATTCCACTCTCAACTCGCTGAGTCCACTTCCTGACTCACCTCGTCCACTCGACACTGATAAAACTGAAGGACTCGGGACTCGCGACCCGACTCGTCGAGTCGCCGCCATGCAACTGATTTTTACTTGATTTTGTTTGAATCCAATGCATACAATTGATAGATCTGAGTCCAATAAGCTGTTTTACCACGTAAAGTTTCCAACTTTACGTGCACAACCTCAAGAATAAGGGAAATAAGGCTAAAAGATGCATAAAAATGGATAGATCTATGGTTATCATGCAATATAACTCCAAAAAGACAGTAGATCTGGGCTCTACAACACCCCAACATTCAGATCCATAGATATATCGACTTAATAAGACGTTCATGCAAGTGAAAGGCTTGAAACAAGCACCAACTAGCTCTTAGGAGAGCCCTAATGGAAGTTTAAAGCATAATATGAGATGGAACTCCGAAAATACCTCAATAAACTCTGATTTGGCCTTGGATCTTTGCACTACAACCCTTCTCCTTGCTTCTTCCTTCTTCTCCTTCTTCACACCTTCACAAAAATGGCACCAAAACACATATAAGCTCTTCAATGGAGGTTTGGGGCTCTATCACTGCGTTCACAGGGTGAGGGAGGCGAGAATGGGGGCTATAAGGTGGTATAAATAGTGGGCAACCCGGGGATTTTAGGGTTTCACCCAGACAGATGGACTCGCCGAGTCGGGGATATGGACTCGTCGAGTCCCCGACTCATGCGTGCCCTCAGACGCGACCCGACTCGGCGAGTCAGGCTAGAACTCGCCGAGTCCCTCTAGAAAACTCACTATAATTACCAATAAATCAACATACCGGGAACGGGTCATTACAATTCTCCCCCACTTGTCTCAGACTTCGTCCTCGAAGTCTGCTACGGCTGGATCTGCAAATAACTCCGGGTAGTGTGCTCTCATCTCCTCCTCGGCCTCCCACGTCCATTCAGACCCCTTCCGGTGCTGCCACTGCACCTTTACTAGCTGAATTACCTTGTTCCTCAAGGTCTTGGTCTTCCGTTCCAGAATCGCGACCGGCTTCTCGATATAATTTAGGCCGCTATCAACCTGAATGTCCTCTAAGGGAACGACTGCTGTCTCATCCACCAAACACTTCCTCAACTGCGACACGTGGAAGGTGTTGTGTATCAGACTAAGCTCCTCAGGAAGATCTAACCGATAAGCAACCCGACCCACCCGGGCCAAAACCCTGAAGGGACCAATAAATTTGGGGCCCAATTTGCCCCTCTTCCGGAACCTGATGACACCTTTCCAAGGTGAGACTTTCAGAAGAACCATATCTCCCACCTGGAACTCCAAGTCCGAACGCCTCCTGTCAGTGTAGCTCTTCTGCCGACTCTGCGCAGTCTGCAGCCTACTACGGACCTGCTGGATCAACTCAGTCGTCTTGAGCACCACTTCGGTGCTCCCGATGACTCGCTGACCGACCTCGCCCCAACAAATCGGGGTCCTGCACTTCCTGCCATATAACATCTCAAAAGGAGGTCGATCAATGCTCGCATGATAACTGTTGTTATACGAGAATTCCGCTAACGGAAGATACGTATCCCAACTGCCCCCAAAGTCTAGAACACATGCCCTAAGCATGTCCTCGAGAGTCTGAATCGTCCTCTCGCTCTGCCCGTCAGTCTGAGGATGGAAAGCGGTGCTGAAATGGAGACGAGTACCCATCTCGTCGTGGAATCGCTTCCAGAATCTGGACGTGAAACGAACATCTCGGTCCGACACCACCAATACCGGCACTCCATGACGTGCCACAATCTCTCGCACATAGATATCGGCTAAGTTTTCTGCCGATATACTCTCCTGAATCGGAATAAAATGGGCACTCTTTGTCAACCGATCCACTACTACCCATATCGAGTCCACCCCGCGTGCGGTCCTAGGGAGTTTGGTGACGAAATCCATGGTGATGTCCTCCCATTTCCACACGGGAATGTGTAACGGCTGCATCTTGCCGTGAGGTCTCTGGTGCTCCGCCTTGACCTTCCGACAGGTCAAACATCTCTCCACATACCAAGCGACATCTCGCTTCATGCAGGGCCACCAATAATCCGATCGAAGATCTCGATACATCTTCGTCGCCCCTGGGTGGATAGAAAACCGAGACTTATGAGCCTCGTCCATCAATACTTGTCGTACCCCACCCCAGTACGGTACCCATATCCTACCATGAAGTGTCAACAAACCACGACTGTCGTAATCAAATGAAGCTACTCGGCCCACTATCCTTTCACACTTCTGCCTCTCCTCCTTGAGGCCCTCCATCTGAGCCTCCTTGATCCGCTCCAACAACGGAGTGATCACTGTCATCCTCATACACAGATCTCTGATAGGGGCCGTCGACACCTTACGGCTCAGGGCGTCGGCCACCACATTGGCCTTCCCTGGATGATAAAGGATCTCACAGTCATAGTCCTTTAGCACGTCTAACCATCTCCTCTGTCTCATGTTCAAACTCGGCTGATCCATAAGATATCGCAAACTCTTGTGATCCGTGTAAATAGTACAGCGGACCCCATAAAGGTAATGTCTCCAAATCTTGAGGGCAAACACAACTGCCCCCAGCTCCAAATCGTGGGTAGGATAATTAGCCTCGTGAGGCTTCAACTGTCTCGAGGCATAAGCTACTACATGGCCTCGCTGCATCAACACTGCTCCCATACCTGTGATCAAAGCATCGCAATAGACTACGAAATCCTCTACTCCCTCTGGCAAGGTAAGGATCGGAGCCTCGCACAATCTCTGCCTGAGAGTCTCGAACACCGCCTGCTGCTCAGGCCCCCAACGAAAAACCACCGAATTCTTGGTTAGTCGGGTGAGCGGCACTGCTATCTTGGAGAAGTCCTGAATAAATCTCCGATAATACCCTGCCAACCCCAGGAAGCTCCGAATCTCAGATGGAGACCTCGGGACCTCCCACTGCATCACGGCCTCAATCTTGGCCGGATCTACCAAAATACCCTTCTGGTTGACGAGATGACCAAGAAACTGCACCTCGCGCAACCAGAACTCACACTTGGAGAACTTTGCGAAAAGTCTCTCCCTCCTCAAAGTCTCCAACACCTCCCGCAAGTGCTCCTCATGCTGCCCCTGGGTCTTGGAATACACCAAGATGTCATCTATAAACACTATCACTGACCGATCCAGCATCGGTCTGCACACGCGGTTCATGAGGTCCATGAACGCGGCTGGGGCATTGGTGAGCCCAAATGGCATCACCACGAACTCATAATGACCATACCGGGTCCTGAAAGCAGTCTTCTGTACATCCTCATCTCTAACCCTCATCTGATGATAACCGGAGCGTAGATCGATCTTGGAGAACCAAGACGCTCCCTGAAGCTGATCAAACAAGTCATCTATCCTCGAAAGTGGGTAACGGTTCTTCACCGTTACTTTGTTCAACTCCCGATAATCAATGCACATACGATGCGACCCATCCTTCTTCCTCACAAATAAGATCGGCGCTCCCCAAGGCGAACTGCTCGGCCGAATGAAACCCTTGTCTAACAGCTCCTGAAGCTGTGTAGACAACTCCTGCATCTCAGGGGGAGCAAGTCGATACGGTGCTTTGGCTATCGGAGCCGCACCAGGAACTAGGTCGATCCTGAACTCAACCTGCCTCTCTGGAGCTATCCCCGGCAAATCCTCGGGAAATACATCCGGGTAGTCACGAACAACAGGAACATCATCAATCGCCGTCTTGCCCTTCTCCCGGGCATCCAAGACGTAAGCTACAAAACCAGCGCAACCCTGCTGAACATAGCGCCTCGCCCTCGCGGCGGAACAAAAGATCGGTCCTTGCTGGGGCCTCTCGCCCTGAATCACTATCTCTCCCCCACTGGGAGTGCGAACCCTCACTAGCTGTAGCTCACAATCAATCACCGCCCCATTGGGGCTCAGCCAATCCATGCCCACAATAACTTTATTCCCACGCAGGGGAATAGGAACCAGGTCCACTGAAAATTGCTCATCAAATATCTGAAGGGAACACCCTCTATGTACTCTGCCGACCCTCACGGTCCTATCATCTGCTATCTCAACCTCTAGTGGACAATCCAGCTCCCCTGGAGTTCTGCTAAATCTCTTGCTAAGCGCAAGCGATACAAATGATCGGGTAGCCCCCGAATCGAACAATACCAAAGCAGGGATGCCGTTCACCGAGAACGACCCTAAATAAAACATATCATCAAGTAATATTCAAACAATATAATAACAATTAAAGATGAAGGAAAGATTCATACCTGACACCACATCAGGAGTCGCTCGCGCCTCCTCTGCTGTCATCTGAAATGCCCTGCTCTTCGCCACCGGCGCATCAGCTCGGCCCTGCCGGCCATCCGTAATCCTCAGGGTGGCAGGGGCAGGTGCAACCACTTTCCCTGCTGCAGCTAAACTGGGACACTGGGACCTTTTGTGTCCCCTCTGATTGCACTGAAAGCAAATCAGATCCGATGCTGTAACCGTAGTAGCAGGGGCCGTACAATCCCTACTCATATGCCCAGTCCGAGCGCACTTGTAGCAGCCGGAACTCCCTGCCTTGCACGCCCCTCGTGCAATCTCCCACACTTGCCACACCGACCGTGGCTCTGCTGACCCCTGGACCTGTGATCTGAAACCTTGGGCTTTTTGCCCACACTGCCTAAACCCGAAACCGCCTCCGGTTTCCTCTTCTTCTCCATCTCGAGATCAATCTCCCTCTCTCTGGCTCTAGCAATCATGTCGTCCAGCGTTTTGCAACTGGACCGGCTCACAAACATACGAATGTCACTCCACAACATCTCGTGATAACGGGCCTTCTTCATCTCCTCATCGGCTGCATACTAAGGAACAAGAAGGGCCCTCTCCCTGAACTTGGCGGTGATCTCCGCCACTGTCTCTGTAGTCTGGGTAAGATCCTGGAACTCCCTAGCTAACTGTTGCACCTCGATGACCGGTGCAAACTCCGCTCTGAACCTGGTAAAGAAATCAGCCCAGGTCATGGCATCCAGTGCTGCATCATCCCCGATGGCATGTCCGACCTCCTCCCACCAGTCTCGTGCCCTGTCCTTCAGAAGACAGGACGCCAATCTAACCTTGTCCCCCTCGGGACATCTGCTAGTGCGGAATGTGTTGGCCACATCCGCCAACCACCTGGTACTCGCTATGGGGTCCCGTGCCCCATGATAGTCAGGAGCCCCGCATGCCCTGAACTCCCTGAACGTAAGTGTGCGCGACCCCATCATGGCCGCCATCTCGGCACGGAAAGTACTCAATCTCTCATCCATCAGCTCTAAAATACCCTCCTTGATCGAGCCGAAGATCACAGGAGTCTGCTCTAGTATGATGCGGGTAACCTCAGAAGAAAGGAACTCCCTAGTCTGCTCATCCATCTGCCCGGCCTCCGGGCCTGATCCCGATCCTGATCCCCCTCCGGCATCTGAACTGCCGGCTGCTGGCCTCGGATGCAAAACTACCATTCTGAAACATATCATAACAACATCAGAACACTGAAATATCTCAAGGGATCATGATACTACTACTAGCTTCCTGGTCTTGTCTTGGCCTTCCTTAATTCGAGTACGGATCCTCTGCTTTCAGTAGTATGGGCCCCTACTACCTTCCACATCTATCCGTACTTTCCTCAAGAACTGCCTTGACTCCACCAAGTCACTTCTACTACTGCCATTCTCTGCTACTCTCATCCTAGGCTTGCCCTAGGGAAACTTCAAGCTCAACGCGACTGGTCCTCAGCTGCTGTAGGTCTCCTCATAATGCCAGTTAGCCACCACCTAAACACCATCACATGTGATGAGGATCAGATAATCCTTCAAGTAAAAGATCCGTCCCTACAATGGTTGGACTCAAACAAGATATTCAAACCTGATCACATGTGGTGTGATGTGTTCACCTAATGGCTAACTCCCACTACTCAGAACCCCACTAAGCACGAAGCAAGCAGCATTCGGACACGGGAAATAGACTCAGGCAAAACTATTCTTATAACAAGAAACTGCACTAGCATAGGATGCTAAGCTCATACTATCAGGCATAACCTAACAGGCTATCCTACTGCTGTCTACTCAATTCTAGCATGCAATACTCACAAAGCTGTAACACATAAACAGGCACATAAGGCATTCTCCTAGATCCTTAGCCCTATACTAGCATGCTGTTCTACTGAAACTGAAACTGAACATATAACTTGTATGGGTAATTTGGGAGTACTTACTTGAGCGCGGCTGACCGCCTGCACACACACCTCTATCTTGTTCAAAACAATTCTTTCTTTCTAAGTGCTTTCAAAATTCTTTTTGTAAAACGTTTTTATCTTACAAAAATCTTTTGTTTCCCTTAGTTTGAGTTCAGATACACCCGGAAGTGTATCCGAATCCCTCAAACCAGGGCTCTGATACCAACTTGAAACGACCCAAAAACACGACCCAAAAATTTTCGTTTTTCCATATAATCAAAACCATAATATAAGTATCATAACATAAACACATGTGATGTATCCCCAAAACATAATAAAATATTGTGCGGAAAACTGTATCATACTACATCAATCCAAAACATCAAGAGACATCCCCAGGATAAAAGTTATGCTGCGGTGTGTGCGATGCTGTCACCCCGAGCTCTTCCCTTTGCTTGCGGAAGTACCTGAAACCAAAACTGAAACTGTAAGCACGAAGCTTAGTGAGCTCCCCCAAACTACCACATACCATACAATAACATATAAACACATATTGGGCCTTGCCCACTGCATCGGGCCGAAGCCCGGAAACTGCATCGGACCGAAGTCCGGAACTGACTGGGACCTTATCCCCTGCATCGGACCGAAGTCCGGAACTAACTGCATCGGACCGAAGTCCAAAACTGACTGGGACCTTGTCCCCTGCATCGGACCGAAGTCCGGAACTAACTGTATCGGACCAAAGTCCGGAACTGACTGGGACCTTGTCCCCTGCATCGGACCGAAGTCCGGAACTAACTGCATCGGACCGAAGTCCGGAACTGACTGAACATGGCATAGCATAACACATCAACTAGCATAACACATATACGACATCCTACTTCGGGCCGTGGCCCGGGACACATAATACTTAACACATAAAACATAGCACACAAATCCTGTTCGAACCACGAAGGCATCGAACATACTAACTGCTGCATCGGACCTAAATCCGGAAACTAATGCTAACTGAACGGGCCGGCATTGTGGCCTTAGACCCGTTCCTACTGGAAGGAAACTCACCTCGTAAGCTGGCTGCTGAGTGTGTGGCTCGGAAAGCTAACGACGGCTGCTCCTGAATCTCCTCTGCTACAAGTCCATAAACACAGTCAATCAAATACAAACACTGCGCTTGGGGTAAAATGACTCTTTTACGCTTGGTCAAAGTCAACTCTCTTTTGGGCTGACTTGCCGAGTTGGCCACCCAACTCGCCGAGTCCTACTCTCACTTTTCACTTCTACTCACTGCTACTCGTCGAGTCTAGCATCGACTCGACGAGTACCCTCTTGATCCAAGAACTCAGACAATCTTCATCCGACTCGCCGAGTCGTATGAACAGACTCGACGAGTTGTTCTTGATCCCAAGAAGATTGCCTTGGACTCGCCGAGTTGTATCAACAAACTCGTCGAGTCCCTCCATCACTGAGTCCACTCTCAACTCGCTGAGTCCACTTCCTGACTCACCTCGTCCACTCGACACTGATAAAACTGAAGGACTCGGGACTCGCGACCCGACTCGTTGAGTCGCCGCCATGCAACTGATTTTTACTTGATTTTGTTTGAATCCAATGCATACAATTGATAGATCTGAGTCCAATAAGCTGTTTTACCATGTAAAGTTTCCAACTTTACGTGCACAACCTCAAGAATAAGGGAAATAAGGCTAAAAGATGCATAAAATGGATAGATCTATGGTTATCATGCAGTATAACTCCAAAAAGACAGTAGATATGGGCTCTACAACACCCCAACATTCAGATCCATAGATATATCGACTTAATAAGACGTTCATGCAAGTGAAAGGCTTGAAACAAGCACCAACTAGCTCTTAGGAGAGCCCTAATGGAAGTTTAAAGCATAATATGAGATGGAACTCCGAAAATACCTCAATAAACTCCGATTTGGCCTTGGATCTTTGCACTACAACCCTTCTCCTTGCTTCTTCCTTCTTCTCCTTCTTCACACCTTCACAAAAATGGCACCAAAACACATATAAGCTCTTCAATGGAGGTTTGGGGCTCTATCACTGCGTTCACAGGGTGAGGGAGGCGAGAATGGGGGCTATAAGGTGGTATAAATAGTGGGCAACCCGGGGATTTTAGGGTTTCACCCAGACAGATGGACTTGTCGAGTCGGGGATATGGACTCGTCGAGTCCCCGGCTCATGCGTGCCCTCAGACGCGACCCGACTCGGCGAGTCAGGCTAGAACTCGCCGAGTCCCTCTAGAAAACTCACTATAATTACCAATAAATCAACATACCGGGAACGGGTCGTTACAGCTTCGGAATGGATTCAGACCGGTGGTACTCGGCGAGTCACATGGGTGTACTCGACGAGTTGCTTGAAGATGAGCTGGGACTCGGTGAGTTGGAAGAACAACTCGGCGAGTAGGTTGATGATAGCCTTAGACTTGGTGAGTCTGTTCTTGGACTCGGCGAGTCTTGTCGAAGGGTCCCGATATTCTCTGGTTGAGTCGAGAATCGGTGAGTCGAGGGATGACTCAGTGAGTTGTGTGCGAGTGGACTTAGAGTTGTTGGACTCGGCGAGTCTCGGGGTGACTTGGGGAGTTAGGTCGCGGATTGAGTGTAGTTCTAATTATGGGAACTCGACGAGTCACAGGGTTGACTCGGCGAGTAGGGTCAGTCAGGGGTTGACTTTGACTGAGGACTTTGATTTTGACTAAGGGTTGGCCGTTGACTTTTAGGGTTTGGTCAGCGATGTGGCCTTTGGGCCAAGAGAGGGGTAAAATAGTCTTTTACCCTTAAGAGGGTGCCATGAGAGGATTGATTCTAGTCTCAAGAGTTATATTCATGAGAGTATTTACCTTACGTGTTAGGCGGTGGCGAGTTGAGATTTAAGTGTGGGGATATCTGCTTTCTGCTTGCCAGGTGAGTCTTCTCACTATACTTTACCTCGAGTAGGTAACCAGAGTTATGTGATCAGAGTATTTGTATGCTATATGTACGTGATGTGTTGTACTGCATTACTTCTATGTGATTTATGCTGTGCATGTTTATAGAGTTGGAACCGGAAGGTTCCCAGAGTTAGAACCTGAGGGTTCACAGAGTTTGGGTGTACGGACCCATAGAGTTATAGCCTCGAGTGGCTAATATGTGTTATGTGTGGTATTTTGGGGAACTCACTAAGCTTCGTGCTTACAATGTTTTGTGTGATGTTTTTCAGGTTTCTTTCAGTATCACGGGACGGCACCGGCTTGATTGTACACACCAGAGAAAGAGTCATATTTTGGAGGATCCTGGTTTTCTATGCAAGTGAAAATGGAGTTATGTTTTGTAATTCGACTATGAATGAGATTTTAAACAAGCGTTTCTAAGAATAAAATGATTATTTTAAATGAAAAATTTGTCTTGAAATTTACGGTGTTACAAGTTGGTATTAGAGCCTTGGTTTGAGGGATTCGGATGCGCCTTCGGGTAAATCTGGACTCAAACTGAGGAAGTAAGAAAAGTTTTTAAGGAAATAATTTTCTAAAAGTCAATAAGAGTTCAAAGAGAAAGCAAGAAAGAGCAGTGTGTACAATCAGCCAGAGCCCGAACGGTGATTTCCCAAAATACCCTTACTTTTGTGTTATGAGATATTTATGATGCACTTTATGAGATATTATTGCATGCTAGAGACAGGCTAGGTATTTCATTTGTTAGGAGTAGAGGGGCCTGATTTGTGATGCCTTAGCCTAGGACTCGTTGTTATATGTGTTATGCTTTTGAGTATGTGATGAGTGAGACTATCCAGTTAGAACCCATGAGGGGTAGAGTTACAGAGTTCGGTAGTACTTTCGAGGATGAGCCGAGAAAGTGGAGTTATCACAGAGAGGGAGTCCTATGTATTCTTCGATGCTCGAATGCTGCTTGCTTTGTGCTTTGTGGAACTCTTGATGATGGGAGTCAGCTACCAAGTGAATATGATGATATTCAGGAGGTAGATGGCTAGCATCATTAGGAGCTCTTCAGCAACTGATAGCAAAGAAGTGGGAGGACAACGAAAGAGCCTAGGGAGTAACCCTAGCCAGATGAGTGCGCTTGTAGAGTAGAGAATTTCGCTGGGGAGCGAGCATGCGCGATGGGATTGGTGAAAGAGCAGGTCGAGCAGCTACTTAGAAGCTCTGGGATGGTCCGTGTGGAAAGTATGGGTAGATGTGGCAGGTAGTATGGGCCCGTACTACTGAAAGCAGAGGACCCATACTTGATACAGGGAGTATTCTGAAGGTTCTAAGGAGCGGATTGAGGAGTGATGTTATGGTTTGGGTACCATACATCAGAGCAGAATGAGGAGTGATGTTATGGTTCGGGTACCATACATCAGAGCAGATTGAGGAGTGATGTTATGGTTCGAGTACCATATATCGGAGCGGATTGAGGGGTGATGTTATGGTCCGGGTACCATACATCGGAGCGGATTGGGGAGTGATGTTATGGTTAGGGTACCATACACCGGGGCATATTGAGAAGAGATGTCATCGAATGAGTACCATGGTTCGTAGTGAATGATGTTTGTGGTTCTCCGGTTATCCGGTCATGAGTAAGTTCGAAGAGGCGTCCCTTGAGAGGGAGATCGAGAGCCCCTCAGAGTATTTTAGTAAGGAGTCAGTGAGAAGTGAGAGTTTCGATCTGAGTTGAGCGATTAATCGATGAAGGAGATGTCACCTCCTATGATCTGGGAGGTACTGATTATGTTCGTGTGAAAAATATGAGAAGCATGATGTTTTAGTTTTGGGTTCAGGGGTAAACCCTGCAGGTCGTCATTGATGATGATTTCCCACCAGAGTATCAGGTAGCATGTGTGCCGCGAGGCAGTGATTTATCATGAGCAGATAGTCAGTTGGGACTAAGATAGTTGAGGACCACACTACACCTATTTGAGTATAGTAGGAGGTATTGTAGTGGTATCAGTGGGGAGTTCAGTCGAGTTCAGCGGTGCAGAGAGTTTTCTATCCATAGGGTGTTGAATTTGGGAGTGGGTACCTGTTCTTGGGATGATCCCGGTGTTGGAGCGTTGGTTGATGAGTTGAGGTGAGGGGTACGATGATTTTATGGTTCAGTCTATGAGCCAGGGATGTTATTGAGCAGTTGAGTTGTTTGGTACTAGATTAGTACGAGATTTGGAACGACTAGAGGCAGACGTGACGAGAAGTTCTTGAGGAGTTCATCAGAGGTTCAAAGTATATGAGGTCGATTCATTTCCTTAAGGGGGATTATCAGGCGTTATGTAGCACTTTCCGGGGGCAGGTGCGATTTTGCTGGAGAATATAGTTATGGGATAGTTGTGTGCTATTTGGTGATGGTTCGAACCCTAAGTGGGGCAGAACCGGGTGCCGTATGTAAGAAAGCAGAGATTTGTCAAGAGCAGTTATAAGTGGAGTATAGAGATATGCGGTAAGAAATCACGAGACCAGAGATGTCGGTGATCGAGGAAAGGGGTCAGAGTGAGTTAATGCAGGAAGTACTTGTTTGAGAAGGATGAATGTCTCAACGACAGGTGTTTATTGGTCAGGAATATGGTATTGGTCAGTGTTGGGGCAAGTAGATAGAGAATGATTGGGCAGCCAACTCCCGGGTCGGTATGCGTATCCTTGTTGGATTTTGAGCGGCGGGAAAAAGGGTTTCGGAGAATTATCAGCGTATTTCGTAGCGTTAGCGTTTTCTCGTATTCCAATTGAGAAATTGGATGCACCAAAGTTGCAATGTGGAAAAAAAAATATATGTCGATCTATTTTTGGGTTCAGAGGAAATGTATTATTGTGTCTATATGATGCTTGGGGCAGGAGATCAGTGGTTGTGGCAGGATTTTGTGATGTTCTGTTGGGGTATTCCGAGGTATCCGGGTATGATAATCTTTATTTCGGAGTTACTTGCGAATCTTGAGTTGAGACGACTTGTGTTATATCAGGTATCTATGGATCTAGTGAGAGCCCTTTGAGTATGGGCATCCAGGGAGATTATTTGAGAGAGTGGATCTTCGCAAGGGTGGGCGTCTGTTATGTCGATTGCCTCCAGAGTCTGTGATGAATATTCGAGACGAGTATGGGTAGCCGCCTATGATAGTCTGCGGAGCACGAGCTAATGGGGTCAGAGGGTGTTGTGATACTACGGGGAGCCGTAGTACTCACTAGTTAGAGGGTGTTGTGATACTGCGGGGAGTCGTAGTACTCACTAGTCAGAGGGTGTTGTGATACTGCGGGGAGCCGTAGTACTCACTAGTCAGAGGGTGTTGTGATACCGCGGGGAGCCGTAGTACTCACTAGATGGCAAGAGAGTGTGATGATGGAATGTTCTCCGATCAGTGTATGATGTGGAAGAGTTTTGGGCTTGAGTAGCCCTAGTATTGAGTTTTTGGAGCCTGGATGTTGGACCGGGGGCGAGACTGGGATCCCCGTCTCTGTCGGGAAATGTGGTAAGATGCGCAAGGGATATGCGCAGCAGAAACCAGAGATCAGAGTTGAGACGATCCTCGGTTGGATTGTATTTTCTCGCATAAGGAAAAGAGAATTTCGTGACTTGCGTGTCACGGGGCCGGGATAGTGGTCACGGGGAGGAAGTTAGTGGGATATTTGGATCATGATATGGGTGACCTTTGGAGGCTCAGCTGTGGAGTCAAAAGCTGACCTGGTGCCCAGTCTCGAAGAGGGATATGAGAAATGAGCTAGAGCTTATCATGATGATGTCTGAGGACACCTCAGAGGGAGCGAACGATTCAGACGCTCAAAGACATGCTTCGGGCATGTGTATTAGATTTCGGAGGGAGTTGCGGCACGTATTTATCCTTGGTTGAGTTATCCTATATCAACAGCCATCATTAGTGCATTGGTATGCCACCCTTTGAGCTGTTGTATGGGAGGAAGTGTCGGACCCTCATTTGCTGGGGAAAGTGTTGATTCACGGAAGTGGAAGTTGTAGTGAGAATGGATGATTTGGAGTATGGTGGTCGAACACTATGTCTGTGACAGTGGTATGGAATGACATAATGATGGGATGTCTGCTGAGGACGCGGAAGGGATTCCGTGGGTGTAGAGCCAAGAGTCTCAGGATGGATGCAGGGATGGAGTCTGAGACTCCCAGCTTGATTCTGATCAAGGGCTGTGTACGTAGTGGTGGTTTCTCCTGGGGATGTTAGAGATACCATCAGTGTGACGGGTTTTCCTAACCCGAGAGTGCGAAGGTTGGTGCGGCATGGGTGTGTGATTGCAAGAAGAGGACTCATGGGAGTTGCTCTGGGATTGAAGAGTGGGTCTTTCCGTCGTCACGGATTGGATAGAATGGGATTCGAATCGGGGATCCGATGGTTCATGGCTTCTAACCCTTATGGGTCGAGTGATTGTTGAGATTTGGGGCAGTGATGCTTCGTGGGTAATTCTCGGATCGTTGAGTGTGGTTATCAGAGGGTACATCCGATGCCCGGTTCGAGACAGTGGTCAGGACACCGTAAGGAAAGGGAAAGTGTGTTCGAGTTTCGATGGGTATGCCTTGTGAGACCTGGTCCGATTAAGGCCAGGTGGCACGTTGTGGGAGTATTTCTGGAGTTGAGTTGCTGTAGGCTTCGAGGACGAAGCCTAATTTAAGTGGGGGATAATTGTAACATCCCGAAATATCAAGAGTAGAGTTGAAGGGGATAAAAGAGTAAATTGTGAAAGAGTGACTCGGCGAGTCCATGGATGGACTCGGCGAGTCCATGGATGGACTCGGCGAGTAGAGTCGCGACTTGGTCGCGTGTTAAGTAGCCGACTCGGCGAGTCACTCAGATGGACTCGGAGAGTAGGCGCTGAGTGGAGAAAACCCTAATTCTCGGGGTTGAGCCTTATATAAAGATCATTATGTTTTCCTCCCAGCCTCTTTATCACCCCTTGAGCCCCAGATAACCCTAAATCGCGGAGAAGCACCATTCTTGAGTGGATTGGAGCTTGGACAAGTAATTGTTGAAGGAATTTTGAGAGATTGAAGGCTTGGAGCAAGGGGCTTTTCTTGGATTCGAATTACATCGCAGTTGGGGCATCTCTTAGAGGTAATATCTTGTTATTGGGCTGTTGTTATGTTGTTTCTTCATTTTGGGGTTTGTGGGAATTTGTCTATGGATGAAATGGGAAGTCTAGAGGTTAGATCTGAGGTTGCTACCTCAGATCTGGAAGGGAGAAGAATCAGAGAGCATGAAAGTCCCTGTGTTGGAGTGTTTAGTGAAGCTTACATGTCCCAAACCCTAGCCCAATGTGCAAACGGCCTAGATCTCTTTGGATTCACGTATAGTTTGCCACTTTACGTGATGGATGAGTGGTAGGAGGCTAGACCTATGTTTTGGAGTAGTTGCATAGCCTGGAATGCTTCGGAATGGATTCAGACCGGTGGTATTTGGCGAGTCACATGGGTGTACTCGACGAGTTGCTTGAAGATGAGCTGGGACTCGGCGAGTAGGTTGATGATAGCCTTAGACTTGGCGAGTCTGTTCTTGGACTCGGCGAGTCTTGTCGAAGGGTCCCGATATTCTCTAGTTGAGTCGAGAATCGGTGAGTCGAGGGATGACTCAGTAAGTTGTGTGCGAGTGGACTCAGAGTTGTTGGACTCGGCGAGTCTCGGGGTGACTCGGCGAGTTAGGTCGCGGATTGAGTGAAGTTTTGATTATGGGAACTCGATGAGTCACAGGGTTGACTCGGCGATTAGGGTCAGTCAGGGGTTGACTTTGACTGAGGACTTTGATTTTTTCCAAGGGTTGGCCGTTGACTTTTAGGGTTTGGTCAGCGATGTGGCCTTTAGGCCAAGAGAGGGGTAAAATAGTCTTTTACCCTTAAGAGGGTGCCATGAGAGGATTGATTCTAGTCTCGAGAGTTATATTCATGAGAGTATTTGCCTTACGTGTTAGGCGGTGGCGAGTTGAGATTTAAGTGTGGGGATATCTGCTTTCTGCTTGCCAGGTGAGTCTTCTCACTATACTTTACCTCGAGTAGGTAACCAGAGTTATGTGATCAGAGTATTTGTATGCTATATGTACGTGATGTGTTGTACTGCATTACTTCTATGTGATTTATGTTGTGCATGTTTATAGAGTTGGAATCGGAAGGTTCCCAGAGTTAGAACCTGAGGGTTCACAGAGTTTGGGTGTACGGACCCATAGAGTTATAGCCTCGAGTGGCTAATATGTGTTATGTGTGGTATTTTGGGGAACTCACTAAGCTTCGTGCTTACAGTGTTTTGTGTGATGTTTTTCAGGTTTCTTTCAATATCACGAGACGGCGCCGGCTTGATTGTACACACTAGAGAAAGAGTCATATTTTGGAGGATCCTGGTTTTCTATGCAAGTGAAAATGGAGTTATGTTTTGTAATTCGACTATGAATGAGATTTTTAAACAAGTGTTTCTAAGAATAAAATGATTATTTTAAATGAAAAATTTGTCTTGATATTTACGGTGTTACAATCACAAACTTTAAAAGCTCCCTAGTTTTATCGCAGCCCTCCTTGAATCAAGTACGGATCCTATGGTTCCAGTAGTACAGGCCCATACTACCTTCCACGTCTATCCGTACTTTCCTCAAGAATTTCCTTGACTCCACCAAGTCAGTCTATAACCATACAATTACCCATTCTCAGATAAGGCTCCTAGCACTTGGTCTCATCCTAGGTATTCTTAGGGAAAATCCCATACCACTCTCCACCATCATCTGTAGAAGGAACTTCCGCTAACTTCCTCTAACTAGCTCACAAAGACAAATACATATTACTAAAACCGGATAATTCTTCGAATGAGAGGTCTCACACTACAAAGGTTAGACACAGATAAGAGCTGCATAGTAAAGTTAAAACCTAACCTTCTCAAATTATCTAATTCTCATAATATGTAAGTTACCATATTTTCTTACTTGTTAGCTAAAGCCAGTTAGAACTCCAATATAGTACAAAGAAAGTAGCTTTCGGGTATCAAGTAATTAAAACCAGCCGTTACCTAGTCAGACCATCATCTTATTGATTGATTAGTAATAGCATGCAAGTCTAAAAGTTTATAAAATAGGCATACAAAGGCATCTCTCCTAGCATTCTATCATGCAAAAACTAAGCAAATCCTTAGCACTAACTAGCATGTGATTCACAGATTCACAAGTCAAAGCATATCAAATAACATGTATGGGTATTTTGAGAAAAATTACTTGAGCTCGGCTAATTGGACGCACCACACCCTTTCTTGACTTAGAAAACTCTTTTCTTAAAGAAAAACATTTCTTTTTGAAAATCATTACAAAATCCTAAGTTTGAGTTCAGACACACCCAAGAGTACGTCTGAATCCCTCAAACCAAGGCTTTGATACCAACTTGAAACGTCCCAAAAATGTTGTAACAGCCCGGACTTCAGGTAAGCTTTATAACCCTTCTATTTTGAGAGAGTTGGCAAGACGAGTCCTTTAAGGTTGTGTGTTGGTTGTGAGTATGCTGGGCGTAATGAGGCGTACACCACGCGTACTCACACGCTTATTTTGAACGCGGACTCGCCCGGTTACGCTAGGCGTACCTAGGGTTACGCTGGGCGTAATGTGTCCAGATGTAAACCCTAAATTCTGGCGTGTGCACTATTAAAGGAACATCTAGTCCCTTGATCCAGCCTCCATACCCCCCCTTGAGTGAGCCCTTAGAGTACATAAATCCGTGTATAAGCTTGTGTATGTGATTCTTGAGCTTGAAGGTACCTTTTTGAGGTGAAGAAGGAGAAGAGGAAGCCATTGTTGGAGCTAGAGGTGGAAGAGAAAGAGTAGATTCGAGTTCTACAGTGTTTGGAGATCCCATTTGAGGTAAAAAGCTTCAAGCTTTGCATCTTTTCTGTTCATGCTTTGTAGAGAGAAGTTTTAGGGTTTTTGGCCCCCAACTTCATAGCTTTTTGAGTGGTTGAGCTCTTAGAAGCTGAGATCTGTCCCATACTAGCTCATTTAGTGTTGAGGATTCATAAAAATCCAATCTTGGTCGTGGATATTGAGTCATGCAGGAGTTAGGGTCTTAATATGGGAAGAGGAAAGGTGTTTTGAGTGATGGATGATCTTTACAGCCATGTAAGGCTTAAAGGTTTCAACATTATGGAGTAAGGACCCTTAGAGAAGTCAGATCTGGAATATGAGTTCTTGTCTTAACCATTTAAGACCTCAATACTCAATATGGCTGAACCAGGATTTATGCCAGGTGTAATCCCAGTACGCGTAGCATAAGGGGTAGCGCACCTTGATTCTCTGAAGGCGCCGGGTACGCTCAGCGTACATGCTTGGTACATGCAACGTAACCCAGAGGGTTGACTTTTGTTGACTTTTAGGGTTTGGTCAACTAAGGGTATTTGCACCATGTGAGGGGTAAAATGGTCTTTTACCCTCCTGAGAGTGCTAAGAGAGGGAATGGTCTAGCCTTGGGAAATGTGTTGATGTCGAGTGTTTATTTCGTATGATTAAGCAGAGGCTAGATCCTATTTTCACGGAGTCCGAGATTTCCGAGTTACGCGAGGTGAGTCTTCTCACTATACATTACCTAGAGTGGTGTTATGAGTTGACTGGAAGGTCTTATGTGCTATGTATGAGATTGTGTGCCATGTATGAGATTATGTGCTATGTGATGTATGTATGATATATAGTTGTATAGACTGGACCGGAGGGTCCAACGAGACAGACCGGGCCGGAGGGCCCAACGAGCTATGACCGGACCAGAGGGTCCAACAAGCTACGGGACCGAAGGGTTCCGCTGAGACACATCTGCTAGAGGGTCGTACAGTAGCCTCGAGTGGCGTATGTGTTGTATGTGGTATTTTGGGGAACTTACTAAGCATTTATGCTTACAGTTGTTGTGTTATGTGTTTCAGGTACTAGCAAGGACCGTGGAAAGGCGTCGGGATGAACCGTACTCACAGAGAGGAGATTTGATTTGTGATCTTGGGATATGTTTGTTTTGATAGCTATTGTGGAATACTTTTTGAGAATGTTTTATATTTAAAATTTGGTTGTTGAAAAATGAAAATTTTGTTTTGAAAATCTCATCGTTATTAGTTGGTATCAGAGCGTTGGTTTGAGGGACTCAAATGCACCTTTGGGCGTGTCTGAACTCAAACTGAGGATTTGAGAAATTTTCAACCAATAAGAACTTATTTTTCTAAAAAGAGTAATAGGTTTTGAAACAACCAGAGCGGAGCAGTGTGAATGGTCAGCCAGCACCCGGACGATAAATTCCCAAAATACCCTTACATTATGTGTTATGAGATGTTATATGTTATCTTATGCATGCTAAAGTAGGCTAGGTACTCATATTAGGACTAGAGTGGCCTGATTTGTGATGCATTATCCTAGGAGATTATTGCTGCTATGAGATGCCTTGAGAGTGAGTAGGTAGCAGTTAGGAGCTCATGAGAGGTCTATCAGAGGGTAGCCAATGCATAGCGAGAGTAGAGTACTTGTGATCCGGGATCCAAGGAGGAGGACTTGGGGTGAATGTTGATGCGGTGTGGTCAGTAGTATAGGGCCCGTACTACTAAAGACACCGGATCAGTGAGCAGTCCAAGTAAGAATCCTTTGGATATTGGAGGACGAGTAGGGTTGCGTTATCGAGTGCGAGTATGCTCAATCGAGTCTCTGATATTTTTATGTTGTATTTCAGAGATATCATGGTTGGGACACAGCACACACCTGGGAGCAGTGGTGTCAGCAACGAGGAGATCCGTCAATTGATTCATGAGGAGCTGGATGCTACTATCCGAGCCGAGATTCCATAGATGTTCGGGGACATCAAGACAACATTGATTGAGACCTTTGACAAGCGGTACGCAGCAGTGACTAAGGCTGTGGTTGCTGCAGTTACTGCTGCTGTTGCTGCTACCAGACCTCAGGGAGGTGATTCGTTGTTGTTTCGGGATTTCACCAACACGAAGCCACCAGAGTTCGATGGGATGCTGGACCCAATTGCTGTGATGAGGTGGATCTCTGACATCTAGGGATGTTTCTACACGTGTTCATGTCCGGAGCACTTGAGAGTATGGTTCGCTCTGAACCAGCTTTGCTTCGGAGCGAAGGATTGGTGGAAGTTCGTGACGACGAGCTTCACTCTAGCGAGAATTCTAAGGTGACTTGGGAAAAGTTCACCACCATGTTTTGAGATGAGTACGTTCCCCCTGTGGAAAGGGAACGACTGGCTCAAGATTTTTTGACCCTCAAGCATGGTATTGATTCAGTTACTGTGATTACGCGGAAGTTTCATGAGAGGGTGATGTTCTGCCCTGAGCAGGTGTCTACCGAGCAGGCTCGCATGAGCCGGTATCTGAGTGTTCTGAGGTGAGATATTCGGGACTTCGTGGCGAACTCGACTTACTGGACATTTGCTGAGCTCCAGGAAAATGCCCGGAGAGAGGGAGATTGAGTTGGAGACTCAGGCTAGCGAGGAGGCCGAGTCACAGAGGATGGATCGGCGGCCGGCTCAGTCTCATCCGGTAGCTAAGCGGGCCAAGCCCGCTGATTCGAGATCTGGGAGCGCGAAGGGCCGCGCTTATGGGAAGTGCAGCAAGAGTCACAACGGGTCGTGCAGGGCAGGAGTATGCTACAACTACGGGAAAGAGGGGCATATCACGAGGGATTGCCCCAAGGGATTTTCTGTTTGCTTCCTTTGCAACCAGACCAGCCATCAAAAGGCCAAGTGCCCTTAGCTACATCAGGAATCAGTGCAGGGATCTGGACCTACTGTTAGGGCTACCGAGGTTCGGCCAATGAAGGCCGAGGCACCAAAGGCTCGTGGGAGAGCCTTCGAGTTGACAGCAGAGGAGGTCTGCGCAGCACCCAGCATTGTGGCCAGTATGTATTCTTCTCTCTATTTATTTAAGTTTGAGATATTATGCTTATATTATGTTATGCGTAGGTACCTTTCATTTGAATTCTATACCTGCCTTAGTGTTATTTGACTCGGGAGCGAGTCGATCTTTTGTGTTGTTAGCTTTTAGTCGTCATATCAGTATTTGTCGAGAGGCTTTGAGTCGACCTTTGCGAGTTTCTATAGCTAACGAGCGAGCAGTGTATGCCACGGAGGTAATTCGCGGATGTAGACTTGAGATCTTCGGTGTGGGGTTCCCAATCGATCTAGTCTCGATTGCGATGGGGGACGTATGTGTCATAGTGGGCATGGATTGGTTGAGCCAATTTGGAGCTATTATAGACTACGAGCGTCAGCTGGTGACAATTCGAAACCCTAGTGGGGGAGTACTTACGGTGTATGATGAGGGTACTCATCCTGAGTCAACATTTTGTTCGGCTGCTAGTGCGAGGCAGAGTTTACAGCAGGGTTGTAGGGGATTTGTGGCGTATGTGATGGACACATGAGTGGCTGCTGGGAGGCTAAGTTCAGTTGATGAGGTCCCGATTGTGCGGGAGTTCCCTGATGTTTTCCCCGAGGAGTTGTCGGGTGTGCCTCCCGAGAGGCAAGTGGAGTTTCGTATCGACTTGGTGCCAGGGGCGGCACCTATTGCCAAGGCACCCTATCACCTTGCGCCACCCGAGATGCAGGAGTTATCGTCGCAACTTCAGGAGTTGCTGGGAAAGGGGTTTATCAGATCGAGTAACTCACCTTGGGGAGCGCCGATCCTTTTTCTCAAGAAGAAGGATGGTTCACACCGGATGTGTATTGATTACCGGGAGTTAAACAAGTTGACGGTCAATAACCGTTATCCGTTACCGAGGATCGACGATCTGTTCGATCAATTGCAGGGAGCGTCTTGGTTCTCCAAGATAGACTTGAGGTCGGGATATCACCAGATGAGGGTTCGGGATGAAGATATCCAGAAGAAATTGTTCAGGACTCGTTACGGGCATAACGAGTTCGTGGTGATGCCTTTCGGAGGGCCCAACTTGAGGTCCAACGAGATAGACCGGGCTGGAGGTCCCAACGAACTATGACCGGACCAGAGGGTCCAATGAGCTATGAGACCGGAGGGTCCCGCTGAGACACATTGGCCGGAGGATCATACAGTAGCCTCGAGTGGCGTATGTGTTGTATGTGGTATTTTGGGGAACTCACTAAGCATTTATGCTTACAATTGTTGTGTTATGTGTTTCAGGTACTAGCAAGCACCGTGGAAAGGCGTTGTAATGAACGGTACACACAGAGAGGAGATTTGATTTGTGATCTTGGGATATGTTTGTTTTGATAACTATTGTGGAATACTTTTTTAGAATGTTTTATATTTAAAATTTGGTTGTTGAAAAACGAAAATTTTGTTTTTAAAATCTCGTCATTACAAATATGATCCAAAATTTTCATTTTTATTTAATAAAACTAGTATTTTGAAAACATCATCGGTACATGCAATACAAAAGTAATGTATCAAACATCATAAAAATTAGAGTAAAACACCGAAAAGCGAAACGAGGTGGTGTGTGCTCTACAATCATCCCGAGCCCTTCCCCTTGGAACTGGAAGTACCTGAAACATAAACTGAAAAACGTAAGTACATAGCCTAATGCGTTCTCCAAACTACCAAATACTATACATACATATCACATAGGGTCCCACCCAATGAGTATAACGGGCCCAACCTTAACTCGCATAATGAGCCCTGCCCAATGAGTATAACACACCATGCCCTAACTCGCATAATAGGGCCTGCCCAATTATTAAAACAGGCCCACTAACTCGCATAATGGGCTCCGCGCACATACAATTCATATAAGCATAATAGTTAATAGCATACAGAGTAACCATCGAGCCCCGCCCAGTTAGCATATAAGCACTTATACAAGTGTCACACAAACAATGAGTATTCTAACATAACAAATCATCGGATGATATTGGTGCCTTCAACCCAGTAAACAGAATGAGGAAACTCAACTCTAAATATGAGCCATAGATGAATAGGTCCTGACTCAGAATATCAGCTCTACTCGACGCATAAACATAAATAAATCCTTAGATATAACTGAAATACCTCAATACCTCCCTTAAGGTCAAACTTGGTCAAATACAAAAGTCAATGTCAAGGCCAACAATCCATGTTGACCCAACATGCCATGTTGACTTGCCAACACGCTGTGTTTCTCCATCTTCCAAACAGTCATGGAAAATATCAATCAACATGCCGTGTTTTCCTGAATTCTAACAGCTCAACACATTAAGCTACATTCTTCGAATCCAAGAGCTCCAAAGCTCAGATCTAAACCAAAATGAGATTTAGATGGGTAAACTTTCCAACTTTACCCATTATCACTACCAAAAAGGATCCAAAACCCAAACCCTAGGCTTAATAGAGTAATGGCTTAACCAATAAGCACTTAATCTTTAAAAAACATAGCCCCAAAACACAGATCTGACACCCTTGAGCTGGAAACCATGTAAAGTTTCCAACTTTACATTCATGCATGTCTAAATGAATCTCCTAAGCTTAAAAGGGGCTTAATTAGTGACCTAATGCATGCATGGAACCAAATATCTCAGAAAGCTTGCACCTTTAGGCTCAAGGAGTCCAATACAAACTCATATCTGGAACAAAGAGCCTTTGAAATGGCTTTACTCTCTCATCAACCCAAAGAGGGACCAAAAGCACATCAAAGCACAATATAAATAGATCTAACATCAATAAGTCAAGGTTCAAACTTGATACCTTAGAAAGCTTGCACAAAGAATGATTCTGGATCCAAACCCTTTCCACTAAGCACGATAATTTCAAGATTTCCTCTTCCTTCACAAGACTAACGTTGTCGATGTTATAAAAGGGGCATGCAGTTGTAGGTTATGGCAACTAAATGGGTATGGTTGTGTTCATTTATTAGCTACATTATCATTTTTAAATGTGACACCTGATGGGCCATATGTAGAGCCTTTGTACCTGGCAGCTTTCTTCCATAATACTTACAAAAAGTCTATTAGTGGCATGAATGGGATGAACATGTGGCCTTCAACAACATTTAGACTTCCATTGCCTCCTTTAAAAAGAAGAATGCCATGCAGGCCAAAATTCAAAAGAGTAAGGAATGCTTCTGAAATGTATGGAAAACACACTATTTCAATGGAAGGAAAAAACGTTTCGTGTGGCATATGCAAATAGAAAGGGCACAACAAGACCACTTTCACTCAAGTGCCACCTCCACCTAAAACTAATATCACAAAGAAACAACAAATCATGCAAACACATGAATCAGTGAATATGAAAGGGGTGGACAAGATGATGTTATGGGTGATGTAGTTGAGCCACAAGCTATTGAAGTTATGAAAGTAAAAAAATCTGAGCAATTGGTGAGGGTTAATGAAGCTGAGGAACTGGTCAGGGTTAATCAACTTGTTAGGCAAGTGAATACTATGAGTCGACCAAGCTGTAACACCCTGACTCTCAGGTATAAACTTTACAAATTTATTTTCATTTCGCAAAGGTCAACTCGATGATTTTGATGCCCTAACTCGTCGAGTAGGAACGAATTTGGCAGCACGATTTAAGTGACCAACTAGATGAGTCGGAGGACACGACTCGACGAGTTGGAGCTCAGGGATGAAACCCTAATTTCTAGGGTTTTGCACCCTATTTAAAAGATCATTTCGTCCCTTAACCTCCCTTACAGTCCCCTTTTGAGCCTAGAAACCCTAAATCGTTACTTACTCCCCATTTGTGTTATTTTAATCTTTGAAGGTGTTTGTGGAAGGAATATCTTAAAGCACTAAAGGTTAGAACAAGAAAAAGGCTTTGGATCCGAGTCCTACTTCATTTAGCATCATTTTTAAGGTAACAAGTCGTTACCTTGACCTTCTTTTAACTAGATCTATTCATTTTTTAGATTTAGGGCCATTTTAGCAATGTTAATGAGTCATTTTGGGTATTGGGTGTGATCTTAAGTTGCAACTTCAGATATAAACTCATATTGGCTCTGAAAGTCATAAAGCTTCAGTCTTTAATGTCACACCCCCAAACCTGAACGGTGGAAACGTTCGGGGGTGGATGACTTCATGTGGTAGCGTAACAAATGAATACATAGTAAAGAAAGCAATACAACCATCATATATATATATATATATATATATATATATATATATATATATATATATATAATTGAAAGTTTACATTTGTCAAAAGTTACATGTTCAAAACCAATTACAATATGATGTCAAAATACGAGGTTAAACTGGCGCCGCAGCATCCCTTCATCAAAAGCGTAATGAATACCTGAAATTACTGATTTCCTGGGACATACAAGTAATTTTGAAAGAGTAGATCAACATTTAAGCTGGTGAGTTTCATAAGTATTTAAGTGACAATGTTTGTATGATATGAAATGTTTTGTCTTTGTTTGTTTGTGTTTAGAAAATCCTATGTTCTCTACTAGTATAAAAGTAGCCTTCACTCAAGACCAATGTTTGTTTCTAAAAATGTATGTAAGTGTAAAACAACCAATGTGTTTGAAAACCTTGTAAATCAATGCATTTTTAATACCCCATGTGAGTTTTATAACCATACTATTGACTCGGAATGCCTATACACAACGTTCTTCAGGCGTTGGAATGTTATGACGTTTGTCACCCCAAACGGTGGACTGCAGCTAACAGTCAGGGCGCGGGTTGTGAAGCCCGTATAGATCTATACACAAACACCATGCTCCCCCTTCAAGGGATTCTGGTATATAATACAGGACTTGAAATGTGTACTCGAACGTACATGAAGTTAGTGTCTCACAAAACCGTGGTATAAAAGCAGATCTACTTGTTAAAATGATACGTTTGTTCTTGTATACGAAAGTGACTTCTTGAAATTCATGTTTCTAGTACATAAGTGTTAGAAATTTGTTCGTAAAACTATACCTATTATAGTTTTCTAAAAGTGTGTCTCGTTTGTTTAGAAATACCAAGAAAAGGAATCATTTGTTATGAAAGCATAGATTTTCGGTGTAGAGTCTAAGAATGATAAGTATAATCTAAGAAAGTTTAGTTTATACATGCATTACAACAAATTTATATTTCAAAAGATAGAATGCCAATTTAACATATGTTATATATATATATATATATATATATATATATATATATATATATATATATATATATATATATATATATATATATATATATATATGAAAGTTCCTTAAAAGTTTGTAAATCGCATGTGATTTGGATATATAAAGCATATAAAAGAGTTCTTTATGTAACACACGATAATACTCGTGTGTTTTACTTGTAATCCCCCCCTTGAAAGCATATAAAAAAATTTATAGAACCTTTAAAAGGTAAATTAAGGGGTATGAACTCACTTGAAAGTTTGGAGATAGCGAGATGGAAAACCGGGCAGAGTTTCGTCTCGGGAAACGGATTTTTCTTGGGATTCTCGGGAATCTCGGGAGTAAAATCGACCCTCGGGACTTGAGCAAAAAGACCAGAGCTTCGGGTTTGAACGGGCACGGAAAACGAGGCAATATCGTGAAAGAAAGGAGAGAAATGAGCATTTTTCTCGGAAGCCCTCGCATGCTATTTATAGGGGGCCTGAGAAGCCTCGTACGCGGGGCGTACGCTCGTACGCAGCGCGTATGCGTACGTCATGCATGACCGAAGCCTCGACTGCCTCGGCTTCGGATGGGACGGATAAGTCTGACGGGTCGGATGGGACGGCGGGTCGGACAGGTCGGTCGGACGGGCGGGTCGGACGGGTCGGTAGCCTCGCAAAGGGCGATGTGGACGATTCGAGGCCAAGTCCCTCGGGTACGCAGGGCATACAGGAGTACGCAGCGTGTACCTCGGATGAGGACGTTGACTCCTCTTCGGATTATGCTTGAATTTTGAATTAAATAAATATATAATTTATTTAATAAACTTCAAACATTCATATCTTCTTTATCTGACGTCGGTTTTTGCCAGACTTTTTACCGTTGAAATACCATTGTCGAGACCTTCAATTCTCGTTTAGGTCATTCCGGCCAAATGTCGCTCGATCTCCGATTCGAGTTTTTAGCTCTCTATTGCTAAGTTGAACTTGGAAAAATCATAACTTCAATATACGAAGTCGGATTTGGGCGTTCTTTTTACGTACGGTCATGGTTTAAGGATATTTAAACATAGAAGAATTTAAATAGAAACTTTTTGGATATTTTATTATCAAAGTTAATTTTATTAACTCAAAAATGTTTACAATAGTTGACCTATTAGGCCATTACAAAGAGTTGAAATATCGGGTTGTCACATTTAATAAGTTAATGCCTTTTTACTCACTTAGAACCTCATATTTAGCTTGATATTGGCCCTTAACACCTTGCATGTATGTAAAGTTTGCAACATTATATAAGAAGTATGCCCTAGGAGCTTAGATCTGCAATATGGACCTTTGGGGTGGCTCATAAGCATCTAAATTAAGGAAGGACTGAAGGGATGCGGCGAGTCTGATGAAGATTAACCATGAGAACCTCTGCATGGACTCGACAAGTCAGCGAGACGACTAGACGAGCCAAGAAGAGTTTTCCAGACAATTGGACACGCAAGAACTCAATGAGTTGCCTGGGAACTCGGCAAGTCTACTAGGGTTTTTACGACTTCTCGAGTTCTGGAAGGACTCTACGAGTTAGTGAGATGCACTCGATGAGTTGGGTCAACATGGAGTGTTGACCTTGACATTTGACTTTGACTTTGACCAAGGGGAGACAAGTTGACTATTAGGGGTATTTTGGTAATTTAGGAACTTATGGAATTGGATCATTGGTGGATATAGGCATTGGTGTTGGAGCTGTATTTGGAGGAGATTGATATTATCATTCCGAGCTACTTGAGAGGTGAGTTGTCCTCACTATACTAATAGGGTCGAAGGCACCAATGTCGGCCCTCTACAGATTTGTATCCGGGTTATTGCATCATATGCTTATTGATTTACATCCTGGTAGTTAGGATTGTTATATGCTTAGTGACATGGTTAGGTCGGTATGTTGTTATATAGGATGATGATATGTTAGTGACCAGTTAGGTCAACTTTGAAATTTTGATACATGGTTTTAATATAGTATTCTGATATGATGTTTGGGATATACGACATGTGATTTTTATTGTGTTGTTTATGAATTATGGGTTTTCCTGTAATGATTTAAAACGGAATTTTTGGACTATAATTTTTGTGACATCCCCAATTTCTCGGCCAAAAAAGACCAATTTGTTTATTCTTTGTTTTTAAAATCAGAGTAATCTTATAAAGAAAACAGTTGCGGAATTTGTTCCCAAAATATGATAAAGATTTATCAAAGCATTTCTTTAAAGAAATGTATTTTCATTATATAGCAAAATCTTGGGATGTCATGTTCCGATACAGACACATAAGTATAAACAGAACTTACATTATTTACACTAAAGATTTTACATCTCCTTTAATCTCTCCGTGAAATATATCTTTGTATAGATACCTGTGATACAAAGAAAACTGAGTGGGCCAGGCTTGGGAGCCTGGTGAGCATATAGAATTTTTAACCCACATTAATATAATTATTATATTCAACCGTCAAACAATCAACCCAATTACCCATCCCCATTATCTTCTTTATTTCTTAGGATTTTACCCTAAGAATTCAACTACCCGTCATTCATTCATTCCTAAGGATTGACTTAAGGAATTAGCACAAAATCTATTGCTACATAAGGCGCATCTACTAACATCATCCTTTAAGCGCCTCTGCTAGGATTACGTCATACACTATGAGGTGCGACTACCAGGTTTATGACATTCTCTTTTAGGCACATCTGCCGACATTATCCTATAAGCACATATGTCATGATTATCCTATAAGCACATCTGCTAGTATTATGACATTCTATATTTGGCGCATATGCCGACATTATCCTATAAGTGCATCTGCCAGGATTACGACATTCACTACTTGGTGCATCTACCGATATTCTTCTTAAGCGCATCTGCCAGTATTATGACATTCTCTAATTGGTGCATCTGCCAATATCATTCTTAATCATCTTTCATACCTCATCATTTTATCACATACCAACTATCTCATCTACCCATGTTCTACCCAACATATATATAGATATAAAATACATATACAGTTTAACTCATTTAAAACTATATAAAACATCCATTCCACACTCATCTCAAATAAACAACAATATATAAACACATAGTACGTATTTTATAACAAATACTTCATATTTATGTGTTAGAAGAAACTAACCACACGCTCACCCAAACATATACTTAATACATTCAAACAATACTTGTATTATACCTGTGTTTATGAAAGGGACTATACATCCACACATATAAACAACTTTATATTATACACATAGCACATATTTCATAGCAAATACTTAATATTTATGCGTTAGAAGAAAGTAACTACACACTCACTTGATCAGAAGATGATTGGACAGCACTACGGCTTGTAAAAGTAGTATTCTTCGGTAGATCTGGAAGATCTTCACAAAAATTGGCTTCTAGCGGGCAGAGCTTAGGCTCAGGAATCGCACTTCCTGGGATCTTCGGGGCTTCGAGACTTTCTTCGGGTCTCGGGAATGATACCGGGGCTTCAGGATATTTCTTGCACGAAAAACGATGCAAAAACGCGAGAGAAGGGGAAGAAATGAGCAAAGAACTTGGTTGCCCTCGACTTCCTTTTATAGGGAGCTGGAAACCCAAATTAAGTTGGGCGTAAATTACATTACGCTGGGCGTAATGTAGGTAGGGTCACTGACTCCCCCCCCCTTCGGATAATATCGAAATTTATAATTAAATTAAATATCGAAATTATTTAATAAACTTCAAAAATTCATATCTTCCTCATACGAACTCCGTTTTCGATGTTCTTTATATCCCCGGGTATGTGAGACTACGCTCTACAACTTTTGTTTAGACTCCATTGGCTAATTTTGAGTTTATTTTTATTATATTATTTTAGTAGGCCGGGACAAGAAAACTCCGTTATAAATTCATAACTTCTTCATCTGACATCCGTTTTCGCCTATCTTTTTATCGTTTCACTACAATTGACAAGATCTTCGATTCTCATTTAGATTGTTTCGGCTAAAAACCACTCGATCTCAAATCGAGTATTCGGGCTGCATACTACTAAGTTGAAACTTAGAAATATCATAACTTCCTCATACGAAGTCATATTTGGATTTTCTTTTTATGCATGCTCACAGTTTAACGAACTCTACGACTTTCGTTTAGATCGCTAAGGCTAAATATCGCTCTAACGTAAATCCGCTATTTACATCGCGTTGTGTCGTGTCGGTTCTGTCACGAAACTTCGACATGTTATAACTTCTTTGTTATAACTCGGATTTCGGCGTTCTTTATATGCACGGAAACCTTGTAACATATACTATAACTTAGTTAAGATTATTCATTCTAAATAATCTTTCATCAGAAATTCATTTTTGATGTCTATCATCTCTAAATTGACTAGCCCGGATCTACAGGCGTTACATTTTTGGGATGTTACAATTGCGCCCTCGAAATCACTCATTGCAATACTTAGATCAAATCAAACAACCTGAGAAGCTTCATGCCCATAAACCTAGTTCACGGCCGTGAACTCTTCTAGGGCCGAGAACCCCTCCTTATAAGTATAATTTCCCCTTTATTATTCATTCATTTCATCAACTTCCAGTCAAGAACTCAAGTTCTCTGTCAAGTCTCATTCACCAAGAACTCTTCTATCTTCCCTCAAAAGGTTAGTAACATATCTATTCTTGTCTATGCTTGAAACCCCCTTTGACTAAACCTTAGATTCATCACTTTCATCACCATCTTCATGAGCTTGAAGTTATCACAGCCATGAACCCTTCATAGGTCGTGAACCCTTCATAAGTTCATACATGGCCATGAACACATCATGTGTTCTATGGCTGTGAACCCTCTATGGTTGTGAACCCTTCATGGTGTGGCTGTGAACTCCCCTAAATCAATCACATGTGATTGTAACACTTCATTTCAAGTGTTTCCTAGTCCAAGGGTTGTTTATCATAGCATTTTAGTTGTTATATACACTAATATCATGCTTATATATATATATATATATATATATATATATATATATATATATATATATAATTATATGATGTTTAGGATCCGTTTGTGCTACGGGACTTCATCTGTGTGTATAACACTCTTATTCATGCCTTCAAACAAATCATCCACATAAGGTGAGTTCATACCCCTATAATCTACATTTTTAAATGATTTTAAATGCTTTTAAGGAGGGGAATGCAAGTTGAACACAATTAAATTGTGTTAAATAATCTATCTGTGATATAAATCACAAAAAGACTTTATTCATGATTTAAAGATTGTGATAATAATAGAAGATTTCCAAATGCTTCTAAAATGAGCTTAATTCATGTAAACTCTTTTAGAGTCATGTTAAAACCTTTTAAAATGTTTAGAAACAACTTCAAACTATCTTTTAAACTATTTTACTTTCAAAATCGTATTCATTTATGTATTAGTGTATAAGTATGCTTTAATGGACTTAGGAGTATTGTTAATAACCTTTACTGTTGTTCCTTGTTTGGTTGCGGGCTTAGGGTAGGATACACTAGTCCAACTGTCGAGTAACTCATAGTTTTACATGCTAAATACATATATGAATATTAAACACATAACGATAATAAATCATGTTCATATATATAGATATATAAATAATACTTAAAGGACGTAGGACTGGTGGATTGCCTTACGTTCTTTTCCTTGTTTGGATGTGGATTTAAGGAAGTTATTTGTCCAAAGGTCATTTTATTCTTGATTATATATTGTATATATAGGAATATAAGAGTTACCTTAATCCAATATAGTCACCTTTGCTTCATGTAGAGCAAAGGGGTACTTTCATGAGTTATCATGCTAATCAGATAAAACAGATAAATTATGATAGATATAATTTATGACACAAACAAAATACCTATTTTTCTAGATAAGTACACCATGTTTAAAACCACTTTGTTAAGAAAAGGATATCATTCAATCTTTACTTAAAACAAATAAACCAAAATGTGATGGTACGTTTCCAGGACATAGCAATATACTTGCTATTTCACTTTTGTAACCAGAGTCTCCTAGAGGGAGAGCGGGCATTATGTGTATTGATCTATATGGGACTGACAATCCCACACCTCACTGCTAGCTATAGGGAGACCTATCGGTCTACGGGTGACAAATGTCACATATTCATTTTCGACGCCAGAAGGTCTTCGTGTTCATTCTAGTCTATCAGCATGGTTACAACTTTATCACATTTTGACCCTGATTAATAATCTTAATTACAAGGTTGTCATTACACCATTAGTGTAGAATTATGGTTTATAAACTCATTACACAGTAACCCAAATTAATAATCTTAATATCAGGGTTATGATTACATCGGTAGTGCATGCTTAATAAACACTACTACATTAATCATTTTCCACAAACAAAAGGAACGATTTTATGGGATTAAAACTTCAAACAGAACGGTTTTATGGGATTAAACCCTACATTTACAAAAGGCACAGTTTTATGGGATTCAAACTCCAAAAGGAACAGTTTTATGTGATTAAAACTACTTTTACAAAAGGAACAGTTTTATGGGATTAAAACTACAAAAGGAACGGTTTATGAGATTAAAACTACAAAAGGAACGATTTTATGGAATTAAAACTACTTTTAAAACTAAATGGAAAAACATCCACCTTATAATTTTGTGAAAGGTTAAAATTATGTTTAAATAGGTTATAAGTACAATAACACTTAATCAGAACGGTTTTATGGAGTAAGCTACTTTCCAGTTGTAAAGCAGGAAGTATAGGACTTTCTGGAGTAAACGCATCCATTTTCTTAAAACTGAAACAACCATAATTAAATACTTATGAACTCACCAGCATCAAATGTTGATCCTCTCTTTCAAAATAACCTGTATTCTCAGGAATCCAGTAGACAGGTACACTCCTGGAGCTTTCAGGAAGACAACTTAGTACCGTGCTGTGTCTCTTGTCTTTTGCTATATCTATCTTATGATGTTAAATATCCAATGTTGAACTTATGTAAAAACTTATACATTATTAATGCAATGGTTGTTTTACTTTGATTTATATAAATGGATGTGTTTTGATACTTGACATGACGTCCTACGCCCCCAAATGTTTCCACCATTTCGGTTTGGGGTGTGACATCTTCTGTCTTTTCACTATCGCTATCTGCTTCAAAAGTACTTGGTGTTGACGTAGCTTTGGTAAAAGGCTCTTCAACTGTTTGAGCCCTAATATTTTTAAATTGTTTTAACACTCAAGAAGACTTGGACTTCGTCTTCAACTTCTTTGACTTCTTAACAACAGGATCAAGAATAGAAAACCTATTTAATAACTTCTTTAACAACCTTTGTAGAAATAGTTGGGACTTTCTTCAAAGAATCACTTTTCTTGTTAGAAAGATATTTCCCTGCCTTACCAGAACCACTTTTCATAGACTTCTTAGAAACAGTCTTATAGAAACATCTTTATTAACAATAACTTTTGGCTTTGATGTTGTCTTCTTCTTGACAGCTTGAGAAACTTTAGATGTTCCTTCTATTGCCTTAAATGTCACCTTCATTGGGATAGGACCAGAAGGATTCGAATACATGGAAGCTTTGTATTGAATCAATTACAAATTCGATTTAGACACCAAGTTGAGCATAGCATAAGGAATCCTTCCCACAACAGGAAAAACAAATGGATCATCAAGTCCAGATTTAGGAATATGAAGATCGGAGAATTAAGCAACCTCAACATCTTTAGGAACTTGAATACCTTCCTAGCTATATGCTTCATGTAGAATACAACTCCAAAATTGAGAACTAGATATCTCACTAGTCTTCTTTGAGTGCTTAATAGATGAAGCAAACTTAGTCCATAATAATGAAGCATAGTTAACTTTCATCTCATAATAAAGACTAGCCATAATGAAATAGAATGGAAGTTTTACTTTGCAAAGACCAAAACACCTTCCAGTTAAACAATGAAGAGTAATTCCAAAAAAAACACCATATTCTAGGAAGATTTGACTTAATAAAAGCAATAACAAGAGAAATCGGAGGTTGAAGAATTTGGGCGAACTGCTTCTTGTTTATTCATAGGAAGGATCGTTTGAAGTTTCTATGAATGAACGACTACTTAAAATATTTAATTAAGCCAAATCTTCCAACTATATGGAGTCCAAGTCTTCTGGAGATTGAGATCGAGACCCAAACGAGGGAGCAGAGACAACCTCTAGTTTAGTCACAGCCTACAGGAAAGCAGCTCTAGCCTGTTGATTCACGATCAAGAGGTCATAGGGGCCGCACTTGTCACAAGTACGGGAAGTCGCATGAGGACGTATATTTATTAGCTACTGGGAGAAACAAATATATCAAGGAGGGGCATTTTGTGAAGGATTGTCGTCAGTAGGATCCACCGTTGAGTGTCGGGATTTCTTATCATTGATATCATGTAACACCTCGTTTCGAAGACAAAACCTAAAATCTGAGAATGTATTTTAAGTATTATTTTATTCCGATATATATATATATATATATATATATATATATATATATATATATATATATATATATATATATATATATATATATATATATATATAAAATAAAAGAGTGCTTTCGGGGTTCGTGGTGTAAAGAATAATCGAGCATGTGGCTAAAGAATAATCAATTGGGCTTGTTTTGTAGTTTTTGCGCTTATATTGAAAAGATTTTAGATGTTGGGGGCTGAATGTAATATATGGACTTAAGCTTAAAATATTTTGTAGAGGAGGGGTTCTTTGGTAAGTTCTGGAGTTATTTTGAAAAAGGTTTATTGTGATTGATTAAACTTGGAAAAATGAGTAAAATTTTGGAAAAAGGCACGGGATTAAATCTGGCAGTCATTCCTCCCATATAACTGGTAGAAACCCTAACCCTACACCATATTTCCGCAGCCACCATGTGTAAACCTTCCAGCCACCACCACCTGACTCCCTCTCATTTTCCGATCAGTCAAAGCTCCAAGCAACTACCGATTCTAAGCCGATGTCCATGCTGCCATTGTGGCCCACCATCTAGCTCCATAGTTGCTCCCTTTGCCAACGAAGAAGAGGACCGCCAACGGATATCCCTTCCTCTATTCCAGCTGATGTTGTTCGCGGTCACTTCCTCCTTTCTCCGTTCTTTGCTCACTGCACGCAATCCCACGATTCCGTCTCTAGCATAGTTCCGAGTGGCTGCCTTTGGTACTCTGGTCGTCGCCTGCCACCCGAAGTGGTTGAGTTCGGTGTGACTCTATGTTCAGCTCGAGCGTGTGAGTGTGTGCATCTATTTTCTCGAATGGGAATCAAAAGAACCCATCACCACCACCGTGAGGTCATGGATGTCGCCTCCAACCACCGCCTACCACCACATTGGTGGTTGTGTATGTTACATAGGGGTGTGTGTGTGTGTGCATTTCCTTTAAAATGATATGTCAAATAGTTGTGCTTTGATGGAGAAAAATCAAAGAAAACCCCCACCACCATCGTGAGGTGGTGGCTGCCACCTTATGCCACCATCTTTCCGTCACCAGCCACTACCTTGGGTGGCGGTGTGCATTTGTGTGTGATTGTATGGATGTTTAGTGTGTCCTAAATTGTGGTGATGTAGTTGGGTCAAAATTTATAACCTACCACCATTAGAAATGGTGGCTGCCACTGTGAGCCGTCGTCGACCACCATCGCCTGAGGTGGCAGTGGGTTGTGTCCAGCCTAGTGAAACCCTAATTTGACCTAAAACTTAACCAATGGACTAATTGGCACGCGATTGGGTTTGAAAGCCTAATTAGGGTTTAGAAAACCCTAATTTTTTATATGTTAGTTTGGAATTGTTGGCACCCGCCTTTTGGACCATTGGATTGATGTTATGATTTATGCCCGATTGCATTGTATGTTTGGCCTAGTGGTGTGACGAAATTAATGGATTTTTTCCTTAATGGGTTAAGTACAAACACTTTACCTTAATCGTCATTTTATGTGAAAAAAACCCTAATTTGGTTTGGGTTTTTGTTGGGCCATTTCTTGGACTAAGTTGTTGTGGGCCTTCGTGGGCTAACTGGGAATAGGTTTATGGACTAAGGAAATTATTAAGCTTTAGGATAAGGCCCATTGGAAAGGCTTGGGCCCAATTTGGCAAATTATGCCATAGGTAGGCCATAATTGGGCTTTTATGATTATGAAATATTGGACCATCGGAATGCCAAGTGTTTGGACTAGAATACATGGTTACGCCTTAAGGTAAGACCATGTAGAGGTTTGGGCCCAATTTAGAAAATTCAGCCATTTGTTGGGCCTTGTTTGATTATTTGGCTTTTGGGCCTTTAGAGTGTGAGTTTGGGCCTTGGTTTTGGTCCAAGCTAGGTTAGGGGTAAATTTTTCCTTTTACCCTAAGTGTGGGTTTATGGTTATGCATTGAAACCGAAATGGTTAATTGGGTGTTGTTTGGATGTTGATAATCTAGGAATCTGCCATCTAGAAACAAGAGTTTTATCTGCAGGACTTCAGCAGTGTGAGGTGGGTCTGCTCACCATACTAATGGATCTAAGGCACCAAGGCAGACCCATTCAGTTAGTTGTGATGATTATTTTGGAATCATTATTGATATGCCTAGTATGTATGTGATATGTCGCATGCTAGTATTTTATACGATATGTGATATGCTAGTTGTCTTTGTGATACTTTCATGGAAGACCCCGAGGAGAGCCCGTGACACTTGGATATCAGACCATGTGGGGGAGCCCATGGCATTCCAGGTAAAGACCATGGTAGAGTCCATGGCACTAGGATATCATACCATGTGGGGGAGCCTATGGCATTCCAAGTAAGACCATGGGGGAGCCCATGGTACATAGGTATAAGACCTTGGGGGAGCCCATGGTATCCTAGAGTACAACCCTGGTGGGAGTCCACGACATCCGTATATGTTTGTATGCATGGATTATATGGTTTATATGGTTTATATGATTACGTGGATTGTGTGGGTATGTTATAGGGAACTCACTAAGCTTCATGATTACAGTTTTGTTTATGGTTTCAGGTATCATTGGTTTAGAAAGGAAGGGCCCTTCTTGACGGCAGCACACACAACCGTGTTTTCTACATTATGTGATTTTGGAATGTAACTCTAATAAATGTTTTAATTAAGAAATGTATTTCAATGGTTATATTAAGTAACATCTATGTTTGACTATAAAGAAAATGGAATTTTTTACTCTGGATTTTTTGGTCGTTACAAGTTGGTATTAGAGCCTTGGTTTGAGGGATTCTGACATACTTTCACATGTGTCTGAACTCAAACTGAGGATCTGTAAAGTTTTCAAAAGAAAAGTGTTTTCAAGGAAAGAGATTTCTAAGACAAAAAGGGTGTTGTGAATGCAATTGGCCGAGCTCAAGTAAGTTTTCCCCAGAATACCCATATATGTTATCTATAATGACTTGATTTATGAATCTATGAATCGCATGCTAGTTAGCACTAGGAGAGATGAATTTGTATGTATGTTGTATGATCTGGTAGACTTGCATGCTAGTGTTGATTAGTCAATGATATATTGGCCTGATATGTGATGTTATACTGGATGCTATGCTGGAATGGGAATGACTATTGGTATTAGTAACTGCTAAGTGTATGCTTTAAAAAATGTATATGCTTAGGATCTTATAGCCTTAGAATAATTGATTTGGCCTTATTTCATGTTCCTTGTATGGTTATGGTCCTAGGGTAGAGTCTATTATTCGATTGTCTATTAGATCTTGTTATGTGTATAATTTGCATGCATAAGGCAACCGACGGTGAGGATGGATGTGGATTTCATGAGTTGTGGTATGTGGGCTGAATGTTATATGATAGTTTCATGGGTTGGAGAATTACTACACCAATGTTGCTTGCTTTGTGCTTTGTGGAACTCTTGGATGATGGGAGTTAGCTACCAAGTGAATATGACGATATTCATGAAGGGTTTTAAGCATTCTAACACCCCTAAGATGTGCATGCAACCCTAGAAACATTGGATCTATGTTTTCTCTATTATACATGCAAACTTTCATTTTTCCAAAGTTCCATCCTAGCTAGGATACCATTAAGTATATGTAACACAAAAGTCTAGTAGAATGACATACCTTTTCTTGTAGCTTGAGTCCTTAAGCCTTTAAGAGCCTAGCACCCTAAGTGTGATGCCTCAAATGCTTCGCACAACACCACCAACAAATGGATGAACATGAGAGAAATACCCTTGCACTCAAAAATCGGCTAGCCTTCTTTTCTTATCACTTAGGTGGTAATTTTGGTAGCCTTAGGGTCACTTATATAGTTTAGCAAACTAGGGTTACACATGTAACCCTAATAGCCTTCCATATCCCTCATGCTCCATGGATTAAAACCTCTATAGAGTATCCATGGGTCACCACATGGGTTTAGCCCAACAGGAAGGACTATGGATCATTATCCCACTTTATAAGAATGAATGATTTACCAAATCAACCACTTATATATAATTAGTCTCTTTTGATCACAAAATTAATTCCAAACTAATTCTTGATCAATACAAATTAAATAATATGATTTCATATTAATATATTAGAACTTATAATATATTAATAAATCATAGATGTCCTCTTCTCAAAAGTCCATCCTTCAGATTGTTCCGGTGCCATGCAACCCAAATGGACCATGCTACTCTTGGGTCAAGTACATACCAATTATAGTTATAGGCTTAGACAATAAATCCAATAGCCTCCCACTTGGATAAGTCTAATAAATATAACTTCAAGTACGAATTAAAACACCGACTAGAAATTGTAGCTCTTAAAAGCCTCTGTCGAACTCAGACGCTGCATTTTAAGATAAGTGATCATATAATCCTCTGTTCTCAAAATATCAGTCAGGCAAATACATGGAACAACGTCATACTTATTGACCATCAGTTTGTTTCCCGATTTCTGATTTGTTTGACATAGAACTTAATCGAACATATCAATTTAGTTCTAATCGGGCCGAGTACATAGGTCAAAACAAAATCATCTAGGGGACCAAGATATCGCTTTTAATCCTCCTAGGACTACAAGGAATAGATAAACTTCGATAGTATATGCTTGAACTAACTATTCATTGAATCATACACAATAACATGTTTTATAACATCGAGTTACCGATGCATTTTTGTACTATCCATGTACAACCAACTCATAGTCAACAACTCATATATCTAGATTTGAAGACTTATATGACATTACCATCTCACGATCACTCGAGATAAATTCCATGAAGTCATACAAGTGAGTGCGGGTTGAATCTAATACTCAAACCTTATGAGCACTCATGAATGTTGCAGCAAACTTGCTATGTCTAATACCATTCAGTCAAATCTACAAACCAAATGCATGACAATCTTGATTCAATACCGTATGATCGACTGTGGATAGTTTGAATAATATGATATACCATAACATAATTATTCTGGAAGTCAAAACATGCAAAATGAAATAGTAGTAAATGATTGACACAAGACAGTACCATACTAGTAAATAAAAAACACCTTTTATTTATGCATCAAATGCCAATTACATTTCAACTATTACAAGGTTTGGAAGCTATCTAATCATTAAAACTAATATCATCCTTCAGCCCAATGTGCCTAACACGATGTAAATGCTTAACCCTAATCAGTCCCTTTCGTGATGGGATCCGCTGGGTTCTCATATGATGATACCCTCTTTGCCACAAGGAGTCCTTCTTCTATTCGATGTCTAATGAAGTGGTATTTTCTATCGATGTGTCTGGATCTACTGTGATCCCTTGGTTAATTGGCTAAGGCAACTGCACTCTCGTTGTCACATAAAATCTCAATAGGCTCCTTTATAGCTGGTACAACTCCAAGGTCTCCAATGAAGTTCTTCAGCCATATTACCTCCTTCACTGCCTCGCTTGTTTCTATGTACTCTAATTCGCAAGTTGATCAACTAATGTCTCCTGCTTGGATCTTTTCCAAGTTATTGATCCTCTATTCAGGGTAAAGATCAAGCCTAATTGAGAAAGGAAATTATCCTTGCCAGTCTGAAAGCTAGCGTCACTATACCCTACTACTCTCAAGTCATCACTCCCACCGAGGGTAAGGACCTGATCCTTAGTCCTCTGCAAGTACTTTAGAATGTTCTTTACCATAGTCCAGTGAGCCTTGCCTGGGTTCCCTTGATATTTGTTGACCATGCTCAAAGAAAAGGCCACATCAGGGCGAGTACAAGTCATAGCATACATGATTGAGCCAACAGCGGAAGCATATGGTATTCTACTCATCTTGGCTATCGCAGCCTCTGTGCTCGGACTCTAAGTTTTACTCAGTTTGGTATTGCTTTGGATCAGTAAATCACCTTTCTTGGAATCCATCATGTTGAATCTTTTTATCACCTTTTCTAAGTAGGTACTTTGACTAATTCCAATTAGTCTCTTACTCCTGTCTCTCAATATCCTTATACCCATAATATAGGCAGCTTCTCTAAGGTCCTTCATAGCAAAGCACTTCCCAAGCCACGACTTAACCTCCTTCAAGGTTGGGATGTCATTTCCTATGAGTAGTATGTCATCCACATATAATACTAGAAAGCTAATTGTGCTCCCACTAGCCTTGACATATACACAGGACTCATCCTCGCTTCTCAAATAGCCAAATTCCATGACTTTCTCATCGAAACAAAGATTCCATCTGTGAGATGCTTGTTTCAATCCATAGATGGATTTCTTAAGCTTACACACTTAGTTAGGGTACCGTACATCAACAAAACCATCTGGTTGACTCATCTAAACATACTCAACCAACTTTCCGTTCAGAAAAGTGGTTTTGACATCCATTTGTCATATTTCATAATCATGAAATGCAGCAATGGCTAGCATAACTCTAATAGACTTAATCTTCACTACTGGTGAGAAGGTTTCATCATAATCAACTCCCAGAGTTTGAGCAAAACCCTTCGCAACCAGTCGTGCCTTATAAGTGTGTAATTTCCCATCCATGTCGGTCTTTTTCTTGAACATCCATTTGCACCCGACTGTATTACGACCCAATACATTGCCAACCACGTTCCAAATTTGATTGTCATACATGGACTGAATCTCGTTGTCTATTGCCTCTTTCTTTTTAGCAGCTTATGGCCTGTCATGGCTTCCTTGTAGTTGTTAGGTTCATCCAACTTTATCAGTGTGCTATCACTGACAAATGTATCACCCTCAGATGTTATATGGAAACCATATAATATAAGTGGAACACTAACTCTACTTGAATGCTGCAGAGGTACAGACTCATCAATTAGCTCAACAGGAGTTTCCACCTCAGGTTGATCGCTAGTGTTTGAGGTTCCTTCACCACTTGACTCTTGAAGTTCTTCAAGGTCAATTTTCCTCCCACTGTCTCCTTGGCTTATGAGCTCTCTCTCACGAAAGACTCCTCTCCTCGCAATGAAGCTGACATTGTTGCTCGGTCTGTAGAACCGATTACCAATGGATTTCTGTGGGTAGCCGATGAAAATACACTGCTCATTAAGAGGTTCGAGCTTGTCATGAGTCTCGCATCTCATGAAAGCCTCAGAACCTCAAACCTTGATGTGGTCTAATGTGGGAGCCTTCCCAGTCCACATCTTGTAAGGTGTTTTGGAAACCTTTTTGGTAGAGACTAAGTTAAGGATATGGGTGGCAGTCTCTAAGGCATACCCCCAAAATAAGATTGGTAACAAAGCTCAACTCATCATAGAACAAACCATGTCCAACAAAGTCCGGTTGCACCTCTCAGCCACACCATTAAGCTGTGGTGTCCTAGGTGGTGTCAACTGTGAACCAATTCCACGCTCCTTAAGATAGTCTAGGAACTCAATACTAAGATACTCACCACCCCGATCGGATCGCAACATCTTTATCTTCCTACCCAGCTGATTATGCACTTCGTGTTTAAACTCTTTGAATTTCTCAAAGGTTTCCAACTTATGCTTGATTAAGTAGACATAATCATATCTCTTTCAAAAAAAAAAGTAGACATAACCATATCTACTGTAATCATCAGTAAAAGTCACATAGAAGCAGTTAGCATCCCTTGTGGCGGTTCTGAAGGGCCCATACACATCGCTGTGTATAAGATCCAACAAACCTTCACCCCTCTCACAAGTACTAGTAAAGGGTGATTTTGTCATCTTTTCAAGTAAGCAATAGTCACAAGTGTCATCCGACCTTGAGTCAAATGACTCCAAAACTCCATCCTTTTGGAGTTGACCTACGAGCTTCTTACTGACATATCTAAGACGAAAATGCCACAAGCATGCTTTATCCAATTCATTGGAAGAATTGATATGCAACACATCATTTCCTAAGTTGTCTACAACATTCTTAGTTTCATATACACCATTACAAGGTAATGCCTTAAAATAAAAAAACATCATTATAATAAGCATTTATTGCACCAATTTCATTATCAAACGAAAATGTGAAACCTTGATTGTACAAACCTTCAAAGGAAATAATATGTTTCACCATATCATATGAGTAGCAACAATTATTCAAATATATTCCTAACCCACTACTAAGAAATAAAGAATAAACTCCAATCTTGGTGACAGGTGAAACATTCCTATTCCCCATGATCAAGTTTATCTTCCTGTGCTCCACATCCTTACTTCTTTTTAGGCCCTGAACATCAGAACAAATGTGAAATCCACAACCTATGTTAAGCCCCAAGAGTTAGAAATTGATGAGTTTTTAGATAGAATAGTACAAATACCTGAATGGGTGGGTTTAACCTTTCCATCCCTTACATCTTACAAGTATTTAGGGTAGCTTCACTTCCAATGCCCTTTGTCATGACAATAGAAACACTCTGCTTCCTTAGGAACGGAATGGGAGCAGTAGAACCATCCATGGTCCCACTTGAAGAGGATCCATCAAGAGACTTTCCCATGCATCTGTTTGAGGGAGCCTTCCTCTTCTTCCCTTTCACTTGTCCTATTTCCAGAATAGGAGCAGTTGTGGTAGGAGTAGAAACAACATTTTACCTTTGAGACCACTTTCAGTGGTCCTCAAAATACCTTGAAGCTTGCTAAGTGTGACTTCCTTCTTGTTCATATAATAAGCCATGCGGACCTGATCATAACATGGAGGTAAGGAGTGTAGAATGAAATCAATCGCTAGCTCCTCAGGAAAGTTCACATTTAACTTCATCAGACGGTCCACAAACCTTTGCATTTTCTGTAAGTGGCCCGTGCTGGATTCACCATCCTTCATTCTTGTTGTTATCATGGAGGAGATTATTTCATACCTCTATTGATGAGCACTTTGATGGTATCTTTCCATCAGGTCCTGTTACTTCTCAAAAGGGTAGAAGTCCTCATAGGATTTTTGGAGTTTAGCCGATATTGTTGCGAGCATGATACAGTGTACCGTGGTGGCATCCTTCTCATGTGCCCTAAATTCAGCAATCTCCTTGGGAGTATCAGAAGACTCATCAATTTCCTTCAGCTCCTTATCGAGGACATATTCCTTATCCACATAGCGAGTGCCATCCTGATGTTCGAAATCCAATCATTGAAGTTGGAACCATCGAAGATGACTCTCCCACGAAGGTTCATGAGAGAGAAGGAGTCAACATTCTTGAGCCAGAAGCAGTGTGGGAAAACATCTGAAAAAGAAAAAAGACAAAGTTTAGATTAGATACAGAGTCGTTAATAAAACACCCAAATGAAATATTAAGGCTAGGACCCAACATAATATTTTACAATTTGGAAGAGGGATGTCGTAATCCAACTTCCAAAATATTGGAAGGTAGGTAAATGACGCTTTACCAATTTCCACCATGAAAAACGAAATAGAGATTAGATTTTAATTGGATTGAAACTCCTAGATCCTTTGAGATTCATTAAACAATTCAATGGCATGTTTAAATCTCGATTATTCCCTTCAGGTTTGTGACCGGGATAGCCAGGATCACAAACAAGTTGTGAATAATCATGGAAATTAACTCGGTACTCTTGACTTTATCACCTAATCAGTGTGTCGGTTAACCACACACGCTCCATTGATCTAATGATAAACATCAAGCTACCTTTTGCCAACCTTACTAGTCCATGTTAGTGTGCCGGTTAACCACACACACTCCACTAACGACTTAGTAAGGTGCAAAGTGCAATTTCATGGATTAGCATCAATTTCACATTTTCCTAAAGTAACTAAGATTGTGAATTTAATAAAACATTGAGTTACATTATTATCATTATACATAATGAGAATTATAGTCCTATCCTAACCGTTCAGCTAACGACCCTCCACCAGTCAAGGAAGCAATGCGTGAGAGTGGCCATCTATTAAACTGCTATTTTATAGGCAGTAACCTTATACCCCCCCCCCCCCCACCTTATAGACCGGGTTTATGAATGAGGCCTAGTAACGGTAAGACTGACTTGATCTTATACATACATACATACATACATACATACATACATACATACATCATATATATATATATATATATATATATATATATATATATATATATATATATATATATATATATATATATATATATTAACTTTAATACTATAAAGTATAAGGATTTAATTTTAAAATTTTAAAATTATAGGGTTTGGAATTAAAGTTTTCTAAAGTGACTTCACAAATTCCAAAACTTGAGGGAAAGTTTTGAAACTATTCAAAACATTTCATTTCTAGGGTTGGTCGGCTACTATCGGAGAGTTATCAAGGATTTCTCCAAGATTATCATCCCCCTCACAAGGTTGACTCGGCAGGGCGTTAGATTTACTTGGGGTCCCGATCAGCAGACCTCATTTGAGACTCTTCACTAGAGATTGTGCGAAGCCCTGGTGTTGGCCTTTCCTGAGGGAGTGGAGGACTTTGTGGTTTTCTATGATGTATCCATCTCTGGGTTGGGAGCTGTGCTGATGTAGAGAGGGAATGTGATAGCATACGCATCGAGGCAATTAAATCCCCATGAGACAAGATATCCCAACCACAATCTAGAGTTGGGGGCAGTAGTGTTTGCCCTCAAGATCTGGCGCCTCTATTTATATGGGGTTCGGTGTACAATACACACAGACCACAAGAGCCTAAAGTACCTCATGGACCAGCCCAACATGATTATGCGGCAAATGAGATGGTTAGATGTGGTGAAAGACTATGACTGTGAGATCCTATATCATCTGGGAAAGGCTAACGTGGAAACTGTCACGTTGATCCGTCGAGCAGAGAGTACCCCGATTCGAGACATGTGTATAAGGATGATAGTGATGACTCCAGTCTTGGATACCATTCGAGAGGCCCAGGCAGAGGCTGTGAAACCATAGAACTGCAAGAGGTCGCGGGTGATTGGTCAGGTTTCAGATTTTATGACGGATAGCCGAGGGCTTATGACCTTCCAAGGGCAGATTTGGGTGCCTATACAGGTGGAGCTCGAGGCATACTGATGGAGGAAGCGCATAGATCGCGATTTTCGATCCACCCTGGGGCCACTAAGATGTATTTGGACTTGAAGAGAGACTACTGGTGGCCTTGTATGAAGAGTGATGTTGCATGGGTATTTGAGAGGTGCTTGACCAGCCGTCGGGTCAAGGCAGAGCACCAATGACCGCATGGTCCATTTTACCTTTATAGATTTCCTAGTGGAAGTGGGAGCGGATTATCATAGATTTTATCACAATACTACTGAGAACAGCGCGCAGAGCTGATGCGATTTGGGTGTTCGTGGATAGGCTGACAAAGAGTACTCACTTTCTTGCTTTTAATGAGAGCTCTTCTGCATAGAGATTGGTTGAGATCTATGTGAGAGAGGTGGTAGCTCGGAATGGAGTGTAGATCTCGTTAGTGTTGAATTGTGACGTGCGTTTCACTTCTAGGTTTGGGAATAAATTTCATGAGGATTTGGGCATACGCTTTCATTTCAGCATTGTGTATCACCCATAGACGGACGGGCAGAGCGAGGAGACGATTCAAACGCTTGAGGACATTTTACGTGCATGTTTCATGAACTTCGGAGGAAGTTGGGATACCTACCTACCATTAGATGAGTTTTCTTACAATAACAATTATCATTCGAGTATTGGTATCCCTCCGTTTGAGCTTCTGTATCGGAGGAGGTGGAAAAGAGAGTGATGGGTGGCACAAAGATAGTGCCAAAGACGACCGAGCAGATTCAGTAGGTCAGACAAAGGTTACTGACGATCCAGAGTTGTCAGAATAGTTATGCGGACAGGCGACGATTCGAGTTAGAATTTCAGGTTAGATATTTCATGCTCCTAAAGTTATCCCTATGGAAATGGGTGATCCGATTCAGGAAGCGGGTGAGGCTGGGACCCCGATACATCGGTCCTTTTAGAGTGACCGCTAGGGTGGGTAGAGTAGCATACCAGTTGGAGCTACCTACGGAATTGAGTCAAATCCATAACACCTTCCACGTATCCTGGTTGAGGAAGTATGTGGCCGATGAGATGGCAGCCGTACCACTAGAGGACATTCAAGTGGATACGAGACTGAATTACATCGAGATGCCGATCGTGATTTTGGATCGAAAGGTTAAGGTTCTGAGGAACAAGGAAGTGCCTCTGTTTTAGGTATAGTGGGAACATCAGAGGGGGTCTGAGCTAACTTGGGAGCTAGAGTCGGAGATGCGGGAGCAACATCTAGAGTTATTTGCGGAGTACGACTTCAAGAGCGAAGTCTGATTCTATTGGGGGAGAATTGTAACATCCCAAGTCCAGGTATATCTTGTAAATCCTTAATATTTTGATCTCTTGTCCAATTTGGCACTTATTAGAGAAAAGGTGATAAACGAGTATGCGGGGCTTACTAGAGTGTACGCTCAGCGTACTTGCATGCCTGCATGTGATGTGGAGGCCACCTAGTACGCTGGGCGTACTAGGCCCAAAATGAAACCCTAATTGTTAGTGAGCTCCTTATTTAAAGGACATGATGGCCTCATTCCTGGCCACCATTCCCAGACACCAAACCCCCCCTAACCCTAAATATCCATCCTTATAGCTAGAGAGTGCATTTGAGAGCTTGTGAGTGTAATCTTGTGTTCTTGAAGTAGAAAAGTAGCTTAGAGATGAAGGAATGAGAGCCCCATGACTTTGGATCTGAGCTTAGCTGTGTGGAAAGCTTTACAAAAAGGTATAAAGCTTCAAGCTTTCTCATTCTATGGTTTGGTTCATTCATATGGAGTATTTTTAGGGTTTTGGTCCCAAAAGATGGAGACTTTATGTGATAATGAGCTCTAGAGATCTTGATCTACCCCTTTTCAGTGTATTTTGTGGAGTAAAATCATAAAAATCCAATCTTGGATGTTAGGAGTGAGCCACACATGAGTTATGAGCTTGATAAGGAAAGGGGATGTGTGTTTTGAGTGTTTGTAACCTAATCAGTCATGCAAAGGCTTAAAGTCACTAACTTTATGGATTAAGAGGCATTAGGGAGTCTAGATCTGAGATATGAGCCTATGTCTTAACTGATTAAGACCAAAAATGTAAGGAGAGTGAAACTGAGACGTACGTTGAGCCTAATCCCAGTACGCGCGGCATAGGGGTTGAGCATCCTTGATGCCTGCATGGCAGTCGAGAATGCCCAGCGTAGAGAGTTGGTACGTGAAGCGTACTCCCTGCTGTTGACTTTTAGGGTTTGATCAACATGTGGTCTATTAAGCCCATGGAGGGGTAAAATGGTCTTTTACCCTTCTGTGAGTGCATGGAAGGGTTAGTCTAGCCTTGTGAGAGTCGTTATTAATTAGGGATAATTATTATGTGTGTTAGGCGGAGGCTAGACCGGTGATTCGAGTTTGAGATTATCCGAGTTCTTACAAGGTGAGTCTTCTCACTATACTTTACCTAGAGTGGTAACTACGTGTGACCATAGGGTCTTATATGCTTGGTTGAGTTATGCATTTTTGTGTGATATGTACTGTATGTTATATTATGTGTTACTTAAACCATATTGGAGAGTCCAACGAACTATGATACCGGATGGTTCTCAACCAGACCGGACTAGAGGGTCCAACGAGCCATGGGATTGCAGAGTCCCAACCAGACCGGACCGGAGGGTCCAATGAGCTGTGGGACTGGAGGGTCCCACTGATACACATTGACCGGAGGGTCTTATAGAGCTATAGCCTCGAGTGGCTAATTATATGTCACACCCTAAAACCAAGAACGACAGAAACGTTCAGGGGTGGAAGACATCAGGTGAAGTATCATAACAGTGTAAAGTAGTAAACAAGCAACAACATCATCCATTGCATTAAAACTTAAGTTTTAATACATGTGTGTTCTTTCATTGTAATAGGACACCAAAATATGTAATGAAAATAAAAGACGACTCTTGTCTGTGCTCCGTCTTCTTAAAACCTGATCATCGTACCTGTCTACTGGTGACCTGAGAATACAAGTTATTTGAAAGAGAGTAGATCAGCATAAAGTTGGTGAATTCATAAGTATTTAAGTGTCATTACTCTTTTTTGGAAAGTTGTTATGAATGCCATGTAAATCTTTGAATGAAACATTTGATATAAGTATGAAAACCCTAGAAAATCCCATATTTCCTACTAGTATAAAAGTAGTCTTCTACCAAGACTTGAATGTTTTAAAGGTAATAAAGATGGTTTTTCCCTTGTATGAGTACTATTAACAATATATAGTCTACCTCATCGTTTATGTGAATGTATCACAAAATAAAAGTAATAGGGAAAATATAGCCATATAAGTATTATCCTTTTGTATTAGGATAAACCTGACATCACGACTGCCGAATAGTATTAACCTTGAACCTCCGTAGATGTTCATTTTCCTCTGTAGCTAACAACAGGTTGAAGGAATTGTTAGTCCAGTAAAGGTACCCCTAGTATAAGTATTAACCGTAGGCATCTGTAGATGTTCATTACCTTTGTTGCTAACAGGTGGGTGCCAGAGTGGTTAGTACCATATGATATCCTTTTGTACTAGGATAGACTGAACTAATATACACGTATAATATGTAATAGTATCTCATCATATAGTAATTAGGTACAAGTATCCATGTAAGAGGATCCAGGTAAGTGTATCTCTTCATATAGCATTTAGTATAGACTCATGAATGAACTGACTCTGGTGTGATTCCTTGTAATAGGAATAATTTTTGTATCCCCTAAACTATCCCTATAATAGTTTATTGGAATGTGTTTGATGTCCAAGAAGATTTATTCACCCTTGCTACTCAAGAGTGTGGGAACTAAATGAAGGATGAAAGCTATCATATCAATATATATATATATATATATATATATATATATATATATATATATATATATATATGAACATAAGTGTATAGATATAGTTTTGATCAAGAAGATGAAAGAGGTTTTGTAAAACATTTAAGAGATTTGAACAATAAATAACAATGACTTGATGTCATGTTATAAAACATTTCAAAAGTAATTCATTTGATAACAAAATATTTTAAGACAGAAAACCTTTTCATGTATCACATTTTGAAGTATGTGAAACCAGTTGGTTGAAAACACAGTTATAAATCACATGCGATTGAATCTATAACATGTTGTTTTCTACTTGTATTCCCCCCCCCCCCATTAAAGCATTTAAAATCATTTAAAACATTGATTAAGGGGTATGAACTCACCTGTAGATGGTGGTTTGGATGAACTGAATGATGTAGGATTGCTAGGTGTCAAGTGAAGACTTGTACACACTCAAAGATCCTAGTTAACATATAATCACACATATATGTATCCAATTAGTCTTTAAACTACTAATTGACAATGTTAAGACATCCTAAGACATGCTAAACACCTTATATAAGTGTTATAAGTCCCAAGGATTGCATCTAATTTGTTGTAGGACAAAGCTATTGGGTTTAGGGTTCCAAAGAACCCCTTCTTGGTGTTTACGGTTTTGTGACCCCAACCAAATGAGTTTACGGTCATAAACCCTTGATTTTACGGTCGTAAGCTCATTCCCCTTTGACCCTTTTATGTTTTGAAGCCTTACAAGTCCCTTAGAAGTATTTCTACTTGATGGTTAAGTCCTTGGAAGAGATTAGGGCTCCATTTCCCTCTTTTGAGGGGTTTACGGCCCTAAGACCATTTCCCTTTGGGTTTGCGGTCGTAAACCCTTATGGACCAAGGTATTTTTTGTGCTTTCAAGTCCCATTATATTTAATTAGTCTCTTTTGATCACAAAATTATTCCAAACTAACTCATGATTAATACTAATTAAATAATATGATTTCGTATTAATATATTAGAATTTATAATATATTAATAAATAATAGATATCCTCTTCTCAAAAGTCCATCCTTTAGATTGTTCCGGTGTCGTGCAACCCAAATGGACCATGCTACTATCAGGTTAAGTACATACCAATTATAGTTATCGGCTTAAACACTAAATCCAACAATTCAGGAGGTGGATGGCTGGCATCATGAGGAGTTCTTCACCAGCAGATGACAGGGTGAGGTCGGGAACCTAGGAAAGCCTAGGATATGCTCCAGTGAGTTGAGTAAGGCGATTTGGATAGGGCTTTGGCTTGATGAAGTGGCCTAGAGGATTCGGTAGGATTACTGAGGAAAGTATTGATAGGTGTGGAAGGTAGTATTGGGCCCGTACTACTAAAAGCAAAGGATCCATACTCGAATCGGTAAGAGTCTTGGAGAATATAAAGAGCTTATGGGAAGGATAATTCTTGGTTGTGCTCTGATCGTGGGGATAGCCACTTTGCCAAATGAGGATGAGCACACATGGGGAAGAACCAGGGTTTGGTCCTAGCTTCAGTGGTGAGACAGTTAGTAGAAGGACTGCGAGGGATTTGATTTCGTGTTGGATTAAGGAGATGGAAAGTGTTTTCTGCACTAATCCCAAACCCTTAGGAGCTAAGGTTCTGTTCGCCTTGGATCTCTTGTATCAGGTGGCAAGGATTGATTGTGCGATCTATTGCACTTTTGGGATCGGAGACTATGTCTTGGGAGTAGTTTTGATGTGTGTAAAATGCACTAGTTTTAATCCTATTACTCTAAACACAAATTAAACACACGAAAGGCAGTGTACCTATCGATTAATAGTAGAGTTCAAGCAAGTAGGTTATTGAACACATGGAACGGTAATAACTAAATTAAATACTAATATTATATAATTAAAACAATTAATAAAATGGGGGGGTTTTCTCTAGTTTTCCAGTACTAGAAACTTAAGCACTCACTTAACATTCAAACAAAGACAATTAACAACTAAGAAAACAAGAAAGGACAATTATATTCAATGATAAAAGAGACTTTTGTTTAGATTTGATTCACTTATTCCTATGGTTGATTTCGTGGCAAGTGCAATGGATCAATATGTCAATGGTTAATGATTCCTAATGTGATTGGGTTCATGTTCATTATTACCAATCCTTTAGTAGACCAGTTAATTCAAACAGTGATCAAGTGATTAAACTAACAAGTTTCCTAGTGTTTAGTTCGTATCAATTAAGACTTGTAATATTAGGTAATCAAATTTGTTCAATTCAATCAACTCATATGTGGTTGTTCATCACGCATGCTTACACATTGATTTACATATTTTCTAGTTTACCCTAGTTTCATATTCATTATTCCTAGGCATACAATCTTGTATTCACAAAACTATATGAATCAAGTAATCAAGAAGATGTTCATACAACTTCATAACTCACTTATTGACAGAAAATATTTATCATCAGTACATGAGGATCTTTAACAAGCTAAACAAGAAAAATAATCAAATTAATATTAATACAACCACTCAACCAAACCATGTTCATAAGATTATCTCATCCAAACAGAAGTAAAAAAGCTTTTAGCTCATATCTACTGCAATTAATAACCTAAAATCAAAATCTAATGATTCACTTATGGTTCAAAACAAAGATTAAGAAAAGAAGAATGATTGTTTGCCTTTGATTCTCTTCTAAATTGTCTCTTATGTTGCAATCTCAAAAAATGAAGCTTCAAAAAGCCTTCTAGTCTTCAATAATTACAGCTAGCCTCCAAAAAAAGTTAGGGTTTCAGGCATACATGCTATCTATTTATAGTTTCCAAAAATCAACCTAACTCGTCGAGTTTTTTTGAATAACTAGACGAGTTTTTCCAATAATCTGCGTATGCAATGTGTATAGCAAGGCATCCTTGAATCGAGAATATTCTGACCAACTCGTCGAGTTGAGGGTCAACTCGTCGAGTTTATTCATATTTCAGCCTTCTTTCGATCTCCAAGCTTCCAATCGCTTAATCCTCTTTCTTTTTCACTCAAGCATGTCTTTTATTGCTGCAATTGAAATATTAAGCTAATTAAGTACCTTTTGTCCATAAAATGATATAAAAACAACATAAAATATTAAGATAATGCATGAATTGTATAACTAAATATGCCCACATCAAAATACCCCACACTTGACTTTTGCTTACCCCCAAGTAAAACTAAAATTTATCACACCAATATCATATAAGACAATCCTAATTGAACCCAGCCATTATGCCAAGACCGCAATGCATGCATTTTTGTCTAAAGTTTTTCCTAAGGACCCCCCTCAATTATAAATACTCAGAATCCTCATAAACATCAGCCTATTTCTTTTGAACATTGCTCATTTTATGCATCCCTCCGAATCCATCCCCAGAAAACTTTCTTAACCTCAAGTCATTTTTGGTTAAATCCCCAAGAATACATATGATAAAATAACCTAGAAAAGAAAATTACAATAAAAATATATACTACTTTTGATTGAATCTTTTATACTTTGTAGCTTTTCTTCAATGTATTTCTTCTTTTTCTTCATAGCTTGGCAGATTCTTTCAAACATTTCATCACTTTTTTTTCTTTTTTTTTCAACTCACTTTTTCTACTCAAAACTAAAAACCTATAAAAACATATGCTTAAGCAAGGGAATTTAACTTTATCCTTTATTGGTTAAAGGTATTATTCTAGTGTGCAATGACTACTTGAGCTTTCGTGGATACATTTCAAGTACACGATGCTAAACATGTTGTGATCCTCAAACTAAGCGAGGTTGTGTTTTTGTCCCATGATTTCACTAGAATAAACGAGGTCACAAATGCAATATAATGTATATTGGCTCAACTAAACATTTTGGTCTTCATAGAATCATCAAACACAATAATAGCATGGAACCCTAATTGCTTTACCAAATTTGTCTGAATTAACCTTAGCAAAAAAAATTATGCAATTTTTTTTTACTAAATGTAATCAACCCCATACCCCACACTTAAATTATGCAATGTTCTCATTGCATGTTATGGATGATGAGAAATATAAAAAAAATAAAAAGAGAATTAGAACAAACTTCCCTAGGGTAGAAGTTGCGAGGTTGATATTTTTTTTGCAAATCTTCATCTTCAGTTGACTTCGAAATCTTCATCTTCAGTAGACTTTAGACATGGGAATAGCTCATCCATACCTTGGGTGTCATTCTTCTCATGTGGTTATGCTCCAAATTATAGAGGAAAAAGGTCTTGGAATTTCTTAGAAATTGATCTTTAATAATATTGCCAATTGCCTTGATCAAATGCAGTCAAATCACCAACTTGAATATAAGAGAAAGAGTAACTCGTCGAGTTCATAACTAACTCGCCGAGTTGAGTTGTTAAAGTTGGCACAGTCAGGTTTTTTCACAGGAACTCGTCGAGTATATATAAGGAACTCGACGAGTTTTCTTCACTAAGTGAGCACAAATGACTCCAGCTTCAGGTTCATTTATGGATTTCTAGGGAACGACTGTAGTAGTATTCCCCCTCATTTCCTTCAGAAAAAGCACATTGTTTCAGCTATATATTCACCGAAATTGTAAATAGACTCAACTCTCTCATTCTTCTCGTTTTAGACTCGATCTCACATTATATTGTTCATGCTCTAGTCTTTCATTCTATCCCTCACACCTATATTCTGAAAAGAACAAAAACAAACACCAAGTAATAAAAGGAAAACATACTAACAAAAATCATAAATTACTTAAGTTTAAACATCAACCACACAAATCAAAAGAAAAACACACCAAAAAAATTAAAAGAGTTTAAACAAACCAAACAAAATAAAATAAAAACAAAGGAAAGGATAATTAGTCTTCATCTTCACTATCTTCTCCTCCTAACCCACTTCCTCTGGCTCCACCTTGTCATGTATTCCACCTCTCATTCCAACCCCTCACATATGGAAAGTCGGACTCATCATTCATCCTTGGTATGTTCAAATGATGCATTATATGGAAAGTATTTATATGACCATAATTCAAACTTTGCGCCAATTCATCTTGGAATGCCCTTAGTTCAACTTTATAAGGGTCAATGGGAAGCTCATCATTTATTGGGATGACGGGAGGATCCTTTTGCATGTGGTCTTGTCTTAGCGAACCCTCCTTCCCGGTTGTTCGGGTGTCACACTTTCATCAACCTCGGGAACATCATAATTGTCCCCGCCATAATCTTCAATAACCCTAGCCCTCCTATAAAGAAGAGCACTAACAGCGGGGTGTGGCACCATTGTTAGTTGATTCCAAACTCTTCCACCAAGGACCCCATATGACCTTGCCAATCTAGTCACAAACATTCCACCACAAATTTGTGAAGTTGTCCTATCCTTTACCCTACTTTCCGCCAAATACTTTGCCAAGCAATGTGGAATATTTCAAAATATGTTTGGTGTAAGCATGTGCCATAAGAAGAATACATATCAGCTTGGCACTTTATCATCATCTCTACGCATGTTTATGGAACTTGAGATGAAGCGGTGGATAAGACGATGGATAGGCAACACGATACTCGCCTCTTGAGCCGCGGATGGAATATAAACCCCATTGGCAATTGTATGCCACCATCTCACCGCATCTTCACCATTAGGAAAATCTTTGTGATGTCCTTCTAAAAATATCCTAAAAGATTCTATCATAGCTACATTCTCCTCATACAAGCCCATTCTCCATGCTAATTCCGCCATACAACACTCTCTAAACATGCCCCTAAGCATAAAAGTAAGCACACCAGTGTCAAAGTAGTTATCGCCCCCATAGAATGTAATAGTAGAATAAAAGTCCCAACACAATTCTTGATAAAGCGGCTCTTGTAGTTGGAAAAGTCGCCTCCAAGCATCACATGTAACCCTCACTTCATCTTGAATGAAAACCTTAGTAAGATAAGGATTCATTTCTCCAACTAGTCCCCATTATTCCAAACTTAGCCAATCCAACTCATTTAGCAAATAGAAGTCTTTTTCCAACTTTTCCTCCATGCCACGAAGGTTGCTTTTGAGTCAATTTGAGGAAAATCAAGCCATGGAAATCCCCCTTGACCTCTTTGAGAACTTTCGTTCCTGTTTCTTGACATGATTCTGCAAAACCAAAGCTATAGCAAACCAAACAAACACAAAAAATGTTTAAAAAAAATAAAACTGTCATATGCAACTCGTCGAGTTCATTCAACAGGTGCGAAAAATCCTTCTCAGGTTCAATAAATCCAACCATTTAACACAAAATTTCACTCAGGGGTTTGTCTAAGATAGCAAAATAAGCAAGAATCCATGGATAAAACTAGTAGAAACATCCTAATTTAGTCAAAATCTAAACTCTAGTGCTCATGTGACAACTCAAAACCATGTTATTTAAACAAAATGGAGCCATCTATCTACTAAAAATCAAAACTTTAACAAAAATATGCAATAAAAAATCTTACCTTTTTGAAGCAATTTGAAGGATAAAGCAAAAAAATAAGAAGAAGTTGCTTGGGTGGATTCTTAGTCGACTAGAACGAGGGGGATGACGACTATGAGATGTGGGTTTACCTTTTAGGGTAAAAACCCTAATTTACAGCAATAAAAAAATATATTTTTTCGGTAATAAAACAAAACACGTCGAGTTGACATGGGTTTGACCGAAATATTGCGATTTTTGAAATGGACTCGTCGAGTAGCTACCTAGAACTCGATGAGTTTTCTCCTCTGTTTGAAAATTTTTGGTTTCTTTGTGAAGATAAAGCACCACCCTACACTCAACTTTGTTAATCTTCCCAGCAATATTTTGAGAAAATTTGGAATATAAAGACTAAAAATCTTAATGAAACACACAAAAATAAAATAAAATGAAAGACTAAAAAGAAAAAGAAAGCAAACTCAAATGTCGGGTTGCCTCCCGCAAGCGCTTCTTTTTGAGGAGTCTTTACCTGGACTTCTTTCTGCCCTACGTTGTAGCAGTCTTCTCAAGATCTAGCCCTTCTTTAGTTTCTGCTTCCTTGAGCATACCTTCTTCATATTTCTTAATCCTATGACCATCGACCTTGAAACTTATCCCATCTTTATTCCACAATTCAATCACCCCATATGGAAAAACATGCTTAATTGTGAAGGGACCGGTCCAACGAGTGCATAGTTTGCCCGAAAAAAGTTAAAGTATTGAATTATATAAAAGAACTTTTTTCCCTTCTTCAAATTCCTTATTACCCTTCTATCTTGCATCATGCCATTTTTTATCTTGTCCTTATAAATCAACCAGTTAGTGTAAGACTCGTTTCTCAATTCATCCAAGGCATTCATTTGCAAGAGACGATTGGCATGCAACTCATTTGGTTCAAAATTACATGTTTTCAAAGCACAATAGGCCTTGTGCTCAAGTTCCACTGGCATATGGAAATTTTTTCCATAAACTAACCTATAAGGTGTGGTTCCAATGGGTTCCTTGAATGCAGTCCTGAACACCCAAAGTGCATCGTCTAACTTATCTGCCCAATCTTTTCGATGACTGCCCACCGACCTTTCTAAAATTGTCTTGAGTGCTCTATTTGTGATCTCAGTTTGCCCATTCGTTTGTGGATGATAAGGTGTTGAAATTTATGGTGTACACCATATCTTTGCAATACCTTTGCTAATTGTTCATTAGCAAAGTGGGTTCCCCTATCACTTATCAAAGCTTTTAGTACTCCAAACCTAGAAAATAATTTCTTCAAAAACTTTACCACAACCCTTGCATCATTTGTTGGTAATGTGTGCGCTTCTGCCCACTTTGATTCACAGTCCACTGCTACAAGTATGTATTTGTGCCCCTTAGATGATGGAAATGGCCCCATGAAATCTATAGCCCAAACATCAAATACTTCATAGACTTGGATGCTTCTTTGAGGCATTTCATTCATTGTAGAAATATTCCCTGATCTTTGGCAAGCATCACACTCTCTCACATAGGTGGCAGCATCCTTGAAAATTGTTTGCCAATAAAATTATGCATCAAACACCTTTTTACAGTATATTGAACCCCATGATGGCCTCTTGCAGGTCCATTGTGGCAATGCTCTAGAATGTTGAAGATTTCCTTGCCAAACACACTCCTTATAATGATCCCATCTGCACAACTCCTAAAAAGATAGGGCTCATCCGAAAAATAATATTTCAACTCTACAAAGAGTTTCTTTTTCTGCTGATGAGTAAGCCCTTTTGTGATAAAGTCTCCAGCCAAAAAGTTGGCAATGTCTGCATACCATGGTTCTTCTCCCATGATCACCATTAAGTACTATTCTGGAAAACTATACCCAAATATCCTTGTGGTCAAATTCACCCCTTTCGAGATTCTCTAATATTGAAAGATGGTCGGCCGCTACATTCTCCATTCCTTTTTGTCCTTGATCTCGATATCAAATTCTTGAAGTAACAACACCCACCGGATCAACCTAGGTTTTGCATCCTGCTTAGCAAATAGATATTTAATTGCAGAATGGTCATTAAACACAGTGGTTTTACATAATATAAGATAAGGACAAAATTTATCAAAAGCATAGACCACGGCCAATAATTCTTTTTCAGTTGTGGTATAATTTTCTTGGGCCGGATTTAAGGTCTTGCTTGCATAATATATTGGTTGAAAATTTTTATCAACCCTTTGACCAAGCACAACACCTAAGGCAAAATCACCTACATCACACATTATTTCAAATGCTAAATTCCAATTCAAGGGGTGGGGGGGTTAGTTAATTTTTCTTTCAATATTCCAAAAGCATTTAAACATTCTTTCGAGAAATTAAATGGTGCATCTTTCAAAAGTAACTGAGTTAAAGGTCGAGTTATTTTAGAAAAGCCTTCTATAAAACGACGATAAAAACACGCATGACCTAAAAACCTCCTAACGCCCTTCACAATGGTTGGTGGAGGTAATTTACAAATGGCATCAATTTTTTCCCGATCCACCTCAATCCTCGCTTTGGACACTTTATGGCCTAATACAATCCCTTCTTTTACCATGAAGTGACACTTTTCCCAATTCAAAACTAAATTGGTATCTTCACACCTAACAAGCATCAAATCAAGGTTAGAAAGACAATTATTAAAGGAAGAACCAAAAACAGAAAAATCATCCATGAATACTTCCATAAACCTCTCCACCATATCGTGGAATATCGTCTTCATGCATCGTTGAAAGGTGGTAGACGCATTCCATAACCCAAAAGGCATGTGTCGATATGCAAATGTTCCACTTGAACAAGTGAACGTGGTCTTCTCTTGATCATTTGGGTCAATTTGGGATTTGGAAGTATCCTAAAAATCCATCTAAAAACAATAATAGCAATGACCAGATAATCTCTCAAGCATTTGATCAATAAAAGGTAGAGGGAAGTGGTCTTTGCAAGTGGTATCATTTATCTTTCGATAATCGATGCACACTCGCCAAACAGTTACTGTTCGTGTAGGTATAAGCTCTTTCTTCTCATTCGCCACGACTGTCATCCCTCCTTTCTTTAGTACTACTTAAATAGGACTAACCCATGAACTATCAGAAATTGAATAAATGATCCCAGCATCATAGAGATTGACTACCTCCTTTTTTTTTACCACTTCTTGCATATTTGGGTTTAATCGCCTTTGATGTTGCACTACTGGCTTTGCTCCTTCTTCAAGATTGATTTTATGAGAACAATAAGAAGAACTTATTCGTTTTATATCGGTGATTTTCCATGTGATGGCATTCTTCCTTTTCTTCAAAACTTTAACAAATTCTTCTTTTCGGTTTAGGTAAGATCAGATGCAATAATAACAGGTTTTTATTCACCTTCTTCCAGGAATGCGTATTCCAAGTGTTACGGCAATGTTTTCAACTCCATTTTTGTGCCTTGTACACTCAACACATCGAGTTCTAGGAAGATTCTCATCGATTTTAGGCCAAAAGTCCCATCTGATCGCGATTTTTCATCATAACTCGTCGAGTTATTGCTTGAAACTCGTCGAGTTTGCTATTCAGTGCTTCTGATTAGTTCTTCGTATTCGGATTCTTCAAGTAATATTTCTAGCTCCTTCAGGTCTCTCTCAGCATCAAAGTCATCCTCTGGAGTGAATATATGTTTACTTGATTCATTTTCTTGCCACTCTTCCAATAATTCTTCTAAGATATCCACTGAAAAATTCGTGTCATCACTAAACTTTGAATGTTTCATGGCTTTATCAACTCCAAAGGTAGCCGAGTCTTCTCCCACGCCAAGGGTAAGCTTGGATTCTCGTATGCTAACTATGGCACTAACGGTGTTTAAAAATGGTCTTCCAAGAATTATTGGCACTTGATGATCCTCCTCCATATCTAGTACAATGAACTCCACCGGGAAGACAAACTTATCGACTTTTACCAACAAATCTTCACATATGCCTCTCGGGAATATCACCGTCTTGTTTGCTAAGTGGATCGCCATTCAGATTGATCTTAGCTCTGGAAGGTTTAGTTTCTTAAAGAAAGAATAAGGAATGAGGTTTACATTTTCCCCCGAGTATGCTAATGCGTAGCTAGTGGCTAAATTTCCAAATTAGCAAGGTATTGTCAAGCTACTGGGGTCACCCATCTTCTTTGGGAATTTGTTCAACATTGCAGCTGAACAATTCTCATTTAAAGCCACTTTGGATGCTTCCTCCATCTTCCTTCTATTCGTGAGAAGTTCCTTTAAGAACTTGGCATATTTGGGCATTTGTGCAATTGCTTCGATGAAAGGAATATTTATTTGTAAGGCCTTTATGTCCTCCAAGAACTTTTGGTAGTCTTTGCTCTGCTTCTCTTGTCGAGCTCGCCCTGGAAAAGGAAACAGTGGCTGGTATGGCTTGGCTGTCATCTGATTTTTCTCATCGGGTAAGGAACTCGTCGAGTTTTTTTTCAGGAACTCGATGAATTTTCTCCACTTTATGTGATTCTGGATTTTCTTGGTCTTTTTCTTGTACCACCTTAGGATCTTCATTTGGGATTGGAGCCAGGGGTGTGACTATCTTGCCACTTCTGGTTGTCACTATGTTAATATGTGCTCCCTTAGGATTTTTCTCGGTATCGCTAGGAAGTCCGCCTGATGTTCTTTCGTTGAATTGCTTGGCAAGTTGTCCAAGTTGTTTTTCAATATTTAGTATTGAATCTTGTTGATTTCGGAGTAAAGATTGTTGATCCATCATCATTACTTGGTGCTCCTTCATCATCTTTTGCTGATCTCTAATGGTCGCATCGGCATCGTCATGCCTTTTTTCGGAAGCACTAGCAAATCGGAATAACATAGCTTCAAGATCCGTCTTTTTCTCTTGTACTGGTTCCTCTTTTTGATAAAACTTGCGCGCCTTTTTCCTATATTTCTCCTCCTTTTCCTTCTTGTACTCATCGTATGGAAGCCACTCCTTCTTGGGTTTTCTCCAATCATCATCCAATCTATCGCCACTAGAACAACAAACTTGTGCCTTTTGGTTGTCGTTCTCATCAAGATCACAATCTTTAGTAAGATGGGGTCCGCTACAATTGTCACAACCTACCCGAATGGCATGGATGGATTAATCCATTTTTGTCATCCTACGATCCATACATTCCAGCTTTGCCATCATTGCAGCCATATCATCAAAAACTGAGTTCACCATGCGTCTAGTCGTGTCGTTCCTTGGGTTGTAATACTCCCTTGAATATTTGGAGAGCTCTTCAACTAAAGTTTTAATAACAGCTGGTGGTTTCTTCGTGAGAGGTCATTGGGAATCAAGTAATTGCCTGGTTGTGACGTTTACACCATCATAAAAGATGGAAACCTCTTGTTGCACGTTCAAGTCGTTTTAAGGATAATTTCTTATCAAACCCTTGTATCTCTCCCACGCCTCATAAAGTGATTCTCCTGGTATCTGCTCGAAATTGGCAATAGCTTTCTTCAGTTTTGCTACCTTGGAAGGTGGAAAAAACTGATCAATGAACTTTTCACGCATCTTTTGCCATATTGTAATGGACCCTGGAGGTAAAGATTTCAACCATTCCTTTGCGGCTCCTTTGAATGTGACTGGTAGCATCCGAAGTAAAAGAGTATCACGAGGGACGTTTGGCATGTGGAAGTAGTTGACAACGTCCATGACTTCTTGAATATGCTTATAAGCATCTTCGTGATCCTTCCCATAGAACAGAATGTCTTTTAGTTGGGCGAGTATGTGACCTTTCAGCTCAAAGTTGGCATTAGTTGGGATCGCGGGTTGAACAAGTCCCGACCCGGTACCATCTCTTATGTGCTTCTTATAGTCCCACATTTGTATATTGGCGATGTTGGCCATGTTGTCTTCTCGGTCGGAATTGCTTTCTTAACCAAACGTGGGTATGTCGGATTCATAACCTTCTACCTTATCGTCGTGGATTTTGTTGAGTTATTAGGTTCTTCGATTGCTTTGCTCCTTTTTTGCAAATAATCGACTCTGGATCTTCAACGGGTGGTATTAATGCGGAACTAGAACCTTGGGTCATAAAAACCTGAAACAAAATAGAAAACACGTGTAAAACGAACAAAAACAAAGAAGTGGCGAGTCTGAAAACGCGATGAACTCGTCAATTTCAGTAATAAACTTGACGAGTTTAACAAAAACCTGAAAACTAATTCGAAAATAAAAACTGAAAACAGGTAACGTTATGCAAGAAAAATCTCACACAAAGGATCGATAACAATAGAAAATAAAATAACTATTAGAATCGTTCCCCAGCAACTTTGCCAAAAACTTGATGTGTGTAAAACGCCCTAGTTTTAATCCTATTACTTTAAACACAAATTAAACACACAAAAAGCAGTGTACCTATCGATTAATAATATAGTTCAAGCAAGTAGGGTATCGAACACAGGGAATGGTAAAAACTAAATTAAATACTAATATTATCTACTTAAAACAATTAATAAAATTGGGGGTTTTCTCTAGTTTTGCAAGACTAGAAACTTAAGCACTCAATTAACTTTCAAAGAAAGACAATTAACAACTAAGAAGAAAAAGAAATGACAACTAGATTCAATGATAAAAGAGACTTCTGTTCAGATTTGATTCACTTATTCCTATGGTTGATTTCGTGGAAAGTGTAATCGATAAATATGTCAATGGTTAACGATTGCTAATGTGATTCGGTTCATGTTCATTATTATCAATCCTTTAGTAGACAAGTTAATTCAAATAGTGATCAAGTGATTAAACTAACAAATTTCCTAGTCTTTAGTTCATATCGAGTAAGATTTGTAATATTAGCTAATCGAGTTTTTTCAATTCAATCAACTCATATGTGGTTGTTCATCACACATGCTCACACATTGATTTACATATTTTCTAGTTAACCCTAGTTTCATATTCATTATTCCTAGGCATATAATCTTGTATTCACAAAACTATATGAATCAAGTAATCAAGAATATGTTAATACAACTTAATAACTCACTTATTAACAGAAAATATTTATCATCAATACATGAGGATCTTTAACAAGCTAAACAAGATAAATAACCAAATTAATATTAATCTAACGACTCAATCAAACCATGTTCATAAGATTATCTCATCCAAACAAAAGTAAAAAGCTTTTAGCTCATATCTATAGCAAGTAATAACCTAAAATCAAAATCTGATGATTCAAACATGGTTCAAAAAAAATATTAAGAAAAGAAGAATGATTATTTGCCTTTGATTCGCTTCTAAATTGTCTCTTATGTTGCAATATCGAAAAATGAAGCTTCAAAAACCCTTCTGGTTTTCAATAACCGCAGCTAGCCTCTAGAAAAAGTTAGGGTTTCCGGCATACATGCTATCAATTTATAGTTGCCAAAAATCAACCTAACTCATCGAGCTTTTTAGAAAAACTCGACGAGTTTTTCCCATAATCCGCATATGCAACGTGTACGGCAAGGCATCCTTGAATCAAGAATATTCTGACCAACTTGTCGAGTTGAGGTTCAACTCGTCGATTTTATTCATATTTCAGCCTTCTTTCGATCTCCAAGCTTCCAATCACTTATCCTCGTTCTTTTTCACCCGAGCACGTCTTTTATTGCTGCAATTGAAATATTCAGCTAATTAAGTACCTTTTGTCCATAAAATGATATAAAAAACATAAAGTATTAAGATAATGCAAGAATTTTATAACTAAATATGCCCATATCAAGTTTGTAGCCCAGTTTAAGGTAAAAGTTGCTTCAGCTACTACAGTTCATCCATGGATGATTAAGCTTGTGAGTGTGTCAGGGTGTGAGGTCCTGAATGATATGATTTCTAGAGCCCGACAGTGGGAGACTGATCTGGATCACTTAGGAATGGGATCCAGGTTCTGGCACCGGCTCGGGAGCAGGACCAGGGCTAATCGATGCGTAATCGCGGGAGTTCATCTCATCGTAGATTACTCACATACGTTTGGAATGGACCTCGGTGGTCTTTTGTTCATCCAAGGAAGGGATTTTGGGGGCTCTCAAAAGTCGTTTAGGGGCCTCTAGGGCTAGAACTGTTGTGGGGCAGTTAGGGGCTCATCTAGAGCCCAAATTCTGTGGATCCCTAGATTCCTTTACGAAGAAGGATCCTACAATTAGTTCCTATCATTGGGATCAAAAGGGAGTGTTGCACCATGTCCTTAGGATGGTCGAGGTAACTTAGGAGCAGGTGGTCAGGATTTCTTCAGATTTTGCGGGTATGTTATCTTTTGCCACTTGAAGTGGATACTGGGAATTTTTATCACTTTAGAATTTTGATTGAGTTTGAATAAGTTAGACCTCAGGTCAGTTCTCTGCTATTTTCTGAGTTATCAAGGATTTTCATATGCCATTCTGCATGTTGAGGAGTCTTTGATGAATCTTCAAATGGATGTGTCTTGCGGAGTGGGTCATGCATGTACGTTCTGGGTCTTTGTTAGAATCTATTCAGGAGTATTGCCTATAGGATCTTTGGTCATGAATTAACGGGATAGTTCTCCAGTAACGTCAGGGTTCAATGGTTATGTCATATGTTCGAGTATGATCGACATCTACCTGTGGAAGAACTTTGGAGTTCAAGGAACTACCGTGCTAGGAAATGAATGATAGCATGAAGATGGTGGTGTCAGTTGCAAAAGTTGTTTGATCATTGGATGTCTCAAGGGAAATGTACCTTCGCGTGGACTGAAGTTGGCTAGAGTTCAATGATTCCTTAAGGATAGAAATTAGTGTAGAGGTTCGTCAGTACATCGAAAGAATTATGGTTCTTAGTCATCGGCATAAGAAATCAAGGAATTAGTATGGTATCATGGGAGGTGATTTGGATTCTCGTACTGGTTAAGGTCTCAAGTGTATTATTCCGGATTCCAAGAGTTGGTTAATCGTTGAGATTGACTAGTGATGGAGCACTAGTTGGTAAGCGGTAGTTGTCATCAGGTCGATCGTTGTAAGGTAAGAAGGATTGGGAATCCTTCAATTCTAGTGTGCTTTGGGAATTTAGTCGATTCAAAGTGGGGATACTCATTCAGGTATTCAGGAGCAGGAGCAGTTATGAAACTAGGAGGAGTTTCTTATCCTCGTCAAGGAGGAGGGCGGGCCAAGTGGCTGTTTGGTTTGAGGGTTGTTTGAGTTAGGAGTTCGGTAAAACTCCCCAGCATGTGAATCGCGTCTTCTTGGTGCTTAATAGTAGAATTTGGGGGAAACATGCTAGGGTTTTAGTCAAGAATTGAGTTTGGTTTGGATTATCAGTCGAGTGTGTGCTCAATGCTGAGTGTATTTGAATTGATAGATTGGGGGTAAGGCATAGGGTTGCAATTGTTGTAAGGTGAAAGTGTTGTAAGACTACGGGGGAGCAGTAGTATTCACTAGTAGTTAGTTGGAGGTGAAAGTGTAGTAACACTATGGGGAAGGGGGAGTTGTAGCATTCATTAGTAGTCAGTTGGGGTGAAAGTGTTATAAGACTATGGGGGAGCCGTAGCATCCACTAGTATTCAGATAGTTTCGGTAGTGTTGTAAGACTGCGGGGTAGTCATAGCATTTTGTAACGACCGAAAAATCCAACCAATTTAAATTTTTCAAAACAATCCGATTTCATTAAATTATTACAAAAAGGTTTTCAATACAAATCATTTAGAGTATTCCCAGAATCACATTACTACAAAATCACGAGGAGCGGTACGATCACGCCTTTGCCTTGCCACGGTCTCCTGAAGAACCTGAAAAACATTAAACCACAACTGTAAGCCTGAAAGCTTAGTGAGATACCCCCAAAATACCAACCACATATATGCCCTTCCGGGCTACGACCTTCCGGTCCAAAACATATTGCCTTCGGGCCCATAACATATTGCCTTCCGGCCCATAGCATAAAAAGCATACATAACATAACAGAACATAGAACAGCCATGCATATTGCGTCTACTGTGTGACTGGTCCGCCGTATCGGGCCTTCAGTCCACCGGGTCCACCCTCCAAGTCTAGTCATGTCCTTCGAGTCTACAGTGTGGTTGGTCCGCTCGCACCGGGCCTTCAATCCACCTGGTCCACTCTCTGAGTCTACAGTATGACTGGTCCGCCTGCATCGGGCCTTCAGTCGGCCTGGTCCACTCTCCGAGCCTCGGTACATCTGGTCTGCCCTCGTAGGGCCTACAGCCTATCCGGACCGCTCGCTGGGCCTTCGGAACAACCGGTCCGCCCTGGGTATCTTGGCCTACAGCACAAAGCAGGACCCGCCTCAACCCATCTCCAGTCCAAACAACCATGTGCACATAACATACAATTATATAACAGTCATAGTCAACAAAACAATCAAGAAGATCACATAACATATCATTTCCCTAACCAGGTTACCGACCTAACCGGTCACTAGCATAGCATCACTCTACATATCGGGAATCCGACCTTAACCAGGTCTCTAGCATATACCATCCTAGCTACCAAGAAGCAGACATATCAAGCAATAACATAACAACAGTATCCAAATCTCAATCCAATAAAGGGCCGGCCTTGGTGCCTTAGACCCTGTCGATATAGTGAGGATAACTCACCTCACGAATGCCGATACTCTGAACGGAAGAAGCAGACTTTCGAACCACCAACTCACCGCAAATCCCGAACTAACCAACATAACAAGCATAAGCATTAGGTCAAACATACTTCCACTTATCGGGCCAAGACCAAAGTCCAAATCTCACACAAAGTCCAACATTGGCCCAACTTACCAAATTGGGCCCACCTCACCAAATGGTCCTAGACCCAATGTCCATACTATTAATTGGGCCCAAAATACTCTATTCATAATTTTCAGACTTGGCCCAAACACCAACCCACAAATGGCCCAGATTCAAAAGACCAAATGAAAGTCCACAGGAGGAGTACGTTGGGCGTACCCTCCTTGGTACGCTGGGCGTACCGCAATGCAACGCAATGAAAACGGGGCAATGGACCACTACGCGGGGCGTACACATAGGTTACGCAGGGCGTAACTGCAATGTTCAATAATTCCTTTTAACATCTTAATGGCTTAAGCTCTTAAGCCCAAACATCATATCCATAGGCCAAATATGATTAGAAATCATAAAGTCTTAGACTTTATCACTTGGGACGTCCTTAAGCTCTTAATCCAAGGTCTTAATCCATTAAGACCTATATATCTCATACATGGAACAACTACAGCCCTTGGGACCTTATTTTTATCACTCAAGACCTCTCCAAAGGTCTGAAAGGACAGATAATCTTGACCAAATCGAACTATGCAACAAGGTGAGGACTTTTGGGACAATAAAGGTAACAAAGCTTCAAAATACATAGATCTATGTAATATGAAGGTCAAGCAAGAAGCTTTATACCTCAAACAAGCTCTAAAGAGTGGTATTTCTTCATATCTACAAGCCCCACACATTCTTTTTCTTCTTTGACAACTTTGCTTTTCTCCTTCAAGCCTTTCTTTTTCCAACAAGAGCTTTCCAAGGTTCAACACACCCAAATATGAGAGAATACGAGATCTAGGGTTTCTCTGAGGTTGAAGATAAGCATAAGGAGGCTGAGGGGTGAACCAACATGCTCCGTATATAGTGGCTGGCCCTAAAAATAGGGTTTGGGGTTTCTGGGAGTACGCTGGGCGTACCTCCCTGGTATGCTGGGCGTACTCACCCGGCCACCCGCATCTTTACAACCCTTTACGCTGGGCGTACGTCCAGCTTACGCTGGACGTACCCAACCACCTTCAAAATTACATGCATGCATGGGATCCTTTTTCCACTTATACCACAAAGGGCTACAAACAATGATCAACTTCGAAGCACCGCAACTTCTCTAATCTAAACCCACTCTCAAATAACTTTACATTTATACGAGGGTGACGAGAAGCCCAATACTACTAACACATACACCCGCCCGAAACCTTCTCGGATGAAACTCATTTCTCGAAAGGGACCAGAATTACCTTTCCTCTTAAATCTCAGGGACTCATAATTATACACTTAAAGAACGGGGTGTTACACATTCACTGGAGGCCAGATAGTATAGGAAGTGTTGTGATACTGCGGGATGACATGTAGCATTCACGGATTTTTTCAGATGATTAGGCCAGGGTACGCCAGTTCGCAAGATAATGGGTAGACCACAGCATGATTGGAATCAAGAAACGGTAGGTCATTGGAGATCGGGCATGATGCAAGACTATAGTTATTCTGGTAGCATTCACCTTTCGCATTGGATTTTGGTGACGACTGGCGACAGGTTATCAGACTACTAAGATTGTATGGACCAGAAGAATTGATGGAGCCATGAGTGACGATATAGATAGGGCGGTTATTGCTAGTCGAACTTGCCTTCGGAGGTCGCGTGGGGCGACTTCAAGATTTCTACTTGGCTCAGCAACCCGGTAGGAATCCAGTATTCCAGATGTGGGCAGATAAGTTGGATCTAGGGAGGCCTCAATTGCTAAGGAAAACAACTAGTAGGTGGTGTGATGTTACGAGTAGTGGTAGTGATTTGGGATCCTTATGGGAGTAGCTTATGGGCTGGGAGGTGCCAAGCCTCTTACAGCAGGATTAAATAATCTTGAAATACCTTATTTAACCCTATTGCACAGCTCTTGTCTGAGTCATAATCTTTGTAGGGATAAGTCTCCTACTCAAAAGACTATCTGAGTTTTCTATAAAGTATAAGTGTACTGCAGGGAAATTTGGTCTGTGACTCTGTTTTTCAAGTGAAAATCTCAAGTTATCAGAAGATGAGTAGCCACTTGGGAGATAAGTGAAATGAATTCGGAAATGATTCGGTATGGGCGGTCTGTCAAGGAGATAGACAATGTCGAGCCTTCAGATTTCAGATTGAGAAAATGGGATCATCTTGCAAGGAATTCATTCATCTTCCGGTTTTAGAACCCTGTGAGGGTTGGCTTAGGTTGCCTTGGAAATGATGGGGTATGCTTGTGGTTATGGCCGTGTTGCTCAAGTTATTTGGTGTGTCAGAATGGTAGGGAATGATTTTGTGTACGAAATCTAATTTAAGTGGGAGAGAGTTGTAACACCTCATTTCGAAAACAAACCCTAAAATCCGAGAATGTAATTTGAAAATTACTATATATATATATATATATATATATATATATATATATATATATATATATATAATAAAAAAGTGTTGTCGAGGTTCGTGGTCTAAAGAATAATTGAGCATGTAGTTAAAGAATAATCAATTGGGATTGTTTTGTAGTTTTTGGGCTTATATTGAAAAGATTTTGGAAGTTGGGGGTTGAATGGTAATACATGGACTTAAGTTGAAATAATTTGTAGATGAGGGGTTGTTTGGTAAATTTTGGAGTTAATTTGAAAAAGGTTTGATAGTGAGGGACTAAACTTGGAAAATTAGTAAAAATTTGAAAGAAGGCACGGGATTAAACCCGACACTCCTTCCCTCCCATATAACTAGTATAAACCCTAACCTTACCATATTTCCTCAGCCGCCATGGGTGAACCTTCCAGACACCACCACCCGACTCCCTCTTGGATTTTTGATCAGTCAAAGCTCCAAGCAACCGCCGATTCTTAGTCGATGTCCATGCCACCATTGTAAGCTGCCATTTAGCAATGTCGTTGCTCCCTTTGTCGGCGACGATGAGAACCGCCACTGGACATCCCTTCCTCTATTGTGTGTTATTGTCATTTGCGATCATCAAGGTTCTAAATGACGTGAGGCATGGCGTGGTGCCAAGGCCAAGCCTCAAGCTTAACGAGCCATGGCGAGCCACAGCGTTTTTCAAGGCGTGATGTAAGGCGGCGATTTTGTATTAATTTTAAGTTATATTACCACATAAATATAATTTATATTAAATATAACTACTTTTTAGAAGTGTTAAATCAATAACTAATAACAAAAAGTTAGCAAAACCCACAATACTTGTATCTCCGGTTTGAAAAGACATAACAAAGAGAAAAAAACTGTGTCTCAAACGAAAAAACACACGCCATAACACGCCATAACGCGCCATGGCGTGCCATATCACACCTTGCCATGCGTTACACCTAACAGCAACGTTATGAAACTTTTCGTAATGGCGAAGCCACGCCTCACGCCATGGCGCGCCTTTTAGAACACTGGCGATCATCACTTCCTTTCTCCGTTCTTCGCTCGTTGCACCCCAACCCACGATTTTGTTGCCACCGCAGTTCCGAGTGGATGCCTTCGGTACTTCGGTCGTCATTTGTCACCCGAAGTGGCTGAGTTGGGTGTGTTTTTATGTTCAGTTCGTGTTTGTGAATGTGTTTGTGTATTTTCTCGGCTGGGAATCAAAAGAACCCATCACCACCATCTTGAGGTGATGGTTGTCGCCTCCAACCACCACCTACCACGACAATGGTGGTTGTGTATGTTACATGGTGTGTGTGTGTATTCATTTCCTTTAAAATGATATTTTTATGGGTGTGTTTGGCTAGAGAAAAACCAAGGAAACCCCCACCACCACCATGAGGTGGTGGCTACCACCTTATGTCATCATTCTGCTGCCACTAGATGCCACCTTGGGTGGCAGTGTGTATTTATGTATGATTGTATGGATGTTTTGTATGTCCGAGATTGTGGTGATGAAGTTGGGTCAAAAATTATAAGCTACCACCGTTAGAAATGGTGGATGCCGTCGTCGACCAGCACCGCCCGAGGTGGCACTGGGTTGTGTCCATCCTAGTGCAACCCTAATTTGACCTAAAACTTAACCAATGGACTAATTGGCACGCAATTGGGTTGGAAACCCTAATTAGGGTTTAGAAAACCCTAATATTGGATATGTTAGTTTGGAATTGTCGGCACCCGCCTTTTGGACCATTGGATTGATGTTATGACTTATTGTAACAAGCCGAAATTTCTGTATCATTTCTTTTAACTCTTTCGTAGTACAATTCACGCAACCAATCGTCGTTTCCAAATTCGATTTCCGATCTTCCATTTAATTAATTCATTAACTTGTACATATTTAAAATGACTTAATGGGTGTCTTAATACATTTAAAAATCATTTTAACACCCAACTTTAGTGATCGGAATATTTCTAGAAATTACCGTATCGGGTTACGGTAACTCAATCGGGTACGACCAAAAGCCTCGTCTAACGCCGGTATCGGGTAGAATTCCTCCGTGTCCAAAACATAAACACTATATAAACGTGTTTAAGCCTCCATTTGAAGCCTTTGGTCAATTTCTCATTTAACTCTCACAACCTCTCTCTTCATCCCAAAATCAAGGTCCAAAACAAAGATTTAAGGCTTGAAATCAAAGAGGTAACACCCTTAACTTTTTATTCAACCTCTTTAGCCTTCAAATTAATGTTTAATTTGTGTTTTGGGACCAAGAACATGAGTTTACAGCCAAGGAACAAGCTTGGGCCGTAAACTCCTAAAGATGGGGTTTTTAAGCCCTAAAACCCCTCCTAAGCAATGTTGGACATTAGTAATGGCTTAATGACTTAATGGAAAGGACTTATAACATTTAAAACATTGATTTTGAGGGACAAAAGTGAGTTTACGGCCAAGACACATTCTTGGGCCGTAAACTCCACATAAATGGGGATTTAGAGCCTTAAAACATGTCCAAATGCCTTGAAACTCAACCACTGACCTTGTGGTAAAATCTAGATGCATCTAAAAATAGTTTAAGGATTTTAAACAAATAAAAAATGTCATTTATAGGAGTTTACAGCCTAGGAACATACCCTTGGCCGTAAACTCATAAAACTATGTTAATGATGCATCAAATACACTCAAATAGCTTGTATAAATTTCTAGAATCACATGTGATTGTTTTAAGAATCAAAAACTAACTTTTTCATGGGTTTAAGAGAGTTTACGGCCTTAGAACATACCTCTAGGCCGTAAACTCCAAAAAGTGTGCTAAATGATGTTCTAAATTCATAACAAGGCTTGGAAAATTAACTAGAATCACATGTGATTGTCCTTTGAAGCTTAAATCAATTTTCCTTGGCCATAGGTGAGTTTACGGCTGTAAAGTCTTATGGGGTGGCCGTAAACTGCCAATTAAGTGTTAAAATTTCATACAATCCATTCCAAGGCATTTTAGAAATCCATTCCAACAATCCCAATGTCCATTTAAGCCATTAAACACCCAAAATCACACCCACATGAGTTTACGGCCATAAACTCATGTATGTGTGTGTTCTATGGCTGTAAACTCTTTAAAATGTTTACTCTTGGGAAGTAAACTCAAGTCCCAAGTCCCTAGTGCCATTACACGTCTGAAGATGTCACCTGGGTCACTCCAAACGCTCGTTTTGAGGTGTTTAACCTCGTTGGAGTGTAATGTTCCATATGATTAGTGAATGTATCCCTAATTGTATATATATGGACATTATTTCATGTTACATAGGGACATCGCAAGTAATCAAACCCCGAACCAACGTTTAGTATCCAAAACCAACGCATTTCCGAGTCCGGTGAGTTCATACCCCTACCCTTTTTCACTGTTTTCAGGGGGGAACACAAGCAAAGTACAAGAGAATTCTTGTACTCAAAACATGTTTTCAAATGTGTGTTTCATATTTCATATGCTTTTATTACTGATTATCACAACTGATAACCACTTGAACATGCAGATCACGTAACATATATTTGTGAAATAGGTCTTTAAACTGTTATGTTTCACATATATTTCACAGATGGTTTTCCACATTTTAAATCAGTTAAAAGCATGACATTAAACATTTGAACATAATACCTGTACACTGTTTTGTCCTCGGTAACACTCCACACACATACGCGAGTGGAGGACTATCATGTTATTACTAGTAAATTTGTTAATCCTATATGATTAGAGACACGTCCTCAGAGAACACTCCACCGAGATACGCGAGTGGAGGACTACACCCATAACCAGAATCTATGGTATTTAGAGAGCGTGACTTAAGTGTATAGATCTATACGGGGCTGACTACCCCACACCTGGCTGCTAGCTACAGCCGAACCGAAATGGTTCAAGGGTGACGAAAGTCATAAGTATGTGGACAACTTATTGCCACATGTTGACTACTTATTGCCACAGGTTTTAGTCTATTGTATGGTTATGGAACTCACAATTAGGATAACAGAGATTTACTTATAGTAATAATGAACCACTTTTTACATCTTTTACATCTTTCACATACTGTAACTAACATTCAGGAAAGTACGGGACTTTTCTGGGGAAAACATGGGACCTAATCACGATTACATTCTTTACATCTTTAACATCGTTTACATTAGAAACCAACGTGCAGGAAAGCATGGGGCTTTTCTGGGTAACACTTACATAATTAGAAAGAGTAACAAACTGGATAACATTACATCTTTTACAAATGGGTAACATATAATAAGGAAAGTATGGGACTTTCCTGGTAACTCATGATAAGTAAACATAACATTTTAACAAGTCAAATAACCAACTATACATTTTCACATGAGTAGACATGTTTTTCAGTGTACAAACTTACTATACTTCACATTTGTGAAACAATAACCAACTTTTAAGAAAATACGGGATTTTCTTGGTGTATATAACATTTCAGAAACAGAAAGGAAACTCGAAACATTTTCACAAACAAAACCGCTTATGAACTCACCAGCTTTATGCTGATTTTCAAACCGCTTGTGTTCTCAGGTCAGCGTTAGAACAGGTACCCGAAGATTCCTTTTTGATCAGAAGACGGAGTACACGAAGATCCGTTTCATTTTGTTTATATATACTATGTATCACAACTGTACAAACTTTACTTTTGAACAACTGTAAAACTTTCTTATGTAATGTAATGGTTGTTTTACTTTACTTACTATGTGCATTGGATTTGATACTCAACGTGGAGTCAACCCCGGAAATGTTTCCGCCTTCAGTTTTCGGGGTGTGACACTTATGCCCGATTGCATTGTATGTTTGGCCTAGTGGTGTGATGGACTTAATGGATTTTGTCCTTAATGAGTTAAGTAAGAACACTTTACCCTAATCGTCATTTTATATGAAAAACCCTAATTAGGTTTGGGTTTTTTCTGGCTATTTCTTGGACTAAGTTGTTGTGGGCCTTCGTGGGCCAATTAGGAACAGGTTTTTAGACTAAGGAAATTATATGGCTTTAGGATAAGGTGTATTGGAAAGGCTTTAGCCCAATTTGGAAAATTAGGTCATAGGTGGGCTATAATTGGGCTTTGATGATTATGAGATATTAGACCATCGAAATGCCAAGTGTTTGGACTAGAATAAATATTCGGGCCTTAAGGTAAGACCATGTAGAGATTTGGGTAAGACCATGTAGACGTTTGGGCCTAATTTAGAAAATTGGGCCATATGTTGGGCCTTGGTTGATTATTTGGCTTTTGGGCCTTTGGAGTGTGAGTTTGGGCCTTGGTTTTGGACCAAGCTAAGTTACGGGTAAAATGGTCCTTCTATCCCCAAGTGTGGATTTATGGTTATGCATTGAAACCGAAATGGTTAATTGGGGTTTTTTTCATGTTGACAGTTCAGGAATCTTTCATCTAGCAGCTAGAGTTTTATCCGCAGGTTTTCAGCATTGTGAGGTGATTCTCCTCACCATACCAATAGGTCGAAGGCACCAAGGTCGGCCCATTCAGTTAGCTGTGATGATTATTGGGAATCATTATTGATATGCCTAGTATGTATGTGATATATGGTATGCTAGTTTTTTATGGGATATGTGATATGCTAGTTGTCTTTGTGATACTTGCATGAAAGACCCCGAAGGGAGCCTGTGGCACTTGGATATCAGCCAATGTGGGGGAGCCCATGGCATTCCAAGTAAAGACCATAGGGGAGCCCATGGTACTTGGATATTAGACCATGTGGGGGAGCCCATGGCATTCCAAGTAAGATGATAGGGGAGCCCATGGCACATAAGTATAAGACCTTGGGGGAACCCATGACATCCTGGAGTAAGACCCTAGAGGGAGTCCACAACATTTGTATATGTTTGTATGCATGGCTTTTATGGTTGATATGGTTTATGTGATTATATGGATTATGTTGGGTATGTTAAGGGGAACTCACTAACCTTTGTGCTTACAGTTTTTTTATGGTTTCAAGCATCATTGGTTTGGAAAGGAAGGGCTCGGCTTGATCACAACGCACACACCCATATTTTTCGCATTATATGTTATTGGGGTGTAACTCTAATAAATGTTTTAATTAAGCAATGTTTTTGAATGGTTGGATTAAGTAACATCTATTTTTGACTATAATGATAAATAAAATTTTACCCTGGATTTTTGGGTCGTTACAGATCATGTGGGCTATTTGAATGCCTAGTGTCATCTGCTTGCTGCTAGGCCCGTACAGGCACCAACCCCGACTACTTTGAGGATTATGAATGGACGATAGGGAAGAGTTGAGGACTCGAAGGCCATTGGTCGTGCTTTCTAGCTGACAACATAGGAGGCCAGGGCGGTGCCTGACGTCGTTACTAGTATGCTCTCATATATTATCATGTCAAGTTATTTTATTATATGCTTATTATTGTATTTCTACTAGGTACCTTCTTAGTGAATTCCTTGCCTGCTCTTGTGCTTTTTGACTCGAATGCAAGTCGCTCATTTGTGTCTCAGCCCTTCAGTAGGAGTTTCAATATGACTCTTAGAGACTTAGATTCTCCGTTGCGAGTCTCCATCACCAACAAGCATGAATTTCTGCATTAAGCGTTTTTAAGGATTATACCTCCGAAATATTCAGGTGTATTACCCGATCGATTTGATTCCCATCCTTAAGGTGGATGTGATCGTGATAGTAGGGATGGACTGGTTGAGTAGATTTGGTGTCATGATTGATTAAGAGGGATAATGGGTGGTAGTTCTAACCCCAAGTATGGGACAAATAATTATTTATGGCGATGGTTCTAGCGTTGGTTCGGTTTTTTGTTCAGCTGTCAGGGCTCGACGATACCTTCAGCATGAATGTTTAGGTTATCTCGCCTACATGATTGACACTCGGATTAAAGGAGAGTTTCAGTTTCAGATGTGCTTATATTCATAGAGTTTCCAAATGTATTCCCAGAGGATTTACTCAGTGTGACTCGTAAGAGACAGGTTGAGTTCAGGATTGATTTGGTTCTCGGCGTTGCCCCGATTGTTAACGGGTCATACCGTTTAGCACTTCCTTAGATGCAAGAGTTGTCATCTCAGCTCCAAGAGTGTTGGGCAAGCAGTTTATTCAGCCAAGCAGTTCGCAATATGGACCACCGATTTTGTTCGTGAAGAAGAAGGATGGTTCACATTGGATATATACTGATTACCCGTAGTTAAACAAGTTGGCAGTAAAGAAACGCTACCCACTGCCACTGATTGATGATATCTTCAATTAGATGCAAGGTGCATCTTGGTTCTCCAAGATTGATCTGAGGTCAGGATATCATCAGATGAGATTCAGAGAGGAAGATGTGGGGAAGACAGTGTTTCGAACTTGTTATGGTCATTACGAGTTCATGGTGATGTTGTTGGGGCTCACCAACACATTAGCAGCCTTAATGAATTTGATAAATCGGGTATGCACGCCGATGCTCGATCGTTCAATCATTGTTTGTATTGATGATATCCTGGTATATTCCAAGACCAAGGAGTAGTATGAGGCACACCTTAGAGAATTGATAGGAGTTCTGAGGAGGGAGAGGCTTTATGCTAAGTTCTCAAAGTGTGAGTTTTGGTTATGGGAGGTCCAATTCTTAGGACACTCGTTAACCAGGACGGGATTTTGGTTGACCCGGCTAAGATAGAGGTAGTTATGCAATGGGAGGTCCTAAAGTCTCCCTCGGAGATCAGGAGTTTTCTGGGTTTGACAAGTTATTATTGGAGGTTTATTCAGGATTTTTCCAAGGTTGTTGTACATCTCACTCATTTGACAATAAAGAGCATAGATTTTCATTTGGGGACTTAAGCAGCAGGCTGCGTTCGAGGCCCTAAGATGGAAATTATGTGAGGCTCGGGTATTAACCCTTTCGGAGGGTGTGGGGGATTTTGCTATATATTATGATGCTTCTATCATCGGTTTGGGGGTAGTACTCATGCAGCAAGGGAGGGTTATTGTGTATGCTTCTGGACAGCTGAAACCACATGGGTTCGGTACCTGAAGCATGATATGGAGCTGGAGAGGTAGTGTTTACCCTCAAGATTTGACAACATTATCTATATGGGATTCGATGTACCATTTACATAAATCATAAGAGTCTAAGATACCTTATGGATCAGTTGAATATGAACATGCGACAACATAAATGGCTTGATGTGGTCAATGATTATGATTGTGGGATTCTTTATTACTCAGGAAATGCCAATGTGATCTTCGATGTTTTGAGCCACAAGACGGTTAGTACTCGTGCTCAAGGATACTGTTTAAGGATGATCATTAACTCCCTATTCTGGATTTGATCGGGGAGGCTTAGGCCTCATTGAATATTATGATAATATGATGTTAATTTGTATGACTTTGTTTAATATCATAATGATATTATTTTATATTCTTATATGAAGTTTGAAAAGCAAAAAACGGATTACAGGATTTGTCTTTTTTTCTCTTTAAATGCTCGCGGAGAGGGGTCTAAGGAGGGGAACTAAAACTGAACATAACATCATTTGATTTCATTTATTTTGTATCATTTGAATATCTCATAAACTATTATCATGGATTTATATTAAATAATTTGACTATGTCAAGTTTTGAATAAGATATGTTGGATAATGTTGATCTTGAGTTGATAATATTATAAGTAATTTGCATCTAGAAAAACACATACCAATATTTTTTTAAGAAAACCTTAGCAGTCGGAGAGGTTGGATTACTTTTGGACATGCTTCATTGCTTTGCTCTTCTTCTTCGGACACATTTGGCATGGTGCCCAAACCTTGTTTAGAGATGTTTTTGCTGGTGTTGACCCAGATTTGGATGCTCAAGTAGAATTTAAAGATGTCTTTAATATCTTTCAAATCTATTTTACTTTTTTTACATAGGGTACCAATCTCGATTTGCATCTTCATTGTTTTTGTTACACATACCAATATTTTTTTAAGAAAACCTTGTGCAATTTCATCTTTAAACAAACACTGGTTGAGTTATTAAATAAAAATACTAAAGTTGGAACAAGTATCATCTTTCAAAACTTAAAGAAGAATTGTAAATTTATCATCTCTCTTATCTTGTATATAAATTTTGGTAATTTGACTTTAATTTATTGTAATTTGAAGGGTCATTTTTCTCTTTTTCCCCGGACCTCTTATCGGCTTGGACCACCTTGAAGGTCTCATAAGGTGAAGGTCTTTGATGTTCTTTTATGTAAGGGTGTTGATCGGGTAAAAATTTTGGGTTTCGTGTAGAACAGGTCAGGTAGTTCGAATATTTCTTTAAAATAATAATACTCGATACCCAACCTATATTGTAATTCTTGTTCTCGAGTTTCGGGTATTTGAATTTTAGATTGGCTAGGGTATTTTCAGGTATACCCGAAAATTACTTAAGTGTCACTTATTGATTTTTTTTTAATTCTTTTTTGCATTTCGGTTGCTTTAATAAAAAAAATGGATAATAAGATATTTCATACAATTAACAACTACATATACGATAACAACACAAGTCATTATAACATGTTATTTCATTTTTGCATTCCATTTCAAATTTTGATAAAAAAAACATATTATGGAGTACATGATCAATGTTTGATCAAATTTGGATTAACCAAACATGTTACATGATTTAATGCAAAAGATGAGTACATAAAAGTTATAAATAAAAAAATTTAGCATTTTATCTAAATTGCATGACCAATTATATAGTTATATTTCAATTCACAAAGAAGAAATAACAAAAAAGAAACATGTACACAGTCGGAAAAAAAAAAAAAAAAAAAGAAAACAGATCCGTAGTACACAAACAAAATGAAAAGGAATCTAACATCTCATTTATTTTCATTATATTTGTTGTAACATTCTGTTCAAAACTTTATTTCATTTTCAACAATTTCTTTTATATTTACCATATACCGTTCAAATAATGAAACCATATAACATTTGGTTTAAAATATAAGGAACAATAATTATATAAAATAATGATACAACTTTAATAGTTATTATAACTAATATATTAATTAGTTTTTTTTTTTTTTAAATCGGGTATTCAGGTATACCCGAATTTTTTTAAACCTACCCAATACCCGACCTATTTAAATATTGGGTTACCCGATTACCCGAATTTTCAAACCCGAAACCTGATTTACCCGCCCCATCTACCCGAATACAAAACGAATCAGGTTAGACAATCGAGTATTGGGTATTTTCAACATACCTACTTTTATGCACCAAATAAACCATCTAAACGATACTAAACGACAATTTTACCCTTCCTTTGCAAAAAAATTCAAAATATACACCAATTTTAACATGAAAGAAGTTGGTTTTAGGAAAAAAAAAAAAAAAAAAAAAAAAAAAAAAAAAAAAAAAAAGACAAATCGGTGAATGGCTAATGTCTTAATACATGAAGCCAAGTTTTTTTGGTCTAACCAATAAGTCCTTTATCTCCAAATTAAGTCAAAAAGAAACAACCATACATAGCTATCAAGTTCAATTTTCTTAACCCATTAACTTCATCAAGTCAAAATAATACACTCCCTCAATCCGATTTTAAAGTAGCATACATACAACAAGATTAAGCAAACTCCACAGGCAAAGACTCCCAATCCAAACTCGGCTTCCACTCAGCTTCCATAATAACTTTCAAAATCTCTTTTGCCACAATCTTACTACCAATCGGTGTTAAATGTATCCCATCTCTGTTTTCATAATACCAACACATTTAAAATTAATCAACCATCAAACATTTCTTTTTATCAAATAGCAGTACACCATAACGCATGATGTACTACTGTGTTTGGCATGCATTAGATTGAGACTGAGACTCAGTCTGACGTCAATAGTACATCATGATCGAGTGTGTGCAAGTCCATGGAAGGATACTTACGTAAAGCAAGTTGTCATCCAATCATCTCGCTGCTTAAGTGTGGTACAAAGATTAATACACTTTATATTCATCTCTTTGCATAATTTTACACAAGCATCTGCGTACTTTTTGCATAGTTCATTTTTGCGACCCTTAGTACTGATTCCATTAAAAAAAAAAGTTGTAAATGTAAATGAGGATTAACAATTAAAATTATATGAAAAAAGAAAAAGAAAAAGAAAAAACTTCAGTTAGTTATAATCACCCGAAAAATTGTAGAATTTGAGACTCATTCACAGGAGGAGCAGTGAGAAAAATTATGCGTGTCTTCTCTGAAAGGCTCTGGTAAAAACGGGTGGGTTTTATTACAAATTTAAAATCACATTTCCATATAAACAATTTTAACTAAAAAGTAAAAACCAATAAAATTTACCTTGAGATGAATAGCAATCTTTCTCATGTTTTCAACATATTCATCAAGTGGTACATGATAACTTAGGCCATCTGGAGTAGGAAGAACTGAATCATTGCCTCCAAAATAAACTATCACTAAAGATGGTTGTATTGCTTCATCCTAACAATAGGCAAATAGTAAACAGATTGAATTGGGGAATTACATGAATTTGGTTAACTGAAGAAATTACCTTTGGAAAAACTTGATCAAGAACTTCAACAGCTTGTCTGGAGTTCCAACCAGCATATCCTCGCAAAACTATGTCTGCCTATACATGATACAAAATCAATGACCAATTACATCGAATGCCTGATGAAAAATTAATTTAGGAACTAGTATTGAAGAAATCAAGCAAATACACTAGTATTCTAAAGTTCCCTAAACCCTATAGAGCAACGTGTTAATTGTTCTACATTGATACAGTAGTGTGAAATTGCAATCCCTTTTCCCACCTACCAACGATTAAGCGATACCTCGTCAAAATTAACTTCTGGATAAATGATTTGATTGAGAAATTTACAAGTGTACTGATACTTATCGCGATCAAATCAATTGCATTCAGTATCATACGAAGAGTTGAAATCAGAATCGAATGAAGCGAAACAAGAACGTAAATTAGATGGAAAATCCGACCTTTCGAGCGTAAATGTCTGCAAGAATCGCACCCCAACCTTCCTCGCCGAAGCTAAATTGAACGATTGAGGAGCCGAACAACACGAACTGTGGCCTTCTTGGCCCGACCATTGTTACGAGCTCTACTAACCCCAGATCATTCCGCAAAGTAAACAAATGTGATGAGGGTATTTTTAATAAAACTTTGCAACTTTTACAATTTTACGTTTTTACCACCGAATTTTCTTTTAACCTTTTAGGTTAATCTTTCTTTTATTTATTTTCAACACTCTTCACGTTTTTTAAGTGAAACTTGCAACAAAACTTTTAAGTTTGTACTTGTTTTTTTTAGGTTTCACCGTAATAATGTTTTCTTTCTAATTTTTACATAATGTAACTTATTAATTTCACCTTTTTTTTTTCTCGTTGTTGGACAATTTTTGATGACATGACATATCATGTGAGCTTCTATATATAAATAAATAAATAAAACTGTAATTAGTGTTGCTTTAATAACAAAAATAATATAATTAATGTTACATCAGTTATATTTTTTTTAAATTACTGCAATGTATATAAATAACGTAAAGTATAAATGTCAACATAAAAATATAGCTTTAACAGTTTTCTAGGTTAATATCTTTTTTATGGTTTCTTTTTGAGATTTTTATAATGGAAATTAAAAGGATTAAGAATCAATTAAACATGTTTTGTAGTTGCTTATGTCATTAGGCAACCCCACTTTTAGATTCAAATCCAAAAATCATTCAGGAATTCTCAGTCAACGAATAGTTAATGGTTCTCATTTGTCATAAATTGTCTTTTTTTAATGAAATATACATTTGATTTTTCAATAGAAACAAGGGGAGAAGTTTTTCAACATTTTATGTTTTGAGATATTATACAATCAATCGAATGGGTGGTCATGAAGTCATACCAATGAACAAAACAAGATAACCCAACAACAATATACAAACCCTTTTTCTCATCAACCTCAAACTTCATCAAACATATTGTCTGTCGGTCCTGATGACAGATTATCTGAATCTGTCATCAGGACCGATAGGATTAAGCAAATTCCACAGGCAAAGACTCCCAATCCAAACTCGGTTTCCAATCAGCTTCCATAATAACTTTCAAAATCTCTTTTGCCACAATCTTGCTCCCATCCGGAGATAAATGTATCCCATCTCTGTAATTTATCAACACAATCAAATCCACCATCAACCGTACATATATAATATACGCTGAAACATAAAACATGTTGTACTGTGTTTGCCTTGCATTGGACTCAGACTAGACTCAGACACAGTGACCGAGACTCATGTTACTTGGACAAATTTTTCAAAAGGTTTGTGTGGGCAATCTTTTTATCGCTATAAAAGGGCAAATTACATGTCGTATTTAACTTTTTTACCCATATAGATTTTATTTTTTTTACTTAATAAGAAATTAAAGCAGACTTACGTAAAGCAAGTTGTCAACCAATCATCTTGTTGCTTAAATGCAGTACAAAGATCAATAGCTTTAATCTTCATCTCTTGGCTTAATTTTACACAAGCATCTGCGTATTTTTTGCACTGTTCATTTTTTCGATCCTCAACACTGGTTTAAAAAAAAAAAACGTTGCAAATGTCAATGAGAATTAACAATTACAAGGAATATTCATATTACATGGGAAAAAAAATTAGGTTAGTAATAATCACCCCAAAACTTGTAGAATTTGAGCCTCATTCACAGGAGGAGCAGTAAGAAATATTATGCGTGTCTTCTCTGAAAGGCTCTGGTAAAATGTAACATAACATAACATTTTTACACAAGAGGTCTGTAAATGAAAAGTGGTGAAAGTATCACATAAAATATTATCTATGGTAAAAATTTACCTTGAGATGAATACCAATATTTCTCATGTTTTCAACATATTCATGAAGTGGTATATGAGAACTTAAGCCATTTGGATGAGGAAGGACTGAATCATTACCTCCAAAATAAACTATCACCAAAGATGGTTGGATTGCTTCATCCTATATACAAGAAATAGCAACATACTTTCAGGTATTTGTTTATTAGACCTAATAAGAATTGAAATTAGAATGCTATAATTGGGTAGATTTTTCAAAGTAAAGTGTCTTAATAAGAAAAAAGAAAGTGTAAATACAATGCTGTAATTAAGAAAATAGAAAAAGCCGGATGCTAAAATAAGGAAATGAATGAAAGTGCATTGTTATTTCTTCCATTTAAGCCAGAACTAAGAGAGGACACTCAAACAAATTGGGAAACTTTATGAATTTGGTTTTCAAAGTGGAAATTAAACTAACAAAATTACCTTTGGAAAAATTTGATCCAAAACTTCTAGAGCTTTCCTGGAGTTCCAACCAGCATATCCTCGCAAAAATATGTCTGCCTTTACCATTTGCAAAGTGAAAAGATATTTATTTACAGAAATTAACAAATACATGATACATATAGAATAATCGAAGACATTATATTTCTCATAAAGAGTCTGCAATTGAGATTTGAGATTCATAGAAAATTTGTAGTTTGCTTTTAATAATGACTATAACAAACCCTTAAAGAGCAACTTGTTCGTAGTTATAAATTGATACAGAAGTGTGCGATTGCAATCCTTTATTCAACCTACCAACCATTAATCGATTCCTCGTGATATTTAACTTCTGGATAAGTGATTTATCGTTATTTGAGAAATCTACAAGTGTAGTGATACTTATCGATTTATCAATGATCAAAACGATGCGTTCAGTAGCATACTGAAACTCGAACTCACTAACGAATGGATCCAAATAAGAACATAAATCAAAGGGGAAATCCAACCTTTCGAGCGTAAATGTCTGCGAGAATCGCTCCCCAACCTTGCTTACCAAAGCTACCTTGAACGATTGACGAACCAAATAACACGAACCGTGGCCTTCTTGGTCCCACCATTGTTTCGCGCTCTACCAACCCGAGATCATTTCCGCAGGTAACAAGTGGTGTGGGTTATAGTCCAATTTTGTATTTCTTAATTTTAATAATTGTCATTTTCAATTAATGATTTATGTTTTTAATTTGTTATCATTAATTATTAATTATTTCATGTCATAAATACTAATATTATGTCATTTGCAACCAACAATTTTTATTTTCATTAAATAATTATTAGTTTAAGAAACCAAATAACAATCTTGATTAATTTGATTATCACTGTCATTGCAAATTCATGATTGACTGATTTAGTTGATTATGCATATAAATTCATTTTGCTTAATGAATGCCACTAGATCATGTAATTGAAATTTATATGGATGTTAAAAGAGACTTAAACTATGATCTAATATTTTGCATAAAAGAGTTTCTTCACAAACAAATCAAGTAGTGTGGTCAAGAGGGCGCGTCCCCATCTAGCACCACAAATCCTAAATGGTTATATTGTTGTGTAATATCTAATTTGATGTAATTCTTTTTACCTTGCATTAAGGTTGGTCGGAATGGGCTGACAACACACCACGGTAGTAAGGTGTCACCACGGTAGTCTGATGAACATCACACTGGTGTGTGTTAGTGCAATGATCAGTGTTGTGTGATAAATATACACCGCATGCTACTCTCTTTTTATCAAACAACTATATTATGAACATTTTTCATTTTTTTTAACTAACAATTAATATCATACAACTAAGAGACAAAATTATGAAGAAAAAAATCAAGTAGCTTTAGGATCAAGCACACAACAAAAATAAATTGTAAAGATCTTTTGAGTTAAAAAAAAAAAAAAAAAAAAGTTAGATACCAAACATATAAATTATCCTAAATCATAAGGACCATTCGTGTAATTTACTTTTTAATTTAATTGTCATTTTTAAGTGCTTTTACTATTATAAATATTTATATAATCATTAAATTACGTTTTATATAACTAATTTAAAAACCATAAAAAATGAGATGTAGTGAGGAGTGAGAGAAAAATAGGTTTGGTAAAAAAATGTGGGGAAGTGAGTGATATACCTACAACCCTAATTAAGGTAATATAGGTTTGTTGAAACGCAAAAACAACTAAAAATTTATAGCAGAAACCAAAATTTTAAGGTTTTGCTTTTTGTTTGAAGAACAAAAATGATAATTCAACTATGTTATAACCAAAATTTTAAGGTTTTGCTTTTTGTTTGAAGAACAAAAATGATAATTAAACTATGTTATAATCCGTGTATTATATGGGACAGCTAAAAACAATCTTGAAAATTAGTAAACCTTAAAAATAATATTGCACTATATCTTATTACAATTTTTTTTGAACCGACATTACAATATTTTTATATCGTATAAGTTCTTTTGAGTAATTATATAAGGTCCTAGTTTTCATTATATTCCATTTAGTTGTAATGTTAGTTATACATATTTAAAAACTTTAGTAAAACACAAAGTGTCAGGCCTAATGACAATGATAGTTATCTCTTCGGGATCGACATAATATTAGTCAAACTCAAAAGGCAAAGACTCCCAATACAAACTCAGTTTCCAAACAACTTCCATAATAACTTTTAGGATGTTTTTTTGCCTAAATCTTGCTCGCAAGTGGAGATAAATGCATACCATCTCTGTAATTATCAACACAATTTACAACATTGTCCGTATTTGTATTTAATAAAGGGTACGATAAGTTGTACTGTATTTGAATTGCATTTGTATTGGAAATCTGATCGATGTTAGTCGATGTTGCTATAAAAGGACATATAGGAGGGACTAGCAAAATACATTTCTCACCTTTATTTAATTTTTTACCCGTAATAGCGAGTAGCAATACAACTATAAACTGTTATTAATAATAACAACGTGCTTACATTTTTATCGATAAGAGCAACATGCTTAAACTTCGCTACACATACAGCTGACCAAGATATTTCTTTTTTACTTAATTGGAACATGGCTTTGTGCAGGAAACTAAATATGGATGTTTCTTTTTGACTTACCGTATAAATAATGACTTAATACTGAAAGTCAATGAAACGAGGTTTTCCATTTAACTCCTAACTTTTCACAAAGTTTCCTTTATTTATTTTTCCTTTCCATTTTCCCGAACGCGATGTCATTTTCTCAAATATTTTTAAACATTATTTATATGGACAACACTTTATATCAAATTAAAACTTACTTACGTAAAGCAGATTGTCAGCTAATCATCTCGTTGTTGAATGGTGATAAAAATATCAATAACTGTAATATTCATTTCTTGACATTATTCTACACAAGCATCAACGTATATTTTGCATAGTTCATTTTTTAGATCATCGGTTCTGGTTTTATAAAAAGAAAAGTTGTAAGATCAAATGCAAATTGATAACTTGAATAAATATTATATGAAAAAAAAAATTAAGTTAGTAATAATCACCTTGATTTTTCAAACATTTGAGCCTCGTCATGGGAGGAATAGTAAGAATTATTATACATGTCATCCTTGAAAGGATCTGATAACATAACAAGTTATACTGTCTTTAGTGTGTATTAGACTAATACAAATATTAATGGGACAAAAATCCAATTTTTTGTCCCACCAAAAACGGTGGAATAAATTAGGACAAGGAGTCTCTCTCGATCTCTCGTTTGTGAAAAGGACATAAATGCCCTTGTAGAAAGCATATAGTACTTTCCACCATTTTAATTACCAATATAGTTACTGAACTATTAGTTTTTATGATTGTTTTGATAATAGTTCAATAAAAACAATAGTTTAATGACTAAAATATTATATGGTAAAAGTTTACCTTGAGATGATCTTTTTCAAGTTTTCAACATATTCATCAAGTGGTACATGAGAACCTAAGCCATCTGGATGAGGAAAGACTGAATCATTACCTCCAAAATAATAAATATAGTTGTGTTGCTTCATCCTAAAAGTGGGAACATAAAGGAAATGAAAAAGATTATCTAGAATATAGTTTGGGTCTGTCCAACTGTGGTTTAAGCATTAGGGTTTGCTTATATATTATGCATGCATGTATAGCTTTAAGGTTAACGTTCTCATTAATAGCTTTTGCATTGTAACCCTAAGCACACCTCTACAGTCGAAGTTCTTCATCGAGCTCTTCTGAGGTGTGAGATATTAATCATTCGACATCTTTTGATCCATTCTTGTGTTCTTTGATTGCTTTCTTCTTGTTTATCTGTTTAGAATCTATCGATCTAATAGCGTAATAATCTCATCAATCGGTATCAAAGCAGGAGACTGTGTAATTAATACGTATCTCTTATGTTTGAAGAATCTTTTAGGGTTTCCACTTTTATCTAATATATAGAAGCCGTCATCTTCTGATCGACGATGTCTCTTGTATTTTGATAAAACCCTAAGTTCATCTTTACAAGTCTGATTCTAGTAGAGATTAGAAGAAGCTCATCATGTCTCACGATGACTCTTAATCCAATCCCATCAACATCTCCAATAGGATTGGATCCACTACCAGGATTCTCATTCTCTATACTCAATATTATGAAGTGTGGATGCACCACTTCGAAGACTACATCGTTGGATTTGAAGATAATGGCTATCTTATCTGGGAGGCGATAACATTGGGTCCGTTTGTTCACTCTGGAATGAATAGAACTGTCAAGACTTAAAAGGAGTACAATCAACTCTTGATAGACGTAGAGAAGATCCCTCAAGATGAAAAAGATAATGTGTTATGCAACGTTAAAGCCATGAGAATGATCAGATTTGCTTTGCAAGCCAATACTTTCCATTTAGTAAGCTCAAGCACTACATCAAAAAAAATATGGGATAGGTTGAAAGAATTATATTCAACTGATGAGGATCTAGAGCACTCAATCCAAACCCTATTGCTCTCTAAGTTCAGTGCTTTCGAACAAAAACCTGAAGAGAAACTCATTCAGACATTCGATCGTTTCAACCATCTGCTTAGCAAGATGATGAAGCATGGTATTGAAAGGAAGGTGATTGAACAAAAGGTCACTTTCATGAATGGCTTAAGACCCAAATGGATGGCAGTGGTATCAAATGTGAAGGCACATGAGCAATTTAGGTCTTACTCGCTGGTGAAACTAATGGGTATACTCAAATCTCATGAAAGCGTAGTGACTAAGGAAGCGAAGGTAGTTTCGGGTGTGGGTTCTCTGGCCCATGTTTCTAAGAGCAAGAGTGTGGCAGACGAAGAGGGAGAATTTGATATGTCAGAGTGCGATCTGAATAATGAAGAATATGCAATGATGGTTACAAACCCGAAGAAGTTTGCTCGTAAGAAGTTCCTTATCAACAAGAACTAAAACTAGTAGGGAAGCTATACCTCTGAAAAAAGACGAAATAGGAGAGCAAGAACACTACTCATAAGGACGATGAGAAGAAAGAGAGCAAGCTTGTAGGAGATTCAGGATATGACTGCAACTACTGTCACGGCAAGAACCACTTTGCTAAGGATTGCATGCTGAGATAGATGTCTGAGAAAAAGGATGACGAAGATGTCGAAGCATACCACATGCAAAATTTAGAGGAGATAAAGAAGAAGAAAGCAACTAACGTTTCTATGAATGCTTTAATTATGCAGGACATGTTATTGATGATGAGTTTGGTGGTGTAGAAGTCTGGTCTACAGACTTTGAAGATGAAGAGGTACGCAGACCCTCACATGGAAGAGCTTATGTGGCGAGAGAAGGAGTTACTGAGTCATCTGGGAGATGCTTAATGGTGACAGCTGGAGTGTCACAAACAAGAGGATATACAACCGAAGGTAAGCATGAGGAAGCGAAGCTTAACGAAGACAAATTTTGCACTGCGAAGCTTGTGAGTGAAAAGATCAACGATTGCGATCAGTTGATCAAGAAGGTACAATCTATCCTAGAATCACTTAAAATACCTGTAACAAACTACAAAAAAGAATTAAATGAATTAAAATTCAATTTTTCTAACTTAAGTGGAAATCTTATGCAAACTCGCTTAGCAAATTCTAACCTAATTGACCAACTCAGCATGGAGTCTTCCAAGAGTGAGGAGAGAAGGATGTGAATACAGTAGAAGGAGTCGGAGTTAGTTAGGTCTAGGGATGAACTTATTTATGTGCAACGAGATAATTTAAAGTTTTTAAAACAAAGAAATGTTTTCTTTTTGATTGCTAAACGCTTATATACTAATATCACCCAGTTGCATCTAGATTGTGAGATAGGTAAAAAGATTCATAAACTGATTTTGCCTTTCCTTGAATTTAAGGAAGATGAAGTCATTGCTGAATGTGAATCTATAATGTCCTCAGATGAGATTTCAGTGACCTACAAATATGGCCTGGAAAAAATTGAGGCTTTTATTGAGTCCAAAGAACATAAATGTATGTTAAAGAATTTGCTGGACGAAAATGATAAATTAAAAATCAAAACCGAGACCATACAAAAGTTTGACTCATCCAATGCCAAATTAAGTTCAGAAAATAAAATGAATTTAGAAACCACTTATGAATTTGATGAGGAAAGTGAAATGAGCGAAATTTTAGTAGAGGAGAAGCTTAACTGTTCAGAATTTCTCAAGAGCGAATCTGAAACAGCAAAATCGCTTGTATCTAAAAATTCCGTTGAGTTCGCTCACATTCCAAGGATAAGTCCAAGGTCCTCAAAGAAAAGGCGGTAGTTTATCAAAAGGTGCATACAGTGTCGAACCAAGTATACGTTGTTGAAGGAATAACTAAGAAACAAACGGCATAATTAACCTCCTTGGTTGATAAAGATAACGCTGAAGGTTGTGATAACTACTTCTGGTTTGCACCCATAGACAATGCAGATGAAATGGTTGGCATGTCGGAGCGAACCTCATGGAGAATCAAAGGTAGATATGTGGCTGAACCCATCAACAAACCTTCAAGTTTTGATAAGCCAAGTTCAAGCGACACGAAAGAGATACCAAACGAACCAATGAAAGCATCCATCATATCTTCAACAACAAGCGAAGAACATGAGGAGAAACCATAACCAAGATAGAATATTCATAAATCTTAAGAGCAACTTGTTGAACAGAAACGCCAAATGAACAAAAATTACATGAAGAACCTCAATGAGAGAAAACAGTTTGGGCAGTCCCAAAACCCTAATTATGTTCACTCTAAAAAGGCGTCCAATCCCAAATCAAATGTCAAATCAAGGGACAAATGTCCTTCATGCAAGCATTGCCACACATGTAGTCAGACAAACCGAAAAGGAAGCTTCGGTCCCAACTCTTACTACGCTAAGAACCGGAAGTCAAGTTTCGGTCCTAAATCCCATTCTCCTCACTCGCAACCAAAACCAAACCCGATGAAGGATATCAAAGGAAAGGGAAAGCTCGTCTCTAACAATGAAGCTCAAGTTAAGAAAAAGTCAGCTAACCTTAGGGATCCAAAGAAAACTCAACTGGAAAACCAACTAATTATAACACACCCCAATTGAAGCAAGATAAAAAAATAAAATCAAATTTTACACCATAAAACGAAAAGATGAAACCACATTAATAAAAAGAACATATTTGGTTGATCTTTGTAACGCCCGTAGATCCGGGCTAGTCAATTTAGAGACGTTAAGCGTTAAAAATAACTTTTTGATAGAAGATTATTTAGAATGAATAATCTTAACTAAGTTGTATTATATGTTACAAGGATTCCGTACATATAAAGAACGTTGAAATCCGAGTTATAACGAAGAAGTTATGACATGTCAAAGTTTCGCGACAGAACCGACACGACACAACGCGACGTAAATAATGAATTTACGATAAACTGATTTTTAGCCTTAGTGATCTAAACGAAAGTTGTAGATTTCATTAAACCGAGAGCGTTCATAAAAAGAACGCCCAAATCTGACTTCGTTTGAGGAAGTTATGATTTTTCTATGTTTCAGCTTAGCAGCATGCAGCCCGACCCCGAATTTGAGATAGAGTGATTTTTTGTCGAAAAAATCTAAATGAGAATTGAAGATCTCATTATTAGTAGTGCCATGGTGAAAAGACAGACGAAAACGGACGTCGGATGAAAAGGTTATGAATTTATAACGGAGTTTTCTTGTCCCGGCCTACTAAAAATAATAAAATAAAAATAAAGTCAAAATCAGCCAACAAAGTCTAAACAAAAGTTGTAGATCTTAGTCTTACCTACGTGTGGATATAAAGAACGTCAAAAACGGAGTTCGTATGAGGAAGATATGAATTTATGAAGTTTTTAAGTAATTAAAATATATTTATTTAATTATAAAAACGGATAATACCAAACTCGTGACTCATCCGACCCTATCCACCCGGTACGCCCAACATACCTAGATGTACGCCCAACGTACATGTCGACAAGCATTACGACCAGCGTAATTTTGAGTTACGCCCAACATAAATCGGGGTTTCAGCCTCTATAAATAGAAGTCGATGGCAGCCAAGTTTCTTTGCTTATTTCTTCATTTCTCTCTCATTTTTGCATCGTTTTGCGTGCAAGAAATATCCCGAAGCCCCGATATTATCCCTGAGACCCGAAGTAAGTCCCGAAGCCCCGAAGATCCCGAGAAGAAAGATTCCCGAGCCGAAGCTCTGCCCGCGTGAAGCCCGGTTTTGGAGGAAAACATCCCGGTTTCGTCGCAAAAGATTATTTTAAGAGATGAGGCGCTGTCTGATCATCGTCTTTTCAAGTGAGTGTGTAGTCACTTTCTTCTAACACATAAATATTAAGTATTTGTTATGAAATACGTGTTATATGTGTATATATTGTTGTTTATTTGAGATGATTGTGGAATGGGTGAACTATATAGGTTTTAATGAGTTAAACTGTATATGTATTCTATATCTACAAATATGTTGGGTAGAACATGGGTAGATAAGATTGTTGGTATGTGATAAAAGATGAGTGTGATCATGAGATAAAAGGGTAAGGAGATAAACTTGTTATAGATCCGGGAGTATGGGTCAGATCAAGAGTCTAGTTTTAGATACGAGATTATGGATTAGGTAATGAGGCAAATTTAAGATCCAGGAGTACGGATTTTGTATTTTTAAACTATGTGTTCATTCGATAAGGTATCATGTGTATAGTACCTTTTAGGAACGTGATTTTAAAACGAGTATTGATTAAAGTATGATATATATATATATATATATATATATATATATATATATATATGTGTGTGTGTGTGTGTGTGTGCATGATTATTTGCTATTGCTCAAAACATATGTTATATATATAATTGATGGTATACAACGTACGAACCAGTTATGGTCCAATATGTGTTAAGATGTGTATATATGATATTATTAGTTAAAAACTTTGTGTTAAATAAACTCATAGTTAGCGTTTCCAAAACAGAGATAGTATCGAAAATTGATTATAGGCATTGTAGGCTTGCCTAGTGATGGGTTAAGACTTAAATAGGGATGTTTAGTTCCATTAAGAATGGACATTGAGTAGCCTCTTATTAAGAGTATGTGTGTTTTGGGATCAATGAATGGTGGAGTACGTCCTACGTACAGAAGTACATTTTATACCTCATGATAGTCAGACCACTGCTAGGCAAAGTTCGATGCTGGATAGGGAGAGTCCGGGGGTAAAATACCTCACGATAGTCGGACCACGCCTAGGCATTGTTATCGAGATAACTACCCATGACTTAATTATCTTGTGGATCTTTCTTTTACGAATGAAGGTTCGTGGTGAAACTTATTCCATTCCCTTCATTTGATGTCTTTATTGATCCTCGTTTGCTGCCAGGGAATTTCCGAAGCAGCTTCGTCGGTTTGTGGTTCATATCGATTCGTTAGGCTAGATCTCGTAAGATCATTGTATAGGGTCAGAATGTAGGGAACAACGGGATGGGGTATATTGTTTTAGAAATATGATTTATATGTGTTTATAATATTAGTGGTTTTGCAGGATCGAGATATACTTTATTATCACATTGTTTGAACTAAGAGCTTTCGTACTCTGTGTTCCTTAGGTGATTGGGTTCACCAGGGATGTTCAAACTAAGTGTTCATTAAATATTTAAACTTAGTGTTCATCAGGGATATTTGAACTAAGTGTTCATTAAGTGTTTATGAACTAGGTGTTCATTGGGTAATATTGGAACTAAGTGTTCATTAGGTGTTCTTGAACTAGGTGTTCATTAATTATTGTGAACTACGTGGTCACCAGAGGTAATCTAACAACCTTGGCAGCACTAGACTTTGTGCCAATTCCTTAGATCAATCCTTAGGAATGAATGGATGAAGGATAGTTGATTCTTAGGGTAAATCTTTAAGTGATAAACGAAGCTAATGGGGGTGGGTAATTGGGTTGATTGTTTGATAATTGAATATAATAACTATATTATTGTGGGTTGAAAACCCAAGCCTGACCCACTCAGTTTTCTTTGTATTACAGGTTATAGCACGAGAGCATAAGTTGGTTGACATGACGAGAGATAATGGATTATAGGCTAGTAGTTATAAATAACTGTTGTAAGGTCGAATCTGTTCTGTTTATGCTTTTAGTCTGTATCGGAACATGACATCCCGAGATTTTGTTTTATAATGAAAATACATTTGTTTAGGAAATGCTTTGATAAATTCTTATCATATTTTGTGTAACGCCCGCAAATCCGGGCTAGTCAAATTAGAGACAATAGGAGTCGAAAACGACTTTTCGACAAAAGATTATTTAGAATAAATAATCTTAACCAAGTTTTAGTATATGTCACGAGGTTTCCGTGCATATAAAGAACACCGAAATCCGAGTTATAACGAAGAAGTTATGACCCGTTGAAGTTTCGCAACGGAACCGGTACGATACCGGAAAGCGTAAATAATGAATTTACGATAGAGCGAGATTTAGCCTTAGCAATCTAAACGAAAGTCGTAGAATATGTTAGAATAAGAACATCGATAAAAAGAACGCCCAAATCTGACTTCGTATGAAGAAGTTATGATTTTTCGAGGTTTCGGACTAGCAGAATACAACCCGAAATTCGAATATTAGATCGAGCGGGTTTTAGCCGACACGGCCTGAACGAGAATCGAAGATCTTGTTGAGAGTAGCGTAACAAGAAAAAGATGGGCAAAAACGGATGTCTGATGAGGAAGTTATGAGGATTTAACAGATCAATCGTGTCCCGGCCCGTTAATAATATAAAATTTAAAATCGAGCCAAAATTAGCCGACGAAGTCTAAACGAAAGTTGTAGAGTACGTTCCCACCTTCGCGTGGATATAAAGAACGTCGAAAACGGAGCTCGTATGCGAAAGTTACGAATTTTTAAAGTTGAAGCATGAAAATGCGAAATCTGTGCGAGGTCATGACGTGGCCCGATCAGGGCCGTAGCTTGCTGGTCACGGTCTGGTCTTCGGATTCGGACACCTGGCCACGTTACGCCTCACGTACGAAGGGAACGCCCCGCGTCCGAGTACGCCCCGCGTCGGAAGGAGGCTACGCCCAGCGGACTTCGGATGAAGAACGCGTCGCTTCGCCCTACGCCCCGCGTCCGAAGTCTCTACGCCCCGCGCCTTATCCGTTCGGTGACTGCGAGACAGCTGGATTCAGCTGGCATCCACACCCGAGGAGTACGCCCAGCGTACCCTCGGTACGCCCCGCGTAAGGCCCGAACTTCGTCCTATAAAAGCCAGCGAAGGCTGCCGACTTTCTTGCACATTTTTCACTTCTCTCTCTAGTTTCTTTCTCTCTCTAAGGTTCCAAACCCTCCCTAAGGTCTAGGTGAACCCCTAGCACCCTAAGGAAGCCCCGAGGCTCCCAGAGTCCCGAGAAAAAGGAGTTTTTCGGTTTCGAAACACTGCTCCAATTGAGTCCCGGTTTTCGATAAAATTCGCTGTAAGTATGCTACGCTTACGCAATTTTTAATATAGCTTCCAAATAATTATAGGAATATTATTAGGTCCTTAAAATAATTGTTTGGGCTATTATTATGAGTTATATTGAGCATTATTAACACTTAATAATAGTCAAACTGATTAATGAGTCGCGGTTATCGTTAAACTAAACCCTAGTTGTATCGGTACTAGGTTTTATCGAAGGAACATCGTTTTGAGAGTATCGAAGCGTTGTCCGAGTGCTGAGTCACCACCTAATCAGGTGAGTGCATGGTCCCTTTCATCTTACACATAGATATGAAGTATTTTATATAAACTACGTGCTATGTGTGCATATTATCTGAATACTTGTTGTCTATGCTAGATGAACGTTTTATACATGTTTTAAAGGATTTAAACTGTATACGTATTTTATATATACGAATATGTTGGGTATGATGATGGGTAGATAAATGATGAGGGATAGAAGAGGACGTGAGTATACATTGGCAGCTATAGACTTAGTGCCTATGGGACAAACACCGGTAGCTATGGACTTAGTACCTGTTAGACGTTGGTAGCTATGGATTTAGTACCTGTTGGTAGCTATGGACTTAGTACCTATTAGTTGGACACTGGTAGCTATGGATTTAGTACCTGTAGGAATTGGTAGCTATGGACTTAGTACCTTTTGAACACTGGTAGCTATGGATTTAGTACCCGATGAGTACGATATAGCAGCTATGGAATTAGTGCTTTACGAACGAACATTGGCAGCTATGGATTTACTGCCAGTCCTAGAACCCTGGAAGTAAGGGACATTGGAATAAATGAATGAATAATAGATGACTCTTAGGTTAAATCCTTAAGAGTAAAGAAGATAACGGGAATGGGTAATGGGGTTAACTGTTTGATGATTGAACATAACAATTATATTGTGGGTTGAAAACCCTATGTACTCACCAGGTTTCCCAACCTGACCCACTCAGTTTATGTATATCACAGGTGACGAAGTGAAGTGACTTTACACTGAGAGATTTAAAGAGCTATAGATCACTAGTGTAAATCATTGTAAGTTCTGTTTATGCTTATGTTTCGGTATTAACGATGACATCCCAAACGTTTTAAGATGAATAAAAATACGTTTCTTCGAAAATGTTTTAATAAAATATTTATCATGTTTTTCTGGGAACAAATTCCGCAACCTTTTTATAAAATGAAGTACTCTGATTTTCATAAAGCATAAACAAAATCGGTCTTTTCTGGCCGTGATTTTGGGGATGTCACAATTGGTATCAGAGCATTAGTTTAAGCGAACTAGGAATATGGATTTATTTCTAGACTTAAACTTAGAATGCTAAGCGATGATTGTGAGGTGTGAGCACTAGCTTATTTTAGGAATGATGCCTAAATTGCTTTTATGTGCTAAATGCTTTGTGCATGATATGTTGTTAATTGTTCGGATCTATGGTCTGTTGCCGACCGGATCTGGAAACCTTATGTGTTTAGGATTCTAAATGTACGACTACGGTATTAGAACTAGCATGTAAACGTTTCGGAGCGATAAGGATGATTTAAGACGTCAATCCTAAATTAAGATCTAGATTCACCTTATTCGGTGTATAGATCGAGATGGTAAGGACCCGTAGCGGAAACGTAAACGCAAATGGGAACAGGAACCAACCCCCAGTGGTTCAGCAAATACCTGTTATTGAAGAAGTTGCGCCTGAGCCAGTCACCATGGCTGGAGTTCAAGCCATGATTCGGGCTATGTTAGCTGAACAAAGGGAAGAAATGAGACAGATGTTGAATAGGAACGAACCTACCATACATGTTGAACCAACGGAGCCAGTTCCCGAGCAATCTGAGGAAGGGAACTACAACCACCAAGTGAGTCGAGTAGGGACTCAAGGTGAGCAAAGGGATGGCCCAGAAGGGAGAAACAACAAGGATGGGCGGATGTATAAGAATTTCTTGGGTGCGAAACCACCAAGCCTCTCAGAAACCCCGAAGCCGGTTGAGATTATGGATTGGATCTCTGAGATGGAGATGGTGTTTGAAAGCTGCAGATGTAACGAGAAGCAGAAGACTGTCTTCGCAGTAAGACAGCTTAAAACTGGAGTCTTGAGCTGGTGGAAGCTATTGGCAGATACGATGCCACGAGGAGAAGCCTTAAGGATGTCATGGGAAGAGTTTTTGGAATAGTTGAAAATGCAATACTGCTCGGAGATAGATCTGATAGACCTAAACAACGAGTTTCAGAACCTGAAGAAAGGAAAGATGAGTGTTGATGAGTATGCCACCGCATTCACCGAGAGGATGAAGCTATTCCCCTACTTGGTGCCTACTGAACTCTCCAAAATTGATAGGTTTGCTAACGGACTGCCCACTGACTTTGGCCCAATGGTCAAAATGGCAACTACTTTGAAAGCAGCTGTTAGGGCAGCTAAGAACGTAGAGGCCCAGATAAGAGAAAAGGGTCTGGAAAAAGATAAGCTAGGAGAGAAGCGGAAGTTTGAAGGATCTTCGAGGCCGAACAAGGAAAGCAAATTCTCAAAGCTTGGAGGAGCAAATGGAGGTGAAGCAAGATGGTGTGATAAATGCAAGAAGAAGCATGGTGGAAAGTGCAATGAGGAAGTGACTTGTTACAAGTGCGGGAGGACTGGTCACTATTCCAAAGACTGCACGCATAATGACAAAGTATGCTATGGATGTGGAGGCAAGGGGCACATGTCCAGAGACTGCCCAAGGAAAAATAAAGTAGCAAGACCAGAAACACCACCAAGGCCAAGAGCATTTCACATGATCCTCGACGAAGCAGAGAACCATGCGAGGAATCAAGAATGAGGACTTCTTACCCGAGAATCGGATTATGCAGTAGTCATAGTTTCATATGATGTAGCCTAGTAGAGGCATAGTCTAGGGTGAACTTGAACACCTATGTAATCGTTTCAAGAAATAAAACCTCCGTTTTGTTATCTGATGTGTTGAATGATTGTATGAATTGCTGCATGGTGACTTGGGAAACTACGGGACAATACTTGGGACAAGTATGAGTAGGTGTGAAAGGTAGTAGAGGCCTATACTACCGGAAGCACAGGACTCACACTTGGATCAGGGAAAGTCACAAGGTTACCAAGAAGCTAGTAATTGATTTCGTTTTATTCTAGTGTGTTGTTACCATTGTTTCGGTAATGACTAAGAAGATTGTTGTTATCCCGACCCTAGTGGTCATATCACATTGAGTCCGACTACGATGAGTAGGCTACGTGGTTCAGAGAACCAAGTTTGACGTAGCGTCCGATTTAAACCAAACAATTGAAATCAAGGCGATCAATAGTAATATCACGCTCGTTGTTAAAGAAGTTGGTAGCTAGAAATGCCTAATGTTAAAGTGTGATTATATCACATTAGAACATGAAGGAAGGCATAGTCTGTTTTAGAATATAAGAGGCCTAAGTCTAAGTGTTGCAACATACGATGAGAGGTCATTAGAATATGACACATCGGTCCATTGTATCAATAAAAGAACTTATCTTAAGTTCGTATCCAGTAAGGATCGAGATTGTGACTTGAAGGTCATAATTTGGAGTCTAACGTGAGATAGAGAGCGTATGCAAGATCGAGCACCGCCTGTAGCCAAGAAATCTAAGGGTTAAATACACATTTGAAGAAACATCAAAGTTATGACTTAGGATGAATAGATAACAATCGGAGTCATCATTTGAGCCCTTTTTCGTTGATGATTCCGGGACGTAATCATCCTAAGGGGGAGATAATTGTAACGCCCGCAAATCCGGGCTAGTCAAATTAGAGACAATAGGAGTCGAAAACGAATTTTCGACAAAATATTATTTAGAATAAATAATCTTAACCAAGTTTTAGTATATGTCACGAGGTTTCCGTGCATATAAAGAACATCGAAATCCGAGTTATAACGAAGAAGTTATGACCCGTTGAAGTTTCGCAACGGAACCGGTACGATACCGGAAAGCGTAAATAATGAATTTACGATAGAGTGAGATTTAGCCTTAGCAATCTAAACAAAAGTCTTAGAATATGTTAGAATAAGAACATCGATAAAAAGAACGCCCAAATCTGACTTCGTATGAAGAAGTTATGATTTTTCGAGGTTTCGGACTAGCAGAATACAACCCGATATTCGAATATTAGATCGAGCGGGTTTTAGGCGACACGGCCTCAATGAGAATCGAAGATCTTGTTGAGAGTAGCGTAACGAGAAAAAGATGGGCAAAAACGGATGTCGGATGAGGAAGTTATGAGGATTTAACGGATCAATCGTGTCCCGGCCCGTTAATAATATAAAATTTAAAATCGAGCCAAAATTAGCCAACGAAGTCTAAACGAAAGTTGTAGAGTACATTCCCACCTTCGCGTGGATATAAAGAACGTCGAAAACGGAGCTCGTATGCGAACGTTACGAATTTTTAAAGTTGAAGCATGAAAATGCGAAATCTGTGCGAGGTGATGACGTGGCCCGATCAGGGCCGTAGCTTGCTGGTCACGGTCTGGTCTTCGGATTCGGACACCTGGCCACGTTACGCCTCGTGTACGAAGGGAATGCCCCGCGTCCGAGTACGCCCCGCTTCGGAAGGAGGCTACGCCCAACGGACTTCGGATGAAGAACGCGTCGCTTCGCCCTACGCCCCGCGTCCGAAGTCTCTACGCCCCGCGCCTTATCCGTTCGGTGACTGCGAGACAGCTGGCTTCGGCTGGCATCCACACCCGAGGAGTACGCCCAGCGTACCCTCGGTACGCCCCGCGTAAGGCCCGAACTTCGGCCTATAAAAGCCAGCGAAGGCTGCCGACTTTCTTGCACATTTTTCACTTCTCTCTCTAGTTTCTTTCTCTCTCTAAGGTTCCAAACCCTCCCTAACGTCTAGGTGAACCCCTAGCACCCTAAGGAAGCCCCGAGGCTCCCGGAGTCCCGAGAAAAAGGAGTTTTTCGGTTTCGAAACACTGCTCCAATTGAGTCCCGGTTTTCGATAAAATTCGCTGTAAGTATGCTACGCTTACGCAATTTTTAATATAGCTTCCAAATAATTATAGGAATGTTATTAGGTCCTTAAAATAATTGTTTGGGCTATTATTATGAGTTATATTGAGCATTATTAACGCTTAATAATAGTCAAACTGATTAATGAGTCGCGGTTATCGTTAAACTAAACCCTAGTTGTATCGGTACTAGGTTTTATCGAAGGAACATCGTTTTGAGAGTATCGAAGCGCTGTCCGAGTGCTGAGTCACCACCTAATCAGGTGAGTGCATGGTCCCTTTCATCTTACACATAGATATGAAGTATTTTATATAAACTACGTGCTATGTGTGCATATTATCTGAATACTTGTTGTCTATGCTAGATGAACGTTTTATACATGTTTTAAAGGATTTAAACTGTATACGTATTTTATATATACGAATATGTTGGGTATGATGATGAGTAGATAAATGATGAGGGATAGAAGAGGACGTGAGTATACATTGGCAGCTATAGACTTAGTGCCTATGGGACAAACACCGGTAGCTATGGACTTAGTACCTGTTAGACGTTGGTAGCTATGGATTTAGTACCTGTTGGTAGCTATGGACTTAGTACCTATTAGTTGGACACTGGTAGCTATGGATTTAGTACCTATAGGAATTGGTAGCTATGGACTTAGTACATGTTGAACACTGGTAGCTATGGATTTAGTACCCGATGAGTAGGATATAGCAGCTATGGAATTAGTGCTTTACGAACGAACATTGGCAGCTATGGATTTAGTGCCAGTCCTAGAACCCTGGAAGTAAGGGACATTGGAATAAACAAATGAATAATAGATGACTCTTAGGTTAAATCCTTAAGAGTAAAGAAGATAACGGGAATGGGTAATGGGGTTAACTGTTTGATGATTGAACATAACAATTATATTATGGGTTGAAAACCCTATGTACTCACCAGGTTTCCCAACCTGACCCACTCAGTTTATGTATATCACAGGTGACGAAGTGAAGTGACTTTACACTGAGAGATTTAAAGAGCTATAGATCACTAGTGTAAATCATTGTAAGTTCTTTTTATGCTTATGTTTCGGTATTAACGATGACATCCCAAACGTTTTAAGATGAATAAAAATACGTTTCTTCGAAAATGTTTTAATAACATATTTATCATGTTTTTCTGGGAACAAATTCCGCAACCTTTTTATAAAATGAAGTACTCTGATTTTCATAAAGCATAAACAAAATCGGTCTTTTCTGGCCGTGATTTTGGGGATGTCATCACCATTGTTTCGGTAATGCCTAGTAAGATGGCTGTTGTTCCGAACCTAGTGGTCATATCCAATTGGAGTCTGACTACGGTGAGTATGTTACGTGGCTCGAAGAACCAAGTTCGAAGTAACATCTGACATAAGTCAGAAGATTGAAGTCAATGCGATCATTGGTATCGCGCTCACTGTTAATAAAGTTTGTAGCTAGAAATGCTAAATGCTGAAATGTGATTATATCACATTAGAATATGAAGAAAGGTATATTACATTATGGAACTTAACTTAAAAAAGACTGAGTCTAAGTGTCGCATCTGAAGGGATCAATTAATGGTTTGGTCTAGGCTTTAAGTTGTAATAGTTCTTTTGAGTATTTTTGGTGTAATAGTAGGTTAAATTGGAGTTTGCAGTTTTGTGGTGAGTTTACAGCCGTAAACCATGTTTTCGACCCATGTCTATTATAAATAGAGGTTGTGTAGGTCATTATTGGATGTTGATACCACAGAGTTCACGGCTAAGTAAACAGGTTGTACCAGACGTTTTTTAGCAATTAAAGTGTGTACAGTCTTGTTTCAATTTTGTTTCTACTCCGATTCTTATTCTATTTGATTGTTTGATTGCTTGATCGTTGGTAAAGATCCGTTTCAGGACCTTACAATTGGTATCAGAGCAAGACCGGTGTCAAAGCATCTTACAATCGAGTTTTTGGTCGTTTAAAATAGTGTTCTTCGCTGTTCGAGATTGGGTTTGGAATTTTCGCTGCTAAAAGGGATCGAATCCTCTTGAAAATCGTGTTTTAGTGAACTTCTGGGAGTTTACTGTCAAAAGCTTACGACCGTAAACCCAGTTTACAGCCGTAAACTTAGGAACATTCAAGGACCATAAACTATGTTCAAAGACCGTAAACTGTGTATCTTCAATAACCGTAAACTAAGCTTTAATAATTGTAATCATTGCAACTTTGTTAACCGTAATCTCTCGACCGTAAACTGAGTTTACGGCCGCAAACCCAACTTTGACTGTAAACTCAAGCTTTGACTGGAAACTGAATTTTGACAATCTAGTTTTAAATCTTTTCCTTAAAACTTAATAATCAATGGATTCTCAAAGCCAAACACATCATCATGAGGTAGATTCTGACATGGGCACAACTACACGTATTCCAAGACTTCTGTCTGCAGATGGTTTTCCTAAGTGGAAATATATGATTGAGAAGTATATTAATATGAAAGACTTCAAGGTTTGGAGGAGCATCATCAAGGTTCCTATCCGAATTACCACCACTGTTGAAGGACAACTAACAGACAAAGCAGTTGAGAACTATATAGATGAAGACTTTGAGAAAGTTGAGGAACAAGAAAGGGCATTAGCCACTCTGACCATGGCTTTATCTCCGGATATAGCTTAAGGTTTCAGAGAGTATACTTCAGCTAAAGCTTTGTGGGAGGCCTTGATTGAGGTATATGAAGGAAATGAAGATATGAAGGAAAGCTGCCAGGATATGTTGCGTCAAAGGTTCAATATGTTCAACTACATTCCCGGAGAAACCCAGGAGGCACAACTACAACGATTCACAACTCTCATTACCGAAATGAATATAGCATGGATCTTCTTAACTAAATCTGAGATAAAAAAAAGTTGTTGAATGCTCTTCAAAAGTCATGGGACATGAAGGTAGTTGTTATTAAGAAGACCAAGGTTTTGAATCGCATCACGCTTGCTGAAACAATGGCGATCATCTAAGCTTGTGATATTGATGATAAACAGCGAGAGATTAATCATGTGAATTCATACTCGACTGCAAATCTTGGAATTTCCTCCAACAACGCTCTTTCATTAATCATTCTGTCTTTAGGCCAAGCATTTGTTGTTCAACAACCTCATATCCAAACCATTATTGATGCGTCATCACTGCCTCACTCGCAAAGCCAGTTGCCTGTCACTCCTCAAGTTGCTCCCTCCTCAAATGTACCAGTTGTGGCCTCTTCCTCAAACACAAAGGAATGTGATGATAATCTTGCTTTTGCCATAGGACTAGTAAACTGCTATAATGCTCTTGTTGCTGGAGATCTTCTACCTCAGTTGTCATTTACTAATCTGGATCAGATTCATCCAGAAGATGTGGAAGATATGGGCATCACATGGCAGATAGCTATGTCAGTATTCAGAGCTAAGCAGTTTGCCAAGAAGACTTGGAAGAACAACTGGGCTATGAATGCTGATAAAACGGTAGGGTTCAAAAAAGGGAAGTTGCGTTGTTTCAACTGTCATGAGCTAGGACATTTTGCTCGTGAGTGCCCGAAGCTGGATAGAAGATTGAACAATGACATGACAATGGTTGCAGTGGGAAACAATCGGGGAAGTGCTCAGGTCAACAGTAAGAAGGCTATGGTTGCTCAGTCATTTGACTGGGAGAAGTGTTAAACATTTCAAGACCTGAGAATGCTCACCTGGGCCAAGTCAATGATGAAGCTCCTATGAAGAATGTTGCAGCTGATCCAGTAGAAAATATGATGCAGTTGCAGTTTGCACTGAAGGTATCTTCTACTTCCGAACCCAAGAAAAGTGAGGTAGGTTCACCTTATTGTTCTCAGGCATGTGTTGATTACGTTAAAGATTTTCGTGAGGAAATAGAATCATTACGTAGAGAAGTAGAGGACCTTAGATATGAGGGCTATCAACTTAGAAAAGGATAAAAACCCCAAAAGGCCCAGTTAGAGACAAAAATAAAGAACTTTAGAAAACTTCAGGAAGACTACAGTACTACAGTAACAAATGTGACAACTATGACTATATCAAGAGTCAAAATGTTGAGTTATTTACTGAGCTTGATACATTAAAAGGCAAATTTGAAACTGCAAATTTTGATTTTAAAAAATATGATGTATCAAGCGAGGTAGTTGCCAACATGATTGACCATTGCATGCAATTCAAACAAAACCAGAAAAAGGGTTTAACATACGATAAAGTGCCTCCTCCTTTCAATCACAATTATCAATATCACCCTATCACTGATGAGGAGATTGCCAACGAATCTTTCATGGTGTATGGAAAGCCAACTGGTTTTGTTTCAGGAGGAGTTATTAATGTTGAAAGTTCTAACGTTTCTACTTCCCCTGTAGATCAATCCTTAGATCAGTCAAAGCATGAAGATGAAGGATCTATTTCTGACAATAAAACTGAGTTTGAACCTGAAGTTTTAGTTTCAAATAAAGAATTTATTGTTTCTGATGTTAAAAATGACAATGTTTTTCATGATACTTCTGCATCTGCTGATACTAAATTAAACTTTTTTGAAGTGTTTGATGAATTGTTTGTTAATTTTGATGTTTGTAATGCTTCTGATGAAAACATACCAATTCCACAAGTTACACCATCTGATGCACCCTCACTTATCTCACAACCTGCTTCTTGTACATGTTCTTGTGGGAAAAGTAAGGATGTTAGGAAAGAAAATAAATCTGAGAAAAGCAGTACCAATTTTAATAATAAACATATTTGTTTTAATTGTGGTATTGGTGGACATATAGCTAGGAATTGTCCAAATAGGATTTTTGTACATTATATGTCACCAAGAAGAGAGAACGAATCTACAGGAAGGTCTTTAACTAGAAAGTCCTCCAGAAATCGTTCTCAGGATGATGATGGGAAGGATGATCGAAGTAGAAAAAGGGCAGTTTTTCAAAAGAACAAAAAGGTGTTTCATGACAACGTCACAAACAAGGTTTCGTCAGACGAAGCATATTGTAGGGATAGTTACGGAGGAATGTCGTCAGACCTTGGTACGTCGACAGTGGCTGCTCATAGCATATGACAGGAGACATCTCCCAACTGAGCGACATTCAATCCTTTAATGGGGGATATGTTTCCTTTGCGGGCGAAGAAAGTGGCAAGATCACTCAGAGAGGAACCATTACAAATGGAGTGCTAAGCTTTGAAAATGTCAACTTTGCTCCCGAGTTAAAACACAGCTTGTTGAGTGTTTCACAAATTTGTGACAAAGGATATTCTACTCATTTCACCAAAAAGAGTGTATGATTATCAAGCCAGGCATTGTCATCCTATAAGAGTGGATTCTTGTCAAATCAAAGCGGTATGGAAATGATTACATTATTGATATGAACATCAACATTCCTGAGCAAGTCACTTGCCTCTTTTCGAAGGTCTTAGAACAGAACGCAATGTTGTGGCACCGGAGACTCAGTCATGCTAACGCCAAGAATCTAAATTGTCTCGCGAAAAATGAGATGGTCTGTGGCTTACCTGTCATAGATTTAATAACTTTTGAGAAGTATGTGTCATGCGCCCAGGGTAAACCTCATAGAAAACCACAGCTGCCAAAACAGGTTAACTCAATCAGTTAGGTGCTCCAGTTATTACATATGGATTTATTTGGTCCAGTCAACATCCTCAGCATCAACAGAAAGTCGTATTGACTGGTTGTGATTGATGACTTCTCTCGTTTTACGTGGATTTTCTTCTTATCCAACAAAGTTGGGGTTGCTGATCTAATAAAGAAGTTCATATTGTTGATTGAGAACCAATCAAACAACTGGGTGAAGGCGCTTCACACTGATAATGGAACAGAATTCAAGAATGTTGTTCTTGATCATTTTTGCGCAGAAAAGGGAATTATATGTCAATACAGCTCTGCTCACACACCTCAACAAAATTGTGTTGCTGAGAGAAGAAATACAACATTGAAAGACGCTGCGAGGATGATGCTATGTGACTCCAAGTTACCTGTTTTCTTTTAGGCTGAAGCGATTAACACTGCTTGCTACGCTCAGAATCATGTTTTAATCAACAAAGCTCAAATGAAGACACCGTACGAAATTCTATATGGTCATAAGCCTTCTGTCAATTATTTCCGCATATTTGGCTACCTTTGCACCCTTCTTCACCTGGAATCCAACCCAAAGTTCAATGCCAAAACCGATGATTGTTATTTCGTAGGATATGTTGTACGCAATGCGTATAGAGTTTACAATAAGAAGACGAAGCAGATTGTAGAATCCTTCGACGTACGTTAGCTAGAGGAGAATGAAACAGATGCACGAGTGGCCCTAATTGGTTATTTGATTACACATCACTTTTCAAATGCATAAATGTGTCTTCAGATGGTTCATCTCGATCTTCCTCTAGTTCGAAGATTGTTTCTAAATACAAAGACGAAGAAGTTGTTTATAGACCTCCAACAGTATCCTCTTCACCATCTGAAGGGGAGTCCTCTACTTCACCTGAGGGGGAGTCATCTGCTTCACCTGAGGGGGAGTCATCTGTTCCACTTGGTAGTCCAAAATCTCCAGTTCAAAATGATACTCCTGATACTGATGCTACACCTCTTACTCCTATTGAAAGAGAGTTCATGTCTAGAGATGCTTCCGCTGTCACTTCAACTTTTATGGAACTACTCTTTCCTGAAGAAATTGCTAATGAGTTTGTAGCAGATTCATCTAATGTGGAACAATCAGCAAATGATGGAGATTTCAACATTCATAATCTTCTCGTTTCACTCAATGATATCAGCTAAGAGATACCTTCAATAATTCAACGCGATCATCCAATCGAAAACATCATTGGTCAGTTGGGCTATGGAGTTAGAACCAGAAGTCAGAGTGGATATGTTAATACATGTCTCTATTCTTTCTTTATCTCTCAAATAGAGCCTAAAAACATTGAAATGGCTTTGAAGGAGCCCAGCTGGGTAGATGCTATGCATGAAGAGCTGAATCAAATTGAGAAGCTCGATGTTTGGACATTGGTTGAGTTACCAAAGGGAAAAAAGTTCTTGACACATGTTGGGTCTATCGAAACAAGTAGGATGATTTTGACGTCATAGTGCACAATAAATCAAGATTGGTGGTTCTCGGGTTTCAACAAGTCAAGGGTCTTGATTACACTAAGGTTTATGCTCCAATGGTTCGCTTGGAGGCTATTCGTATCTTCCTTGCATATGCTTCCAACATAAACTTTACGGTCTACCAAATAGACATCAAGAAAGCCTTCTTGTATGGCGAGGTGAAGGAAGAAATCTACGTTGACCATCCCCCTTGGTTCGTTAACTCGAAGTTTCCTAATCATGTCTACAAGTTGGACAAGGCTCTGTATGAATTGCGTCAAGCTCCTCGAGCGTGGTATGCGACTCTCACAAAGCATTTGCTCGAGCATGGATACTCTCGTGGAACTATTGATCAAACTTTTTTCATAAAACATGTGGATAATGATCAGATTCTAGTACAGATCTACGTTGACAATACTATCGTTGGGTCTACCAGCCCACAGCTATGCAAAGAGTTTGAATGCGTTATGAAAAAGAGGTTTGAGATGAGTTCATTGGGTGAGATGACCATGTTTCTAGGGCTTCAGGTCAAACAAAATTCAACTGGAATCCTGCTCCATCAAGCTAAGTATGTGGAGCACATTCTTGAGAAGTTCGGGTTTTAAGACGCAAAACCTGCATCAATGCCGATGGTCGAAAGACCCCTGCTGACTCCAGATACTGATGGTGAATCCATAGATCAGACTCACTACAGATCGATGATTGTATCGTTGATGTATCTTATTACAAGTTGTCCAGACATCATGTTTGCAGTGTGTCAATGCGCACATTATCAAGCTAATCCTAAACTTTCACATTTTATTGCTGTCAAAAGAATCTTTCGGTATAACAAAGGAAGCCCAAAATTGGGCCTTTGGTACCCGAAAAATTCTGAATTTGATTTATATGCATTTGTTGACAGTAATTATGGAGGCTGTGAGCTTGACATGAAATGTACTTCAGGAGGGTGTCAATTCCTTTGAGACAAGCTAGTGTCGTGGCAGTGCAAGAAACAACACACTGTCTCAACCTCAACAGTGGAAGCGGAATACGTTGTTGCATCCGCTTGTTGCTCTCAAGTTATCTGGATCCAACATCAATTGTTAGATTACGGTTTGAATTATCCAGAAACCCCCATTTACTGTGATAATGAGGCTGCGATTAAAATTGCTAAAAATCTTGTCCAACATTCCAAAACCAAGCATATTGATATCAAAATTAATTTTATCAGAGATTGTTATGAGTGTTTGCTCATCTGGCTGGAACAGGTTCCCACTGCTAATAATGTGGCGGATCTGTTCACCAATCCCTTTAACAAAGCTCGATTCAATGTGCTTGTGGGATTTTTGAAAATGATTCATTTTGAGGATTAACTTTTTGTTTTAGGTTAGGATAGTTTGAATTTGCGCATTTTAGTGTTTTCATTCTCTCCTATTTTCAAATTTAAGGGGAGAAATAAACAAAAACCAAACAAAAAAATGAGAATTTCAAAAATCCAAAAACATTAAAAATCAGAAAATCAAAAATATGTTGCTAATAGTTTTGCTTGTAGGTGATGTTATGGGAAGTGATATTATCAAGTGATAACAGGCAATCTGAATCTGCGTAACGTACCAAAATTAAATTGTCTACGCTCTGTGTTTGATGCGCTGGTAGGCACGAAAGATTCTAAATGGACTTGACTAGGAAGAGTTGAACTTAAGAAATTCAAGGACTTGACAAATCTTGAACTAGTTAGATCCGTTTAGCCTGACAATACGATGTTTGGATAGGTTGAGCAGGAAGATATACATGAGAATCTACCGATCACATTAAAAGAACCCGTATCTAGAACTGTGGATTAACTTTTCCTCGATTTGCGGATTCTATCCTTAATTCCAGTATTGATGGGGTGAATGGGGAATTCTGATAAATTAGGTATGTAGAAGGTTATTTTCTTTCTTTCCATCTGTTAGTCATATGTTGCCTCCTCTGCGTGATCGAGAGATCCGACCTGGACTGTAACATATGCAACTCTATCCTTCTGCATCCTCTTTCTATGCAATTCTTTCTATATGTTAGCCATATATTGTCTCCTTTGCGTGACTTACAATCCGACCTAGTACACGGTATATGCATCATTGTTTTTCTCAATCCCTCTAAGACTTCAGTTAGTCATATGTTTCACCCTCTGCTTGATTGGAAGAGATCCGACCTGGATATAGCATATGCATTCTAAATTTATCTTCTCTCTCAATAATTGTCTGCTCACCCGACATAAGGAGTATTCTGGAAGTCCTTGATTACTGGAGCATATCAGGAAGCGGGAAACGTGTTCTAGTACAATTAAAATTGAACACTTACAAATTGTCTGTAGATCTCGCTACTCAATTTAGGTGGACAACAATATCCCTGGTCGTCGTCAGCTAAATAGTCTCTAGGAAATTTATCTAAGAACACAGGATCAAAAATGTCTTGTCTTTATTAGATTGTCCAAATTTAGCATAATTTTTCGTGTTTAAGTGGATCATAATACCAGCGATCGACCAGACATAAACATGAAGGTGAAGGTACTAACAAGTGGATTAATGTTGTCTAACAACTTTGATCCCTGTATCACAAAATTATATTCAGTATTTGTTGAGATAAGTTTAGTCTTCTTGTATTTTATTTTTTATTTTTATTTTTATTTTTTAGTTATTTTTTTATTTTTATAATTGTCAAAAAATTTAAATTTAAAATTTTTAGAAATTATTTTATTTTATTTTTATTTTTAGTTTATGTTATTTTTAATTTTTTAAATCCTCAAAAAGTTTTATTTTTTTTAAGATTTGGGATTTGGACTGTGCATTGGATTGTGTGGAAGATAGGTAAAATCGCACAGTGTATAAAAGGCGGGTTTAGAGCTGGAAACCCTTCCACTCCTCATTTCTTTCTTTTCGGCCGCAAACTCTCTCTCACTCTCTCTCATCTCGAAAAAAATTGTTTATTTTTGTGAAAATGTTCAGTTAATCTTGAAGGTATGTCAAAACGACCACGAATATGTGTTTACTTCATGAAATCGATAGGTTTTGGGGCTTCAATCGAAGAAAAACCATTTGTCGGAGCTTACGGCTGAAGCTTACGGCCACAGGTTTATGGCCGTAAACCCTAGGTTGACCGTAAACTCCAGTTTGGTCAAAATAATTTTTAGGGCCAAAATTAAATCGATTAAATAAGAAAACTTAAAACATTAATTGCTCAAATATCTTTTGTTTTCTTACTTGGCTCGTTTTAGTGCAGATCAAATTGCTAACTTGAAATTTGTGGACATGCATAACTTGGCTATCGTGCTGGTTGATCCTCCTGTAGCACATGGAGAATTCAGGTTAACGATCCACAGGCTAAGAGACTGCTGCTTGGATTGTGCTATCACCGTGAATCTCGTGGTTTATCAGAATATCATCAGGTAATTCTGGTAGACTACTAAAATGAAAAGAGATAATGATGGAGTAGTTACCGTTGATGCAGTTGTGAAAGGATGCAGGATTGTGATTACTGAACAATTTATCAGACAAACGTTGTTGATTGATGACCAACCTGATTTCCCTACTGAAATTGGGATTGAAGACGACCAGAAGGTACTTAAGAAGATGGGTTATGAATGCACTTTTCCTCCTACAGTGAAGAAGCTTCTGCCAATGTATTGGACATTTCTGGCTCATGTCTTTCTAAGCTGCATTTCTGGCAAGAGGTTTGGCACTGATGAGATCTCTCGAAGGAACACTGGAGCCATTGCATCTCTTGCTACAGGGATAGACTTCAAATTCTCTAGGTTTATCTTGAACGAGTTCGTGGTGAACATCAATGCAATAACCCGAGATACTTTCTTGATGTATCCAAGGTTCACCCAAATGTTTATTAACAATTAATTTCCTGATATGGTCAAGGAAGGTGAAACCCTAGATATAAAGTCACTAGGTCCTCACACTGTTAGGCTTATCAAGCAAAATCGCAATGATAAAATCATTTTCCAAGGATTGTATCTGCGTGTGAAGTTTGGAAAATTTGTTGAATTAAACGAAAGTTTTGAGTCTCATGGATCGTCTGATAAAATATCCTCTGAGCCTGCTTCTTTAGAAAAGGTGATTTCAGAAGATGAAGTGATCATGGTGTCAGAACATGACGAAGAAAGAGAAGATACAAAAGATCCCAATGAAACTGTGGCTGAGGAACATGATCTGACATCATTTCTAGTACAAATTGATTACAATGAAGGGTTTTCAAAGAGTGTGACTGAAACTGAGTTGTATGAAGATCTTGATCTTTCTGGCTTCGATAAGGATGAAATTCCGGTGAATTTTGGAAGCAATGAAGATTTCTTGTCAACTGAAAATCTCAACTCGCTACTTGAATATATCGATGATATTTCTCATCCAAGAATGGAGATACGGGACTCCAATGATATTCTTGAATCAACGCCTCCTACTACCAAACACGTGGTTGAAACAACAACTCCTATGGTAATAGTGTTAGGGATTCCTCCCCTTGACATTGTTTCTCCTACTACAGAACCACTTTAGAGTGATCATACAACAACCCAAACCTCTCAACCTCCTCTAAAAAGAAGAAGACGTGATCCCATACAGGGAATTCTTGATTCTGATATACTTCAAGACCTCTAAATTCCTCCAACCACCACTCCTATCATTATCTCATCAGAACCTATTAGTGAAGGTCCTAGCACCACGTATGAAGCTGGCGGATCTTCAATTCCTACAGGATTCTCTCATCCCCGGCCATATCTTGATGCTGCCTCCGTGAGGCTTGCCCTACATTTGGCTCAGGAACATGGTTTTGTGCCTTCTCCCAGAGCTAAAGTTATTTCTTTTAGAGAAGGTATCACAGGAGAAGACAATCCTTCTATTGTTGAGCTTCAAAACGAAATAAGTGCGCTTAATCAAAAGAACATTGAGCTTGACATTAAGGTGGCTGATCTTATGAGTGAAAATATCAAGCTCAAGACTCAAGTTTTTGATCTTGAAGAGGATAATACTTTAAAGGCTAAACAGATCTCTGATCTTCATCTCACTTTGGTCTCCTCACAGCTTGTTATTTTGACTTGAAAAAGAAACTGGAAGAAGAACTTGGTGACAAGTTTAAGTCCTTTGTTGATGAATCGAGTATGTTTCTTCCATCTCAAGCTCCTCCGGTTGTACCACCATCTGCTTAATCATCCCGCGTTGTGGATCGTTTTGAGGTGGAGCCTGTTCAAGCTCCAAATATCATCGCTCTTAAACGTGCTAGTCTAGTTGAATGTGCTGAGAAGGGACAACGTTTGTTTAAGAAGAGCTCGGATCTAAATGCTCCTGGGAATCAACGGAAAATCACTGTTACAGATCTCGAAGAAAAACGTTTTAGAGATACATATGGTGATAGGTCCAAAATAGTCTTTTGGGGATTTCACGACACGTTAAATATGTGGATTGTGATAAGGAAGAGTGGCAACACAAAACTTTACAAAGATTTTCATGACTTCCATTCCTGGACAGGGGTTGATCTTTAAAAGTTATATAAAGCTCCTTTTGCAAATCCTTCTCAAGATCCAAAGGCAACTCAATTCAGGCTCTTCTTGGAAGACCAGGTGAAGAAAGGCTTTCCGGAAATGAAGACTGCATATTTGGTTATCAAGCAATATCCTGATGTGATTGATCCCCAAGACTAGTCATCCACTTCAAGATGTGATGTGGCCTACTACTAGTCAGGTTAAGCAAATCCCGGTGCTTCAAAACTATCTAGACGGATCCTTAAGCTCCATGCTTTACTGGGTGTTTGAAAAAACTACAACCTCCGATGTCATCAAGATTAAATATGGATGCATTCGTCTATATGACTGGAGAGATCTGTTGCAGTTTGGGAAATAGGATATCTACCAACTGAGTCTTCATCAGATTAAAGTTGTCGAGGAAATTTTTGAGCAAGCTGCCAAAGAGTATACCTCTATGGTTGCTGATATTATCAACAAAAAAATGTGGAATGGAGAAATGGGGAAGTCAGACGTGTTGGTGGTCGACAAAGATTGAATCTAAGCTAGCGCCAAACCAAAGGGGACATTGAAGGGCTCAATTAATGGTTTAGTCTAGGCTTTCATTTGTAATAGTTCTTTTGAGTATTTTTGGTGTAATAGTAGGGTAAATTGGAGTTTTCGGCTTTGTGGTGAGTTTACGGTCGTAAACCATGTTTCCGGCCCATGTCTATTATAAATAGAGGTTATGTAGGTCATTATTGGTTGTTGATACCACAAAGTTCACAACTAAGTAAACAGGTTGTCCCAAACGTTTTTCAGCAATAAAAGCGTGTGTGAGCTTCTTTCAGTTCTGTTTCTACTACTATTCTTATTCTATTTGATTGTTCGATTGCTTGATCATTGGTAAAGATCCGTTTCAGGACCTTACAACATCGTGCGATGAAAGGTCAGTAGAGCACGACCCATCGGTCTGTTACAATAGATAAAGGAAAGTATTTATCCTAAGAAGAAGTAGGAGTCAATACTAAGGACTTATTTGGTAACTTGGAAGTTATGATTGAAAGTACAGCATAGTACGAAAAGCAGATGCAAGATTAAGCATCGTCTATAGTCAAGAAGCCCTAGATTTAAATACTCATTCGAGGAAACATGGAAGTTACGGTTATTACTTAGCATGAAGAGGTAACGTATGTAATCATTATCCAAGCCCTATTTTCGTTGATGATTTCGGGACGTAATCATCCTAAGGGGGAGATGATTGTAACGTCCGTAGATCCAGGCTAGTCAATTTAGAGACGTTAAGCATCAAAAATGACTTTTTGATAAAAGATTATTTAGAACTAATAATCATAACTAAGTTGTGGTATATGTTACAAGGATTTTGTACATATAAAGAACGTTGAAATCCGAGTTATAACGAAGAAGTTATGACCTGTCAAAGTTTCGCGACAGAACTAGCACGACACAGCGCGTCGTAAATAATGAATTTACGATAAAGTGTTTTTTAGCCTTAGTGATCTAAACGAAAGTTGTAGAGTTCATTAAATCGAGAGCGTGCATAAAAATAGCGCCCAAATCTGACTTCGTATGAGGAAGTTATGATTTTTCTAAGTTTCAGCTTAACAGTATGCAGCCCAAAACCCGAATTTGAGATCGAGTGATTTTTGGTCGAAACAATCTAAACGAGAATCGAAGATCCCGTTATTAGTAGTGCAATGGTGAACACACTGACGAAAACGGACGTCAGATGAACAAGTTATAAATTTATAACGGAGTTTTCCTGTCCCGACCTACTAAAAATAATATAATAAAAATAAATTCGAAATCAGCCTACAGAGTCTAAATGAAAGTTGTAAAGCTTAGTCTGAGCTACGCGTGGATATAAAGAATGTCGAAAACGGAGTTCATATGAGGAAGATGTGAATTTATGAATTGTTTAGATAATTAATATATATATATATATATATATATATATATATATATATATATATATATATATATATATATATATATATATACAAACGGATAATACCAAACCCGTGACTCATCCGACCCTATCCACCTGGTACGCCCAACGTACCTAGATGTACGCCTAGCGTACATGTCAACGAGCATTACGCCCAACGTAAATCGAAGTTTCAGCCCCTATAAATATAAATGGATGGCAGCCGAGTTTCTTTGCTCATTTCTTCCTTTCTCTCTCATTTTTGCATCGTTTTGCGTGCAAGAAATATTCCGAAGCCTCGGTATCATCCCCGAGACCTGAAGTAAGTCCCGAAGCCCCGAAGATCACGAGAAGAAAGATTCCCGAGCCGAAGCTCTGCCCGCGTGAAGCCCGGTTTTGGAGGAAAACATCCCGGTTACGTCGCAAAAGATTATTTTAAGAGATGAGGCGCTGTCTGATCATCGTCTTTTCAAGTGAGTGTGTAGTCACTTTCTTCTAACACATAAATATTAAGTATTTGTTATGAAATACGTGTTGTGTGTATATATTGTTGTTTAGTTTCAATGATTGTGGAATGGATGAATTATATAGGTTTTAATGACTTAACCGTATATGTATTTTGTATCTACAAATATGTTGGGTAGAACATGGGTAGATAAGATTGTTGGTATGTGATAAAAGATGAGTTGGATCATGAGATAAAAGGGTAAAGAGATAAACTTGTTATAGATCCGGGAGTATGGGTCAGATCAAGAGGCTAGTTTTAGATCCGAGATTATGGATTAGGAAATGAGGCAAATTTAAGATCCGGGAGTACGGATTATGTATTTTTGAACTATGTGTTCATTTGATAAGGTATCATGTGTATAGTCCCTTTTAGGAACGTGATTTTAATACGAGTATTGATTAAAGTATGAATATATATATATATATATATATATATATATATATATATATATATATATATATATATATATACATACACACACACACACACACACACATATATATATATATATGTGTGTGTGTGTGTGTGTGTGAATTATTTGCTATTGCTCAAAACGTATGTTATATATATAATTGATGATATACGACGTACGAACCAGTTATGGTCCAATGTGTGTATATATGATATTATTACTTAAAAAATTTGTGTTAAATCTACTCATAGTTAGCATTTCAAAAAATGGAGATAGTATCAAAAATTGATTATAGGCATTGTAGGCTTGCCTAGTGATGGGTTAGGACTTAAATAGGGATGTTTAGTTCCATTAAGTTTGGATATTGGGTAGCCTCTTATTAAGAGTACGTGAGTTGTGAGATCGATGATCGGTGAAGTACGTCCTACGTACAGAAGTACATTTTATGTACGAAGTCCATTTCCCAAGCTCTGTGTCTTAGGTGCTGCTTGTGCCAGGGTACTATTATGTTCTCGGGTACGAGTCCTACGCATACCAGAGTACTATAATGTACCAGAAGTACTATCTTGTACAAAGTCTTTTTGACACTATTGTGTGTCGGTTAAGGGAGTACTCTATTAGTATTTCCCCATACTTTCTATTTTGAGAGAGCTTTGGAGTCAGCGTTTCTTTTATGAAGTGATCGAACGAGCTTCATGTGTCAACGTTTTCTTTCACGAAGTACTTAAGGGAACTTTGTAGACTGCCTATTAAAGTGTATCGGTAAATAGACCACTACTAGGTATGTCTAGTGTTATATTGTTGGATAGGGTACGTCTGGGGGTGGAATACCTCATGATAGTCAGACCCCTGCTAAGCAAAGTTCGATGCTGGATAGGGAGAGTCCGGGGGTAAAATACCTCACGATAGTCGGACCACGCCTAGGCATTGTTATCTAGATAACTACCCATGACTTAATTATCTTGTTGTTCTTTCTTTTACGTATGATGGTTCGTGGTGAAACTTACTCCATTCCCCTCATTTGATGTCTTTATTGATCCTCGTTTGCTACCAGGGAATTTCCAAAGCAGCTTTGTCAGTTTGTGGTATATATCGAATCCTTAGGCTGGATCGTAAGATCTTTGTATAGGGTCAATATGTGGGGATCGACGGGATGGGGTATACTGCTTTATAAATATGATTTATATGTGTTTATAATATTAGTAGTTTTGCAGGATCAAGATATACTTTATTATCACATTGTTTGAACTAAGAGCTTTCGTACTTTGTGTTCCTTAGGTGATTGGGTTCACCAGAGATGTTCAAACTAAGTGTTCATTAGATATTTAAACTTAGTGTTCATCGAGGATATTTGAACTAAGTGTTCATTAATGTTTATGAACTAGGTGTTCATTGGGTAATATTGGAACTAAGTGTTCATTAGGTGTTCTTGAACTAGGTGTTCATTAATTATTGTGAACTGCATGTTCACCAGAGGTAATCTAAGAACCTTGACAGCACTAGACTTTGTGCCAATTCCTTAGATCAATCCTTAAGAATGAATGGATGAAGGATAGTTGATTCTTAGGGTAAATCTTTAAGTGATAAACGAAGCTAATGGGGGTGGGTAATTGGGTTGATTGTTTGATAACTGAATATAATAATTATATTATTGTGGGTTGAAAACCCTATATGCTCACCAGGCTCCTAAGCTTGACCCACTCACTTTTCTTTGTATTACAGGTTATGGCACGAGAGCATAATTTGGTTGACATGATGAGAGATAATGGATTATAGGCCAGTAGTTATAAATAACTGTTGTAAGGTCTAATCTGTTCTGTTTATGCTTTTGGTCTGTATCGGAACATGACATCCCGAGATTTTGTTATATAATGAATATACATTTCTTTAGGAAATGCTCTGATAAATTCTTATCATATTTTGTTTTGAGAACAAATTCCGCAACCGTTTTCATTAAACGATTACACTGATTTTAAAGCAAATCATAAACTAATCGGTCTTTTATGGTCGTGAAATTGGGGATGTCACAATCTTTCTGTTGCAATTCCCTATTTTGTAAAAGACTCACCAAGTCCCAATAGACTTGGGGTTCCTAAATCTGCTTAATTTTTGCAGGTTATCAATGACGAGCAGTTTGACGATAAATGGTATATTGACAGTGGCTACTCTCGTCACATGACAGGAAGGAGGGATGATCTTAGGGAGTTTCGATCCATTAAGGAAGGTGAATGTGTAAAATATGGAAACAACTCATATGGCACGATCAAAGGATATGGGATGATTACAAATGGAGAATTTTCTATTCGTAAAGTAGCTTACGTGGAAGGATTGCAGCATAATCTAATTAGCGTCTGTCAACTAGTTGTGGGAACTGGATTAAAGGTTTCGTTCGATGACGAGGGTGCAGAGATCATTGAGAAGAAAACTGAGAAAGTTCTGTTGAAATCCATGCGCAAAGGTGATATGTATCCTCTAAATCTCAACCTAATAAGAGGAAAGCCAACAGTATGCATGCTGACAAAGGCGAACTCAGATGAAAGTTGGTTATGGCACCGAAGACTCTCGCACCTGAACTTCAAAGATATTAATAAACTGGTGCTTGGGAATCACGTACATGGACTTCCTGTTCTCAAATTTGACAAGGAACATTTGTGTACAACATGCGAGATGGGCAAGCAAAGCCGAAAGATTCACCCATCTCGTATCAATACAAAAATCATCGAACCTCTTGACCTACTGCACATCAACCTATGTGGCCCTTCGACTATCGAAAGTATCGGTGGTAGTAAGTTTATACTTGTAATTGTAGATGATTTTTCATGCTTCACCTGGTTTTCTTTCTTAAATAGAAATCAAAGGCGACTCCCAAGCAGAAGGTTTTTATCAACCAAGTGGAATTGTAGCTGCGAAAGGTGGTAAGAAACATAAGAAGCGATAATGGTCTAGAGTTCAAAAATATAGACTTTGAAGAGTTTCTGGCTGAAAAGGGAGTAACTCACAACTTCTCTGCTCCCTACACTCCACAACTGAATGGGATCGTTGAAAGGTGAAACTGTTCATTGTGTGAAGCAGCCCAAACCATGTTGACCTTCGCTTCTCTTCCACTGTACTTCTGAGCGGATCCAATAGCTGCTTCATGTTACACTCAGAACCGATCCTTCCTCAACAAGCGATTTTCCATCACACCATACGAGATTTTAAATAATCGCAAGCCTAATGTGAACTTTTCCCACGTGTTCGATTCAAGATGCTTTATTTTCAACTCGAAAAAGAACCAAAAAAAGTTCGACGTAAAAGCTGACGAAGGGATCTTTCTTTGTCACTCACTTACTTCAAAGGCATATAGGGTTCTGAATAAAAGCTCAAAGAAGATTGAAGAAACCTAATATGTTACATTTGGCGATAATTACTTGAAGAAGATTTGAACACGAGAAAGTCCAACGGAGGAAATCTTTCAATAATCAGGTCAAGTCTTGGTTCCTATTTCCAAATTATTTGAAGAATACATGCTACTTTTTGATGAAACGGAAAAGGTAGTTCACTCGGAAGCAAAAGCAGTAGATATTAAAATCGACCACTTGAAGAAGATTATCAACGAAGTTGCTACAGATATGGAAAGCGAACCTCAAGTCGACAAACAGACACCAAGTGTACCTAATGAATCAAGTGAAAGTCCAGCTTCAACTGACCCTCCAACAGAAAGCTCTACATTCCAGGGAGAGGGTTCGTCTGCACCAAAAACAACTCAATTGCCTTTCCAGGGGGAGAATCGATCACAAACCTCAACCCATGAAAGTCCAATCGAGGGGGAGGATTTTGATCAAAATATGGGATACACTTCGCCATTTGAGGGGGAGAATGAAAATACAAATTACAAAGGCGATCAATCAGAACCTGAAGAAGAAATTAACGATGAACTGGATCCTGCCTACGACCCAAATTACCCTCCTCTCATAAAATGGACAATGGATCATCCTAAAACTCAAATCATTGGTGAATCATCTGAGGGAGTTCTCACACGCTCTCAACTGAAGGAGAAACAAGTTGCTTTATTCTCTCAAGTAGAATTCTGCATGTTTAATTCATTTGTCTCCAAAATTGAACCGAAAACAGTAAATGTTGCTCTTGATCACTCTGATTGGGTGCAAGCTATACAAGACGAACTCCATGAGTTTGAACGAAATCGTGTTTGAAGGTTGGTTCCTACACCAAAGGATGCATTTGTAGTCGGTTAAAAATGGGCTTTTAGAAATAAGTTAGATAAAGAAGGCAACGTAAATCGCAACAAAGCGAGGCTCATGGTGAAAGGATATTGTCAGGAAGAAGGAACGGATTATGAAGAGACCTTCACTCCTGTAGCAAGGTTGGAATCAGTGAGAATCTTTCTGGCATATGTTGCACATAAAAATGTCAAAGTTTTCCAAATGGATGTAAAATGGGCTTTCTTGAATGGAGAACTAGAAGAAACGGTATATGTTGAACAACCACCCGGATTTGTGAACGAGAAGTATCCTGATCACTGCTAGATATTGGATAAAGCAGTCTATGGTTTGAAGCAAGCCCCGAGAGCCTGTTATGAAACTCTAACTCGTTTTCTCAAAATGTCAAAATTTAAACAAGGTTCGGTTGACCCAACCTTCTTTTGCAAGAAAGAGGGTGAACACTTAATGATAGTTCAGATTTATGTCAATGACATCATCTTTAGCTCCACGAATCCTAGCTTAACAGCTGAATTTAAGAAGTTGATAGAGACCAAATTTGAGATGAGCGCAATGGGTCCGATTAATTTTTTCCTTGGATTGAATATAAGACAGGGACCAGAAGGCATCTTCATTAATAAGGAAGCTTACACGAAGACTCTATTGGCAAAGTTCGGAATGACGGGAGATTCCAAAGTAAAGGTTCCAATGGCATTTGGCACGAAGCTGACTCCATCTCTTGAGAAATCGACTATGGATATGACTCTCCATCGTCAAATGATAGGGTCGCTAATATGTCTAATGGCTAGTAGACCGGAGATAATATTTTCCCGTCTGTTATTGTGCCATGTTTCAAGCTAACCCAAGAGAACCTCATGTGGTTGCAGTGAAAAACATCTTTCGGTATTTGAAGCGAACCTCGTCTCTCGGTCTCTGGTATCCTGCTAAATCTGGTTTCTTTGTTTAAGCCTTTTCTGACGTTGATGTTGGTGGGTGTGGATTAGACCGAAAGAGCACAACTAGTGGGTGCCAGTTTCTCAATGGTAAACTAGTCAGCTGACAATCAAAGAAACAAACTTGTGTGTCTCTTTCCACAACCGAAGCTGAGTACATCACTGCAACATCCTGTACATCACAAGTCATATGGATACAAAGCCAACTTGGAGACTATGGCTTAAGAATGAAGAAGATTCCCCTCTACTGTGACTCTAAAAGTGCGATTCGAATTTGTCACAATCCACGCAACATTCCAAGACTAAACAAACTGCACTAAGATATCATTTCATTAAGGACCATGTTAAAGATGGTAATGTTGAAGTTCACTTCGTTCGGTCCTCATATCAACTGGCTGACATATTCACTAAGGCCCTACCTGAAGCAAGCTTTAGTAAAATTCTACAAGGCTTGGGAATGATGGAAGCTGAGTCGGTACCGAAACCCCTTCTGTTTCACTAAAAATTGGAGAAGCGAAATAGAGCCAACGCTCGGTCTATTTTGGATCTGGAATTTTCGGGGACCGAAATGAACCAAACGCTTGGCCCATTTTGCTTCATCTTTATGAAGTTTGGTTTCGATTGTATGTTTTGTATATTTTGTCTATCTTTTAGTTTATTTTCTGTTTTTATTATTTTTTTCAGAAATTCCAAAAACTCCAAAAATATTTTATTTTCTGTTCATATTCTTTTTTTGAAAAATTCAAAACTTCAAAAATATTTTCTTTTGTGTTTCATTTCATTTTTTTTTTTTTGAGTTTGACGATCACAGATGCTATCTCAATTCCAATTGGAGTCGGGGCATGTATAATACTCTTATCTTTGTACTAGTTAAGTGTCCCTAGAAGCATGTTGTTGTATGTAGACCGAAGCCTCCTAGACTCTGAATGAGGCCTTAATGATTCGATCGACACCTATCGTTTCTTCCCAATTAGGCTGTTAAATTCACTCAAGTCACGAGCTACCTTACTCTTCTCACAGTGAGTTAGGAGTTTTCTGCTTTGTTATTCTTAATTAACAGAGGTACTTTCGGCTCTTTAACCACCTCATTTTTCTCCATCACATTTCACTCCACAATAGTAACCCTTGAGACTCTCAACAATTACCACTAAGGTTTATGGTTAGACGACATCTGTGTTGATGATCTTAGATACGTTCAACACATGCTAAGTGAGACCCAAAATGCAACACCTTATGTGAATTGATGGTGAACACCAAAATGTTCAAGCTATTACTTATTACCTCGAAGAAATCTATTTTTACTTTTGAGTGGTCTTTATGAAATTGTCTAAAACTAAGACGTTTCTTCCCATAAGATCCAATTTCATTTTTGTTTTTGAGACTTCTCATAATCACCTAGTCAATATATATTTTACCAAACCTACTTGTTCAACAGACGACATCGGTCTCACAAGTACTTCATATTACTTTCGGTCTTATTTTATGTATCGAAGTTCGGTTGAAGATAAACCACCCACTAAAGCCTATACTTGAAAAGATTCCTTTCAATGTTTCTTAACAAACATTTGATCGTAATTCACGAGAAACCACACAGACACTTCTCAGTCTCTCTTGACTTTGAAGGAAGAGATTCGTGCCCGTGATCATTCGTTTCATGTCTTCAAAGACATCACTTATATCCCACACACATCTTACTTTATTTCTTTTCTTTAGCACACTCTTGCACAAAGATCTTTATGGTTTTCCAAACTCTTGTTTGTGGTACTAATGACACCTTTTAGATTTGTGCTTTCGGTTCTAACAGATATGGTAGTTCACTTTCTTATGGAGGAGTGAAGGTTGCTTAACATGAAGAGAACGGATGAGTCTCGTTTGTAGCTGCTTGTACTTGACTTTGAGGCATTTTAAAAATTGAAGAGACGGTAATTGGATAAGAATTCCACATGACTCATAGGATAAGAATTTGTATTGGGCGCATGAATTTGAAACGATTCCTAAACCCACACCTACTAACGTATACCTTGGGAAACCAAGCTGTCAAATCGCGCTTTTTCAGGCGCCGTTTCAGAGATCGTATCATCATCACAGTGAATACTTTCTCTCTCTTGGGAACGGTATAAAAGGGGGTTCTCACACCTACCTCCTTACCTTCTGCAATCTCCTTCTCGAATATAATAGGCAACTTAAAACTGTTCATCTTCTTCTTCACTACGACAATGGCGGAATCATCCTCTCTTCAAGATCAAACAGCTTTATCATCTTTGCTTGCGATAAAACTTAATCAGAATCTGGTCATTCAACTGAATCCTTTTCTTTATGATTCGTACATGCTTCATATTGCAGAGTGTCTCAAGTATTCTCCATTGGTGATTGCTCTCACACAAGTCGAATCAGTTCCCATGTCCCTTCTATCACAGGTCTATTCCATTGCTTCCTATGACAAACTCAAGGAATGAATCTTCTTCGACATCTTTAATTACAAGACATCTGCATCTAAAGCGCGCTTCTATTCACTACTAGGGCTTGCTACAGATGCTTCTGTCATCTCACCAGATTTCATCACAACAACTCTGTTGTTTTCGATGTTCTATGACATGGGATACACAGACGTTCTTACTATGGTGATGAAATTCAAGAAGTCATGTTTACCACCTGAATGAAATGGTCTGTTCACACTTATCTACAAGGGGTTAGCAGAAAGGGTTGCAGGGTCGGATGGGGCGAGTAAAGGTTTCATGACCATTCTTTATGGTCTCTACAATGGAAATCCATTTGGATTATGGTTCATTAATCTGGTCACAACTGGTGCAGAGCCTCAACTCCTCATCCAAACATTCTGAGATTTCATGCGGTCGTTTCTGGACATTAGTCCCTCGCAGAGCCATTGAGACTTTTCAGATTCCTGTCATGGCGGGTGCTATGCTTTCTTCTGTTGCTACTTTTCAAATGACCAAAATTATTTTTTATGACTCTACAAAGTTCATGTACATCGGTTCTATTCCTGAATCGATGAGTCGATGTGTCTCTAGTGAAAGTAAAGTCATGGCCGATTACAGGAAATTGAAACCTTTGGGTCTATGCCAACTCACTCCTGAGACGCAGAGTGCTTTGGAGGTTGCTGAAAAACCTGCCAAGAGGGGGAAGAAACTGGAGTCTAAGAAAGTCGAGACCGAAGGTCCCTCATCTCCTAAAAATCATAAGGCTGATAAAGTTGCACCTTCGGCTCCTAAAAAGAAAAAGATCAAGAAGATGGCAAAGAGACCGAAGGTACGACGCCTACCACTTCCAATGAAGAGGAGCAATCAGCCGAGGAAGAAGAGGAGGTTCAACATGAAGGCTCACCAAGAGGAAACACTCCTCCCCGATCTCCAACTCCTAAGGTACAGATTGATGTTCCTACTCCTCCTCCTTATCCAAAACAAACCACAATACCAATCTTGGTTTCTCCCATTCCACCACCTGTCACTTCTCAACCTACTACTACTGCTCCACTACCACCTCCAATCTTTTCTCAAGCTACAACAACCACAACAACTGGACCTTTGGTGAGTGTCAACGTATCTGATACGGGGACACATACCATTGGCATTAAAACCCCTATTACCACCAAACCTTTCTCACCATCTCCTTTAACAGACTCTGAGCCTACTCTGGGAGGTGAAAACTTTTATTTTGACTCCACTTATTATAGTCCTTATCGGCTTCCAAGTGAAGATGATGATGATGATGCTCCGGTGGCAAAACACCATTTGAAGAGTCTTAATGATAAGCTTGATAAATTACTTGCTTCTCCGTCAACTTATTCTGATGTGGTTTTCAAATCTTTTCTCGACACAACTCTTCAATAGTACACAACTTCAATTAAAAAATCAAGAAAAGTTGTGGATGCATCCACATCCTCCTGCAAGAAAGCAACAACTGAAGTGACAGATCTCATTCATGATTCGAGAATTTTCTTAGACTCGGTCAAAGGCTATGCTGATTCCAATGCCGCCAATGTCAATGCTTCTATTGATTCCCTCTCTAAGTCACTTCAAGAGGAGAAAATGAAATTTGACTCTGTTCGTTCTGAACTCAAAGTAGATCACAATTCTCTTCTTACATTTGTTGATACTCGCCTTGATAAGCTTTTGGCTGAACTAGCTACAGAAAACAAGATAATTGATGCACCAGCTCATAAAACAACAACGCTTGAAGTGCAATCTGCTCAACTTGATCAAGCGAAGAAGGAAATTCACTCACTCAAGACTGAGCAGGCAGTTCTTAAAAGTAGTGTTGGGGATGTTCTCTCGATTCTCAGTAATCTTGTTAATGCTCATGATCATGTTCTCACCCTTACTATCCAGAATCACATGACTGCTAAACTTCATCCTGCTATTCAGATTTTGAGTTAGATTCAGGGTGTTACGGAGCCCGAGGTCACTCCACTACAAGGGGGAGAAGCTGCTAAAAATCCTCCAATTCCACCCAAAGTCATTATCCAAATCGAACCGAAGGTTAATGTAGCTTCGGGTTCTGGTAGACAGGAAAAACTAAAGGGTGTTGTGGAAGATAGTGATGATGATGAAGAAGAAACAATTGTTGAGGCTTTAAAGAGGAAGAAAAGGGATAAAGATATTGATGAAAGTTTGAGAATAGCCAGAGAGGAAGAAGAGAAAGAGTGAAAGCAGAAAGAAGATCAAGATGCTCTGATTTGCAAGCAGGCTCTCTTTCCCACTTGGACCCGGGAAAGATTAATCAAAGAAGCGATTGAATCTCCCAGCACTCACTCACTGGAACCTGTTGCCTCGTTTGATTGTGAAAACATGAGAGATTCTCAATTTGACATGCTCATCACCTGTAGGGAATTCGTGTTCCATTGTTTTAATCCAACGGTTGAAGTCCCTTCTCCTCACCCACAAGTTGATCAAGATCTAATCGATTATTATCTTGAATTTTTCTCAACCACAATACTTGACATGGAGTGCTCAGAAAATAACCTCTGTCATGGTATTGAAACCGACCGTTGCTGGGAAATTTATCAATGTGAAGTTCAGGGTGACCCAAGGTTCTAATAACTCGGTTCATATGATTACGTTAGCTGATCTTCCAAATCTTAATCCACACGATTGGATTCTGTTGTTCAACATTTTTCTTACTAATCAAGAGCAGTATGAGTCGATCCTTGATCACATTAAAAGAATGTTGGCTTCCTACATCCATGAAGTTGCTAAGATGGATCAGGAGGATGCAAATGGTTTGAGAAAGAAACTGACTGTGAAGCCCATTGGGAACCGAGTGATCTTAATAAAATGAATATGGGCAAGATCGATCCAGCACATCATACTGTTATGTTCACAAGAGGCGAAGGTGAAAAATTCCTTTTCGCTCTAGTTAACAAACATCTGTTCTCCACTTCCTTCTTGGAGCACGTACTTGATATAATTCACATGTGTAAACAGAACAGTGATTTAGATAAGAAAATTTTCTCTGACATGCTTCAGTGGTATATATCTTTTCATCACACTCTTTTGGCCATTATACCGAAGGTGTTCAAGACAGTGAAGAAGTCTGCACTTTCTCAACCGAACTAATCTCCCGCGTCTATTGACGCAAAGGAGGAGATTGTTGGTTCTAGAGTGTTGCGTCATATAGGCTTAATGTTAACATTTTAACTACCCAGTTTGGGCATGTCCACCGTGGTTTAAGCATTAGGGTTTGCTTATATATTATGCATGCATGTATAGCTTTCAGGTTAACGTTCTCATTAATAGCTTTTGCATTGTAACCCTAAGCACACATGTATAGTTGAACTTCTTCATCAAGCTCTTCTGAGATGTGAGATATTAATCATTCGACATCTTTTGATCCATTCTTGTGTTCTTTGATTGCTTTATTCTTGTTTATCTGTTTAGAATCTATGGATCTAATAGCGTGATAATCTCATCAAATCCTTTTCCCTCTTAATTCCCTAGGCATCTGGAAAAACAGAACACGTGAATATTATAACATATGCACTCGATCCTATACCCAAAGCATATGGGATACGATTCATAATGTCTTACATAAAGACATGATACTTGACTAGTATTTTGCTATAATATTTCCATATATAAAATTTCCAATGTTGAAATATTTCAACATGGTATTCATATATATCCATGACTAAGTTTGATTAATACTTCAATCTAAACTTTTAGATTCTAAATAAAGTATAAGTATCATCTCCCTTACTATAGCGAAACAACTTTTCAACCTTTGCAACTTTGCAAATTAGAACTTTGTTTCCTATAAATAGTATAGCTAACTCGCAACACTTACCATAATAATTATGCTCCCACTAGCATAACAATTATTTTGTTACTAGCATAAAATTTATGCTCCCACTAGCTTTGAGATGTATCCAAAATCATCTGGACTTCTAGAAATCAATACTTATTGACTTTCTTACCACAGTTAAGATATCTGATACGAGATGCTTTGATAAGCCTTTATCTAAGCTCATACACCTTTTATTAGAAAGCTCATGTGTGTCTAAACTATTTCAGAACTTAAACAGTAAGTACCGAATGTTCAAACTATTTTCCATTTCTCACAATTCGAACTATGTAGAGGGATGTCGTAATCATAATCGAATTTGAGAACGCAATTAACACAACTAATATCTGCTTAAAATCTACTTAGTGAAAGCGTTTCCTCCCAATCATTTTCATGAAATGGAGAGAAATCTTATGACACTTAGATTTTATGGTGTATGTGTTCCTATCCATGTAAATCTTTCATTTCTAACGATTACCATAAGATAAGGTCTCTGACAAACTCAACCTCATATGGATTGAACTTGTTCAATCTTAGTTTCTTACCACTTGGCAGCACAAGAGCTTATCACGTCTTCCAAGTTGTTAAGCAAATCACCCTTACAGATCAATGAACTTTCACTAATCAAGGTGTTTTGCCTTATGCAATCAATTGAGAGCTCACAGAACTCATATGCATAGTCAAATTTAATTGGAATGCACACAAAAACAAGAATATGTCAAAACGTTGGGTTACAAACCTCAAGTCGTGTTCTAGTGATAAGCAATAGGTTTATTCTTTATTCGTTCTTGAAACTTTTCAAGTTCTTTAAGACTCCCACTGGCCTCTTGACATATAAGATTCTCTTCTCAAGAAACTTTTCTTGAAAAACAAATATTCAAGAGTTAGTGCGGATTCTTATCAAGAATGACACTTAATACAATTGGTCTTAGTTGGTCTTTATCTTCACAAAAACATCACAACTACCAATTTGAAATATGCAAGAGTAAGAAAACATTTCTCTACTCCACATTTCATGATGTGTTATAAACCTTTTTAAGATATGTCACTCAATGTACAATCTTGGAGTATGACTCTAACACTTGATTTTGGAACGAAGTATGATTCACCTTTTTTATTTAACCATTTGAACAATTCCCGATTCCTCTTCTTAGCCATACAAATGCACTAAGATTTCCTTAGAGGATCAATTGTGATATGTTTTCATAATCATTAATATGATCAAAAAATACGATACTAAAGTACTCTCATTTCCTTTCAGATTGGAGAAACTTTTATCTTGCTGGCTAATTGATTCTTCTTATTCATTTTTCTATACATTGAACATTTTCCGATGATTCATAATTACACTTAATCTTGTAAGTATAACCATATTTACTAACTGTTAGTAAATCATGATGAATAGTCTTATTGTTTTTTTGTGGTGGACTTGAACCAGTACACAACCAAGTGTACTCGATCCCCTAGTCCTTCACTTGACTCACATATACATGTGAATAATGAATTAGTCTTAGTTTCCCAAAGATGAAGGTTCTCATTCATCATACAATACAAGTTGCATGATTCCAAGTTTCTGTCCAATTGAAACTTGGGTGATGAGAATCTTTCCTTAATTGGTAAATTTAGACACTGTCACAGATGAAAGAATCAAATCCATATAGAAACATACAAACATCAATTTTCACAAATTCCATTGCTAGGAAATAAAATAAGATAAAATCAAAAAAATTATTTATTTATAAAATTACGGAAAATCGTGTCCTTACAATGCAATTACAAATGAAAACTATGTTACTACATATTTCTAACTCCTAAGTAGCAGCTCAAAAATCCGATCATCAAATCATGCGATCGAAATCTATCTCTTCGCGACTAGATTCAACTTACTCTTCCTTTATGCTTCCTTTCTTTTCTTCAATTCTACAAAACATCAAAATGTAATCACATCATGTATTAAAAATATTCAATTAGGAACTTAATAGAGTTAGATAGTGGACTTACTTGAAGCAGAGTCAAACATTTTGACTTTACCATCCTTGTGGTCCTTCAGGTAGATATGATAGCTTTGCAACCAATGCCCCTTCTCTTGGAAGTAGAAGCAAACATACTCTTTTGGAATGGCACACAGAATAATCTCAGACTTAGCCTTTCTCCTTACCATTTGGTCAAATGGTTTGACCATGGCCAATCCATTTCCATTAGGAAGAGAAGACTTTTCTGGACTTCCAATGTTTCCATTGTCAATGTCCATGGAAGTTTGGGAAGCAGATCTTTCAGTCAAATTTGCTTGACCAATGCCCCAAATCATTGCTAATTCAACAACAATTAGCAAATATGTAAGACTAATAAGGGTCACATCGTGATCTGTCATATAGTAGTCTTTAACAAACTGACCATACGAATCGGAAAGTGACTGAAGAACCAAGTCAACGGCCATCTTCTTTGGAAAAACAACACCTAACATTCCCAACATGTCAATGCGTGACTTTATCTCTAAGACATGTGCACACACAGACCTTCCATCTTGGTGTTTGCTTGCCAATAGGGTTTGAGTGACCTTGAACTTTTCAATTCGATGAGCATGTGGCTTAGGGAGAACTATTGGAGGAGGTGGAGGAAATGAAGTATGATTTCCATTTCCACGATCCAATTGTGGGACATCATCTTCGTAAGGATAGCTTTTTACATAAGATTTGGGAAGACCATAGTTGTCAGATCTAGACATCTACAAGGGAGAAATTCAAGTAAATTGATTTAAGTCCTTAATATAACACCCAAAATGAAGTATTAAGGCTAGGACCTAACACAATATTTCACAATACGGAACAGGGATGCCGTAATCCAAATGTAAAATATTTGAAGGTAGGTAAATGATGATTTACCAATTTCCACCATGAAAAATGAAAATGAACATTAGGTTTTAAATGAATTGAAATTCCTAGATTATTTTAGATTCATTGAACTTGTCAATGACATGTTTAATCTCGATTATGCCCTTCAAGTTTGTGACTGGGATACTCATGATCACAAACAATGTATGAATAACCATGCAAATGTGCTTGGTACTCTCGATGTCATTTATCACCTAATCAATGTGTCTATTAACTATACACGCTTCATTGATTTATGAAAAACATCGATCTACACTTTACCACCCTTGTTAGTCCAAGTTAGTGTGCTAGTTAACAACACACGCTCCACTAACGACTTGGCAATGTGCAAAGTGCAATTTCATTGATTAGCACCAAATTCACATTTTCCTAAAGTAACTAAGATTTGGAAATTTATAAAAGTATTTAGTTACTTTATTTCATTGTACTTTTAATGGAAGTTTGTGTCCTATCCTACCCGTTCGGCTAACGACCCTCCACCAGTCAAGGAAGCGGTGGGTGAGAGTGGACACCCATTCAACTACCATTTTATAGGTAGTTTCCTTATATCCCCTTATAGATTGGTTTCGTGAATGAGGCCTACTAACGGTAAGACCGACTTTTTAATTATACATATATATAATATATTAAACTTTTAATTTTATATATTATAATGGTGTATTTTAAACTTTTAAAATACTTGATGGTTTAATCTATTAATAAATTATACTCTTAATTTAATTAAACTTAAACCATATGATTATGGATTTAATAATACTCTTTTAATTAAACATTTAATTAACTATTAATAAAGTCCATACGAGTTAATTTGAACTATTCAACAAAAACATAAAGGTTCCAAATACCAAATTCAAAATTAAAACCATTTAATTCATTTTTTAAGTTATGAGCCCAAGAGTTTTAGAATACAATGTTTCATAAAACAGACATTTTCAAATTCCAAACTTGAGGGAAAGTTTTATAACTCTTAAAAACTTTTTGATTCCATAAGTTATGGAGTTAATGTTTTTTATGAATATGACTTTTCATGTTCCATAACTTGAGGACAAGAAACTCTTCAAAATCTTTTGAGTTCCAAATTTGATGACAAATTTTTGTAACTCCTTAAAAAATTTTGAGTTCCAAATCTTGATGACAAGTTTTGTAACTCCTTAAAACATTTAGATCAAATTTTAAACTTATAAAATAACCATTTTATCTTTTACTAAGTTGATCATAATACAGCTCTTGTAGCAAGATAATTTCAAATCAAGTTACACAAATAATTAGTTTATCATATAATCTAGTAATTATTTTATAATTTGACAAATTATCTTTTAATTGGATGAGGATAATCACTACCATATTAGAAAAAATAGATTTTATGATAGAAAACAGTTTGTGGTAATGATCCTAATCCAATTTTGGCCAAAAAAACCAAAAACTACCAACAGATGATCCAACTCGTCAAGTCTGATAATGGACTCGTCGAGTTCATCACTGATGAACATGGACTCGTCGAGTCCTTCTGTCAGAACGCAAATTTTCAACTTTTTTCAGCTTTGAACAAATAACCAATGCATCTATATAACAGAATACTACCCATGGCTCTGATATCACTATTGGGTTTTCTGTATTATGACACTCCTATGGTGCACATACAACCCTAAATGCTTTGGATCTATGTTTTCTCTAGTTATACATGCAACAAAAGTATACAAATCATGGAACCTATAACTAGCATACAATTTTATATTTGAGCCATAAAACTAGTAAGAAGATTACCTCTTTGTTGTAGCTTGTTGTATTTGGCCTTTAAGAGCTTAGTGTCTCAAATGTTGCACCTCTAATGGAATCACAAGACACCATGAACACTTGTGTCCGTGACAAGTGGTATCAAAGACAAACGACGAAGGGACATGCAATATGATTGTGCATATCCGTGGGGTCCGTAGAAGTATGGACTTGTTGGTGGGTTGCTGCGAAGTCAAGAGTAATACACCGATGAATACTCTACCACCTTGAAGGAAGTAATGGGGGTGGCCACATGCCGAGGATTCCGACTTCGAAGTATAACGATTGGGAACAAGTGTAGTGGTACACGATAAGACTTAGTATCAGAAGAAATTCCATTTCGAAAGGACAAAAAGTTCCTCTTTCATCACACGAGGACGTGCGACAATTTGTGGTGGGAGAGTGTCATGGGCTGATATCTCATGACCGTGTTGACCTAGAAGACAAAGACCATGCCACTGGAATAGCTTGCCATTGGGTTCAAAAGGAGGCATCCTAGCCCAAGGGACGTTATTATGCTAGTCGTTGCTATCTGGCCGAGTCGTTGAAGTGTGTGACAATGAAGGGGGTCGTAGCGTTCTAGAGATACAACTGGTCGGGGGCTAGTGCCAATTCCCCGATGAGCCCATGGTAGGGAGAAACCAGTTGGCGTGTGTAACATGGGAGGGTTGTTATCGGGGTTTTATGGGGGACCTCGGTACACTGCATGGACAAGGAGTAATGCCGAACTTGCATCCGTGACAAAACGCTCAATTTACCCCAAACTATAGGGACCATTCGGGTAACTTACTCTAAACAAAAAATTATACCGGAAAAAGAAAAGCAAAATCATCAATTACAAATACAAACCAAATTAAAAACAAAATCTAAAAACAAAGTCATATTAAAACCCTAAACCAAACATAAATCGATCTCTAAAGATGAAAGTCACCACTTTCTCATGTCCTATGACTCCGTTAAAACAAAAAACAAAATCGGGTGAAATTGATTTTTGGGGTAAAGAGGATCTAGAGCGAGAAATGGAAGTTTTCATCTTCAAAAATCGATTCATGGTGGATACGGTGCAGATCGACATCGATGATCAGAGTGTAACGGTGATGGAGGGGATGGTATAGATTGACGACTTCGAACCGAATGCAATAGTGGTGGATGGGAGGGTGCGTGTCAATGGAGGTGGTTGTCCGGTTATACAGGGAAACATTGTTTTGGTTATTGTGGTGGCTACCGCCAAGGTTATGTTGGTGGCTGTCATGGTGTTTGAAGGAGTTAGGGTTTCGTAATAAGATGAGAGAAAGGGGGAGATTGTGAGAGAAAAAGAGGGGGTATTAGAGGAATCATTATGAGTGTAAAAACGATTGAAGAGAGGAAGAAGAGGGATGTCACAACGACTAGTGGAAGAATAAGGGGTTGTGGTGGGTCCATATAGTTTTTTATTTAAAATTCTTTTCTAATAAGATTATAATAAAAAATCAAATAAGAAATGGTATAAATGTCGTTTTATGTCTTGTAGGGACCAATCCTGAAACAAAAACGAACCACAAGGATGATCCGAGTTAATAATTCTTTATAGGAACCAAACACATTGACTACCTAAAATAATAGAGATCATTAGTGTAATTTTCTCTTCCAAATGTAATATTTGCACTTTTATTCTCTCATGTGTGTGTGTGTGTGTATATATATATATATATATATATATATATATATATATATATATATATATATATATAATGAATATATAAATAGTAAATTTGAAAGTTTTTTTTGGCAACTTTGCTCTTCATTCTTTAGTTATTTTGACACTTTTGGTCATTGCAATCAATATTTTAACACTTTTAGGAACCTTTTAATATTTAAAGTTTGACCATAAAACTTTATCGGTTTGACTACTTTGATCCATTTTTTAAAAAATTATTAATTCCTACACCTTTAATTCTTTAGTCATTTTGATACTTCTGGTCCTTGCAGTCAAAACTTTTATATTTTTTCATAAAAACATGAGAAAACGGTCCGGGGCAAAGCCCGGACTTTTCATCATTCCACTTTCTACGTCTGTCATATTTATCGGTTCGGAAACAACATTGAAAACTTCTGACCCCCGCGTAGCCGGGTAACCTTTCTAGTAAATTATTATTTTTGTTTTTTTATCCATTACTCCCTTTAGTTTCCCGTAATTTCCATACTTTTTTTTTCTGAATTGTGCTCTAATAATTAGAGATCAATAACTTTCATTGTTACTTTTAGCAGCAGATTATAACATCTTGAGGCTATTTACGAACGATTAAATTTGATTTTCCAATTTAGTAACGACCGAGAAATGATTGTTATTTGGCAACACTCAAGAAATTCCATTTCTAATTTCCATTGGAGCTAGGATAATTTATTAGTTATGACAATTAGGTGTAAGACCCGTGTGTATTACACGGGTTTATTAAAAATAAAAATTTAATATCAATATTTAAACATTAAATTTAATATCAATATCAATTTTAGAGCTCTCATTAATTATGTCATTTATTACATTATAAATCTATCATTTCTTTTTCAAGGAAGCATTTATTTCTCTCAATTGTAACCGAAATAAGTTATGATATGTGAACAAATCAGAAAATTCCATGTGGAAATAAATAAATTCTAAAAATCTATTAAAATGTCATGTGTCCAAATTAATGAGGACATGACATGTGACAGAAAATGGATTTTATTTATTTGGAACAACAAAATTTATCTATATTTCACATATAACAAAAACAAAACGTCCAAACAACATCTTCTTACATACTATTTAAACATTAGTTTTTATTCAATTTCTAGAATTATTTTCACCAATAAATGAATAATCATAATACATTATCGATGTCAATAATTATGATTTGAGACAAATACCAGTTTTCTGGCAGCTAGCCATTAGTTTAGAGTTTCTTGCAGATTTTTTTTCCTGTTTTTTTGCATATAAGGCATAAGTGTAGTTTCCTCGAACCTTCTCTTGATTTGCTAGTTCTCATTTTGGACCACAATCACATTCTAGTTCGGTTATATTGCGAAATAACGTAAATGTTCCATATGTTTTATAAAAAGCCACAGGTATAATCTTTAGGGTTATTTATTTATTTATTTATTTTTATTTTTTTTATGAAAATGGTTCTTATGATTTTAATTTCATGTATCATGGCCCTACCCATATAAATAACTTTACTACTTTAGTACCTTGTTAGTTTATTTTAGACGTCATTTTTATATACTTAACCTAATGTTAATTCAAAGGCTCCCCTAAATCCTATACACCACCTTAGACCATCTCTAAGTCATTTTTAGACTTAGCATGAAAACATAATAAAAATGATACAAATAATATTTCATCTTCACTCATATTCAATTTTTTTGCGGAAAAAAATATATTTATATTATGTTCATCTTCTAATATTTGTATGAATTGTCCAAAAGACTCTTTCTTTAATTAGTTTTTAACAAATAATTATTCTATCTTTTAATGCAATAATGTTATAACTTATGTTATCACAAAGTTGTAAAGAAACAAATTATTCGTTTATAATTAATTTGAACTAATTAGGATTCTATTAATGCAAAAACTGTTAAAAAAAAGTCACATTTATAGTATGCTTCTAAATACACGTTATAAATGTATTTATAGAAATATTGAACATATATATATATATATATATATATATATATATATATATATATATATATATATATATATATATATATATATATATATATATATATATATATATATATATATATGGTTAAGTTTAAATGAAAACACTATTTAATGTGAGAACGTGAGAACACTACTTTATGTTACTATTCTACTATTAATTTTGTATATACAACGATATGATATTATTCATCAACAAATATACGAACAATCACACATTAATATTCACATTAAAATTTTGTATGTACAACTTTATGATATTATTCATCACCGAATATATAAACAATCACATATTTAACATTCACATTAGAATTTACTAAATTACTACACATATATATATATATATAAAATTTATAGTAGAATAGCAATATAAAATTGAATATATTCATATTATAATTACTACAATAATATACATATTAAATTCATAATAGAATAGTAACATAAAGTAGTGTTCTCACGTTTTCACAATAAATAGTGTTTTCATTTGGACATATATAATGCAATAATGTTATAACTTATGTTATCACAAAGTTGTAAAGAAACAAATTATTCGTTTATAATTAATTTGAACTAATTAGGATTCTATTAATGTAAAAACTGTTAAAAAAAGTCACATTTATAGTATGCTTCTAAATACACGTTATAAATGTATTTATAGAAATATTGAACATACATTATATATATATATATATATATATATATATATATATATATATATATATATATATAGGGTTAGGTTAATGGGAGACAACCTAATTTTGTGAGATCGTGAGACGCATTTTTTTATTTTTTTATTTTTTATATTTTTTTTAGTTAATTCAAGTTGCGAAAATAAAATTTAAAAAAAGAATTTTTGGATTTTTCCATTTATTTTGCATTTTAAAATTACTTTTTAAAGTATGTACAATATAATATTCTATTAGAATATTTCAAGTGTTTTTCAAAATAACTAGATTTTTTTTAGTTAATTCAAGTTCCGAAAATAATATTTAAAAAAAGAAATTTTCGATTTTTTCATTTATTTGCATTTTAAAATTATTTTTTAGAATATATACAGTGTAATATTCTATTAGAATATTTCACGTAATTAAAAAAAAAAACGGGATTTTTTTTTATATTTTTTTAGTTAATTCAAGTTCCAAAAATAATATTTTAAAAAAGAATTTTTAAATTTTTCCATATATTATGCATTTTAAAATTATTTTTTAGAATATGTACAATATAATATTCTATTAGAATATTTCACATATTTTTTTTTTAAAAAAAAACAGGATTTTTTTTATTTATTTTTTATTGTTTTTAGTTAATTCATGTTTCAAAAATAATATTTAAAATAAGATTTTTTTTGGATTTTTCCATTTATTTTGCATTTTAAAATTATTTTTAGATTTGATCTCACGATCTCACAAAATTAGAATGATCTCAAATAAATCTGAACATATATATATATATATATATATATATATATATATATAAATGAGTAAATTTCTCATAAATGATTAAGTAACACATTTTGTGGATAGACTTAGTTGTGTTTTTTTTTTTTTTTTTTTTTTTTTTCAAAACGATAATACCACCAAAAAAATTATTGGAATCAACTATCTTCATACATACTCATGTCGACTTCTTTCGACGGTATTTCTCTTGCAACTTCAATTAGTATATCAAGATCAAATTCATCTTTGATTATCGTGTTAGTTAAAATAATACATGTAGTTTTTTGTATGAAATATCTATATTGTAAGATATATCTCAATCTGATGATTTTTTTTTTATATAAAATATATTATTGTGTTTTAATTTTTTTAAATGTATTTAAACTTTTATATGAATTTAATATATACAAAAAAAATATAATTTATAATTAATTAACATCATATAATAATATATAACACAATATTGCAAATATTTATTATTAAAATTTAATTATATCCAGTAGATAAAAATAAACTAAAATTAAATAAACATAAAATGATAAAAACCAAAACTTACAACTAAAATTTCCATACCATTTTGGTGTTAACATAATAAGTTATAAAATAAATTAAAAGGGCATTTAAGTCATTGATAAAAATTGCATAAATGGTCATTCTGAAATTGTTATTTTGGTCCACAAATTTAGATTACCATCAAAAGTTCAAAATTTTCAGAATTTGGTTCAATTTACTACGATTTCGTCCTTATTTATTTCTTTTTCAATTTTATTATTAATTTTATTAATTTTTTATTAAAATAAATAAAAAGCAAATTGAAAACTAATTTCTCTCTCGGTCCAATCATCATCCTCCTTTCACTCAAACTTTTTCCTGGAAATTAAAACACACAAGCACATAAACACTTCACAAAAACCTACACATACCTTTAAAACCTCAACATTTTCAAAGAGATCAAATGAAATCTATTAACAGATGAGCTTCGATTCCTTTTTACAGATGAAGGTGAATAACAAAGATGGATCTTATGGTTTCAACTTGTGTTCCATTTTCCCCACAAGAATCCTCCTTATCTCTCTTTATTTCTGTATCGCACACACATACCCACCTTCTCATACCCAGTGTTCTTCCACCCCAAATTTCATCACCTTCCAACTGCTTTCAAAATGATCAGATTCATCGATTCCTAAATGTGCTTCATATATTTTATTAAAAAATCATCAGCTTACTGAACGAGAAAAAAAAGACAGGTTTAACACCAAACCAAAAATCAAACACGAATTGATCTTTAGATTCAAAACAGAAGAAGAAAACCATGTGAATTGTGATTCATCGATTCCATAAATCAAAATTCATGTATCGATCCAGGAGGTGTAACCCGATAAAGAAAATGAGACTCACCAGATCAGAGAAGGAGCAGTAGCCGGTACCGTGGATCGGAGGTCTGAAGCGGAGATCGGAGATCGGCGAAGGGGCGCCGATATGGAGATGGTTTCCTGAGAAGTAAGAGGGGGGGGGGGGGGGGTAAACTGAAAATCTGAAAATAAAAAAATAAAAAAAATCATATTAACAAGGGTAAATGCATCATTTTGAATAAAAAAAAGGGATAATGACTTGATAGGGTAACGAACTTTCGAATTTTTTCACATTTAGTCACTAAACTTTTTTTCGTTATCTATTTGCCATTGAACTATTGAAACTGTTCACATTTTACCCTTATGACCGGCTGTTACCGGTCATAAGGGTAAAATGTGAACAGTTTTAATAGTTTAGTGACAAATAGATAACGAAAAAAAGTTTAGTGACTAAATATGAACAAAATCGAAAGCTCGTTTCCCTCTAAAAAGTTCAATGACTAAATGTGAACAAACTTGCTCTTGTATTATGTTTTAGCAAATTATTTAATTTTGTTAAATTGTAGCAACATTTGTTTATGAAATTAAAAAAAAAAAAAAAAAAAAAAAAAAAAAAAAAAAACCCTGAAAATATATTTAAAAAAAAAAACAAAAAACCGAAACCGAAATAAAAAACCAATGGTTTGATATTTTCCAAAATAAAAAATCAAAATTTCCAATCTGATTTTGGTTTTACAAAAAAATGAACCATTCTCACTAATGTGAATTATGACCATTGGTTTGACATATAGAATTTGTGACATCTCATGAAGACGTAATTACAACATCGTCTGAACTCATAATTCATAGTAAGGGGTTAGAGTATCATCGCATGAATATGTAGTTACAACATCGCATGAACTCGTAATTCATCACCTACATGTTATGGGCATGCTGGTGTTTCCACTGGGTTGTCTAGAGTAGTCTGTGGTCGCCATCTATACTCTGGTAGATAACTACATCGCCACATTGCCGGTTAAGGTTATGATATCTCCTTTCATCGTACATCACCTATTCATCATCATCTATTTACCTAATTATCATCACATTTCTATCATCACCTATCTCTCGTCATTTTATTTCACCACACACCAACTATTTCATTTACCCATGTTTCATCCACAACATATTTGTAGATATAAAATAAATATACCATTTAAATCTTTTAAAACATGTATAAAATTGTTCATCCAACATAGACAACAAGTATTCAAATAATATGCACACATAGCGTGTAATTTATATAAAATACTTCATATCTATGTGTAAGATAGAAGTAACTATATATACCATAAAAATCCCATAAATGCTTCCTAATTTCAAACCCCAAGGTTTACTCTACTAAAGCATCATATTCTTGGCTCTCTGGACCTAGAAGGGTCCAGATTCCTAACTTCAAACCCCAAGGTTTACTCTACTAAAGCTTCATATTCTCGGCTCTCTGGACCTAGAAGGGTCCAAATCTATAACACAAACTAGCAAGAGGGGTTTGAGGCATTCAAAACCCCAAAGATGAAGCGGTTTAAGCCCTAACCCCAAATGGAATCTACACAATAGGGAAGGAAAGGGGTTCGTTTTTGTACCTCAGAATGAAGCTCCTTGCTTGAATAACTCAGAACAATAACCTTTCTTGGTCCCTCTTGCTGGAATTCTTCTCCTCTCTTGCAAAATCACACCAAAAAAGCTCAAGATAGCTCTTCCTCTCACTCTACACACTCAAGCTCGTTAGGGTTCTCACTTATGTGAAAGGTAGTCACAATTGAAGGCCATAAGTGCCTTTAAATATGGTTCGGGCCCAAAGATTTAGGATTTTTGCCAACAGCGCGGACTCGTCGAGTCGCCTCACTGACTAGTCGAGTCCATTCATTAATCTGAGTCATCAGTCGCGACCTTACTCGACGAGTTGAGGCGTCAACTCGTCGAGTCTCTCTTCTTTACTCAAAAGAAAAATACTTAAATTATAATACCTGGAAATCCGGATGTTACATTTTGTTTTTTTTTTTATTTCATAGATTTCTTCATCAACAAATGTTGCTACAATTAAACAAAAATAAATAATTTGCAAAAACATAATATAATAGGAAGTTTGTTCACATTTAGTCATTGAACTTTTTAAAGGGAAACGAACTTTCGATTTTGTTCACATGTAGTCACTAAACTTTTTTTCGTTATCTATTCGCCACTAAACTATTGAAACTGTTCACATTTTACCCTTATGACCGGTAACAGCCGGTCATAAGGGTAAAATATGAACAGTTTCAATAGTTCAATGACAAATAGATAACGAAAAAAACTTTAGTGATTAAATGTGAACAAAATCGAAAGTTCGTTACCCTTTCAAGTCATTATCCCTAAAAAAAATAATAAACTGGATCGAAAACACTACAAAATATAACATTTTTGGACTAAAAAATTTGAGCATACCACCATTTAGTCAAAGTCGTTATAAATTGACCAAAGACCAATACACAAGAAATTAAAATGATAAATAAAATATTCATAGAAGATAGTTAAGGACTAAATCTGCGGGTTTTTATAAAATAGAAGGACGATTTGTATAATTTTGTTGTACTATATATAGGGCTGTAAATGAACTGAACGTTCGGCGAACCGTTCGTGAACTGTTCGACGGGAAGTTCGTTTATATTCGTTTATTTAATAAATGAACGAATATGAACAAAAATTATCGTTCGTTTAGTTAAATGAACGAACATGAACAATGGTCTCGTTCGTTCATTTATGTTCGTAAACGTTCGTTTATGATGTTCATTTACGTTCGTTTAAGTTTATTTATATTAATCTGTATTAAGTTATTTTTTATTATATTGCTATATTATATGTTCGTTTATGTTCATATATGTTCAATTGTTTTTTTTTTTTTTTTTTTTTTTTTTTTTATCTATGTTCGTTTAGCATGTTCACGAACATAAATGAACGAACATGAACAAAGTAATTTGTTAAACGAACGAGCATAAACAAGAAAATCTCGTTCGTTTATCCGTTCGTGTTCGTTTGTTGTCGGTTAACTTAAACGAACGAACATTAACAAGATCTTGTTCGTGTTCGTTTGGTTCGTTTACAGCTCTAACTATATATATGTGTAACTTCTGTGCCTATAATATATTTTTTTTGTTTCTTTATAGTCTTAGCGTACAAAAAACCATCTAAGACGGGCTTCGAGGAAACTTCGTGACTTCGTGTAGGATTTGGCAGTTTTATTAGTACTTAAAACCAGTCACGTGCGAAGTGTTTTTCCTTTTTCTTATAATCATGAATCTTATTATAAAATAATTGCTTAACAAATGTTGGGATATCTTTCTATTCATTTTAAAAACATTTATTTCATAAAAAATTTCAGTCGGGGCAAGAGAGTATTTCATAATGGTTGCAGACCAACAATATTTTAAACTAAATTTGGATCAAAGCCATTATTTTTAGACCAGTTTTCATGTCCACGTTTATAGTAATTATCTCCAAAATAAAATATTTTGTCATTGTATGTAATTATTGTGTGGTGGAAGTTGCTCACACTACCCCCATTGTAGAATTGCCACTTCTCATCGTCCATTGGTCATTTGGCCAACAAGGTTCGAGGAGCCAGAAGCAAGAAGTCCCATCGCCAAGGTGTACAATTGGGACACTGAAGAGACTACAAGAATCTATGCCATATAAACTAGTTACATAGATTGGGTTGCTCTATTGGATATAGATAACCATATTAGTTAACCTAAAGTACAACCCGAAACACAAAAAACCATAGTCAAATGAAACACATTGATATACTTTGCATCTAAGGCTGAAGAGAGTGGTAGTATTTGATAGCATGTGCTAAAACATTGTCACGTCATATTTTTTTTGAACACTATGCATAATATTATGATATGGAGTGGTGATGTGTTTAAAAAGTATTTATTTTTTTCTTTAATCAAATAAATGTTTATTTAAATATTTAAATAACATAAACTCTAAAATAAAATACAAGTTGCTAAGCAGGAAGTACAAGTATATAAAATAAAGTTGGAATAATCACAATGTCAGATTGGACTACCTTTCTTCCTCAACATTTTCTCTTTCTTCTCGTCAAGGTTATAGCGCACCAGATTTAGCAAATGAGCTTGGCGACTTGTTAGGGTGTTGTAGCGAGGTCACTCCCTTAAGCTTAAGATATGCATCGACCTGAATCCTTTGAATTCTTAATATTTTTGTTTCTAATATATATGTATGTAAGTTCGAGATGATTTTTTTCTTTAATCCTGAAATATGTTTTTCTTTATACTTTCTGATGCCGTCTCAGATTTTTTTTATGTATAAATCAGTTTAAGAAATGAAGAATGTTCATACGGTTTAATAAACCATTGTTGCTCCTTCCTAAAGTTATTTTTAAGGACAATAATTGACAATCTGTTATAGATATTTTAGGTTTTTTCATAACTACTTATTTAGGTGATATAGATGGTTTTTTGCTAGGATGTCTAAATGTTGTTTTAAAACTATTAAAATTGGCATGTAAACAATTTTTTTACTCAAGCATGAGTTCTTTAAAAGTTTTTATCATTTACAAAATTGATATTTCACATTTAAGTTAAAAAAATTATTAATCATCACACAATAGGCTCACCTATTTTAAATACGGTGTATAAGATATATAAAAGAGACTATTGATATCCTAATGGTATCATTTTTTTTTAAACGCTACATGCCTACCACTAAACACTGGTCATATTCGAATAGAACTACCGAAATAGGTTGACTAAATAATAATTTCTTTGAATGTGTTTATATATTAATGTTGAATGTGTTGGGTTTTATTAGCATCAATGCACTTAATCATGACATCGGAAACAATCAAAATTACCTAAGTGTACATGTACACTAAGATGTAGATTTTACTAGCTATAGCAATGAACTTTCAAAATGAATTAAAAGAAAAATACTAAGCTCTTGCTTTTTCGATTGAGACCTTGTGAATGCTAGAATTTTCAATGGATGAAAGACCCAAAATAAAATCTCTTTATTGTAGTCAAACCCAAACACCAAAAGCTGGCAAGGAAAAACCTTTGAAGGTTTAATTGAAAATCACTAACCCTAGGAAAGAGGTTATGATTTTCAACTTCTATAAGAGAGGGAGATAGGTGAACGAAATTTTAGAGGGAATCTACAGCTTAGGTTTGACCCCTAGCAATCGATTTATAGACATTAGATAAAATCCTTAAGAGGTTCAAACTCTTTAGGATAATCCTCATCCGATTCAAAACTTGTCTTATCCCTATCCAGGACTTTTCAAAAGCTTCCACTCCTACTCTAAAGGAGCTTCTGGAATATTCAAGTTAATCTCTATGAATTACTTAATATTCAAGCTCTTTAATTAATTAAAATTATATAATTAATTTTCAAAATAATTTCTAATTAATTTATTAATTACTTAATAAATTAATAACCTATTTTTTTCATTTCCTTATTGCTATTTAGGTTATAAGGCTAACCCAAAAGAACCATGATATTATTAGAAATATTTCCAAAATAGCTAATGACCTTGGACATTATTTCCAACAATCTCCCACTTCAAAAACTCGTTAACTTTTTAAAGATATAATATTTCACTAACAATCAGCAGAGAGTAGTCATCTAATGTAATTGCCAAACGTTGATCTAAATCAAAATTTAGTCGAACGTAGTTGTACTTTTGGAGTATGTGTCTTGAATTACTGGATGACTTTTCTAGGTTACAAAACAATGCACTTACGGAAATTCACATTAACACTTATGAGTACATGCAACCTAAGAGAGTCTATGACATTTTCACTATTATAGCAACATACTTTATGAAAAAAAAACTTATAGCCTAATAATCGAAAATATTATATTAGAATACATACCTTTAACATTATAAAATATGTCAAACTCCTTTGATCTTCAAAGTCCATGGAAAGCAAGCGCCAATAATGTGAACGCCTATAATGGTTCACACCCAAAACCCTAGAACACTTGAAATCGACAAGGGGAGAGAGGAGACAACGATAAAATTCAAATTTCATCATTCCATGAAGGCTATGAAGGAAATTTGCAAGACCAAGGGGTCCTACTTATAGTTTAGATAACTTGAAGATGAATCCAGATTTTAATAATTAAATATTAGATTTAATCCTCAATTCAAATCATTTTCATATCAGTTACCAGGATAATTTTAGAAACCCTAGAAGCTCCTTTAAAATGTCCCCGCTGTGGGAGGTTCTAGATTTTTTCCTTTTGTTTAACTATTGAATAATTACAATTCACCATTTGCACCTTTAATTAATTCTAATTAATCCTGAATTAATTTCAGATTAATTCTGATAAATAATTAATTACTTCAAAGTATTTCTAATTAATTTATTAATGAAATAATATATTAACAAATCATTTTATCTCCCCCCTAAAGTCATTACTATCTATTTCTAACTTTTGAGTGCAATCCAAAAATGACTTTACTTTTATTCCATAAAGTTATATAAATTTAGTTAAGACCTAAGACACCTTAATCTAATAGTCTCCCACTTGGATAAGTTGTCAACTACAATTACAATTATAGACTTTGAATAACTAGCAAATAGTTAATTCCATAGTCACTACCAAAATCTAATTAATAGATGTTGGCCCATAGATAAATGATAAGTTATTACTTCATTCTACAAGATATCGTATGGACATGAGACATGGATAGAAATCAATCTCATAGCCCAAGATTATGTTTATCGATTTCTGATTTATGATGACTGTATTCATACTACTATTTTAACACATCAATTTAGTTTAGGCTAGGCTTAAAAAATGAATGTCAACATCAAATCACCGATGGGCCTGAATATATCGCTTTTCTTGTTAAGATAAAAGGAACAAATAAACTTTGACTATATAATCACACCTTTTACTTATCAAGTCATACATGGAAGTACACTTTATGACATCTAGTTACGGATCTGTTCATGCAAACCAAGGTACAACAAACTTACAAACTATGCTTATATATCTCCGTTTGAAGAATAGAAGCCATTATAGTCTTAGAATTACTTATGATTGAATCCATAAAGTAACCTCTAAGCGTGTGTGTAATCAATACTTAAAAAACCTATTTTACAAGGAATCGTGAATATTACAACAATCCCTATGCAATGTCCGATCACCATAGATAATCTATAAATATTTTATGACAGTCTTAAAAATACGTACTCCCAAAAGTATGACTGACTGTGGCATTTCGAATAAATTAATATTCAGGAAGTAACACGAAAAATGAAACAGAATAATAAATTAATTGTTCTATGGTAGCATACACTTGGAATACAAATAATTACACATTATTTAAAACTTCACAAAAATCAAGGTAAAACCTTCATATTTATAACCCAACCAAAAACCATAATTACTTACAAAAATTATTCTCAAAAGAAAAAAGCACAAATCAGAGTATCTCTAGAATCCAATCACATAAAACCAGAAGGATGTGCACGATCACACCTTCGCTTTCCCACGATCATATGAAGTACCTGAAACATTAAACTTAAACCATAAGCCAACACTTAGTGAGTTCCCCCAAAGTACCACACACAAACAAAATAGATAACATTATGCATAAACGAGCCTTCAACATGACTAGACCATCGTAGAGGGCCTACAACCTATCTCGACCACTCTCTGGGCCTCTAGCCCGACTGGACCGCCTCACAAGCCTTCAGTTTATCCGGACCACCGTGGGTGTCTTGGCCTTTAGCTCAAAGCATGACCGCCTCAACACAACAAATAATAATATGTCGACATATACAATGAACAATGAATAACCAACAACACATGTAATCATACAGATCTTGTAACATCCCAAAAATCATGACCACAAATTTCTTTTTGAAACATTAATAAAACCATAGGTATCCATTCATACCAACCATAATTAAATATAGATATATCAAATTAGAGTATCGTTTCAAAAACATGTTCTTATTATCAGAGTAAAAACATCCCATGCTAAAAATTCTTGGTGTGTGTGCCATGCAGTCATCTTGAGCTCTTCTCTCCACTACTGGAAGTACCTGAAACCAAAACCGAAAACTGTCAGCATGAAGCTTAGTGAGTTCCCTAATCTACCACATACCATACGCATAATCACATACAACAAACATTAGGCCTAGCCTGCTACATCGGGCCCCGCCTGGAATCGGACAAGTCCGGCATCAGGCCCCACCTGGCATCGAGCCTCACTCGGTATACATATCTGTTTCTACTAGGCCACACCTATCTCTGGGCGCCGCCCGTTACACATATATAACAATAACATATAAGCATGCTAATACATAACAAGCAATCACTATACTATAACTACAAGTCTTAATGCCCCGCCTATCTTGGGGCCTGCCCCTACTCTGGTACTAATGAGATATGGAACCTCATCCACACTCAGCAAGTGATGAGATACGGGCCCCGCCCACACTTATCTCCCTACCAAGAACATACAAGTATTACAAAGACAACAAGTATAACTAGACATACACTACTACCTTGGGTACCACCCGACATCGGACTGAAATCCGAAGCATATAAACTGCAGCGGGCTAACCCCGACATCGGATCTAAATCCAGTCTACACTAACATACACACAAACGGGCCGACATTGTTGCCTTAGACCCGTTCCTACAGGAGAAAACTCACCTCACAAAGATGAATGCAAAATCCTACTAATAACCCCTCGCTGCTAGCTGGCAGATCCTCGACTGTTAATCTCTTGACTTCCCGAGCTATTAATGCCAAAGATATCAATTTATTCCAAAACAATAATCCACCTTAGGATAAAATGACCATTTTATCGCTAACCCAACTTGGTCCAACTAAGGCTCATGATCATAATATGAAAAGTCCCAACACTAGATGCGCTTCCCAAAGTCACCAATGGCCTAATTTGCTAAATTGATCCCAATCCCTCTAATGGGCCTTACCCTAAGCCTAAACATATTCTTGGCCCACCTCATCTGACTTCTACTAGCCCACTAAGGTCCAAGGTCCAAAGCATGGCCCAATCTACGACCTAAAATCATGAAGCCCAAACTGACAGAGTATGTGGGGCGTACATTCACGTACACTAAGCGTACTAGCCAATGGTGTGTACGCTAGGCGTACCTGCATGTACGCTCAACGTACTCCCCTTGTTACGTCACTTTCCCATTAAGTGCTTAATACTCTACTCCATAGGCTACAAACATAGATCCAAGTCCTTTTCACGTCTTGATCCATAAATTCACTGACTTGGTGACTTAACTTGGCCCAAACAAGCCCAAACTCCCAAAAATGATATTCCTCATCAATAAAGGGTCTAGATCTCATGCATGAACCCAATGGCACGGCCAACCTCTTCCCACCAATCCCGTGCTTTGTCCTTTAGAAGACAGGAGGCAAGTAGGACCTTGTCCCCCTCGTGGGCCGGCTCGTACGAAAAGCGTTGGCGACATCAGCCAACCACCTGCTGCTAGCAATGGGGTCCCTAGCCCCATGATAATCCGGAGCTCCACAAGCTCTGAACTCTCGGAATGTCTGCGAATGCGCTCCCATCATGGTCATCATCTCAGTGCAGAAGGCCCCCAGCCTCTCATCCAAGATCTCCAGTATGCCCTCCTTGACCGTACCAAAGATCATAGGAGTATGGGCTAGAATGCTACGCGTAACCTCAGTTATCACAAACTCCCTCATCCGCTCCTCGAGCTGCTTAGTACCTGAACCCGAGCCTGATCCCTCTCCGGTGCCTGAACCGCCCACCAGTCTCTCACGCAACGTCACCATGCTGAAAACATGCCAAAACAATCATCATAATACACATCACTATCCAGGGATCACACACGCACTACAAGTTACCTGGTTTTATCTCGACCCTTCTTGAATCGAATATAGATCCTCTCCTTTTAGTAGTATGGGCTCTTAATACCTTCGATATCTATCTGTACTTTCCTTAAGAATTGCCTCAACTAGGGATGAAAGTGGGTCCAAACCCGGACCGGATGGACTCAGAACCAGAAAACCCGGAACCGGTTAATGGGATTTTGAAGAACCGGAAACCGGACCGGTATGTAGGAATCGATTCCGGTTCGGTTCCGGGTACAGTACCGGGTAAAGTGGGTCTAGAACCGAAAAACCCAGAAACATCAAAGTGGGTAGCTTGGCACTAGATAAAATCGGTTTAGAACCGGAAACCCGAAAAAACCGGAATTTTTTGGTAATCACTTAGTACTTATTGGGTTGAACTTTGAAATTTTGCATATTGATATCCCGACTTTGGGGGACTGTAGCTCATTGAATATGAAACCAAAATTAACAAAATTATAGTCTAAAATTATGTCCATACTCTAAAATACACTCTGGAAAAAAACGCATGTCAATCCGAATTTAAATGAATGAGATATGAATGTGTTAACATTTTCACAAAATACAAAGTACAAAAACAAATAGCTAAAAAGTTGAAAATTTTCAGTTTTGATATCCCGACTTCGGAGGACTGTAAATCATTAAATATTAAATAAAAAATGAAAACGTTATAGTCTAAACTCATGTAAAAACTTTAAACTACAATTTGGAAAAAAACCACATGTCAATCTGACTTCAAACGAATTAGATATGCATGTTTTAAAACTTTCACCGAATACAAAAAACTAAAAAACTAAAAACTTTCAGCTTTAATATCTCGACTTTGGGGGACTATAAGTCAATGAATATAAAACTAAAAATGGCAAATGTATAGTCTAAATCACGTACACACTCTAAACTACATGTTGGAAAAAACCGCATGTCAATCGGAGTTGAAACAAATGAGATATGCATCTTTTAAATGTTTCATAAAAATCGGTTTCGGCCTTAAAATTGGTTCCGGTTCCAAACACTGGTTTCAGATTTTAGACCAGCTTTACCCGGACCCGATGGACCCAAAATCGGATTACCCGGAACCCGGATAACGCCAATTTTTAAACCCGGAACCGGAACCGGTTTTATATATTCCGGTTCTAACGGTTCCGATTCCGATTCCGGTCCGGTTTTCCGGTTCTAAGTCTCATCCCTAGCATCGACTACACCAAGTCCCTTTCACTGCCACTAACACGAATCCTAGCACTACTCTCATCCTAGGCTTTCCCTAGGGTATCCTCTAACTCATTCCGTCCTTAGCTGCTGAAGGACTTCCCAGTAATGTCAACTAGCTACCTCATGAATATAGCCACATACAACAGAGATCAAATAATCCTTTGAGTTAAAGACTCATCCCTAGAATGGTTGGACTCAAACAAGAGCTGTGCAATAGGGTCAAATCTTGTCACTCTGAGATTATCCAACCCGTACCACATGTGACTTAGCATATTCACTTAATATCTAGCTCGCATTACTGAAAGTCCCACTAGCACAAAGAAAGTAGCATTCAGACAAATGGGAAAAACTAACCACATAACCCAATCAACTGTTCTATCCCATACTCAGGAATCTGTACTAGCATACAATTCATAAAGCTCAATAAACGCATACAACAGGCATACAAGGCATCCTTCCTAAATCCTTAGCGCTAAACTAGCATGTTGATCACATAATCATATCATAACATCAACTTTTATGGGTAATTTAGGACAACTTACTTAAGCTCGGCTGATTGCATGCACCACACCATTTTATCTTTTCAAAACTCTTTTCCTTTTCTCATAACACATTTATATAAAAATGATTTTCTTTTGAAAATTTTCATACCATGCACTCAGTTTGAGTTCAATCACACCCAAGTAGGGATGAAAGTGGGTCCAAACTCGGACCGGATGGTCCCGGACCCGAAAAACCCGGAAACCGGACCGATATGTAGGAACCGGTTACGGGTACGGTACCGGGTAAAGTGGGTCTAGAACCGGAAAACCCGGAAACATCAAAATGGGTAGCTTGGAACCGGATAAAGTGGGTTTAGAACCGGAAACCCGAAAAACCGAAATTTTATGTTAATTACTTAGTACTTAGTGAGTTGAACTTTGAAAATTTTCATATTGATATCCCGACTTTGGGGGACTATAACTCATTGAATATGAAACCAAAATTAACAAAATTATAGTCTAAAATCATGTACATACTCTAAAATACACTCTGGAAAAAAATGCATGTCAATCCGACTTTAAATGAATGAGATATGCATGTGTTAACATTTTCAGAAAATACAAAGTACAAAAAAATAGCTAAAAAGTTGAAAACTTTCAGTTTTGATATCCCGACTTCGGAGGACTGTAAATCATTAAATATTAAATCAAAAATGAAAAAATTATAGTCTAAACTCATGTAAAACTTTAAACTACAATTTGGAAAAAACCACATGTCAATCCGACTTCAAACGAATTAGATATGCATGTTTTAAAACTTTCACCGAATACAAAAAAACTAAAAAACTAAAAACTTCCAGCTTTGATATCTCGACTTTGGGGGACTATAAGTCAATGAATATAAAACTAAAAATGGCAAATGTATAGTCTAAAATCCTGTACACACTCTAAACTACATGTTGGAAAAAACCTCATGTCAATCGGAGTTGAAACAAAAGAGATATGCATCTTTTAAATGTTTCACAAAAACCGGTTTCGGCCCTAAAAGTGGTTCCGGTTCCAAACACCGGTTTCGGTTTTTCGATCGGGTTTACCCGGACCCAAACCCGGATTACCCGGAACCCGGATAAAGCCAATTTTTAAAACCGGAAGCGGAACCACTTTTATATATTCCGGTTCTAACGGTTCCAATTCCGGTTTCGGTTCCGGTCCGGTTTTCCGGTTCTAAATCTCATCCCTACACCCAAGAGCATGCCTGAATCCCTCAAACCAAGGCTCTGATACCAGTATGTAACATCCTAAAAATCATGACCAAAAATTTCTTTTTGAAACATTAATAAAATCATAAGTATCCATTCATACCAACCATAATTAAATATAGATATATCAAATTTGAGTATCGTTTCAAAAACATGTTCTAATTATCAGAGTAAAACCATCCCAGACTAAAACTTCTTGGTGTGTGCCATGCAATCATCCTGAGCTCTTCCCTCTGCTACCGGAAGTACCTGAAACCAAAACTAAAAGCTTTAAGCATGAAGCTTAGTGAGCTTCCCAATCTACCAAATACGTTACGCGTAATCACATACTGCGAACATTGGGCCTAGCCCGCTACATTGAGCCCCGCCCGGTATCAGACGAGTCTAGCATCAGGCCCTGCCTGGCATCAAGCCCTGCTCGGTATACATATCTGTTTCTACTAGGTCCCGCCTGTCTTTAGGCCCCGCCAGCTACACACATATAACTATAACATATAAGCATGCTAATACGTAAAAAACAATCGCTATACTATAACTGCTAGTCTCAAGGCCCTGCTTATCTTGGGCCCCGCCCCTACTCTGCTACTAATGAGATATGGAACCTTGTACACACTCAGCTAGTGATAAGATACGAGCCCACACCCACACTCATCTCCCTACCAAGCACATACAATAATCACAATTACAACAAGTATAACTAGACATTGACTATTGCCTTGGGTACCACGCTACATCAGACCAAAATCGAAAACATATAAACTGCATCGGACAAACCCCTACATCGGATCTAAATTCGTTCTACACTAACATACACACAAACAGATCGGCATTGGTGCCTTAGACCCGTTCCTACTTGAGAAAACTCACCACACAAAGCTGACTGCATAATCCTACTAATAACCCCTCGTTGCTAACTAGAAGATCCCCGAATTTCACAACTAAGAAATTCTATATCCATGTAACTATAACAATGATAGAAATTCAGGTTTTAGGCTGTGTACTTAAGTAGTGTGGGAAGGTAATAGCATACGTGTCCTGATAGCTAAAGGCACATGAAGTGAACTATGCCACCCATAATCTTGAATTGGGAGTGGTGGTCTTTGCTTTGAAGATTTGGAGGCACTACCTTTATGGTACAAAGTGCACCATTTTCACTGACCACAAAGGCCTCAAACACATTTTGAATAAAAAAGAGTTAAACATGAGGCAGTGAAGATGGGTTGAGCTGCTAAACGATTATGAGTGTGAAATTAAGTACCACCCAGGCAAGGCTAATGTGGTAGCTGATGCCTTGAGTCGAAAAGAATACTCGTATTGTCGTGTGAAAACTCTTTCGATAACCATTCGATCCCATCTATTTTCGCAGATCAAAGAAGCCCAACTTGATGCCACGAAGACAAAAAACATAACAAGTGAATCACTGTGCGGAATGGAAAAGAATCTTGAAGTCAAAAGGGATGGAACATATTATTTCATGAACCGAATATGGGTTCCAAAAATTGGGGGATTCAGAGAGGTAATCATGGAGGAAGCTCACAAGATACGATACTCCATCCATCCAGGATCAGATAAAATGTACCTAGATATCAAACAACACTATTGGTGGCTAAATATGAAAGCAGAAATTGCCAGTTACATGGGTAAGTGACTCACTTGCGCTAAGGTAAAAGTGGAATATCAAAAGCCCTCGGGACTATTACAACAACCCGTAATTCCCGAGTGGAAATGGGAAAGGATTACCATGGACTTTGTGATCAAATTACCCAAGACAACTGATGGTTTGGATGCCATATGGGTAATAGTTGATAAGATAAAAAAATCCGCCCATTTCCTGTCGATAAAGGAATCATACAAGATGGAATGATTGACTAGAATCTACATCAAGGAGATTGTGAGACTCCATGGAGTACCAACATCTATCATCTCAGATCGAGATAGTAGATTCACTTCACGCTTTTGGCTATCGCTTCAAAAGGCTATGGGGACACAACTCGACATGAGAACTACTTACCATCCCCATACAGATGGTCAAAGTGAGCGAACCATTCAAACGCTTGAGGATATGCTTCGAGCATGTGTGATAGACTTCAGAAGGTCGTGGGATACCTACTTACCTTTGATTCAATTTTCGTACAATATTAGTTATCACACGAGCATTAAAGTGGCTCCCTTCGAAGAATTATATGGTCGTAAATGTATGTCACCGTTATGCTGGGTTGAGGTGGATGACACTCAGCTAGAAAGAGGGCAGTCACCAAACAGTGCTTTAACAAGGCTAGAGATCATACATGAGACGATAGAGAAGATAATTCAAATAAAAGCTAGACTTCAAGCATCTCGAGACCGACAGAAGAGCTATGCCGACAATCGGCGGAGGCCCTTAGAATTTCAGGTCAGCGATCGAGTGCTATTGAAATTCTATCCCTGGAAATGGATGATTCGTATTGGGAAACGGGGGAAAATAAACCCACAATACATTGGGCCATTCGAGATTCTTGCCCGAATCGGTTCAGTGGCCTATAGGTTGCAGCTGCCTGCCGAGCTCAGCAGCGTACACCCTGTATTCCATGTTTCCAATTTGAAAAAGTGTTTATCCAATGAAACTCTTGTCATCCCATTGGAAGAAATCGAAATCAACGAGAATATCCATTTCATCGAGGAACCAATTGAAATCATGGATAGGGAAGTGAAGCGTACTAAGCAAAGTCACATCCCAATTATAAAGGTTCGCTGGAACGCTAGGCGTGGACCTGAATATACGTGGGAGTGCGAAGATCAAATGAAGCAGAAGTACCCTCACTTATTCTCGCATTCTCATACCTAGTTTCAAAAGAATTTCGGCACAAAATTCCCTCTAACATGGGGATGATGTCACCACTAGGAAATTCTATATCCATGTAACTATAACAATGATAGCCATTGTAATCAAAATTTTGAAAGTATGCTTGGTGTTTTTTCTATGTCAACAAATTTCATCTAAAACTTTATACAAACACTTCAATTGGTCAACGAAAGATTGGAAACCCCCCCAAAAAAAATCCCGGTTTAAGTCCATTATGGACTAGGATTTCCTTATTGGGCCTAATGGACCAATAAGATTCCAATTTGTCTATTTTGGGGTTAGAACCCATAAATGGGCCGTAATTGGACCCACTTTCATAAAACCTAACATTTTGAGCCATAATGGACCCAAAATTTAATTGCTTTACCTTAATGGGCCTTATTGGGCCATACTTGATCCAATTAACCATAATGGATCATAGAACCCATTCTGTTATGGCATTTGGGCCGTGAACTACCCTAAAGGCCCAATGGGCCAAAAACCTCCCTAATGGGCCACATGTCTTCGAGCATGACCAAGAATGGACACAAATAAATTCACTTCTTCTTTCCTAGGCCTAGTCTCGGCCAAGATAAAAAAAGAGGAAAAATGAAGCATTATCCAAAAAAAGACACATCACCATTACATGAGGGATTTCCATGAAAATTAACCACTATGTAATCCCAAATCTCATGCACCTAGGTAACCATCAAATCTTCTCTTTCCGTCATCTCTTATTATCGGCCGAAGGAAAGAACACGCACATAAACCATTGCAAACTCTCTCTAAGTATAAAAGTCAAGAACATCCCTCATCTTTCTTCAAGAAGTTTCAAGACTTACTAGCATTTCAAGAAGGTTAGATCCAAAATCACTCCAAGTTGCTTACTAGTAGGTAAGATCTCACAAAATCTAAGCAACCTACATTCTTTTGAAACTTATTCATTTCTCTCACTCCTTATTTTCTTGATTATACTTCTTAGAATTTCTTTAAGTTTGAAAATCCTTTTAAGGAGTTTCCTAGAGCCAAAAGCACATCACCTTCTTCCATTTCTCTTCAAAACCGAAACCACAAACCCCAAGATGAGTTTATACCCCCTTTTTTTTTTTTTTTTTTCGTTTTTTACTTGTTTTTGGGTGGAGAATACAAGTGTTATGTGTTGATCTAGGTGTGTATGCATGTTATGCGTGATTTCTTTGGTTATTGTTGTGAAAAATGTGATAATGCTTGATATATTTCGAAATATCTAGTATAAATGAGAAAGACTCATAAACAAAAGCATATTAAACAACATAATTCAAGGATCTAAGTGTTTTTATGTATAAGAAAGGAAAAACAAAGCAAAGGATTGTATAAGTATCATTTTTGCAAAATAACAAAGATATGGGTAGAATATGACCATTTTCGGTTTTATAAGGGTTATATGGTATTTAATTATATACGATTTTTATGGAATAATACATTTCAAGGGGTCAAACACATAAAATTTAGTCTATTAGGCTTATATTTGGGCCTTACGGGTTTTTGGGCCCAAAAATTGTAAAAATGAGAAGTTTTGGGGTTGAAATTGCAAATTCATTTAAAGTATGAGTCGAAAACACAAAATAACTATTTCAGGGACTGAAAATGATCTTTAATGCAAGAATTGGACAAAAATGCATAGTTTTTAGAATTTGGATAAAAAATGTAAAACTTACGAAATTTGGGGCCAAAAGTGTAAACCTTTTTACAAATAAGGGCTGGAAATATCAAGTAACATATTTTTTGGCTGAAATTGTAATATAAATTATGTTTGGGCTGATAATGTCAAGAAAAGTGATTTAAGGACCAAAAATATTATTTTTCATCAAAAATGTCATTTTTATTAAGAAGGGACTAAAATGTAACTTGATATGAAAAATGGGCTAAAATTTTCGAATAAGTACTTTACGGTCAAATATGGCAAAAGATATTAAGTTTATAACACCTGGATAATATATATATATATATATATATATATATACACACACACACACACACACACATAACCAAAGTGTCATTACAATTCAACATCAAGTGTTTACTATTGAAAATAAATACTAAGCATAAAACAAATTCTATACTACAAACATAGAGAAGAACGAAGAAATAATACAATCACTGGGCCTGATGTTACTCATTGTGTCCATTGGGCATTCGTGGTCCAATTTAACAATTATTAGGCCCAATTTAAACAAAACATGTTTATTGGGCTTTCGGTGACCTAATTACATGCCTACCAGACCCTTTATGGCTTTTACATGCTATTGGCGCTTAGTGGCCAATGTGCATTGCTAGTATGGTCCAAATCAAACATATGCTTGACGGACTAACGTGTCCATAAGCATACTTGACAGTCTATAAATAACACACATGATTAGTGGGCCACAACGTCCTTTTTAGTGTTTGTTATGCTTTATTCTATACTATGTAAAAATCAAATGGGTTGTAATCCATGTCATTCAAATTCATGGGGTAATATTCGGGACTTAGTGAGAAAATATCGGTCGACACCAATAAGTGTATGCCGTAGTCTGTAAGTTATAACCAGAGTCTCCTAGAGGGAGCGCGAGAGTTTTTGTATAGATCTATATGAGGGTGACTCCCCCACACCTGACCTGTTCGCTACAGTTAGACTCGGCCAGTCTAGGGTGACAAAATCTTAATCAAAACCGGCATTTGTAAAAATGCCAAGACAGACGAAATAGTCATTATCATGCATGGTTATAACGACTCACATAGAGATCCATTACCATTTCATCATTCATGGGAAATCAACTTTATCCATGGTGGCTATTCAATGTGGTTCATGCAATAATACAAAATCGTACTACTGTTTTGGGAATCGGAAAATATCGGATTTTCTGGGAGATTTATATCATTTATTTAACACATCAAATACAATAAAACGAGCATTTTTGGAAAAGTCTTACAATTATACATGTACTGAAATCACATATACATTTACCCATACTGGTTCATTACATCATATTGTAAACAGATTTATTTCTGAAAATATCGGATTTTCTGGGTTATACAACGATAGAAAACATTTTTATATCAAACATGCTAATGAACTCACCAACATTATATATGTTGACCTGTTTTTAAATAAGTTGTATTCTCAAGTAATAGATAAGCAAAAGAAAACTGTAAAGTGTATTAGGCTTTTATGTTTTGTGACATTCAAACGAATATATGTTTTAATTATGTAATATTTGTTCAATGTACTTGATGTGAACTATGTAAGTTGTATTATGTAGTGTTGGTGATGTATGTGTTTGATGCATGTGTATTCATTGTATTGGTATTCAATTGTTCGTTACGCAAGCCCTCGGACGTTTCCGTCGTCCGGTTCGAGGGTGTGTGAGGTTGGTATCAAAGCAGTGTTTATAGTGAACTGGCATATCTAACCATACATTGATATGCAACTATAAACATCAAAAAGGGGACTGAATAACTTTGAACAGAAATATAATAACCAACACTCTTATGTGTGCAACTTAGAAAATTAACATAGTAATACATCAAGTAAAACCTTGGGAAAGGTCATGACATCCCGAGTAAACCGGGATTGTTCATAGCTGTATTAGGGACGAATGTAGCCTGATCAACTACATTCCTTCATAATACAATTATCACATGTCCTGGAGAGATCGTGATGGTCAGTAAACCCAAGGCATACGCTTTTAATACCCACATAGAAGGATAATAAACCAAATGTAAAAATTTATAAACCTATTTTCTTTATACAATCCTCACCCCAGCTACACGTACAGTTATCATGGATGAGGATAAACAAGGAATCCAATTCTATCAATCCTTAGTAGCTCATGGAATGTTGGAAGAAAACCCTGAGGAAGGGTAAGGGGTAGCCGCTAGCCTAGAGCATGATGAATATACCGATACGGATTACAAATTTGATGAAACCAATGAAGACACAGAGGATGATGGCAACACAGAAGAAGACCTCTCTGACCCACTTCCCGTCGAGGCACATCAGGATTCTCCTGCACCAGCAGGAAACCCCATTGGAAGAGCCCCCACTCCGGAGGAAGAGATTTCTGCTCTCCGGCAATAGCTATTTTTTATGGAGGCATGAGCTGTATTGGCCGAACAGGAGAGGGACGAGGTCATAGGGGAGATGAATGAGATGGCACAACTGTTAGCACAACATTTTGGGATATAATCGCACCACCGACATTAAGCAAGTACTAGTGTAATAATATTAGGATTTCTTGTGTAGGTGTATTATGTGATGTACTTCCGACTCTATGTTAAGTGATTACACTGCTTATAGGGTCGTTATGCTGTCAAATTTTATATTCTCATGTACTATATGCCCTTTTGGGCAAAATTTTCATGTATGAACATCAGATATTATTAGTAATATTACTGTGTGTTTTGTCGTGATGCTGTGATTTGCTATAAGATTTATTTCTTTATTACATGTTAAAAATTTTGAAATTTATCACATGGCATAAACCAAATCACCGGGATAACAATGTTTAAAACCTAAAACATGTTGTACGCTTATTGTCATTCTATTTCATGACAGAAGATGCCTCGAGGACGCCCAATAGTCAACAACAATCCACTGCCACCACCCCCGGAGACACCAGGGACAAACTCAGCTGCCTTTCAAGCAGCTGTCTCCGCAGCAGTCACTGCGGTGTTAGCCCACATCTGTAAAGAAAGCAATGGAGGAGGGAATGGAGACGGAGCCGGTAGCTCAAACCAAGGAAATAACCAGGGTCAAACCAGGATTTGCACCTAAAAGGATTTCATCAATGCTAAACCCTGAACCTTTAATGGAACGGGAGGTGTGATAGCCCTAAAACAGTGGATAGAAAAGGTGGAATCCGTGTTCAAAATTTGTAGGTGCCCAAAAGAAAACAAAGTGAAGTATGCAACGTGTACTTTTGCAGATCAATCCCTTTCATGGTGGAACGAGCACGTGGATGCAATGACACTCCCAACGACAAGCGATATGCCATGGGAGGAACTAAAGGAAATGTTAAGGATAGAATACTACCCGAGGGGAGAAATTCAGAAAATGGAGCAGGAGTTGTGGAATCCTACAATTCAAAACTCGGGCATTGATGCTTACATCACAAGGTTCAGGGAACTTTCACTAATGTGTCCAAGGATGATCAGCTCAGAAGGAATGAAAATTGAAAGGTTCATTTGGGGGTTAAACTCCCTTATTCAGGGGAATGTGATTGCAACAAACCCAGAGACGTTTGATAGTGCTAAGAGATCGGCCAAGAAATTATACGATCACTACAACAAGAAGGGCTCAAAGGCTAAGGAAAGTGAAGGTAAGAAAGAAGTTGAAGGCAAGAAAGGGAAAGGAAACAAGCGAAAAGGGCGACAAGGTATGGAGTCATCCAAGAAACAACAGACAATGTCATTTAATGCGGTAACCACCCAGATTCCCCCCCACACCACATGCTCCAACCTCACCTACCACGAACACCCTAAGACATTATTTTGGAAACCTCCCTAAATACCACCAATACAACCTCCATAACCACGGTGAATGTAAGGATATGTATTACACCAGTTGCAACAAAAAAGGTCACAAGACGAGATACTGCAGGACCTATCCGCCCCAGAACCAAGCGCAGGGAAACAACAACAAAAACAACCTCAACAACAACAACAACAATAGTAACCGCAACAACAACAACAACAACAACAACCGAAGCAACAAAAAACATCATTAACACCAACAACAACGCTGGACCTAGCCACACTTGCTATGGGTGTGGAAGAATTAGGAATTTCCGTCAAAACTGCACCAATTTCAACAATCAAGGGAATGGAGGATCAGGAAGACTATTGACCTTGGGTCAAGGAGAAGCGGTTCAGGATCCCGTTGTTGTCACCGGTACGTTCTGTTGGATTAATGTCTAAGTCCATAACTAAAATTGGTAAGACTTGACCTGACTCGGCATGGTCCATTTCGGTTGCATGGCATCGGTACATTTGGATAGAACGTTTTGTGAGAAGAAGACATTTGTGACATATTAATATATCATAAGTTCTAATATATTAATATGAAATCATGTTATTTAATTAGTATTGATCAATAATTAATTTGGACTTAATTTAGTGATCAAAAGCGACTAATTAAATATATGGGGATTGATTGTGTAAATCATTCATTCTTATATATGTGGGCATATGATCCAAGATTCCTTATGTTGGGTTTAGCCCATGTGGTGGCCCATGGATACTCCATGGAGGTTAAAACCCATGGAGCATAAGGAATGGGTAAAGTCATGGGTTACATGGTGTAACCCTAATGTGCACACTATATAAAGACCCCTTTAGCTCATGAAATTGGCACTAGTGATACATATGTGAGGGCTAGTCAATTTGAGCTTGGAGTGTCTTCTTCTCATGGTTATTCCAAGTGTTCATGGTGTTGTGTGAACCATTTGAGGTGTCACACTTGGGGCACTAGGCACTCAAACTTCATGAAGACAAGTTACAACAACAAGGTATGTATTCTATCTAGTTTTTGTTATCCTAGTACATAAGATTGTATGCGAGATAGGGTAATACCTTGGAATATTCATATTTTCATGTATAATAGAGAAAACATAGATCCAAGGTATTTAGGGTTGCATGTACACTTAGGAGTGTTAGTATGCTCAAAACCTAACAGTGGTATTAGAGCCATGGGATGTTTTATATTGTATTGATGCAAATGTTTTATTTTCAAAGTTGAAAAAAAGGGAAAAAACATGACGTTTGTCAAATTTTAAGATAATTACTTGTTTTTGTGAAAAACTAATTATTTGTAAAATTTGAATCAATTGCTATATGAGTTGAATTAGGTCAAATTTAGTAAAAGATAAAATGATATGATTATTTTATTAGTTTTAAAAGTTTGATCTAAAGAGTGTTTTTTTTAACCTCCATAAGTTATGGATATGAAAAGGTTTCAAAAAAAAAATTGATTCAAAGTTTTTTATGGAGTTACAAAATTTTGTGTTAATGTTTTAAAGAATTCCATAACTTATTCTTAAGTTATGGAACATGAAAAGTTTCATCATAAAACAAGCATTTAACTCCATAAGTTATGGATTACCAAAAACTTTATGTTTCCTTGATTTATGAGTTAGTTTAGATTAATGAAAAAAAATTGTGTTTTAGTTGTTTTTAATCCTAATTAATCTAGAGGTAGTTCATAAAATGTGTTTTTGTAACTTATACTCAACTTACATAAAAGGTCACACTTATGAATCTTAAAACTCATAAAAGTGTCATAGGTTACATAAAAATGAAGAGTTTTTTTTCATTAAATAGTATTATGACTCCATAACTTGTCCTCAAGTTATGGATGTTTAAGAGTCACTTCTTTAAAATGTTATTATAGAATAAAATGTTACATAAAAAATGAAGAGTCTTCAATTTAATGAACCATTAAATTCATAAGTTATGAAATGAAAAGTTTTGAATAGTTTCAAAACTTGGCCTCAAGTTTTGGAATTTGTAAAGTTTTCCCATGAATACTTTAATTTCAAGTTAAGCCCTTAGAATTTTAAAAGTTAAAATTCAACCCTTATACTTTATAATATTATAAGTTAATAATATATATATATATATATATATATATATATATATATATATATATATATATATATATATATATATATATAAGAGCAAGTCGTCTTACCATTAGTAGGTCTCATTCACGAAGTCGGTCTATAAGGGGGTATAAGGTTACTGCCTATAAAATGGCAATTTAATGAGTGTCTACTCTCACCCACCGCTTCCTTGACCGGTGGAGGGTCGTTAGCCGAACGGGTAGGACAATGACTATAATTCTCCCATCATTAAAAGGATTAATGATAAATATGAAGTAACTAAATGTTTTTTATAATTCCCAATCTTAGTTACTTTAGGAAAATTTGAATAAGGTGCTAATCCATGAAATTACACTTTGCACTTTGTTTAAGTCGATTAGTGGAGCGTGTGTGGTTAACCGGCACACTAACTCGTATTTAACAAGGTTGGAAAAGGGTAACTTAATGTTTATCATCGTATCGATGGAGCGTGTGTGGTTAACCGGCACATCGATTGAGGGGTAAACACTTAAGGGTACCAAGTAATTTGCACGGTTACTTCACACCTTGTTTTGTGATCCTTGGCATCCCAGTCACAAAACCTGAAGGGCACACTCGAGATTGAAACATGCTATTGAAAAGTTCAATGATTCTAAAAAGATCTAGGAGTTTCAAATCCAATTAAAACCTAATAATACATTTCGTTTATCTTGGTGGAAATTGGTGAATCGTCATTGACCTACCTTCAAATATTTTATAGCTTGGATTATGTTATCCCTCTTCTAAGTTATAAAATAGTTTGTTGGGTTCTAGCCTTAATATTTCATATTGGGTGTCATATTAAGGACTTTAGATCAACTATCTTGAATATCTCCCAAAAATGTCTAAGTTCAGACATCTATGATCTTCCCAAATCTCATGGAACTTCACTTCCTCCTCCTCCTCCAATTATTCTCCCTAACCCACAAGTTCAAGGTCACTCAAGCCCTATTGGCAAGCAAGGTCTGTGTGATTGCATCTTAGAGATGAAGTCACATATTGACAAACCGAGAGAGCTAGGTGTTAAAGTCTTGAGAATGTTGGAAGTCCAATCACTTTCTAAGTCACATAGAGTGTTACCTTTGGGACTACTATGAAATAGACTATGACATGACCCTTAATGATCTTATCTATTTGCTTAGTACTACTGAATTAGCAATGATTTGGAGCTTTGGTAAAGAAAATTTGGTTACTAGATCAACTTTCCAAACCTTCAATGGACACTGACAATGGTTTCATTGGATACCCAGTAAAAGCCTTCTCTTCCCAAAGGAAAGGGATTGGCCATAGTCAACTCGGTTGACCAAATGGTAAAGAGAAAGGCTGAGTATGAGATTGTCCCATGTACCATTCTCAAAGGGTCCATATGTTTCTATTTCCAAAAGGAAAGGGCATTGGTTGCGAACCTACCAAATTTACCTGAAAGATCATAAGGCTGGTAAAGTCAATAAGTTTGACTCTACTTCAGGTAAAGTCCACTATCTAACTCGGGTAAGTTTCTATTATGAGATTCTTATTACATGATGTGACTAGGTCACATGTTGATGTTTTAAGAATCAAAGGAAAAGCAAAGGAAACTTAAATAAAGAGTATGCTGAATCTGACCGCAAAGATGGATTTCTATCGCTTGATTGAAGATCAGATTCTTGAGCTACTCTTAGGAGTTATGATAGATTGCTAAGAAACATGTAATAGCATAGTTTTCATTTAAAGTTGCATTGTAAGAAAAAGTTTTCCGTATTTTATAAATAAATAAAAGTTTGTTTTACTTTATTTTATATCGCCTTGCAATGACCTTTATGAAAACTTGATGTTTGTATGTTTCTAGCAATATTGGAAATATGAATTTGATTCTTTCTTTTGTGGTAGTGTCTAAATTTACCAAATAAGGAAAGCTTCTCATCACCCAAGTTTTTAGTTGGATAGAAACTTGGAATCATGCAAGTTGTACAATATGATGAATGAGAACTTTCAGCTTTGGAAAATTAACACTAGTTCCTTGTTCGCATTTATATGTGAGTCAAGTGAAGGACTAGGGGATCGAGTACACATTTGTGTGCATTGATCAAGTCCACCACAAAAGATCAATAAGACTATTCATCATGATTTACTAAAGTTTAGTAAATATGGTTATTCTTACCAGTTTAAGTATAATTCTGAAACATTGGAAAAATTTTCGATGTAAGACAGAACGAATGAGAAGAATCAAATTAGGCAGAAAGGATGAAAGTTTTTCAAGTATGAAAAGATGGGAGAGTACTTTAGTATCATGTTACATGATCATATTAATGATTAAGAGACCTTATCACAATTCAGCCTCTAAATGCATTCTGATAGCTAAGAAGAGGAGTTATGAATTGTTGAAGTGGTTAAATCAAGAAGATGATTCATGCTTCGTTCCAAAACAAATCTTAGAGTCATACTCTAAGATTGTAACTTGAGTGGCACATCTGAAAGAAGGTTTATAACACTTGGCAAATGTAAGAATAAAAAGTGTCCTACTCTTGTACATTTTAAATTGGTAAGTTGTGATGTTTTGGATAAAACAAAGACCAACTAAGACCAATTGTGTGAAGTGTTTGTCTTGATAAAGAATCCAAACTATATCTTGAATATTTGGCAAGATAGTCTTATATGTCAAGAGGATATTGGGAGTCTTAAAGATCCTGGAAGAATTTCAAGATCTAATCAAGAATAAAAACATGTAGTTTAATGCTAGCACACAATGTGAGGTTTATAAACTATCGTGATGACATATTTTTATTTCTTTGCCCATTTCAGTTAAAGTTGACTTTGCATATGAGTTCTGAGAGTTCTCAATTTGTCATTACCCTTGTCTTGTGCTTATGGTTTTGACAAATTAACGTGGATAAGAACACATACACCAGAAAATCGAAGGGTCATAAGGTTTCTCTCTGATTCATGAAAATGATGGTGATGAAACACTTCCACTAAGTAGATTCGAAGCAGATAGAAAAGGTCTAAACAATTGAGACTATGATTACGAAATCCATTTTCATAGTTCTAAAATTGTTTCGACACACTTGTGAGCTATCTAAGATAAGGTGTATGATTTTGATAAAGTTTTATCAAAACAATCTAGTATCAGAAATCTGAACTTTGGTAAGAAAGTCAATAAAGTATTGATTTCTAAAAGTCCAGCTGATTTCTGAGTACATGTCAAAGCTAGTGGGAGCATAAGTGTTATGCTAATAATAATCATGTTCGTGGGAGCATGATAATTATGATAAAGGTTGCAATTTAGCAATGTTAGTTATAGAAAACAAAAGTTTCAATTCGTGGAGTTGTAGGGGTTGAAAAGTTGTTTTGCTATAATTAAGGGAGAGGAAATTATACTTCATTTCAATTCTAAAAGCTTAGATTGAGGTTATAATCATCTTTAGTCAAGGATATGTATGAATTTTGTGTTGGAATGGCTCAACATAAGGAAATATTATATATGGGTCTATTATTTGCGTTCTAAAATTTGATTATGATTGCGGCATCCCTTTTCATAATTTGAATTATGAGAACTTGGCAAATAGAAATATTGTAGCAAAATGACTGGTCTAGTATCATGTCTTTATGTGAGACATCATGAATCATGTCCCATATTCTTTGGATATAGGATCGATTGTATGTGCTATAATATTCATCCTTTCTAAATTTCCAAATGCCTGGGGCATTAAGAGGGAAAGGGTCTAAAATTGGATATGACTAAAATGATTAAGTAACGGTCGAGGATACTCTAAGGTTTACCAAAATTGGTTGCTCAGGGACAGATGGAAGTATAGTGTTAATTTTTGGAAGGACCATATTGACATATTCTGAAAAAAGGCAAGTCTTGTTCAGAAGTGATAGTCAAAATGGGAATGTTTCATAGGTGGTAGTTATTAAATCTATGTAAGATTAGAAAACATAATGAAAGAAGGATGTTTCCCATGGAATCAATCTCCTTTGGAATGCTTTGTAACGTTTGTTGTCAAGTCTTTGTGACTTTATGCATAATCATTACAAGAGAATCAATGCATATAAGTTTAGAATCTAACAGATTTCGATAAATGATAGGAATTTGGATATCTTACATTTTTTATAATGATTTGGGAGTGTGAAATTAGAATCATTGAAATTATGTTCAATTGGTTTATTTCACAAAGTAAGTATCGAAGACAAACATACAGTGCATACTTGGTGTATGGTAAAGGTATTGTTTAGAAAAACATAGTGTACATGCTTGGAGCATGGGACAAGTAGTGTTTTTAATTCAAGTATAAAGTTGATAAAATCGAAACAATGAATAATGAGTAATCGGTATGGTGATAAATAAAAGTGTTTTATTTATGTTCATAGGTTTTGATACCATATCATATTCAATTATTCTTGTGTTTCACTTTGCATGTTTTGACTTCAAAAATAACTAGGTCGTTCTTCCTAATTAACTAAGTTATTCAAACCATCCACAGTCGGTCATATGTTGGAAGTAGATATGAATCAAGACTCTCATGGGTTGGCTTCTAGAGGTCTAAGTTGTTGGACAAAGTGGTGCTACAACACTCATGAGTGCTCATAAGTTCTGAATATTGGATTCAACCCACGCTCATTGGAATCACTTCATGGATTTTATCATGAGTGATCATGAGACAATAATATCTTATATTCTTCAAACCTAGAGATATTAGTTGTTACTATGAGTTGGTTATACATAGATTGCACGAAAATGCATTAATAACTCGATCTTATAAAATGTGCCTTTGTGTATGATTCAACAAGTAGTAGAACAAGCCATATGAGTCGAAGTTTATCCATTCCTTTTACCTTCAGGATAAAAGCAATATATGTGGCCCCCCTCGATGATTTAATGATGATACATGTGAGTGCTTGGCCAAGCCAGGACTGATTTGATCTGTTTAGTCAGTAAGTCATCATAAATCGGAAATTGGGAAAGAACAAATGGACAAGAATGATTATAATCCATGTCTCAGTCCATATGATATCTAGAATGGAGGAATATATGACCCCTAATCTAATGGACAAGTCATTGACAAGATCAGAGTTCAGTTAACACGTCAGATTTCGACAGAAGCTTTTGAGAGCTACGATTGCTAGTCGGGGTCTGAAGTCATACTCAATAATAGTTTTAGACTTATCCAAGTGGGAGATTATCGGATTAATGTATAAGTCCATAACTATATTTGGGTTGCATGGCATCGGCACAATTGGATCGACCGTTTTGTGAGAAGAAGACATTTGTGACATATTAATATATTATAAGTTCTAATATATTAATATGAAATCATGTTATTTAATTTGTATTGATTAGTAATTAATTTGGACTTAAGTTAGTGATCAAAAGAGACTAATTAAATATATGGGGATTGATTGTGTAAATCATTCATTCTTATATATGTGGGCTTATGATTCAAGATTCCTTATGTTGGGTTTAACCCATGTGGTGGACCATGGATACTCCATGGAGGTTAAAACCCATGGAGCATAAGGAATGGGTAAAATCATGGGTTACATGGTGTAACCTTAATGTGCACACTATATAAGGACCCCTTAGCTCAAGAAATTGGCACTAGTGATACATATGTAAGGGCTAGTAAATTTAGCTTGGAGTGTCTTCTTCTCATGGTTATTCCAAGTGTTCATGGTGGTGTGTGAACCATTTGAGGTGTCACACTTGGGGCACTAGGCACTCAAGCTTCATGAAGACAAGTTACAACAACAAGGTATGTATTCTATCTAGTTTTTGTTATCCTAATACATAAGATTGTATGCTAGATAGGGTAATACATTGGAATATTCATATTTGCATTTATAATAGAGAAAACATAGATCCAAGGTATTTAGGGTTGCATGTACACTTATCAGTGTTAGTATGCTCAAAACCCAACACGTTCCTCCTTAACAAAACATATGCATGCATCCTATTTGATAGTGGGGCAGAGCGGAGTTTTGTGAGTAATAAATTCAAACATTTGCTAAAACAACAACCCTAGAAGCTTAATGAAGCCTTTACAGTTGAAATGGTTAATGGGAAAACAAAATCAGCTAGGGAAATCTACATCGGATGTACCCTAACCTTAAACCACCATGCATTTCAAATAAACTTGATGCCTGTAACTATTAGGAGCTTTGATGTGATTGTTGGCATGGATTGGTTGAGCCCCCATCATGCTGAAATTATGTGTCGCGAAAAGGCCGTTTGCCTTCATCTCCCTAACCGCGAAACCCTAATCAATTACGAAGATAAACCCGGGACAAAACTTCGACTTATCTCATGTATTAAGGCACAAAAGTGTCTACAAAAGAAGGACTTTGTGCTTCTGGCTCACATTGTGGATACAACCAAGGAGGAGGTTAATATCCAAGGTATCCCAGTGGCTTGCGATTTCCCTGAAGTATTTGCTGAAGACCTCCCAGTAATACCCCCAGATAGACAGGTCAAATTACAAATTGACCTTGTACCTGGAGCCACACCAATAGCCAAATCACCCTATAGGTTGGCCCCTGCGAAAATGCAAGAGTTATCGAGCCAACTAAGCGAACTTCTGAACAAAGGATTCATCAGACTCAGCTTCTCACCCTGGGGAGCTCCGTTCCTCTTCGTCAAAAAGAAAGATGGATCTTTCAAAATGTGTATCGATTATCGAGAACTCAATAAACTCACTATCAAAAACCGTCACCCTCTTTCATGAATCGATGATCTATTTGACAAGATTCAAAGAGCTAGTTATTTTTCGAAGATAGATCTGAGATCCGGTTATCATCAGCTCAAGTTCTGAGAGGATGACATTCCAAAGACTGCTTTCCATACCCACTATGGAAAGTATGAGTTTGTTGTGATGCCTTTCGGTCTAACGAATGCTGCCGTAACATTTATGGTCTTGATGAATCGAGTTTTCCGTCCCTTTCTCGACAATTTCGTGATCGTTTTCATCGACGATATCCTAATATATTCTCGGAGTAAAGAAGAACATATTCAACACCTCCGAAAAATCTTGGAAACCTTATGAGTTGAAAGACTGTACGCAAAACTATCTAAATGTGAGTTTTAGCTTCATAATGTGAACTTTTTAGGTCATATTGTCAGCAAGGAAGGTATACACGTGGATGCTTCCAAAGTCAAGGCCATTTAAGGATGGGAAACCCCAACAACCCCTATCGAAATTCGTCAGTTTCTAGGTCTCGCAGGCTATTACAGAATATTCATCCAAAACTTCTCTAGGATAGCCAAACCTCTTACTACACTTACACAAAAGGGCGTACCATTCAAGTGGATGAAAAAACAAGAGGTTGCCTTCCAAACCCTGATGAAATCCCTTTGTAGCGCTCCTGTACTATCCTTACCAGAGGGAACAGAAGATTTTGTTGTATACTATGATGCATCAAATCAAGGTTTAGGATGTGTACTTATGCAGCGTGGGAAGGTAATAGCATACGCGTCCCGACAGCTGAAGGCACATGAAGTGAACTACGCCACCTGCAATCTCGAACTGGGAGCGGTGGTCTTTGCTTTGAAGATTTGGAGGCACTACCTTTATGGTATAAAGTGCACCATTTTCACTAACCACAAAAGCCTCAAACCCATTTTGAATAAAAAAGAGTTAAACATGAGGCAGCGAAGATAGGTTGAACTGCTAAACAATTATGAGTGTGAAATCAAGTACCACCCAGGCAAGGCTAATGTGGTAGCTGATGCCTTGAGTCGAAAAGAATACTCGAATTGTCATGCGAAAACTCTTTCGATAACCATTTGATCCCATCTATTTGTGCAGATCAAAGAAGCCCAGCTTGATGCCATGAAGACAAAAAAACATAATGTAACAACCCGAAGTTACTCATCGCCGAAAAACCCATTCTACCCGTATAACTCGTCGTATATCGATTCGTTCCGATGTCGTTTTTGGGTTAAATTAATTAAACTTATATGTTTAATTGATGCTAATGAGTGTCCAAACCTGTTAGGAACTCACGAAATTAGACCAAATTGTATAATTTAGAAATTTTAGAAACGTCCCCGTCGAGTTACGGAAACTTAATCGGGTGCAACCAAAAGCCCCAATTAATGTCGGTATCGGGTAGAATTCCACCGTGTCCCGAACTTAGGACCTACTTAAACATGTTCAAGCTATCATTTGAAGCTTTTTCTTTCTCTCACTACTCTCTCTCTCACTACTCTCTCTCTCACCTCTCTCCTAAATCCAAAGTTTAAGGGTCCAAAACTCAATTTTAAGGCCTCAAATCGTTAAGGTACCTTCCTAAACTCATTGTATAGCATCTTTGACCTTCAAATTTGAGATTTGATCATGAATTAAGACCTTGTATATGAGTTTACGGCCCTGGAAGGAGCTTAGGCCGTAAAATCATAATAAGTGGGTTTTTATGCCTTTAAACCCCTCCTAAACAATTTTGGGACTTAGATATGGCTTAATGACTTTATGGAATGGACCTAGAATGCCTTAATCTATAATTTGGGGATTTGTATATGAGTTTACGGCCAAGGATGATGTTTAGGCCGTAAACTCATGATTAAAGGGTTTTTAAGCCCTTAAAACCTTCCTAAACCCCAACAAGACATGGATATGACTTCTAGAATAATTGCTTTAGCCTTGGAACACTTTAAACATAATTTTTGAAGGATTTATATGAGTTTACAGCCAAGGCAAGTTCTTGGGCCGTAAACTCCTTAAAAATGGGTGTAAATTCAATTTCAAGGTGTTAGAAAGCCATCCAACACCACCAAAAGCTTTGGAATAAATCATAGGACCAACCAAAAATAGTTTAAGGGCCTTAAACACATCAAAACCCCACATTTGAGAGTTTACGGCCATAGAACATGCCCCATGGCCGTAAACTCCTAAAAGTGTGTCAAATGGTGCCCAAAATTCATTTCTAGGCTTGTGGGAATTTTTAGAATCACATGTGATTAATTTTAAGACCTTAAAAACACTTATTCAAGAGGATATGAGAGTTTACGGCCATAGACCCCATGCTTAGGCCGTAAACTCCCTTAAGTGTTGTATTTGATGATTTTAATTCAATCCAAGCCTTAGGTAAAATTATTCCAAGCATTTCCAAGTGTCCATATCCATTTGTGACCCATTAAACACCATAAACCACCCCACCATGAGTTTACGGCCGTAAACTCATGGGGAATGGGTGTTTAGGCCATAAACATAATTAGGGAGTTTACTCTTGGGGAGTAAACTCAAATCCCAAGTCCCTCGCTTCAATTCCCGTCCGAAGATGTAACCCGAGTCACTCCAAACACTCGTTTTGAGGTGTTTAACCTCGTTGGAGTGTAATGTTCCGTATAATTAGTCATTGTAAATCTAATTAGATATATATATGGACATTATTACATTTTACATAGGGACATCGCAAGTAATCAAATCCCGAACCAACATTTAGTGTCCGAAACCGTCGCATTTCCTAGTCCGGTGAGTTCATACCCCTACCCTTTTTCCGTGTTTTTTCAATGTTTTCAGGCGGGGGGGGGGGGGGGGGGGGGAATACAAGCAATAAGTACAAGTGTATTTTGTACTTAAAACTGATTTTCAACTCAATGGTTTTACTTACTAAATGTCTTGATTTCCAAATATTTGTGATAACTAACGTTACGAATTGCAAGTTAAATATAGATTTCTTTTAAAAGTGTTATAACTATATTCTCTTTAAATAAGAAATCATACTAATCTAGTACGAATACGAATACAAATAGGAATATGACTACGACTACGAATACGACTACGAATACGAATACGACTACGACTACGAATACGACTACGAATGCGAAATGACGCCTTTGGTTGACATTAAGACTTCGAATATACAGTTAGTGTACCCCTTGAGTGTCACCAGAGTTTCGAAATAAATGCAAAAATACGCCTCTGGACCTCTACTGAGTTTCGAATATATCTGCCTCAGAATGTCGACATAGCTTCGAATATACGAATAATGTACTCTTTTGGAAACAACAGAACTTCAAAAAATACTGTAATGTACACTTCTGTGTGATTCCAAATATTCGAAAATACAACTAAGTTAGTAGATAATAGTCATTCGAATGTAGAATAACTAAGGGTTTAGAACACGTAACTAATACTACTCACATGTTAATTACTAGTACTTCGAAATCAAACCTAAGAGCCAACCACCACACATAGGAAAATATGGGATTTTCCTGGGTTAACATAACAGCTAGTAACGAAATTAGAAATGAATAAACAACTCAACATATAGGAAAATTTGGGATTTTCCTGGGATAGCATAACAACCAGTAACGAACCTAGATACAAATAGACAACTCAACACATAGGGAAAATATGGGATTTTCCTAGATAGTACAACAACACATAAACGGATAAAGTAACAAACGAATAACTAAAACCAGAAGGAAAATATGGGATTTTCCTGGAATGATATAACCAACCGTTTTCGAAATTGTAACAAAGGATAACCAAACCATCTTCATAAGAAAATATGGGATTTTCTTGATCAACAACTTTTTCAGAAAGCAAAGGAAACTCGTTCTTTTCAAAACTAAACCGCTTATGAACTCACCAGCTTTATGCTGATTTTCAAACTGCTTGTATTCTCAAGTCAACGTTAGACAGGTACATCGCAACATTTTGGAGAAGACGGAGCATTCCGAAGACTCGTCTTTACTTTTGTTCATATCATATATGTATAAAACACTTGTACAACTTTACTTGCCAACATATGTAAACAATATTATGTAATGTAATGTTTTGTGATTACTGCTTTACTATGTGCATTGGATTTGATACTCAACTTGGAGTCAACCCTGGAAACGTTTCCGCCTTTGGTTTTCGGGGTGTGACAGATTGGTATCAGAGCCCTTGTTTATAGTGAACTAGTATACCAAAGCTTACATGGTATAAAGACTATAAACATTAAGGGGCCTAAGTGCTCTGAACTAAAAGTATACTCTACAAATATAAGTATTTTCTAAATTATACAAGTATATCGACCGTCGAAATCCGTAACTGCAAGTAGAACAAAATATAAGTAAATGGGTGTTGTACACTGCGGTTAAACCTGGGCAGTTATGTAGTCGTGTCTAGGATCAATATAGCCTGGCCAACTATATTCATTCGAGACACGGCCAGCATGTGCTTGGGAGTGACTGTGGTACGCAGCATACCTAAAACTTACCCAATACCCCAAACAACAAATCGTTGTTGCACCAAACCGTGAAATACTATGGGAGTATTTCTCAAGCCGATCCTTTGTAGAAATCCTCGTATACGCTTTGATCCTTGGTCATTCCTCTAGCGATAAAATTTTCTGCCTTGATAACTCTTACCTGCCTTATCGTTAATATAATGTTATATCTGTCTTGATGAGATATTCCCTGATCCATATCTCTTGATTCAATTCAGAGGACTTATGATCCTCTCTTTCCTGATCTTTTTAGATCAAGATGCCTCCGAGGAAAAGACCCAGCTCGAAGAACACCAACAACCCTCCGCCGGCACCACCTCCTATTCAAATCGATCTAGAAACACTTCAGGCAACCATTTCTGCCACTATATCAGCTCTCCTACCTCAACTAAACCCTAATGGTCCAGGAGGTGGCTCCCAAAACCAAAATCCAGAAGGTATTCAGGGACACCGGAAGGAGTGTTCCTACAAAGACTTCATGAACGCAAAACCGACCTTCTTCGATGGCACAGGGGGTGTTATTGCTCTAACTCGGTGGTTAGAGAAAATCGAATCTATCTTCGAGTTTTGCGCCTGTTCGGAATCTGATAAGGTGAAATTTGCCGCCTAAATGCTCACCGATAAGGCCTTGACTTGGTGGAACGGCCGAGTCAAATCCCTGACTTTACCGGTAGCCAATGCTATGGGATGGGAAGTTATGAAGGAACTACTACGTGCGGAGTATCGCCCTCGGGGTGAAATCCAGAAGCTGGAACATGAGTTATGGAACCTGAAGATGAAAGGTTCCGATATCACCTCTTACACTTCAAGGTTCGATGACTTGGCACTTCTTTGTCCGGGAATGCTTACCCCGGAAAGCAAGAAGGTAGAAAGGTTCATATGGGGATTAACTCAGCCGACCAAAGGGAACGTTATTACAGCAAAGCCAGATACCTATGACAGCGCCAAGTGTCTGGCACAAACTTTGATCGATCACAATGATGACCAAGAACAAGCAGACACCACTCCCGAGTCAACACAAAATAGTGGCGAGAAAATAAAGTTTTGGAAAAAGAAGAAGAAGAGTCAGTCTTCCCCAGAACCCTCAAAGAAACAGCAAATAGTGGCAGTCCACGCTGCCACTATTCCTACTGTTGTTTCTGTTGTCAATTCCACATCTCAAGTACCTGTTACCGGATATGTCGGTACCTTCCCGTGGTGTAACCGATGTAACTACCACCATCGCATCCCTGGCCCTTGTCGTGCAAAGTTCTGTAGAAGCTGTGGCCAGGAAGGTCACCTCGCACGAACCTGCAAAACCCCAACTCCATCAACTAATCAAGCTTCCGGAGCTGGTATCGGTCAAACCTGCTACAGCTGTGGAGAGGTCGGGCACTATAATCGAAAGTGTCCAAGGACAGTAGCATCTGGCAACACCGGGAGACTCCTAACTTTGGGACAGGAAAGAACAATCGCCGACCCCACCGTTGCCATAGGTATATTTCTCCTTGATGAATCTTGTGCCCGTAATCCTTTTCGATTCTAATACCGTAAGAATTTGCTAGTCATTCATTCAAACATCTTTCTAAACTAAATCCTTCGTTAGTGATCGAAAGGTGCACCGTCGAAGTGACCAACTAGTGAGAAAGAGAATGTTAACGCCATACCCTTAGATCGTATCCTCAATTCGGATGATTATACCTTTCTATTTGATCTAAAGGTAAGCCTTTTATGGAAAGCTTTGATGCAAAATTGGCATGGAATGACTTAGTTTCATTCATGTGGTTATTCTTGTCTTCGAAAGGGTCGTCCATCCGAATCTTTTCTCTGACCCGACTCTCATGATCTTCGGCATCAAACCTAAATCCAACCTTCGCATCTTTATCCATATCTTGTATAGTGGGCTAAGAGGCTCCATGGATTATCAAGTTGGGTTCCACCCATAGGATGCTCCATGGATGCTCCATGGGAGTTACAAACCCATGGGTCATGGAAATGAAGAGTCATGACACATTAGGGTTTAATCCTAGATGTGTCAACACTATATAAGAAACATGTTCTCCACCTAAAATCGGCTACACTAAGAAACAAGAGGGCTTGGCCAATTTTTGAGAAGTGTGTGTTCTCTCATAAGTTCTTCCAAGAGCATTTGGTGTTGTGTGAAGCATTTGAGGCATCACACTTGGGGTGCTAGGCTCACAAGGTTTCAAGGAACACAAACAACGACAAGGTAAGTTATTCTATCTATACTTTAAGTTAAAATTGTTCCCATGTATGCTAGATAGGAATATAATCTTGGAATTCAACTTTGCATGATAATTAGACAAACATTGATCCAAGGTTATTAGGGTTGCATGTACACTTAGGAAGTGTTAGAATGCTCAAAACCCATCAGTGGTATCAGAGCCTAGGCTTGTTTGCTTTTTATTTGTGCTTAAAAGTTGAAAAAAAATCGAAAATCTTGCTGTCTGCGAGTGGACTCGTCGAGTCCATAAGAGGGACTCGTCGAGTTCACGTGTATCTTCAACCAACTCGGCGAGTAAGTTCATGCACTCGGCGAGTAGGGTCGACTGATTGCAGAATTTCGATTTAGTTGCTGGAAATGAATTAGAAACATTACCCTAAACTTTTTGGTACTTGAAAAACTTGTTTTAGATGGTGTAATGTCTTTGATAATTCATTTACAACAACTAGTTATCAAAATTACAAAGTTTTAAGTGTAATTTTGATTTATGAATAAGGTCATATTCATGTTCTTTTTCTTATGATGTTTAGATGATCATAGGAATTATTTGTAACCTATGTGGTAGATTAATTCTTGATCATAATGTGTTTTAATGGAGTCCATAACTTGTCCTCAAGTTATGGAAAACCAAGAGTCACAGTTGAATTAAAACCATTAAAAACAAACACATGAGTTAGAAAAATGAAGAGTCTTCATTTTATTACTCTATTAAACTCATAAGTTACAAGAAATGAAAAGTTTTGAAAGTTACAAAACTTGCCCTCAAGTTTTGGAACAAGTAAAGTTAAGTTAAAACTTTAGTTCCAACCCCAAGAATTTTAAAAGTTAAAATTCAACCCTTATACTTATATTATGGCGATTTAATAATTATATATATATATATATATATATATATATATATATATATATATATATATATATATATATATGTATGTATGTATAAGAACAAAGTCGTCTTACCGCTAGTACGCCTCATTCACGAAGCCGGTCTATAAGGTGGGTATAAGGTTGTTGCCTATAAAATGGTGACTTAATGGGTGTCTACTCTCACCCACCGCTTGCTTGACTGGTGGAGGGTCGTTAGCCGAACGGGTAAGACAAGGACTTATAAATTCTCATTCAAAGTATGATGAATATAATAAAGTAACTAAATGTTTTATTAAATTCCCAATATTAGTTACTTTAGGAAAATGTGAATAAGGTGCTAATCCATGAAATTACACTTTACACTTTGTCTAAGTCGTTGGTGGAGCGTGTGTGGTTAACCGGCACACTAACTTGGACTTAACAAGGTAGGTAAAGGGTGGCTTAAGGTTTATTATAGTATCGGTGGAGCGTGTGTGGTTTACCGGCATATCGATTGAGTGATAAACTTTAAGGGTACCAAGTGATTTGCATGGTTACTTCACACCTCGTTTTGTGATCCTCGTTATCCCAGTCACAAAACTTGGAGGGCACTCTCGAGATTGAAACATGCCTTTGAAAAGTTCATTGAATCTCAAAGAATCTAGGAATTTCTAAAACCAATAAAAACTAAATATCTAATATTTCATTTTCATGGTGGAAATTGGTGAATCGTCATTCACCTACCTTTCAAATATGGTATAGCTTAGATTACGACATACCTCTTCTAAGTTATATTATATTGTGATTGGATCCTAGCCTTAATATTACATTTGGGTGTTTTATTAAGGACTCTCATAGATCTATACTAAACTTATTCTTCTCTTTCAGATGTCTTCAAATAATGCTTCTGGCTCAAATCCTAATGGCTCCTTTACTCTTATGAGTTTGTGTGGGAAAGTCACCTTCGATGGATCCAACTTCAATGAATGGATCAGAAACATCAGGATGATTACTCGCTACGAGGACAAAGAATATGTCCTTGACAAGGAGCTTAAGGAAATTGATGAGTCCACTGCAACTCCCCAGGAGATCGCTGACTTTCATACTCATGAAAGAGATGCTACCAAAGTGTCCTGCATCATGATGGCCACAATGACAGCTGAACTCCAAAAGTCCTATGAGGATTTCTACCCTTATGAAATGCACCAAGATTTGATGGAAAGATACCATCAAAGTGCACGACAAGAGAGGTACGAAATCATCTGCTCCATGATAACAACCATGATGAAGGACGGGGATTCCGTCACGAGCCACATGCAGAAAATGCAAAGGTATGTGGATAGATTGCTGAAACTTAATGTGAACTTCCCTGAGGAGCTTGCAATAGATATAATTTTGCGCTCCTTACCATCGTGCTATGATCAATTCCGCATGACATATCACATGAACAAGGAAGAGGTCACCCTCAGCAAACGTCAGGGACTTCTCAAGACCGCAGAAACAGGTCTTAAGGGGAATTCGGTTGCTATCACTCCTACTCCAAACTCAACTCCGGTCTTGGCAATCGGGAAAAGTCGAGGGAGGAAGAGAAAGAGATCTTCGAAGGGTACCAAGGGTCGGACCCTTGATGGCTCTTCTTCAAGTGGAACCAAGAAAGGTTTCATTACTCCTTCTTCTGACCCAAAAGAGGCTGAATGCTTCTATTGCCATGAAAAAAGCTCATTGGAAGCGGAACTGCCCAAAGTACCAGCAGGATGTGAAGGATGGGAAAGTCAAACCTAACCATGCAGGTATTTACACTATAATTTCTAATAACTCACCCCATTCGAAATCTTGGGTCCTTGATACCGGTTGTGGTATTCATATTTGTTGTGACTTGCAGGGATTAAGAAGAAGTGAGGATGTGGAGCAAGGAAGAATAAACTTGATCATGGGGAATAGGAAAGCTTCACCTGTCACCAAGATTGGAGTTTATACTTTATCGCTAAGTAGTGGGTTTAGTTTAGATTTGAATAAGTGTTGTTACTCGCCAGGAATGGCAAGAAATATTATTTCCTTTCATGCTTTGTACAAACAAGGGTTTACCTTTTCGTTTAATAATGAAGTTGGTTCTATTGATGCTTTCTTTAATAATGTTCTTTATTTTAAAGCATTACCTTGTGATGGTGTGTATGAAGTTGTGTCTGTTGTAGATAACTTAGGAAATAATGTTTTGTGTATTGATTCTACTAATAATAATAACTTGGATAAAGCATCATTTGGCATTGTCGTTTGGACATATAAGCAAGAAACGCATAGGCCAACTCCAAAGGATGGAGTCTTGGAGTCGTTTGACCTAAATTCAGATGATAGTTGCGAATCATGCTTACTTGGAAAAATGACAAAGTCACCCTTCACAGGCTCGTGTGAAAGAGGTGAAGGTTTGTTGGACCTTATACACACGGATGTGTGTGGACCATTCAAACATGCCACAAGGGATGCTAATCGTTATTATTTGACTTTTACTGATGATTACAGTAGATATGGATATGTCTACTTAATCAAGCATAAGTCAGAGACTTTCGAGAAGTTTAAGGAATTTAAACAGGAAGTCGAGAATCAATTGGGCAGGAACATTAAGATGCTTCGATCCGATCGAGGTGGTGAGTATCTTAGTTCAGAGTTCCTCGACTATCTAAGGGAATGTGGGATTGTCTCACAATTGACACCTCCCAGGACACCGCAGTTGAATGGTGTGGCTGAGAGGCGTAATCGAACCTTGTTGGACATGGTTCGTTCCATGATGAGTCGAGCTTTGCTACCAATCTCATTCTGGGGGTATGCCTTAGAGACTGCCGCCCATATCCTTAATCTAGTCCCTACAAAGAAAGTTGCCAAAACTCCTCACGAGATATGGACAGGTAAAGTACCTAAACTAGAACACATCAAGATTTGGGGTTGCGAGGCTTTCGTGAGACGCGAGACTCATGATAAGCTCGAACCTCGAAGCGAGAGGTGTATTTTCCTCGGCTACCCACAGCAATCCTTTGGTTACCTCTTCTACAGACCTAGTGACAATGTGGTCTTTGTAGCAAGAAGAGGAGTCTTTCGAGAAAGAGAGTTTATAAGCCAAGGAGACAGTGGGAGGCAAATTGATCTTGAAGAAATTCAAGAGTCAAGTGGTGAAGGAACTTCAAACTCTAGCCCTCAACTTGAGGAGGAAACTCTTGTTGAGCCAATTGACGAATCTGTACCTCTGAGACGTTCCACAAGAGTTAGGAGTGCACCTGAGCATTACTATGGATTCCATATTACTGCAGAAGGTGAGACACTTATTAGTGATGGGACACTAGTAAGTCAAGATGACCCTAACAGCTACGAGGAAGCCATGGCAGGCCCCGAGTCTGCTAAATGGAAAGAGGCTATGGATAGCGAGATACAATCCATGTATGACAATCAAGTTTGGAACTTGGTTGAAAATGTACCAGGTCGTAAGACAGTGGGGTGCAAATGGGTCTTCAAGAAGAAGACCGACATGGATGGTAAAGTACACACTTATAAGGCTAGACTGGTTGCAAAGGGCTTCTCTCAAATTCCTGGAGTGGATTATGATGAGACCTTTTCTCCGGTAGCCAAGATTAAGTCTATTCGGGTTCTGTTAGCCATAGCTGCATTTCATGACTATGAAATTTGGCAAATGGATGTCAAAACCGCTTTCCTTAATGGAAAGTTGACTGAAGATGTTTACATGAGTCAGCCATAGGGTTTTGTCAGCAACGAGTACCCCAATAGAGTGTGTAAGCTTGAGAAATCCATCTATGGGTTAAAGCAAGCACCTCGTAGATGGAATCTTTGCTTTGATGAAAAGGTCAAGGAATTTGGATTTTCTAGAAGTGAAGATGAATCCTGTGTGTATGTCAAGGCTAGTGGGAGTATAGTTAGCTTCTTGGTATTGTATGTGGATGACATACTACTCATAGGAAACGACATTCCAACCCTGCAGGAAGTAAAGTCTTGGCTTGGAAAGTGTTTCGCTATGAAGGACCTTGGTGAAGCTGCCTATATTTTAGGGATAAGGATCTTGAGAGATCGGAGTAAAAGACTAATTGGACTTAGTCAAAGTACCTACTTGGATAAGGTGCTGAAGAGATTCAGCATGCAGGACTCCAAGAAAGGAGAGTTGCCCATCCAGAGTAACGCCAAACTGAGTAAGACACAAAGCCCTAGCACTGAGGCTGAGATAGCACAAATGAGTCGAATACCTTATGCTTCGGCTGTAGGTTCGATCATGTATGCTATGACGTGTACTCGACCTGATGTAGCCCTTGCCTTGAGCATGGTTAGCAGGTTTCAGGGGAACCCTGGCAAGGCACACTGGACTGCGGTAAAGAATATTCTCAAGTACCTACGAAGGACTAAGGACTGGGTCCTTACCCTCGGTGGGAGTGATGACTTGAGAGTTGTAGGGTATGGCGATACTAGCTTCCAGACTAATAGGGATAATTTTCGCTCTCAGTCGGGCTGGGTCTTTACCCTAAATGGAGGAGCAATTTCTTGGAAGAGTTCCAAGCAAGAGACAGTGGCAGATTCTACTTGTGAATCAGAGTATATTGCAGCTAGCGAAGCGGCAAAGGAGGCGTTATGGATGAGGAACTTCATTGGAGACCTTGGAGTTGTACCAGCTATTAAAGAGCCAATGGAAATTTTCTGTGATAGTGAAAGTGCTGTTACCTTAGCAAAGGAACCAAGGGATCACGGGAGATCCAGACACATCGATAGAAAATACCATTTCATCAGACATCGGATCGAAGAAGGACTCCTCGTGGCAAAGAGGGTATCATCAGATGAGAATCCGTCAGATCCCCTCACGAAGGGACTGACTCGGGTTAAGCATCTCCAACATGCTCGACGCATAGGGTTAAAGGATGATATTAAATTTAGTAGTTAGATAACCTCGAAATATGTAAAGTGTAATTGACATCTGATGATGAATAAAAATGTTTTTATTTATGAGTAAAATGTTGCTATCTCATGTCAATCGTTTACTATATTTTCTTTTGCATGTTTTGACTTCCAGAATAATTTTGTTTGGTATAACATATTATTCAAACCTCCACAGTCGGTCATATGTCGGAAGTAGGTATGAATCAAGACTGTCATGGTTGGTTGTAGAGGTCTTGGACAAGGCTACAGCAATCATGAGTGCTCATAAGTTCTGAGCATTGGACTCAACCCACGCTCACTGGAATCACTTCATAGAATTCTATCTCGAGTGATCGTGAGACGGTAATATCGTATAAGTCTTCAAACCTAGAGATATGATGTGTTACTTACAAGTTGGTTATGCATTGATTGTACGAAAACGCATTGGTAACTCGATGTTATAAAACGTACTCTTGTGTGTAATTCAATGAGTGGTAGAACAAACATATGAGTCGAAGTTTATCTGTTCCTTCTTGGATTAGAAGCTGATATCTGGGCCCCTCGATGATTTTGTTTTGACCCATGTACCAGGCCCGGTCAGAACTAAGTTGATGTGTTCAATTAAGTTCTTTGTCAAACAAATCGGGAATCGGGAAACAAACTGTTGGACAATAAGTAAGACATTGTTCCATGTATTTGTCCGACTGATATCTAGAACAGAGGATTATATGATCACTTATCTTAAATGGCGTACCATCATCTTCTCAGTTCCGAGAAACCTTGTAAAGAGCTACGATTTCAGATCGGTTCCTGAAGTCATACTTGCAGTAATAGTTATTAGACTTATCCAAGTGGGAGACTGTTGGATAAGATGTCTAAGTCCATAACTATTTCTGGTATGTACTTGACCCGATCCGGCATGGTCCATTTGGGTTGCATGGCACCATGCAATTGGATAGACTAAATGAGAGAAATAACACTTGGAGATTATTAATATATTATAAGTTCTAATATATTAATAATATTATTTGATTAGTTTGATCAAGAATTAATTTAGAATTAATTATGTGATAAAAAAGATAACTAATTAAATATATGGGTTGATTATGTAAATCATCCATATCTTGTATAGTGGGCTAAGAGGCTCCATGGATTATCAAGTTGGGTTCCACCCATAGGATGCTCCATGGATGCTCCATGGGAGTTACAAACCCATGGGTCATGGAAATGAAGAGTCATGGCACATTAGGGTTTAATCCTAGATGTGTCAACACTATATAAGAAACATGTTCTCCACCTAAAATCAGCTACACTAAGAAACAAGAGGGCTTGGCCGATTTTTGAGAAGTGTGTGTTCTCTCATAAGTTCTTCCAAGAGCATTTGGTGTTGTGTGAAGCATTTGAGGCATCACACTTGGGGTGCTAGGCTCACAAGGTTTCAAGGAACACAAACAACGACAAGGTAAGTTATTCTATCTATACTTTAAATTAAAATTGTTCCCATGTATGCTAGATAGGAATATAACCTTGGAATTCAACTTTGCATGATAATTAGACAAACATAGATCCAAGGTTATTAGGGTTGCATGTACACTTAGGAAGTGTTAGAATGCTCAAAACCCATCACTTTGTGCATCAAAGCTTAGAAAGTTTCCCATGCATTCCCCGTTCGTGTGATATTCGGAAAACGGGAAGTCTACAGCTCTTTCCCTAATGCCTTTTCCAAGAATCCTCGAGAATTCCTTCCGAACGGCTAGTCAAACCTTGTATTAACCTAATTCTTGGAACTGCCTCGTAACCGAACCTTCGGGAGGATGATATATCGAATATAGCGACCAGGACCTGATCACCACGAGTTCGTAGTGACGCCCTTCAGTTAAACCATTTTTCCTTGATTTGGTAGATAAGCAAGGCAAACCTGTAACTTAGTAACATTCCTATGATACTTCATGTCTCGGTCCTTAAGAAGTATCTACCCAACAAAACCAAGACACATCCCGATAAGTGAGGGTTCGCTGGAACGTCAAGCGGAGACCCAATACCACTTGGGAGCGTGAAAACCTGGAGCAGTTGATCCATCAGCATCTCTTTTCATTTCATAATTTGTATCTTAATCTTTGGATTTCGGGACGAAATTCCCTCTAACAGGGGGATAATGTAACAACCCGAAGTTATTCATCGCCGAAATACCCATTCTACTCGTATAACTCGTCGTATATCGATTCGTTCCAATGTCGTTTTTAGTTTAAATTAATTAAACTTATATGTTTAATTGATGCTAATGAGTGTCCAAACCTGTTAGGAACTCACAAAATTAGCCCAAATTGTATAATTTAGAAATTTTAGAAACGTCCCCGTCGAGTTACGGAAACTTAATCGGGTGCGACCAAAAGCCCCGTTTAACGTCGGTATCGGGTAGAATTCCACCATGTCCCGAACTTAGGACCTACTTAAACATGTTCAAGCTATCATTTGAAGCTTTTTCTTTCTCTCACTAATCTCTCTCTCTAACCTCTCTCCTAAATCCAAAGTTTAAGGGTCCAAAACTCAATTTTAAGGCCTCAAATCTTTAAGGTACCTTCCTAAACTCATTGTATAGCATCTTTGACCTTCAAATTCTAGATTTAATCATGAATTAAGACCTTGTATATGAGTTTACGGCCCTGGAAGGAGCTTAGGCCGTAAACTCATAATAAGTGGGTTTTTATGCCTTTAAACCCCTCCTAAACAATTTTGGGACTTAGATATGGCTTAATGACTTTATGGAATGGACCTAGAATGCCTTAATCTATAATTTGGGGACTTGTATATGAGTTTATGGCCAAGGATGGTGTTTAGGCCGTAAACTCATGATTAAAGGGTTTTTAAGCCCTTAAACCCTTCCTAAACCCCAACAAGACATGGATATGACTTCTAGAATAATTGCTTTAGCCTTGGAACACTTTAAACATAATTTTTGAAGGATTTATATGGGTTTACGGCCAAGGCAAGTGCTTGGGCCGTAAACTCCTTAAAAATGGGTGTAAATTCAATTTCAAGGTGTTAGAAAGCCATCCAACACCACCAAAAGCCTTGGAATAAATCATAGGACCAACCAAAAATAGTTTAAGGGCCTTAAACACATCAAAACCTCACATTTGAGAGTTTACGGCCATAGAACATGCCCCATGGCCGTAAACTCCTAAAAGTGTGTCAAATGGTGCCCAAAATTCATTTCTAGGCTTGTAGGAATTTTTAGAATCACATGTGATTAATTTTAAGACCTTAAAAACACTTATTCAAGAGGATATGAGAGTTTACGGCCATAGACCCCATGCTTAGGCTGTAAACTCCCTTAAGTGTTGTATTTGATGATTTTAATTCAATCCAAGCCTTAGGTAAAATTATTCCAAGCATTTCCAAGTGTCCATATCCATTTGTGACCCATTAAACACCATAAACCACCCCACCATGAGTTTACGGCCTTAAACTCATGGGGAATGGGTGTTTAGGCCGTAAACATCATTAAGGAGTTTACTCTTGGGGAGTAAACTCAAATCCCAAGTCCCTTGCTTCAATTCCCGTCCGAAGATGTCACCCGGGTCACTCCAAACGCTCGTTTTAAGGTGTTTAACCTCGTTGGAGTGTAATGTCCCGTATAATTAGTCATTGTAAATCTAATTAGATATATATGGACATTATTACATTTTACATAGGGACATCGCAAGTAATCAAGCCCCGAACCAACATTTAGTGTCCGAAACCGTCGGATTTCCTAGTCCGGTGAGTTCATACCCCTACCCTTTTTCCGTGTTTTTTGAATGTTTTCAAGGGGGGTGGGGGGGAGGGAGGGAATACAAGCAATAAGTACAAGTGTATTTTGTACTTAAAACTGATTTTCAACTCAATGGTTTTACTTACTAAATGTCTTGATTTCCAAATATTTGTGATAACTAACGTTTCGAATTGCAGGTTAAATATAGATTTCTTTTAAAAGTGTTATAACTATATTCTATTTAAATAAGAAATCATACTAATCTAGTACAAATACGAATACGAATAGGAATACGACTACGACTACGAATACGAATACGACTACGACTACGAATACGAATACGACTACGACTACGAATGCGAAATGACGCCTTTGGTTGACATTAAGACTTCGAATATACAGTTAGTGTACCCCTTGAGTGCCACCAGAGTTTCGAAATAAATGCGAAAATACGCCTCTGGACCTCTACTGAGTTTCGAATATATCCACCTCAGAATGTCGACAGAGCTTCGAATATACGAATAATGTACTCTTTTGGAAATAGCAGAACTTCAAAAATACTGTAATGTACGCTTTTGTGTGATTCCAAATATTCAAAAATACAACTAAGTTAGTAGATAATATTCATTCGAATGTAGAATAACTAAGGGTTTAGAACACTAACTAATACTACTCACATGTTAATTACTAGTACTTCGAAATCAGACCTAAGAGCCAACCACCACACATAGGAAAATATGGGATTTTCCTGGGTTAACATAACAGCTAGTAACAAACTTAGAAACGAATAAACAACTCAACATATAGGAAAATATGGGATTTTCCTGGGATAGCATAACAGCCAGTAACGAACCTATATACAAATAGACAACTCAACACATAGGGAAAATATGGGATTTTCCTAGATAGTACAACAACACATAAACGGATAAAGTAACAAACGAATAACTAAAACTATAAGGAAAATATGGGATTTTCCTGGAATGATATAACCAACCGTTTTCGAAATCGTAACAAAGGATAACCAAACTGTCTTCATAAGAAAATATGGGATTTTCTTGATCAACAACTTTTTCAGAAAGCAAAGGAAACTCGTTCTTTTCAAAACTAAACCGCTTATGAACTCACCAACTTTATGCTGATTTTCAAACTGCTTGTATTCTCAGGTCAGCGTTAGACAGGTACATCGCAACCTTTTGGAGAAGACGGAGCATTCCGAAGACTCGTCTTTACTTTTGTTCATATCATATATGTATAAAACACTTGTACAACTTTACTTGCAAACAGATGTAAACAATATTATGTAATGTAATGTTTTGTGATTACTGCTTTACTATGTGCATTGGATTTGATACTCAACTTGGAGTTAACCCTGGAAACGTTTCCGCCTTTGGTTTTCGGGGTGTGACACATAACAAGTGAATCATTGTGCGGAATGGAAAAGAATCTTGAAGTCAACAGGGATGGAACATATTCCAAAAATTGGGGGAATTAGAGAGGTAATCATGGCAGAAGCACACAAGACACGATACTCCATCCATCCAGGATCAGATAAAATGTACCTAGATATCAAACAGAACTATTGGTGGCCAAATATGAAAGCAGAAATTGCCATTTATGTGAGCAAGTGTCTCACTTGCGCTAAGGTTAAAGTGGAATATCAATAGCCCTCGGGACTATTACAAGAGCCTGTAATACCCGACTGGAAATGGGAAAGGATTACCATGGACTTGGTGACCAAATTACCAAAGACAATTGATGGTTTGGATGCCATATGGGTAATAGTCGAAAGGATAACAAAATCCACCCATTTCTTGCTGATAAAGGAATCATACAAGATGAAACGATTGACTAGAATCTACATCAAGTAGATTGCGAGACTCCATGGAGTACCAACATCTATCATCTTAGATCGAGATAGTAGATTCACTTCATGCTTTTGGCAATTGCTTCAAAAGGATATGGGAACACAACTCGACATGAGCACTGCTTACCATCCCCATACAGATGGTCAAAGTGAGTGAACCATTCAAACGCTTGAGGATATGCTTAAAGCATGTGTGATAGACTTTAGAAGGTCATGGGATACCTACTTACCTTTGATTGAATTTTCGTACAATAATAGTTATCACACAAGAATTAAAGTGGCTCCCTTCGAAGAATTATATGGTCGTAAATGTATATCACCGTTATGCTAGGTTCCAGCTGCCTGCCGAGCTCAACAACGTACACCCTGTATTCCATGTTTCCAATTTGAAAAAGTGTTTATCCAATGAAACTCCTTTCATCCCATTGGAAGAAATCGAAATCAACGAGAATATCCATTTCATCGAGGAACCAATTGAAATCATGGATAGGGAAGTGAAGCGTACTAAGCAAAGTCACATCCCAATTGTAAAGGTTCGCTGGAACGCTAGGCATGGACCTGAATATACGTGGGAGTGCGAAGATCAAATGAAGCAGAAGTACCCTCACTTATTCTCGCATTCTCATACCTAGTTTCAAAAGAATTTCGGCACAAAATTCCCTCTAACATGGGGATGATGTCACCACTAGGAAATTCTATATCCATGTAACTATAACAATGATAGCCATTGTAATCAAAATTTTGAAAGTATGCTTGGTGTTTTTTCTATGTCAACAAATTTCATCTAAAACTTTATACAGACACTTCAATTGGTCAACGAAAGATTGGAAACCCCCCCAAAAAAAATCCCGGTTTAAGTCCATTATGGACTAGGATTTCCTTATTGGGCCTAATGGACCAATAAGATTCCAATTTGTCTATTTTGGGGTTAGAACCCATAAATGGGCCGTAATTGGACCCACTTTCATAAAACCTAACATTTTGAGCCATAATGGACCCAAAATTTAATTGCTTTACCTTAATGGGCCTTATTGGGCCATAGTTGATCCAATTAACCTTAATGGATCATAGAACCCATTCTGTTATGGCATTTGGGCCGTGAACTACCCTAAAGGCCCAATGGGCCAAAAAACCTCCCTAATGGGCCACATGTCTTCAAGCATGACCAAGAATGGACCCAAATAAATTTGCTTCTTCTTTCCTAGGCCTAGTCTCGGCCAAGATGAAAAAAGAGAAGAAAATGAAGCATTATCCAACAAGAGACACATCACCATTACATGAGGGATTTCCATGAAAATTAACCACTATGTAATCCCAAATCTCATGCACCTAGGTAACCATCACATCTTCTCTTTGCTTCCTGTCTTATTCTCGGCCGAAGGAAAGAACACACACACACAAACCATTTCAAATTCTCTCTAAGTATAACATTCAAGAACATCCCTCCTCTTTCTTCAAGAAGTTTGGAGACTTACTAGCATTTCAAGAAGGTTAGATCCAAAAATCACTCCAAGTTGCTTACCAGTAGGTAAGATCTCACAAAATCTAAGCAACCTACTTTCTTTTGAAACTTATTCATTTCTCTCACTCCTTATTTTAGTGATTATACTTCTTAGAACTTCTTTAAGTTCGAAAATCCTCTTAAGGAGTTTCCTAGAGCCAAAAGCACATCACCTTCTTCCATTTCTCTTCAAAACCAAAACCACAAACCCCAAGGTGAGTTCATACCCCCTTGTTTTTGGTTTTTACTTGTTTTTGGGGGGAGAATACAAGTGTTATGTGTTAATCTAGGTGTGTACGCATGTTATGCGTGATTTATTTGGTTATTGTTGTGAAACATGTGATAATGCTTGATATATTTCGAAATCTCTAATATAAATGAGAAAGAATCATAAACAAAAGCATATTAAACTACACAATTCAAGGATCTAAGTGTTTTTATTTATAAGAAAGGAAAAACAAAGCAAAGGATTGTAGAAGTATCATTTTTGCAAAAATAACAAAGATATGGGTAAAATATGACCATTTTCGGTTTTATAAGGGTTATATGGTATTTAATTATATGAAATATGATTTTTTATGGAAATAATACATTTCAAGGGGTCAAAAACATAAAATTTAGTTTATTTGGCTTATATTTGGGCCCAAAAATTGTAAAAATGAGAAGTTTTGGGGTTGAAATTGCAAATTCATTTAAAGTATAAATCGAGAACACAAACTAACTATTTCAGGGACTGAAAATGATATTTAATGCAAGAATTGGACAAAAATGCATATTATTTTTCATCAAAAGAGACTAAAAATGTCATTTTTATTAAGAAGGGACTAAAAATGTAACTTTATATGAAAAATGGGCTAAAATGTTCGAATAAATACTTTGGGGTCAAATAGGGCAAAAGATATTAAGTTTATAACACTTGGATTTAATATATATATATATATATATATATATATATATATATATATATATATATATACACACACATAGCCAAAATGTCTTTACAATTCAACATCAAGTGTTTTACTATTGAAAATAAATACGAAGCGTAAAACGAATTCTATACAACAAACATATCGAAGAACGGAGAAATAATACAATGACTGGGCCTGATGTTAATCATTGTGTCCATTGGGCCTTCGTGGTCCAATTTCACAATTATTAGGCCCAATTTAATCGAAACATGTTTATTGGGCTTCTGGTGACCCAATTATATGCCTACTGGACCCTCTATGGCTTTTACATGCTATTGGACCTTAGTGGCCCATTTGCATTGCTAGTATAGTCCAAATCAAACATATGCTTGACGGACTAACATGTCCATAAGCATACTCGACAACCTATAAATAGCACACATGATTAGTGGCCCACATCATCCTTTTTGTGTTTGTTATGCTTTATTCTATACTATGTAAACATCAAACAAGTTGTAAATAATGTCATTTAAATTCATGGGGTAATATTGAGGACTTAATGAGAAAATATCGGTCGGCACCAATAAGTGTATGTCGTAGTCTATAAGTTATAACCAGAGTCTCATTGACGGAGAGCGAGAGTTTTTTGTGTAGATCTATATGGGGGTGACTCCCCCATACCCGAGTTGTTCGCTATAGGTAGACTCGGTCAGTCTAGGGTGACAAAATCTTAATCAAAACCGACATTTGTAAAAATACCAAGACAGGCGAAATAGTCATTATCATGCATGGTTATAATGACTGACATAGAGATCCATTACCATTTTATCATTCATGGGAAACCAACTTCATACATGGTGGCTATTAAATGTGGTTCATGCAATAATATAAAATCATACTACTGTTTTGGGAATCGGAAAATATCGGATTTTTCGGGAAATTTATATCATTTATTTAAAGCATCAAATACAATAAAACGAGCATTTTTGGGAAAGTCATACAATTATACATGTTCTGAAATCACGTATACATTTACCCATACTGGACCATCACATCATATCGTAAACATATTTTATTTCGGAAAATATCGGATTTTCTGGGTTATACCACGATACAAACCATTTTTATGTCAAACATGCTTATGAACTCACCAATATTATATATGTTGACCCATTTTCAAATAACTTGTATTATTAGATAACAGATAAGTAGAAGAAAACTATCAACTGTATTAGGCTTTCATGTTTTGTGACATTCAAATGAATATACGTTCTAATTATGTAATATTTGTTCAATGTACTTGATGTGAACTATGTAAGTTGTACTATGTAATGTTGGTGATGTATGTGTTTGATTGATGTATATTCATTGTAATGGTATTCAGTTGTTCGTCATGCAAGCCCTCAGACGTTTCCGCTGTCCGGTTCGAGGGTGTGACACCGACTGCTGATATCTCGACTTCCTGAGCTATCAATGCCAAAGATATCACTTTAGTCCAAAACAATAATCCGCCTTAGGGTAAAATGACCATTGTATCCCTCAGCCAACTTGGTCCAACTAAGGCTATTGATCATAATATAAAAAGGCCCAACAGTAGATCGACTTCCTAAACCCACTAAGGGCCCACTAAGGGCCCAATTTGCTAAATTGGTCCCAATCCCTCTAATGGGCCTTACCCTAAGCCCAAACATCTTCTTGGCCCACCTCATTTGACTTCCACTAGCCCACTAAGGTCCAAGGTCCAAAGCATGGCCCAATCCGAAGCCCAAAATCATGAAGCCCAAACTGACAGAGTACGCAGGGCGTACATTCACGTACACTAAGCATACTAGCCAATGGTGTGTACGCTGGGCGTACCTGCATGTACGCTCAACGTACTCCCCTTGTTAAGTCACTTTCCCATTAAGTGCTTAACACTCTACTCTAGAGGCTACAAACATAAATCCAAGTCCTTTTTCATGTATTAATCCATAAAGTCACTAACTTGGTAACTTAACTTATCCCAAACAAGCCCCAACTCCCAAAAATGATATTCCTAATCCATAAAGGGGCTAGATATCATGCATGAACCCATTAAGTCAATCAAGATGGAGACTTTAATGCTTATGGGACCCTTTTAGCTCTGAGGGTGGCAATCCTAAGCTCACAAACGAGATTTCATCATAAAGGTCCATTCTTGGGATCAAAATAACTCCAAAACCACACTACCCTAGATCTAAGCATGCTTAAGTAAAGTTATGAACTTAATACCTCCAAAGAGTTCCAAATAATGATGCTATGTTAGATCTATAAGCTCCAACTTCCCATGTTCTTCCTTGCCAACGTCCTCTTTTCTTCTTCCAAGCTTACACCACAAAAATGAGATTCTTGAAGTCAAAATCACCTAAGGATGAAGAGAAGAGGCGTTCTAGGGTTTCTATGAGGTTTGGGAACAGATAATGAGGCTATGGTTTGAGCCATTATGTTCTTTATATAGTGGCTCACCCTAAAAGTTAGGGTTTCTGGACACCGGACGTACGCCAAAAACACCCGCGACCTTATGACCTTATACGTTAGGCGTAACCCAACCTTACCCTAGGCGTACTCTTGTGCTGGCCACCTTGCATGCATGGTCCTTTCCTGCCACCTTTCTTCCTTAAGGACCAATATTGACAATAACTTCAAAGTGTTATAATTCCTTCGTTCTACGTCCATTTCCGACGAACTTTATATCCACGAAAAGCTGGCAAGAAGCCGTAAGTTTCTAGAAACACACCCAACCCCAAACCTCTTGAATAAAATCTTCAAGACCCATAAAAGACTAAAATGACCCTAGCGTGAGCCTCTGAGATCCATAAACAAACATTTTCAAAACAAGGTGTTACAGATCCACCAATTTAACACATACTCAGTGAACACGAGAACTCATATAGATCTACCAGACTAACATACTCAACATAACATCAATCGGCCTTGGTGTCTTCGACCCATAAGTACAGTAAGGGAAACTCACCTTACGATATGAAAAGATAGCTTACATAACTCTGATTGTTGACCCTACATCACACATATACAACAACTAGTGATAAAATCTTAGTCTATAACTCAAAATACCCAAAATACCCTTAGGTCAAATATGGTCAAAATCCTTGTCAAGGTCAAAGGTCAAAAAGTCAACCGATTCAGCTCAGGTTGAGTATGCCCAACGTACTCAGCATGTACGCTTGGCGTACACACAATCCATATATGGGGGCTTAAGAGAGTACGCATAGTGTACTTAGAAGTACGCCCAACGTACTCCACTGCCGACCTTTCCTTCTACTAAGAGCTTAATCTAATAAGTCCTTTCATCCAAAACCTAGATCTGTCCCAAATAGTGTTTTAAACCATAAAGTTTCCTACTTTATGATCATGCATGGCTATTAAGTGCCCAAGCCTTAAGACCCTAACTTCTTAACCTAATAAGACATCATAACCTTTGTATGGTAGGACTAGAAGGGTCAGGATCACATTTTTATCACTTTATAGACTCCAACACATCCAAAAGGACAACTCATTTTTTGTAGAGTATGAAATAACCAAAAAGTTTAGAGCTTTATACCCTTAAATGAAGCTTGAGGGCAAGATGCTTCTGGATCCAAAGAGGTCTTGAGCTTCTAAGGAGAATCCACTTCCTTCTTCTTATTTCAAGAACACTAACAACACACTCTAAGGCTCAAAATGCTCACAAAGGTAGTTTGGGGTTTACAAGATACGAAATGGGGTTGGAGGCTGATGAGGAAAGGACTCTTGGGGAGTTAATGATGCTTAAATAGGACTCAAAACCTAAAAAATAGGGTTTAACGACTGACCACATACGCCCATCATACCAAACGTATGCCAAGCGTACGCATCAAAGGCGGATTTCTCACTTAAGGCTCCTTGGGACCAATTTGCAAACAATTACTTATTAAGGGTCAACAATGTAAAATACCTGAATAACGAATGTTACAATTCTCCCCCACTTGAATCAGACTTCGTCCTTGAAGTACGATGCTGCAAATAACTCGGGGTAGTGCTCTCTTAACTCTGCATCGGGTTTCCAAGTCCATTCAGAACCCTTCCGATGTTGCCATTGGACCTTGACCAAATATACAACCTTGTTGTGCAAGGCATTTGTCTTCTCATCAGCCACACACTTCCGAAACAGAGAAACATGAAAAGTGTTGTGGATATGACTGAGTTCCTCAGACAAATCTAACCTATAAGCTACCATGTCAACCATGACAATCACTCAAAACGACCCGCAACTAGATTCCTCATAGCCTTACCTCGTTTTAAAAGTGTATATCTTGCTTAATGATTTGTAGCTTAAAGCAAACATAAAATAGATACATTATTTAAACTAGAAGTTAAAATAAAGTAAGTTATATCCTATGCTTAATAATACCTTTTACAAGACCGGATAGAAGTATTTATATTTCTTCTTTCAACATTTTTAAATTTTATACATTCTAATACAACATTTATAGTAATTATAAAAAGGAAAGAATTTGATTAAGATAATATTATAATAATCATAAACTGATTTAAATATGATGAATAATATCACACTAAATATAGAGACAAATATTCAATCTTATGAAATTAATGTGATTTTTAGTTATCTTTTAGAATAAATTTTCACATAAATGTATTTTAAGGTTCCATAAAAGTTGATCTAACAAGACGTAATGAGTTTAAGAAGGTAGAAGTTTTTGAATACAAAAAAAGAAATAATAATAATAATAATAATAATAAAATAAAATAAAATCTTTAAATATTTATTTATTATTCGAAAAATATAAATATATACTAAATTACTCCTAAATTTATTGGAGATTAATCCAAAAGCAACCAAAATGGACGTGAGATTCAAAACTTTGAATATTTATTACTTTTGTCGTTTTCTTCCTGTGATATCAATGAGTACAACAATACGTTTTATATATATATATATATATATATATATATATATATATATATATATATATATATATATATATATATATATATATATATATATATATATATATGTGAGATTATTCTAATTTTATGAGACCGTGACACTAAATTCAAAAATAATTTTAAAATGCAAAATAAATGGAAAAATCCAAAAATTCTTTTTTTAAATATTATTTTCGGAACTTGAATTAACTAAAAAAAATATATAAAAAAATAAAAAAAATTCCGTTTTTTTTTTTTGAAAAATACGTGAAATATTTTAAATAGAATATTATACTGACATATTCTAAAAAATAATTTTAAAATGCAAAATAAATGGAAAAATCAAAAAAAAAAATTTTAAATATTATTTTCGGAACTTGAATTAACTAAAAAAAATTAAAAAAAATTCTATTTTTTTTGAAAAATACGTGAAATATTCTAAATAGAATATTACAATGTATATATTCTAAAAATAATTTTAAAATGCAAAATAAATGGAAAAATCAAAAAATTCTTTTTTTAAATATTATTTTCGGAACATGAATTAACTAAAAAAAATAAAAAATAAATAAAAAAATGCGTCTCACGGTCTCACAAAATATAGGTGGTCTCAAATGAATCTAACCCTATATATATATATATATATATATATATATATATATATATATATATATATATATATATATATATATATATATATATAAGTTCAATAGAGAACTATAATTACTGTTTCTCCAAAGAACCAATTTTTTTTTCAAGTTCTAAAGTTTATTCTTTATCGAAAAAAAAAACTAAAAATATCTAAATTCATAACATAAAATAGTGATTATTAAATATATTTTTCAGATTCACCGTGTGGATTTAGATTCCCATTGTGAATTTTGAAAGATTCACATTGTAAATTTGACGATTTTTTTTTTCATTTTTTGAGTTTGATATAATTGGAAATAGGACAAAAAGTTATAAATTTCTGTATTTCTAGGTTTTTTTTGATAAAAAATAAGTTCTAAAAATATAAAAAAAAGATTAATTCATTGGTTCCTTGGTTAATTATGGCTCTATTGAACCTCACCGTGTATATATATATATATAGACACACACGCACCAAATTATAAAAAAGTGCTATTACATATCCCGTTACATAAAAAATAAAACATAAAGATATGCACACATTCATCAACTTACATAGAAAATACAAGAACTAATTGGAAGGATGCATATAAAATGAACCATTATATATATATATACATATATATATATATATATATATATATATATATATATATATTGGTTTAGTCCTATTTTTATAAAATTAATGAGCTTTGTCATTTTAAAATTCATTAGAATTAATAGTTGCTAAATAAGTTTGATTTGACTAAGTCGGAGCCTTGATTGAGTATACAATTCTCGATTGAATCTGTCTCCAACCGAACCTATGTTGTTTGATTATGCCTTTGATTGAATGTGTTAAATGCTGAATATGATCATTTTACCATTCTTATATGTTTTGTGTTGAATAACATGTTTCGGTTGAAATAAACCTAAAAAAAGATGAAGAAACATGTAACCTGGCTTATAATTCGGTGAATAACAGTGATAAGAAAAAAAATTGTTTGAGAAATGATATTGCTAAAATTAGTCATAAATTTTAAGCCATATTTTAATACATTTAGCTATATTTTGGTTATTTATTAAGATATTTGGTACTTATTACATATGAAATCTATTTTGTAGCAAGAAAAAAAAAGACATTCTCAAAGGAAAATGAGCAAAAATGGATAGCTGGAAGCAAAGGATTTAAAGAATTCATGAAGAGAAGAAATTGTGAAGAAAAATGGATGTCATGTGGTGAGCATACCCTTGTTATGATGTGATGATGTGTCAAAGCATGAAACATTCTTGGATGATCTGCATGGAAGTCTTGGAGAATCCGATATAAAAGTGTCTTCCACATCGTGGCGAGCCATCTGCCACGACATGACAATGTATTTTTGGTATCTTAAATAAACGACTGTTAGGTCGAATTTTGGGAGAGACAACATAAAGATACAATTTAAAGTGACTAAAAACAACTAATATCTTTTGAGAAACTCTTAGAAGGCCAAGGAATCGTTTGGAGATCAAGTATTTGAAAAGATCTACACAAAGAACACAAGAAATCATCCGATTTGTTAGTTTACATCATGTCTACTCTGTTTTACTTCGATTCTGATTGTGTTTCTGAGTTAGTTATGGGTAAAATACTCTAACTTTCGTTTAGCATAGATGAACCGTAATACTATGTGTTGATTTCGACTTTTATGGATTAATTTAGTGTGGTTTTTTACTAGTGTTTGATAGATCAATATGCTAGTATGTTAATGTTTTAATTTTTATTACTTAATATGCAAGGTTTGTGTAGTTAGTTGATCATTCTAGTTGCATGAACTTGGTATCTAGTTATTTATGATCATTGAATTGCTAGATCTAGAGATAAAACATATCATAGAGTATACGTAATTTTGTTATTAATTTTAACTACGTTAGAGAGCATTAATAACTTTTATTATGTGCTTAAATTGGTTGACTTAATCATAGAAATGTAACAACTAGATTTGATCATTCATAGTCTAAATAACCTTAAAATCAGTTTTGTGTCCAACTTATTGCATGACCATTGTAATAGTAGTTCATTAATTGATTAAATATTAGGAAATTGAAACAAGATCACTAGTAACTTTATAATTTGGTAACCACATAAATAATCCATATTATTAGAAATCAACCATAGAAAATAGATGATTCAAAACTAAATGAAAGTTCTTTTTAATCTTGATTTTAAATCATTTTCTGCTTGTTTGCTTTAGTTAAAAATAATTTACTTAGTTGTTCAAAAAGAGTAATTTAGTTAATTTTTTAGTTGACATTTAGTGTTTTTTAACTTGCAAAATCATATAAAACCCTCTATTCATTATTTATTTCCGTTAGTTTAATTAGTAACAATTGTTTTCTTGTTAAAATTTTCGTTCTTTGTGTTTGACTCCTTATTTACTTTACTATTTTATTACATGACTACTTACTTTACTATATTACTACACGACTAGATACGTTGTTTATTTGTGTTTTAGTTGGTAAAATTAGATTGGATTATAAATTTAAAATTGTTAGTGAATAAATAAAACACAAACACATCAAGTTTTTTAGGTATGCCCACGATGTGACATCCATTTTTATGAATGATTTCCTCTCTTCGTGAATTCTTCAAGTCATTTGTTCTCAGTAATCCATGTTTATTCATTTTCCTTTGAGAATGCCTTTTTTGCTGCAAAATAGATTTTGCATCTAATAAGTACCAAATACTTTGATAAATAACCAAAATATATCTAAATGTATTAAAATATTACTAAGAATATATGACTAATTTTAGCAATATCAAGAAACTTCAACAATGTCATTTGTTCTTTGGTTCAGAAAACGATTAGAACTTCCATTATCACTTACAAATCTATAATAATTCAATTACAAATAATTCAATTACAAATATAAAGCAGTAGAGATAGTTTATTAGGAAACAACACTTCATTCTTCTATTAGTTAATTTAGAAACTTGAAAACATAGCTAGACATGAGGTCATATGCATCCTACAAAAAACATTACATAAAGTATTTTAGCCGCAAATCCAAGACATAAGTTAAAAAGTCCATCAAACTAACTCTTAAATAGCTTAAAATAGTTTGGAATAGAACCACAAAAGCCAAAAAGTAACTCTTTATAAACACTTTTATATTGATTTGTGTTTCTATGTTGTTTTTATATAATTATTTAAGAGTTTTATTATGTATACAATTAAATGAAAATATAACAAATCTAAAATAATTCAATTACAAATATAAAGCAGTAGAGAGTTTAATAGGCAAAAACACTTCATTCTTCTATTAGTTAATTCAGGAACTTGAAAACATAGCTAGGTATCAGGTCATATGCATCTTACAAAAAACATTACATAAATTATTTTAGCCTCAAATCCAAGACATAAGTTATAAAGTCTATCAAACTAACTCTTAAATAGCTTAAAATAGTTTGGAAGAGGACCACAAAAGTGAAAAAGTAACTCTTTATAAACACTTTTATATTGATTTGTGTTTCTATGTTGTTTTTATATAAATCACATCTATTTGTTAGAAACCAAAAATCCAAAATGAAACCACGGCCTTCAAAAGTGAAAATCAACAAATATAAAATAAATCAAAAGCTAATGAGATATACAATAAATCAAAATGAATTGAAGTTGGCATAAAGTATATATTTCCATTCAACTCATATCTCTTTAAATAAATTTAAATTAATTCAAAATTAATTCAAATTAATTTTAACTATTTTCTAATTAACTTATTCACCTATAATAAATTAATAAACTATTTATTCCAATCTCTTTTTTTCCCTAGCTATTTTAGCTCGTGAGGGCAACTTAAAAAGAACTTTGTTATTATTTCTGAAGTTATACAAATTAGTTATGACACTGAACAACTATTTCCAACAATATCCTACTTGGACAAATCATCACCTACTATTGGTCAAATAACCTTTGAATAACCAAAAATGTGTGTATTCCAACTACTATCGAACTTTGATTTTATCAAAAGTCATCGCTTAGATAAGAGATCAATTACTCCCTTGTTTCTACAAGATATCATTGTGAACTCTATCATTGATAATGAATCAAACTAATAGTTCAACTTTTAGTTTCTCGATTTCTGATTTATGATGATTAAATCAGACTACTAATTGAACACATCAATTCAGTCCTAGCCATGCATAGCACTTTAATGGCATCATCAAATCACCAAGGGATCACGATATCAGTTTTTCCATTATGGTGAAAACGAACAAATAAACTTCAACTACATAGCTTTTGTCTACTCATCAAATCATGCATAAACTTACCCGTTATGACCAGCAGTTACGGATAGTGTTAGAGTTAGAAACTAATGAGAAACAATACGATAAACTAAAGAAATCGAGAAAAATGAGCGTTTTGAGCTATTAGAAACCAATGAGAAGCAATACGATCAAAAGCCAAACAAAGCAAAAGAACAACAAGAAAAATTGCCTGCCCAACAACCACGATGTTGCGAGCACACTGCCATGTCGTGGGATCTGAAGAAAAATTTTGAAGCTGGTTTTGTTAAACCTTATCGACCACCTCTTCCATTTCCATCCTGAGAATGGCCTAAACAATTAGAGCAAGAACAAAAGAATTTTATGAAGCAAGTGAAATCCATATCCATCAACATACCATTCACTGAAGCCATTGCTAAAATGCCTAAATACAATAAATTTCTCAAAGATTTAATAAGAAATCGCAAAGAGTTGGAGAAGGTTTCTACAATAGCGCTTAATGAACAATGTTCTACTGCGATTACACGAGGGATCCAGGGAGCTTAACTATTCCTTACAAATTTGACAACTCAACTAAGAAAAATGCACTAGCCGATTCGAGAGCTAGTATAAACCTAATGTCGTATTAATTTGATCAAAAACTTAATTTACCGGAATTGAAGACCACTAGAATGGCCATCCACTTGGAAAATGGATTCGTTACATACCCTTGTTGAATCATAGGAGATTTATTGGTGAAAATTGGAAAATTCCTTTTTCAAATTGATTTCGTGGTTTTGGGCATGAAGGAGGATGAAGAAGTCCCCATTATCTTGGGAAGACCTTTCCTAAGCACGACTCGTGTATTAGTAGATATCTGTGATTCCAAACTTACACTACGAGTGAGGGATGAAGAAATCACATTTGGGGTGAATCAAAAATCCAAATTCAAAATTAAGAAAGAAAGTATTCTTCACGGATGGAGTGGATGAGGAGATGAAAGAAGGAGAAGTGGATAAGGATTCAAATAAGCTTCAAGAGTTGGAAAGGGTAATAGAGGAAGATTTACAAACATGGGAAAAGCCGAAGCTACTAGAAGATGTGCAACGTACAAATCCATGAGTTTCAATTCATATTATTTTTGAAGTGTTTGTATACTCACGACCTAGTTATGAAGTAGAAGACACAAGTGAAGATGAAGATTCATGTGATGAAAAGGTGGAACATGAGATTAAGGAGACCGCAATTGAAAAGAAAGATATATAAATATAGGATCCTAAGAAAAAAAGAGAAGGAGGATGAAGCTGGAAACACTGATGGAGTCAAATGCAAGCATGAGGAAAGCGCCAACCCCAAAAAGAAGGCGTACAAGAGACGAGTAAAAGTTTATAAAATAAAGCAAATGGAAATGCAAATGAATAGGGAGATTCCACTCCTAAGCAGAACAACATAGAGCGGGAAAGAGTCCGACTCACAACTCCTACAAAAGAAGCACTTCCGGAAGGCAACCTGCAGTTTGGTTCGCATTTTCTTTCCTTTAATTTTTGTTTTGCTTTTCGTCTATTTTCATTTAGGTTAGCTCGCTCGTCTTATCTTTTCTGACATTTTCAATGTGTGGGGTCATTAAAAACATGTTTTTTGGTTTTCGTCTATTTTGGCAAAACAAAAATTAAAGGAAGAAATTGGGGGCAATCCAATTTCTATAATGATGATTTTGGCAAAAGACAGGACCCCTGACGAAGAACTTGGTTTTGTGACATGCCGCGATGTGGTGGCCCTTGTGCCACGTTATGGGAAATGGGCAAACCAATTTCCATTTAATTATGTTAAACTGATACATGAAATGTTTGGTACTGTTTTGTTTGTTTGTTTTACAAGTATCAATGACACCTAGGAGAATTAATGTTGAATCAGCAACCACCACCTTCGCATGCTTTTTATTGTTTTCCAACCAACTTCCCAGCAGAACAACAAAATCAGTTTAATGAACGTCTTGGGTGGCTCCACCAATGTGATGTTTTGGTTACTCTTATAATTAATTGGTAGTGGTGAATATAGTAGGAGTGATTGATTAGCTCAAGCAATTTCTTGAAAAATTATATGTTGGAGATGGTTTCACCTTTTCATGCAATGGGTGGTGGAATCTTCTCAACAATATTGAGCCAACTTACAAGTATGTGTTGATCTTTTCTTAACAATCACTTTTTAGGATCATTATGTGGACATGACGAAAACGGGAACATAGCAATTCCGCCTTTGTAGCTGGGAGGAACTCAGAGTTCATCTTGGGATCTATGATGAGGAAGATTTAAATAGGCCACAATATGCTTCACATTTTGCATATGGTCTTCACGATTTTTTTGGCAAATATCCCCCCATATGATTTTTGGATACTATATAGAACATGGTCTATGAGTCGAGAACTTCACAAGAGAGTGACATTTGGTCGCCGATTCACCGTTTTATTCATAGATTGGTTACTTTCGGTGGGAATCACAAGATGGTGGTGACAAAGTACCTAGGTAGGATTTATATTTTGCTTGGTGAATCCTGACTCCGAATGTTTTCTACAATATTCCTTACACGGTCGCTTCGTTATTTTCTATGTTGGATACTAATGTTAAGGATAAGCGTGGGATGGAACTGGTACCATTCCCAATTTCCCGAAAACTAAATTTGATCGTAAATAAATTTCGAGTACCGAACCAAATTAATGTTGTCGATAACGATATCGTGAATGGAACCGGTTTTTGGTACTAGTACCGGTACCGCCAATACTAAATCCTGAATTTCTTGATTTTAGAGTACCGAGTACCGTCCCATAGTTTTAAATTCAATACCAGTTCTAGTATGGTACTGGTACGAGATCGGGATTTGGTACAAACTGCTCAACCCTAACTAATGCTAGAGAATGAAACCCAATTTGTGGGGTTAAGTTGGTTTCACGGCTTGCACATTCTTATGGGTTACTAGAGCTAACAATTACTCGCATGTTGACGATTATTCTCGGGAAGGAGGCTACGAATAGGAAGTTGGAAACCATACGCATAGTCCAAAATGTTTGGGTGGATATGTTATTCATAGAGATGATTCGGTAAGAGGATTGGACCACTAGCAACCACAGAAAAAAGAGGAGGCCAGAGGACACATTAGTTCATGAGCCACAACAACTCATTGGTCTTAGGTTTATTGCTTCACAGGTCACAAAATTATTTGAGAGGGTCAATGGGTTTGGTTTTTATTTAGATGATGTGCGTTCACAAAATGTTTGGGTCGAAGGTTCTTTGGATGTCATTATGCAACACATGGGACTGGCACCTCCACCACCATTTGGAGCTCATATACCTTATGGTCATTCTTGGAATGAATGATTTCCTAGAGATGGCGGGGAAGGACCGAGTGGAGCATGTGGATCAGATGATAACGAGTGATGACTATCTTAATTATTATCAGTTTTATGTTTTTTGTTGGTGTGGTTTATTTTTTTAGACTAAGTTTATTTTATTTTTTGTGGTGTGTTTTATTTCAGTTTTGTAACCGGATAATTATTCTTTCCTTCGTATTAATCTAGAATCTTGCTTTATTTTTGTTGTCGCATTTAAGAAGCAAAAATGAGTTTAGAGAAAAGCTGATAGAGAATTTTTGAAGATTATAACAAAGAGACAAATTTTGATAAGTGTGGGGGTGTGCATCGAGTTCGTGACAATTTTTGAGAATTCTATGGATATATAGAGTTTAAAATGAGCCTTATGAAGATTATAAGTGGGGAGAGATGTAATATCATTAACTAAAATTGAGCAGAAGCTATTTTGAAGATCCACGGATCCCACTGTTAAAGATCATCACTAGCCCAATAAAACAAATATTATTTAGAAGACTTTAGCTTGTTCTAGAATACTCTAGAAGATTCTATAACATTATGGAAGACTATGGAAGACTCTGGAATATACCGGAAGAGTCTAGAATACTCTAGAACGACATGGAAGACCCTCGAAGGATATGGATCATTCTAGAAGACACTGGAGCAACCTAAACCTCTCCAGAACATGGTAGAACGTTCTAGAAACATATGGAAGCATGTAGAGTATGTTAGATAGTTCTAGAGTTATCTAGTATGTAGTAAGTGTATGCTAGTATCTAGAACCTTCCTAAGAGGCCTATAAATAGGTATCGAGCTCATTTGCTCCAATCCATCCAAGAAAGCCTCAAAGAAAGCAAAGTGTGTAGTAGTCTCACAAAGTGTAAGTTCTCCTTAAGTGTCTTAATAAAAGTCTTGTTGTTTCCCATATAAAAGAGTCGTGTTCAACAATCTGGTATCAGAGCAAGGTTTCTTGATAGTGAGAACGAGTGATTCTCGTTGTATCGTGAGTAGTTTGTGACTCTGCAAGTTTAGTTTCGAAACTAGCTTGTTTGGTATTACCGAGGTACTGCCAACACGATGGGTGATCTCCAAGTCGTCGGAGGAATCAAGAAACTCAACAACAACAACTACAAAACATGGGAAACATGTATGAAGTCCTACTTACAAGGACAAGATCTATGGGAGGTCGTTGGTGGAAGTGAAACTACGCCACCAGAGGAAGACGTTAATGGTGCTTTGTGCAAATGGAAAATCAAAGCAGGCAAAGCAATGTTTGCCTTGAAGACCAAAATCGAAGAAGAGATGTTGGAGCATATTCGGGATGAGAACACCCCGAAAGAAGCTTGGGACACATTTGTGATGCTTTTCTCAAAGAAGAATGATACGAGACTACAAATTTTGGAGAACGAGCTATTATCAATCTCACAACATGACATGATGATTGCTCAATATTTCCACAAGGTCAAGTCGATATGTCGGGAGATTACCGAACTAGATCCGCAATCCATCATTGCAGAAGCTCGAATAAAAAGGATCATCATCCATGGACTCAGGCCAGAATATAGAAGCTTCATTACTGCTGTACAAGGATGGCCCGTTCAACCATCACTTGTAGAGTTTGAGAATTTGTTGGCCAGCCAAGAAGCTATGGCTAAGCAAATGGGAGGCATCACGCTGAAGAGTGAAGAAGAAGCACTCTACACAAGTAAAAGTCGGAGGAATTTCAAGCCACCTTCTAAAGAAGGATACAAAAATGCTGACAAAGGGAAGAGTCAGCAAGGAACCTCACAACCATGGAGATCTCAAAAGACCGACATTAAGAGTTCTCGGGGGAGGAGGTTCGAAGGCAACTGCAACAACTATGGAAAGTGGGGCCACATGTCCAAGGATTGTTGGTCAAAGAAAAAGTCTGTGGAAAGCAATGTTGTAACCTCCAAAAAGGAAATAAAGGATGAATGGGATGCTGAGGCATTATGTGCCATAGAAGAAAATGAGTTGGCACTCATGGCAATGATGGGAGAGCGTATCAACTATGAGAATGACTGGATCATTGATTCAGGATGCTCCAATCGCATGACTGGTGATCGGAACAAACTACAAGACGTGAAGGAGTACAAAGGGAGTCGCATGGTACTTACAGCCAACAATGCACGACTTCTAATTGCTCAGATTGGAAAAACAACAATCATGCCTGGTAATAAATCTGACATGGTGTCACTACATAATGTCTATCACGTGCCAGGTATTAAGAAGAACTTGTTGTCGGTATCGCAACTAACATCGTCAGGAAACTACGTCTTGTTTGGCCCACAAGATGTGAAGGTTTATCGAGATCTTAAAATATCAGAAAAGCCAACGATGGAAGGACGGAGAGTGGAGTCCGTTTATGTGCTCTCCGTAGAGTCTGCCTATGTAGACAAGACTCGTAAGAACGAGACAGCAGATCTATGGCATGCACGGCTGGGACATGTTGGTTATCACAATTTGAAGGTAATAATGGAGAAATCCATGCTCAATGGCTTACCTCAACTTGAAGTTAAAACAGATGGTGTTTGTGTTGGATGTCAGTATGGTAAGGCTCATCAATTACCATACAAGGAGTCAAATTTTAGAGCAAAGAAGCCACTAGAGTTAATTCACTCAGATGTGTTCGGTCCAGTCAAGCAGACATCAGTTAGCGGGATGCGGTACATGGTGACGTTCATTGATGATTATTCGAGATATGTGTGGGTTTTCTTCATGAAAGAAAAGTCCGAAACATTCTCAAAGTTTCTAGAATTCAAGACAATGGTCGAGGGAGAAGTGAGAAAGAAGATTCGGTGTCTACGCTCAGACAATGGAGGAGAATACACCTCAGAAGAATTCAATCGCTATCTGCAAGAATGTGGTATACATCATCAATTCACATGTGCCAACACACCTCAACAAAATGGTGTAGCTGAGAGAAAGAATCGGCACCTTGCAGAAATTTGTCGAAGCATGCTACACGCGAAGAATGTCCCAGGAAGATTTTGGGCTGAAGCAATGCAAACTGTTGCCCATGTGATCAATAAACTTCCCCAACCAAGGTTAGGTTTCATCTCACCATTTGAGACACTATGGAACATGAAACCTACTGTTAGCTACTTCCGAGTATTTGGCTGCGTTTGCTACGTATTTGTGCCTAGTCATTTACGTAGCAAGTTTGACAAGAAAGCAGTCAGGTGTATATTTGTTGGATACGACAATCAATGAAAAGGGTGGAAATGTTGTGATCCAACAAGCGGAAGATGCTAAACTTCAAGAGATGTAGTGTTCGATGAAGCATCTTCATGGTGGTCATCAGAGAAGAAAGTACTACCAGACTCGGAAAATATTGAAGAAGTTTTAAAACAAAAGATGGGGGAGAAAACTGCACATATTTGGTCAAGTGTTGATACACCTGAAGATCCGAGCGACACTCAAGTCATTGAGCAAGAAGTAACTCAAACAAGTGATGCCGATGAAAGGGAGCCGCCGCCTCCACAACTTCGAAGGACGGAAAGAATCCGAAAGCCTAATCCCAAGTATGCTAATGCGGCCATTTTAGAAGACGGTGTTAAAGAGCCGGAGACATATGAAGAAGCAGTTAACAATAAATCTTGGCAGAAGGCAATGGAAGAAGAAGTTACAGCCTTAAAGCAGAATCAAACGTGGGAACTGGTACCAAGACCAAGAGATATAAAACCAATTTCTTGCAAGTGGGTTTATAAATTAAAACAACACACAAATGGATCAATTGAAAGATACAAGGCTCGTTTGGTGGCTCGTGGGTTCTCACAACAATATGGATTGGACTATGATGTAACATTTAGTCCAGTGGCGAAGATAACTACTGTACGGGTGCTGCTAGCTCTTGCGGCTAGTAAAGACTGGAAATTATGGCAGATGGATGTGAAGAATGCTTTCTTGCATGGAGAATTAGATTGGGAGATCTACATGAACCAACCAAAGGGATTTGAGGATGCAGTTAATCCCACTCATGTGTGCAAGTTAAGAAAAGCTCTTTATGGATTGAAGCAGGCACCAAGAGCCTGGTATGGTAAGATTGCTGAATTTCTTACCCGAAGTGGTTATTCAGTTGCACATGCAGACTCAAGCCTGTTCGTCAAAGAAAAAGAAGGGAAGTTGGCAATTGTGTTGGTTTATGTGGATGACTTGATCATCACCGGGGATGACGAAAGAGAAATCCATCAAACAAGAGAAAATCTATCGGTGCGATTCCAAATGAAAGAGCTGGGGGAGCTTAAACACTTCTTGGGGTTAGAAGTTGATCATACAAAGGAAGGCTTGTTCCTCTGCCAACAAAAGTATACAAGTGATATACTTCAAAAGTTTGGCATGTTGGAGTGTAAGCTAATATCAACACCAATAGAGCCAAATGCCAAGATATGTGCTCATGAAGGAAAAGAGTTGGACGACGGAACGATGTATCGACAACTAGTAGGTAGTCTTATCTACCTAACTTTATCTCGGCCTGACATTGCTTATGCAGTTGGAGTTATGAGTCGATACATGCAAAGTCCGAAGAAACCTCATTTGGATGCTGCCCGACGGATCTTGAGATATGTCAAAGGTACAATTGACTATGGTCTCTTGTATAAAAGAGGAGAAGACTGCAAGTTGGTTGGATATTGTGATGCTGACTATGCAGGAGACCATGATACCCGAAGATCAACCACTGGGTATGTGTTCAAGCTTGGGTCGGGACCAATATCATGGTGTAGTAAAAGACAACCAACAGTATCATTGTCAACCACGGAAGCGGAGTACAAAGCAGCGGCCGTAGCAGCTCAAGAAAGTACATGGTTGGTACTCCTAATGGAGGACTTACATCAAAAAGTTGACTATGCAGTACCACTTCACTGTGACAAAGCATGTGGAAGTGCATTATCACTTTATCAGAGAGAAAGTCTTGATGGAAGAAATTGAGATGCGGCAGATCAAGACCGATGACCAAATAGCATAGTTGTTCACCAAAGTGCTGAGTACTGGAAAATGTGAAGGTTTTCGCTGTCAGCTTAACATGGTACGAAGAATGAGGGCTAGTGTTGAGGGGGAGTGTTAAAGATCATCACTAGCCCAATAAAACAAATATTATTTAGAAGACTTTAGCTTGTTCTAGAATGCTCTAGAAGATTCTAGAACATTATGGAAGACTATGGAAGACTCTAGAATATACCGGAAGAGTCTAGAATACTCTAGAACGACATGGAAGACCCTGGAAGGATATGGATCATTCTAGAAGACACTGGAGCAACCTAAATCTCTCCAGAACATGGTAGAACATTCTAGAAACATATGGAAGCATGTAGAGTATGTTAGATAGTTCTAGAGTTATCTAGTATGCAGTAAGTGTATGCTAGTATCTAGAACCTTCCTAAGAGGCCTATAAATAGGTATGGAGCTCATTTGCTCCAATCCATCCAAGAAAGCCTCAAAGAAAGCAAAGTGTGTAGTAGTCTCACAAAGTGTAAGTTCTCCTTAAGTGTCTTAATAAAAGTCTTGTTGTTTCCCATATAAAAGAGTCGTGTTCAACACCCACGACATGGTGACACTATTGCCAAATGGTGGTGAAACTTTTACTTGCAATCCGACAAAGTCATTTTTCATCCCCACGACATTTGCCACGTCGTGGTTCCCTTGTTTTTATCGCGATTCAGAAGATCTCAGACTCGATGCCACAACGTGGTTGACACTTTCCCACGTTGTCGTTATTGTTTGTATTGAAGATTTATATTTTTGCACCATAAGTCGAGAGTTCACTGTTCTTGGTTAGTTTTTTGGGAAAAATTCAGAAGCACCAAATATTAACTTTTTAGCAAATAAACGACTCTTGAGATGTCAATGCAAGCCCACTACAATCAATTCGATCTTCCCATTACTATCCTAGGAGATTATGTTTTTTTTTCCCCTTTTAGCTTTTTATGTGCTTTTAATTGTTTTATGCATACAATGAGCGCACTGTATACAATAAGTGTGGGGTAGGGGTCGAGCAAGGATAATAAGAAAACTTCATATATAAAATTTCTAAATTTTAAAATTTTTAAAATATATAGACTTGAAAAACGGTCTAACATAAAAATCTAGGAAAATTTAATAACTTGATATAATTATGTTAAGACTAGTTTGCTAGTCTTGTATGGGATGATGTGATGAGATATCTAAGATTTAATTAAGTCAATTTGTTATAATATATTTGTGTCTTCGCGGTCCTAGGAAAATCATGAGACAAATGTGTAGTTTGAATCTAGTCCCTATAGAAAGTCTATCAATTTATGATTTATCTCCTGTGTTCTTTCTGTTAAAATATAGTGAGTCAATTTTGAATTTTATTAGTTTAGTCAAGTTATATATATGAATAAGTAATCGTTCACGATTGGAACCAATTTATGGCCTTTGAAAATAGTTGAGTATTTCCCAACGAATGTTTACATTTATCCTCCAGTTTATAAAAGTTTCGATGTATGGGAAGAAAATCATTACATTAGTTTCATCGAAAGGAATGAGTTCCATTAACAGCCTAAGAAATTCCGAGTACTCCAGTGAATTTCTTAAAAAAGTCATGAACTATAATATTAATAGAAACAAAGTTAGTTTTATCTACTTGTTTATATATATATATATATATATATATATATATATATATATATATATATATATATATATATATATATATATATATATATATATATATTTTTTGAAAAGAAGGAAAAAATGGAAAAAAGTTGTGAACACAAAAATAAAAGTAAAAAAAGAAAATTCCAAAAACGAGTGTGAAGCAATTAAAGTTTAGGTGTATATATATATATATATATATATATATATATATATATATATATATATATATATATATATATATATATATATATATATATATATATATATATATATATATATATACACTAGTGGTGTACCCGTGCAAAGCGGCGGCAACGGATATTTTTTTCGACGATACATTTCTTTTTTAGTAATAGTTTCCATTCATCAATTAATTTTCTTTCGTTAGACTGTTCTGGTTTAAAAATAAAACTTTCTTATGTTCGTAACGATATGATTGTATGACTGAACTTTTTGAAATATATGGGTCGTAGAGGCGTGATATCGTTGGCAATCATAAGAAAATCGATACTGCATTAGGAAGAATTGTAGTATTTTTGTGTTTTAAGCTTATCGTAATATCATTTAGACCATTAAGTAATTTATAAGGTAGATTTTAATAAAATTCTATTTGAGAGAGCTCATAAATTTAAAATGTGTTTTATTCGACACTCTGCAAAACAGAATGAGATTTGTGTTCTATCATCCACACTAATAATCTATGTCATGTCTTTTTATTTAATCAATTATTCAAAAAAAAAACGTTAAAAGTTTACTTTAAATGAAAATATTTTACATAGAATTGTAAACAAATATGAAGTTGTTACGTCAAATAATTGTATTTGCTATGAAGAACGAAGATGTGATTGTAGTATTTTTATAAGAAACAAAAAGAAAACTTAAAAGCATTATATTTTTCAAAATGAGATATCAAGAATCATAGGAAATCTCAAGAACCACCTTTTGTAGTTGATCTAAGTTTAAGAAATAATACATTTATATAATAGTTTTTCTCAGAATATCAAATAAGAAGTAGAATAATATCAAATATCATGCAAGTAAAGTTAAAACAAAATATATATATTTGCTATGTTTAGCTAAACATTTCGATCCAACTACAAGTTAAACCTTAAAGTGCTTGAGTACTTGGCATCTTCTTGAGAATCAATTTAGCTTAACATTGTAAGTATACTATGTTGCTTATTTCTTTCAAAATCCAAATACATATATTTTGATCCAAATTTTATTTCATCGCTAGTGAGTGATGTCTAAAGTTTTAAAACAATGTTTCAAATTACATACTCCTAGCAAGACGCCTAGAGGCAAAAAGGTTACATAAAACAAAACAAAGATTACATTGGATCAATACACCAAGAAAACAAATTTAAAGGCACGTTTATTCCGTCTATTTTTCACCCAAATAAACATTGTTTGTCTTAAAATGTATTGACAGATGCCTCCAACAATTGATTTACATTTGTAGTATGACGAAAATTAATTCCACACCTAACTTAAATACTTACTGTGACATCCTCAAAATTTCGGTCAGAAAAAACCGATTTTCATTTATGCTTTTAAAATAATTTCAGAGTAAATCCTTTTGATTTGAAAGAGTTGCGGAATTTGTTCCCAAAAACAAAGTATGATAAAATAATAGTTACCAAAACATTTCATCAAGAAATGTATTTTCATTATATAATCAAAACTCGGGATGTCATGTTTCGATACAGACCGTAAAGCATAAACGATAACATTACAAGTCATTCAACAAATATATACATATACAGACTTGTAAATAAAACAACTTGATGATTCATCCATCTTATGCCCTTGCGCCACTTCCTATAAAACAAATAAAACTGAGTGGGTCAGGCTTGGGAGCCTGGTGAGCATACAGGATTTTCAACCCACAATAAATAATTATATTTAATTCCACCAACCAACAATAACCCAATTACCCATTCCCGTTATTCTCACTTTACGTCCCTAAAACAACTAACACAAGGGAACTAGTCTTAGAATATTTCATCGGGGTGACAACACATGCATTCGGGGGTTTCCCGGCAATATATATCAAATAAGGCAACCATGAGGGGGATGGAGTACAGCGAATGAACACCCAATTTCATTAACACCTACAGGTGGCGAACTTGCTAGCGTTGCACAGGACTGTCTAGAAAAGTCTGTGGTCGTCATCTAAACTCCGCTAGATGACTGAATCAAAAACAACATCGAGGTCTCTCATCTGTTTATCACATAACTATCTACCCATGATCTACCCGACATATTAGTAGATAAAAATATATATTTTTATACATAGTTTAAAACCTGTATAGCATTCTCATTCAATACATATTCCAAACAACAGATGAGACACATACACATAACACGTATTTGATAGAGAGTAAATTATATCTATGAGACAGTAGAAATTGAATATACATTCACACATATAACAATAAAATATACACATAACATGTATTTTCGTATAAAATACTTCATAATTACACGTTAGAAGAAAGTAACCACACACTCACTTGATCAAAAGATGATCGAACAGCACTACGACTTGTAGAAGTAATATTCTTCGGTAGATCTGGAAGATCTTCACAAAAACTGGACTCCTCGCGGGCAGAGCTTCGGCTCGAGAATTGCACTTCTCGGGATCTTCGGGGCTTCGAGACTTTCTTTGGGGCTCGAGAATGATACCGGGGCTTCGGGATAATTCTTGCACGAAAAACGATGCAAAAACGCGAGAGAAAAGGAAGAAATGAGCAAAGAAACTCAGCAGCCTCGACTTCCTTTTATAGGGGCTGGAACCCTCGATTACGCTGGGTGTAAATACATGTACGCTGGTCGTACTCAACGTCATTGCATGCGAATGTGCTCGAGTGACGTCATTGCATGCGTAGCTGAGGCGGTTCACGGGCTTATCTCACACTTTAAACTTGCGTAACTTTCGCATACGAGCTCCGTTTTTGACGTTCTTTATATCCACGCGTAGGTGAGACTACTCTCTACAACTTTCGTTTAGACTCCATCGACTAAATATCGCTCTAACATAAATTTCACTTTTTACGTCATTCAGCGTTGCCGGTTCTGTCGCGAAACTTCGACAGGTCATAACTTCTTCGTTATAACTCGGATTTCGGCATTCTTTATATCTTCGCAATCCTTGTTTCAACCACTACATCTTTATGCAAAGATACACGACTTATCTCACACTTTAAATTTGACGCTTATTTTATTTTTAATTCACTAAATTATAATAATTAAGAAAATAAACACATAATTCACATAATACTCAGATATCTCATCATTAATACTAAAAAAAAAGAGTTACAAGGGTTAACCTAGACTATTACATCAATGATAATGCCTAGCTTGGAAATGCGGGCGTTACAATTCTCTAACCCGTTAGGATGATTCCGTCCCCATAATCACACATCAACAAACATATGCGGATAGCGACTCAACATGTCACTCTTCGTTTCCCAAGTGAGATTTTGCCCATTTATATGTTTCCAATGGACAAGCACTAATTCTACCATCTTGCGTCGAAGCTTCTTAGTCTTTCGGTCAACACTTGCCTCTGGTTCTTCAATTTACCTCTTGTTTTCATCAATTCTCAATTCAGAAATTGGAATTATATCAGGAACTTCTCATGTGAACTTCTTGTAATACAAATAAAACTGAGTGGGTCAGATTTGGGAGCCTGGTGAGCATACAAGGTTTTCAACCCACAATAAATAATTATATTTAATTCCACCAACCAACAATAACCCAATTACCCATTCCCGTTATTCTCACTTTACGTCCCTAAAACAACTGATACAAGGGAACTAGTCTTAGAATATTTCATCGGGGTGACAACACATGCATTCGGGGGGTTTCCCGACAATATATGTCAAATAAGGGAACCATGAGGGGGATGGAGTACAACGAATGAACACTCAATTTCATTAACACCTACAGGTGGCGAACTTGCTAGCGTTGCATAGGACTGTCTAGAAAAGACTGTGGTCGTCATCTAAACTCCGCTAGATGATTGAATCAAAAACAACATCGAGGCCTCTCATCTGTTTATCACATAACTATCTACCCATGATCTACCCGACATATTAGTAGATAAAAATATATATTTTTATGCATAGTTTAAAACCTGTATAGCATTCTCATTCAATACATATTCCAAACAACAGATGAGACACATACACATAACACGTATTTGATAGAGAGTAAATTATATCTATGAGACAGAAGAAAGTGAATATACATTCACACATATAACAACAAAATATACACATAACATGTATTTCGTATAAAATACTTCATAATTACGCGTTAGAAGAAAGTAACCACACACTCACTTGATCAAAAGATGATCGAACAGCACTACGACTTGTAGAAGTAATATTCTTCGGCAGATCTGGAAGATCTTCACAAAAACCGGACTCCTTGCGGGTAGAGCTTCGGATCGGGAATTGCACTTCTCGGGATCTTCGGGGCTTCGGGACTTTCTTTGGGGCTCGAGAATGATACCGGGGCTTCGGGATAATTCTTGCACGAAAAACGATGCAAAAACGCGAGAGAAAAGGAAGAAATGAGCAAAGAAACTCGGCAGCCTCGACTTCCTTTTATAGGGGCTGGAACCCTCGATTACGCTGGGCGTAAATACATGTACGCTGGTCGTACTCAACGTCATTGCATGCGAATGTGCTCGAGTGACGTCATTGCATGCGTAGCTGAGGCGGTTCACGGGCTTATCTCACACTTTAAACTTGCGTAACTTTCGCATACGAGCTCTGTTTTCGACGTTCTTTATATCCACGCGTAGGTGAGACTACTCTCTACAACTTTCGTTTAGACTCCATCGACTAAATATCGCTCTAACATAAATTTCACTTTTTACGTCATTCAGCGTTGCCGGTTCTGTCGCGAAACTTCGACAGGTCATAACTTCTTCGTTATAACTCGGATTTCGACATTCTTTATATCTTCGCAATCCTTGTTTCAACCACTACATCTTTATGCAAAGATACACGACTTATCTCACACTTTAAATTTGACGCTTATTTTATTTTTAATTCACTAAATTATAATAATTAAGAAAATAAACACATAATTCACATAATACTCAGATATCTCATCATTAATACTAAAAAAAAAGAGTTACAAGGGTTAACCTAGACTATTACATCAATGATAATGCCTAGCCTGGAAACGCGGGCGTTACAATTCTCTAACCCATTAGGATGATTCCGTCCCCATAATCACACATCAACAAACAAATGCGGATAGTGACTCAACATGTCACTCTTCGTTTCCCAAGTGAGATTTTGCCCATTTGTATGTTTCCAATGGACAAGCACTAATTCTACCATCTTGCGTCGAAGCTTCTTAGTCTTTCGGTCAACACTTGCCTCTGGTTCTTCAAATTACCTCTTGTTTTCATCAATTCTCAATTCAGAAATTGGATTTATATCGGGAACTTCTCATGTGAACTTCCTCAAATAACACACATGAAAAGTGTTGTGAATTCCATTCAGTTCTTCGGGTAATTCGAGCTTGTAAGCTTGGTTCCCAATTCTCTGAAGAACTTTAAACGGTCCAATAAACCTTGGACTCAACTTTCCCCTTTTACCAAATCTTATAAGTCCCTTCCACGACGAGACTTTAAGCAAAACCGAATCTCCAACTTCAAAAGTCATCGGCCTTCGCTTCTTGTCAGCATAGCTCTTTTGACGATCCTGAGCTGCTAACATTCTTTCTCTAATTATTTTCAACTTTTCAGCGGTTTGATGGACCATCTTGGGCCCCATAAACTGCTTTTCCCCAACCTCAAGCCAACAAGACGGCGTACGACACTTTTGTCCGTACAAAGATTGATAAGGTGCCATCTTTATGCTCGAGTGGAAACTATTATTGTAGAAAACTTCTACCAAAGGTAAATGTTCATCCCAGTTACCTAGGAATTCCAGGGTACATGCTCTTAGCATATCTTCAAGTGTTTGTATTGTTCTTTCACTCTGACAATCAGTCTGTGGATGGTAAGCTGTAGTTTAACACATCTTGGTACCCAATTCCTCTTGTAGACTTTTCCAGAATCGTGAGGTGAAACGGCTGTCACGATCTGATACAATCGTTAACGGAACACCGTGAAGCCTCACAATTTCCTTTACGTAAGAATTCACAAGCTTATCCATAGACCATTTCTCGTTGGCTGCTATGAAATGCGAACTCTTAGTGAATCAATCAACGACCACCCAAATCATGTCGTGACCACTTTTTGTTCTGGGCAGTTTAGTGACAAAATCCATGGCAATGTCTTCCCATTTACCGATAGGTACAGGTAAAGGTTCTAAACTCCCATATGGTTTCAGATGTTGTCTCTTGACTCTCGCACAAGCCACACACTCGCCCACATACTTTGCAACATCAAACTTCATCGTTGGCCACCAGTAGTAGGGTTTCAAGTCCCTATACATTTTAGTGCTACCAGGATGAATCGAGTACATGGTTTTGTGAGCTTCTTCCATCAGAAGATCTCTTATTCCTCCTGACTTAGGTACCCAAATACGATCTTTGAATACCTTCAGTCCATGACTGTCTGTACCAAACACCAATGTTTTTCCCAAACGTTCCTCTTTTCGGTCATTTTTCTCAGAAGCTTCTTCTTGAGCTTTCTTTATACTCTCCACAATTGTAGAGACAACTTCTATTCTCAACGCTCTTGGCCTTTTTCTCTCAACACAGACTTTCCGACTAAGAGCATCAGCAACAACATTAGCTTTACCAGGGTAGTAAAGTATCTCACAGTCGTAGTTGTTGAGTAACTCTAGCCAGCATCGTTGCCTCATATTTAACTCTTTCTGATTAAAGAGATATCGGAGACTCTTATGATGAGTGAAAAGTTTGAACTTCGTGCCATAAAGGTAATGCCTCCATATTTTTAGAGCGAAAACTACCGCTGCCAACTCCAAATCATGAGTCGGGTAATTCTTTTCATGCTCCTTCAGCTGTCGAGACGCATATGCTATCACATTTTCTCTTTGAGTCAAAACACAACCCAATCCAACCCCAGATACATCGCTATAGACAACGAAGTCTTCAACTCCATCGGGTAGAGAAAGAATCGGTGCCTCGCATAGCTTCTTCTTTAGTTTCTCGAATGCTTCTTTATGTTTATCACTCCAAGCATAAGTAGCTCCTTTATGGGTCAAAGCTGTTAATGGAGTAGCAATCGAAGAAAAGCCTTGGATAAACCTTCGGTAATATCCGGCTAATCCTAAAAAGCTTCAGATCTATGTGGGACTTTTCGGTTGTTCCCACTTCGTCACAGCTTCAATCTTTGCTAGATCAACCATTATCCCTTCCTGGTTGACCACGTGACCCAAGAATTGGACTTCACAAATCCAAAAATCACATTTGGAGAACTTTGCATACAACTTCTCCTTCTTCAAGACTTCTAACACTTCTCGCAAGTGTCTGCCATTCTCCTTTTGGCTTTTCGAGTAAATCAGAATGCCATCTATGAACACTATTACAGATTTATCAGGGAACGGATTACAAACCCTATTCATCAAATCCATGAATGTTGCTGGAGCATTGGTTAGTCCAAACGACATAACCAAGAACTCGTAGTATCCATATCTAGTTCTGAATGCAGTATTCTCGATATCATGTTCTCTTACCTTCAGCTGATGATATCCTGACCTTAGATCAATATTCGAAAAATAACTTGAACCTTGTAGTTGATCGAATAGGTCATCAATCCTCGGCAACGGATATCTATTCTTTATTGTTGCCTTGTTCAGCTCTCTGTAATCGATGCACATTCTCATACTTCCATCTTTCTTCTTCACGAATAACACCAGAGTTCCCCAGGGTGATGAACTAGGTCTAATGAAACCTTTGTCCGATAACTCCTGAAGTTGCATCATCAGCTCCTTCATCTCCGTCGGTGCTAATCGATAAGGTGCTTTTGCTATTGGCGTGGTTGCTGGTAACAAGTCTATTTTGAACTCCACTTGTCTATCAGGTGGTAATCCAGGAAGATCTTCGGGAAATACTTCCGGATAATCATACACCACTGGAATACTCTGCATCACCTTCTTTTCTTTCTTAGCATCAATCACGAATGCTAGATATGATGTACATCCCTTGGTCAAACAGTTCCTGGCTTTCATTAGGGAAATGATTCCAAAATTTACTCGGTGTTTGTCCCCGTACACCATAAATGATTCTTTCCCTAGCGGGTTTACTTTAACTATCTTTTTTTTGCATAATATCTCGGCATCATTGGCGGTAAGCTAGTTTATCATACGATGGCTAACAGGTACAACCTCGCCACTAGTAACTTCGAATAGTAAAGCATTATCTAGTCTATCAACAGGGAAAGCTAGTTTTCTACCAAACTCATGCGAAATAAAGGAGTAGTTGGCTCCAGAATCAAACAAAATTTGAGCAGGTAATTCGTTTACGAGAAAGGTACTTGAAGCGACATCAACTTCATCCTTCGCAACCTCAAGTTTCATTTGGAAGGCTCTCGCCTTCGACTTTGGTGGAATGTTGGGCTTAGCTACCTCCTTCTTCTTCGGACAGTCTTTCAAAATGTGCCCTTCCTCGTTACAACCAAAGCACATCCTTTTGTTGGACGGACACTCATTGGAAAAATGTCAAATTCTTCCACACTTGTAGCAGGTTACATCCTCACTACATTTCCCAAAGTGCTTTTCTTGCACTTCTCACACCATTCTGTTTTGCCTCCTTTTCCTCCAAACTTTTTCGAATCAGAATTCGAAAATTTGCTTTTCTTATTGGAAGCTGAAGTTCCTTCAAACTTTCTCTTCTCGCCAACTTCAACCTTGCTGGCGGTTCTTCCCTTAATCATGTCCTCAATAGACTTGGATACCCAAATAGCCGCCTCTAGAGTAGGTGCCTGACGAACTGGCACTGCATACTCCCATGAGAGTCCCTTTGCGTACCGTTCAACCTTTGTCAGCTCATCTGGAACGATGCGCAAAGCAAACTCCATTTTGTCGGTGAAAGCGTTAGTGTAATCGTCGACCGACATGCTGCCCTTTGTCAATGTCAGAAACTTGTTCTCCAATTCTAATAGATTTTGAGCCGAGCAGAACTTGCGCTTGAACTGCGCCAAGAACTCTACCCATGACAATTGCAGTGGCTCATTAGGGCTTAAAGTCTTCCCTAGAGTGTTCCATCAACGAACGACTCCACCTTGGAATTGACGCACTGCAAAGGTAGTCTGCAACTTGCCTCTGCAGCCACAAGTCATGAAGTCTAACTCCATTTCGGAGATCCAATCCATCACTCTGATCGGCTCCTCCTTTCCAGTAAAGGTCGATGGTTTGCAAGTCAGAAAGTCCTTGTACTTGCATCCCATTCCATCATTCCTTCCACCATGGTTGTTTTGCCTAACTATCGGTGGGTTGGCTTGACCAACAGACCCACTGATGTTTCCACCTTCCGAGTGCCCTTCATTCACTTCGGGCTCTTCCACTTGAATTAACAGTTCTTCGTGATTCTGTTGAAGCAACCGCCTAGTCTCCTCCATTTGACGATCCAACATTGTTTGAATCATCATTTCTACGTCAGCCATTGTTATTGGCTCAGGCGTTGCAGCTATAGCAGGTATTTTTTCAATCACTGGTGGTTGATTCCTGTTTTCATAAGCATTTCCAACTCCACTTCTTGTTCTCACCATTTTTGATCTATACACCAAATAAGGTGAAATTAGATCCTCATTCACGATAGATATTCAAATCATCCTTATCACTCTGAAACGTTTACATGTTAGTTCTACTATCGTAGACGTACGCTTAGAATCCTACACACATAAGGTTTCCAGATCCGGTCGGCAACATACCATAGATCCGAATAAATAATATCATATATGGCAACATATAACATTTAGCACATAAAAGCATTTTAGGCAACTTTCCTAAAATAAACTAGTGCTCGTGTGTAAAACATAACAGACACACATCTCAAAATTTCACTTAGCATTTTAAGTTTAAGTCTAGAAATCCTACAAATTCCTAGTTCGCTTAAACTAATGCTCTGATACCAACTGTGACATCTCCAAAATCTCGGCCAGAAAAGACCGATTTTCATTTATGCTTTTAAAATAATTTCAGAGTAAATCTTTTTGATTTGAAAGAGTTGCGGAATTTGTTCCCAAAAACATAAAATAATATTTACCAAAGCATTTCATCAAGAAATGTATTTTCATTATATAATAAAAACTCGAGATGTCATGTTCCGATATAGACCATAAAGCATAAACGATAACATTACAAGTCATTCAACAAATATATAGATATATAGACTTGTAAACAAAACAACTTGATGATTCAACCATCTTATGCCCTTGCGCCACTTCTTGTAATACAAATAAAACTGAGTGGGTCAGATTTGGGAGTCTGGTGAGCATACAGGGTTTTCAACCCACAATAAATAATTATATTTAATTCCACCAACCAACAATAACCCAATTACCCATTCCCGTTATTCTCACTTTACGTCCCTAAAACAACTGACACAAGGGACCTAGTCTTAGAATATTTCATCGGGGTGACAACACATGCATTCGGGGGGTTTCCCGGCAATATATGTCAAATAAGCCAACCATGAGGGGGATGGAGTACAGCGAATGAACACCCAATTTCATTAACACCTATAGGTGGGGAACCTACTAGCGTTGCACAGGACTGTCTAGAAAAGTCTGTGGTCGTCATCTAAACTCCGCTAGATGACTGAATCAAAAACAACATCGAGGCCTCTCATCTGTTTATCACATAACTATCAACCCATGATCTACCCGACATATTAGTAGATAAAAAAATATATTTTTATACATAGTTTAAAACCCGTATAGCATTCTCATTCAATACATATTCCAAACAACAGATGAGACACATACACATAACACGTATTTGATAGAGAGTAAATCGTATCTATGAGACAGAAGAAAGTGAATATACATTCACACATATAACAACAAAATATACACATAACATGTATTTCGTATAAAATACTTCATAATTACGCGTTAGAAGAAAGTAACCACACACTCACTTGATTAAAAGATGACCGGACAACACTACGACTTGTAGAAGTAGTATTCTTCGGCAGATCTGGAAGATCTTCACAAAAACCGGACTCCTCGCGGGCAGAGCTTCTGTTCGGGAATTGCACTTCTCAGGATCTTCGGGTTCGGGATAATTCTTGCACGAAAAACGATGAAAAAACACGAGAGAAAGGGAAGAAATGAACAAAGAAACTCGGCAGCCTCGACTTCCTTTTATAGGGGCTGGAACCCTCGATTACGTTGGGCGTAAATACATGTACGCTGGGCGTACGCAACGTCATTGCATGCGTATGTTCTCAAGTGACGTCATTGCATTCGTAGCTGAGGTGGTTCACGGGTACGCTAGGCGTACCCCAAAATTACGCTGCGCGTACTCGATTAAGCAAATTTCAAACTTGCGTAACTTTCTCATATGAGCTCCGTTTTCGATGTTCTTTATATCCACGCGTAGGTGAGACTACGCTCTACAACTTTCGTTTAGACTCCATCGACTAAATATCGCTCTAACGTAAATTTCACTTTTTATGTCATTCAGCGTTGCCGGTTCTGTCGCGAAACTTCGACAGGTCATAACTTTTTCGTTATAACTCGGATTTCGGCATTCGTTATATCTTCAGAATCCTTTTTTCAACCATTACATCTTTATGCAAAGATATCAGACTTATCTCACACTTTAAATTTGACGCTTATTTTATTCTTAATTCATTAAATTATAATAATTAAGAAAATAAACACATAATTCACATAATAATCAAATATTTCATCATTAATACTCAAAAAAAAAAAGTTACAAGGGTTAACCTAGACTATTACATCAATGATAATGCTTAGCTTGGAAACACGGGCGTTACACTTACCAAGACCCGTCCACAAGCAATAGCGTTTTTCTTTTCTTTTATTATTATTTTTTTTCTCTCTGTTGGAAGCACTACTATTGTCCTTTTCTTCATCTTTGCAAGGATAAAAAATCTTGACAATCTTCCTTCATTGTTGCCATCATATTCAATCTAAACCCAATTCTATGGATTCTCAAGGGGGGTATAAATGAAAGGGGCGCCCGTTGAGGGGGAACTCTTTCTCCCTAAGAATGCATCTTGCCTCTTGAAATGAAACAATTTTCTTAGGTTCATAACAAAAATAAAAGCTTATTAGACTAAAGTGCATAAATGGTATTTTATTTAATTTAAAGAAATCAAGAGTTCAACTTCCAAATGCACATAAATACAATACCAAATCCTTACCTACGCTTTAAACTTTCAGATTCATCGCATGAAAAGATTAGACAATACTAAATCAGAAAAAATCTTGCAAGCAAAATTATTATATGTAAGAATTTGAAAATATGGAAGGCTATAATTATGGATTTTAACTTGATAAATAAAAATTATTAATAAAAGTTAATAAATTAATAAGATAAGATTGTATAATTATACCATTTCTCTTTCAACTTTTTCCTATCTTTGATTCTTGTTCCCCATTTCCCCTGTTAAGAAATCAAATTTTTAAGATTCAATATTAGGCCATCATATTGAATTAAGTCCAGATCCAAACCCAAATCTTTAAGATTCTGAATAAAAAAAGAAGATTTTTTTTTTTTTTGACAAATCAAGGGTGGGGGTTCATCACCGTAGAAGTTGTGCGAGGCGAGGGTAGATAATGCTTGGAGACAATATTAAGAGGCGGTTGGTGGTGTAATTACATAAAATGGGTTATGGTTAGCCCAATTAAATCCTTCCCTAAATATTAAATATAATAAGACAACATCCAGTAAACTATGATATACAAACAAACTGATATGAATCATATGGAATCTAAACAATAGAGAAGAGATTGAGCCTTGAAGTGCTTGAGTACTTAGCAATTAGCATCTTCTCCATCTGTTGGAGCTTTATTAGTAGAAGAAGTCCAATTTCTTTCACTTGTAACAATAAGAAATGGATATTATAATTTAATAATCCACTCATACATGTCAACATAAAAAGACTGATGCAACCAGCTAGGTCAAGGATTTAGTAAAAAGGATCAATGTCCCGAGGGAAACACTAAAAAGTTGTTGAAGTCTTGGCTCTAACAACTACCGCATGTATTTTAAGTATTTGTTTTGTCAACACATGAAAAAATTTATAATAACTAACTAACTAAGTAAAAGGATCCTCTAGCTTAAACCAAAATCATGTCAGCATGTAAAAACAAATTTATTCCAATAACTTAAACCAAATCAATCACAAACAGTGTTTAGTTTGATGAAATGTAATGAAGAAATAAAAAGAATCATAAAACTTGGTAATTGGAGCACCAATCCCTATATTGTATTACAATTCGAAAGTAAACTTGGAAACATAAAATGAATCACTAACCAATGGAAGGGAAGGCAAAATGGCATGATTACAAATAATTTTGAATTTCATAGTTCTCGTGACATTTTATCGAACACCTACAATGCGTGAAAAAACGCTATATTGTGGGTATCAAAATTTCAAAAAGATTGTATTTAAGAGTATAAATATTCTTAAACCTTCAGAATTTCAAGATACCTAAAAAAGTTTTGCCGGAAAAAGTTTTGCGAGTGATGGATCGTGGTGGGTTCTCGTTGCCGGAAAAAGTTTTGCGAGAGTACATAATTGGTGGAGACGGCGATAAAAAATGGCGGGTGGTGCAAGGTTGGAGAGTGGGTGGTGGTTCACTGCCGATGGTGGTGAGGATGATGATATGGGGGGATCGAGTTAGGGTTTTTGATATTTGCTCAAGGGAAAAAGTGAGTGTAGAGGGAAACATTATGTTTAATTTATTATATTTCTAAAACGTCAATGCTGAATGACTCTTACTTTCTGAAACAAAAACGGAATATGTGTATTGATTAGAAAGCATTAAATGGTTGTACATGATGTAGCATGTGTGGTACCTCTTAAATTTCAAGAAATATCAAATATGTTTTATATATATACTAGTCGTTCACCCGCGCCAAGCGACGGGTACGAATAGTTTATTTCGGAAATTATTCTATTCGAAAACATGTATGATTCGGTAATTAGTTTCTATTCGGCGGACAATAATTACTTTCAATTAAACGATTATTTTGTTTTAAGAAACATGTCATATTAAAAATAAGACTTAACATAATGGGAAGTATAAGCAAACATTATTTTCAATTAGCGATTTTGGAACAATAGGACCAAACATTAATGCTAATTCAACGATTTCTTTAATGTATACGGAACCAAAATGGAACATGTTGACCGCGACTTAATTGACATAAGTATCTTTTCGGGATAAAAAATTAAAGTGTGTTTTGGTTTGGGTTACAAAAAGTAAAATATGTTGTGGTAAAAATTATGCTAATCAATTTAAATATTTTTTAAAATTCAAGTATGTTTTGGGTTTAGCATTTATAGTTTAGGGTAAGGTTGTTGTTTAGTGTTTAAGAATTGTGAATTTGGGTTTACAAGATACTTTAAAGGGTTTATTAGGAGGTAGTGTGCCCGACCTTACGGTCTCCCATTTTAAAAAAAAAAAACACATTTCGGATAAAAAACGTAATGATTTTCAGGCTAATTGAATTGGTTTTTTGGACTTTTTTTAGTTTGGTTAAAGAAAGTCCGTTCAATTTTCTGGTTCGATTATAGTTAGTGTTTTTTTTTGTCATGGATGTTAATCAAAAAATTTTTCTACATATTATTCTAGTTTGATTAAGTTTGTATTTTAGATTTGATGAATATTTCATAAATATTTAAGATTTGTTTATTAATTAACTTGGTAATTTGAATTGTTATTATTAATTAGTATACCATAAAATTGTTGAATTAGTTAAGAAACACATTTAACAAAGATAACTCATTAGTTTTACCAAAAGATTTGTTTCGGGCGAGGTTCAAACCATAGCATCTTTCTTTCATAAAATTGAACATGTATAATTTTTGTTAACATATATTTTTTTGGTTTTACTCTCAATAGCATTGTATTTAGATCTATTTACCCCTAAATAGCAATATAATTTATTGATTATTACCGATTTTAGTCCATGAATAAATTTACGTGATTTTCTGTCCTCGGAAAATTTTACACACTTTCCTTTTTAATAACTTTTTGAAAATAAACATAGCATTGTACCTTTGAAATGGTCACATTAGGGCATCCTACTTTGAATTATCTATAAAAATATGTTCTTATTTCCCAAAATAATTAAAAAGCACATTGCTAACTTCTAATACACAGACCATTTTCTGAAGAAAAAAAAAATAAAAAAAGAACTAAGTGGGAAATATGAAAATAATATCTTTCACATCGTATTCCTTTAAATCTGTTGTAGATGCTATAATTAAGAAATCATTGAAAGTAATTTGCCATTTTTCTTGCATTTAGCCTTAATAAAAACATTTTTCTAATAACCAAAATAAAACAAAATTAAGAGACAAAAGAGAAATATGTAAAAAGAATTATTATTATTATTGTTCATAAATTAGCAAAACCTTCATAATTATGGGAAAAACTCTTCTGCACCACGTATTAAAGCAGCACAAGTTTGCACCTTCCATGGACTTCAACCAACTTCTAAACTATGATAAGTTTTTGTTTAACGCTTCTTGAGCTTTCACTGCAAACATTTTCTGAAAATATAAAATGTGTTAATGTCATAGAAAAGGTAAAGGTATTTCTTATTCAACAACACTTGGCAAAATGTTCATACAAACCTCCCCAGGCATATATTATTTTATCCATACATCAGTTATTAATGGAAAGTTTGTGCAAATTTTCTTGGAAAAAATATTCAATATAGGCCGATAAACTCTGAAAATAATTACTAACATTAATGTAAAATTACTAATTTACCCCTAGCTCTAAGAAACTGGTTAAGTAACGATCTGATTTTACCCATATTTACCTCTCCAACAGCATCAGCGCTATATAATGCAAAACTCATTGCTTCTTTGTTTTGAATTCTTTCTAATGTTAGGGCACGAAGCATGTCTTCAAATTCACCTCTTTGTGTATCAGTTAGTGTTCGTTCAGTAGGGTGATAGACCTAGGCTTTTCAAAAGCTTCAATTAGTTCCATAAGTTCAACGGTTGGAAACATCTGAACAGAATGTAACATTATAGAAACAATTGGAATTTGGTGAAAAATACATAGAATTTATCATACAAAAATATATCAAAGATTAGTAGATTAGTATTACCTCAAAAAGTAAATGCAACATAACATGTCATTTAACAACAAATGATAAGAAAAAAGAAGTAAACCTCTTGTGTTGGCAATCAAAACTCATCAGGTTGTTCTTTGATGTTAAGTTGTAGTTCATCTTGCCCCTCTTGTTGTATTCTCTTATTTGCTGCATCTATAGCTCTAGATTTAAGTCTGAGGATCATGATCATCAGAATCAGAATCCAATTCCACATCTGAATCTTACCCCTTAACTGTAAACGAATAAAACCAACCCAAAAAGAAAACTAAGAACACTGGGATCGATATATAACAACTTCAAATTGCTTAGTATATATGATTTGAACAATGGAACATAACATATTAAAGTGAAATATTGTTTTTTTTTTCAAAATTCAAGAATGTCCTTAATGTATTAAGGTGTTGTTTGTTGTTTACTTAACTGACTTAGTGTAATTATTTTTAAATTTTAAGAATTTAGGAAGTTGTGTGTATCTAAATTTAATGTCCAACTGAAGGTGAGTTTATTTTTCTGACCTAATGGAAGAACAGATTGGCAAAATGAGAACAAATTACTGAAAGAATCTGGCACTAATCACTAAGACAGAGTGTAGAAATAATACAACACAAATTTTAGTAAATGGTAATGGTACCTGGTAAATCTTTCCAGTGGTTATGTTGTTATCTCTAGTAAGCCTCACGTCTAAGAAGAGTTCATAGTTACCCAAATCTAGGTCGACCTATCAAAATATCATATGGAAAGAGATTAATATCATCATCATAATCAATATTTTTAAAGCAAGTGAGAGCAAGTAGCACCTCTCCACCATCGTCAAGAACAAAAACCTCCCCATGTTCAAAGGGAGACATTGTACCAGCATCTGTTCAAGTATGGATCTGCAATCAATAGGTATAACTAAACCAATTAAATTCACACACCAACTCGACCTGTAAGCCACTCAAAAAACAAAAGTAGGAGGTATGTGGTGTGGTGTGGTGTGTATATAAAATTAGCAAACGAACAAGCATGCAATTTGATTAAACACATAGGAATAAAATTTAATGGGAATTAAAATTAATGCAACAAATTTACCATGTTTTCGTGGATTTCGGATCATCTCCATCATCGGAGTGTAGATATTTGTGTACATAATTCGGCTTCCTTTCAGAGAAGATTGAATCTGCGGCAGCAGATTCATGAGCTTCTGATTGTAGACTCGAGCATCGGTGTTCTGATCTGTCAAACATGTTCTCGAAAATCTGGATAACATTTGAATCGGTAAACACCCCATCGAAGGTAGCCCTGAAACCACCATTGTTAGACATCCGATCTTGTACAGCTCTAATCAACCACCAACACAAAATCAAACAAACTATTTAAATAAATACATAGAGAGAGAGGGAGCAATAGAGAAAGAGAGAGAGAGAGAGAGAGAGAGAGAGAGAGTTACATTGATGAAATTCTGAAGCTTATTCAATATATAATCCTGGTAATCATCCATGGAGAAATCGTCTCTTCTAGAAGGCAGATCGTAGTAGCTAATCGTGAAATCATTTGTTCCAGCACTAATTGTCACCAACGCCCCCCTCAATTTTGATCCCCACAACTTTCTTCAATCTCTTTATATACTCCTTAAAGTAATACAACTGCTTCGTCACATGAATCACCTGTGAAATCTGAGCCGTCATGTAATCGTAACCCGATCCGGCGGAAGCGAAGTTTACTCCGGTGCGGATATCAAAATCGGAGATATTAAGCTGCAGGAATGGACGAACGGTTTGGTTTATTCCCTGCAGAGACGCCTAAAAGTTCGACACCTGTTTGCCGTTTGAAAACCGGCCAATGGGGATTTTTCCATGAAAGTCTTCCCCATATGGGGGATGGTCGGCTTTCAATAGGGTATTTATGTAATTGTTGTTGCCGGAATCTGTAGTGGAGTCGCCAAAAATGAGGACGACAGAGAATAGATAGGTTATGTTCTGACTGGAAAGGGCGGTGGAGACTTTGAGAAGTAAGGCGAAGATGAACACGACGAAAGCCATAGAATTAGTGATGGAGGGGACACTCTAGGGTTAGGGCTTGCAGTTAATAGTGTCTGATGGTGGCAGCGAGATAGAGTTACGGTTTCTAGGTAGAAGCGGGTTTCTAGGTAGAAGCGGGTCTGCAGACGATGATTGAAGGTAACGACAATGTCTTCAGGGTGGCGATAGCAACAACTATAGGAGGGTGGTGTTAATGGAAGCCTATTAGATATTGAAGAAAGTGAGGAGGTAGACGGAATAGATTTGGAGGAAGCTTTTGGAAGAAACGATGGTTGATAGTGTCTAGAGGGTATTAGGGTTTTCCACGAGAAGCTACGACCATACATTACAATGATACGTGCGTGTATACGTACATTGTAAGCTTAATAGATTGTACATAGTGTTATAAAATGTATACCTCTTAAGTTTCAAGAAATGTGTAATATCATTAATAATATAGTAATATATATATATATATATATATATATATATATATATATATATATATATATATATATATACTTTCTTTGTAAGGTCGTGTCACTTGGATATTGACAATAATTTTTGAAACAAAAGGGGATAAATAAAATGGTATATATATGCAAGGAATGCAAAAATAAATTTTGTTCAAATTGGGGAACGTTTATGAGGATTGTAAGTATTTATAATCATTTAGACACAATTATATGCATTGAGGCAAGGCATAAATGGTGAGTTCAATTCAGATTGCTTTGTAAGATATTGGTGAGCAAAGTTTTGATGAGATGCATTAAAAATAATAAGTTTTGCTTGGGGACAAGCAAAAGGCAAGTGTAAGATATATTGATATTTGCTAATATTAGTTATATATTCTAAGCAACATTTTAATACATTTAGCTAAATTTGGGTTATTTATTAAGGTATTTGGTACTTATTACATGTGAAATCTATTTTGTAGCTAAAACGACATTCTAAAGAAAAATGAGCAAAAATGGATAGTTGGAAACAAAGGACTTGAAGAATTCATGAAGAGAAGAAACCGTGAAGAAAAATGAATGCCACATCGTGGGCTTATCTTTGCCACAACGTGGTGACGTGTCGGTCACACCCCGATCGACAACGGAAACGTCGGGTAGCAATGTCAAAGTTGGATCGTAGTTAACACACACACACACACACACACACACACACACACACACACACACACACACACATATATATATATATATATATATATATATTGAACATTACATTGTTCAAATCCGAAAATGCAACATTTAAAGAACAAGTTCAGCAATCGTAAGTTAACATAAAACAAGGCTTGAATAGGTTGGCATGTAATGAAAGACAACGATATATAGCTTATTCCATACGTCACGAGGCTTGTTCTGCAACACTTAATTTCCTGAGAATTCATGTGTTTAAAGATACGTCAACAAAGTTGTTAGCGGGTTCCACATTTTTTTGACACTGTGTACTTTAATAAACAAAGAAGTTTTTAGATCAAAAATAACATTTATAAAAGCAATGCTTTTCAAATTAAAAGTATAAAAGTGAATCATTCGCAGGCTTGTAATCCAATACAAGTAAAAAATGTTATTTTGTGTAAACGACTTATTGATTATAAATTTAATAATTAGAAAGAGACGTGAAAAAACTTCCGTAAGTTTATCGATTTAATTATGCAATTCACACTTATCCCATTCTGAATAAAACAAACCTACTACATATTGTTCTATTTCAACTCGTATGACTGACCAGAGTGTATATAAGTAGTTCAATTTTATGAGTACATTTTTAGAGTGAACATTCGGATCTGTAATGAGCCTATAACCGAACTACGGGCGAGAATTCCTCCTAAATAGCACCAAAAGAAGGTTTCAAGAACATCACTAACGCTTCATCGACGTCGTGAAATGTATAGACAATGACCCATTAAGCTCGTTTGACTCGTTAGACGTAGGTTGTAGCTAGAAATCATGGGCGGGGCTGTCAACCTATACAGTTCTTTGTTCCTTGTGGATTAATGATTATAGCACAAAAAGATTTTGCTACGGTGTCTTAGCGGATGAAGAGTATAACTCATATAGGGGTTCCTGTGTTTAATCAATCTAAAACATTTTTGTTAGTTTAAATTCTGAACTTTTAATTTAAAAGTTTATTAAACTAATATTTCTTCAGTTCGTGTTGAACGAGAGATCTCTGTCCTAAGTCCTAAATTATAAAATTTTCCAAACCGAGCATTTCAAAAGTGATACAAGTTTTTCTGAGAAAAATCAGGTATCATAACGACTGTGTGTTGTCCAAAATTAAATTTATACCAATGTTAAATCAACCAAAATTAAACAATTTAAACATGTATAGACAGAACAATTTAAACTTGTACAAATAGAGAAATTTGAACTTGTATGCTTAGAGCAATTTACACGTGTACATAAACAAAGAAAATATTATAATGAATATATATATATATATATATATATATATATATATATATATATATATATATATATATATATATCTTTACTATCTTATAAAAGAAATCTAACTATTTCTAAAAATAGATTGATTATAATAATAATATTTTTTTAAGACGTCCAAATGATGAAGCTGATAGTACCACTAGCCATTAATAAAATAATATTAAATTTTAACCATATTTTGAATTCAAATATTTATCATCAAATCTCCTTATATTTCTCAGCAATTTGATATGGTTCCCTCAAATCCCGGATTTATTCAAATTTTGAACCCTTTTCGATATCCTTAAATTTAGCATGTTAATTTAAATATCCCTCCAATCGCAGATACCTCTTTGTTCCCTCGTCTGCTATAAAGCCCACCGTCTAGGAATAAAAAATGACTTCATCTCCCAAATAACACCATAGTTTGATTATTTTGTCTTCGACATGTACTTTCTTTTGTAACATAACATTTTTGTAGAGGAAACATATCACCGAAAAAATTTACACACCCCGCCGCTTTGCGCGGGTACGCTGCTAGTATATATATATATATATAAATTAATTGTTTCTCGTCGTGAAATTTAGATTTATATGTAAGTATATTGCAATCATTTATGTAACAATTGACATGTAGATATGTATAACCATTTTTTGTGTATGTTTATAAATGTGTATACTTATTTATGTATAAATAAAAATATAAAACATCTACACCATTTTTATGTGATATATATATATATATATATATATATATATATATATATATATATATATATATATATATATATATATATATATATATATATATATATATATATATATATCACATAGTATTTATATTATATATCGTGATCTTTTGAGCAATAAAAAATGACATGTAAAGTTATGTAAATATTATGAGACATGAAATAATATAAATGTAAAGTAAATAGACATCATCTAAATGTAAATAAAGTAAATAAAAAAAATGAATGTACATAGGCGTATAGACGAAATAATCGTAAATGAATGCAAATTAAACGTGAATAATCGTAAGTGTAAAATTTGCATGTAAACTATCCCGAAAGCTTTAAAAAAGGTAAATGGGGCCGTAGAAGTCTCCCTAGTTGTGTGTGGCTAGATCGTTTCCATTTTCGATATATTTTTAGGTTTTACCAACTTTTGATCGGAGCAACTCTTGGGCTATCTAAGCACACACGATTGAAAACTAGTTAGAAACTTAGTAGGACACTTTTTACAGTAAATGGGTCACCAGAGTACACTCATCAGAGGTGCACGCGCTGCCGGCCATGGTGGTGCGTGACTGGCGGTTTGTTCCTATTTTGGGGCTGTTTTACGAAGGAAAAATAGACGAGAAGTCACCAAAGGTTGTTTTGTCGAAGCTAGGAGGGTCAACAGTGGTAGTCGGTGAGTTTTTCCTTCTGTTTCTCTCGGATTTCAAGCATCGATGGGCCTATTTTTCTTGATTGGGCAGCAATAGATACCGAAGGCAGGGACAAGGGGTGTTTACGCCTGCGTTTTTCGAATAAAGGAGGAGAAGGGAGCTAGAACGGATGATAGGGGCTATCAACCCTCTATTTTTTCCGATAAAGTAAAAACAATATATATATATATATATATATATATATATATATATACAGAGAGAGAGAGAGAGAGAGAGAGAGAGAGAGTGATGAGAGTTTGAGGGAGAGTGATCGAGAACAAGAGAGAGTTTAGAGGGTGAGAGAATGAATGTGAGTGAGAGATAGAGGGATTGTGTATGAGTGAAAGAGTGATGTTTAATTGATTGTTTGTACAAGAATGATATTTGAGGGAGATATGATTGGTACTATAAGATCTAGAAGTATATACATGCATGTGCAAGTATATAAAGTTAGAAAAGGATTATGTGAGAGACACTTGCACATAAAAGAATGTTCAATTGGGTAGACACTTGCACATAAAAGAATCTATTTGGGTGCAATAGAATGCCAAAAATAAAGGAAAGGTTAAATCTAGACAACCCTCTGTTCATATGGTTGAATACAAGAAAAAAAAACTCCAATAACAAAGGAAAAGGCAAGAAACACAAGTTTAATGGACCTGCGAGATCTAACAACCAAAAAACCATTGAATTTGTGTGTTAGAGATGTCATCGAGTGGGTCAAAGGAAGCATGAGTGTCGTGTAAAACTAACTGATGGTATGGTGTAAGTAGGAATGGAAATGGAAGTGGAAATGGTTGACAAGGGTCGAAAGACCAAATTCTACCAAATGGAGGTTAGATGTTGACTAACTTTAATAATTATGTTACACATTATGTTTTTCCCATTGAAAAATGTTGTTTTGTATAGGATGATGATTGTGCATGGTGAATCAGATGGGTTTTGGCCATGAGAACATCTTATGTGCTCATGCAAACCCTAATGCTTGGAACTAGGTTTCTCTATTGTACATGCAATTCATCTAAGACTTTAAACCCTAGTTCTAGCATACAATTAATTATATTAACATAAGAATGGGGTTTAGATCTTACCTTGATTGTTATGTAGCAATAACAATCTCAAATCCTCCTTGTAATGACTTTAGAAAGCTTAGAGTCACAAGTGTCACTCCTCTAATGGCTCACAAACACCAAAAGTAAGAGGATGAAGAATAAGGAGAGAGGAGGCTGTCCAGAAACCCTAGTGGAACTGTTAGCCACGTTTTTGGGGCTTAAGGGTACTATATATACATACAGGCTATTAGAGTTTTCAACTAGGAAACCCTAATTGGACTGCTTAAGCCCTAAGCACCCCATGGACCCTTTTAGAATATCCCTTGTACGATTTCTAATGGGTTACCCCATAGAATTCGTCCAACCTATTATTCCAAGGTGATCCATAGCCCAAATGCAATTATCTTATAATTACAGTTCCAACCCCTTAATTTTAATTAATCTCTTTTAGCCTCAAAATTAATTATCAATTAATTCTTAACTAATATTAATTAAACAATATGATTTCTCCTTTAATATATTATTCTCATAATATATTAATAAATCAGAATTAATCATTTCTCTCCATAATTCATCCTATCAAGTTGCTTTGGTGAAGGCAACCCAAAAGGACCATGCACCATCGGGTCAAGTACATACCAGAATAGTTATGGACTTAGACACTAATCCAATAGTCTCCCACTTGAATAAGTCTAATAACTGTTCTGCATATGACTTTATATCCCGATCTGCAATCGTAGCTTTCAAAAGTCGTTGTCAACTCTGATCTTATCAGATAGCATATATTCCTCCATTCTAGATATCGTATAGATATAAGACATGAATTCTAATCATTCTCTCTATACTATTTCCCGACTTTCGATCTATGACGACTGACAACAGACTACAATTGAACACATCAAATTAGTCTCGGCTTGGCCAAGTGCTTAGGTGCCATCACTAAATCATCGAGGGGCCCAAAGATATCGCTTTCATCCTACTTTGGATAAAAGGAACGGATACACTTTGATTCAATGCTTGCTTGCACTCACTTACCGAATCACACACAACAATATGTTTTATAACACCAAGTTACTGGTGCGTTTACATATTATGAATGTGTAACCGACTCACAAGATACAACTCACACATCTCGGTTTCAAGAATATAAGATGTTATCGTCTCACCAATCATTCGTGATACAATTCATGAAGTGATCCAAGTGAGCGTGAGCTTAATCCAATGCTCAAATCATATTCATATGCACTCATGAGCATTGCAGCAAACATTTGCTTATGTCTAATACACTTTAGACAATCCACACACCAATTCACGACAGTCTTCATTCATACCTACTTCCAACATATGAACGACTGTGGTCCATTCAAATAATTTGATTATTATGAAATAATTTAATTATTCAGGAAGTCAAAACATGCAAAGTGAAACACAAGAATAATACTAATCCCATATGGCCCCAAACTCTGGGTATAAATAAACATTTTATTTAATCACCATATTGATTACTCATTATTTGTTGTTTCGGGTAATCAACTTCTTACTTGAATTATTACTACACTTGTCCCATGCTCTTAGCATGCACACAATGTTTACCTACGATCCTTACTTTGTGAAATAGATCAAACAAACACATTTCCAATCATACTCATTTCACAACTCACAATCCTTATCACAAGTGTAAGAATATCAAATTCTTGCCACTTATAGAATATGCTAGATTCTAACATTTTATGCAATGATCTTTTCGTAAAGTCATAGCTCAAAATCATCAAGACTTGGCCAATCTCTATCAAAAACAATTCTATAGATATGATGTCTCTCACTCAAAGTGCATTCCTTTGAACATCCTTTTTGCATAAAAGTTTCTAATCTAGACAAAGATTCTCAATATCCAGCTCCCAATATGGAAACATTTCCATATTTTCCATATGACAAATCATTCTTAATAGAATCTTATCTATTCATAATAATGTCGATATGGTTCATCCAATACCATACTTCCAACTACTCACAAGCGACCAATCCTCAGTGAACTTTGGATCATCCTTTGATAGTTGTTTAATTATCTTAGTCAAAACCGATTCTTGTCCTTTTTCCCTCTTAATGTGCTAGACATATGGAAAATTTTAGAATGGTCAAATATTATAGCACTTGTAATTGATCCTTTATCGGAAGCGTATGGGACACGATGCATAATGCCTTACATAAAGATCTAATACTTTATCAATCTTTTGCCATAATATTTTATGTGTCACGTTCTCACAACTCGAACTATGAAGAGCTAGGGATGTCATAATCATAATCGAAATTTTGAGAACGCACCATGTATCCTTGACTAAATTTATTAACATTCCACAACCTAAGCCTTTAGATATGAAATGAAGCATAATATTCTCCCCTTTAATTATAGCAAAACAACTTTTCAACCCTTACGACTTTGCAAAGTATAACTCTTGTTTTCTATAATTAATACTACTAACTTGCAATACTTGCCATAATAATCATACAAGCACAACATTTATTCTCCCACTATCATGATGATTATTATCATATAAAGCATAACACTTTTGCTCCTACTAGCTTTGACATGTATTCAGAAAATAGCTTAACTTCCAGAAAAACAATACTTATTGAATTTCTTAAGTTCATATTTCTAATACCTAATGCTTTGATAATCCTTCGTCTAAGCTTCTCAAACTTATACACCTTTGCCATAGATAGCTCATATGTGTGTCTAAACAATTCTGACTAATTGCCAAATCTCACTATTCGAATCATGGAAAGGGATACCGTAACTATAATCGAATTCAAGAATACAATTTCACAATCACTATCTTCGTAAAATCTCTCTTAGTGAAAGCATTTCCTCACAATCATTTTCATGAAGGGGGGAATCTTATTACACTTAGATTTTAATGGTGTATGTGTTCCTATCCATGCGAATTTGTCAAAACCAAAGTTTGCGACAAATCCAAACTCATATGGACCGAACCTTCTCAATCTTGATCTCTTGCCTTATGGTAACACGGGTGCCCACCATGTCTTCCAAGTAGTTAAGCAGCTCACCCTTTTCTATCAATGTACTTTTCATTGATCAAAGTGCTTGCCTTTTATGCATTCAAATGAGAACTCATAGAACTCACATGCACAATTAACTCAAATGGAACGGTCACAGAAACAAGATAGTTTCAACACGATTAGTTGTAAACCTCAAGTCGTGTGCTAGTGATGATCGATAAGGTTTATTCTTGATTAGTTCTTGAACTTTTCAAGACCATTAAGACTCCCACTGACTTCTTGAAATATAAGATTCTCTTGCCAATAAACATTTCTCGACAAACAAATTTTCAAGAGTTAGTGCAGTTCTTATCAAGACAAAACACTTCACAAAATTGTTCCTAGTTGGTCTTTGTCTTATCCAAGACATCACAACTTTCCAATTTCAAATGTACAAGAATTGAAAAACCTTTTCAAATTCCACATTTGATGAATGTTATAAACCTTCTTAAGACTTGTCACTCAATGTCACAATCTTAACTTTAAGATTTCTTTTTGGAATGAAGTATGATTGACTTCTTGATTGAACCATTCCTTCAATTCTTGATTCCTCTTCTCAGAAATACAATTTTACTAAGAATCACTTAGAGGATCAATTGATATATAGTTCTTTAATCATTAATACCTATCATAAAACATAATAAAAGGTACTCTCCTTTCTTCTTAGAGTAGAGAAACTTTTATCTTTCTGCCTACTTGATTATTCTTATCCGTTTTGCTATTGATTGAAATTCTTTTAATCAATTCAGAATTACAATTAATCTTATAAGTATAATCATATTTACTAAACCTTTACTAAATCACGACAAATATCTTTGTCACTCTTGTGGTGGACTCGATCAACACACAACTTTGTGTACTCGATCTCCTAGTCCTTCACTTGACACTTTGTCAACGAATTAGTCTAATTTCCCACTATGAAATTTCTCATTCATCATGCAACCAAGTTGCATGATTCCAAGTTTCTATCCACTTGAAACTTGGGCGATGAGAAACTCTCCCTATTTGGTAAATTCTCGACATTTCCACAAATAACATAATCCATTATTGCTAATAACAAAAACATTCAAACATCAATTTTTCATACACACCATTACAAGGATAAATAAATAATATAAAATCAGAATTTATTTTATTGCTGAAAAATTTGTCCTTACAATGCAATTCAATTGAAAACTATGTCACAAGGAGAAGCCCTGAAAATATGGATGAGCAAAAGGACCGAACCGGTCGGAACTGGCCCGAACCGGACCGGAACCAGGAACCGGCTTCAGCCAAAATCAAATGTTGGAATCGGTCCTTGAAAAATTAGCATCATACGGTTCCAGTTTTTGCTAGTTCTACCGGTTCCGGTTCCTACCGGTTCCCGGTTCCAAAAATGAACAAAAATACGGTTCCGGTATGTTCCGACCGGTTCCCCGGTCCATTGGCTCATCCCTACTTGAAAATGTCATGGTAGGAGTTCTTGGAACAACTAAGGGTGCAGTACTGTTCAGAGATATATCTGATTGATCTGAACAATGAGTTCCATAACTTGAAGAAGGGGAGAATGAGCATAGAAGACTATGCTACTGGATTCGCTGAGAAAATGAAGTTATTTTCGTACCTAGTGTCAACATAACTCTCCAAGATCGAGTGGTTCCCTAATAGACTGCCTACCGACTTTGTCCCAACAGTCAAGATGGCAACCACTCTGAAAACACATGTACAAGCAGCTAATAATGTGGAAGCCCAACAGAAGGAAAAGGGTCTGGAAAGAATAGAGGTTGGTGAGAAAAGGAAGTTCGATGGACCTTTAGGGTCCAACAAGAAAAGTAAATCCTCAAAATCTGGTTTGAGAGGAGGGGGAGGCGAAACGAAATGGTGCGACAAATGTAAGAAGAGGCATCATGGAAAATGTGAGATAGTCGCCACATGTTTTAAATGTGGAAATCCAGGGCACTATGCCAACGAATGCACCCTCACCAAGAAAGTTTGCTATGGTTGCGGCGAGGAGGGTCACTTCTCGAGGGATTGCCCGAAGAAGAAGGAGGCGTCTAGACCCAATATTCCCCTATAGACGAAGGGGAGAGCATTGTAGATGACATTGGAAGCTGCTAAAGATGAAGCTGATGTCGCTTGAGGTACCTTTGTCGTAAACAAATTGCTAGCCCAAATTTTCTTTGATTCTGGAGCCAACTACTCCTTTATTTCACATGAATTTGGTAGAAAACTAGCTTTGCTTGTTGGTAGACTAGATAATGACTTATTAGTCGAAGTTGCTAGTGGAAATTTTGTACCTGTTAGCCATCGCTTAATTGACTTGAATAGGAATAAGTTTCACGAGGAATCATTACCTATCGAACTAAACGGTTTTGACATCGTGCTGGGAATGGATTGTCTTAGTGATAATGACGTCGAGATATTGTGCAAGAAGAAGATTTTAAAAGTGAAACCACCTGGGAAAGAGTCATTATGGTGTATGGGGACAAACACAGAATAAATTCTAGAATCATTTCGCTAATGAAATCTAGAAAGTGTTTGGCCAAAGTGTCACACCCCAAAACCAAGAACGGCGGAAACGTTCTGGGGTGGAGGACATCATGTATAATATCAACAACAATGTAAAGTAGTAAACAAGCAACAACATCATCCATTGCATTAATAATATAATTATTATACAAATGTGTTCTGTCAAATTTTGATAAACACTAAAGAATAAATCAAAATGAAATATAAGTCTTGAACAAGCTCCATCTTCCTTTCTCCTTGCATCGGTACCTGTCTATGATGACCTGAGGATACAAGTAATTTTGAAAGCGAGTATCAGCTTTGAAGCTGGTGAGATCATAAGTATTTTAGTGTCTTAATTTGTATGAAAGAATTTGTAAGTATATGTATTGTAAGTATTGAAAGTGTATATGAACTGTAAGTGTTTGAAAAACCCTAGAAATCCCTATGATTCCTACTAGTATATGAAGGTGTCTTCTACCAAGACCTAACTGTTCTGAATGTAGTCTTCTACCAAGACCTAACTGTTCTGAATGTAGTCTTCTACCAAGACCTAACTGTTCTATATGTAGCCTTAGTACTACCCTTTGGTACCAGGGTAACTAACGATGTTAACTGATGACATCCGTAGATGTACATTTACCTCTGTTGCTAACAACTGGGTATAGGAATAGTCAATCCCTTAAAGTATACCTATAATGGTATCAACCGTTGACATCCGTGGATGTGCTTTTATCTCTGTAGCTAACAGAGATTCTAGGAATGGTTAATCCCGCAACGTATCCTTTGGTACTAGGATATTAAATCCAATTTATATCGTCGATTATGTGATTGTATCACAAGGTAAAGATAAGAATGAGGATTTGATAACAGATTCTATACATATAAAATGTAATAGAACTCATCCTACAATATCTATGTAAAATTACCCATATAAGTGTGATCATGTAATTGTACTTATGTAAGTGTGATCATGTAATAGTATAGTAGTGTACTGTAATGTTCTACATGTGCTAGCTGTAATGTGTGTTCATTCTATCTAGCAAGTATAGTAATGTATAGTAATGTTCTATGTGTGCTAGCTGTAATGTGTCTTCTCTCTATCTAGCAAGTATAGTAATGTACTTTAATGTTCTAGAAGGTATTGACTCATGAATGAACTGACTCATTGTATGATATCGTGTTCTAGTAATAGTTCTAATATCTTCCTAAACTACCCATATGGTAGTTTACTAGTAGTCTAACTGGTACGTATGGACATGGATGTATACCTTTGCTACCCAAGGGCATGAGATGAACTGGAAGGACCTTTTATGACTATATATGTACACATGATATATAACTAATATTTAAACGACTTTCGGACGAGTACCCGATATCCCACCAGACCACATCTCAAGCGCGAAAAGGAAATAGGGTGGATAGCCTTCCTAAGTCTTTTAAACATTTCTTATATAACTATACATATAGAGGCATGCAATTTATAATATAAAAGCATAATTAAGTTTTGTAAGACATTTGAAACATAAATATTATTTTAAGAAAAGATTGACTTGATGTCAATCTATAAAACAATTTGAAGGCATAAGGTTGATAAAACAGTTTAAGTGTAAAGAAACATTTGTTTGAAACAAAGTTGTAAATAAGTTGAAAGGTACTGTACAGAGTAAGATGCATAGTGCAATAAGAAGTTTAAAACATATAAAATGTTTATAAAAATCATTTGAAGGAAACTGTTTGTTAAAACGGCTAATGAGTAGCCAAATCATTTGAATGTTGTATATTAATCACATGTGATTGATGTAATAAGTAGCATAATTCTAATTACTAATCACATGTGATTGACATAATAAGTAGCATGATTCTACTTTATCCCCCCCCCCCATAAAACATTAGTTAAGGGGTATGAACTCACCTGCAGTAAGTGACTGGAATTGAACGGACTGTTATCGTACGGAAGGATCGGACAAGTGCTTGGTGTCAAGTGAAGACTTAGACACACACAATGATCCTAATTACATATGAAGAGATATGTATATAAATAATTAGTGATTAAAACACTAATTATACAAGTATAAACATTTAAACGCGAGGAAAACACTTTTAGTCAAGTGCTAGGAGGCTAATGGGTTACAACAAAGGAGTGCAATGCCCCTAATGGGAGTTTAAGGTCTAATGACCATAATCTTTGGAGTTTACGGCCTAGGGGAGTAAACTCCTGGCCGTAAACTCTCAACCAAGGCTCTAAATGGTGCTTAGAATTATTACAGCTCTAGTGGTGAATTGTTTCAAGGCTATAACAAGTGTTTGGGTGCCATATTAACTCCTTTGGGGAGTTTACGGCCTAGAGACCAAATTCCCTTGGAGTTTACGGCCGTAAACTCCCTTGGGAGGGTTTTTATGGTGTTTTCAAGTCTCAAACATTTCTAGGTAATGATCTATATTGGGTTCTAGGCATAAGGAAGGAGTTAGGGTGTCATTTGACCCCTTTATAGGTGTTTACGGCCCAAGAGTTTATTTTGGCCGTAAACTCCTTTTTCCTTGTGATTCCTTATGTTTTCTTGGCTTTAAACACTTTAGGGTACTTGTCCTAATTGAAGTCTAAGCTTTAGGAGGAGTTTCAAAGCATTTTGGCACGTTCAAGGGAGTTTACGGCCTAAGATATTCTTGGGCCGTGAACTCCCAAACTTGGGTGATTCTAGGTTGATTTCATGTCCCTAAAACAAGTAGAATACTTTCTAGGAATTTGTTTAAGGATATGGGGGACCCTTGGCACACTTTGGTGCCCTTACTTGGTGTTTACGACCCAAGAGAAATTCCTTGGCCGTAAACTCCCTTTAAGGGGTGTTCTTGATTGTTTTCTAGTATCAAATGCTCATACATATTATCCTAAGCTAGTTACCTAACAAGGAAATGGGACTAGATGGCCTTTAAGCTTCATTTTGGAGTTTACTCCCCAAGAACGTTCTTGGGCGGTAAACTCCCGGATCTCATATATTTGACATACTATCTATGTTAATAGGAATAAAACAAGCATTATATCACAACTAGAGAAGTGTACTCACGATTTGGGATGAAAACCCGAAGATCCGTGAGAGAGAAATGACTTTTCTCTAGTTGGAAATGTGAATAATGAATGAATTTAGTTCAGAAATCTATTTTTAGTCCTGAAATATTTTTGGCAGAAAATATTTTTATTCCTGGAACGAACTCTAATGTCCTAGAGTCTTGGTATAATAGCGTTGCACAAAACCCTAGTGCATCCACTCTCCTAATATCTCCTTAAGTGTAAAATCCTGAAAACTGCCATACTTATACAAGAAATCTGAGTTTTCACTGTAACCGTTCTAACTTCTATTGGATTGAAATGGTTTGTTCAGAATGGAAATTTTGGGTTGTCACACAAAGGATGTACATCATATTTGGCATTCGTGATCGATGCTAAAAAGGAGAAAAAGGAGATGCAGAGCATTCCTGTCGTGTGTAAGTATCCGAAAGTATTTCCCGAAGATCTTCCCGGATTACCGCCTGATAGACAAGTTGAGTTCAGAATAGACTTGTTACTAGGGACGACACCTATAGAAAACGCAGCTTACTGATTAGCCCTGATGGAGATGAAGGAGCTGATGAAGCAACTTCAAGAGTTATTGGACAAAGGTTTCATAAGACCTAGTTCATCACCCTAGGGAGCTTTGGTGTTATTCGTGAAGAAGAAAGATGGAAGTATGAGAATGTGCATCGATTACAGAGAGCTGAACAAGGCAACAATAAAGAATATATATCCGTTGTCGAGGATTGATGACATATTCGATCAACTACAAGGTTCAAGTTATTTTTCAAAGATCGACCTAAGGTTAGGATATCATCATCTGAAGGTGAAAGAGCATGATATAGAGAAGACTGCATTCAGAACGCGATATGGACACTATGAGTTTTTGGTTATGTCGTTTGGACTAACCAATGCACCAGCAGCCTTCATGGATTTAATGAATAGAGTTTGTAATACGTGTTGGATAAGGTGTCTAAGTCCATAACTATTTCTGGTATGTACTTGACTCGACCCGACATGGTCCATTTGGGTTGCATGGCACCATGCAATTGGATAGACTCAATGAGAGAAATAACACTTGTGGTTTATTAATATATTATAAGTTCTAATATATTAATAGTATTATTTAATAGTTTGATCAAGAATTAATTTAGAATTAATTAAGTGATCAAAAGATAACTAATTAAATATATGGGTTGATTTTGTAAATCATCCATCACTTGTATAGTAGGCTAGGAGGCTCCATGGATTATCAAGTTGGGTTAGACCCATAAGATGCTCCATGGGAGTTACAAACCCATGGGTCATGGAAATGAAGAGTCATGACACATTAGGGTTTACATGGTGTAACCGTAGATGTGTCACACTATATAAGGAACATACTATCCACCAAAATTGGCTACACAAAGAGAAGTAAGGGCTAGGCCGATTTTTAAAGTGTGTATATTCTCTCCGGAGTCATTCCAAAAGCATTTCGTGTTGTGTGAAGCATTTGAGGCATCACACTTGGGGTGCTAGGCTCTCAAGGTTTCAAGGAATCAAAATCAACTACAAGGTATGTAATTCTAGCCATCCTTTTAAGATAAAAGTTCCCCATGTATGCTAGATATGATTATGAACCTTGGAAACAAAATTTTGCATGTATTTAGACAAACATAGATGCAAGGTTTATCAGGGTTGCATGTACACTTAGGAAGTGTTAAAATGCTTAAAACTCATCAGTGGTATTAGAGCCTAGGCTTTTTTTGTGAATACTTGATGCAAAATAGTGTTAAAAATCGATTTTTTTGCTGTTTGCTTAGGGGACTCGACGAGTCCATGGGGAGGACTCGACGAGTCCAAGTGTAAATGCAACCAACTCGGCATGTCTGTTAGTGCACTCGACGAGTTGGTCATGCAGAATGCAGAAATTCGATTTGTGCAGCTGGAAATGGGCTGGAAACATTACCCTAAACTATTTTGGTATTATAAAACTTTTTTTAGATTGTGTAATGGTTTTTTTAATCCATTTACAATGGCTAATATCAATTTTTCATGATTATATGTGTTCATATGTTCTTGAAATGTTGATATGAATATTCATGTTCTTATGAGTTCTTGATAGATCATTGGAGTTACTTGTTTATATGATTAATTCATGATCTTTATGTGTTTTAATCGAGTCCATAACTTGTCCTCAAGTTATGGATAACCAAAATTCTCTTCGTGTTAAAAGCCATTAAAAGAACACATAAGTTATAAAATGAAGAGTATTCATTTTAGTGACTCATAAGTTATGAATGTGAATTTGTAAAGTTACAAAACTTTCCCTCAAGTTCTAGAACATGTAAAGTCAGTTAATATACTTTAGTTCCAACCCTTAGAATTTTAAAACTTAAAATTCAACCCTTATACTTTATATTATAAGTTAATAATATATATGTGTATAACATTAAGTCGTCTTACCGCTAGTACGCCTCATTCACGAAGCCGGTCTATAAGGGGGGTATAAGGTTATTGCCTATAAAATGGCAACTTAATGGGTGTACACTCTCATCCACCGCTTCCTTGATCGGTGGAGGGGCGTTAGCTGAACGGGTAGGACAAGGAGTTATAAATTTTCATTAAAAGTATGATGAATATTATAAAGTAACTAAATGCTTTTATTAAATTCCCAATCGTAGTTACTTTAGGAAAAATGTAAATAAGGTGGTAATCCATGAAATTACACTTTATACTTTGTTTAATTCGTTGGTGGAGCATGTGTGGTTAACCGACACATTAACTTGGACTTAACAAGGTAGGTAAAGGGTGACTTAAGGTTTATCATAGTATCCGTGGAGCGTGTGTGGTTTACCGGCACATCGATTAAGTGATAAACTTTAAGGGTACCAAGTGATTTGCATGGTTACTTAACACCTCATTTTGTGATCCTCGGTATCCCAGTCACAAAACTTGGAGGGCACACTCGAGATTGAAACATGCCATTGAAAAGTTCAATGAATCTCAATGAATCTAGGAATTTCTAATAACCAATTAAAAACCTAATAATTATATTTCGTTTTTCATGGTGGAAATTGGTGAAACATCATTCACCTACCTTTCAAATATGTTATAGCTTAGATTACGCTATACCTCTTCTAAGTTATAATATATTGTGATTGGATTCTAGCCTTAATATTACATTTGGGTGTTTTATTAAGGACTCTCTTAATATCTAAACTAATCTTGTTCTCTTCATTCAGATATCTTCAAACAATGTTGCTTCTGGCTCTAATCCTAATGGCTCCTTTACCCTTATGAACTTGTGTGGGAAAGTCACTTTTGATGGAACCAACTTGAATGAATGGATCAGAAACATCAGGATGATTACCCGCTACGAGGATAAAGAATATGACATCGATAAGGAGCTTAAGGAGATTAATTAAACCACTACAACTCCCCAGGAGATCGCTGACTTCCAGGCACATGAAAGGGATGCTACAAAAGTGGCATGCATCATGTTGGCCTCCATGACAGCGGAACTCCAAAAGTCCTATGAGGACTTCTACCCTTTTGAAATGCACCAAGATATGATGGAAAGATACCATCAAAGTACACGACAAGACAGGTTTGAAATCATTTGCTCCATGATAAAAACCGTGATGAAGGACGGAGAGTCTGTCATGAGCCACATGCAGAAAATGAAAAGGTATGTGGATCGTTTGCTGAAGCTTAATGTGAACTTCTCTGAGGAGCTTGTAGTAGATATCATTTTGCACTCCTTACCATCGTTCTATGATCAATTCCGCATAACATATCACATGAATAAGGAAGAGGTCACACTCAGCAAACTTCAGGGACTCCTCAAGACCGCAGAAACAGGTCTGAAGGGTAAGTTGGTTGTTAACACTCCTACTCCCAACTCCGCCACAGTTTTGGCAATCAGGAAAGGTCGAGGGAAGAAGAGGATGTTCTCTTCGAAGGGTACCAAGGCTAGGATCCTTGATGACTCTTCTTCAAGTAGAACCAAGAAAGGTTTCGTCACTCCTTCTTTTGACCCAAAAGAGGCTAAATGGTTCTATTGCCATGAAAAGTCACATTAGAAGCGGAACTGCCCAAAATACCAGCAAGATGTGAAGGAGGGAAAGTTAAACCCAACCATGCAGGTATTTACACTATCTTATCTAATAACTCACCCCATTCTAACTCTTGGGTATTTGATACAGGTTGTGGTATTCATATATGTTCTGATTTGCTGGGACTAAGAAGAAGTGAGAATGTGGAGCATGGAAGAATAAACTTAATCATGGGGAATAGGAAAGCTTTACATGTCACAAAGATTGGAGTTTATACTTTATCGCTAAGTAGTGGGTTTAGTTTAGATTTGAATAAATGTTGTTATTCGCAAGAAATGGCAAGAAATATTATTTCCTTTCATGCATTGTATAAACAAGGTTTTACCTTTTCATTTGATAATGATGTTGGTTCGATTAATGCTTTCTTTAATAATGATCTTTATTTTAAAGCATTACCTTGTGATGGTGTGTATGAAACTGTATGTGTGGTTGATAACTTAGGCAATAATGTTTTGTGTATTGATTATGTTAATGATAATAACTTGGATAAAGCGTCATTATGGCATTGTCGTCTTGGACATATAAGCAAGAAACGTATAGGCCAACTCCAAAAGGATGGAGTCTTAGAGTCATTTGACCTAAGGTAAGATGATAGTTGCGAATCATGCTTACTTGGAAAAATGACAAAGTCACCCTTCATAGGTTCTTATGATAGGGGTGAAGGTTTGTTGGATCTCATACACACGGATGTGTGTGGACCCTTCAAACATGCCACAAGCGATGCTAATCATTATTATTTGAGTTTTACTGATGATTATAGTAGATATGGATATGTCTACTTAATCAAGCATAAGTCAGAGAATTTTGAAAGGTTTAAAGAGTTTAAACAGGAAGTCGAGAATCAATATGGCAGGAACATTAAGATGCTTCGATCCGATCGTGGTGGTGAGTATCTTAGTTCAGAGTTCCTCGACTATCTCAGGGAATGTGGTATTGTCTCACAATTGACACCTCCCAGGACACCGCAATTGAATGGTGTGGCTGAAAGGTGTAATTGAATCTTGTTGGACATGGTTCGTTCCATGATGAGTCGAGCTTCGCTACCAATCTCATTTTGGGGGTATGCCTTAGAGACTGTCGCTCATATCCTTAATCTGGTCCCTACAAAGAAGGTTGCCAAAACTCCTCATGAGATGTGGACTAGTAAAGTACCCAAACTAGACCACATCAAGATTTGGGGTTGCAAGGCTTTCGTGAGACGTGAGACTGATGATAAGCTCGAACCCCGAAGCGATAGGTGTATTTTCATCGGCTACCCACAACAATCCTTTAGTTAACTCTTCTACAGACCTAGTGAAAATGTGGTCTTTGTAGCAAGGAGGGATGTCTTGAGAGAGAGAGAGAGAGAGAGAGAGAGAGAGAGAGAGTTCATAATCCAAGGAAATAGTGGGAGGCAAGTTGACCTTGAAGAAATTCAAGAGTCAAGTGGTGAAGGAACTTCAAACCCTAGCACTCAACTTGAGGAGGAAACTCCTATTGAGCCAATTGCATGTCTGTACCTCTAAGGCGTTCCACAAGGGTTAGGAATACACCTGAGCATTACTATGGATTCCATATTACTGCGGAAGGTGATACACTTATCAGTGATGAGACATTGATAGGTCTGGATGAACCTAATAGTTATGTGGAAGCCATGGTAGGTCCTGAGTCAGCCAAATGGAAAGAGGCAATAGACAGCGAGATACAGTCCATGTAAGACAATCATGTTTGGAACTTGATTAAGAATGTGACAGGTCGTAAGATTGTAGGGTGCAAATGGATCTTCAAGTAGAAGACCAACATGTATGTTAATGTACACACTTATAAGGCACGACTAGTTGCAATGGGTTTCTCACAATCTCCAGGAGTTGATTATGATGAGACCTTTTCTCTAGTGGCCAAGACTAAGTCTATTAGGGTTCTGTTAGCCATAGCTGTATTTCATGACTATGAAATATGGCAAATGGATGTCAAAACCACTTTCCTTAATGGAAAGTTGGCTGAGGATGTTTACATGAGTCAGCTAGAGGGTTTTATCAACATAGAGTAGCCTAATAGAGTGTGTAAGCTTGAGAAATCCATTTATGGATTAAAACAAGCACCTCGTAGATGGAATCTTTTATTTGATGAGAAAGTCAAAGAATTTGGCTTTTCTAGGAGTGAAGATGAATCCTATGAATATGTCAAGGCTAGTGGGACTATAGTTAGCTTTTTGGTATTGTATGTGGATGACATACTACTCATAGGAAATGACATCCTAACTCTGCAGGAAGTTAAGTCCTGGCTTGGGAAGTGTTTCTTTATGAAGGACCTAGGAGAAGCTGCCTATATTCTAGGGATAAGGATCTTGAGAGACTGGAGTAAAAGACTAATTGGACTTAGTCAAAGTACCTACTTGGATAAGATGCTGAAGAGATTCGACATGTAGGACTCCAAGAAAGGAGAGTTACCCATCCAGAGTAACGCCAGATTGAGTAAGACACAAATCCCTAGTACTGAGGCTGAGATAGCAGAAGTGAGTCGAATACCTTATGCATCGGCTGTAGGATCGATTATGTATGCTATGACGTGTACTCAACCTAATGTAGCCTTTGCGTTGAGAATGGTTAGCCGGTATCAGGGGAACCCTGGCAAGGCACACTAGATTGCGGTAAAGAACATCCTCAAGTACCTACGAAGGACTAAGGAGTGGCTTCTTTCCCTCGGTGGGAGTGATGACTTAAGAGTTGTAGGGTATAGTGATGCTAGCTTCCAGACTGATAAGGATAATTTCCGCTCTCAGTTAGGTTGGGTCTTTACCCTAAACGGTGGAGCAATTTCTTGGAAGAGTTCCAACAAGAGATAGTGGCTGATTCAACTTGCAAATAAGAGTATATAGCAGCTAGCGAGGCACCAAAGGAGGCGATATGTCTGAAGAACTTCATTGGAGACCTTGGAGTTGTACCAACTATTAAGGAGCCAATGGAAATTTTTTGTGACAGTGAAAGTGTTGTTCCCTTAGCCAAGGAACCAAGGGATCACGGGAGATTGAGACACAACGACAGAAAATACCATTTCATCAGACATCGAATAGAAGAAGGACTCCTCGTGGAAAAGAGGGTATCATCGGATGAGAATATAGTAGATCCCCTCACGAAGGGACTAACTCGGGTTAAGCATCTCCAGCATGCTCGGAGCATAGGGCTGAAGGATGATATTAGATTTAGTAGTTAGATAACCTTGAAATTTGTAAAGTGCAATTGACATTAGATGATGAATAAAAGGTTTTTTATTTATGAGTAAAGTGTTGCTATCTCATGTCGATCGTATATTGTATTTCGTTTGCATGTTTTGACTTCCAGAATAATTATGTTTGATATATCATATTATTCGAACCTCCACAGTCAGTCATATGTCGGAAGTAGGTATGAATCAAGACTGTCATGATTGGTTGCAAAGGTCTAAGGTATTGGACATGGATACAACAATCATGAGTGCTCATAAGTTCTGAGCATTGGACTCAACCCATGCTCATTGGAATCACTTCATGGAATTTATCTCGAGTGATCGTGAGATGGTAATATCATATAAGTCTTCAAACCTAGAGGTATGATTTGTTAATTATGAGTTGGTTATGCATTGATTGTACGTAAACGCATTGGTAACTCGATGTTATAAAATGTGATTTTGTGTATAATTCAATGAGTGGTAGAACAAAACATATGAGTCGAAGTTTATCTGTTCCTTCTTGGATTAGAAGCTGATATCTGGACCCCTCGGTGATTTTGTTTTGACCTATGTACCGGGCCCGATCAAAAGTAAGTTGATGTATTCAATTAAGTCTTTGTCAAACAAATCGTAAATCGGGAAACAAACTGTTGGAGAATAAGTAAGACATTGTTCCATGTATTTTCCGGCTGATATCTAGAGCAAAGGATTATATGATCACTTATCTTAAATGGCGTATCATCATCTTCTCAGTTTCAAGAAACCTTGAAAGAGCTACGATTGCTGACCGGTTTCTGAAGTCATACTTTCAGTTATAGTTATTAGACTTATCCAAGTGGGAGACTGTTGGATAAGGTGTCTATGTCCATAACTATTTCTGGTATGTACTTGACCCGACCCGGCATGGTCCATTTGGGTTGCATGGCACCATGCAATTAGATATACTAAATGAGAGAAATAACACATGTGGTTTATTAATATATTATAAGTTCTATTATATTAATAGTATTATTTAATTAGTTTGATCAAGAATTAATTTAGAATTAATTAAGTGATCAAATGATAACTAATTAAATATATGGGTTGATTTTGTAAATCATCCAAAAATTGTACGAGGCTCCATGGATTATCAAGTTGGGTTAAACCCATAGGATGCTCCATGGGAGTTACAAACCCATGGGTCATGGAAATGAAGAGTCATGACACATTAGGGTTTACATGGTGTAACCCTAGATGTGTCACACTATATACGGAACATACTATCCACCAAAATCGGCTACACAAAGAGAAGTAAGGGCTAGGCCGATTTTTAGAGTGTGTGTATTCTCTCAAGAGTCATTCCAAAAGCATTTGGTGTTGTGTGAAGCATTTTAGGCATCACACTTGGGGTGCTAGGCTCTCAAGGTTTCAAGGAATCAAAATCAACTACAAGGTATGTAATTCTAGCCATCCTTTTAAGATAAAAGTTCCCCATGTATGCTAGATAGGATTATGATCCTTGGAAACCAAAATTTTCATGTATTTAGACAAACATAGATCCAAGGTTTATTACGGTTGCATTTACACGTAGGAAGTGTTAGAATGCTCAAAACCCATCAATCCGTTCCTTGATAAATCTGTGATAGTGTTCATAGATGACATTCTGATTTATTCGAAAAGCCAAGAGGAGCATGGCAGACACTTGCGTGAAGTGTTGGAAGTCTAGAAGAAGGAGAAGCTATATACGAAGTTCTCCAAATGTGATTTCTGGATTAGAGAAGTCCAATTCTTGGGTCACATGGTCAACCATGAAGGTATGATGGTTGATCCAATAAAGATTGAGGCTGTGACGAAGTGGGAGCAACTGAAGAGTCCCACAGAGATCCGAGGCTTTTTGGGATTAGACGGGTATTACCAAAGGTCTATCCAAGGCTTTTCTTCGATCGCTACTCCATTAACAGCTTTGACCCACAAAGCTGATAAGCACCAAGAAGTATTCAAGTTGCTAAGGAAGAAGCTATGTGAGGCACCGATTTTATCTCTACCCGACGGAGTTGAAAACTTTGCTGTCTATTGCAGTGCGTCTGGGGTTGGATTGGGTTGTGTTTTGACCCAAAGAGAAAAGTGCATATGTGTCTCGATAGTTGAAAGAGCATGAAAAGAACTACCCGACTCACGATTTGGAGCTGGCAGCAGTAGTTTTCGCTCTGAAGATATGGAGGCATTACCGTTATGGCACAAAGTGCAAATTGTTCACTGATCATAAGAGTCTTCAATATCTCTTTAGTCAGAAAGAACAGAATATGAGGCAGTGATGCTAGCTAGAGTTACTTAAGGACTATGACTGTGAGATACTTTACCATCCTAGTAAAGCAAACGTTGTCGCTGATGCTCTCAGTCGAAAAGTCAATCTTTAAAGAAAAAGGACAAGAGCATTGAGAATAGAAGTTGTGTCGACAACTATGGAGAGTATAAAGAAAGCTCAAGAAGAAGCTTTTGAAAAGAATGACCGAAAGGAGGAACGTTTGGGTAAAACGTTAGCGTTCGGTACAAACAGTCGTGGCAGCACTAAAATGTATAGGGACCTAAAACCCTAAACCATGTACTCAATTCATCCTGGCAGCACTAAAATGTATAGGGACCTAAAACCCTATTATTACTGGTCGACGATGAAGCTCGATATTGCTAAGTACATGGTGAAGTGTGTGACCTGTGCGATAGTCAAGGCACAACATCAGAAATCATATGGGAGTTTAGAACCATTACCTGTGCCTATGGGTAAATGGGAAGACATTGCTATGGATTTTGTCACTAAAATGCCCAGAACAAAGAATGGTCATGACATGATTTGGGTGGTCGTTGATCGCTTCACTAAGAGTGCGCATTTCATAGCAGCCAATGAGAAATGGTCTATGGATAAGCTTGCGAAATCTTATGTGAAGGAAATTGTGAGGCTTCACAGTGTTCTGTTAACGATTGTGTCAGATCGTGACAACCGTTTCACCTCGCGATTTTGGAGAAGTCTACAAGAGGAATTGGGTACCAAGTTGTGTTTGAGTACAGCTTACCATCCATAGACTGATGGTTAGAGCGAATGAACGATACAAACGCTTGAAGATATGCTTAGAGCTTGTACCCTAGAATTCCAAGGCAACTGGGATGAACATGTGCATTTGGTAGAATTTTCCTACAATAATAGTTTCCACTCGAGCATAAAGATGGCACCTTATCAAGCTATGTACGAACAAAAATGTCGTACGCCATCTTGTTTGCTTGAGGCTGGGGAAAAGAAGTTTATGGGACCAGAGATAGTCCATCAAACTACTGAATAGCTGAAAATAATCAAGGAAAGAATGTTAGCTGCTCAGGATCGTCAAAAGAGCCATGCTGACAACAAGCAAAGACGGATAAATTTTGAAGTTGGAGATTCGGTTTTGTTTAAAGTCTCACCGTGGAAGGGACTTATAAGATTTGGTAAAAGGGGAAAGTTGAGTCCAAGGTTTATTGGACCGTTTAAAGTACTTCAAAGGATTGACAACCAAGGTTACAAGCTATAACTACCAGAAGAACTCAATGGTATTCATAACACGTTTCATGTGTGTTATTTGAGGAAGTTCACAGGAGAAGTTCGCGAGATGATTCCACTTTCGGAGTTGAGAATTGATGAAAAAAAGAGGTTGATTGAAGAACCAGAGGCAATTGTTGACCGAATGACTAAGAAGCTACGACGCAAGATCGTCGAGTTAGTGATTGTCCATTGGAAACATACGAATGAGCCAAATCTCACCTGGGAGACGGAGCGTGACATGATGAGTCACTATCCACATTTGTTTGTTGATGTGTGATTCCGGGGATGCAATCATCCTATGGTGTAGAGAATTGTAACACTCATGTTTTTGGGCTTGTCATTAATAGAAATATAATAGTCTAGGTTAACCTTTGTAACCCATTTTGAAATAATAAGACTATATTATTTGAGTATTATGTGTTTTTTGCTTAATTGCGTGGCTTCAATGAATTAAGGATAAAAATATGAGTTAAAATGAAATATTAGATAATCCAAATATTGATACATGAAGACATAGTGATCGTAACGAGCTTTCTGAATATATAAAGAATTCCGAAATCCGAGTAATAACGAAGAGGTTATGACCTGTCGAAGTTTCGCGACAAAACCGGTACGACACAACGCGATGTAAATAGTGAATTTATGATAGAGTAATATTTAGACTTAGTAATGTAAACGAAAGTCGTAGAATACGTTAAACTAAGAACGCACATAAAAAGATTGTCTAAATATGACTTCGTATGAAGAAGTTATGATTTTTCTAAGTTTCATCTTAGCAGTATGCAACCTGAAGTTCGATTACGAGATCGAGTGATTTCTAGCCGAAGCAATCTAAACAAGAATCAAAGAACTCGTTATTAGTAGTGAAACGATAAAAAGACATACGAAAACGGACACCAAATGAAGAAGTTATGAATTTATAACGGAGTTTTCCTGTCCCGGCCTACTAAAAATAAATAATAAAAATAAAGTCAAAATTAGCCGACAGAGTCTAAACAATAGTTGTAGAGCGTAGTCTCACCTACACGTGGATATAAAGAACGTCAAAGATGGAGTTCATACGCCTCGGGTAGCTGAGCAGTACGCCCAACGTAACTCCGACACTCAGCCCTATAAATACCTTACGAGGCTGCCGAGTTTCTTTGCTCTTTCTCTCTCTTCTCTCTCTCTCTCTCTCTCTCTCCTGTTTTACCTCGTTTTTTGTGCTAGAAATATCCCGAAGCCCCGGTATTAATCCCGAGCCCCGAAGCAAGTCCTGAATCCCCAAAGATCTCGAGAAGTGAAATTTCTGAGTTGAAGCTCTGCCCGCAAAAAGCCAATTTTTGTGAAGATCTTCCAGATCTACCGGAGAATACTACTTCTACAAGCCGTAGTGCTGTCCGATCATCTTCTGATTAAGTGAGTGTATAGTTAATTTCTTCTAACGCATAATTATGTAGTATTTTATATAAAATACATGTTATGTGTATATTTTGTTGTTATATGTGTGAATGTATATTCACTTTCTTCTATCTCATAGATATGATTTGTTCTCTATGAAATACGTGTTATGTGTATGTATCTCATCTGTTGTTTGGAATATGTATTGAATGAGAATGCTATACAGGTTTTAAACTATGTATAAAAATATATATTTTTATCTACTAATATGTTGGGTAAAACATGGGTAGATAGTTGATGTGTGATAAATAGATGAGAGGCTTCGATGTTGTTGTTGACCTAGTCATCTAGCGGAGTATGGATGATGACCACAGAATCTTTCTAGACAGTCATGTGGAACGCTAGTAGGTTCATAAACAGTAGGTCTTGTGAACGATGTGTTCACCGATGTACTTTTTCCCCCTCATGGTTGCCTTTAGGACATCTATTGTTGAGGAAACCCCTTTGCAGTAATGCCCGTCCCGATGAAAATCCTAGATTAGGTCCCTGGTAATAGATCTTGTTTTAGGGACGTAAAGTGAGGATAACGGGAATGGGTAATCGGGTTATTGTTGGTTGGTGAAACTAAATATAATAATTTATTGAGGGTTGAAAACCCTATATGCTCACAAGGATCCCAAGCCTGACCCACTTAGTTTTATTTGTATTACGGGAAATGGCGTGAGGGCATATGATGGACGGATCATCAAGTTGTCTTGTTTATGAGCCTATATATGTATATAACTGTTGTATGGCTTGCAATATGTCGTTTATACTTTTTGGTCTGTATTGGAACATGACGTCCCGAGTGCATGCCGCAAGTACGGAAAGGAGGGGCACTATGCGGGTCGGGATTTTAGGATCTGTTATCATTGTCATCAGGTTGGGCACTTGAGGGTCAACTGTCCACAGCTTGATGCGGCACCGGTGCAGGCTCTAGCACCGTCCACTTTGAGGATCACGGGCGGAGGTTAGGGTGGAGCGGAGCCCCCAAGGGCTTAGGTTCGTGCTTTTCATCTTTCAGCAGAGGAGGTCAGAGCAGTGCCGGATGCAGCTGTGGGTATGTTCCTTTCTTGATATCTTGTTATCTTGTGATTATTGTGGAGTATTATTATCTGCTAGTCTCATTATGTGATTTTTCGTTCTGGTATCCATTGTCCCTTGAGGGTTTGGTATGGTTATAGGTTAGAGTTTGGGTTTTCGTTGGTTATCATTCAGGAGGGTTATTAGTGGATATATGGTGTTGGTCTAAAGGTCGGGTAGCATCTGTAGTCTGAGGAGTGGTTAGCTGAAGATTGAGTTTCTTTCAAGCGGGATGATCAGTGTGGAAATGTGATTATGTGAAGGTTGCTAGTGCTAGTGGGAATCAGTCCGCATGTAAGTGTTGGGTTTTGTGCAAGGTTGTTTCGGGAGGTCGGTGATAGCGACCGGTGGTTGATAGTCAGTGCCCTAAGTGGGGGAGAATTAGAAATTCTCCGGATGGTCGATAGGCTTGAGAGATTGTTTAGCTGCTTGAGATTCAGTAGTGGTTCTGTCAGTCAAGAGTGCAGGTTGGTATGAGCAAGTGGCAGGCGTGCGGGGCGGGGTATAGACCTATGGCATTTGATTGTGGAGGGCCTGGGATCAGGCCGGGATCGAGTATGTATGATGGAGATAGAGTTCGGAACCCCTTTGAGGGCTAGAACAGTATGCATGGGAGGATTTCCCAGGAGAGATGACTCGGAGTGATGAATGCTAGTTGAGAGGTCCGGATAGACTGAAGGTCGGTAGGCGTACCAGTCAGGCCGAAGGCTCGGAGGACGGTCCAGCTAGATTGAAGGCCCTGGGGGGCGGTCTAGATTGACTGAAGGTTTTGAGAGTGGCCCAGATTGGATGAAGGCCTGGTAAGGCGGACTAGTCATGTTGAAGACTCTGCAGGTTTTGTTAGACCGGTTCGAGGGAAAGGGTTGAGTATGTTGTGATGTTTTAGCATTAGAAGGTCTGGCCCCGGGTATTGATCTTGATTGGTGGAGGTAGTGCATGGACTCGAGAGTCCTTGCGAGCAGATTCAGGACATGTGTGTTGCATGGATAGTGGTCATGCTATAAGGGAGTGTAAATTCGCAGAAGTGAAAGTAGCAGCGCAGAATTATGATTGGAGTAGTCCAATTATGGTCATTGAGCAGCATGATTGTGGCAGTGGTATGGATCACATCCGGGTTGGATGGTTGCTGAGACTCGGCAGGAATACATGGACGGAATCTCGGATTTCTAGATAGATTTTGTTTTATGTGGTAAAAATTCATCCGGAAGGATGTTTGGAAGTGTCATCAGTGTATCGGGTTTTTCCTAACCAAGGACACTAGAGCCAATTCAGTGTGGTTATGAGATTGCGGTGGAGAACTCGTTGGAGTTGCTCTGAGGCTGAAGCATGTGTCATCCTGTCAGCAAGAAAGGTAAATTTGGGTTTCGGATTTCGATGGTCGAGTCTTGAGGAACCTGATCCGGTGAATGCCAGGCGGTACATTGCGGGGGTAGTTCTGGAGTAGAGTTGTCGTTGGCTTCGAGGATGAAGCCTAATTTAAGTGGGGGAGAATTGTAACACCCCATTCTTAAAATGTTTAATTATGAGTCCCTGAGATTTAAGAGGAAGGGTAATTCTGGTCCTTTTCGAGAAATGGGTTTCATCCGAGAAGGTTTCGGGCTGGCGTATGTTGTTAGAAGCATTGGGCTTCTCGTCACCCTCGTATGAATGTAAAGTTATTTAGGAGCGGGTTTAGAGTAGAGGAGTTCTAGCGTTTTGAAGATGATTGTTGTTTATAGCTCTTTGTGGAATAAGTAGAAAAGGTCCCATGCATGCATGGCATGCATGCTTGAAGTTGGCTGGGTACGCCCAGCGTAAGCTGGACATACGCCCAGCATAATGGAGGAAAGAATGTGTGTGGTGGCCAGCTAAGTACGCCCAGCGTACTAGAGGTACGCCTAGCGTACTCTCAGAAACCCCAAACCCTAATTTAAGAGCCACCACTATATAAGGAACATGTTGGTTCATACCCTAGCCTCCTTAAGCTCATCCTTAACCTCAGAAACCCTAGAAACCCGTATTCCCTCCATTGTTGGGTGTGTTTGGCCTTGGAAAGCTCATTTTGGCAAAAGAAAAGCTAGAAGAAGAAAGGAGAAGTTGTCAAAGAAGTAAGGGAACAATTAGAGCTTGTAGATCTGAAGAGATATCATCTTTGAAGCTTATTTGAGGTATAAAGCTTCTTGCTTGCCACTTATTTTGCATAGATCTAAGTGTTGTGAAGATTTTAGCATCTTTCTTGTCCCAAAGTTTTCATCTTGATTCATGCTTTGTGTTGGTCGAGATTATCTGTCCTTTTAAACCTTTGGAGAGGTCTTGAGTGAGAAAAATGAGGTCCCAAGGGCTGTAGTTGTTCCATGTGTGAGATATATAGGTCTTAATGGCTTAAGACCTTGGATTTATAGCTTATGGACGTCCCGAGTGATAAAGTTTGAGACTTTATGAATTCTAATCATATTTGGCCTAGGGATCTGAAGTTTGGGCTTAATAGCTTAAGACATTAAGAAGTTATAATGACTTAATGAATAGTGCAGTTACACCCCGTGTAACACATGGTTACGCCCCGCGTAGCGGGCCAGAGCCCCGATCCCCAGTTGTGAATAAGAGTGTACGCCCCGCGTACCAAGGAGGGTACACCCAGCGTACTCCCACTGAGTAGACTTTAATGTTGGGCCTTAGAGTTTGGGCCGGTTGTGGGTTGTTGGTTTATGGGCCATGTCTGCAAATTGTGGATAGAGTATTTTTGGGCCCAATTAATTTTATGGACATTGGATCTAGGCCCATTTGGTGAGGTGGGCCCAATTTGGTAAATTGGGCTAATATTGGACTTTATATAAGATTTGGACTTTGGTCTTGGCCCGATAAGTGGATGTATGTTTGGCCTAATGTTTATTTTGTTATGATGGCTAGTTCGGGATTTGCGGTGAGTTGGTGATTCGAGAATCTGCTCTTCACTTCAGAGTTTTGGCAATGCGAGGTGAGTTATCCTCATTGTATTGACAGGGTCTAAGGCACCAAGGCTGACCCTTTATCGAATTGAGATTCAGATATTTGTTGTTATGTTATTGCTTTGATATGTCTGCATCCTGGTAGATAGGATGGTATATCTTAGAGACCTGGTTAAGGTCGGTTTCCATATATGTAGGGTGATGCTATGCTAGTGACCGGTTAGGTCGGTATCCTGGTTAGGATGATGATATGTTATGTGATCTGTTTGATCAGCTTGTTGACTGTGAAATCTTATATGATTGTATGTTTATGTGCACATGGTTGTTTGGACTAGGGTTAGGTTGAGGCGGGACCTGCTTTGTGCTATAGGCCAACATACCCAGGGCGGACCGGTTATTCCAAAGGCCCGGTGAGCGTTCCGAATAGGTTGTAGGCCCCACGAGGGCGGAACAGACATGTCGAGGCTCGGAGAGTGGACCAGGCCGACTGAAGGCCCGATGCGGGCGGACCAGTCATACTGTAGACTCAGACAGTGGACCAGGTGGGTTGAAGGCCTAGTGCGGGCAGACCAACCACATTGCAGACTCGAGGGACATGACTAGACTCGGAGAGTGGACCCGGTGGACTGATGGCCCGACACGGCGGACCAGTCACACAGTAGACCCGAAGTCCATGGATGTTCTATGTTCTGTTATGTTATGTATGCTATATATGATATGGGCCGGAAGGCACTATGTTATGGGCTAGAAGGCATTATGATTTGGACCAGAAGGTCGTAGCCTGGAAGGGCGTATATGTGGTTGGTATTTTAGGGGTATCTCACTAAGATTTTGGGCTTACAATTGTGGTTTAATGTTTTTCAGGTTCTTCAGGAGACCGTGGCAAGGAGAAGGCGTGATCGTACTGCTCCTCGTGTTTATGTTTATGAAATGGTTCTGGGAATACTCTGATAATAAATGTATTGAAAACCTTTTTGTAATAACATTATTAAAATGGGTTGTTTTTGAAAAGTTTAAATTTTGTTGAAATTTTTGGTCGTTACATCTATTATTCCAGTCTCTCAGAATCCTTATCCCTAGAATATAGGCATCTTCTTTTAGGTCTTTCATAGCGAAACACTTCCCAAGCCATGACTTCACTTCCTGCAAGGTTGGGATGTCATTTCCTATGAGTTGTATATCATCCACATACAGTACCAAAAAGCTAACTATACTCCCACTAGCCTTAACATATACACAAGATTCATCTTCACTCCTGGAAAAGGCAAACTCTTTGACTTACTCATTGAAACAAAGATTCCACCTGCGAGGTGCTTATTTCAATCCATAGATGGATTTCTCAAGCTTACACACTCTATTAGAGTATTCTATACTGATAAAACCTTCTGGCTCAAGTAAGTCTTCCCCAAGATACCCATACATGAAATGTTATGATATGATATGATTATGGGAACTGCCTGCTAGATTAGGGCTAAGGATCTAGGAAGAATGCCTTATATGTCTATTGTATATGTATGAGAACTACATCCTAGATTAGGGCTAAGGATCTAGGAGGATGCCTTATGTTCCTGCTATATGTGCTTATTGATTTACCTACTAAAACTGATTAGTCAATGATATGATGGCCTGAATAGGATATGCTTGGTTTGGGTTACTCAATGCCCGAATGCTGCTTGCTTTGTGCTTTTAGGAGTTCTAGTTATCTTTAACTAATTAGTAAACAAATACTTTAAGTTACATATTGCAAGGACTAAATAATTTCAGAAGGTTAGGTCTAGCCCTATTTTAAAGCTTTTGTTTGAGTCCAACCATTTCAGGGTAGGATCTCTCACTTGATGAATTATCTGGTCCTAGTGATAAGTAATGGTATTCGGAAGCTAGTTAGTTAAAGGTAGTAAGGATTTCTTATGCAACTGATGGCAGAGACTAGGTCGGAGAGTTACCATAGGTTAAGCCTAGAATGAGATTAGTGCAGCTAGCAGCAGTAGTAGATAGGACTTGGTGAAGTCAAGGAAATCCTTGAGGAAAGTACGGATAGTTATGGAAGCTAGTATGGGCCACTAAAAGCAGAGGATCCGTACTCGAGCCAAGGAGGGCTGAGATAGAACCAGTGAACTTGTAGAGTGTATAATACCTCTCAAGATTATGTATGAACCTGCCGATTATGAGTTTTGTTTCAGAATGGTGATGACACATTTCGGAGCAGGAGGTTTAGGGTCCGGATCAAGTTCAGGTTCAGGTTCGGGTGTGGGCTCCGAGTCGACTGATGATGGGTTACACGAGTTTATCGTGTCAGAGATTACAAGAGGAATCCTTGAGGTGACACCAATGATTTTTATGTCGATCAAGGAAGGGATCATCAAGCTGATGGAGGATCGCCTCAGTGTGTTCAGGAGAAACATGGCATCCAGCAAGAGAGGGATGTGCATACTCTCATTTAAGGATTTTGGGGGATGTGGTGCACCAAACTTTCATGAGGTGAAACACCCTATTGTATCCAGGAAGTGGATTGAAAACATGGAGTGTGCTCAGTTGATGAGCTTCTACCCTGAGGGGTCAAAGGTCCGGTATGTTGCAGGTTGTTTGAGAGACCAAGCTAGAGATTGGTAGGAGGCGGTAAGTGATTCATTGGGAGCCCTAGCCATTGACGCTATGACCTAGCCGGAAATTATGAACAAATTTAGGGCTATGTTTACGCCAGCTGTAGAGCTTCAGCAGCTAGACAGGGAGTTTCTTGATATGAGGCAGATGACTGAGTCGGTGGTGGAGATTACCGCCAAGTTCAGGAAGAGGGACCTACTGGTGCCTCAGTATGCAGGGAATGAGGAGATGATGAAGACTCGGTACAATGACATGTTGAGGGCTGACATTCGGAAACATGTCAGCGACTTGGCATGTCCGACCTTGGAGGATATGATAGCCAGGGCGAGGGAGAGGGAGATTAACGTAGATCACCTCCAGAATAGGAAGGCGAAGGTTGGGCAAGTTACTGGGGTTTCATGGAAGAAATCCAAGGGATTCGAGTCTAGGTTGAAGGGCCAGTAGGGACATAGCCACTGTGGGAAATGTGGCAGACCACATGAGGGAGTTTGTAGAGATGAGGGCTCAGGCTGCTACAAGTATGGCAAGACCGGGCACTTTAGCAAGGATTGTATAGCCCTACCCCTACCATTCAGACGTCATACCTGAATTGATTTCATTGGAAGTAGAGGGGCTATAAAAAGGCCAAATGCCCTCGACAGACAACAAGGGCACCAGTGGCAGTGCCAACTCCAACGACCCTACGGATCACGGATGGCCGATAGGGCAAGACGGATGCTCCAGTAGTGAGGAGTTGAGCCTTCCAGTTAAGCGCTAAGGAGGCGCATGCCAAACCGAATGTTGTGACGGGTATGTTTTCTTCTCCGTAACTTTTATTACATTTCAATTATGTTATTTATGTTCTATGTTTTATATGTTTTGTTAGGATCATTCCATGTAAACAACATTCTAGTACAGGTTTTATTTGACTCAGGGGCTACCAGATCATTTCTCTCTCTTCCTCTTAGCAAGAGGTTTTCTGTATCTTTGGGCATGTTGGATTTCCATTTAGAGGTCGAGATTACTGACCACCGATTTGTCCATGCATCAGAGGTTTTTATAGATTGCATTTTGAGGTTGTAGGAAGAGCGTTACCTTTTGGATTTGGCTCTCATTCCATTGCATGGGAACATGGTTATCATTGACATGGATTGGCTAAGCCCTAATGGGGCGGTGATCGACTTTGCATAGCATTTGGTATGTGTCAAGACCCCAAGTGGGGGTGAACTGGTGATTCAGGGCGAGAGTCAGCAACATGGACCAGCTATGTTTTCGGCAGTGAGGGCTAGGCAGTACCTTTATCAGGGTTGCGCAAGGTATGTCGCCTACGTTATGGATACCCGGGAGGCGGGTAATGCAACCGTGAGTGATTTACCAGTGGTGCGAGAGTACCCGGACCTATTTCCAGAGGAGTTGCCTAAGATACCTACAAAGTGACAGGTGGAGTTTACGATCGACCTAGTCCCTGGTGCGGCTCCGATAGCCAAGACACCATATCGGTTGGCTCCTCCCAAGTTGTTGGAGTCGTCTACACAGCTACAGGAGCTATTATACAAGGGATTCATTTAGCCAAGCAGTTCGCCTTGGGGAGCCCTGATCCTGTTTGTGAAAAAGAAAGATGGGCCGCACCGGATGTGTATAGATTACCAGGAGCTGAACAAGGTAACGGTGAAGAACTGTTACCCACTCTTGAGGATTGATGATCTCTTCGACCAGCTACAGGGGGCATCTTTGTTTTCTGAAATATATTTACGACCGCGCTACCATCAGATGAGGTTTAGTGAAGAGGATGTACAGGAGACTGCTTTTCGAACTCTCTATAGTGACTACGAGTTCGTGGTGATTACCTTTGGGCACCAATGCTTTTGCCACATTCATGGACCTGAGGAACCGCATATGCAGACCGATGTTGGATCAGTATGTGATAGTCTTTATCAATGACATCTTGGTTTACTCTAAGATGCAGGAGTAGCATGAGGAGCACTTGTGAGAGGTGTTGAATACCCTGAGGAGGGAGATCTTGTACGCTAAGGTCTCCAAGTGCGAGTTTTGGTTGCATGAGGCGCAATTTCTTGGGCACCTTTTCAGCCAGAACAGTATTTTGGTCGACCCGGCCAAAGTAGAGGCCATCATGAGATGGGAGGATCCGAAGTATCCATCTGAGATTCAGAGTTTCCTTTGGTTAGCAGGATATTATTGGAGATTCAAGTAGGACTTCTCCAAGATAGCAGTACACTTGACCCGGCAGACGAAGAACGTCATTGTCTTTAGCTGGGGGCCTTAGCTGTAGGCAGCGTTTGAGAAGATGAGATGGAGGTTGTGAAATGCGCCTATCTTAGCCCTGTTAGAGGACGTAAAGGATTTTGTGGTATACTATGATGCGACCCTCTCGGGTATGGGTGCAGTATTGATGCAGAGGGGATGTGTCGTTGTTTATACCTTGAGGCAATTGAAGCCTCACGAGGATAACTACCCGACGCACGACCTGGACTTAGGGCGGTTGTTTTCACCCTCAAAATTTGGAGACACTACCTCTATGGGGTCCGTTGTACCATTTACATGGACCACAAGAGCCTGCACTATCTGATGGAGAAACCAAATTTGAAGATGAGGCAGCGACGATGGTTGGACGTGGTGAAGGATTACGATCCTACCACCCGGGGAAGACCAACGTTGTGACCGATACGCTTTGCTGCAAGCTGGCCCCGATCATAGACATTTTCTTGAGGATGACAGTAGTGACTCAACTTTTGGAGCAGATCCGAAATGCATAGGTTGAGGGTATGAAGGAGGAGCACCGGAAGTGTGAGCGGATCATAGGCCAGGTGGCCTCATTAGACTATGATAGTCGTGGGCTACTGACCTTGCATGGGAGGGTCTAGGTTCTGTACGGGGTAGAGTATGACAGATTTTGATGGATGAGGCCAACAAGTCCAGATTTTCCATCCATCTCGAGGTGACGAAGATGTACAGAGATCTTCGCCCTGACTACTAGTGGCCCTGCATGAAGCGGGATGTAGCCTAGTATGTCAAAATATACATGACCCGTAGAAAGGTCAAGGTAGAGCACCAGAGGCCTCATGGAAAGATGAAGTCGTTAGATATCCCTGTGTGGAAGTGGGAGGATATTACTATGTATTTCATCACGAAGCTTCCTAGGACCCCACGAGGAGTGGATTCGATTTGGGTCATCATGGATCAGTTGACCAAGAGTGCTTATTTCATCCCGATCCATGCGTGCATTTTGGCCGAGAGGTTGGCCGACATCTACATCAAAGAAGTAGTAGCTCGACACGGAGTGCTAATTTCCGTGATTTCTGGCTGAGACGTGCAATTTACTTCTAGATTCTAGAAGAAATTTCATGATGAATTGGGTAATCGTCTGCAGTTTAGCATGTCCTTTCACCCACAGGTGGATGGTCAGAGTGAACGGACCATCCATACTCTAGAGGATATGATGTAGGCATGCATCCTCGACTTCGGTGGTAGTTGGGATACCTTCCTTCCCTTGGCAGAGTTTCCTACAATAATAACTACCACGTGAGTATCGACTGTCCTCCCTTCGAGATGTTATATGGGAGGAAGTGTAGAACCTCAATATGTCGGGGTGATATCACACCCCCGAACCATCAGAAATAACGGTGGAAACGTCCGGGGGCAGGTGACGTCATGCATTTTATCACAACAGTTGTATCATATTAAGCATAGTAAACACAACCAAACATTGAATACATACATGAAAAGGGTTTTACATTGTCTTAGTACAAAGTTTTATACATATCAAAGTAAAATGAAAACACGAGATTCTATCGCGCTGACTTCTTCAAAATCCTGGAAGTACCTGTCTACAAATCCCTGAGAATACAAGCAGTTTGAAAGAATATCAGCATAAAGCTGGTGAGTTCATAAGCATTTAGTTTGGTGAAAAATGTTTCTTTGATCCGTTTGAAAAGTGTTCCTCAAGAAAATCCTATATTTTCTTATGAAAGATGTTTGAATATTCGTTAGCTATTTGTTAAACAGTCCGTTTATGATAGGTTGAGTTATCCCGGGAAAATCCTATATTTTCCCATTAAGTTGATGGTTGGTTATCTGTTTGATTCCGAGGTGTACAAGTATCTACCATACTTATATCGTTAGACTTAGTTTTCTTGAAAAACCATGTTTGCTCCCTGTGAGGTGAATTATCCTTATTACATAAATAAAACTAACAAATATGAGGTGAACTAAATCCTAAGGGTATTATTAATACCTACTAGTAGTCAAACTGCTTATTACTTTGAGGTTAGTTCACTTGTTTCATTATTACAAAAGTAAATTATTGTTATCTAGGTTGCGAGTGTCATAACCGTACTTAGACTTGATATGGCACGTAATGGGGCCAATATCTTTTTATGACTTTGTCACCCCTAGACCTGTCAGTCCAACTTTAGCTAGCAGTAAGGTGCCAGACATTCAGTCTCGTATAGATCTATACACAACAGTAACGCTCTCCCTACAAGAGATTCTGGTTACAAGTGCTAATCCTACACCCTGATTATGATGGGGTGTTACCAAGAATGTGTCTTCAACTTTAGCCTAACACATTTACAAGTAATAATACTGAAAATCTTGATTATGGTTTGCATGAATGCTTTATAAAATAACACATTTCATGATAGGATTCAAAATTTCATTGCTTTAGTTTTGAAAACTGTTTCTACGAGTTGATTTCTTAATCATTTGGTAAAACTGTTTTCCGTGTTAAAAGCACACTGAACATATAATAATGCTAAACAAATAATATACTTTGAGCACAAGTTTTCTTGTACTTTTGCTTGTATTCCCCCCCCCCCCCCAACATGAAAAACTCGGAAAAAGCATAGGGGTATGAACTCACCTCGGGAGATTTGAATGAAAGATCGATACGGAATGTTGGATGTTCAAGCGAAGCCTTGAACATCATTTGATCCTAATTAACACGTAATAACACATAAAGGAGTCACATGAAGCTATTTCACTATTATATATGACTAGGAAACACTCCAGGACTTGGAACTACTCGCACTAAGGGTTAGAACCTTATAGGATTGAGTAAGGAGGGTGTATGGCCACCTTAAAGGTGTGTACGGCCATGGGTGTGCGGCTCTATGGGTGTGCGGCCGTACACTCATGTGAGAAGGTGTTTTTGAGGTGTTTTCAAGGTTCATACTTGCTTCCATGAAGTGTTCTAGATCCTTACTTAGTTGTATTGCAAGTTTGAGGCCAAATATGATCATCAAAGTGGGTGTAAGGCCAATAGGGTGTGTGTGCGGTCGTACAGAGGGGTGTGCGGCCATACATAGGGGTGCGTAGCCGTACACTCTTCATCTATGCTCAAAACGTCGATTTTCAGGTGATTCAAGGCTAAAACCAAGTCCAACTAGTAGATAAGGGCCAAACTCTCACTTTGGAGAGTCTTTTTAAGGTGTGTACGGCTACCTCATGAAGGTGTGCTCCCATACACCTTCAAAGGATGATAAAAAAAGGCCTAAAGCATGAATCAATGGATCTTTCAAGTATAACGAGCTAGGGGATGGATTAGTTATGTTTTTGATGCCTTTGGAGGGTTCTTGGATGAAGATTCTAGAGAGAGAAAGTAGTAGTGCATCCAAAGAAAGGATAGAATGGGTCTCCTCATATTTATAGGGGTGGCTGTGGGGCCATGAGGGGTGTGTACGGCGGTACACCCATGTGTGCAACTGCAGACTCCTCCAAAAGGGGTGTATGGCCCGTTTTTGTCATTATACAACTTGTTCACGCATTCCTAACCTCAACCCCGGCTGTATTCAAGCTTAGAAGGCTTAAATGAACCCTTAAACGGCGTTAGAAGACAATAGATATGGTTTTAACATTGGTTGAGTTGACTAGGTATACAAGGTGGTAATTCCGAGTTGTCACAAGTGAGGTTAGACAGAGGCTCATGGGGAGTATCGAAGTGGTACTCAAGACGATGGAGAGGATACAGTAGGTACGGAGTAGGATTCTGACTACTCAGAGTCGACCGAAGAGCTACGTCGATAAACGCTGATCGGACCTAGAATTCCAGGTGAGTGATATAGTTCTCCTAAAGGTGTCACCTTGGAAACGTGTCATCCGATTCCGGAAGCAGGGAAAATTGGGCCCCAGGTACATTGGTCCTTTCAGGGTTGCAACCTGAGTGGGCAAGGTGGCGTATAGGCTGGATCTGCCAGCCGAGTTTAATCAGATCCACAATACCTTTCATGTCTCCCAGCTGCAGAAGTTCATGGTAGATGACTCCACAGTAGTACCTCTAGAAGATACTTAGGTGGATGACAGCATGAACTACAACGATCGATCGATAGGCATCCTCGACAGGAATACGAAGGACCATAGGAACAAGAAGGTTGAGTTGGTGAAGGTGCAATGGAAGCACCACAAGGGCTCAGAATGGTCTTAGGAGCCGGAGGACGAGATGAGGGAGCATTACCCCGAGTTATTCCCGGCAGCAGCAGACTTCGAGGACTAAGTCTAAGTCAAGCGGGGAGATTTGTAACGTCCGGGATTTCTAAGGTACTATTTTATTTATTTATATAAGGTTAATAGTTTTAAAAGGTTTGGTCTTAGACCCTTGGGCCCTTATTATTGGGCTGAGGAAGCATCGTACGCAGAGCGTACCTTGCAATGTACGTTCAACATACTCAAGAGACTGGAACGTGGAAGCCATGCACGTATGCCCAGCGTATCAGGAGTACGCGCAGCGTATGAATGCAAATTATAAAACCCTAAATTTTAGGTTTTGATTCTTATATAAAGGACCTTATGCCTTTGGTCTAGCCTCCCTCTCACCCTTAGACAGCCACCACGAAAACCCTAGCTTATATTTGCGTGTTCTTGTGATTTGGAAGCTACTTGAGAGCATTTTAGTGCTGCTTTAGTTTTTAGAAGAAAAAGAAGTTTGAAGAAGGAGCAAGGATTCAAAAGGAGATTGTAGATCTAGGAGATTAGCACCATTTCCGACTCGTGAGCTATCAAGCTTCAAACTTGATCATTGCATGTTAAGATTTGATTTTCGGGTGTTTTATGTTACTTTTGGACTCCATTTTTAAGGTTGCTTGAATCTTAATAGTTTCAGAACATAAGAGTCGTCCGTTTGGGCTCTTAGAAGCACTTAGAGTAATAAAAATAGGACCTTGATGGTTAAGCCACAACCATGCAAGTATTTGAAGGTCACAAAGTTAAGTTAAGGACCAAAATCATGTTTTAACCCCAACCATGCATGCAAGTGTTCGATTAGACACCAAAGCCCATAACTATTATTGATGTGTACTCGACCCGAGAGTAGCATGGTGCATTTAGGTTGCATATCATCAAGACAATTTGTTAGGATGGATTCTTGAGAGAACGTTATATATGATTTATTAATGTATTCTAATATATTAATATGAAATCATATGTTTTAATTAGTATTAATCAAGAATTAATTTGGAATTAATTTAGTGATCAAAAGAGACTAATTAAATCAATGGGGACTAATTATGGTAGTTAGTTATATTTATATGTGTTGGGCTTATGATCCATGTTGGACCAAGTTTACGTATGGATACATAAAGAATTGGGCCACATGAACCATGGATCATAAAACCCATGGGTATGGAGTTGGGTTATACCCATGACTCTTGAAACCCCACATATAAATATGTAGTCCATTGCCTAAAATCACCACTAGAAATTCTTGGAGTCCTTGGAGTTGTTTTTGGTGCCTGGATATTCTCTCTCAAGTTTCATCCTTAGTCCATAATGTGTTGTGACTTCATTTGAGGCTTCGACACAATTGGGGCTAAGCTCTTAAGGCCAGATACATCAAGACCTCAAGCCACATAAAAGGTATGTTAACCTAACTAGTATCTTATATAGTTTATGTCAAATGGATGCTAGTTACAGGTTTAATGCCTTGGAAACCATTTGCATGTATAATTTGTGAAAACGTAGATCCAGGGTATTTAGGGTTGTATGTGCAACATAGGATGTTGTAGTATACTAAAACCCATCAGTGGTATTAGAGACTAGGCTTGCTTTTCAATGATATTTGATGCAAATGCTGAAAAAATTGAAAAACTGGCTGTCTGGACTGTGGACTCGCCGAGTCCATGTACAAACTTATCCAACTCGATGAGTTTGTTCCTACAGTCGATGAGTCGGAGCCGATGAGTGCAGATTTTTGATGTTTTTGGATGAAATTGGACTAGAATCATTACCCTAAGCTGTTTTTTAACTTATAAACTTGTTTTTGATGTGGTAATGATCATGCTAATCCAATTTCACAGATAATTGTCATAATTTCTATATTTGTATTAGTTTATATGTTCATGCTAATTTCTTGAAGATTGATGATTTGAATTATCTTGTTCGTATGAGTTAGTTTAGCTTAATAAAAAAATTATGTGATAATTTGTTTTTGATCCAAATTGATTTAAAAGTTGTTCATAATATGTGGTTTTGTAACTTGTCTTCAAGTTATATGAAAAGTCACATTTATGATTTTTAAAACTCATAAAATTTCCATAAGTTATGAAAATGAAGAGTGTCATTTTTTTAAAAAAAATTTAAAGTCTTCCATAACTTGTCCTCAAGTAATGGAACTTGAAGAGTTTTTTCATTAAACTCCTTTAAACTCATAGGTTATGGAAACCAAAGGTCTTTTAAATTGTTCAAAACTTGCCCTCAATTTTTGGAATTTGTAAAGTCCCCCTCCCCCTCCCCCCCCCCCCGAATACTTTAATTCCAAGTTAGAATTTTAAAAGTTAAAATTCAACCCTTATACTATTATAATATTAATAGTTAATAGTTATATATATATATATATATATATATATATATATATATATATATATATATATAAGAACAAAGTCAGTCTTACCGTTAGTAGGTCTCATTCACGAAGCCGGTCTATAAGGGGGGTATAAGGTTACTGCCTATAAAATGGCAGTTTAATAGGTGTCCATTCTCACCCACTACTTCTTTGACTGGTGGAGGGTCGTTAGCTGAACGGGTTTAACAGTACATTAATTCTCCTTTCATTAAAAGTATAATGATAAATATAAAGTAACTAAACGCTTATAAATTCCCAATCTTAGTTACTTTACGAAAATGTGAGTTTGGTGCTAACCCATGAAATAACACTTTGTACCTTACCAAGTCGGTGGTGGAGCTTATGTGGGTAACCGGCACACTAACATGGACTTGTAAGAGTGGTAAATTGTGACTTAATTTTTATCATAGATCGGTGGAGCGCATGTGAGTAACCGGCACATTGATTAGGTGATAAAGATTAAGGGTACCAAGTTAATTTGCATGGTTATCCACACCTTGATTGTGATTCTCGGAATCTCAGTCACAAACATGAGAGGGCACAACCGAGATTTAAACATGCCATTAAAAAGTTCAATGAATCTCAAAAGATCTACGAGTTTGAATCCAATTAAAACACTATTAGGTTTTCATAGTGGAAATTGGTGAATCGTCAGTCGCCTACCTTCAAATATTTTATAGCTTGGATTACGGCATCCCTCTTCCATGTTATAAAATAATGTGTTGGGTACTAGCCTTAATATCTCATATTGGGTGTTATATTAAGGATTTAAATCAACTAACTTGAATTTCTCCCATTGTAGATGTCTGGTTCAGATAATTGTGATCTTCCCAAATCTCTTGGAATAAGCTTTATCCATCTCCTCCAGTAATTCTCACTAACCTACAAGTTTAAAGACTTGAATAGTTCAAGGTCACTTAAGTCCTATTGGCAAGTCTATGTACACTCACATCTTGGAGATGAAGTCACATATTGATAGGATGGGAGAGTTGGGTGTCAAAGTCTCAAGGAAGTTGGTTGTTGACTGGGTTCTTCAATCACTTCCTAAGTCACATAGTGAGTTCTTTAAGGACTACTATGTAACAGACTATGACTTAACACTTTATGATCTTACCTATTTGCTTGTTGCTGCTGAATCAGCAATGATTTTAATCACTGGTAAAGCAAATTTGATTGGAAGATCTACTTCCCAAATATACTTGGATATTGATAATGGTAACATTAGAAGTCCAGAAAAGCTTTCTCTTCCCAGAAAAGCTTTCTCTTCCTAATGGAAAGGGATTGGCCATGGTCAAGTCATTTGACCAATGGTAAAGAGAAAGGCTAAGTCTGATATAGTCCTTTCTACCATTCCCAAAGAGTCCATATGCCAAAAAAAGGGGCATTGGTTGCAAAGCTGCCCTATTTACCTGAAAGATCATAAGGATGGTAAAGTCAAATAGTTTGACTCTACTTCGGGTAAAGTCCACTATGTAACTTTATTAAGTTCCTATTTGGAGATTCTTATTACATGATCTGGCTAGGTCACATTTTGATCTTTTATAGAATCGAATAAAGGAAGCTTAAAAGAAGAGTAAGTTGATTCTGATCGTGAGGAGATGGATTTCGATCGCATAATTCGAAGATTAGAGTTTTGAGCTGCTACTTAAGAGTTATGATAGATTGCTCAGGCATATAAAAAAACATAGTTTTCATATGTATTTATATTGTAAGGATAAGTTTTTATGTATGTTTTAAATAAAATAAAAGTTTTGATTTTATTTATTTTAAGTTTCTCATCACCCAAGTCGCAGTTGGATAGAAACTTGGAGTCATGCAACTTGTATTGTGTGATGAATGAGAATTTTCATCTTTGGGAAATTAAGACTAAAGCCTTGTTCACATGTATATGTGAGTCAAGTGAAGGACTAGGGGATCGAGTACACTTGGTTGAGCATTGATCAGGTCCACCATAAAGAATGATAAGGCTATTCGTCATGATTTGCTAAAGTTTAATAAATATGGTTGTGCTTACTAGTTTAAGTATGATTATGAAATGTTGAAAAAGGTTCAATGTATGGCAGGACGAATGAGAAGAATCGAATTAGGAACAAATATAAAAGTTTCTCAATTTTGAAAAGATGGGAGAGTACTTACAGTATCATGTTTTATGATTATCTTAGTGATTAAGAAACCATATCACAATTAATCCTTTAAGGACATCTTAGTGCATTTGTTTGATTAAGAAGAGGAATTGTGAATTGTTGAAATGGTTAAATCAAAACATAAATCATACTTCGTTCCAAAAACAAGTCTTAGAGTCATACTCTAAGATTGTAACTTGAGTGACATAATCTTTAGAAGGATTATAACACTTGTCAAATGTAGAGTAAAATGTTTCCTTACTCTTGTACATATGAAATTGGTAAGTTGTGATGTTTTGGATAAAACAAAGACCAACTAAGGTCAATTGTGTGAAGCGTTTGTCTTGATAAGAATATGCACTAACTCTTGAAAATTTTCTATGTCAAGGAATGGTTCTTGACAAGAGAATCTTATATGTAAGGAGGTCAGTGGGAGTCTTAATGATCTTGAAAAGTTTCAAGAACTAATCAAGAATAAAACCTGTTGTTTATCACTAGCACACGACTTGGGGTTTATAGCCTATCATGTTGACATATTCTTGTTTATGTGCCCAATCCATTTAACGTTGATTATGCATGTGAGTTCTATGAGTTCTCAGTTGTTTGCATACCTACTTGAAAGCAATGGTAGGCCATTGTGCTGCCAGGTGGAAAGAAGTTAAGGTTGAGCAAGTTCAATCCATATGAGTTTGGATTTGTCATTAACCTTGTCTTTTGATTATGGTTATGACAAATTCACATGGATAAGAACTCATACACCATAAAATCTAAGTGTCATAAGGTTTCTCTCCGATTCATGAAAATGATAGTGAGGAAACGCTTTCGCTAAATAGATTTTGAGTAGATAGCAATTGTGACATTTGCATTCTCAAAGTCGTTAGTTAAGCGTGTGTGGTTAACCAACACACTAACATGGACTTGTAAGAAATGGAAAACGTCTAAACAATTGAGACTATGATTACGGCATCCCTTTTCAAAGTTCTAAAAACTGTTTAGACACACATGTGACATCCCCATTTTTCACGGTCAGAAAAGACCGATTTTGTTTATGCATGTTTGAAAATCAGAGTAATATTTTTCATAAAAATATTGCGGAATTGGTTCCCAAAATAAAATATGATAAAGATTTATCAAATCATTTATGTAGAAATGTATTTCATTAAAAAGACTCTGGATGTCATGTTCTATACAGATCAAAAGCATAAACAATACAATATAAGCCTTACTACATTATTTCATATCTATAGGCCTATATCCATAATCCCTCATCCAAAACATCACATCTATGCTCGAGTGCCACTACCTATAATACATGAAACTGAGTGGGTTAGGCTTGGGAGCCTGGTGAGCACATAGTGTTTTCAACCCACAATAAATAAGTTTATTAATTTCATCAACCAACAATAACCCGATTACTCGTTCCCGTTATCTTCACATTACGTCCCTAAAACACCTATCATATGGGACCTAGACTAAGGATCAACATCGGGATGGACACTAATGCTAAGGGGATTCCTCAGCAATAAATTTCCTTAAGGCAACCATGTGGGGGATGGAGTACACCGGTGAACACATTGTTCACAAACACCTAAAGGTTGCGAGTCTACTAGCGTTCCACTGGACTGTCTAGAAGAGTCTGCGGTCGTCATCCATACTCTGCTAGATGACAGAATCAACAACAACAACAACATCGAGGCCTCTCATCAATTTATCACACATTGTCTAAAACATCTACCCATGTTTTACCCCAACATTTTTGTAGATATAAAATACATATACAATTTAAATCATATAAAACTTGTAAAAAATCGTTCATCAAGCATAGATAGCAAGTATGCAGATAATATGCACACGTAGCACATAGTTTATATAAAATACTTCATATATGTGTGTAAGATGAAAGGGACCATGCACTCACTTGAAAAGGTGGTGATTCCGAACTCAGACAGCGCTTCGCTTTTTAAAAATAATTTCCTTTGACGAAACCTAGTATTATTACCACTAGAGTTTCGTCTATCATTCGCCGAGACTAATTAACAGTCTAGCTATTATTACTATTATATAAGTGTTAAAAAATACTTATATAACCCATAATAATAGCCCAAGTACTTCTTATAAGTTCCTAATAATGTTACTATAATTAAATAAAAGCTATATTAAAAATATTGTAGGCGTAGCTCAGTTACAGCGGGTTTTATAGAAAACCGGGATTTGCTTGCAGCAACGTTCCTGAGCCAAAAAGATCTTCTTCTTAGAGTCGTGGAGCACTCTGGGGCTTCCGCCTCGTGCTAGGGAGGTTCCTTACGCTTTTTGGGGGGTTTCGGGCCTAGAGAGATCTTCTAAAGAGAGAGTACAGAGAAGAAAAGAATGGGAAAAGTGTGAAGAAAATGAGGGTGGAAGAGGTTGTATTTATTGGGTGAAAAATGGCTGAACTTGGTGCCACATGTCACCATCTGGTGGCAAGACTTGGGGAGAAACCAATGGCCAAGATTGTGTCACGTCACCCATTTTCGCACAACACACTTCCGACTTCTAAAATCCGTAACTTTCATATATGAGCTCCATTAAAAATAAGATCTACAACTTTCATTTTGATTAATGTCGGCTAATTCTCGACCGATCTTAAATTTAACAGTATGAGGAGATTATATTGTTAAATATCGGCGTACAACTCATAACTTCTACATACGGACTCTGTTTTCATCTGTATGTTTACCGTTGAGTTCCTATTAATGAGATATTCAATTCTCATTTAGGTCGTGTATGCCAAAAACCGCTCAATCTAAAATTCGAGTTGCGGGTTGTGCACTGCTAAGCCAAATCTTAGAAAATTCATAACTTCCTCATACGAAGTCAGATTTGGGCGTTCTTTTTATGCACGCTCTCGGTTTAACGTATACTACAACTTTGTTTAGATTACTAAGGCCAAAAATTCCTCTATCGTAAGTTCACTATTTACGTCACACAACGTCGTGCCGGTTTTGTCGTGAAACTTCGATAGGTCATAACTTCTTCGTTATAACTCGGATTTCGGCATTCTTTATGTGTTCATAATCCTTGTCACGACCAATAAAACTTTTTTAATCAATATTGGTTTTATCTAACACTTTATTTTTTACGCTTATTTTTATCCTTTATTTATTATATCATTATAAGCAAGTAATAAGCACATAAATTCACATAATTCACGTATTACTCAAATAATTCTTCTTTATTACTTCAAAATAGGTTACAATGGTTGATCTGACTATTACATCACTATACTAATGCTTAGGGGTAGAATTGGTACGATACCAATCCATTTTTCTCTAAACCGTATACCGTACCAACTATAATTTGTATAAAAAAGTTGCTACCGATACCATAGCAAGTATACTTGGTACGAATTTATTTGGTTACCAATAAGTTTGGTTGGTACAAATTGGTAATGGTATATACCAACTTCTTTTAATTTTCTATTATAAGATTTAAAAATAAGCAAAGACATCGGGATTTTGATGTGTAGTATAGAAATTAGTTATGTAGTTCTTTTAGTTTACAAAAGAATTCTACTGAAGTAACGCTAAAGTAACATTTTAATATTGTGCTTTAACGTGGTAATAACTATTGACTAATACGACCAAATGACTAATATAATGTTATTAAAACTGTAAACACTAAATACAATTAACAGTTGATATATATATATATATATATATATATATATATATATATATATATATATATATATATATATATATATATAATGAATTGGTTGGTACGATATTACCATGGTATTCCAATTTTTGTACCATTACCGTACCAATATTGATCGATTGGTACGATACTACCAACCAAACATGTTGGCTACCAAATATATTGGCCACCAAGTTTCTTGGTTCAGTTGGTAACATGTTGATTGGTTTTCCATGGTACAATTTTGCCAGCCCTACTAATGCTTAGCCCAGAAACACGGGTGTTACAACACATGTGAGTTATCTAAGGAAATGTGTATGATTTTGAGAAGCTTAGATAAAGTTTTATCAACGCATCTTGTATCAGAAATCTGAACTTTGGTAGGAAAGTCAATAAAGTATTGATTTCTAGAAGTCCAATTGATTTTTGAGTACGTATCAAAGCTAGTGGGAACATAAGTGTTATGCTAATAATTATCATGTTAGTGCAGCATGATTATTATATTAAGTGTTAATTATAGAAAACAAAAGTTTGAATTGGAAAAAATTGTTTTGCTATAATTAAGGGAGAGGAAATTATACTTCATCTCAATTCTAAAAGTTTAGATTGAGATTTTAATCATCTTTAGTCAAGGATATATATATATATATATATATATATATATATATATATATATATATATATATATATATATATATATGAACTTTATGTTGGAATGGTTCAACATAATGAATTTCTATATATATATATATATATATATATATATATATATATATATATATATATATATATATATATATATATTGCATTCTAAAAAGTTGATCATGATTACGACATCTCTCTTCATAGTCAAATTATGAAAACATGGCAAGTAAAAAATATTGTAGCAAAAGATTGGTCTAGGATCATGTCTTCATGTGAGACATCATGAATCGTGTCCCATATGTTTTGGGTATAGGATCGATTACATGTGTTATAATATTTATCATTTCTAAATTTTCCAAACACCTAGGGCATTAAGAGGGGAAAAGGTCTAGAATTGGATATGACTAAAATGATTAAGCAATTGTCGATGACAATCTGAGGTTTACCAAAGATTGGTTGCTCATGGACAGTTGGAAGTATGATGTAAATTTTTGGAAAGGGCCATATTGACATATTCTGAAAGGCAACAACTCTTGTTCAGAAGTGATAGTCAAAATGGGAGTATGGAAATGTTTCCATAGGTGGAAGTTATCCATTAAATATGTGTAAGATTAGAAAACTTAATGCAAGAATGATGTTCAAAGGAATGTACTTTAAATTTGAGACTTCGTTTCCATGGAATTGGTCTCCATTGGAACACTCTGTAATGTCTGTTGACAAGTCTTTGTGATATTGTGCATGGTCATTACAAGAGGATCAATGCATATAAGTTTAGAATCTAACAGATTTCGGTAAATGGTAGGATTTTGGAATTCTTACATTTACGATAAGGATTTAGGATTGTGAAATGAGCATCATTGGAATCATGTTTAATTGGTCTATTTCACAAAGTAAAGATCATAGACAAACATAATGTGCATACTTGAAGTATGGCATAACTATTGTTTGGATAGATGATAATATCTTATAATCTTCAAACCTAGAGATATGAGTTGTTGACTATGACTTGGTTATACATTGATTGTACGAAAACGCATCAGTAACTTAATGTTATAAAACATGCCTTTGTGTATGATTCAACAAGTGGTTAGTATAAGCATATGAGTCGAACTTTACCCATTCCTTTTACCCTTATAGGGATAAAAGTGATATATGTGGGCCCCTCGATGATTTAGTGATGACAAACATAGGTGCTCGACCAGGCCTAAACTAATTTGATTTGTTCAATTAGACATTCGTCATAAATCGAAAATCAGGAAACAAAAAATGGATAGAGATAATGATTATAATCCATTTCTCAGTCCATATGATATCTAGAATGGAGGAATATATGATCCCTTATCTAATGGACACATCATTGACTAGTTCAGAGTTCAACAACGACTTTTAAGAGCTACAATTGCTAGTTGGGTTTTTGAGTCATACTTGACATAACAGTTTTAGACTTATCCAAGTGGGAGACTATTCGATTAGATGTCTAATCCCATAACTATTATTGATATGTACTCTACCCGAGAGTTGCATGGTGCATTTGAGTTGCATATCATCAGGACAATTTGTTAGGATGGACTCTTGAGAGAAAGTTACATATGATTTATTAATGTATTCTAATATATTAATATGAAATCATATGTTTTAATTAGTATTGATCAATAATTAATTTAGAATTAATTTAGTGATCAAAAGAGACTAATTAAATCTATGGGGACTAATTATGTTAATTATTTATATTTATATGTGTTGGGCTTATGATCCATGTTAGAAAAAGTTTATGTATGGATACATAAAGAGTTGGGCCACATAAACCATGGATCATACAACCCATGGGTATGGATTTTGGTTATACCCACGACTCTTGAAATCACACATATAAATATGTAGTCTATTGCCTAAAAATGCCACTAGAAGTTCTTGGAGTCCTTGGAGGTGTTTTTGGTGCATGGAGATTCTCTCTCAAGTTTCATCCTTAGTCCATGATGTGTTGTGAATTCATTTGAGGCTTCCACACTATTAGGGCTAAGCTCTTAAGGCCAAATACATCATGACCTCAAGCCACATAAAATTATGTTACCCTAACTAGTATCTTATATAGTTTATGTCAAATTCATGCTAGTTATAGGTTTAATGCCTTGGAAACCATTTGCATGTATAATTTATGAAAACATAGATCCAAGGTATTTAAGGTTGTATGTGCACCATAAGATGTTGTAGTATACTAAAACCCACCAAAAAGCACATAAAGTTTGTGACTTTATGGACTAGGATGCCTTAAAGGACCTGGATCTACATTCTGGATGTGAGGACTTAATGGTTTAATTCATAAATGAAGCCCTAAGGAAGTTGGCTGGTACGCCGTGCGTACACCCTAGTACGCTGTGTGTACTGGGTCAACTTCCCGTTTTGGTCAAGGCCAGCATACATTGGGCGTACGTGCCAGGTATGTCGCGTGTACGCATGCAAAGTGGCGAACTTGGGCTTTTGGGCCTTAGAAGTCTGTACCTGGATAATTGGGCCCCATGGCCCACTGTGGAGTAGAATTTATGGGCCTTAAACTGAGACTTAGAGTATTGGGCCATATTAGGCCACTCGAAATTATTTATTTTGGGCTAAGGATTTATTGAGCTTGTGAAAATGGCACATTTGAAGAGTTGGGCCCAATTTAGAAAATTGGGTCATTAGTGGGCTAATAGTAGGCTGGGAAAGATAAGATGGAATTGGGCCTTGGGTATAATCTAAATTAGACCGAGTAAATTGGTCATTTTACCCTAAGAAGTATTATGGATTTTGACTAAGTGTTTTTATGATAATGGTAGTCGGGGAGTCATCGGAGCAGCTGTTAGAGATTACTTTCAGTGACATTCGACATTCAGCTTTACGAGGTGAGTTACCTTCTAGTAAAAGTGGGTCGAATGCACCAATGTCAACCCACTAGTAAGAGTATATTACATATGACTGTCTTTGTGATAATGATCTGTTATGCCACTATCTGTTATGCTTTATGTACTAGTATGCTTTGATATATGTGGTAGTCGTAGGAAGGGGACTAGTCCCCAGACCTGGTTGAGATATATCGGCAGGTTAGGTTGGGCACCCAGATTTGCATGACAGTATGTTATGTTATGTTTTATGTGGTAGTGGTAGGGGTGAAATAGTCCCCGTAGCTAGTTAAAATAAACCGGAGGGTAGGTCGAGCACCCAGATATGCTTGACAAGGGGTATGTTGGGTACCCCGGTATGCCTGACAAGGGTAGGTTGATGTAATGACCAAAAATCAAGGGTAAAATTTTCATTTTTATTATAGCCAAAACATTGATACCATTTATTTCAAATATTCCAAGACATTGTTAATTAAAACATTTATCAAGGTTCGTCCCAAAATCATTTATTGCAGAAACCATAGGTGTGTGCATTGCGATCAATCCCAGCCCTTCTTTTCCAAAATCGATAATACCTGAAACAATAAACAAAACTGTAACCACGAAGCTTAGTGAGTTACCAAGAGCATACCCACACAAATCACATAATCCATATAAGCTATGAGAGCTACATAAACCATATAAGTCGTGCATATAAACATATAGGGATGTCGTGGAAACCTTCCAAGATCTTACACCAAGTGCCACGGGAAACCCCCACGTGGTCTTTACTAGCCGCCACTAGAACCCCCAAATGTGGTCTTAGCTAATTGTCGCGGGAACGTCCACACAGTCTACATTAATCATGAAAATATCATACAATCTAAATGAAGCCACGGAAACCCTCCAAGGCCTTATACAGATTGCCATCGGAACCTCCTAATGGTCTTAATACACTACCACGGGAATCCCCCGGGGACTTCCATACAAGTGTCATACCGACATATCATATATTCAATTATCAATCCAAATAACATAAAATAGGCCACGGGAACCCCCACATGGTCTTCGTATAAATACATAACATATTGACAACATATTCGCAAATATCCACTACATACAAGAGACACGAAGACAAATGGCATATTACTTATAACTTAATTGCCATAGGAACCCCCATATGTCCCTTACATAAATACATAATGTATCAATAGCATATCTGCAATAATCATTACAACTAGGTAAATGGGCCGGCCTTGGTGCCTTCGACCCATTGGTATGGTGAGGAGACTCACCTCGAATGTAGAAGCTTCCCGAATGACATCCTTAGTTGCTTCCATGTCCACTTCCGGAGATGTCAATACCAATCAATATTTCCAATTAGCAGTTGGGTGCCATACCATAATCCTTAATCCATGCATGGGGGTGAAATGACCATTCTATCCCTATCCCATTATAATCCAAAACTAAGGCCCAAAAAAATCCCAACACTATAATGTGCACAAATCCATCAATGACCCAATTTTCCAAATTGCGCACAAACCTCTACATGGTTCTTGCCATGAGGTCCAATCATTCTTTTCAGTCCAACACTCTTAGCATTCCAATGGTCCAATAATAATTCTATGATGGCCCAAGGACCAAGCCTATTGGGCCAAGTAAAGATAAATACTCCTATAAAGCCCAATATATCAATGTTTAATTGGGCCCAATCCCTTTACATGGGCCTCAACCTAAGGCCCAATAATGCTTCTCTAGTCCATAATCCTATTTAACATTGGCCCACGAAGGCCCACAGCAACCTAGTCCAAGAATTTGCCCAAACCGAGGCCCATAAATGCAAAGTCCATTTCTATATTGGGCCACAAGGTCCAATACGCCCAACTATTCCAATATTGGCCCAAAGATTCATTCAGGCCCAACTATCAGCAAATCCAGGCCCAAAACCATTTGGGACCCAAAGTTCCAAAGTCCACTAAGGCCCAAGTCCTCCTGAGAGCATACATACAGCGTACCTCTTCTGTACGCTTAGCGTACTGGGAAAAAGAGATGTACGCACAATGTACTACATTGTATGCCCAACGTATAAACGGATTATGCACAAAATCCATTAAGTGCTTAATACTTGAATACTTTACGTCCCAAACTCAGATCTAGGTCGTTTGATGAGTCCTAAGGCATAAAGTTGTGAACTTTATGCCTTTACATGCTCTAAAAATACCAAATAGCATTCTACTTTCATGGAAATGACTCAAACTCCAACATAGATGGTCTTAAACTCTAAAGGTACCAACTGTATGGACCTTGAACCTCAACAACACTAAGAGGGGCAACTCAAAGCTCCTAAAATGAAATCAAGACCAATAGATCTCATCCTTCGAACCAAAATGAACCAAAACTCACAAAATGTAGATCTAAGAGACGAATGATCAAGTTCAAAGCTTTATACCTTCATCAATCTGAGAATGAGTCCCAAAAGCCATATCCATAAGCTCCTCCTTGATTCCCATCTCTGCAACAAGCTTTATAATATCATGAAAATGGGCCAAACATCCCAAAAATGGACTCCATAAGCTCAAAATGTCACCATAACTGATATATGACGATTTCTAGGGTTTTAGAGGGTTGGGGCTAAAGATATTAGGATTAGGTTATGAGATAAGGAGCTTAAGTAGGGCCTAAGGCCCTAAAATAGGGTTCTGATCTGACTGGCGTATGCCCAACATACTCTAAAGAACATTCACAACCATCCTGGTTAGTACGCCCAACGTACTCTACGGTATGCCTCGTGTACTGCCTTCTTCACTAGTACACCCCGTGTACGCTTTGTGTACGCCCCGTGTACTCCGCAAAGCCTGAAAACCATGAAACTTCCGAAGGTCATAAATTCTTCGTTATAACTCTGATTTTGACGATCCTTATATCTACGAAAAGGTAACGAGAAGCCCTACACTTCTATCAACTCATACATTTCTTAAGACCTTCCGAACAAAATCCATTTTCCATAATAGCCTGAACTGACACTTTACCAAAATACCTCTAGGCTCCAAAATACGAACCGAACACCCGTATCACTTCTAATACATAACCCGCACCCAAATGAACCTAGATCATACCTTTTCAAAAGCCCTATCCTTATGATAACCGATATTCGACCCACAACCTCATACTAGGAATCGATTCGGAACAGAATGTTACAGCTGAGCACCTAGATATGCTCAGCAGGATAGGTCGGGCACCCAGATATGCCTGACAGTATGTTATTGTATGGTATGTGGTCTCATGACGGAATTCACTATGTTTTGCGCTTACGGTTTTCAGTTTTGGTTTTAGATACTTCTTCCTCGAAGGGAAAGGAGCCGGCCAAGTAGCCACGCATCACATACATGGTTTTCCGCATATGAGATCTCTTGGACCAATAACTTTAGTTATTTTAAAAACGTAATTAAGCTATATTAAATGTTGAAGATTTAATTAATACTTATTATATGTTCAACATGTAATATGCATTAATTACTTTATTAAAATAACTAGAATGATTGGTATACAATTAATCTTACATGCACATAATAGATAGTTAGAACATAATAACCTAACTATATATATATATATATATATATATATATATATATATATATATATATATATATATATATATATATATATATATATTAAGAAAAATGTAGTTTTCATTTGACATAAAATTAGTTTGAGACAAATTTGATATAGCCTAGGGTGATCATTTTTATGAATAGCTTAACAGTTGGTTAATGCCTAATAACTCTCTACTTATGAGGTCATTTTTGATATCATTTTGGTAATTTGCCCTAACATACCCAATTCATTGGCTAATAATTAGGAGTACAAAAAAAATATTAGACATACAGCCGAAATTTATAGGATTGCGATATTATTTTTAGGTTCATGGTTCCATGTTAAGACAAAAAGGCTGCTAGCTTCCCGGAAGGTTCTCTGATCAACCTACAAACTTATCTCTATAAAAGAGTAAGTGTTAAGTGAGTAGTACATTCATTCAAAAACACCCTCCAAGTCCTTAAACACGTATTTCTATAACAACCACCAAAGCAAAGTAATCAATGGCTTCCACTGAACCATGGTTGCTTGAAAACGGCACAGTCAAGAGGCTGACCAAGGAGACCAGGCACGGTCATGGCCATAGCCGGACTGCCCATAACATGTCGTCAACCTCCCTACGTAGAAAGTCGGATATGTCCCTTGTGTCAAAAGTGCCATGTGTAACTCTTAGAAAGTTTCTAGCCAATCTCCAAGAGGTCATTTTGGGTACAAAATTATCAATCCTTTTTATCGCAATTCCCTTTGCCATTGCTGCCAAATACCTCGGTTTCGCAAGAGTGAGTTCCTCTCGATGCCACTGTCATTGTACAAAATAACTCTCAGAAAATAAGTCACAAATTCTAGATTATAAAGATTGATATTTGTGTATATATATATATATATATATATATATATATATATATATATATATATATATATATATATATATATATATATATATATATATATATATATATATATGTTAATTCATAATAACTAATTTTTATGGTTCCAATACAATATGACTACACATAAAAACTAAATTAGTTTGCATGTTATACATTAGTTAGAAATTTAAACTAAAGAAATGGCTTTTTATTAATTTCGTTATTATTATATTATATTGTCATTTCTTATTTACAAAATTATATTGGAAGTATAAGTGTAAAATACGTGCAATACATCATATACATGTGGATTATTACAATCAAGAAAGTTTTATATTAACATTCTTCTTGTTTTGTTTTGTGAAAACCAGCCATGGGTGTTTTCATTGAGTTTGCTTGGATTGATGCCTCTTGCAGAACGTGTTAGCTTCCTAACAGAGTAAGAGACTATATACTCATTCTTTTATTACAATTACTGTTTTATATTTCTTTAAGTACTGATATGTGTTAAATTCCTTTTCTTTATTCTTCTTATCAAATTACAGGCAACTTGCTTTCTACACTGGTCCCACAGGTACAGTTAATCATATCACTATATTGATCAGTCTACTTATACAACAATCTATACATAACATTAATAACAAAAGATTATCATTTGATGACATATATAAGATCTTAGTATATTTGATCTATGTTAATTTATGTTTTATTATTGTAGTGGGAGGTCTCTTGAATGCAACATGTGGAAATGCAACAGAATTGATCATTGCCATATTTGCATTAATGGAAAACAAAGTGGATGTCGTCAAATATTCTCTCTTGGGTTCCATTCTCTCCAACCTTCTTTTGGTTCTTGGCACCTCTCTCCTTTGTGGTGGCATCGCTAATATCTCAATCGAACAAAAGTTTGATAGGGTAACCCCACCCCCTCTCTATATATCTATATATATATATATATATATATATATATATATATATATATATATATATATATATATATATATATATATATATATATATATATATATATATATAGTATATATGTATATGCATGCGTGTATGTACATGCATAATAGTAAATTGACATGCATGTATACACTTGTTGAAACAGAAACAAGCAGATGTAAACATAGCACTACTACTACTAGGATTGCTATGCCACATGTTGCCACTCTTGTACAGATACGCAGCTGTTGCGAGTACAACTGCTGATGCATTGAGTACAGCTAAAGCAACACTGGATTTGTCCAGAGCTAGTTGTGTCGTCATGCTTATTGCTTACTTCGCTTACCTTATCTTCCAGCTATGGACTCATCGCCACATCTTTGAAACCCAAGAGGTACAAATGAAGAACAATCACGTTGTAATTTATGTTTGAAATGAAGAATTGATTTGTTAATTAAGTAAATTAACAAATTGGAAATGCATGCAGGAAGAGAATGATGATGATATGGATGTAAGTGACGATGAAACAGCTGTGATAGGGTTTTGGAGTGGGCTGATTTGGTTGATTGGAATGACTGCAGTTATCTCATTGTTGTCTGAATATTTGGTGGATACCATTGAGGTATATATATATGTCTATCTTTTTCTTGAATATAATAATTTTTAGAATTTGATATAATTTAGTTTAATAAAATAGTAATTTGGATTTATAATAGGAAGCCTCAACTTCATGGGGTATATCAGTGAGTTTTATCAGCATCATCGTGCTACCAATTGTTGGAAATGCAGCTGAGCATGCTGGAGCAATCATCTTTGCTTTCAAGAACAAACTGGTATTTTTTTTTATTTATATTTTCTTTTTTCCATGTTTTGAAATTTAGGGTTTTTTTTCACTTGATTTTGATTATTTATTGTGTTTATTCATAACTGTAGGATATAACTTTGGGTGTTGCTCTTGGATCTGCAACTCAAATTTCTGTCTTTGTGGTGAGTTTTCTTTCGAGAATTTAAAGAAATGATGTATGTTTTGGATTTTTGTTATTTGAATTTTGGAAATATATATAATTTGGATTATATAACATTATATATATTAGGTTCCAATGAGTGTTATTGTGTCATGGGTAATTGGCATCAAAATGGATCTTGATTTCAATCTCCTTGAAACTGGTTCTCTTGCTCTCACAATTATAGCAACAGCTTTCACATTACAGGTATATTTTCTTCATATTTACATAATTTTCAACTTAATGTTAAAATGTATTTTCAAAAATATAATATATATGAAAATTTTGTAGGATGGAACTTCTCATTACCTTAAAGGAGTAGTTCTTCTGCTTTGCTACTTTGTTATTGGGGCTAGTTTTTTTGTGTCCGTTTCTCCAACTGGTAAAACTTCTTACATTTATGTCTTATTTGTACTTCTTAATTATTTATTGCTCATTATTGGCTTTTTCGTATTTTCTAATTATTTCTTGAAAATATTAATCCTTCTCTAGCACCAGACTCCAATGGCGTGAAAATGCAACTTGAATCATCAAACCACGGGATCTTTAGAGTTTGAAAGGTCGTCTACTATTTCTCTTTTTTTCATATTTTCTAATTAAATATAAGGATAACTATTTCTTTTATATATGTATATGAAACATTTTCCTCACGTATGAATATTATTTACATGCAGGATTTGAGTTTTGAGGTAGAATCTTGAAGCATGATGCCTTTGTACTTGATTCTTTCATTGGATTGGACAGAGCCGAGTGGATTATGCAGTGTTGCTTGTATAGTACAAGTAGAAGCTTGGAGGTCTTTGTATTCTTGTGTATGAGTCAATATTTTGCTGTAATTTTTTTGTTAAATATGATAAAAGATCGCATATTGAGTGGGATGATATGTGATATAAATAAGTTGTGTAAAGCTTTAGCTTTGCTTCTTTAATCTTATTTAAATAAGCCATGTAAAGCTTTAGTTTTGCTTCTTTAATCATATTTATAATAGTTTCTTCTATTTTGTTTACAGTGTTCATATTCTATATGAAAAACTATGAATTTTCATCCCTTTTTTTTGTTTTATGTGAAAGAATTCTTTGTAAATAGGATTTTTAAACTTATGGTTCATCCAATGTTGGATCCATATAAATTTCACAATGTTTTCTCTCTCCTTTTATTGGTTATAGTATATTAAAAGTAGAGTCAAAGAAAAATAATTGTTTTTGTGATCCCCGCACATGGTTTTGATCATGTTCAAAACCCGTTATATGATGATGCCAAGTAGGACCGATAATTCTCGATACGACCCGTGATACGATATGAAATAAATGGATTTTGGTTGAGTTTTTCAACACGCCAACCCGTTTATTAAATGGGTCATATATGGATTTATCAAAAAATAAACGGGTTGACCTGTCAACCCGTTTATATTTTTAATAAAAAAAATTATTTTATTTTTATATGTATTCATCTATCAAATATTAATATTTAATATGTATTCTATAGTATATACTATTGATTCATAAACCATTTGATTGTTTTGACATTTTGACTCGTGGTGGATGGACTAAGATCGTAAGTTATAACCTGTAAGACTAAGTCTGTAACCATTTTGCCCATTTGCTCTAAATAATAATCCCGAAATCAAATCGCGTATGAACATATCTCCCTCTTCCAGACTTCCAGTCTCCTAGTCTTTCGAAGTCTCACTCTCCCCTTTGTTACTCTGTGATCGAAATCAAATCGTATATCGAAATCACAAACAATGTTTACGCCTGAAAGGTGAAGGGATGAAGCCTACGAACCCGTCAACATGTGAACTCGTATAAATAAATGGGTTGATCGGTCATATATGAGTTTATGTTCCAAACTCGTCAACCCGTGACATTATATTTAAATGAGTCGTGTTTGGTTTGACATATTTTGATCCGCCAACCCGCGGCACACCAACCCGAACACGACACGATTGTCAGGCCTAAAAGCCGGACGTACCATATTAGCGATGTGTTACTTCAACGTCCCAATTTTTCATTTATTTATTCTTTTTTATGGTGGTGTTCTTATAGGTGTAGGCATGTCATCATAGATCAAGGCGTGTCATATCAGGTTTTTTGTTTATGCATATTGTATTTTGCTTTTTGTTTTTCTTATCGTAGCATAAACCATTGATGGGTTTTGGTTATATTTTGTTTATTTGTTTTCCTTTTTTTTTTTTTTTTTGCACGGCAGTTTGACCGTTTAAGTGTTAGTGTTAATAATAGAATTCTTGTTAACACTAAGGATCGAAACCTAACCCCCCATCCTTGCAAACTAATACGCTATATATGCCGGGAATGCTTTTCCTAATTGACAAATTATAATACTTCCAAAAAATTTATATATATATATATATATATATATATATATATATATATATATATATATATATATATATATATATATATATATATATATATATATATATATATAAAATAAAGGAAATCATTGTTTTCAGATTTTAATGTAATTAAAGATAAATTGATAAATTGTTTATCTCTTGTTATATTGATTTGAAACAATTATATTATTCAATTTCCTTCAAAATTAATACATCTCACTAAAGTTTTCAAACTATTAATAAAAATTAAATATAATCTTGATTTAATATAGTCATAATCATGTTTAAATAAATTATAGTTTTACTTATTAAAACTCAATAAACATAAAAAACAAATAATACTATATAGTTAAAGTAAAATTATATAATAGTTTAAATTATATGATATTGTAAAACAAGTTAGCACTAAATTTAACGACCTCTAATAACAAATTAAAACTAAATAATATTATACAGTTAAAGTAAAATTATATAATAGTTTAAATTATATGATAATATATATCATAACTTATGTTTTCTAATATTTATATTTATTTTGTATTATTAGTTAAAAAAAAAATTATGTTTGACTTTTTACCCACAAATAAGGATATACGGTGAATAAAGTCATTTTAATTGAAAATTTAAAACCTTCCGATATACAATCGTGTGTGTGTGTGTATATATATATACACACACACACACGATTGTATATCCAAAGGTTTTAGATTATATATATATATATATATATATATATATATATATATATATATATATATAAAAGACTGAACATGGAACATTATATATTGGACCACTAAACTCAATTTGAAAATTTTCTTACATCGAGTATTTAAGTGAAACAAATTGGTAATTTTTTTCTACTTAATTAAGATTTAAAAACAAAATTCTGTAGTGACAAAAGAACATAGTTTGGCATGCGGAATTAAAGCTTGCACAATTGAACATGGTGATTTGGGTGTTTAAGAGATATATTGATTGTATATGGTGTTATAAAAAGGATCTAGATCTAGACTACATAAATAACACACACTTACACACTCACTTTTACATCTCTCAAGCACACCTCTACAAGTGGTATTAACCCACCATATATAGAGGTGTTTACATGTCTCTCTCTCACTCTCTATCTCTCTTGTGTCACAAGGCTAATACTCCACATGCAAGTGGGTTTTACAAAAGTCAAACATTACAAAGTCATTCATGGAAAACTTTGTACCCTAACATTTTCCCCCTCAAAGTTAGAAATGAATGACCCACTTCAAATCTTCCAAAATTAAGCAACTACGCGGTTCGAGCCTCAAAGGTGACACATGTCGACACGAACTTCAATCTTCAGTTCTTCCATGATTCTTCAATTTGGGGTCTAGGATGTGAGACAATACAATCCGAGCAGCAATAAATGATCAAGAGTATTCCAAACTCCAAATAATCACACTAAAGTTGCGTATAAAAACACACCCCAAAAATCTTCAATAATTCCAAACCCATTTCGAATACATCACTTTCGAACTTCCAAATGCATCATCTTGTAGGCTTCAAAACTTCAAGATCACTTCGGTCTTCAAGTCCGCGTAATATGAAAATTCAAGTTCGAATTTCCATATAAAACTTCTCCCCCTTTTTATAATCGAAATTTGATTATAGAACTCCAAAGAAAAAAGAACGTGCTCTATTCAGAATTTTTCGTATCAAAACTCCCCCTTAACATGTGGCATAAACTTTGTGCTTCAATCCGGAAAATCCAAAAAATAATCAATTTTTAGCTTCGTTCACGGATTGTCTTTGACAAAATTCCTCAAAAATGGGTATAAATTGTCAATTTCAAAATTCTGCAGTGATCCGTTGCGCCTAAAACAACCAAATATGCGAAATTCTCCCCCATTTGCGAAACTGGGTAGAAAATGTTAATTCACACAAACTGCATGGACCAGAAATGAAAATTCTGCAATTTCTCAGCTTATATTACCCATTTTGCGAAGTTGGGTCAATTTTGCCATGTTTTTGAAATTTCATGGACTAATTTCGAATCTTGCGTGTTTTCTTCCCCAATTCATTAACCAGTCAAATTCTTCGCATCGTCAATTCTTCGCACGTGAAACATGGATGCAAACGGTATCTTATATGCGAACCATTTTGACCATGTATGTGAACATCTCTAAAACATCACAGATTGCGAATCTTGTTTGACAAACAAACAAATTGCTACTAGATGCGAACAACCCATATCACAGCATGCGAACATTCTTGACCTTCAAACCAGTTAACAAAATGCGAACTGCTTTTGAATCCCAGATGCGAACTTGATTTTGATTCACTCATATGTGAATCATGTTTTACCATTAACCACACAATTGTCGTCATTCGCATCAACATAAACCTTCAATTCCAAACTAATGAATCCAAAACCAAAACCCATCTGTTCGATTTTTCGTCATTTGTTCATCAATTGACTTCAAATAACGATTTCCAGTGAGCCATGAATTCTCTTTTTCATCACAGCAACTCGATTTCACAAACTGCCATCGATTCCAACTCTTCAATCAAAATCGATTATCAATTCCATCTTGACTTCGCATCGACAATTTGTTCAATTCGTGATTCCAACCAAAAAAAATTTGTTAATAAAGGCCGCCGACTCCAAAATCAAATCACGTTCCAGTCGATACAAACCAACATCAACTGTAAACCATGGCTTCGTTTTTACATCACCAAGACTTTTTGTGAAACGACATCACACTTCGCATTTCATTCAACCATTTGAATATCAAATCTTCGAGATGCGAACTCATTCCAAAATCAATTTTAACACTTCATCCAATCAACAAACGAAATCTAAAATCTAACCCAGACTCTAAACTTTCGCGTTTTGAATTTCATTGCAAGACAAATCATTGATTTCTCAAAATCGACACCAAATACACTTGATTTCGAGATCTATAGCCCATGTTCAACTCAAATCCAACGATTTCAACTTCCAATTTAACGAATTAACCCATAGAAATTGAGTTTGGCTTTTTATGGAATTGACTTTTCGAAGTCAAAGATCACAAAACACGAAATTGATGAATACAATGCCCAATTTTAAATCAAAACAAGTTCAACGAATAGTTCTTCACCTGTTCTTCACAACAATTTCAAAGTTCTTGATCGATTTCATCAAAATCAAAAACTCAATTGTTGACTTCTCAACTACAACTTGATCATGATCGACTTTAGGCATCAATAGAATTAAAGAAAATCGATTCACAAGTTATAATAACCAAAGATTACTAATCGATTTTAAGAAACAAAGAAGCGAAATTTGAACTCAAGAACAGCCGTTTAATGAACAATCGATGAAAGAGAAACAGATGAAGACTGAAATCAACTTAGAACAAATTGTACAACTAGGTAAAGCGTATGCGTATTAATTGGCTTATCTACAATCAAATGATATCGGATCCATACATATGTGAATGGGCTTGAGATGATCTGACTCATTAGATTGCAGATTGGGCTTACATTTGAATAAAAGAATGAACAGTAACCGAAATATTGATTTTGGGCTTGAAAATCGGATCATATGAGCAGTAACGAATTAACGATTCAAGATATTAGATCAGAATTTTTATCTTAAAACTCAATTCAAACAAACACTTGTAATTTGAAAATCAATTAGAACAAAAGAATATGAGATTGGATCGGGCTTTGATCAACAAAAAAATAATTGGATCAACAAATGGATTTTTCAAAGAAAATTTGATCCAATGAGTCAAATGATCACAAATAAAAAAACATAACGCACGATTCAATGAAATTAAGAGAGATCATAGAGAGAGACTCACCAAAATTGTTCAAATTGCGACAAAAGTTGCCAAACCGAGAATCGTTCTTCAAAAGTCACATTGATCGTGAACACCAAGCTTTGATACCAATTGTAGTGACAAAAGAACATGGTTTGGCATGCGAAATTAAAGCTTGCACAATTGAACATGGTGATTTGGGTGTTTAAGAGATGTATTGATTGTATATGGTGTTACAAAAAGGATCTAAATCTAGACTACATAAATAACACACACTTACACACTCACTTTTACATCTCTCAAGCACACCTCTACAAGTGGTATGAACCCACTATATATGGAGGTGTTTACATATCTCTCTTTCACTCTCTATCTCTCTTGTGTCACAAGGCTAATACTCCACATGCAAGTGTGTTTTACAAAATTCAAACATTACAAAGTCATTCATGGAAAACTTTGTACCTTAACAAATTGTAATATATTATTAATTTTAAAAAGGGAAAAAGTATCATGAGCTTAACTTTATCAAACATCACTTATTATTTAAAATATTAAAAGTCATTACTTTTTATAACTCAAATGATTAACTTTTAAAATATTATGTTCTTACAATGTGTATAAATATACATTCTACTTCTTATATAAGATGGTATATTTTTATATTAATAAAATGATATCAAAATCATATCATAAATAATGGTTACAATGAATATAAACAATTGGCATGGATGTGGGTGACTATAAAAGCCATCAATATATAGGAAAATATATTTTAAAAGTGGTGAATGATTTCTATAAGCCAATATATCTTATTAATTTAGTGTGTAGCTAAAATAAAAAATAACAAATTTGCAAAGTGATGCACATTTTTATATATCTACCCAAAGAAGTTTTACACATGGTTAATTATATATGAAAGTTTCATGGGTAAAAATCAATAAACAAATAAATAAATCACTCTAAATGCACTTGAAGACATTGTTAAGAAACTTAAAAAATATTGTTGATAAAGTAACGTTCTTTCAGCCATATATTTTTATCCCGCACAATGCGTAAATATTCATCTAGTTTTAATATACTTATACTTATGTGTTTTTCTATGAACATTCAATTTGTTCAATATATATATATATATATATATATATATATATATATATATACATATGTTGTATATATAACGAACTCTAAGTGGGTTTGTGTTCTCCTCCACGAGGACTTCGAAACGATATATTATATGTCCAAAATAGAGTATAAGTGAATGAGATATCGATACTCAAATATGGGTATTTGAGAATAAGTTTAGCAAAAGAGAGGAATGTGGGAATGAGTCTCACATTGGTAGAGAGACCAAACTCAACAAGGTTTATAAGCTTCATTGCATGGAAGGCTTACAAGTTTGTGTCTATGGTTATGCTACAATTCCTACCCGCGCACAGGGGGTGCAAATCTTGGTTCCGTAGACCAAAAACACCGAACTCCTGCATGGACACAAATGCAGCTTCGAAAACTTGACAGTTTTGGTATTAAACGCTTAATCAATTATGCTAAACTTGATAGTTTAAACGCTTAATCAATTAGTGGTTTTGGTCCCTATTTTTGAATTCTATAAAGGATGCATTAATTGCGTAATAAATGACATTTCGATTTTGAATTCTGTAACGGATGCATTAATTGCGTAATTAATGACATTTCGATATTATTTATATATATCGAAGTGAAGTGCTCCATAATCATGTACCGCTCCGAAATAAGTAACTCGATGGTGAACTTGTTTTAAAATAGTCTCAATTGTTAGTTCATAGTATAGACTTATAATTAGTAACAAAAGATTTAGAATAGTCTTAGATTGTTTGTTTGGGTTTATTTAACTACTTTTGTAGTGTTTTATATTGTTTGTATGTCTTGGTGCTTATTTTTTATTTGGTTTATTTATGTTTATAAAGATGATATTATTGACAACTCGACCTTATAAAAAACGAATTTCAATTCGGTTATTTTGTCACCCATAAGTTGCACATCGGTGAGTTTGAATTCTAGATTCACTTTCATACAACAAATATAAAGAATATGTAAGTTGATTAAAATAACATGTAGCAAATTCTATGAGATATATAATACTGTCAATTGAAAATGATAATTTCTAACGAATAAACAATATAATATTAACAATGAAGTCGCTATAAGAAAACAATTGGCTTTACCTACAACACAATCTGTAGGTAAAAGACGATAGCAACGTAATTGGTACGGAAAAAAAAGCATGTAACATAAATGTCCATGGGTAATTTATATCTACGGATTTGCGACGGATTAACTACGGAATACATACAACTTTTTCCATAGGTACAATACCTACATAATAATTATGAAAAAATAGCTACGTATTTCCTACGGATGGCCGATAGGGTCCACTTTGACTGACATTGATTTTAGTACCAAATGATTTCCTATGGGCCAAATTACCTATGGATTTTTCGTAGGTATTTTGTCACTGATTACTTTTTATTTTTAAAAATAAACAACAAAAATTATAGAAATTCTAATTTTTTCTATCCAAAATATTGAAAAACCCCATCACATTAAGCTTATAATAATATTGAAAATCAACCACAAAACTAATAACATTACAATAAAACTTATAAACATCATCCAATATGTTAAAAAATATCAAATACAAATACATATTATTAAAGAACATTTTCTAATACCATATTAAATGTGTCTAGTAATACACATTAAATAGTTAACTACAAATGTTTAACTAAGTGCTTACAAACAAAACTCAGAATTATTTTGTGGATTACTTGGCAAATTACCAGGTAAGTTGAATCGATAAAGGCCGACAAGTGTTCTTCAGTTTTAGTTTTGAATCAAAGGTCACCACTTGTTCCTGTTGTATCAACATGCCATAATCAATGATCACAAAAATACAAATATAGCAATGTACTTTCATTTATTTGTTTATTATAGCCATAATTGAGATTATTTTTGAAAGTACAATGCTATAAGTATCACAAAATGAAAGTATGATGTTATGATAAGCATGTATATGTTGCATTTAACTAGCTCAAAAATAAAAGCACATTTCCTTTTAATAATCATGTTGTTGAATCACTACAATAATCCACTCGTTCATCATCTTGTTATCAAATCACAAGAATTTGGCAACCACTACAATGATTCATCATCCATAATAAAGATAGAAATTGAAGCAAATGTATGCATGCACCAAAATTTACTTATCTAAAAACAATTCACCACTCCAGTATGGCATTTATAACTACCAAATTCGTTAATGGATTTGCATCCGGTTCCCAAAAATAACATAAATGTATCAATTATTTATTAATAGTTAAATACAATGAAAGTATGTTTAAAGAAATATGAACTTACAATATGAAAATTTCTATAGCTATTTTTCGTAGGCATAAACGTCCATGGGTAAAGTATTATTATACACGTTTGTGGTGCAATCTGTCACTATGATTTTCTATATTAAATATCAATATGAAGACCTACAACTAGTTGGTAAAGTATTATTATACAGGGTTTGTGGTGCAAAATTAAAGTTTTAAAACTCTATAAAAAAATATGTATAAAGTCTATCATAAGTTCAATTAAATTAAGCATCTCCCACTAACTCTTATTTTCAAGATTTTTCTGCATTCTTCTCCAACCCTACAACATTTATTCCCTCATTTTGGGGGATATGAATAGTATTACATCATATTTTGTGTAATACTATTCATATCTCCCAAAATGGGGATGAACTTTGAGTTGTCGGTTTTAGTCTTTAATTTTATATATTTATACATTTCTAGTTTATTTAATCTACTAATTATAACTTAAATGTAATATTTACTATTTACAATATTTTGTTATATATTAAAATATATTAATTAATTATGAATATAAAGTTTTTTTTTTGTATAAATTCATATCAAATTTTAAATCCATATTGAAATTTTAAAACATTATAATGTATTTTAAAAACATTTATATAAATGTGTATATAATATTACTGTAATGAATAAAATATATATTATCTATTTGTTAAAATCAAATTTGTAGAAATTGTGTGTTTAACAATTTATCTAAGTTTGAATAATGGAATATACTAGGAATATATTTTTTGGGATAAAAAATATTAAAAAAATAGAGTATGGTTGGAGATGAAACACTATTTACCATATTTTTTTACTACATTTTTGGGGAAAAATGCAAGTGATTTGGAGATGGTCTTAGAGGATGGAAGAAAGATAATGGAGATATTTGATTGCATTTTGTTAAAACTATGTAGTTTTTGATGGTTTTATAGTTAAAATTACGTATATAACAACCACATATTTCCTAAGCTATATAAATATATATGGAAAACTGCAATAAAGTTCTTATGTATTGACCCTATAATCGATTTAGTCTTTATATTTTTTGTAATCAGATCGTAGTTATCGGTAAACGTAATCAAAACGGGATAATTATTGGGTCAGTCGGTACCCAACTGATGTAGCACCTCACATGGAAGTCATTATGGTACTGCTGACCGAATAATTATCTCGCTTTGACTACGTTTACCAGTAACTATGATAATTATCTCGCTTTGATTACGTTTACCAGTAACTATGACGTAATTGCATATATATATATATATATATATATATATATATATATATATATATATATATATATATATATATATATATATATATATATATGAGCGTTCAGTGGATAACATTTCTTATTGCGAGAACATTTGAGAATAAATTTAAAGTGTACAACTTTTTTTAAAGACCGCCGAAATCCGAGTTATAACGAATAAGTTATGACCCGTCGAAGTTTCGTGACGGAACCGACACGATACCAGGAAATGTAAGTAGTGAATTTATGATAGAGCGAGATTTAGCCTTAACGATCTAAACGAAAGTCGTAGAATACGTTAAACCGAAAAGAACGCCCAAATCTGACTTCGTATGAGGAAGTTATGATTTTTCGAAGTTTCGGATTAGTAGTGTACAGCCCGAAATTCGAATATTAGATCGAGCGGTTTTTAGCCGACACAACCTAAATGAGAATCGAAGATCTCGTTATTAGTAGCGGAACGATAAAAAGACAGACGAAAATGGACATCAGATGAAGAAGTTATGAGATTTTAACGGACCAATCATGTCCAAGCCTGTTAAAAATATAACTTTAGAAATAAAGTCAAAATTAGCCGACGGAGTCTAAACGAAAGTTGTAAAGTACGTCTCCACCTACGCGTGGATATAAATAACGTCAAAAATGGAGTTCGTATAAACGAGTTACAAATTATAATAGCATATTTACGTATTAAAATAAAGTATAAATCATATATACGTACACACATATATACATATGTATATATCATTAGAAAGGTATCGACGATGCGATCATTATAAGACTAATGTTGAGTTCTTTCGACATTAGTTTAGTACAAATATGGTTAAATCTATTTTAAATAGTATTATGAAGGGGTGTTTAGTCGTTTATGTAACTATACGGCCATTAAGTAATTATGGATGGTAGTTTTTGTAAATTCAATTTGTAGCACTTGGTTCCCAGTACGTACTCCTTGCTATTTATTTTCTTAAAATATATATATTTTGCCTTGGACTCGGCAAATTGATGGGCCAACTCGCCGAGTAGGAGTGGGACAACGTACGGGAGTTAGACTCTGGACTCGGCGAGTCGGTCCCCGGACTCGGCGAGTAGGCCCTGGTTGGGCAAAAACCCTAATCTGGGTGTTTGCACCCTATTTAAACACTCTATCTTGGCCTCCTTTGTCCCTAACACCTCCAGAGAGCATTAGAGTGAGACCCTAGCCCCCCATATTGTTCTTAAGAGAGTTGTTGGCCTTGTGAAGGAGGTTGGAGCTTAGAAGAAGAAAGAGGTGGTTGAAGAAGTGCAAGGAAAAGAGTAAGTCCGAAATCTACTCAGGGAGAAGCTTCCATTCAAGTAGAAAAGTCTCTACCTTGATCTTTAGATCATTAGTTACCATTTTTGTCCCAAATGGGTGGTTTTCAAGCCTTAAAACACCAAACTCCATGTGTGGTGCTTAATGATCTGAAAGGACTTCTGATCTGGACTTATTGGATGAATTAGTAGCATAAAGTTCCTATGGTTGAAGTGATTGAGGTCCCCATTGAGTCTATGACCTCTTGAGGAGTTTGAATTTGACATTTTGAGCTTATAGGGCCATGCATGCACGTAAAGTTTGCAACTTTACGTGATAAGCATGCTCAAGGAACATGGATCTATGGTTTTGAAGCGTTGCATGTCTCAGATTTGGCCTATATGGGAAATGGGTCATAGGGACTCGGCGAGTTCCATGAAGATGGCCTTAGACTCGGAAAGTTGGATGAACAACTCGGCGAGTCCTATGAAGATTGCCTGGAACTCAGTGAGTTGTTCTTCCAACTCGGCGAGTCGGGTCACGAGTCAGTTCAATCGTCCCAAGTCATGAGCTAAGGGTGATTCAGTGAGTGGGAAGAAGGACTGGTTGAGTAGGACCGTGTTACTAGGAAAAGGACTCGGCGAGTCCAGTCAAATGGACATTAACTTTGACCAAGGAGTTGACCTTGGGCCAAGGGAGGGTCAGTCTTTTGACCTAAGGGTATTTATGGGTGTCTAACCTATATTTATGGTTTATAGCCGAAGGATTTGCAATCCAACAGTTAGACGCTCAGCAAGCAGACTTCAGCAGCTACTTTCGAGGTGAGTTACCTTCCAGTAGCGGTGGGTCTAAGGCCACAATGCCGGCCCACCAGTAGGATACGTATGATATATGATTGTCTTTGTGATATCATCTAGGTTTGCTACTACCTGATATGTTATATGCTAGCATGATATGTTGTATGTGATAGTAGTAAACTTCGGTTGTTAGGACCGAAGGGTAGTCAGACACCCCAGACACGTCTGACAGTATGTGCTTATATGTTGCATGCTGGCTTGTTATGTTATATGCGATAGAGGTAGTAGGAGGGGACTAGTCCCCGAGTTCGGTTGATAGGACCGAAGGGTAGTTCAGGCACCCCAGATATGTCTGATAATATGTTATGTTATGATATATGTGATAGTAGCAGTAGGGGTGAAATAGTCCCCAAGGTTCGGTCGTTAGGACCGAAGGGCAGTCAGCACCCCAGAATGGCTTGACATGGGTAGTCAGCACCCCAGAATGGCTTGACACGGGTAGGTCAGCACCCTAGAATGGTTATACCGGGTAGGTTGGGCACCCCATAAATGCCTGGCAATATGTATGATATGTGAATTGTATGGTATGTGGTATGATGGGGGGACTCACTAAGCTTCGTGCTTACAGTTTTCAGTTTTGGTTTCAGGTACCTCTTCTTCAAAGGGGAAGGAGCTAGCGCGGTAGCAGCACATCACACACACGCTTTGTATTCCGCACTATGAGATCTTCCTAGGGATTAGTACTCTGATTTTATTATGTTTTTATAAACTGGTTTCCAAACACGCACATCTTTTATGAAATGATATGATCGGTGAATGTTTTATTCTAATGTTTTGCTAAGTATGTGTATTTAAAAATGAAATTTTTTGGCTCGTATTTTCGGGATGTTACACAATTACTATAAATAAGAGGCTTGGGTTCTCATATTTCTTGCACCATTCTCTTGAGAGCATTTCGGTCCCTCGTGATTCGACTTCTCTTTCTGTAGTTTTAGTATAGTAAGGTGAGCGCTGAAGCGTTGCACGAATCTTTCTTAGAAAGATTCAGCGACAAAGTTCTGCCCCAGCAGAGCCGACTCCTAGCTAAAATCCCCTTGTAAGTAAGTTATGCTTACCATATTTTAAATATACTTTATATTTAAAATTATTATTGTTATTATAAATTTATAATAAATATTTGAGCTATTATTATGACTTATATAAGTGTCGTTATAATATCTTTTTAACTACTCGCGGTATGGGGAATCTAGTTTAAAGGGCCGCATAGGGTTGTTGGATTTCAGAAGTGCTATACGCCAAAATGGTCCTGCCCTCCGGTGTTTTATGTCTGGCCCCTGTATGTACATAGTGGTTGAAAAGTATTGTTTAAACGCTTATATAATAACAATATTAATAAGACTAATAATTAGTCACAGTAAATATTAGACTAAAATCTAGTGGTAATAATACTAGGTTTCGTCGAAGGAAATTATTTTAAAGTCAAATGAAGCGTTGTCCAAGTACCGAGTCACCACCTTCAAAGGTGAGTGCATAGTTACTTTCATCTTACACATAGATATGAAGTATTTTATATAAACTATGTGCTATGTGTTCATATTATCTGAATACTTGCTGTCTATGCTAAATGAACGTTTTTTTATACATGTTTTAAATGATTTGAACTGTATACGTATTTTAAATATACAAGAATGTTGGGTATGAGATGGGTAGATGAATGATGAAAGATAAAAGATGATGTGAGTAAACATTGGCAGCTATAGACTTAGTGCCTAACAAATAACATCGACAACTATGGACTTAGTGCCTATTGGACAAACACTTGTAGCTATGGACTTAGTATTTGTTAGGAATTGGTAGCAATGGACTTAGCACCTATTAGATAAACACTGGTAGCTATGGATTTAGTAACCAACAGCTGTGGAATTAGTGCTTTACTAACGAGCATTGGCAGCTATGGATTTAGTGCTAGTCCTATAACTCTGGAAGCAAAGGACTTCAGAATGAATGAATGCGGGATAGATGACTCTTAGGATAGATCCTTAAGAGTAAAGAAGATAATGAGGATGGGTAATTGGGTCGATTGTTTGATTGTTTAAACATAATAATTATATTATTATGGGTTGAAAACCCTATGTACTCACCAGGTTTCCAATCTGACCCACTTAGTTTATTTATATTACAAGTGTTGAGATGAAGTCACATTACACTGAGAGATTAAAGAGATGTACATCACTAGTGTAAATAAATGTAAGTTCTGTTTATGCTTATGGTTTTGTATTGACGATGACATCCCAAATGTTTTAAAAATAATTAAAAATACTTTTTTTTCGGAAATGCTTTAATAACGTATTTATCATGTTTTACTGGGAACAAATTCCGCAACATTTTTATTAAAAGAGGTACTCTGATTTTTATAAAGCATAAACAAAATTGGTCTTTTCTGGCCGTGAAAATGAGGATGTCACACTGCCCCTACCACCTCTTTTACTACCGTTACCACCTCTCTTACCTAATGCAACACCTATGTTACCCTTTGCACCACCTATGTTACCCACTACACCACCTCGCTTACCCCATGTACCACCTCTACTACACCTTGCACCACCTCTACTACCTCTAACACCACCTCTTAAACCACCTCTAGTCCAATGACTGATATCCGGATCGAATCTTGGTCTACCCATTTTTTTCTTGGGTTTGGTTCTGGTGTGACCTTGGGATTCTTATAAGATGCCTTGTTATGTACCCTTTGAAGATAGTTTTTGCATTAGACTGTCCTTCCTATTCCAGTAACCTTCATCTTATTTTGGGAGTATTTGTCTCGAGATTTAGTGACATGCCTCTTTCTTTTTAGAGTTGATCTCCCAGGCATTCTTCTAGCTAAAGGGGGTAGAGGCTTTGTGTATGTAGTTCCAGGCCATAAATTTCTACCATTCGCAGGTAGTATATTGTTTGCATATATAGCCTTGGACTTGTCTACATTGAACCACTCACTTATAAATTGAACAGGATCTTGTCCAGTGAATAATATTACAGACTGTGCATGTACACATGGAATTCCTGAGATATCCCAAAGCCTATAGGTGCACACTTTCCTTTGTAAGTCAACCACATACCCTACAAATCCTTTCCTAGCTTCAAAAATAGATTCTCCACTGGGATTCACATTCCAATTCCTATAATGACATTACTAAATAAAATCATAACAATGAAATTTGAAGAATGATGATAAGGAACAATAAAAATGCTAAGACAAATCTCAAATCCACTCCAAACTTGCTCATTTTCTTGATAGTAGCTGGGCAAACCACTGATTTCCACTTTTCTGACTTTTGTAACATATGGTAGAACCTATCCATCATGTACAACCTAATTTCTTCAAACAATGATAAAAGGGGTTTCTTTCTAGCATCTAATATGATGGCGTTGAAGCATTATACAATACCATTTTCAACTGCCTCACATGCTACATCAGCCTCACATGCTACATCAGTCCTAAAATATGCCCTACACCATGTGTGATGATGTCTTGCAAGCAAATGTTCATAAGCATTAGGATTGACCTCTTTGATATCATCCATTTTCCTCATAAATTCACTCTCTATAGTTGAAAAGGAGGCTGCCCAGAACATATTCTTGAACTCCACTCCAGTATAGGTCTTCCTAAAGTTAGCATATATGTGTCTTGCACACATTCTATGCTCCACATATGGTAGTACTTCCTTGGTTGCTTCACGCAATCCCTGCAATGTAATAAATACATAAACATATAAGATGATGATAAGGAAAAATCATAATTATGCTAAGAAATTACAAACCTTATGTTGATTAGAAATTACAGTAAACCCTCATCCATCTTGCAGATTAAGATCCTCTGTGAGCGGTCCCAGAAACCATTTCCAATTAGCTTTGTTTTCAATGTCAACAACTACCCAATCAATTGGATAAACTTGGTTGTTTGCATCCCTCCCTATTTGTGTGAGTAATTCTCCTTTACATGTCCCTTTCAAGAAAGATCCATCTAGACTAATTAACCTACGACACCCTATTTTGCAACCTTCCTTGATTGCTTTAAAACACACATACATCCTGTGAAAGTATGTTGTTTGATCTAGATTGATAGTAACACCCACTTGGACAGTGCTACAAGGATTTGATCTTAGTAATTCATTACAATAATCCCACACCCTAGCATAATGTTCTGTGAGTTTACCATCTATAATGCTCATTGCTCTACACCTTATTCTGTAAGCCTTAGACCAAGACACCCCACAATGAAATTTGGTCCTAATTATTGATTGCATCCCCTTACACTTCAAGTTAGGTTTCATTATCAACTCCTTCAAAAAGTGTCTTGCTAGCCATCTAGGACTCGTTAAATTTGATATATTGAAATTTCCTACACATTTGTGCTCATCGACTAAGGTTTTAATCTGAAAAGACCTTTCTTGAGTCATCTAGGAAGCATGAACTCTGAATGGACAGGGTTGAGACTTCATCTTAGAACCACATTTGGCAACTAATCTCACAGTGTCACACTTCGCAAATTTAATGTTATACCCTGACTTAATAGCATAATTAGTGAGACATTGTTGCAACTGATGTGGTGATTCATACCTTTCACCAAGAAAGGGCTTCATCTTATTCCACTTAAGTGATGGATCGTGAATGGGGAAGCATGCACCAACCGCATCTCCCAAATGAAGATCATTAGCCCCTGTTGTGTCATCGATTTCCTCTTTTAACCCAAATCCTTCTTCATATTCATCAGCAGCAGCATTCTCTTCATCAACTTCATTATCTTCATAATCAGAACTGAAGTTAAAGAAAGCATCCTTGCATCTCTCTTTACCCTGTGTCTTGAAATCATCTTCTTCCATTTCCACATCTATGTGCTCAGTATCAAGCACCTCCTCACCATCTTCGTATTCTTCAGAGTCGTATTCTTCAGATGATTCATGGTGAACTTCCTCTGAATTGACAGCCATTGGGTTTTACCTTTGTTTCTCTCAGTAAAACCCTAATTCTTTCGTGTTTCACTCTCTAAAAACACTAGCTTTTTCTCTCAATTGGCTTACCAGACGACGAATGCAGTGGAAATGGAAGGGTAAAACTCTCATGTACACGTAAGGTGCCACATGCGCATAGTACCGGTGGGATACCGGCTAACCCATTAAATATCCCGTTTTAATTACGTTTACCAATATTTAGAACTAAAAATAAAAATAAAAATAAAAATAAAAATAAAAAAATAAAAAAAAAAAAAGCTAAATCGATTATACAAACTTCTTTCTATTTTATCTCAAATACACAGTAATCAAGAAAATGACAGCTAATGTCATGAGTTGCCTTCCACTATCCATCTTGCACTTAATCACACGCAAGGGAAAAATTACACCCGCTTTCTTCTCTTCTTCGTTTCTGTCAATGGACCTTCAACCATCCACTCTAAACACACCCACAAATAATACATATACAAGATATCTATCCACGTATAATCTTCCATTCAATCTCAACTTGTACAAAGAAATCACAGAAAATTAACCTTTAGATCTACGCCATTGAGTTTAATCACAACAGCCAATCCTTCCCACTGATTGAACCACTCGCATACGACACCTTCTCCGACCGGGCAACTACCTCCGAAGATCACGTCTGCGCTGCTGTTGCTGCTCGCGATGCTCCATCAGCACCTCTCCCCTCCCCCCCCCCCCCCCCCCCCCCTTGCCTTCGTACCTTCCTTCCTAGACAGAAGAGCACAAGAGCTGCTCAAGCAGCCCTTGCTGCTCTTGTTTCCTCTTCTCCGGACTAGTAAAGCACCAAGAGGTGGTGTGTTTTTATTCTGATGAACAACAAGAGGCAACAACCTCTTGTTTTGGTCGTTTCCTCCTCGCGATTTCCCCCACCAAACCATCAATTCACCCTGTTGATGTTCTCATTCGTGATTCTCATTCTCGATCAGGCGAGGATTGAACCCTCCACCGATTTATGATTCCGATTTTTTTTTGCCTTCGTGTTTTCGCCTTGTCTGCCCTTCGTTCATGTTCTCTATGTGCTTCCGTTCGTTCCTCTGTCCCGATCAATGGAAAACGAGGGCATAAAAGCCCTAAGTTATTATTATTATTTTTTTTTATAAAACGACCAAACTAACCCCCTTGTTGAACCATTTATTCAAAATAAATCTCAATCTTCAAACTTTTATTTAAGTTAAGCATTTCAGCCCCTTCATTGGAAATTCTTAACAAAATCAGTACAAGTCTAACTTATAAAAATGTTATTTAACAATGCAACAAATTGTTACAAATAAACTAGTATACACTTTCAATATACATATTATAGTTATTTTACCGTGAAATAACTAGTCCACACAACCAATACTACATGATACAAAAATATATCATTCTATGTGACACTGTATGTCATAAAACTTTGTTGTATTTCAAAGGTTCAGACTATTTCTATGCATGTATATTTGTATGTTTAAATACATAAAGTTTATATATGTACATACTTTATATAAGCGAGTACCTTACACTATATATACATGACATTTACGCGGCTTTTATGAATTTTATACAATTCATTAAGCCTATTAACTTATCCACATATAAGTTAGGGCTGAGAGTTATTCACATACCTTTGTTAAGGGCTTTTTAGTGAGACTATATTCACTAGCTAAGTATAAACACTTCGCATTCAGGTACTACTATAACCGTTAATCTTCGAAGCGAGATACATATGTATAAATCTATACGAGGTTGACATCCCCACCTATGGTTCCTAGCTACAACCTCAACCGATCAATTGAATCGGGTGATAAGCGTCTACTATTGTTACTACAACGTCCAATGAAACGTTTTACGGGGTACATTCAGTCACATAGCTCGGTTAAAGGACTCACTATATACATTATCTAGAATCTCTCTCTTTTACTACAAACCATGGACTTGGTTTCTTTTAAAACTATTTTAAGTATGGATTCACTTATGGTCTCTCTTTTACTACAAACCATGGACTTGATTTCTTTCAAAACTATTTTAAGTATGGATTTACTTATGGTCTCTTTTTTACTACAAATCTTGGACTTGGTTTCTTTCAAAACTATTATAAGTATTGGTTTACTTATATAAATATACATTTTGGTTTTCAAAGACTCTTTACAAAAATAGTTTTAAGTATTCTTATACTTACAAAGAAAATACTTTTTAGACCTTTTACAAGTATTAGTGTTGTTAGCCGAAAACCTATAACTGTCACCAACTTTGTGTTAGACCTCAAAACTAACTGTATTCTGAGGAAATCGCTATACAAACATTCAAGACAGAATGGCTTACATGTGACCTAGTTTACTAGTTGTTGTGTTATCTGCCTATCTGTTAAGCAATTCATGTACTATTATTATCTGTAAGAACCTTATATTCAAACACCAAGATGGAATATGAAATGCTATTTGGTTTATTGTTGTACTTATGCTATATTCAGTTTATTTGTGATCCATAAACCAAGTCGCATAGCCCAGTGTATTCCGCTACCCCACCGGGGGTGTGACAGCTTGGTATCAGAGCTATGTTGGCTATAGAGAACTCGTATCCTCGAAAGAGGAATACAACTATAGCAAAAAGGTCCTAATAAAATTATTATAAATTAATTACACTTCTTCTTAGCTACTCATGGTACATGGTAACTAGTTTGAAGGGTCGCTTGGGTTATTGGATTTCAGAATGGCTTCATTGCTAAAATGATCCACCCTCCGATGCTTCTTGTCTGGCCGTCGTCTGTACTTGGTAGTCTTGGAGTAAAAAACAAAAATTAATAATACTACAAACCTCACCAACAATAATATATAAGATATATATATATATATATATACTTTTACTTGCAATGAGAATGAAACGACCCAAAAATACGACCCAAAAAAATTTCGTTTTTCAATATAATCAAAACCATAATATGAGTATCATAACATAAAAAAAAACATACGCGATGTATCCCAAATCATAATAAAATACTGTGCGGAAAACGGTATCATACTATATCAAATCCAAAACAACTAAAACCATCCCTAGGATAAAAGCTAAGCTGTGGTGTGTGCGATGCTATCACCCCGAGCTCTTCCCTTTGCTTGCGGAAGTACCTGAAACCAAAACTGAAACCGTAAGCACGAAGCTTAGTGAGCTCCCCCAAACTACCACATACCATACAATAACATATAAACACATATTGGGCCTCGCCCACTGCATCGGGCCGAAGCCCGGAAACTGCATCGAACCGAAGTCCGGAACTGACTGGGACCTTGTCCCCTGCATCGGACCGAAGTCCGGAACTAACTGCATCGAACCGAAGTCCGGAACTAACTGGGACCTTATCCCCTGCATTGGACCGAAGTCCGGAACTAACTGCATCGGACCGAAGTCCGGAACTAACTGCATCGGACCGAAGTCCAGAACTAACTGCATCGGACCGAAGTCCGGAATCGACTGGGACCTTGTCCCCTGCATCGGACCGAAGTCCGGGACCGACTGGCTGAACATGGCATAGCATAACACATCAACTAACATGAACACATATACGGCATACTACATCGGGCCGTAGCCCGGAACACATAACACTTAACGCATAAAACATAGCACACAAATCCTGTTCGAGCCACGAAGGCATCAAACATACTAGCTACTGCATCGGACCTAAATCCGGAAACTACTGCTAACTGAACGGGCCGGCATTGTGGCCTTAGACCCGTTCCTACTGGAAGGAAACTCACCTCGTAAGCTGGCTGCTGAGTGTGTGGCTCGGGAAGCTAACGGTTGCTGCTCCTGAATCTCCTCGGCTACAAGTCCATAAACACACTCAATCAAATACTAAACACTGCGCTTGGGGTAAAATGACTCTTTTACCCTTGGTCAAAGTCAACTCTCTTTTGGGCTGACTCGCCGAGTTGGGCCGCCCAACTCGCCGAGTCCTACTCTCACTTCTCAGTTCTACACGCTGCTACTCGTCGAGTGTGGCATCGACTCGACGAGTACCCACTTGATCCAAGAACTCAGACAATCTTCATCCGACTCGCTGAGCCGTATGAACAAACTCGACGAGTTGTTCTTGATCTTAAGAAGATTGCCTTGGACTCGCCGAGTTGTATGAACAACTCGCCGAGTCCCTCCATCACTGAGTCTACCCTCAACTCGCTGAGTCCACTCTCTAACTCACTGGATCCACTCGACACTGGTAAAAATGAAGGAATCGGGAACTCGCGACCCAACTCGCCGAGTTGTTCTTCCCGACTCGCCGAGTTGCCGCCATGCAACTGATTTTTACTTGATTTTGTTTGAATCCAACACATACAATTGATAGATCTGAGTCCAATAAGCTGATTTACCACGTAAAGTTTCCAACTTTACGTGTACAACCTCATGAATAAGGGAAATAAGGCTAAAAGATGCACAAAATGGGTAGATCTATGGTTAATATGCAAAGTAACTCCAAAAAGGCAGTAGATCTAGGCTCTACAACACCCAATCATTCAGATCTAAAGATATCTCGACTTATTAAGGCATTCATGCAAACATAAGGCTTGGAACAAGCATCAACTATATCTTAGAAGAGCTCTAATGGAGGTTTAAAGCATATAACAAGAGGGGAAATCCGAAAATACCTCAAATAACTCAGATTTGCCCTTGGATCTTTGCACTACAACTCTTCTCCTTGCTCCTTTCTTCTTCTCCTTCTTCACACCTTCACAAAATGGCACAAAAACACTTATAAGCTCTCAAGGTGGATTAGGGTTCTTTCTCACAGTGTTCTCAGGGTGAGGGAGGCGAGAATGGGGCTATAAGGTGACTTAAATAGTGGGCAACCCGGGGATTTAGGGTTTCACCCAGACGGATGGACTCGCCGAGTCAGGGATATGGACTCGCCGAGTCCCCGGCTCACGCGTGCTCGAACTCGCGACCCTACTCGGCGAGTCAGGCTATGAACTCGCCGAGTCCCTCTTGCAAAACTTACAACAATTACCAATGAATTAACATACCGGGAACGGGTCGTTACAATTCTCCCCCACTTGTCTCAGACTTCGTCCTCGAAGTCTGCTTCGGCTGGATCTGCAAATATCTCCGGGTAGTGCGCTCTCATCTCCTCCTCATCCTCCCACGTCCATTCAGACCCCTTCCGGTGCTGCCACTGCACCTTCACTAGCTGAATTACCTTGTTCCTCAAGGTCTTGATCTTCCGTTCCAGAATCGCGACCGGCCTCTCAATATAATTCAGGCCGCTATCAACCTGAATGTCCTCTAGGGGAACGACTGCTGTCTCATCCACCAAACACTTCCTTAACTGCGACACGTAGAAGGTGTTGTGTATCTGACTAAGCTCCTCGGGAAGATCCAATCGATAAGCAACCCGACCCACCCGGGCCAAAACCCTGAAAGGACCAATAAATCTGGGGCCCAATTTGCCCCTCTTCCGGAACCTGATGACACCTTTCCAAGGTGAGACTTTCAGAAGAACCATATCTCCCACCTGGAACTCCAAGTCCGAACGCCTCCTGTCGGCGTAGCTCTTCTGCCGACTCTGCACAGTCTGCAGCCTACTAAGGACCTGCTAGATCAACTCAGTCGTCTTGAGCACCACTTCGGTGCTCCCTATGACTCGCTGACCGACCTCGCCCCAACAAATCGGGGTCCTGCACTTCCTGCCATATAACATCTCAAAAGGAGGTCGATCAATGCTCGCATGATAACTGTTGTTATACGAGAATTCCGCTAATGGAAGATACGTATCCCAACTGCCCCCAAAATCTAGAACACATGCCCTAAGCATGTCCTCAAGAGTCTGAATCATCCTCTTGCTCTGCCCGTCAGTCTGAGGGTGGAAAGCGGTGCTGAAATGGAGACGAGTACCCATCTCGTCATGGAACCGCTTCCAGAATCTGGACGTGAAACGAACATCTCGGTCCGACACCACCGATACCGGTACTCCATGACATGCCACAATCTCCCGCACATAGATATCGGCTAACTTTTCCGCCGATATACTCTCCTGAATCGGAATAAAATGAGCACTCTTCATCAACCGATCCACTACTACCCATATCGAGTCCACTCCATGTGCGGTCCTGGGGAGTTTGGTGACAAAATCCATGGTGATATCCTCCCATTTCCACACGGGAATGTCTAACGGCTGCATCTTGCCGTGAGGTCTCTGGTGCTCCGCCTTGACCTTCCGGCAGATCAAACATCTCTCAACATACCAAGCGACGTCCCGCTTCGTGCAAGGCCACCAATAATCAGGTCAAAGATCTCGATACATCTTCGTCGCTCCTGGGTGGATAGAAAATCGAGACTTATGAGCCTCGTCCATCAATACTTGCCGTACCCCACCCCAGTACGGTACCCACACCCTACCATGAAGCGTCAACAAACCCCGACTGTCGTAATCAAATGAAGCTACTCGGCCCACTATCCTCTCACACTTCTGCCTCTCCTCCTTGAGGCCCTCCATCTGAGCCTCCTTGATCCGCTCCAACAACGGAGTGATCACTGTCATCCTCATACACAGATCTCTGATAGGGGCCGTCGACACCTTGCGGCTCAGGGCTTCGGCCACCACATTGGCCTTCCCTGGATGATAAAGGATCTCACAGTCATAGTCCTTCAGCACGTCCAACCATCTCCTCTGCCTCATGTTCAAACTCGGCTGATCCATAAGATATCGCAAAATCTTGTGATCCGTGTATATAGTACAGCGGACCCCATAACGGTAATGTCTCCAAATCTTGAGGGCAAATACAACTGCCCCCAGCTCCAAGTCGTGGGTAGGATAATTAGCCTCGTGAGGCTTCAACTGTCTCGAGGCATAAGCTACCACATGGCCTCGCTGCATCAATACTGCTCCCATACCTGTGATCGAAGCATCACAATAGACTACGAAGTCCTCTACTCCCTCTGCCAAGGTAAGGATTGGAGCCTCGCACAATCTCTGTCTGAGAGTCTCGAACGCCGCCTGCTGCTCAGGCCCCCAACGAAAAACCACCGACTTCTTGGTTAGTCGGGTGAGCGGCACTGCTATCTTGGAGAAGTCCTGAATAAATCTCCGATAATACCCTGCCAGCCCTAGGAAGCTCCGAATCTCAGATGGAGACCTCGGGACCTCCCACTGCATCACGGCCTCAATCTTGGCCGGATCTACCAAAATACCCTTCTGGTTGACGAGATGACCAAGAAACTGCACCTCGCGCAACCAGAACTCACACTTGGAGAACTTTGCGAAAAGTCTCTCCCTCCTCAAAGTCTCCAACACCTCCCGCAGGTGTTCCTCGTGCTGCCCCTGTGTCTTGGAATATACCAAGATGTCATCTATGAATACTATCACCGACCGATCCAGCATCGGTCTGCACACGCGGTTCATGAGATCCATGAATGCGGCTGGGGCATTGGTGAGCCCAAATGGCATCACCACGAACTCATAATGACCATACCGGGTCCTGAAAGCAGTCTTCTGTACATCCTCATCTCTAACCCTCATCTGATGATAACCGGAGCGTAGATCGATCTTGGAGAACCAAGACGCTCCCTGAAGCTGATCAAACAAGTCATCTATCCTCGGAAGTGGGTAACGGTTCTTCACCGTTACTTTGTTCAACTCCCGATAATCAATGCACATACGATGCGACCCATCCTTCTTCCTCACAAATAAGTGTTGGATAAGGTGTCTAAGTCCATAACTATTTCTGGTATGTACTTGACCCGACCCGGCATGGTCCATTTGGGTTGCATGGCACCATGCAATTGGATAAACTAAATGAGAGAAATAACGCTTGGAGATTATTAATATATTATAAGTTCTAATATATTAATAATATTATTTGATTAGTTTGATCAAGAATTAATTTAGAATTAATTAAGTGATCAAAAGATAACTAATTAAATATATGGGTTGATTAAGTAAATCATCCATATCTTGTATAGTGGGCTAAAAGGCTCCATGGATCATCAAGTTGGGTTCCACCCATAGGATGCTCCATGGATGCTCCATGGGAGTTACAAACCCATGGGTCATGGAAATGAAGAGTCATGACACATTAGGGTTTAACCCTAGATGTGTCAACACTATATAAGGAATATGATCTCCTCCTAAATCGGTTGCACAAAGAAAAGAGGGCTTGGCCGATTTGAAGAAGTGAGTATACTCTCATAAGTTCTTCCAAGAGCATTTGGTGTTGTGTGAAGCATTTGAGGCATCACCACTTGAGGTGCTAGGCTCACAAGGTTTCAAGGAACACAAGCAACAACAAGGTAAGTTATTCTATCTATACTTTATGTTTAAATTGTTCCCCATGTATGCTAGATAGGAATATAACCTTGGAAATCAACTTTGCATGACAAATTAGACAAACATAGATCCAAGGTTATTAGGGTTGCATGTACACTTAGGAAGTGTTAGAATGCTCAAAACCCATCAGTGGTATCAGAGCCTAGGCTTGTTTGTTCTTATTTGTTCTTAAAAGTTGAAAACAGAATCGAAAATTTGCTGTCTGCGATCGGACTCGCCGAGTCCATAGGGGGGACTCGCCGAGTCCATGTGTATCTTCAACCAACTCGGCGAGTCATGTTCATGCACTCGGCGAGTAGGGTCGAATGAGTGCAGAATTTCGATTCAGTTGCTGGAAAATGAATTAGAAACATTACCCTAAACTGTTTTAGTAAATGTAAACTTGTTTTTGGTGGTGTAATGTTTTGCTAATTCATTTACAACAACTAGTTATCAAAATTACAAAGTTTTATGTAATTTTTGACTATGTTCATATTCATGTTCTTGTTCTTATGATGTTTTAGATGATCATAGGAATTATTTGTAACCTATTTGGTAGTTTAATTCTTGATCATAATGTGTTTTAATGGAGTCCATAACTTATCCTTAAGTTATGGAAAACCAAGAGTCACACTTGAGTTAAAAACCATTAAGAAAACACAAGAGTTATAAAAATGAAGAGTCTTCATTTTATGACTCTATTAAACTCATAAGTTACAAGAAATGAAAAGTTTTGAAAGTTACAAAACTTGCCCTCAAGTTTTGGAACAAGTAAAGTTAAGTTAAAACTTTAGTTCCAACCCCTAGAATTTTAAAAGTTAAAATTCAACCCTTATACTTATATTATGATGATTTAATAATTATATATATATATATATATATATATATATATATATATATATATGTATAAGAACAAGTCGTCTTACCGCTAGTACGCCTCATTCACGAAGCCGGTCTATAAGGTGGGTATAAGGTTGTTGCCTATAAAATGGTGACTTAATGGGTGTATATTATCACCCACCGCTTGCTTGACTGGTGGAAGGTCGTTAGCCGAACGGGTAAGACAAGGACTTATAAATTCTCATTCAAAGTATGATGAATATATAAAGTAACTAAATGTTTATTAAATTCCCAATCTTAGTTACTTTAGGAAAAATGTGAATAGGGTGCTAATCCATGAAATTACACTTTACACTTTGTCTGAGTCGTTGGTGGAGCGTGTGTGGTTAACCGGCACACTAACTTGGACTTAACAAGGTAGGTAAAGGGTGACTTAAGGTTTATTATAGTATCGGTGGAGCGTGTGTGGTTTACCGGCACATCGATTGAGTGATAAACTTTAAGGGTACCAAGTGATTTGCATGGTTACTTCACACCTCGTTTTGTGATCCTCGGCATCCCAGTCACAAAACCTGGAGGGCACTCCCGAGATCGAAACATGCCTTTGAAAAGTTCATTGGATCTCAAAGAATCTAGGAATTTCTAAAACCAATAAAAACTAAATATTTAATATTTCGGTTTTCGTGGTGGAAATTGGTGAATCGTCATTCACCTACCTTTCAAATATGGTATAGCTTAGATTACGGCATACCTCTTCTAAGTTATATTATATTGTGATTGGATCCTAGCCTTAATATTACATTTGGGTGTTTTATTAAGGACTCTCTTAAATCTAAACTAAACTTGTTCTTCTTCTTCAGATGTCTTCAACTAATGCTTCTGGCTCGAATCCTAATGGCTCCTTTACTCTTATGAGTCTATGTGGGAAAGTCACCTTTGATGGATCCAACTTCAATAAGTGGATCAGAAACATCAGGATGATTACCCGCTACGAGGACAAAGAATATGTCCTTGACAAGGAGCTTAAGGAGATTGACGAGTCCACTGCAACTCCCCAGGAGATCGCTGACTTTCATACTCATGAAAGAGATGCAACCAAGGTGGCTTGCATCATGTTGGCCACCATGACAGCTAAACTCCAAAAGTCTTACGAAGACTTCTACCCTTATGAAATGCACCAAGATTTGATGGAAAGATACCATCAAAGTGCACGACAAGAGAGGTACGAAGTCATCTGCTCCATGATAACAACCATGATGAAGGACGGAGAGTCCGTCACGAGCCACATGCAGAAAATGCAAAGGTATGTGGATCGGTTGCTGAAGCTTAATGTGAACTTCCCTGAGGAGCTTGCAATAGATATCATTTTGCACTCCTTACCATCGTGCTATGATCAATTCCGCATGACATATCACATGAACAAGGAAGAGGTCACCCTCAGAAAACTTCAGGGACTTCTCAAGACCGCAGAAACAGGTCTTAAGGGGAAGTCGGTTGCTATCACTCCTACTCCAGAAACAACTCCGGTCTTGGCAATCGGGCAGAGTCGAGGGAGGAAGAGAAAGAGATCTTCAAAGGGTACCAAGGCTCGGACCCTTGATGGCTCTTCTTCAAGTGGAACCAAGAAAGGTTTCATTACTCCTTCTTCTGACCCAAGAGAGGCTGAATGCTTCTATTGCCACGAAAAAGCTCATTGGAAGCGGAACTGCCCAAAGTACCAGCAAGATGTAAAGGATGGGAAAGTCAACCATGCAGGTATTTACACTATCATTTCTAATAACTCACCCCATTCGAAATCTTGGGTCCTTGATACAGGTTGCGGTATTCATATTTGTTGTGACTTGCAGGGACTAGGAAGAAGTGAGAATGTGGAGCAAGGAAGAATAAACTTAATCATGGGGAATAGGAAAGTTACACCTGTCACCAAGATTGGAGTTTATACTTTATCGCTAAGTAGTGGGTTAAATTTAGATTTGAATAAATGTTGTTATTCGCCAGAAATGGCAAGAAATATTATTTCCTTTCATGCATTGTACAAACAAGGTTTCACCTTTTCGTTTGATAATGAAGTTGGTTCGATTAATGCTTTCTTTAATAATGTACTTTATTTTAAAGCATTACCTTGTGATGGTGTGTATGAAGCTGTATCTATTGTAGATAACTTAGGAAATAATGTTTTGTGTATTGATTCTACTAATAATAATAACTTGGATAAAGCATCATTATGGCATTGTCGTCTTGGACATATAAGCAAGAAACGCATAGGCCAACTCCAAAAAGATGGAGTCTTGGAGTCGTTTGACCAAAAGTCAAATGATAGTTGCGAATCATGCTTACTTGGAAAAATGACAAAGTTACCCTTCACAGGCTCATGTGAAAGGGGTGAAGGTTTGTTGGACCTTATACACACGGATGTGTGTGGACCATTCAAACATGCCACAAGGGATGCTAATCGTTATTATTTGACTTTTACCGATGATTACAGTAGATATGGATATGTCTACTTAATCAAGCATAAGTCAGAGACTTTCGAGAAGTTTAAGGAATTTAAACAGGAAGTCGAGAATCAATTGGGCAGGAACATTAAGATGCTTCGATCCGATCGAGGTGGTGAGTATCTTAGTTCAGAGTTCCTCGACTATCTAAAGGAATGTGGGATTATCTCACAATTGACACCTCCCAGGACACCGCAGTTGAATGGTGTGGCTGAGAGGCGTAATCGAACCTTGTTGGACATGGTTTGTTCCATGATGAGTCGAGCTTCGCTACCAATCTCATTCTGGGGGTATGCCTTAGAGACTGCCGCCCATATCCTTAATCTAGTCCCTACAAAGAAAGTTGCCAAAACTCCTCACGAGATGTGGACTGGTAAAGTACCTAAACTAGACCACATCAAGATTTGGGGCTGCGAGGCTTTCGTGAGACGCGAGACTCATGATAAGCTCGAACCCCGAAGCGAGAGGTGTATTTTCATCGGCTACCCACAGCAATCCTTTGGTTACCTCTTCTACAGACCTAGTGACAACGTGGTCTTTGTAGCAAGAAGATGAGTCTTTCGAGAGAGAGAGTTTATAAGCCAAAGAGACAGTGGGAGGCAAGTTGATCTTGAAGAAATTCAAGAGTCAAGTGGTGAAGGAACTTCAAACTCTAGCCCTCAACTTGAGGAGGAAACTCCTATTGAGCCAATTGACGAATCTGTACCTCTGAGGCGTTCCACGAGAGTTAGGAGTGCACCTGAGCATTACTATGGATTCCATATTACTGCAGAAGGTGAGACACTTATTAGTGATGAGACACTAGTAAGTCAAGATGACCCTAACAGCTACGAGGAAGCCATGGCGGGCCCCGAGTCTGCCAAATGGAAAGAGGCTATGGATAGCGAGATACAATCCATGTATGACAATCAAGTTTGGAACTTGGTTGAGAATGTACCAGGTCGAAATACTGTAGGGTGCAAATGGGTTTTCAAGAAGAAGACCGACATGGATGGTAAAGTACACACTTATAAGGCTAGACTGGTTGCAAAGGGCTTCTCTCAAATTCCTGGAGTGGACTATGATGAGACCTTTTCTCCGGTAGCCAAGATTAAGTCTATTCGGGTTCTGTTAGCCATAGCCGCATTTCATGACTATGAAATTTGGCAAATGGATGTCAAAACCGCTTTCCTTAATGGAAAGTTGGCTGAAGATGTTTACATGAGTCAGCCAGAGGGTTTTGTCAGTAACGAGTACCCTAATAGAGTGTGTAAGCTTGAGAAATCCATTTATGGATTAAAGCAAGCACCTCGCAGATGGAATCTTTGCTTTGATGAAAAGGTCAAGGAATTTGGCTTTTCTAGGAGTGAAGATGAATCTTGTGTATATGTCAAGGCTAGTGGGAGTATAGTTAGCTTTTTGGTATTGTATGTGGATGACATACTACTCATAGGAAACGACATTCCAACCTTGCAGGAAGTAAAGTCCTGGCTTGGAAAGTGTTTCGCTATGAAGGACCTTGGTGAAGCTGCCTATATTTTGGGGATAAGAATCTTGAGAGATCGGAGTAAAAGACTAATTGGACTTAGTCAAAGTACCTACTTGGAGAAGATTCTGAAGAGATTCAGAATGCAAAACTCCAAGAAAGGAGAGTTGCCCATCCAGAGTAGCGCCAAGCTGAGTAAGACACAAAGCCCTAGCATTGAGGCTGAGATAGCAGAAATGAGTCGATTACCTTATGCTTTGGCTGTAGGTTCGATCATGTATGCTATGACGTGTACTCGACCTGATGTAGCCTTTGCCTTGAGCATGGTTAGCAGGTTTCAGGGGAACCCTGGCAAGGCACACTGGATTGCGGTAAAGAATATTCTCAAGTACCTACGAAGGACTAAGGACTGGGTCCTTACCCTCGGTGGGAGTGATGACTTGAGAGTTGTAGGGTATAGTGATGCTAGCTTCCAGACTGATAGGGATAACTTCCATTCTCAGTCGGGCTGGGTCTTTACCCTAAATGGAGGAGCAATTTCTTGGAAGAGTTCCAAGCAAGAGACAGTGGCAGATTCTACTTGTGAATCAGAGTATATTGCAGCTAGCGAAGCAGCAAAGGAGGCGTTATGGCTGAGGAACTTCATTGGAGACCTTGGAGTTGTACCAGCTATTAAAGAGCCGATGGAAATTTTCTGTGATAGTGAAAGTGTTGTTGCCTTAGCCAAGGAACCAAGGGATCACGGGAGATCCAGACACATCGACAGAAAATACCATTTCATCAGACATCGGATCGAAGAAGGACTCCTCGTGGCAAAGAGGGTATCATCGGATGAGAACCCAGCAGATCCCCTCACGAAGGGACTGACTCGGGTTAAGCATCTCCAGCATGCTCGGAGCATAAGGCTGAAGGATGATATTAGATTTAGTAGTTAGATAATCTCGAAATTTGTAAAGTGTAATTGACATTTGATGATGAATAAAAGTGTTTTATTTATGAGTAAAGTGTTGCTATCTCTTGTCGATCGTTTACTATATTTCTTTTGCATGTTTTGACTTCCAGAATAATTTTGTTTGGTATAACATATTATTCAAACCTCCACAATCGGTCATATGTCGGAAGTAGGTATGAATCAAGACTGTCATGTTTGATTGTAGAGGTCTGGGACAAGGCTACAACAATCATGAGTGCTCATAAGTTCTGAGCATTGGACTCAACCCACGCTCACTGGAATCACTTCATGGAATTCTATCTCGAGTGATCGTGAGACGGTAATATCATATAAGTCTTTAAACCTAGAGATATGATTTGTTACTTACGAGTTGGTTATGCATTGATTGTACGAAAAACGCATTGGTAACTCGATGCTATAAAATCGTGCTCTTATGTGTAATTCAATGAGTAGTAGAACAAACATATGAGTCGAAGTTTATCTGTTCCTTCTTGGATTAGAAGCTGATATCTGGGCCCCTCGATGATTTTGTTTTGACCTATGTACCGGGCCCGGTCAGAACTAAATTGATGTGTTCAATAAAGTTCTTTGTCAAACAAATAGGAAATCGGGAAACAAATGTTGGACAATAAGTAAAACATCGCTCCATGTATTTGTCCGACTGATATCTAGAACAGAGGATTATATGATCACTTATCTTAAATGGCGTACCATCATCTTCTCAAGTTTCGAGAAACCTTGTAAAGAGCTACGATTGCCGATCGGTTCCTGAAGTCATACTTGCAGTAATAGTTACTAGACTTATCCAAGTGGGAGACTGTTGGATAAGGTGTCTAAGTCCATAACTATTTCTGGTATGTACTTGACCCGACCCGGCATGGTCCATTTGGGTTGCATGGCACCATGCAATTGGATAAACTAAATGAGAGAAATAACGCTTGGAGATTATTAATATATTATAAGTTCTAATATATTAATAATATTATTTGATTAGTTTGATCAAGAATTAATTTAGAATTAATTAAGTGATCAAAAGATAACTAATTAAATATATGGGTTGATTAAGTAAATCATCCATATCTTGTATAGTGGGCTAAAAGGCTCCATGGATCATCAAGTTGGGTTCCACCCATAGGATGCTCCATGGATGCTCCATGGGAGTTACAAACCCATGGGTCATGGAAATGAAGAGTCATGACACATTAGGGTTTAACCCTAGATGTGTCAACACTATATAAGGAATATGATCTCCTCCCAAATCGGTTGCACAAAGAAAAGAGGGCTTGGCCGATTTGAAGAAGTGAGTATACTCTCATAAGTTCTTCCAAGAGCATTTGGTGTTGTGTGAAGCATTTGAGGCATCACCACTTGAGGTGCTAGGCTCACAAGGTTTCAAGGAACACAAGCAACAACAAGGTAAGTTATTCTATCTATACTTTATGTTTAAATTGTTCCCCATGTATGCTAGATAGGAATATAACCTTGGAAATCAACTTTGCATGACAAATTAGACAAACATAGATCCAAGGTTATTAGGGTTGCATGTACACTTAGGAAGTGTTAGAATGCTCAAAACCCATCAATAAGATCGGCGCTCCCCAAGGCGAACTGCTCGGCCGAATGAAACCCTTGTCTAACAGCTCCTGAAGCTGTGTAGACAACTCCTGCATCTCAGGGGGAGCAAGTCGATACGGTGCTTTGGCTATCGGAGCCGCACCAGGAACTAGGTCGATCCTGAACTCAACCTGCCTCTCTGGAGGTATCCCCGGCAAATCCTCGGGAAACACATCCGGGTAGTCACGAACAATAGGAACATCATCAATCGTCGTCTTGCCCTTCTCCCGGGCATCCAAGACGTAAGCTACAAAACCGGCGCAACCCTGCTGAACATAGCGCCTCGCCCTTGCGGCGGAACAAAAGGTCGGTCCTCGCTGGGGCCTCTCGCCCTGAATCACTATCTCTCCCCCACTGGGAGTGCGAACCCTCACTAGCTGAAGCTCACAATCAATCACCACCCCATTGGGGCTTAGCCAATCCATGCCCACAATAACTTTATTCCCACGCAGGGGAATAGGAACCAGGTCCACTGAAAACTGCTCATCAAATATCTGAAGGGAACACCCTCTATGTACTCTGCCGACCCTCACGGTCCTATCATCTGCTATCTCAACCTCTAATGGACAATCCAGTTCCCCTGGAGCTCTGCTAAATCTCTTGCTAAGCGCAAACGATACAAATGATCGGGTAGCCCCCGAATCGAACAATACCAAAGCAGAGATGCCGTTCACCGAGAACGACCCTAAATAAAACATATCATCAAGTAATATTCAAATGATATAATAACAATTAAGAGATGAAGGAAAGATACATACTCGTCACCACATCAGGAGTCGCTCACGCCTCCTCTGCTGTCATCTGAAATGCCCTGCTCTTCGCCACTGGCGCATCAGATCGGCCCTGCCGGCCATCCGTAATCCTCAAGGTGGTAGGGGCAGGTGCAACCACCTTCCCTGCTGCAGCTAAACTGGGACACTGGGACTTTTTATGTCCCCTCTCATTGCACTGAAAGCAAATCAGATCTGATGCTGTAACCGTAGTAGCAGGGGCCATACAATCCCTACTCAAATGCCCAGTCCGACCGCACTTGTAGCAGCCGGAACTCCCTACCTTGCACGCCCCCTCGTGCAATCTCCCACACTTGCTACATCGACCGTGGCTCTGCTGACTCCTAGACCTGTGATCTGAAACCTTGGGCTTTTTGCCCACACTGCCTGAACCCGAAACCGCCTCCGGTTTCCTCTTCTTCTCCATCTCGAGATCGATCTCCCTCTCTCTAGCTCTGGCAATCATGCCATCCAACGTTTTACAACTGGACCGGCTCACAAACATGCGGATGTCACTCCGCAACATCTCATGATAACGAGCCTTCTTCATCTCCTCATCGGTTGCATACTGTGGAACAAGAAGAGCCCTCTCCCTGAACTTGGCGGTGATCTCCGCCACTGTCTCTGTAGTCTGGGTAAGGTCCTGAAACTCCCTAGCTAACTGCTGCACCTCAATGACCGGTGCAAACTCCGCCCTGAACCTGGTAGAGAAATCAGCCCAGGTCATGGCATCCAATGCCGCATCATCCCCGATGGCGTGTCCGACCTCCTCCCACCAATCCCGTGCCCTGTCCTTTAGAAGACAGGACGCCAATCTGACCTTGTTCCCCTCGGGACACCTGCTAGTGCGGAAAGCGTTGGCCACATCCGCCAACCATCTAGTACTCGCTATGGGGTCCCGCGCCCCATGATAGTCTGGAGCTCCGCATGCCCTGAACTCCCTGAACGTAAGTGTGCGCGACCCCATCACGGCCGCCATCTCAGCACGGAAAGTACTCAATCTCTCATCCATCAGCTCTAAAATACCCTCCTTGATTGAACCGAAGATCACAGGAGTCTGCTCCAGTATGATGCGGGTAACCTCAGAAGAAAGGAACTCTCTAGTCTGCTCATCCATCTGCCCGACCTCCGGGCCTGATCCCGATCCTGATCCCCCTCCGGCATCTGAGCTGCCGACTGCTGGTCTCGGACGCAAAACTACCATTCTGAAACATATCATAACAACATCAGAACACTGAAATATCTCAAGGGATCATGATACTGCTACTAGCTTCCTGGTCTTGTCTTGGCCTTCCTTGATTCGAGTACGAATCCTCTGCTTTCAGTAGTACGGGCCCATACTACCTTCCACATCTATCCGTACTTTCCTCAAGAACTGCCTTGACTCCACCAAGTCACTTCTACTACTGCTATTCTCTGCTACTCTCATCCTAGGCTTGCCCTAGGGAAACCTCAAGCTCAACACGACTGGTCCTCAGCTGCTGTAGGTCTCCTCATAATGCCAGTTAGCCACCACCTAAACACCACCACATGTAATGAGGATCAGATAATCCTTCAAGTAAAAGATCCATCCCTACAACGGTTGGACTCAAACAAGAGCTGCGTAATAGGGCCAGTTCCAGCACTCTGGGATTATTCAAACCTGATCACATGTGGTGTGACGTGTTCATCTAATGGCTAACTCCCATTACTCAGAACCCCACCAAGCACGAAGCAAGTAGCAGTCGGATAAGGGAAACAGACTCAGGCCAAACTATCCTCATAACAAGAAACTGCACTAGCATAGGATGCTAAGCTTCCACTAACAGGCATAACCTAATCAGGCTATCCTACTGTTGTCTACTCAGTACTAGCATGCAATACTCATAAAGCTGTAACACATAAGCAGGCACATAAGGCATCCTCCTAGATCCTTAGTCCTATACTAGCATGTTGTTCTACTGAAACTGAAACTGAACAATTAACTTGTATGGGTAATTTGGGAGTACTTACTTGAGCTCGGCTGACCGCATGCACACACCTCTATCTTGTTAAAAACAATTCTTTCTTTCTAAGTGCTTTCAAAATTCTTTTTGGTAAAACATTTTTTTATTTTACTAAAATCTTTTATTTACCTTAGTTTGAGTTCAGACACACCCGGAAGTGTATCCGAATCCCTCAAACCAGGGCTCTGATACCAACTTGAAACGACCCAAAAATACGACCCAAAAAAATTTCGTTTTTCAATATAATCAAAACCATAATATGAGTATCATAACATAAAAAAAAAACATACGCGATGTATCCCAAATCATAATAAAATATTGTGCGGAAAACGGTATCATACTATATCAAATCCAAAACAACTAAAACCATCCCCAGGATAAAAGCTAAGCTGTGGTGTGTGCGATGCTATCACCCTGAGCTCTTCCCTTTGCTTGCGGAAGTACCTGAAACCAAAACTGAAACCGTAAGCACGAAGCTTAGTGAGCTCCCCCAAACTACCACATACCATACAATAACATATAAACACATATTGGGCCTCGCCCACTGCATCGGGCCGAAGCCCGGAAACTGCATCAGACCGAAGTCCGGAACTGACTGGGACCTTGTCCCCTGCATCGGACCGAAGTCCGGAACTAACTGCATCGGACCGAAGTCCGGAACTAACTGCATCGGACCAAAGTCCGGAACTAACTGCATCGGACCGAAGTCCGGAATCGACTGGGACCTTGTCCCCTGCATCGGACCGAAGTCCGGGACCGACTGGCTGAACATGGCATAACATAACACATCAACTAACATGAACACATATACGGCATACTACATCGGGCCGTAGCCCGGAACACATAACACTTAACGCATAAAACATAGCACACAAATCCTGTTCGAGCCACGAAGGCATCAAACATACTAGCTACTGCATCGGACCTAAATCCGGAAACTACTGCTAACTGAACGGGCCGGCATTGTGGCCTTAGACCCGTTCCTACTGGAAGGAAACTCACCTCGTAAGCTGGCTGCTGAGTGTGTGGCTCGGGAAGCTAACGGTTGCTGCTCCTGAATCTCCTCGGCTACAAGTCCATAAACACACTCAATCAAATACTAAACACTGCGCTTGGGGTAAAATGACTCTTTTACCCTTGGTCAAAGTCAACTCTCTTTTGGGCTGACTCGCCGAGTTGGGCCGCCCAACTCGCCGAGTCCTACTCTCACTTCTCAGTTCTACACGCTGCTACTCGTCGAGTGTGGCATCGACTCGACGAGTACCCACTTGATCCAAGAACTCAGACAATCTTCATCCGACTCGCTGAGCCGTATGAACAAACTCGACGAGTTGTTCTTGATCTTAAGAAGATTGCCTTGGACTCGCCGAGTTGTATGAACAACTCGCCGAGTCCCTCCATCACTGAGTCTACCCTCAACTCGCTGAGTCCACTCTCTAACTCACTGGATCCACTCGACACTGGTAAAAATGAAGGAATCGGGAACTCGCGACCCAACTCGCCGAGTTGTTCTTCCCGACTCGCCGAGTTGCCGCCATGCAACTGATTTTTACTTGATTTTGTTTGAATCCAACACATACAATTGATAGATCTGAGTCCAATAAGCTGATTTACCACGTAAAGTTTCCAACTTTACGTGTACAACCTCATGAATAAGGGAAATAAGGCTAAAATATGCACAAAATGGGTAGATCTATGGTTAATATGCAAAGTAACTCCAAAAAGGCAGTAGATCTAGGCTCTACAACACCCAATCATTCAGATCTAAAGATATCTCGACTTATTAAGGCATTCATGCAAACATAAGGCTTGGAACAAGCATCAACTATATCTTAGAAGAGCTCTAATGGAGGTTTAAAGCATATAACAAGAGGGGAAATCCGAAAATACCTCAAATAACTCAGATTTGCCCTTGGATCTTTGCACTACAACTCTTCTCCTTGCTCCTTTCTTCTTCTCCTTCTTCACACCTTCACAAAATGGCACAAAAACACTTATAAGCTCTCAAGGTGGATTAGGGTTCTTTCTCACAGTGTTCTCAGGGTGAGGGAGGCGAGAATGGGGCTATAAGGTGACTTAAATAGTGGGCAACCCGGGGATTTAGGGTTTCACCCAGACGGATGGACTCGCCGAGTCAGGGATATGGACTCGCCGAGTCCCCGGCTCACGCGTGCTCGAACTCGCGACCCTACTCGGCGAGTCAGGCTATGAACTCGCCGAGTCCCTCTTGCAAAACTTACAACAATTACCAATGAATTAACATACCGGGAACGGGTCGTTACAGAGAACACTTAATAAAATTCTAACATACCTCCAACTAAAACTACAAACTCAACTCTTTAGGTTTAATGCCTCAACTAAAGTTAGTAGCGTACATAAGTCATACTATAAATAAACCTGGAACGTACGCCTATTTATTTATGATTGGGGCGGTGCACAACTGACCTTGATCAAGGAGTTTGATAGACTATAATGGTTGAAAGTTTTAGAGATTGAAGGGGGAAATTCAAGCATCGCAAAGCCAGGCCAGAACCTGTGGTTGTGTAAGTCGCGATCACATACACTCCCACCCCATCAAATCCCTACTCTGGAACTTTACCCCATTGTACCAAGTATAATTTCCACAATGTCAGAAATTACATGGTCTGCAACATATATAACTTAAGAGGTCACACTTCTAAGTACTGCAAAAAGGCCCCAAATAATACAACCTCAACCACTGTTGCAAGAGGAAGCTATAACTGCTTCAAATGCAATCAACCAGGGCATTTTAAGAAGAAATGACCGAAACTGAAGAATTACGGTGGCCAAGGAAGAGAATTTATAATAGGTGCTGAAGATGCTCGACAGGAACCAACTGTGGTTGGTACATTTCCTATCAACACATTTATGCTTCCGTATTATTTGATATTGTTGCTAATAGAAGCTTTATTTCCCATAAGTTTAAAAGCATGATTAACCATAAATCATGCAAACTTAACGAAACTCACATAGTAGAAGTAGAAAACAACCAGTTAGAAAGCATCATAGAAATACTCACTTATTGCCTTCTCACCCTGAATAACCATATCTTTCACGTCAACCTAATACCTATGACCATTGGAAATTTTGATGTGATCATCGTAATGGATTGGTTATTACTTCATCGACAAGAGATTTTCTGTTACAAAAAAGTCATCTGACTACCTGTATGTAATAATGAATCTCTGATGATTTATAGAGAAAAATGAGGAAAGAATCTAAGAGTCATGTCTTGCATGAAAGAAAAAAATATGATTGTAGAACAGATGCTTCACTTTCTTGGCCTACTTGGTGGATATGAAAGGCAAGGGTAAGGAGATCAAAGAAAAACGAATCTCTGATTATTTAGACTTATGTCTCTTAGAGTCAAACTCCAAAACAGAGTATACCTTCCTTCATGTTCTAATGTGATACAATCACATTTCAATATGTAGCATTTCTAGCTACCAACTTCTTTAACAATCATCGCGATACTTCTACTAATCGCCCTGGGTTAGCTTTCATTTCAATCTTTTGGTTTAAGTTAGATGCTACATCGAACTTGGTTCTCTGAACCACGTAACATACCCATCGTATTCGGACTTAATTTGATATGACCATTAGGGTTAGAATAACAACAATCTTCTTAGTCATTACCAAAACGATGGTAACGACATGCTTGAATAAAATAGACTCAATTATTGGCTTCTTGGTAACCTTGTGACTTTCCCTGATCCAAGCGTGAGTCATGCGCTTACGGTAGTATATGCATCTACTACCTTTCACACCTACTCATACTCGTCCCAAGTATTGTCTCGCAGTTTTCCAAGTCACCATACAGGAAAAATCACATAATAGTTTAACACATCAGATAACAAAATGAGGGCTTTATTATTTCTCGAAACTATTACATAGGTGTTCATGTTCACCCTAGACTATGCCTCTAATAGGCTACATCATACGATAGTATGGCTACTTGATCTTCAGATATGAAGTCCTCATCCTTGATTCCTCGCATGGTTTTCTGCTTCGTCGAGGATCATGTGAAATGTCCTTGGCCTTGGTGGCGTTTCTGGTCTTGCCGCTTTATTTTTCCTCAGGCAGTCCCTAGAAATATGCCTTCTTTGTTACATCTATAACACACTTTCTTGTTGGACGCACACTTCTGGCGTAATGCCCCGTCTTTCCACATTTGTAGCAAGTCACATCCTCGCCACATTTCCCGAAGTGATTCTTTTTACACTTTTCGCACCACTTGGTTTCACATCCTCCTCCTTCTTCAGTCTTTGAGAATTTCCCTTCATTGTTGGATTTTGAAGATCCTTCATGCTTCCTTTTCTCGCCAACTTCAGCTCTCTCCAGACCTTTTTCGATAATCTGGGTCTCAACATTCCTGGCTACCCAGATGGCAGCTTTCAAAGTGGTTGTTTGCTTAACCATTGGACCAAAGTCTGCTGGTAATCCATGGGCAAACTTGTTAACCTTGGAGAGTTCAGTTGGGACTAGGTAAGGAACAAGCTTCATTTTCTCCGTAAAACTTGTAGCATACTCGATGACACTCATCCTTCCCTTCTTTAGATTCTGGAACCCATTGTTGATCTCCCGAAGATCCTGCTCAGAGCAGTACTGCATTTTTAACTGCACCAGAAAATCTTCCCATGACATCTTGCTCTCTTCTCCTTTGGGCATCGAATCATCTAGTAGCTTCCACCAGCTTAGTACTCCAGATTTCAACAGAGAAACCGCGAGAGCGGTATTTTGCCTGTTGCTACACTCGCAACTCTCAAACATCGTCTCCATCTCGGAGACCCAGTTCATGACTTCCACCGGCGTCGGGCTTCCAGATAGACTCGGTGGTTTGGACGCCATGAAATCCTTGTATTTTCATCCACGTCCGTCATTTCCTCCATCCTGGTGGTTTTGCCTAACTATCGTTGGCTTGGCTTGACCAACGGTCCCACTGTAGTTTCCCTCCTCAGTCTTCCCTTCGTTCAACTCGGGCTGTTCGATCTATATGGTCACTTCCTCTCGATTTTGCTAGAGCAAACATCTGGTTTCCTCCATTTGACGATCCAACATCACGTGGATCATCGCTTGCACTCCGGCCATCGTTATTGGCTTAGTTGTGGCTACCACAACCGGTATTTGCTCAATCACTAGGGGTTGGTTTCGGTTCCCATTTGTATTCACGTTTCCACTACGGGTCATTGCCATCTTGATCTATACACCGAATAAGGTGAATCTAGATCTTTATTTAGGATTAACATTTAAATCATCTTTATCACTCCGAAACGTTTATATGCTAGTTGTAAAATCATCTTCATCTTTATTTAGGATTAACATTTAAATCATCTTCTCACATCGTCCACCTCTCACCCTCACCTCGTGGTCTATAACACCTCTCAACTCATCATTCAACTCATATTCCATCTATTATATCTACCCATGTTTACCCCAACATTATCGTAGATATAAAATACATATACAGTTTAAATCATTTAAAACATGTATAAAATCGTTCATTTAGCATAGAAAACAAGTACTCAGATAATATGCACACATAGCACGTAATTTATATAAAATACTTCATATCTATGTGTAAGATGAAAGTAACTCTGCACTCACTTGAAAAGGTGGTGATTCCGAACTCAGACAACTTCACTTCTTGAAAAAAAATAATTTCCTTCGACGAAACCTAGTATTATTACCACTAGAGTTTAGTCTATTATTCACCGAGACTAATTAATAGTCTAGCTATTATTACTATTATATAACCGTTAAATAATATTTATATAACCCATAATAATAGCTCAATTACTTATTATATGTTCTTAATAACGTTAATATAATTAAATAAAAGCTATATTAAAAATAGCGTAGGCATAGCTCACTTACAACGAGTTTTATAGAAAACTAGGCTTTTCTTGGAGCAGCATTCCCGTGCGGAAAAACTCTTCTTCTCAGAGCCGTCGAGCACTCAGGGGCTTCCGCCTCGTGCTAGGAAGGTTCCCTAGGCTTTTCGGGGGGTTTTGGGGCTAGAGAGAGGTTCTAGAGAGAGAGTAAAGAGAAGAAAGAATGAGAAAGGTGTGAAGAAAATGAGGGTGCGAGAGGTTCTATTTATAGGGTGAAAATGGTTGAACTTGGTGTCACATGTCACCATCTAGTGGCAAGACTTAGGGAGAAAGCAATGACCAAGATTGTGCCACATCACCCATTTTCGCACAGCACACTTCGGACTTCTAAGATCTGTAACTTTCACATACGACCTCCGTTTTTGACGTTCTTTATATCCATGCGTACGTAAAAATAATATCTACAACTTTCATTTTGACTCTGTCGGCTAATTCTCGATCAATCTTAAATTTAACAGTACGAGGCGTTTAGACTGTTAAATGACCGCGAAGAATTCGTAACTCCTTCATACGGACTCTGTTTTCGTCTGTCTTTTTGCTGTTAAGTTCCCATTAATGAGATCTTCAACTCTCATTTAAGTCACGTAAGCCAAAAACCGCTCGAACTAAAATTCGAGTTTCGGGTCGTGCACTGCTAAGCCGAATCTTAGAAAAATCATAACTTCTTCATACGAAGTCAGATTTGGGCGTTCTTTTTATGGATTTTCTCAGTTTAACATATTCTACGACTTTCATTTAGATCACTAAGCCTAAAAAGTCCTCCATCGTAAAATCACTATTTACGCTTCCCGGTGTCGTGCCGGTTCCGTCGCGAAACTTCGACGGGTCATAACTTCTTCGTTATAACTCGGATTTCGACGCTCTTTATATGTACGAAAACCTTGTGAAATATTCTAAAACTTGGTTAAGATTATTTATTCTAAATAATCTTTTGTCGAAAAGTAATTTTCAACACCTATTACCTCTAAATTGACTAGCCCGGATCTACGGGCGTTACAATAACTGTCGCCAACCTTGTGTCGACCCTCAAACATACGTGTATTCTCAGGAAATCACTAAACAGACATTCAAGATAGAATGACTTATAGGCAACCTAGTTTACTAGTTGTTGTGTTATCTTTCTATATGTTAAGGCACTTCATGTATTATTAATATATGTAAGAACCTTGTATTCAAACATCAAGATGGAATACGAATGCTATTTTTTATTATTGTACTTGTGCTATATATTTAGTTTACCTGTGATCCATGAGCATAGTCGCAAAACCCGATGTGTTCCGCGCCTCGGTCGTAGGTGTGACAGTACGCGATCTTATATCTCATGGAATCATTTTTGTTGATTGGGTTCGATCTTAACAAAATTTAGTTGATCAACTGACAAAAGGATTATGTAAAGACTTGGTAGGAAAGTTTGTGATAGTTTAAGGCTGACTTAATATCTTTGTGGGTGAGATATGTAACGACCCAATTTTCAACGAAAAAATTTCATTTTTTACAATTCAAATTACAATTCCATAAACCACAAAATCCAGTTACGATTGTATTAGAAACTCATATCAATTACAACATTATTTTAAAACATCAGAGTGTCCCATAAAATATCTGAGAGAGTGCACGCCGCGCCATCAAGCCTTACCCTTGCCCTTGGGCTCGGAAGTACCTAAAACAAATCAACAAACGGTAACTAAGCTAATGCTTAGTGATTTCCCCAGAGCATACAACACACACAATCCACATAAGCACACATCATATCAGCCATAAAGCTATATATATATATATATATATATATATATATATATATATATATATATATATCACATAAGCCATGCATACAATTAGATAAGGATGGCGTGGGCTCCTCCTAAGGTCTTACTCTAGGATGTCATGGGGTCCCCCTCATGGTCTTACACCTAAGTGCCATGGACTCCTCCTATGGTCTTCAATTGGGAAGCCATGGGGTCCCCCACATGGTCTTACATCCAGTGTCATGGGCTCCCCCATGGTCTTTACTTGAGAAGTCATGGGCTCCTCCACATGGTTTTACATCCAGGTGTCATGGGCTCCCCCCATGGTCTTTCCTGCAACTAAAACATATAGATAGCACAACACTAACATAATTAACTATCGCACCACGTATCTCTACAATCATCAAGTATACCACATATCACAACATGGGCCGGCCTTGGTGCCTTCGACCCATTGGTATGGTGAGGAGACTCACCTCTCACAAATGTTGAACTCGCAAGATAGAATCAAATATATCCCTCATGCTACTCCAACTCAACTGCCTAAAAGCATCATAAGATAGACTTGTCATAATCCCATATTTACCCTCAAAGTCAACCCTGGTCAACCTTGGTCAAAGTCAAGGTCGATAATCAAATTCAACAGTCTCAACCTGTCGAGTGCATCTAGTGACTCGTCAAGTTCCTACCGAGTTCAAAAGACCTAATCAAATCCTAGGTAACTCGCCGATTTATTTCATCAGCTCGCCGAGTTCACTTGTTATCCAGAAAGTGGGGAAACCCAACCTGAATCATCGAGTTGCTAGGGGAACTCGTCGAGTCCCCCTTCCTGTTAGCTTGTTGTGATGATACGCCAAATGCAGGGACTCCAGGGCTTAGATTTGAAGCCCTAAGGTGTCTAGAAGGATAAAGTTTCCAAATTTACCTTCTAGGACCATTCAAAATGCTCTAAGACCCTTATCAAAGGTTCGAAAGCTCCAAAGCTTTGCCATATGGTCCAAAACTCTAGGGGATTTGAAATCCCTCCTTTCAAGAAGAGTTTCTAGTCCTCAAAACTTTCCAATGACAGAGGATTTATGGACATGCATGTCAAATGCATGTCCCTAGGTCAAAATAGCCAAAAAGAGGGAAGTATGCCCTAAAAACCCTTGCATGGTGTCCTTGCTTGACCAAAGGCCAGATCTAGCCCACCTTGGGATCATTTTACCATGGAGATTCATAAAGTTGCAAACTTTATGAACCCCATGCATGAAATCAACAAGAAGGAAAGGAAATGAAGAGTAAACTCAAGATCTAGCCATATTCTATGATAAAAATCGTGTCTTGAAGACTTACAGCAGCCCACTTAAACTAGGCTTCATCCTCAAAGTCTATTTATCCAAACAAATTCGGGTAGTTCTCTCGCATCTCGTCCTCCGGCTCCCAGGTCCACTCAGAGTTCCTGCGGTGCTGTCATTGCACCTTCACTAACTTCACTTCCTTGTTCCAAAGAACCTTAGTGACACACTTACGAAGCTATGACACATGGAAAGTGTTGTGAATCTGGCTATGCTCATCCGGCAGATCCAAGTGATATGCCACCTTGCCCACCCAGGCTACAATCCTGAATGGGCCTATGTATCGAGATCCTAGCTTGCCCGTCTTCCAAAATCTGATAACCCCCTTTCAAGGAGACACTTTCAGTAACACAAAGTCTCCCACTTAGAACTCAATGTCCGATCGCTGCCGGTCAGCATAACTTTTCTGACGGCTCTACGCGACCCGTAGACGGTCGCACACCTGTTGAATCAGTCTGGTAGTCTTGAGCACTACCTTAGTGCCCCCCATGACCTGGTGTACAACCTCATCCCAACGGACCGAAGTCCTGCACCTCAGACCATATAACATCTCGAATGCAGCTCGGTCGATGCTGGCGTGATAACTGTTATTGTACGAAAACTCTGTCAATGGGAGGTATGTGTCCCAACTCCCTCCAAAATCCAAAACGCATGCTTGCAGTATGTCCTCCAGTGTCTAGATCGTCCTCTCGATCTGGCCATTAGTCTGGGGATGGTACGTCATGCTAAAATGTAGCTGAGTGCCTAGTTCCTCGTGGAACTTCTTCAAAAACCTAGATGTAAACCGAACATCCCTGTCATAAACTACCGACACTGGCACTTCGTGTCTAGCCACCACCTCTCGCACATAAATGTCAGCAACTTCTAAGCAGATATACTCTCTGAGATCGTAAAAAAGTGCACACTCTTCGTCAGTCAGTCTACTAACACCCATATGGCGTCCCCACCCCTCGCCATCCTCGATAACTTCGTAATGAAGTCCATAGTAATCTCTTCCCATTTCCACATGGGAATGGGTAGCGGCTGAACCTTACCATGAGGCCGCTGATGCTAGACCTTGACCTTCTTGTAGGTCAAGCACCGCTCTACAAACCAGGCAATCTCCCGCTTCATGCAGGGCCTCCATTAACTCGGCCTCAGATTGTGGCAACCCGAAATTTCTTTTCGTGTAAACCGTTCAAAATCAATCAAGTCAAATTTGTTTCTGCAATCGTTTAGAATTGTTTGGGGTCTATTTGGGTATTCTAAGCTAAGTACAATCAAGGTTTAGGTTCAGGGATGAGTTATTATAAGTCGTAGCATAACATTCGGACCAAACACTCCTTCAAGAGGAGTGTACGACCGCAAACATGAGTTTACGGCCGTACACCCCCACCCACCCTCATGGCCGAAAACTCCCCCTATATATGGAGTACCTAGCCTTCATTCATCAATTTACACACTTCAAGTCTAGAGTTCTCTATCTCTCTCTTTCTCTACCTCCATCGAGTTTTCTTCAAGATCCTCAAAGATGTAAGTGTTTCCCACCTTGATTTGTTGCTACATTCCTTATTCTAGTAGTGAATCCATGTTTTAAATTTCATCATTTGCTAGATTTTCATCTTTCACTAAGAACACCAAGAACACACACTAGTTCTTGGTGGCTAAAAACCCTCTTCAAGCTTCCAAATCGTGAGTAATTGCTTCATATTCTTATTATCTACTAGAAATGCTTGATTTTCACCTTGAAGCATGGACACGAAGGGTTTACGGCTGTAAACCCATGTGTACGGTTGTACACACCTCAGGGGCCATAAAGCTTAGTTGTTGGTCAAGATTGGCCTTAAACATTTCTTTAAGCTATGCATGGGACCTAGAACACTTCCGGGAGGCTAGAAAGGACCTTAAAACACCTCAAATTCTACCCTTCTTCAAGAGTGTACAGCCGTAAACTCTTTGGCCGTACACCCATGGGCCGTACACTCTTGGGCCTAAACCCCTTTGGGCCGCAAACCCATGGCCGTACACACCTTTGTGTAGCCGCAAACTTCCATATTTCAATCACATATGATTCTAACACTTAGTTTCAAGTGTTTCCTAGTATCTAAGGTGGTTTCCTTCCATAACTAGTGGTGTTATACCCTAATCTAATACATATGTGTGTGTCGTTATATATTAAATAGGATCCGTTTGTGTTCGCGACTTCACTTGACACTCAGCATCCCTATCGACCTTACATTCGAATCACACATCAAACAATGAGTTCATACCCCTACACTTTTATGATTTTTATACGTTTTCAGGGAGAATAATCCAAATACACATGATTTTGTGAACTAAAAATAGAAGGGATTTCAATTAGTTTAAAACTTATGCAATTGATACAAACCAACGATTTCCATAAAACACATAGTTATTTTATCCCTTTTGTATTATGCAGAGCATAAGGGACGTTTTCTAAACATAATTGCATAGTTTTTCAAAACAAATCATGAACATAACATTTCAGTCAAACTATAATAGGTATAGTTTGGGGAATTATCTGCTACTTTTACCAATACAAACTACTTACATGGTCAATCATATATACTATGACAGTTTTGTTTATGATATTCATTACTATGTTCAGATAGCAAGAGTATGACACTAAATAATTATTTTGCATATAATTATGTACACTCTACCAAGTATACAAATGATTTCAAACATGAGAAACGATACAAAACAACGCGTAAATAAGTTAATACAGGATTGTGAGACATCTCTTCATTGTACCCTTAGGGGTATTGGTTAAATCCTCTACACTTAATATAGTCACACTCTCCTGGAGGGAGAGCATGAGATTTGTAAATAGATCTATTCGGGACCGACAATCCCACACCTAAACTGCTAGTTACAGTTATGCAGGCATGCCTGGGGTGACAAATATCATACCATACGACGCCTGAAGAAACGTCGTGGAGGTCATCAGTCATACTAGCATGGTTATACGAACTCAAAATAGTATAAACTAAACTTTGTTTACGGGATTTTCATTCTTCAATAGTTTTATTTTAGTTAATAGAACTGCTACACAATATACAGGAGGGTATTCCAGGGATACAACATTTTGTTTTATTTTAAGTAATAAGACTACAATACATACTGGTGGTAGCCAGGGTTTTCAAACAGAACGTACACTACATACTAGTGGTAGCCAGGGTTTTCAAACATACTATTCAAACAGTAACAAACAAACATGTTAGAAAATATTTGATTTTCTTGGGAACCATGCATGTCACACCCCAAAACCAGGTCCGGCGGAAACGTTCTGGGGCGGAGGACGTCAGGTATAATATCAACAACAATGTAAAGTAGTAAACAAGCAACAACATCATCCATTGCATTAATAATATAATTATTATACAAATGTGTTCTATCAAATTTTGATAAACACCAAAGCGTAAATCAAAATGAAAGATAAGTCTTGAACAAGCTCCATCTTCCTTTCTCCTTGCATCGGTACCTGTCTATGATGACCTGAGGATACAAGTAATTTTGAAAGCGAGTATCAGCTTTGAAGCTGGTGAGATCATAAGTATTAATGTGTCTTAATTTGTAAAACCTATAATTTTTAAGACTTGACATTGTTTTGAAAGAAAGCTCGTATAAGTATGAAAATGTTTGTAGAACAACTGTAAATGTTTGAAAAACCCCTTGAAATCCCTATGATTCCTATTAGTAACAAAAGGAGTCTTCTACCAAGACTTGACTGTTCTCAGTGAAATTTTCTATCAAGACCTAACTGTTCTGAATGTAGTCTTCTACCCAGACCTAACTGTTCTGATTGTAGTCTTCTACCAAGACCTAACTGTGTTACTATTATTATCATTATAAGAAATTGTATCCTTTGGTACTAGGATACTTAAATATAATTCACCTCATTGGTTATGTGAATGAGTCACAAAATAAAGGCAATAATACAACTAACCTGAAAATTACCCTTTGGTACTAGGGTAACTAACATTGTTAACTTTAAGACATCCGTAGACGTACTTTTACCTCTGTTGCTAACAGCTGGGTATAGGAATAGTTAGTCCCTAAAAGTATACCTGTAATGGTACCAACCGTTGACATCCGTGGATGTGCTTTTACCTCTGTAGCTAACAGAGGTTCTAGGAATGGTCAATCTCGCAACGTATCCTTTGGTACTAGGATATTAAATCCAATCTATCTCGTCGATTATGTGATTGAATCACAAAGTAAAGATAAGAATGACGATTTTGATAACAGAGTCGATACATATAAAATGTAATAGGACTCCTCTTGATATATATATGTAACAGTGCTCCTATAGGTATGATCATGTAAAAGTAATCATGTATATTTACTTATGTAAATGTGCTCATGTAAGTGTAATCATGTAAAAGTAATCATGTATATGTACTTATGTAAATGTACTCATGTAAGTGTAATCATGTAAAATAAATCATGTATATGTACTTATGTAAATGTACTCATGTAAGTGTAATCATGTAAAAGAAATCATGTATATGTACTTATGTAAAAGTGCTAGCTGTAATGTGTGTTCTCTCTATCTAGCAAGTATAGCAATGCACTGTAATGTTCTAGAAGGTATTGACTCATGAATCAACTGACTCATTTGTATGACATCGCGTTCTAGTATCTTCCTAAACTACTCATATGGTAGTTTACTAGAAATCTATCTGGTAAGTATGGACATGGATGTATACCCTTGCTACCCAAGGGCATATGTTGAACTGGAAGGACCTTTTATGACTATATATGTACACATGATATATAACTAATATTTAAACAACTTTCAGACGAATACCCGATATCCCACCAGACCACACCTCAAGGCGCGAAAAGGAAATAGGGTGGATAGCCTTCCTAAGTCTTTTAAACATTTCTTATATAACTATACATATAGAGGCATGCAATTTATAATATAAAATCATAAATAATTTTTGTAAGACATTTGAAACATAAATATTATTTTAAGAAAAGATCGACTTGGTGTCAATCTATAAAACAATTTGAAGGCATAAGTTGAATAAAACAATTTAAGTATAAGGAAACATTTGTTTGAAACACAGTTGTAAATAAGTTTGAAAGGAAATGTACGGAGTAAGCTGTACAGTGTAAAAAGGAGTTTAAAACATATAAGATGTTTATAAAAGTCATTTTTAGGAAACTGTTTGGTAAAACGGCTAATGAGTAGCCAAATCATTTGAATGTTGTATATTAATCACATGTGATTGATGTAATAAGTAATATAGTCCTACTTACTAATCACACGTGATTGACATAATAAGTAGCATGATTCTACTTGTATCCCCCCCCCCCCCAATAAAACATTTAAAACAGTTTAAAACATTAGTTAAGGGGTATGAACTCACCTGCAGTAAGTGAATGGAATTGAATGGACTGTTATCGTACGGAAGGATCAGACAAGTGCTTGGTGTCAAGTGGAGACTTAGACACACACAATGATCCTAATTACATATGAAAACATATGTATATAAATAATTAGTGATTATAACACTAATTATACAAGTAATAACATTTAAGCGCGAGGAAAACACTTTTGGTCAAGTGCTAGGAGGCTAAAGGGTTGCAACAAAGGAGTGCAATGCCCCTAATATGAGTTTAAGGTCAAAAGACCATATTCATTGGAGTTTACGGCCCAGGGGAGTAAGCTCCTGGCCGTAAACTCTCAACCAAGGCTTAAATGGAGCTTAGAATTATCACAACTCTAGTGGGGAATTGTTTCTAGGCGTAAACAAGTTTTTGGGCACCATATTGACTCCTTTGGGGAGTTTACGGACCAAAGACCCTATTCCCTTGGAATTTACGGCCGTAAACTCCCTTGGTAGGGGTTTTATGGTGCTTTCAAGTCTCAAACATTTCTAGGAACAAGTCTAGGCTTTAGTACTTGGCTTTAGGAGGGTTTATGGCACTAAATGGTACCATTTTATGGAGTTTACGGCCTTGGAACCCTTTGGCCATAAACTCCCTCTCACATGGGGTTCTAAATGTTTTAGCTAGTCCATAACTCATCTAGGTACATGCCCAAATTGTCTCATGGCCTAAGGAAGTGTTTAGGGTGTCCTTTGACCCCTTTATGGGAGTTTACGGCCCAAGAACCACTCTTGGCCGTAAACTCTTCAATACTTGTGCTTTTCTTATGTTTCCTAGGTCCTAAACACATTAGGGTATTTGCCTAAAATAGAGTCCAAGCCTTAGGGAAAGTTTTAAGGTATTTTGGCACCTAAAACATGGAGTTTACGGCCTAGGGAGCTTCTTGTCCGTAAACTCCCTTCTAGCCATGATTTCTAATGGTTTTGTTGGCATAAATCATGAGTTTAAGGCTTCTAGGTTTTTGTTTTAAGGCTATGGGGACATTAGGCACTCATTTGTGCCTTTACTTGGAATTTACGGCCCAAGAGATGTTCCTTGGCCGTAAACTCCTAAAACTAAATGGTTTTGATTGATTTCTTGTCTCATATGTTCATACATATCATCCTAAGCTAGATACCTAACAAGGAATTGGGACTAGATGGCCTTTAGGCCTTGTTTTGGAGTTTACACCCCAAGAATGTTCTTGGGCCGTAAGCTCCCGGATCTCGTGTTTTGGACATGTAAATAATGTTATTAAGCATATAACAAGTATTAAAACACATCTAGGGAAGTAGACTCAGAATCTGGGATGAAAACCCGAAGATCCGTGAGAGAGAAATTGGATTTTCTCTAAATGGAATTCAACTAATGAACCAATTTGGTTTAGAATTCTATTTATAGTCCTGAGATTTTTGGCAGAAAATATTTCTATTCTCCGAATGGATTCTAATGATCTAGGGTAATGGAATTACAGTGTTGCACAAAATCCTAGTAAAACCACTCTCCTAATATCTCTTTAGGTGTAAAACCCTGAAACTGCCAAACTTATATTCTAAGTCTGAATTTTCACTGTAACTGCTCTACTTCTATTGGATTGAAATGGATTGATTAGAATGGAAATTTCAGGTTGTCACAATGCATACATTTTAAGAACTCGATAACATTGGTTTTTACTACGAAACATTCTTATGAACTCACCAGCTTTATGCTGATACGTTTTTAAAATCGCTTGTATTCTCAGGACAACAGTAGACAGGTACTCATGTAGCATTTTGAGAGGACGGAGCATATAGAGGCACGTCTTTTATTTATTATACTTTTGATGTATACAAACCTTGTATCAAAAAGATGTAAATATTCATATCTTAATGTAGTGGTTGTTTTTACTTTGATTACTATGATGCAATTATTGTGATACTATACATGACGTCCTCCACCCCCAAAAGTTTCTGCCGTTCCGGTTTGGGGGTGTGACACAAATCTCTATACATCTTTGTAGCCCCTGGATGTATGGAGAACTTGGACTTATGTGCTTCCTCTAATAGTTTCTGCCTCACTCCTCTAGTCACCGATACCCATACCCGACCACATTATGTTAGAAGGCCACGACTCTCCCTAACAAACAAAGGAGGATACTGCCCCCGAATCCGCTCTACGTTCCAATTTTCCTTCTCCACCCCCTCGATTTGAGCTTCCTTGATCATATCCAAAGATGAAGAGATCACGGTCATCCTCAAACAAACTGTCTGAATCGGGAACTTTCTGCCTTGCGGCTCAAAGCATCAGCCACCACGTTGGCCTTCCTAGGATGGTACAAAATCTCACAATCATAGTCCTTCAGTACATCCAACCACCTCCTCTATCACATGTTGAGGTTCTGTTGATCCATCAAATAGTTCAAACTTTTGTGATCAATATCGATGGTACACCGCACTCCATACAAATAGTGCCTCCAAATCTTGAGGGCAAACACAACTACCCCCAATTCCAGGTCGTAGTGTTTATCCAATGAGACCCTTATGATCCCTCTCGATGATATTGAAATCAATGAGAACCTCAACTTCATGGAAGAACCAATCAAAATCATTGATCATGAGGTCAAGCAAACAAAACAAAGTCGCATCCCGATAGTGAAGGTTCGCTGGAATACCAAGCGGGGACCTGAATTCACTTGGGAGCGTGAGGATTCAGTGAAACGGAAGTACCACCATCTTTTTCCAAATCCATGATTTGTATCTCTATTCTCGAATTTTGGGACGAAATTTCCTCTAACGGGGGGATGATGTTACAACCCGAAACTTCTATCTTGTACAACTGGTCATTTCTATCAATGTTACACTCGATTATGTCACCTTCTAAAACCGTTTAAGGGTTTTTTAAAGTATTCTAAGCCTAGTACACTCAAAGTTTGGGTTCTAGGTTGAGTAATTCCAAGTCTTAGCACAACATTCGGGCCATACACCCTCATGGGAGGATGTACGGCCATACACATGGGTGTGCGGCCGCACACCCACCCCATAACCGCACACTCGGGGTGGTGGGTCACCCACCCCTATAAATATGAGGATACCCCCTCTCTTTCACCCTTTTCTTCTTTTGGCTGCACTCTACCAATTTCTTTCTCTAGAACCTTCGTCAAAGAACCCTCCAAAGGCTTCAAAAACGTAAGTGATTCATCCCCTAACTAGTTAGATCTCTTTATTCTTCATATTTCAGCCTTGTTCTTCATCCTTTGAAGGTGTACGACCGCACACCTTCATAAGGTCGGCCATACACACCTTAAAGGATCTCCAAAGTGAGACTTTGGCCCCTATCTTCTAGTTGGACTTAGTATTAGCCTTAATGAACCTCAAAATAGACATCTTGGGCATGAACATGGAGAGTGTACGGCCGCACACCCCTTTGTACGGTCGCAAACCCCTTTGTACGGCCGCATACACACCCTTAGGGTTGTACACCCACTTTGATGTTCATATTTGGCTTTAAAACTTGCAAAAGCACTAAGTATGGGACCTAGAACACTCCTTGGATGATTGTATGTAACATCCGCAGATCCGGGCTAGTCAATTTAGAGGCAATAGGGGTCGAAAATGACTTTTCGACAAAAGATTATTTAGAATAAATAATCTTAACCAAGTTGTATAATATGTCACAAGGTTTCCGTACATATAAAGAACACCGAAATCCGAGTTATAACGAAGAAGTTATGGCCCGTTGAAGTTTTACGGCAAAACCGGCACGACACCGGGAAGCGTAAATAGTGAATTTACGATAGAGCGAGATTTATCCTTATCAATCTAAACGAAAGTCGTATAATATGTTAAACTAAGAGCATCGATAAAAAGAACGCCCAAATCTGACTTCGTATGAGGAAGTTATGATTTTTCTAAGATTCGACTTAGCAATGTACAGCCCGAAACTCGAATTTTAGTTCGAGCGGTTTTTGGCTTACGTGACCTAAATTAGAGTTGAAGATCTCATTAATAGGAACTCAACGGTAAAAAGACAGACGAAAAAGGAGTCCGTATGAAGGAGTTATGAATTCTTTGCGGTCATTTAACAGTCTAAACGCCTCCTACTGTTAAATTTGAGATCGGTCGAGAATTAGCCAATGGAGTCTAAACGAAAGTTGTAGATCTTGATTTTACCTACGCGTGGATATAAAGAACGTCGAAAACAGAGCTTGTATGCGAAAGCTATGATTTTTCTAAGTTTGAAGGCTGATACGCGATAGGGGTGACGTGGCACCACCAGAATTGGACACGTGGCACCACCAGAAGGCCACCACATGGACCAACTCGGTGAGTAGGTCCCCCTACTCGGCAAGTAGACCAGTCAGCACCCCTATAAATAGAGGTGCCGGGTTCCATTCATTCTCACACCTTCAAACCCTTCTTTCTCTCTCTAAACTCTCTCTCTAAGCCTCCCTAACCCCCTAAAGCCCAGGGTAACTCCCTAGCACGAGGCGGAAGCCCCGGAGCGCCCTACGGCTCTGAGAAAAGAGCCTTTCGGCTTGGGAAACGCTGCTCCAGCGAAGCCCGGTTTTGCGAAAAACCCGCTGTAAGTGAGCTACGCCTACGCTAGTTTTAATATAGCTTCTAATTAATTATAGTAACATTATTAGGACCTTAAAATAATTATTTGGGATATTATTATGAGTTATATTGAGTGTTATTTAACGCTTATATAATAATAATAATAGTCAGACTATTAATTCGTCGCGGATATCGGTAGACTAAACCCTAGTGGTGTTGATATTAGGTTTTATCGAAGGAAAGTTGTTTTGAGAGTATCGAAGCGTTGTCCGAGTGTTGAGTCACCACCTATCAGGTGAGTGCATAGTCCCTTTCATCTTACACATAGATATGAAGTATTTTATATAAACTACATGCTATGTGTGCATATTATCCGAATACTTGTTGTCTATGCTGGATGAACGTTTTATACATGTTTTAAAGGATTTAAACTGTATACGTATTTTATATATACGAATATGTTGGGTATGATGATGGGTAGATGAATGATGAGAGATAGAAGATGACATGAGTATACATTGGCAGCTATAGACTTAGTGCCTATGGGACAAACACCGGTAGCTATGGACTTAGTACCTGTTAAACGTTGGTAGCTATGGATTTAGTACCTGTTGGGAATTGGTAGCTATGGACTTAGTACCTATTAGATAGACGTTGGTAGCTAAGGATTTAGTACCTATAGGAATTGGTAGCTATGGACTTAGTACCTGTTGAACATTGGTAGCTATGGACTTAGTACCTATTAGATAAAGACTGGTAGCTATGGATTTAGTACCCGATGAATAGACTATAGCAGCTATGGAATTAGTGCTTTATGAACGAACATCGGCAGCTATGGATTTAGTGCCAGTCCTATAACCCTGGAAGTAAGGGACTTTGGAATAAACGAATGCAGGATAGATGACTCTTAGGAGTAAAGAAGATAACGGGGATGGGTAATTGGGTTAATTGTTTGATGATTGAACATAACAATTATATTATTGTGGAATGAAAACCCTATGTACTCACCAGGTTTCCCAACCTGACCCACTCAGTTTATTTACATCACAGTTGGCGATATGAAGTGACATTACACTGAGAGATTTAAAGAGATGTAGATCACTAGTGTAAATAATTGTAAGTTCTGTTTATGCTTATGTTTCTGTATTAACGATGACATCCCAAACGTTTTAAGATGAATAAAAATACGTTTCTTCGAAAATGTTTTAATAACGTATTTATCGTGTTTTTCTGGGAACAAATTCCGCAACCTTTTTATAAAATGAAGTACTCTGATTTTTATAAAGCATAAACAAAATCGGTCTTTTCTGGCCGTGATTTTGGGGATGTCACAGTTGGTATCAGAGCATTAGTTTAAGCGAACTAGGAATATGGATTTATTTCTAGACTTAAACTTAGAATGCTAAGCGATGATTGTGAGGTGTGAGCACTAGCTTAATTTAGGAATGATGCCTAAATTGCTTTTATGTGCTAAATGATTTGTTATGCTATAGTTTGATCGCATCTATGGTCTGTTGCCAACCAGATCTGGAAACCTTATGTGTTTAGGATTCTAAACGTACGAATACGATATTAGAACTAGCATATAAACGTTTTGGAGTGATAAGGATGATTTAAACGTCAATCCTAAGTAAAGATCTAGATTCACCATATTCGGTGTAGAGATCAAGATGGCAAGAACCCGTAGCGGAAACGTAAATGCGAATGGGAACCGAAACCAACCCCAAGTGGTTCAGCAAATACCTGTTGTTGAAGAAGTTGCGCCTGAGCCAGTCACCATGGCTGGAGTTCAAGCCATGATTCGGGCTATGTTAGCTGAACAAAGGGAAGAAATGAGACAGATGTTGAATAGGGACGAACCTACCGTACATGTTGAACCGACGGAGCTAGTTCCCGAGCAATCTGAGGAAGGGAACTATAGCCGCCAAGTGAGTCAAGTGGGGACTCAAGGTGAGCAAAGGGATGGCCCAGAAGGGAGAAACAACAAGGATGGGCGAATGTACAAGAATTTCTAGGGTGCGAAACCACCAAGCCTCTCAGGAAGCCCGAAGCCGGTTGAGATTATGGATTGGATCTCTGAGATGGAGATGGTGTTTGAGAGCTGCAGCTGTAACGAGAAACAGATGACTGTCTTCGCAGTAAGACAACTGAAAACTGGAGTCTTGAGCTGGTGGAAGCTATTGGCAGATACGATGCCACGAGGAGAAGCCTTAAGGATGTCGTGGGAAGAGTTTTTGGAACAGTTGAAAATGCAATACTGCTCGGAGATAGATCTGATAGACCTAAACAGGGAGTTTCAGAACCTGAAGAAAGGGAAGATGAGTGTTGATGAGTATGCCACCGCATTCACCGAAAGGATGAAGCTATTCCCCTACTTGGTGCCTACTGAACTCTCCAAGATTGATAGGTTTGCTAACGGACTGCCCACTGGCTTTGGCCCAATGGTCAAAATGGCAACTACTTTGAAAGCAGCTGTTAGGGCAGCTAAGAACGTAGAGGCCCAGATAAGAGAAAAGGGTCTAGAAAAAGATAAGGTAGGAGAGAAGCGGAAGTTTGAAGGATCTTCGAGGCCGAACAAGGAAAGAAAATTCTCAAAGCTTGGAGGAGCAAATGGAGGTGAAGCAAGATGGTGTGATAGATGCAAGAAGAAGCATGGTGGAAAGTGCAACGAAGAAGTGACTTGTTACAAGTGTGGGAGGACTGGTCACTATTCCAAAGACTGCACGCATAATGACAAAGTATGCTACGGATGTGGAGGCAAGGGGCACATGTCCAGATACTGCCCAAGGAAAAATAAAGCAGCAAGACCAGAAACACCACCAAGGCTGAGGGCATTTCACATGATCCTTGACGAGGCAGAGAACCATACAAGGAATCAAGAATTAGGACTTCTTACTCGAAGATCGGATTATGCAGTAGCCATAGTTTCGTATGATGTAGCCTAGTAGAGGCATAGTCTAGGGTGAACTTGAACACCTATGTAATAGTTTCGAGAAATAATAAAATCTTCGTTTTGTTATCTGGTGTGTGAAATTGTTGTGTGATTTGCTGCATGGTGAATTGGGAAACTGCGAGACGATACTTGGGACGAGTATGAGTAGGTGTGAATGGTAGTAGAGGCCTATACTACCGGAAGCACAGGATTCACACTTGGATCAGGGAAAGTCACAAGGTTACCAAGAAGCCAGTAATTGATTTCGTTTTATTCAAGTATGTCGTTACCATTGTTTCGGTAATGACTAAAAAGATTGTTGTTATCCCAACCCTAGTGGTCATATCACATTGAGTCCGACTACGATGAGTAGGTTACGTGGTTTAGAGAACCAAGTTTGATATAGCGTTCGACTTAAACCAAACGATTAAAATCAAAGCGATCAATAGGAGTATCGCGCTCGTTGGTAGCTAGAAATGCTACATGTTAAAGTATGATTATATCACATTAGAACATGAAGGAAGGCTTAGTTTGTTTTAGAATTTAAGAGACCTGAGTCTAAATGTGCATCACATGATGATAGGTCATAATTTGGAGTCTAATCTGAGGTAGAGAGTAGGTGCACGATCAAGTATTGCTTACAATCAATAAGTCTAAGAGATAGACTTGAAGGAATAAAGAAGTTATAATTATTAACTAGGATGAAGAGATGCCGTATGGAGTCATTATACGATCCTTGTTTCGTTGATGATTCCGGGACGTAATCATCCTAAGGGGGAGATAATTGTAACGCCCGCAGATCCGGGCTAGTCAATTTAGAGGCAATAAGGGTCGAAAATGACTTTTCGACAAAAGATTATTTAGAATAAATAATCTTAACCAAGTTGTAGAATATGTCACAAGGTTTCCGTACATATAAAGAACGCCGAAATCCGAGTTATAACGAAGAAGTTATGGCCCGTTGAAGTTTTACGGCAAAACCGGCACGACACCGGGAAGCGTAAATAGTGAATTTACGATAGAGTGAGATTTATCCTTATCAATCTAAATGAAAGTCATATAATATGTTAAACTAAGAGCATCGATAAAAAGAACGCCCAAATCTGACTTCATATGAGGAAGTTATGATTTTTCTAAGATTCAGCTTAGCAGTGTACAACCCGAAACTCGAATTTTAGTTCGAGTGGTTTTTTGCTTACGTGACCTAAATGAGAGTTGAAGATCTCATTAATAGGAACTCAACGGTAAAAAGACAGACGAAAAAGGAGTCCGTATGAAGGAGTTATGAATTCTTTGCGGTCATTTAACAGTCTAAACGCCTCCTACTGTTAAATTTGAGATCGATCGAGAGTTAGCCGACAGAGTCTAAATGAAAGTTGTAGATCTTGATTTTACCTACGTGTGGATATAAAGAACGTCGAAAACAGAGCTCGTATGCAAAAGTTATGATTTTTCTAAGTTTGAAGGCTGATACGCGATAGGGGTGATGTGGCACCACCAGAATTGGACACGTGGCACCACCAGAAGGCCACCACATGGACCAACTCGGTGAGTAGGTCCCCCTACTCAGCAAGTAGACCAGTCAGCACCCCTATAAATAGAGGTGCCGGGTTCCATTCATTCTCACACCTTCAAACCCTTCTTTCTCTCTCTAAACTCTCTCTCTAAGTCTCCCTAACCCCCTAAAGCCTAGGGTAACTCCCTAGCACGAGGCGGAAGCCCCGGAGCGCCCTACGGCTCCGAGAAAAGAGCCTTTTGGCTCAGGAAACGCTGCTCCAGCGAAGCCCGGTTTTGCGAAAAACCCACTGTAAGTGAGCTACGCCTACGCTAGTTTTAATATAGTTTCTAATTAATTATAGTAACATTATTAGGACCTTAAAATAATTATTTGAGCTATTATTATGAGTTATATTGAGTGTTATTTAATGCTTATATAATAATAATAATAGTCATACTATTAATTCGTCGCGGATATCGGTAGACTAAACCCTAGTGGTGTTGATATTAGGTTTTATCGAAGGAAAGTTGTTTTGAGAGTATCGAAGCGTTGTCCGAGTGTTGAGTCACCACCTATCAGGTGAGTGCATAGTCCCTTTCATCTTACACATAGATATGAAGTATTTTATATAAACTACATGCTATGTGTGCATATTATCCGAATACTTGTTGTCTATGCTGGATGAACGTTTTATACATGTTTTAAAGGATTTAAACTGTATACGTATTTTATATATACGAATATGTTGGGTATGATGAATGATGAGAGATAGAAGATGACGTGAGTATACATTGGCAGCTATAGACTTAGTGCCTATGGGACAAACACCGGTAGCTATGGATTTAGTACCTGTTAGACATTGGTAGCTATGGATTTAGTACCTGTTGGGAATTGGTAGCTATGGACTTAGTACCTATTAGTTAGACGTTGGTAGCTAAGGATTTAGTACCTATAGGAATTGGTAGCTATGGACTTAGTACCTGTTGAACATTGGTAGCTATGGACTTAGTACCTATTAGATAAAGACTGGTAGCTATGGATTTAGTACCCGATGAATAGACTATAGCAGCTATGGAATTAGTGCTTTATGAACGAACATCGGCAGCTATGGATTTAGTGCCAGTCCTATAACCCTGGAAGTAAGGGACTTTGGAATAAACGAATGCAGGATAGATGACTCTTAGGAGTAAAGAAGATAACGGGGATGGGTAATTGGGTTAATTGTTTGATGATTGAACATAACAATTATATTATTGTGGAATGAAAACCCTATGTACTCACCAGGTTTCCCAACCTGACCCACTCAGTTTATTTACATCACAGTTGGCGATATGAAGTGACATTACACTGAGAGATTTAAAGAGATGTAGATCACTAGTGTAAATAATTGTAAGTTCTGTTTATGCTTATGTTTCTGTATTAACGATGACATCCCAAACGTTTTAAGATGAATAAAAATACGTTTCTTCGAAAATGTTTTAATAACGTATTTATCGTGTTTTTCTGGGAACAAATTCCGCAACCTTTTTATAAAATGAAGTACTCTGATTTTTATAAAGCATAAACAAAATCGGTCTTTTCTGGCCGTGATTTTGGGGATGTCACATTGTAGGACCTTGGAAACACCTCAAAAACACTCCCCATCATGAGTGTACGGCTGTACACTCATTGGCCATACACCAATGGCCGTACACTCCTAAAGGGTGGCCGTACACCCCCTCATTCGATCGTATATGGTTCCGACACTTAGTTCAAGCATTTCCAGGTCCTTAGAGTGGTTTCCTATGGCATTTAGTCATGAAATACCCTAATATAATACATATATATGTGTTAATATATGTTAATAGGATCTAATTGCATTCGAACCTTCAGTTGACAATCAGCATCCATACCGATCTTACACTCGAATCCTACGTCAAACAATGAGTTCATACCCCTACACTTTTAATGTTTTTAAATGTTTACAGGGGGAATGCAAGCCAAACACAATGATTTTTTGTGAACTAAAACATAAATGTTTTCAAACAAGTAAAACTTATGCAATTGACACAGTTTAATGGATTTTCATAAAATCATTTAGATACTTTATCCCTCTTGTAACATGCGGGGCATGAGGGTCACTTTCTAATCAAAATTGCATAGTTTTCAGAACACACCACGAACATAACTCTTTAGTCAAACTATAATAGGTATAGTTTGGGAACTTCTTTACCTGTTTTTACAAATACGAACTGCTTACGTGGTTGAACAGATAAACTATGAACATTACAAGAGTACAACCGTTAATAATTAGTTAAGTATAATTATTTCTATTCTACAAAAACTTACCTCGAATTCAAATATTAAAGAACATTACATTTTTCATATTATTACTCGTAAAGTCGTTAACATGTATGGGATACATATCCTTGGGCGCTTACAATGTTAACTAAGTGGAGGACTACCCTTATTAACAAGAATTTCCTGGAAGGAAAGCATGGCTTTTGTGTATAGATCTATATGTGACTGACTACCCCGCACCTGGCTGCTAGCTACAATCGGACCGATAGGTCTACGGGTGACAAATGTCATAAAGGATATCGGCGTCAGTTTCACGTCGTATCAAGTTTAAGTATGGTCATAAAACTTGCCAACAATACGATATATTTAAATAATAATATACCTCTCATGAACAATTGCCTTAATATCATAAGTGTGAAACTTATGCCTTACAGTTTTAGAGCTATTAAAGGAACAAACGCATGCATACCAGGGAAAATAAGGGATTTTTCTAGACTAAACCTCATACTTTACATACTAGTGGTAGCCAGGGTTTTCAAACATACATTACATACTGGTGGTAGCCAAGGTTTTCAAATGGAACATACTTTACATACTAATGGTAGCCATGGTTTTCAAACGAAACATACTTTACCTACTGGTGGTAGCTAGGGTTTTCAAACGAAACATACATTACATATTGGTGATAGCCAGGGTTTTCAAATGGAACATACTTTACATTCTGGTGGTAGTTAGGGTTTTCAAACGAAAATTACTTTACATACTGGTGGTAGCCAGGGTTTTCAAACGAAACATACTTTACATACTGTTGGTAGCCAAGGTTTTCAAACGAAACATACTTTACATACTGGTGGTAGCTATGGTTTTCAAACGAAACATACTTTACATACGGGTGATAACTAGGGTTTTGACACGAATCACACTTTACATATAATGAAAATCAATCATTTATACAAATTCAGTGACTAGTTTTCATTACAAAAACATGCTTATGAACTCACCAGCTTTATGCTAATACGTTTTCAAAACCGCTTGTATTCTCAGGACAACAATAGACAGGTTGTTGGGTCAAAAATATGGTTTATACTTTACTTTTCTCGGAAAATGTATTTTGTGTCTTGGACCGTAAATAGCTTGGTGTTTACAGCCGTATATGTGTTTACGGTCGTAAACAGGTTTATGGTCGTGAACAGGTTTACGGCCGTAAACCCATTCACCGCCCATGTTCACCAAGCCCGTGTTCCCTATAAATATAGGTGTAAGGGGTGAGGAGTAGAGTGGTGAGTGAAAGATAGAGGAGCTTATGTGTGTGTATTCTAAGGTGTTCTAGAGAGAGAGAGAGAGAGAGAAAAGAGAGTGTGTGTTAGTGTGTGTGAATCTTGTATCCGGATCTTCATTCATATCAATACATACAATATTCATATTATTCTTCTTCTCCTTCTCTTCTATTTGATCTGACATCATCCATTTGATTGGGATTCCGCACCATCAAACGGATCTGATTCATACACAAGCAGATCAAGGACTTACAATTGGTATCAGAGCAAGGATTGTATCAGTCAATTTTGTCAGATCTGGAGCTTATTTGATCTTATTTTCGAAAGATTCTTGCGTTTTTCGATAGATCTCTAAAAATTAGGGGGGGTTTGTTCTTCGCGTTTTTGATAAAAATAAGTTTTTGATCGAGTTTTAGAGCAAAAAGGGGTAAAAAACGTTGTTTTTCACGAAATATGCGAAGAGTTTACGGCCGACGGTTTGCGGTTGTCGGAGTTTGTGGCCGGCGGTTTACGGCAGCCGTTTGCGGCCGACGGTGTGCGGCTCAAAGTGGCTCGGTGTTTGCGGCTTGGACGATTGCAGCCTCGGCTCGGTATCACAGCTCGATGAATGGCTTGGGAAGTCGGCTCAGCAGCAACAAGCTTTGCATCAGCGCTTCAATAAAAAGGCAAACAGATTTGGGGGTGCCGAGTTTCGAACTCGGGACCTCTGATTCATTTCTTCACGCGTATTATCAGCTAATCTAGCTTGCAAGATGGAAGAACACTTCGAAATTTAATTCTTAAACACTCATTGTCACACCTTCTTTCGCATTTTTTACATTTTTAACCCACAATTCAATTTCTTTTAGTTTTAAATTCTTTTTTTCATCTAAAATATAAAATAATAATAATAATAATAATAATAATAATAATAATAATAATAATAATTAAAAAATAATTAAAAATTTTTTAAAAAAATAAAAAAATAATAATAATAAAATAAAAATAAAAATAAAATAAAATGAAATATAGTTTTTGAATTTTTGACTTTTATTTTTTATTTTTTTTCTTAAAATTTTTACTTTGACTTTCATGGACATTTGACTTTAAACTCTGACTTTTTCGTTTGATTTTAGAAAATTTCAAATTTAGCTTTTCGGTTTGACTTTTAAGGTTGACTTTTGAGGTTTATAGTCAAAGAGCATTTTTTAATTTTAGTTTGACGTTTAAGTTTTAGTTTAGCTTCTAGTTGTGTTTTTAATGGATTTTGAGGTCAACAAGGGAAATGAAGACATGAAAGAGAATCGTCAGGATATATTAAGACAAAATCTCAACATGTTTAACTACATTCCCGGAGAAACCCTGGAGGCTCAGTTGCAGTGATTTACTACACTTACTACTGAGATGAATATAGTTGAGATCTTCTTGACCAAATCTGAGATAAATAAAAAAGCTACTGAGATGAATATAGTTGAGATCTTCTTGACCAAATCTGAGATAAACAAACATCATATCAGCTATATATATATATATATATATATATATATATATATATATATATATATATATATATATATATATATCACATAAGCCATGTATACAAACAGATAAGGATGTCGTACGCTCCTCCCAAGGTCTTACTCCAGGATGCTATGGGCTCCCCCTCATGGTCTTACACCTAAGTACCATGGGGTCCTTCCACGATCTTTAACTGGGAAGCCATGGGCTCCCCCACATGGTCTTACATCCAAATGCCATGGGCTGCCCCATGGTCTTTCCTACAATTAAAACATATAGATAGCACAATACTAACATAACTAGCTATCGCACCACGTATCTCTACACTCATCTATCACAACATGTACCGGCCTTGGTGCCTTCGAACCATTGGTAAGGTGAGGAGACTCACCTCTCACAAATGCTGAACCGACAAGCTAGAATCAGTATGTCCCTCATGCTGCTCCAACTCAACTGCCTAAAAGCATCATAAGATAGACTTGTCATAATCCCAAATTTACCCTCAAAGTCAACCCTGGTCAACCTTGGTAAAATTCAAGGTCAACAGTCAAAGTCAACAGTTCATGTTGACCTCAACTCGTCGAGTGCATCTAGTGAGTCGTCGAGTTCCTACCGAGTTCAGAAGACCTGATCAAATCCTAGCCAACTCGCCGAGTTCACTTGTTATCAAGAAAGCGGGGAAACCCAACCCAACTCGTCGAGTTGCTAGAGGAACTCATCAAGTCCCCCTTCATGTTTGCTTGTTGTGATAATACACCGAATTCAAGGACTCCAGAGCTTAGATTTAAATCCCTAAGGTGCTAAAAGGATAAAGTTTCCAACATTACCTTCTAGGACCGTTCCAAATGCTCTAAGGCCCTTATCAAAGGTAGGAAGGCTCCAAAGCTTTACCATATGGTCCAAAACTCTAGGGGATCTGAAATCCCTCCTTTCCAGAAGAGTTTCTAGTCCTCAAAACTTCCAAACATAGAGGCTTTATGGACATGCATGTCCCTAGGTCAAAATGGCCAAAGGGAAATATGCCCTAAAAACCCTTGCATGGTGTCCTTGCTTGACCAAAGGCCAGATCCAGCTCACTTTGGGACCATTTTGCCTTAGAGATTCATAAAGTTGCAAACTTTATGAACCCCATGCATGCAATCAACAAGAAGCATAGGAAATGAAGCGTAAACTCAAGATCTAGCCATATTCTATGATAAAAATCGAGTCTTGAAGACTTACAGCAGTCCACATGGTGGTCAAGCTCAAGGATGAGTTCTTGGTTTGTTGGATCTTCTCACTATCTCCTTCTTCTTAAGCTTCAAAATTCACACAAGCTCACAAAATGGAGGAGAATGAGGATTAGGGTTAGCACAGACGTTCTTAGGGTTTGGAGGCTGATGGAAGGTTAGCCTCAAGGCTCTTAAGGTGATCATATAGGGTGCAAATCCTAAAATTAGGGTTTTATCTTTACAGCGTCTACTCGTCGAATCAGCCTTCTAACTCGTCGAGTAGGGTGTAGATCGCACGTCCCTGAAATGCCCTCTACTCGACGAGTTAGATGGCTAACTCACCGAGTCCACATACCAAAACCCTAGATCTTAAATAAATTAAATAATACCTAGAACAGGTGTTACAAAATCTCCCCCACTCTAACTAGACTTCGTCCTCGAAGTCTGCTGATCCAAATAAATCCGGGTAGGGCTCTCACATCTCGTCCTTCGGCTCCCAGGTCCACTTGGATCCCCTGCGGTGTTGCCATTGCACCTTCACCAACTTCACTTCCTTGTTCCGAAGAACCTTAGCCTTCCTATCTAAGATGGAAACCGACCTCTTGATGTAGTTCAGGTTCTCATCCACCTGAATGTCATCTAACGAAACGACTGTTGACTCGTCAGTGACAGACTTCTGAAGCTGTGACATATGGAAAGTGTTGTGAATCTGGCTATGCTCATACGACAGATCCAAGGGATATGCCACCTTGCCCACCCGGGTTGCAATCTTGAACGGGCCTATGTATCAAGGTCCTAGCTTGCCCCTCTTCCGAAATCTGATAACCCCTTTCCAGGGCGATGCTTTCAGTAACACAAAGTCCTTCACTTGGAACTCAAGATCCGATCGCCTCCGGTTAGCATAAGTTTTCTGACGGATCTATGCGACCCACAAACAGTCGCGCACCCGCTGAATCAGTCCGGTAGTCTTGAGCACTACCTTAGTGCTCCTCATGAATCGGTTTCCAACCTAATCCCAACAGACCAGAGTCCTGCACCTCCGACCATATAACATCACGATTGGAGCTCGGTCGATGCTGACATGATAACTGTTATTGTACGAAAACTCTGCCAATGGGAGGTACGTGTCCCAACTCCCTCCAAAAACCAACACACATGCTCAAAGCATGTCCTATAGTGTTTGGATCATCCTCTCGCTTTGGCCATCGGTCTGGGGGTGGTATGTCGTGCTAAAATGTAACTGAGTGCCTAGTTCCTCGTGGAACTTCTTCCAGAACCTAGATGTAAACCGAACATCCCTGTCAGAGACTACCGACACTGGCACTCCGTGTCTAGCCACCACTTCCCACACATAAATGTCTGCCAACTTCTCAGTGGATATACTCTCTAATATTGGAATAAAGTGGGCATGTTAGGTATAGAGAAAGGGAATTGTACTGGAGAATAGAAATGCAGAGAAAGAGAATTAATCTGGTGAAAGAGAATTGATTCCACTGTTTGGTATAACTGAGAATCCACTAGAGAAATGTTTCTGATAATCATTTCTCTTGTTTGGTTATATTAAATAATGAAATGGAAATGAAAATTTTTAACTTTTTTATTTATTTTCAAGCAACATTTTCTTTTATAAAAATGCATTATCATGTATGTTTTAATTTGTCAAAAATATACGTCCTTTATGTTTATAATTTTTTATTTTAACATTACTTGTTACCGAATAGTTTATTTTATTATCAGTTAATATTATTTTATATGCATCTTCTATTGGAAACATATTTCTAATATAAAAATAAGTTGCAAATAGATCTAGATATAAAGAAATATGAAAATCATACTATTTAAAAACTATATTTAAAAACTATGCCCAATAATGAATGTGCAATAAGGCAAATTTAGTATTCGTAACAACTAAAAAAATAGAACTTAAAATAGTCTAATCATGCTATTGATCCATCCACAATTATTTTCACGTAACAACTCCGTTCATCTTAAAAAATGATCGGGTGTGGAATTGATATTTGCTAAATATATCAATCGCCTTAACTTCAGCATTAGCAATAACACATCATTTAGCTGTATCCCAACCGAATCCACTCATATTTTTCCCACTGTCATAGTTAAGAACTTCAACTTCTGCACCAAAAAAAAAAAAACACAAAACACAAAAAAAAATGAATAGCTCTAACAAACCCTGTTTAGGACTACGTAAGTTCGTCAATTCTTAACCAATTAAGATGCTTTTAATCCTAAAATGAAGCCAATATATAGGACTACAATCTGAGATAAATATCAGCTCGTTTCAAGGTCGTATGAGAGATTTATGGTTGTTTAAAGTCTGGGTAAAATTTTACAAAATGTCGATACAAAAAACAACTCTTATGCCCATGTTTACGGTTGTGTAAGTCAATCAATTCTTACCCAATTAAGATGTTTTTTTTATCATAAAATAAAGCCAATAAAGAAGATTACAATCTGGGGAAAAAGTCAGATAATCTGAGGTTGTATGAGGAATTTATGACTTTTCAAAGTGGGCTAAATTTTACAAAATGCTGAACAAAAACTAACAACTCTAGCACCACCTGTTTATGGCTATGTAAGTCAATCAATTATTAACCGATTAAGCTATTTTTTATCCTATAATGAAGCCAATACAAATGACAAAAATCTGGGAAAAAACTCAACTTGTTGCAAGATCGTATGAGGTTATGACTTCAAAGTAATGGCAAATAATTTACAAAATAATGAAACAAAAACAAATAATAATCCTTATTTTCTCCACAATACTAATACTAGGAAATCTAAAAAGTTAAATAGCAAATTCATATGTTCCTTGCAGTCAGATTCTGATCAAAATACATTCACAAATCACTTTATTACAATTTCAATTTGAGAGGTTAGATGGGATGTTACAATTCTTATTTTATTTATACATAAGTCGATCAAATAATCAAAATAATAAATTGATTAAGAATCCTATATCATTCAAAGTAGAAATCCAATAATTACCTATGACTTGAATTAGGTTTGCAAAATTGAAACACAAAGAAATCGGGGATAAGGAGATCGACACCGAAGCCGTCGATATTTGGTGAAGCTCGAAATCGAGAAGCAATATCGGATATTTGTTGAGGCTTGAAATCAAGAAGCAGAAGCTATGGAGAAATATATTTCTTCAGTAGATGAAGATTATCATTGACCAAAAATAGGGAGCACACAGAGGAGGTTCGAAGTCACAGTGTCTTTTATTTCTCCGTTTTTTTTTTTTTTTTTTTTTTTTTTTTTTGTTTTTTGTTTTTTGTTTTTTGTTTTTTGTTTTCTCGGTTGTTTTTTCTCACCATTTATTTATAAAAAATGAGAATTAATAGGATGGAAATGGAATTAATATATTTCCCTTTTTAACACTAACCAAACAAGAAAATTGGAATACATTCCATTTCCTTGCTCTAAATTCTCTATACCAAACACCCCCTAGATGTAAACCGAACATCCCTGTCAGAGACTACCGACACTGGCACTCCATGTCTAGCCACCACCTCCCGCACATAAATGTCCGCCAACTTCTCAGCATATATACTTTCTGAGATCGAAATAAAATGGGTACTCTTCGTCAGTCTGTCTACGATCACCCATATGGCGTCCACACCCCTCGCCGTCCTCGGTAACTTCGTAATGGAGTCCATAGTAATCTCTTCCCATTTCCACATGGGAATGTGTAGCGGCTAAACCTTGCCATGAGGTCCCTGATGCTCGACATTGGCCTTCTTACAGGTCAAGCACCGCTCCACAAACCAGGCGATCTCCCGCTTCATGCAGGGCCACCAATAACTCAACCTCAAATCTTTATACATCTTCGTAGGCCCCTGGATGTATAGAGAACTTAGACTTATATGCATCCTCTAATAGTTTCTACCTCACTCCTCCAGTCACCGGTACCCATACCCGACCACACTGTGTTAGAAGGCCACGACTATCCCTAACAAACAAAGGATATTGCCCCCGAATCCGCTCTACCTTCCAATTTTCCTTATCCACACCCCTCGATCTGAGCCTTCTTGATCATATCCAAAGATGACAAGATCACGGTCATCCTCAAACAAACGTTTTGAATTGGGAACTTGCCACGTTACGGCTTAAAGCATCAGCCACCACATTGGCCTTCCTGGGATGGTACAAAATCTCACAATCATAGTCCTTCAGTACATCCAACCACCTCCTCTGTCGCATGTTGAGGTTCTGCTGATCCATCAAATACTTCAAACTTTTGTGATCAGTATAGATGGTACACCACACTCCATACAAATAGTGCCTCGAAATCTTGAGGGCAAACACCACTACCCCTAATTCCAGGTTGTGAGTGGGGTAGTTTGCCTCATGAGGTTTCAACTGTCTCAAGGCATATGTTATTATTGTTGTCGAGACAAGTAAAGTTCAGTTTACTATCCGAGACCGGAGGTGGGGGGGGGGGGGTGGTGCAAACTCAGAGTGTTAAATGTGAACTCGGGTATACAGGAGTCCGTGGGCAGCGCCTCTAGCGGGGTCTAGGGGAAGCGCCATTTGTAAGGTCCAAGGGGGAGAGCCCCTGGTGGTGGTTCCAACCTAAACGGATTTCTATATAAGGAAAGAGTCCAACCATGCATTTTCCCGCCAAAAACCTATTGATGACATCATGATGATGTAGGCATCAGTTGTTTCCAAAAAACTACCCCTTTAGCGCTAATTTGGTGTAACCAATTTTAACCAGTTTTCCTTCCTTATATAAATGCAAGGTAAATGTTCTAGTAGAATGGTTGATCATTCATACATAAGAAATTGATCTTTTGCTATTTAATGTCTCTCAAGAACATAAAACATTAAAGTATTCTGTGTTTTATGGTCTAGATTGGGTCTGTGATCCAAATCAGATTTCTTGGTATTATCCCACTTTTGAATTTGTGTAACCCTGGCTATAAAGGACGAATTATGAATTTTAGAAGTTGTTATAATCAAGATCCAAGTAATATCCAAATATTATTGTTATTCTGAACTCATTATTTCTAACATATAATTGGTAAATGATATTTATCGATGTATTATGTCTATGTTAAAATATGGCATGTGTATGGAATGATGATATCTTTTTGTTTCTGATGGTGTTTGCAATTGACTATATATATATATATATATATATATATATATATATATATATATATATATATATATATATATATATATATATATATATATATATATATATAGAGAGAGAGAGAGAGAGAGAGAGAGAGAGAGAGAGAGATATGAGTTACAGGTGAGTGAGTCTATAGGGGATACTGAGCCCCTCTAATTTTGGATTTGTATAAAATATAATTAAGTAGAAGGAATTGATAAAATAATAAATGTAATGAAGTCATTTTATGAGGACCAAGACCCACAAGAAAATAAAACAAAAGCAAGAAATTTAAAAGATGGGCTAAAGTTGTCATTCCACTATATCTCGGATGGACCTATATCTCGGATGGACCATTATGTAATTTACTCTTATTATTAGAAATAATCGACAAAAAACATTATAGAAAAGCAAAAGGTAGAAAAGATTAATAATGAAAAAGTCATTATTGGGATGCAAATATCGTTTTATAATGTTGTAACTTATAATGTAAAACGTTGTAAATATGTAAGTTATGAATAATTCAAGTGGCAACAAAATAGAACCAAGGATACTTTTTGTAATAAAATGAAAATTTATACTTTTTGTAATAAAATGAAAATTTATACTTAATTTCTAACTTTTACTATACTATAGGTATCATTATTGTAGTTATACTATATCTTTTTGTATGTATATATAAAGCACAACAAGCAAAACAACAGTGAGATTATAGTCCTAACTTTTACATTTCTCTGGGTTTTACCTCATCTTCATCCCACCAACTAAAATTCCATTGCTGATTCTGTTTTCAAGATTCAAATTCACTCTTAAAACCCAAATGATTCCCAGAAAAAACCAACCAACATTAATTTGGAGGGACATTCCGGGTCTTGAACCCCTAAAACACGAAGAAAATGACCTCCTACGGCGTAGATGCGGTGGTAATGGTGGCCCTGTTCGTTCATTTGGCATTGATTGTTTCGCTTCCGTTTCAATGACAGAGAAGAATAGAGTTGCAGCAACGATTGAATTCACACCCAAGGCACCGCAGCTCATGAAACACCCGCTGGCTATTGTGGCTTTGGTGCCTAAAGAAGCTGCCGTGTTCGCCGCCGGTGCAGTCGCCGGTGCCGCCGCGAAGACCGTTACTGCACCCCTTGACCGGATTAAACTCATCATGCAGGTGAAGTATTGCACCTGATTTCGAATTTTGTTCGTTTAGTTCACAACTTGAACAATACGCATCGATCAATTCCAGTTTCCGTTAGCTACCTACTACTCATTAATGTTTTCCGTGATCCGATTTGACATGTTTCGTGAACAATAAATAACTGGGTTTATTACTCTCTTTTTCTTCTTGAATTCTGAAAATAAAAAAACCCAATTTTCAAAAAACAGATATGGGTATTCCATTAAAAGATGTTCATGTTATCATGATTTCTGGTAGATTCCATTAAAAGCTCCTATTTAAGCCTTACAGCTCCATTTTCATGTCTTAATAAGTATTCTTTCTACAGACTCATGGGCTGAGAGCTGGACAAGAAACTGCAAAGAAAACAATTGGATTCATAGAGGTATTTTATATCCATTTTATCTAGAGCTAAATACAAGAAATAGCAATGTAATTCCATTTATTCATTTATTTTGATTACAACATTGCACTTTTGAAAATCTACTCAATTATAGCAATGAAAAATGCTTTGCATTTGGATGACATTGCTATAATTAAGTAGATTTTTCAAAGAACAATGTTGTAAATTGTAATAGGAAGAAACTAAAGTAAGGTGTTATATTTAAGAAATAAATGGAAGTACAATGAAATTTTTGCATTTAACCCTATTATTTATCCCTTATTATATACAAAGTATTGAAGGAAATGGTTTGCTGACATGATTCCCATGTTACTTATGTGTTATTATTGAAGGGTATTTTATATCTTTGACTCATACTCCAATACTTCTAAATTACTTATAGAGTTGCTAACAGTATACAACAAGATTTCACTGCAATCAATATTGAAAATAAGATAGAAAGATAAAATAAAAGCATTACTTTGATTAAAACCTGTTTGATATGTTTCACTTTTCAAGAAACTTGTTAAACACAAATTTCTCACTTTCTTTTATCAACTTATCTCACTTTTATTTAATGTTAATTTTTAAATTTTATTTGCAGGCAGTTGTTTCCATAGGAAAACAAGAAGGTGTAAAAGGGTATTGGAAGGGTAACCTTGCTCAGGTGCTTTTACATTATTATTAAGTCATTCTATCTCTATTAAGTCAAAAAGAAACACTCATTTATATATAACTTAATTGATTCAGTTATTTCCTATCATTTTAGGTGCTACGTATCCTCCCCTATAGTGCAGTTCAGCTTTTTGCTTATGAGTACTACAAGGTATGCAAAAACTTTTTCTTGGAAAAAAGTGATTTGACGATTTTGCCCTTGTAAAAATAAGGGATTTGATGTTGAGTTTTGCAGAAACTTTATAGAGGGAAAGATGGTGAGCTTTCTGTTATTGGGAGATTAGCTGCAGGTGCTTCTGCTGGAATGACTTCCACTTTTGTAAGATTTCTCTCTCCTTTTTCTTATATTTTTTTTTATTTTTATTTATTTATTGTTTTAAATTAAAATTCCTTAATGTGTGTTTTTAGGTCACATATCCATTAGATGTCCTTAGATTACGAATGGCAGTTGATCCTGGATATCAAACAATCACAAATGTAAGATTTATTTATTAAAAAAAAAAAACATATAATTTTTTTTTTAAAATAAATAAACCATAATTTATTAATTTTAATCAGGTTGTTGTAAGGATGATAAAAGAGGAAGGAATCGGATCTTTCTACAGAGGACTTGTACCTTCTCTCATAGGAATAGCTCCTTATGTTGCAGTCAACTTTTGCGTGTTTGACTTGTGAGCTTCCTATTAAATATATTTACATTTAACCCCCTCAACTATTGGTTTTTACTGATTTAGCCACTTAACTATTTTCTTTACTGATTAAACCGTTAATCGCTATAGAAAGTCCTTATATAAGCAAATGCTCTACTGTCTCCAACATATTTGGATCCTAAACATGACTTGTTTGACCAATAGCCGAGGGTATTTTGGTAATTAACAATGAATGTATATAAATAGGGTGAAAAAGTCTTTGCCAGAAAAGTTCAAAAACAAAACTGAAGCATCACTAGTGACAGCTTTTGTAGCAGCTACTATTGCCACTGTAACTTGCTACCCTTTGGATACTATAAGAAGACAAATGCAAATGAGGGGTACTCCTTATAAAACAGTTTTGGAGGCTTTTCCAGGTAATTTTCTTACTATAAATAGCAACTTACTTTCTTTTATTTATTTACAATATACACCCTTCTACTTTCATTTCTTCTTATTACATCATTTTACTTTGAAAAATTGCTATCCGATTATAGAAATGTCAAAGACCTGTGTTTTCCGGATTAAACCTCAACTTTATTTTTTGCCTGAAAAAGACCTTGTATTCCTTTATTTTTTCTGAAAAAACCCTCAAATTTGTATTTTTTCCGAAAAAAAACCCCTCAACCTTCTAAATGCTTCCAAATAAACCCTCACGTTTTACAATTTTTTTTGGAAAAAAATGACTAAAAAGGCTCACAACCTAAAACGTGAGGGTCAGTTTCAGGAAAAAAAAAAAAAAAAAAACTTGATGTTTAATCTGGAAAAAACACAAAATATAAGGTCTTTTGTGAGATTAATAAAAAAGAAATCCTAATAAGATGTTATAATAAACAAATAAATGAAAGTGCATTGATATTTCTTGCATTAAGCCTTAAAAGCGTATGTTTGTTCAAAAAAATTTTCTTTAAACACTTGTTTCTACTAAATTTCACAAATAAAAAAAAACATCATTAATTATATAATTGGATTATTTTATGTAGGTATTATTGCTCGTGATGGTGTTGCTGGATTATACAGAGGTTTTGTGCCAAATGCATTAAAAACGTTACCAAACAGCAGGTTTACTTTTATTAACTTTTTATGCCATTAAAATTTAAATCCATGTCTATTTTCCTTTTTTTCTTTAATAACTTTTGTCTGGATGTTGGAAAAAAAAAAGATATGGAAGGAAAAAAGCTGAGGGTAAATTTGTAAGAAAGAAACAGGCATATATATAGTTTATAGGATTAAGTAAAAAAAAAAAGGAAATGACCAATTTGACCTCTGGTTTTGTTTGGTTGCAGCATTAGGCTAACAACCTTTGATGCTTTGAAACGGTTGATTGCAGCAAGTGAGAAAGAGTACCAAAGAATCTTGGAGGAAAATAGTAATGAACAAAAGCAAGGTTCATGTAGTTCCACAAGTTGAGTTATTTATTTAATTTGTTGTAAATCTTTTGGCCATTATAATTATAATATATATAAAAAAGTGACTATGGCACAAAAAGCAACTTTGTGATGTGTAATGCCTCTTTCTTATTCATGTGATGTTGTAATATAGCTTGTTATAAGTAATCATTATAATATAGCTTTCTTCTCATGTACTTAGACTTAGGATTCTCTTTCCATCTTCAATGAAAAGAAAATCCTTCATCAGGTTTGAATTATAATCTGCTCTAATAAATGAATTTTTTTTGTCAAATGTTATATTTTTATTGATTTGACCACATGTCATGTGGTGGTTATTTTTAATTATAAATTTTTGCACATCATATTTTATGGTTTTTTATTTTATTTTATTAAATTGCATATAATATTTAGATGTAATAATTACAATAAATGTTATAATAAATATATATCAATTTTATTACTTGACTTTTCTTTTAATTTCAAAAAATTTAAAGTAAAGTCTTATTATTTTATTTATTTATTTATCTAAATTATTTGTTTAAATTTAAAAGATAAAAAAACACGTTAATTTTAATAATTCAATTTTTTTTTCTAATTTTTCATATAAATTCAGTTTTTTCAAATGTTTAGAATTTTATATTTAATTTTTTTTAAATGAACTCATATAATACATGGATATGCATAAAACACCTTATAAAAGAATATACAAAGACAATATATTCTAAATCTTGAGATCAAAATTCATAGATATTTTCTTTGTTTTATTGTAAACCACTAATGAAAAAGAGACAAATGGACATATCATAAAAAAAATGAAATATTTATATATATATTTAAATTTAAGTATATTATACAAAGATAATCAAATAGAAAGGAATATAGAAATCAACTTCAATTTCATCAATTTCAAATAAATAGATTTTAAATTCGAAAAAACATATAACATATAAATAAATAAATTCTATGAGAATTCTTTTTCTTTAGATAGAATGCTCTTGCAAGATTGTTATGAAAATAACCTGTTTATATAGAGTTTTTTAATTCTTTAAATAATCTAGAATATATACAATTTTTTTAAGGAATGTTTGGATAAATTAGATTATAGTTTATTAGTTTATTTGTGTGGGTATTAAAAAGCACCCTATGTCTTCAAATAATTTAGAAAGAAACAATACTTAAAATCAACTAAATAATTAAGTCTTTAAATAATTTAATCGAGTAATAACCGATCAGGTAACCTCAACCCACCATCGCAGGTCTTGCTGCTTTGTCTCCTTCCACAAAAATGGAGAGAAAGCTCGAATCAGTTATAAACCCTAAACCCCTCTAATCACAGCTCCCATTTCCTACTACAAAATGTCATTCGCTTTGCAGCTCTCCTTCCCAAATTTCGATTTTAACACTGCCACTAGGCAGCAGAGGATTCAATTTGTATGCAACTCTTCTTCTAAGCAAACTAATTCTTCGAAACAAGAGTCTGAAGATGATACTCAACGTACAAGGTATTGCTTACACCTTCATCTCGTTACAGTTTTACTCTTTACGTAGAAGGAAAAAAGATATGGTTCTATTCTTTGCGTTTATTTCTTCATTGTGCGATTGTACGTTGATTTGGCATAGCGTTCATTGGGTCAATGGGATTACACAGTTCATCCATTTTCAATGTGTTATGGAAACGAACTCAAGTAACAAAAACACTTTTATCCAAATTAAAGTTTTCATTGACATTGTGCTGCATTACTACCCAGTTCCCCTGGTGTAATTGTTCCTGAGGGTTGAGGATCCTTCATATTGTTGTTTTGATTCGATACTTGTCTTCTTTGTGGATCAATTCCAGATATATGTTTTCATTTCTGATTTGTAAGTTTGTGTTTTTTGGTTGTAGTGATGAGCATAGCGTTGTTTTGGTGGAAAGATATGGAAATGGAACTTCAAAGAGGTAATATACATTTGCATTTCTTGAAGTACAGTTTGGATCATGTTGAAGAAGTGATTATATTTCATATCGTGCTAAACTTACACTCCCAACCTAGTTATCTTGTTGGAGATCATTATCTATGTGAAACAATCACTCTACATTGTAGATTCCAACCTAATATGCTGTTCAAATTCCTTTTGTCAGGTATATACTGGATGACAAGTTTCACCTAACAACATTTCTTGAAGATGACACCAAATCTAATGGATATTCTTCAAAAGAATTGCCATGGCTTCCTGATATAGTTAAAGATTTTGTTCTTCCTGCTGGCTTCCCAGGTTTATTCCCTTTTCATTTTCACCTCATATGGTAACTCTAATATATTTCTTCTCCAATTCTTTTTTTTTTTGGTTCAAAATCAGGATCTGTTTCAGATGATTACTTGGAATACATGTTGTTACAGTTTCCAACCAATGTCACTGGATGGATTTGTCACACATTGGTCACTTCAAGTCTTCTAAAGGCATGTCAATCTAACTCAAGCCAGTACTTCTGATTGGGTATCAATCTAACTTGCTACCTTTTTTTTTTTTTTTCTAATTCTTCTTTCTTTCTTTCTTTTCATTAGCAAACAAACATTTTGATTCCCTAATCTAATTTCCTCTACTTCTTGTTCCCTTTGTTTTTCATTTCAGTCATCTCTTTTTATTCTTTTGTAATTATCATCATCTTTTTGCTCTATGTCTAGTACTTAAGGCTGAATCATAGATTTTGTAAGGGATAAAATATAGAATTATAGATTATAATGTTCTTTGATTATCGTTTTTTTTTTTTATAAAATTATGTGCATTTATACAATACAGGCAGTTGGTTTGGACTATTCTTCTGGAACCACAGCTGCAGCTTCTGCTGCTGCAATAAGGTGATTTTCTATATAACTTGATACTAACATAATTGCAAGAAATAAAAATTTCTTTTTAGGGTTAAAGATATGATTATATAACTTTAACATATTTACCAAAAACATGTAGATGGGTGTCAAAAGATGGGATTGGTGCCATTGGGCGTTTTTTCATTGGTAGGTTTTCTTGAAAATCTCATAAATGGATTAAAAAAAAACACCAAATTTGTGCATTATCCATGATGGATTTGCCTTTCACAGGTGGAAGATTTGGAAATCTTTTTGATGATGATCCAAAACAATGGCGTATGTATGCAGACTTCATTGGAAGTGCTGGAAGGTGACTAATAGATTTTTTCTGTTATTTTTTTGAATAAAGCATTGAACTTTGAAAAGTATACCTAATTATAGCATTGTAATTTGAATGACATTGCTATAATCAGGTAAAATTTTCAAAGTAATAAGAAGAAAAAATTTAAAATTAATTTGTTTTAATGTGATATGCAGCATCTTTGATCTCACTACTCCTCTCTATCCTGCATATTTCCTCCCACTAGCATCTCTAGGGAATCTTGCAAAGGTATGAAAATTTACAAGATTGACCGAATAACAAAAGCATTAAAAGTTAAAAAAATAATATTCATTTTGTTTGTTGTGTGCTTTTAAAACTTTTAGAAATTCATTTGCTTGATATTTGATAACTTGACACAGGCTGTGGCAAGAGGGCTAAAGGATCCTTCACTTCGTGTGATTCAAAATCATTTTGCTATTTCAGGCAATCTTGGGGATGTGGCAGCAAAGGTAAAAGGGTATTTTCGTCATTTTAACCAAATTATATTTACTTTTGTGGGTGACTTAAATATTTTTCAGGAAGAAGTTTGGGAAGTATCTGCACAACTCCTTGGCCTTGGTCTTGGCATATTGGTCTTGGTATGTATGTCATTGTTTATTAGGTCTAAACACTATAAATAAAATAAATACCTAACAAAGGTAGTAAAGGGTATATTGGTCATTTTGCAGTCTACACCAGGTGTTGTGAAATCATATCCAGTTTTAGCATCAACATGGATGACTATTCGCCTTCTTCACCTTTGGCTTCGTTACCTCTCTCTTTCAGTTCTTCAGTTTGACTCAGTCAGATAACTTTTTTTTTTTTTTTTTTTTTTTAATTTTTAATTTTTTATTTGTGTAATTTAGGAGGATATTCAATATTGTACTCTGAATTGTTTTTTTTTTTTGTAGAATTTTTCACATTAGTTTTTTTTTTTTTTTTTTTTTTTTTTTTTTTTTTTTCAGGTAAATCTAAAACGTGCCCGGATATTGGTTAACTTGCATGTTTCAAACTCCAAAGTTCTAGGTTATATTTTTTACCCATAATAGCAATGTACTTTAGTTTTTACTTATAATATAGGTATTGTAGTAAATTTTAAAATCTGGGCCAAAAGTGTAATTTAGGATGAATTCGTAACAAATTTATTAAATTTGGGCCAAAAGTGTAAACTTTGGACCAAATTTGTAATAAGTTTCAAAATCTGGGCCAAAAGTGTAATTTAGGATGAATTCGTAACAAATTTTTGAAATTTAGGCCAAGAGTGTAAAATTCGGACCAAATTTATAATAAGTTACAAAATCTGGGCCAAAAGTGTAATTTAGGATGAATTCGTAACAAATTTTGAAATTTGGGCTAAGAGTGTAAAATTTGGACCAAATTTGTTATAAGTTTCAAAATCTGGGCCAAAAGTGTAATTTAGGATGAATTCGTAACAAATTTTGAAATTTGGGCTAAGAGTGTAAAATTTGGACCAAATTTGTTATAAGTTTCAAAATCTGGGCCAAACCCAAAAGTGTGGGTAAAAGAGTCAAAATGAATACAATTTCCGGTTTTTGGACTTAATTGACTAAAAATAAAAGATAAGGACTAAAAATGTATTTTGGATTTAGGATGTGAGGAATGCAACAAAATGGAGAATATCTTATCATGGGAGAAATTTTCGGTTCCACAAATTGCCTTTGGTGTGCCTTTTTCTGACATGCTTGTTGGAGAAAGATCAGGCCTCAAGGTATCACCTCATATTCTTTTCACATTTAACCTTTTAATGACGTGTCAATTACATGCCATGTCAGCAAAACCTAAGGGTTAAAGAAACATATACTAATTCATATTTTTCTTTTTGATAGGTGAAGATGCTTCTGAAACTGTATGCTAAGGAAAAATATATTCTTGTGGTGAACCAACAGCCTTTCAAGGATTTTGAGACCCTTGTCTCCTTTAAGGTATCCCACCACCACTACCACTACCACCGCCACTACCACCACCACATGTGATTAAATGTCTGATTGTCGAATTTTGGTTTCTTGTTATATTATAAAAATGACAGGAAGGAGCCACAAGTCTCTCAGTGCTTCGAAGTGTTTGGCAGACATATTGGCTGTATAAGAATCAAGACAAGCAAAAAGATGGTTTTGATGATCTGAAAGAAAGTCTGAATGAACTTAATGATCAATTTGAGAACTTTTTACAACAATTGAGAGACGTTGGATGGGACATTGATCAAATCAATTTGAAAGTTCGTAAGGATGTTTCTATCCAAGAATGGCATGTGGATTAATCGTGTTTTGGAATCCAAGCCTTTTTTTCTTCTTCGTTTTTGAACATATGAATGGATCCACTATATACAATGTTGGATGTAATAAGACATGTTATCAATAAAATATAGCAATTTTTTTGTTTTGTAGTTTTATGAAAATTTCCATTATGTATATATACCAGTGGTCGTTAAGGGAAGAGAACTTGTTCTAACATTTTAATGAAGTATCCAATACATTCCATGTCTGCAAAATTTAACTGATTGCTTAACGCTTAAACTGGTTAGTAGATTAAAACTCTATCCGGATGAGATTCTTATATGTGAAAATACAACTTATTACGAAGAAAAATAATATAAGATGTTTGATATATCTTTTTACTAGGTTTAGTAAGAGGCTTGGTTTGACTTAGTAGATATACTACGGAGATACAAACTATTTGATATCATATTTAAAAGCTTTTAACTTGCTTAGATACAAAGATACAGACTATTTGATACCAAATTTAAAAGCCTCTGATTTGGTCATGACTATGCTTCTTAGATTCAAGGTGATGGGTGGTTGTGACCTAGTCAAACTTTGATTTAATCAAATTTGAATGAATCAATAACTACCAAACAACATTTAGTGTATAGGAAAAAAAATTAAATGACATATATTAAACAAATGAAAAAATTAGGTTATCTGACCATGATCTTTAAATACACAAATATAGACCAACAGTGAATTATTTTTGGAAGGCTTATTTTTAACATAAAACTTATTATTTTTCTTGAAAGTTCTAATTATTTTTATCAAGATGTTGTGGACTTGTGCAAGTGTGGATGAGATTTTTCTGGTAAGGATCAAATTTCCCTCCATCTCCTTCCTCTCTTCTTGGGAAAAGGAGCAGAGGAGCTTTGAATTTAACCACCAATGTCCGCATTTACAATCTCCCTCCCTTTTCAAACTCCCCACCAACAACAAAACCCCATCAACAAAAACCACAGCTTTCGCTCCCCTCCTAAACCCCCTTCATCAAATCAAAAACCCACATCAGATTCACTTTCATATTCCTCATGGATCGAACAACTTCGATCCCACACCCGTTCCGGCAACTTCCACGACGCCATCTCCGTCTACATCGACATGACCACCGCCGGTCTTCGCCCCAACAACTTCGCTTTCCCGGCTGTTTTAAAAGCAGTTACAGAGATTCAGGACTTCAATTTGGGTGAACAGGTTCATGGTGTTGTTGTTAAACTTGGGTACGATGCATCTTCAGTGACCGTTGCGAATACGCTCTTGAATATGTACGGGAAACGCGGGGGTTTAAATGATGTCCTCAAGGTGTTCGACAAAATTACTGAAAGAGATAAAGTGTCATGGAACACTTTTATCGCTTCGTTATGTAGGTTAGAAGAATGGGAGCTTGCTTTGGATATGTTTAGGCGAATGCAATTTGATAAAGTTGAACCCAATTCGTTTACCTTGGTCAGCATGTCGCTTGCTTGTTCAAATCTTGAAAATCGCCATGGTGTTATGCTTGGGAAGCAAGTTCATGCTTACAGTTTAAAAATCGGGGACACCATGAGTTTTACAAACAATTCTTTGATGTCTATGTACGCAAAACTAGGAAGAATTCAAGATTCAATTTCGCTATTTGAGATGTTTCCTGGAAAAAATATAATTTCTTGGAACACCATGATAAGTTCACTCTCACAACAAGATCGATTTGAGGAAGCCATGGCTGTCTTCAAGGTCATGATTCTTGAAGAAATGAAGCCCGATGGAGTCACAATTTCAAGTGTTCTTCCTGCTTGTTCTCATTTGAAGTTATTACATCATGGGAAACAAATTCATGCTTATGCAATAAGAAACAATAATTTGATTGAAAACTCATACGTTTCTAGTGCTTTAATCGACATGTACTGCAATTGCAGAGAAATTACAATCGCCCGTAAAGTTTTCGATCGTCTCGTAAACCGGAGCCTTGCAAATTGGAACGCGATGCTTGCGGGTTACACACAAAACGGATTTTACGATTCTGCCCTTGTTCTTTTCTTCAAAATGATGGAGTTTTCTGGGCTTTCTGCTAACCCTACAACAATGGCGAGTGTAATTCCTGCTTCTGTCCACTGTGAATCTTTTCATGACAAAGAAGGCATGCATGGATTCATCGTGAAAATGGGGTTTTCAAAAGACGGATATGTGCAAAACGCGCTAATCGACTTGTATTCCCGAATTGGGAAAATCGATATTTCAAGAAACATTTTTGATAGATTGGAGGTTAAAGATACGGTTTCTTGGAATACAATGATTACAGGATACGTCGTTTGTGGATTCCATGAACACGCGTTAGATTTGCTGCATAAAATGAATCAAAGAGATGAAACCCACGATCAAAACCTTGAAAAGGTAACATGTAAACCTAATTCAATAACCCTAATGACTGTTCTTCCAGGTTGTGCAGCCTTGGCTGCCTTAGCAAAAGGTAAAGAAATCCATTCTTACGCAATTAGAAATCTTTTGGCCACGGATGTGGCAGTTGGAAGTGCCCTAACTGATATGTATGCAAAATGTGGCTGTTTAAGCTTCGCCCGCAAGGTGTTCGATGAAATGCCTGTGAGAAACGTGATCACATGGAATGTAATGTTCATGGCGTATGGTATGCACGGGAAAGGAGATGTTGCCATGTCACTTTTCAACCGCATGGTGGATGAAATCAACCCTAACGAGGTTACCTTCATTTCACTATTCGCAGCATGTAGCCATTCGGGCATGGTGGATGAAGGTCTAGAATTGTTCCATAAAATGAAAGACAAATACAGGGTTGACCCAACCGAAGATCATTACGGGTGTGTGGTTGACTTGCTAGGTCGAGCTGGGCGGCTAGCTGAAGCACACGAGTTGATAACCAAAATGCCACCACGGTTCAAGAAACTTGGTGCATGGAGTAGCCTACTTGGTGCTTGTTGGATTCACCAAAATGTGGACCTAGGCGAGATCGCAGCTCGAAATCTACTGGAATTTGAGTCGGATGTCGCCAGCCACTACGTGTTACTATCGAATATCTACTCGTCCGCAGGGTTTTGGAAAAAAGCAACCGAAGTGCGAAAAACAATGATTAAAAATGGGGTTAAGAAAGAACCGGGGTGCAGTTGGATTGAGTTTGATGATGAAGTGCATAAATTTATGGCCGGGGATTTTTCACACCCGCAAAGTGAGAAAATTCATTCGTTTCTTGAAAGATTATTGGAGAGATTGAAACAAGAAGGGTATGTGCCCGATACTTCGTGTGTTCTTCATGATGTGAATGAAGATGAAAAGGAGAGTTTGCTTTGTGGACATAGCGAGAGGTTGGCTATAGCATTTGGGTTGATTAATATGTCACCAGGTGTTACGATTCGAGTTGCAAAAAATCTTAGGGTTTGTAATGATTGCCATTCGGCGATTAAGTTTATTTCGAAGGTTGTTGGGAGGGAGATTGTTGTGAGGGATGTTCGAAGGTTTCATTGTTTTAAAGATGGGAATTGTTCGTGTGGTGATTATTGGTGAGATAGTATTAGGGCAAGTTGTAAGGAAATAACAATGTATTTTACTATATTTTTTTATATGGATAATTTATTTTATATTTTATCCATAATAACATTGTTCGTACATTTCTTTTATGAGAAATTGAATTGTCTCTTATTTGTTTATGCTTATAAATATTCCTACCTATTAATATTATGACACATATCATCATTTCACCATTCAATTTGATGTGATATATTCCTAATATACTTTTAATGACATAGTTAAAAAAAATGAAATGGTGATTTTTGTAGTAATACTAATAATTGAGCCCGTGCTTTGCTGCAGGTTTTTAGGTGTGTTTGTTACGAATTACGAAAGTAGATGAGAAAAAATCAGATTATATATACTAAGGGGGATACTAAATAGCCACGAAAGTTTAGAAAACGAATTGTGAAAGTGAAATTTTCGAAAGTTGAAGACAGAGGGGTGAAAGTGATATTTTAAAAAGTAAAAAGATAAAATATATCATTTTATAAAATAGAAGGGTTCCAAGTGACGGATAATACAAAGTTGAGGAGAAAAGATGAAGAGGTAAAAATGATATTTTACAAAGTTGGAGGTGAAGGGTGTGAAAGTGATAATTTAAAAAGTAAATTGACAGAAATATTATCTTACAAAATAGTGGGGTTGCAGGTAAAAGATTATATAAAATAGTATCAGTTATAGTGATTTTTTTTTCTATTAAGAGAGTAAAGTAAATTTCTAAAAGATAGAGGAGTGAAAAATACATTTTCCAGAGTATAGGAGGAAAAATCATATTTATATATACTACGTGATAAACACGAAAGTTTAGAAAACGAATGGATGAAAGTGATATTTAAAAAAAAGTAAAAGTATGAAAAAAAAAATAATTTTACTAAATATAAGGGTTTAAAATGACAGAATATACAAAGTTGAGGGATTAAAACCATACTTTAAGCATTGATATGCTTGTATATTGTGCGTTACCACTTGTACTATTCACTAGTGAATTTTACTGAACGGAGATAAACACAAGAACTTAGAAAATGAGAGGTGAAAGTGACATTTTACAAAATTGAAGGTAGAGGAGGTGAAATTTATATTTTAAAAATAAAGGGGTTACCACTTGTATTAATAGTTACAATGAACGGGGACGTGGATAAATACAAAAATTTTAAAAATAAAGGGGTAAAAGTGATAATTTATAAAGTTGAAGTGAAGTGGGGTTAAGTTATAATTTATACAGCAAAGAGAAGAAAAATATTATTTTACAAATTAAAGGGGTTATACTTGTACTATTAGCTACAATAAGTTTTATGGGGACCAAGATACATACTATAGTTTAGAAAGTGATATATTACAAAGTTGAAGGTAAAGGGAGTGAAATGGATATTTTAAAAAGTAAATAAATAAAAAAATATCATTTTACAAAGTAGAAGGATTGCAAGTGATATGTTATACAAACTAGAGGTTAGATTTAATTTGGACTTCCTCCATTAAAAGGAAAGTTTAGTTTTTGTATATATTTATAACTAGAGTATTTTTCTTTTTTTTTGAATGATAAATTTATTCTATTCTACTCCTACAATTCTCATAAATATCTACCTATATCGTTCACGAGACTTGAACCCTCGACTTCAAGGAGGGAGGGCAACACCGGATACCGATGGGTTAGAAGCCATTTGGTAATACTAGGAGTATATGTCTGGCATAAAATGCAGGAAGAAATTTAATTTCTTCTTCTTTTATCTTTAATTACGACGTACTGTGTTTATAATCAAATTTAGGTATTTATTAAATGATTTGACTTTAAAGTCTAAACTTGGGTGTGCAGATGGGCTCAAATTTCTTTACTACTAATGGGCTGATGAGTCATTAGTTGGACTGGTATAATAAAACCTGGCCCATTTAATGCAATATAATATATCTTAGTAATGTGTACCTACTGTGCTGGCCTACCCGCCTACCCGATATGATATTTGTTTTTTTTTTCATATGGATAGTCAAATGTTTAAGTAAAGGGGGGATTTAACTAGAAGTTTGGCCAGGAAAAATCATACATTGTATATCGGTATTTAACATATGACTATCTTTGTTTGATTTACATTTTTGTTATTTACGATTTTCGTTAACTTCATTTAAAGAAAAGGTTAATATTGTAAAAAATATAATATTTTAGATTTTTTTTAGTCTAATATTTTTTTTTTTTCCAAAAAGCCTTCATATATTTCTATTTTTTTAAACTAACCCTTTTAACTTGTTTATAAGTAATCTTTTGGTAAGTAACTATATGTTTTCGCAAAAAACCTAATTATTTCCCCCAAAAAACTCTCCTATTTAAAAAAAAAAAAAGAAGAAGTTATGTTTCATAATTCTCAGGTTCTTGTTGTTTATAGGGTTCTTAATCGAGGAAGATATATGTTCGATTGTATGTGTGTGCTTGCTAACTTGTAAACTGTAGGTTATGTGTTGAAGTTAACTTAGATGACATTGTACAACAAATGATTTTTTATTAATGCCTGTTAAGTTGGATGATTCATATCATAAATGATTCTCGTCTGCTGATTTGCGATATAAGGTTCTACATATGCTAATTTTGCGAATTCGGATGTCGAAGATTCTAAGTTTGCTAATTGCATGTTTTGCATCTAATAATTTGAAAATGAATAACAAAGTGATTACGTCTAGATCATCTGCTTACCGTGTTGTTATTGATATGACTATTGATGAAAAAAGTTCAGTTTCAAATGAATCTAATAAGATTATTATAGATCAAAATCACATGGAAAATGTATCCTATCTATCCCAAAACTCTCACATATTCTTGGTTAACTTTACACCCAAACCAGAGACTTCTTTCCCGTACTCCATCCTTCTACCAAAGACCATCATATCTTACTTAACTGATATCCCAACCTCTTTAGTCTTTTGTCAAACATACTCCACCTTTTGCTTGAACCGAGACTTATTTCTTAAAACCTTTGGCTAAACCCTCCTTTACCCAAACGAGAACTTAGGTCTACACATACTAAACAACTTAACCATCCACCTCACCTTAATTGAAGCTTTTATTCATTTTCTGTGACATAACCGAAACAAGACTAAACCTTACCTATTCTTTATAAAAGAACAATAAATTTTTGTAAGTCATTAACCCTTTTTGAATACTTGTTTTTTAAACACCCATTTATTCCAACCTCGCACATCATAAGCTACCATATTGAGGAAAACTAAGCCACTCCATTTTTATTTCTTGAAGCAAGAGTTCATTCATGTTTGCATTTGAAGAGCTTCAACATATTATCTTCATCTCTCGATATTACAAGGCTTTAGATCTAAAGTATATAAGCAATGATATCAAATCTATGGGTTGAATATGTTGGTTGCTTCCAAGTTCAACTTACACACTAATCAAATACGTTTTTATTTTCAATGTAGTGGATTAAACATTGTTATGCAGATTCTTGATGAGAGTGATGTCAAATATATATATTTTAGTTTTCTTAGCAGTATGCCTTCTAATACAATATAACTTTTTTTTTTTTTTTTGTAATTAATCATATTATAGAAAGTGTTATTAATCGATTTCCAAGGGAAAATCATTCTGGTGGCAATGAGTCTTTCGGTGCTGGAAGTAATCAAAATTTTAATTTGTTAACTATAACATTGAATAATGTTCTTTCTTACAACGAGCCTATATATGTGGGATATTTGGGGTATAAAGGTAAGGCTTTTGCTGGTGTTGCTCCAACATTTGATGTTGATGAATACAAAAATGATCAGGCAAATCTAATGTTGAACAATTCAAGAGTTTCATTGAATTTACCGGGGATGAGATTAAATTAGAAGAGAAGGAAACTGAGTCTCAACAAGCCCGAGAACCCCGACCGGAATAATAACCTTTTTATTTTTCAGATTCTTAAGAAATACAAACCACTCATTGGAGGATGTTTGAACCTTTACCATTGCCCGGATTATTAGAACAAATACATAAAGGTGTTGCAACCCCAAATTATTTTTATTGTGTGAAACTTTATCAACTCTTCCAACGAAAAGAAGACCTTAAGCTTAAATTGAGATTCAAATGTATTATTAAGGCTTTCAAATAAGAGTGAGCAAATCTATAAAAGAAAAGTATAAAGCTATTTTCCTTGTGAAATATTATGAATGGCGTATAAGGGCTAGAAAAGATAAAGACGCTAATTATTGAGAGGGACCTAAAAGAAAATGTATGCTCTAAATCACACTGGTAAGCATAGAGTGCAAAAATGTATGTTCAAAATTTTTTGAGATAGACCCATGAAGAAAGCTTTCAAAGTCTTCCTTTATATTGTAACAATTTAGAGAGGAAGAATCCAGGGGCATTTACACAAATAAAGATAGATAACGACAATACATTTGCACGTCTATCAATTGAGTTGTAATATTTCTTATATAATGCCCAAATTCAATACTTTTCTACTTATTATACTTGTATTCCATTTAAAGACTAATATATTGTGTAGATTTGAGCCTTTAAAACATGTAGGTGACCTATGATTATCATTGACAGATCACAACTTAAAGGGAAATACTTGAGCATGATGTTTCTAGCAATGGACACGGACGGTCATAACCAAATCCTCCCAATAGTATTTGGTGTTGAAAAAATAGAAAAAGGGAATTATGGATGTGGTTTTTATAAATAATGAAATTATGTATTGTTGGCATGTCCTATTTAGCTATCTTATATGATAGAGAAAATTCCATTCAAATGGCCATTCCCGATGTGCTTCCAAATGCATATTATAGACTGAGTTGTCGATATTTGTTGACGAATATGCTAACAAATATCGGATAATAAGACATAATCAAAATTTTATTTAAGGAGGCAAGCAAAGCTTGTCGAGAGTCTGGTTTTAAAGGTAGCTTAAATAGGTTATGACTTGCTCTATCCGATGATTATCGTACATGGATTGACATAATCGATAACCATAAATAGGCAAGGTCCTGTTTCCTTATGGTTCTTTATTATTTAATGAAACCAATCAACATTGAGTCTTTCAACACGTTATCAAAAGATGCACGAAAACTTCCAATAACAATGTTGCTTGACTTTTTCGAGCAACAATGCAATAATGGTGGTGTTAATTGATTTATTTTACAGGTTACAATAAATATCCGACGAAAAAACTTAACCCTAAGTTCACATGTAACCTATTGGATCTAGGTTTTCTCTATTGAATGCAACAAACAATCGAACATCAATAACCCTTAGAAAACCCTACTAATTTTGAAAAACCCAAAGGGTTTTAGGGTTTACATACCTTTTGAATATTGTAGTAAATAATCAACAATTATTTCTTGAACAAGCTTCAGAAAGCAAGAACCAAAAATCTTGTGCCTCTAATGATTTGTACCCAATCCCTAGAAATAAAAGACTTGAGAGTAATGATGAGGGAGGAGTTGATTTTTGGATTTTCTTCTATTGAGAAGGAGTGACTGAAATTATAAACCCTATAAGGGATATATATATATATATATATATATATATATATATATATATATATATATACATACATACATACATATATAGGTGAGTAAGGAGTCTGGGATAAGATAGATTTCCTTAGATAACCCTTATTGCTTTTCTTGCCCCCATAAGGCTTCCAAGAAGCCATAAGAACCTCCAAAAAGCGCCACCCTCATGTGGTAAGGTTCTGGAATCCTTCAATTCTAAACTATTGAACATTTTCACCTTTAGGCGATGACTTGCTCTATCTAATGATTTTTTGTACATGGATTGAAATAATCGATAACCATAAATAGGCAAGGTCCTGATTCCTTATGGTTCTTTATAATTTAATAAAACCAATCAACATTGAGTCTATCAATACGTTATCAAAAGATGCACGAAAACTTCCAATAACAATGTTGCTTGACTTTTTTTTTTCGAGCAACAATGCAATAATGGTGGTGTTAACTGATTAGTTTTATAAGTTACAAAAAAATATCCGATGGAAAAACTTAACCCTAAGTTCACATGCAACCTGTTGGATCTAGGTTTTCTCTACTGATTGCAACAAACAATTAAACATCAATAACCCTAGGAAAACCCTACTAATTTCAGAAAACACAAATGGTTTTAGGGTTTATATACCTTTTGATTACTATAGTAAATAATCAACAATTGCTTCTTAAACAAGCTTCAGAAAGAAAGCACCAGAAATCTCGTGCCTCTAACGGTTTGTACCTAAACCCTAGAAAATAGAAGAATTGAGAGTAAAGATGAGGGAGGAGGTTATTTTTCGATTTTCATCTATTGAGAAGGAGTGACCGAAATTATGAACCCCATAAGGGATTTATATAGGTGAGTAAGAAGTCTTGGATAAGATAGATTTCCTTAGATAACCTTTATCGTTTTTCTTGCTCCCTAAGGCTTCCAAGAAGCCATAAGAACCTCCAAAAAGCACCCCCTTATGTGGGAAGGTTCTGGAATCCTTCAATTCTAAACTATTGAACATTTTCACCTTAAGTCCCTTTACTTTTAATTAATACTGTTAATCCCAGAATTAATTCCAATTAATTTCTAATTAATTTTTAATTAAATAATATCATTTTTAATTAACATATTATTCTCATAATATATTAATAAATTATTTATTACTATTTATTAATCTTATAATAAACCAATAAATCAATATCTCTTTCCAAAAAGTCATTATGTTAATTACTAAGGTTTGTAGGCAACCCAATAGGACTCTTTAATTCAAGTATATACCATTTTAGTTATTGGCTTAGACACCTAATTCAACAATCTCCCACTTGGATAAGTCTATAACTACAATTGTATGTATAGCTTCTAAATCAAATAGCAAAGGGTGCTTTCCAAAGCAACTCTAGAATCTGATCTGATCAGAAATTGGTCCTAAGATAAGTGATCAAATATTCCTCCATTCTACAAGATATCGTATGGACATGAGACATAGATTACAATCAAGCTTTTGGCCAAAATTCTGTTTCCCGATTTCTTGATTTGTGATGACCTTTTAAGACTTACTCAAGGAACACATCAATTTAGTCCTGGCTGGTCCCAATACTATAATGTCAACACCAAATCACCACGGAGTCCAAAGATATTGGTTTTCCCATTAGGGCAAAAGGAACAAATAAATTTTGACTCATATACTTGTATCTTTTACTCACCAAATAATGCATGACACTATGTTTTATAACATCATGTTGCTGATTCGTTTACATAACAGTAATGCATAACTGACTTGTAAATTACAACTCATATATCTCCATTTCAATAATTTAAGATGCTATTGTCTCAAAATTACTCGTGATATAATCCATGAAGTAATTCATTGAGTGTGGGTTTATGCAATACTCAAAATCTTGATTTTTTCTTAGTACTCATGCATATTGTAGCAACCATTGGAGTGTCTAATCTCCATAGGCAATCTACAATCCATTCATGACATTCTTGATTCACGACTTACTTCCAAAAGTATGAACGACCGTGGAGTTTCGAAAAATCAAACCATTTAGGAAGTAAAACATGTAAAACGAAACACAAACATTTATAATTGAAACAGAAAGTAGCCATACATATATATTATTCAATCACCAAAGACAATTACTTTTATTTGTTACAAGTTTAAAATATCAACTAAATAGTCAAACTAATATCATCTCTGAATCTTATGCTCCTAGCATGATGGTTATGATTAACCCCACTCGGAGCCTTTGTAAAAGGATATGTAGGATTATATTCTAAGGATACTCTCTTCACCATTAGATATCCTTCTCCAACTCTATGTATGATGTAATTGTGCTTTCTGTTGATATGCTTGGATCTACTAAGATCCTTGGGTTCTTTAGTCAAACCAACCGCACCTTCATTATCACAGTAAAGTTCCAATGGATTTAAATTTTTGAGACTACTTTGAGATATACAATGAAGTTCTTCAACCAAGCTGCCTCCTTTGATGCCCCACTCACTGCGATATACTCTGATTCACAGGTAGAATCAACCACCATATCCTGCTTGGAACTTTTCCAAGTCCCTGCTCCACTATTTAACACAAACACCCAACTCGAATGAGAACAAAAGTTGCCTTGATCTGTCTGAAAGTTGGCATCACTATATCCAGTTACTCTTAATATATCACTACCTCGAAGTACTAAAATCATATCTTGCAGATATTTAAGTATATTCTTTACTTCAATCCAATGAGCTCTATCAGGATTTCTCTAAAATTGGCTAACCATGATCAAAACATAAGACACATCAGGGCGAGTACATGTCATAGCATACATGATCAATCCTACAACCGAAGCATATGGGACTCGAATCATGTCAGCTAACTTTTCATCTATACTAGGGCTTTGAGTCTTACTCAACTTGGCATTAGTCTGAGTAGGCAGTTCCCCTTTCTTGGAATTTTCCATACTAAAATGGTTAATTATTTTATCAAAGTAAGTACTTTAACTAAAACAAATAAGTCTTATCTTTCTATCCTTTAGAATACTTATCCCAAGAATATAGGCAGCTTCTCCTAGATTATTCATGGCGAAACACTTTCTAAACGAAGATTTGACTTCTTGCAAGGTCGGAATATCGTTTCCCATAAGTAGTATGTCATCAACATATAATACTAGGAAAATTACTATACTCCCACTAGCTTTGGTATACACACAAGACTCATATTTCATAATCACGAAAGGCAACTATGGCAAGCATTATCCTAATAGACTTTATCTTGGCCACTAGTGAGAAGGTATCAATATAGTTAATCCATTGGGTTTGAGTAAATCCCTTTGAAACCAGTCGTGATTTGAATGTATGTACTTTCCCATTCATGTCGGTCTTCTTCTTGAAGATTAATTTACACGCAATCGTCTTTCGACGTGCATAATCAAGCAAATTATAAACCTGGTTCTCATACATGCACTGAATCTCGCTATCTATTGTCTACTTCCATTTGGCAGACTCAATGCCTGCCATCATTTCCTTATAGTTAACTAGATCATCCAAATTTACCAGTGTACCATCACTGATAAACATTTAACGATCTTATGTTATATGGAAACCACAAAACTCGGGTGGCATGCTAACTCTACTAGACTGATCTAGATGTAATGAATTAACAGTGGGCTCAACAGGAGTCTCCTCCTCTGGTTGAGAGCTAGTGTCTTCTAAGGTTCCTTCATTAGCTGATTATGGAATTCTTTAAGATCAATAGGACTCCCATTGTCCTCTTTGAATATGAGCCCTCTCTTGCATGCCACCCTCTTCGAGCTACAAAGACCACATTCCCACTAGGTTTGTAGAACAAATATCTAAAAGATTTTTGTGGGTAACCAATAAAATACATTTCTCACTTCTTGGTTCTAGCTTGTTGTGAGCCTCTCGTCTAACGAAAGCTTTACAACTCCAAACCTTGATGTGGCCTAGTGAGGGACTTTCCTTATCCACATCTTGTGAGGTGTTTTGGCAACCTTATTAGTAGGGACAAGATTAAGAATATAGGCGGCTATCTCTAAGGCATATCCCTAAAAGTAATAGGAAGTGAAGATCGATTCATCATGAAATGAACCATGTTTAACGAGATTCGATTTCTCCTCTTAGCCACACCGTTAAATTGTGGTTGGTGGGTTTTACATGTAATAAAGCGGAAAAATCCTAATACTCTTAAAGGTAAATTAAACCTATTAGATATAGTCATAACACTATTGAAGTAACATTCTATTGAACAACAAGAACCATATAATCCCCAGCTTTTTTTTGAAAATCATAAACAAGTTAGGGATTACATACCTTTTGATTATTCTTGTAGATAATCAATGAATTCCTTGTTCAATTGCTCTTTGAAGCAAGCATCATAAATCTCATGTCTCTGATGGTTCACACCCAAACCGTAGAAACTAAGGAAACTTGAAGATAGAGGAGAAGGGAGGAAAATTTTCGGCTCTGCTCTTAGCAAAAGGAGTGGCCAAAAATTAGAGGCTAATAGGAATATAACTGATAGAAAACCCTAGAAACCCTAATTTGAATATAATACTATTATTTTAAATTGGGTAATTATCTAATCTCCTAATTATCTTCAAGGGATATTCTATAAACCCTAGAATACTCCTCCAAATTGTCCACCTCTTGTGGAAGGTTCTAGAATACCTTTTGTTCAAATATTGAACAATTATAGCTTAGGTTCTTTCACTTTTAATTAATCCAGTTAATCCTAAAAGTAATTTCAATTGAATTTTAATCAAACAATACAATTTCTAATTAATATATTATTCTCATAATATATTAATACATCATTCATTTCTATTTATTAATCATATTAATAAATTAGTCTACTCTCTCTAGAAGTCATCCTATTCAAGTAACAGGTTTGAGGGCAACCCAAAAGGACTATACTAATAGTTCAATTAGATGTTAATTTAGTAATTGCCTTAGACACCTAATCCACCAGTATCCCAAAATTAGATATATCTATAACTACAATTGATAGTATAACTTCCAAACTAACAACAAAGGGTGCTTCCTAGAGCAACTCCAAACTCTGATATGATCATACATTAGTCCTAAGATAAGTGATCAAATATTCCTTCGTTCTACAAGATATCATATGGGCACGCAACATGAATTATAATCAATATCATTGTCCAAAATTATATTTCTCGATTTCTTGATTTGTGGTGACCTTAGAAGACTTACTAATTGAACACATCAATTTAGTCCTGGCTGGGCCCAACACTATAAGTCAACACCAAATCACCAAGGGGCACAAAGATATCGCTTTCTCTGTTAGGGAAAATGGAACGAATAAAATTTGACTTATACGCTTGTATCATTTACTCACCAAATCATGCATCACATTAAGTTTTATAACATCAAGTTACTGATCCATTTACATAATACCAATGCACAACCAACTTTTAAATTACAACTTATATATATATATATATATATATATATATATATATATATATATATATATATATATATATATATATATAAAGAATATATAATATTATCGTCTCAAAGTTACTCGTGATAGAATCCATGAAGTAATTCTTTGAATGTGGGTTTATCCAATACTTAAATCTCTATTTTCTAAGTACTCATGAACGTTGCAACAACACAATTTCTATGTCTAAACAACATAGACAATGTACAATCCAACTCATGACAATCTTCATTCAATATTTACTTCCTAAAGTAAGATCGAGTTTGGAGTTTTGAATAATCAAATTATTCAGGAACTAAAACATACAAATCGAAACACAGGAATAAATAATTGACAAAGGCAGTAAACAAACCCATAAATAATCTCTATTATTTAATTACTAAAATAAACTACATTTATTTTGTTACAAGTTTCAAACAAATAACCTAACTACAAAAATTAATATCATCTCTCAAACCAATGCTCCCAGCATGTTGATTATGCTTGACCCTATTTAGAGCCTTCATGAGAAGATTGCAGGATTTTTTTTCCTGATGACACTCCCTTTACCACAAGATGACCTTCTTCAACTCTATGTTTGATATAATGGTACTTTCTGTCGATATGCTTAGATCTACCATGATCCTTGGGTTTTGTGGTCAATGAAGCCATACCTTCATTATTACAGTAAAGTTTTAATGGATCCTAAATGGTCAGGACTACTACGAAATCCCGATAAAGTTCTTCAACCAAGCTGTATCCTTTGATGCCTCACTCACTACGATATACTCTAATTCACAAGTAGAATCAGCCACCGTATCCTTCTTGGAACTTTTCCAAGTTACTGCTCCTCCATTTAACACAAACACCAGGCTGACTATGAACAAAAGTTGCCTCGATCTGTCCGAAAGCTGGAAGCATTATACCCAGTTACTCTCAATGTATCACTGCCAACAAGGACTAGAACCATGTCCTTTTTCCTTTGTAGATACTTAAGAATGTTCGTCACTATTGTCCAATGAGCTATGCCAGGATTTCCCTGATATCCACTAACCATGCTTAGATCAAAAGACACATCACAACTAGTACATGTCATGGCGTGTATGATCGCTCCTATAGCCAAAGCATATGGGAATTGACTCATTTCTCTTCATATGTACTAGGACTTTCTGAATAGGTAGATCTCCTTTCTTGGAGTTTTCCATACTAAAATGTTTTAGTACCTTATCCAAGTATGTACTTTGAATAATCCCAATTAGTCTTTTCTTTCAATGGTTTTTGATTTATGTTTGATCAAATAGATATAACCATATCTACTATAATCATCTGTATATGCTACATAAAACTGATTGCATCCCTTATGGTGGATCTGAAAAGTCCACACACATATGTGTGTGTGAGATCCAACAAACCTTCACCTCTTTTATAAGATCAAGTGAAAGATGATTTTGTCATCTTGCCCATAAGACAAGATTCACATTCATCATCTGGCTTTAAGTAAAATGATTCCAACACTTCATCCTTTTGAAGTTGGGCGATCCATTTCTTGGTAATGTACCCAAGACGACAATGCCACAAGCATGCCTTGTGTAAACCATTAGACGAATCAATATGGAATACACTATTACCTAAGCTATCAAAACAAATCATAGTTTCATGCATACCATTACAAGGTAAAGCTTTAAACATAGAAATACCATTTTATAAACCAAAATCTAACGATTCACATCATTAAATGAATATCGAAAACCTTTTCAAAATAGTGCATGAAAAGAAATAATGTTTTGCATCATTTTTGACGAATAGCAGCAATCAACTACATCTAATCTAACATCACCACCAAGAACAAGACTATAAATTCCAATCTTGATAGTAGGAGAAGATTGCCTATTTCCCATGATTAGATTTATCCTTCCATTCTCCACCTCCTTATTTTCTCTTAGTCCCTACAAATCAAAACAAATGTGAAAACCACATACTGTATCAAGGAGCCAATAACGAGTAGATTGTGAGTTATTAGTTTGAATAGTTTAAATACCCATCGACGATGGCTTCACTTTTCCATCCTTGATGCCGTATAAGTACTTGGAGCAACTTCATTTCTAATGACCCTTATCATTGCAATAGAAGCAAATGGCCTTCTGGGATCACTAACAAAAGGAATGTTAGAACTTGACTTTGATTTCAGTCCATTGCTAGACGACCCAACATGGGTCTTACCCTTCCAGTTCAACTTAGGAGTACCTTCCTCTTCTTTTATTTTTTCCCCAATCGTAACAACAGTAATACTAGTAGGAGTAGATATTTTTTTTTATTTTTCTTTAAACCCGATTCAGCCGTCTGCAAAAGGTTGTGGAGTTAGACCAATGTGGTCTCAGTATTGTTCAAATGATAAGAAAATATGAACTGATAATAACAAGGTGGCATGGAGTTAAGGACCATGTCAATGGCCAACTCCTCATCAAAATTCACATTAATACTTTCAAGGCACTCCAAGTATCTCTGCATCCTTTGCACGTGATTGCAGACCGACACTCATTCCTTCAAATTGCACACCATGAGGGCCTTAATGACTTCATACTTTTCTTGATTATATCTCTTGTGAAACTTTTCCACACTATCCAAGTTCATCTCGTATGGCTAGTAGTCCTGATGAAACCTTTACAATTATGGAACCATGGTGGTGACCATGATACAAGGAAGTTTTGTTGCATCGTCGTAGTGTTTCTTTTAAGATGGATTTATTCAGGACTAGCAGTGACTTTATAGATCTCAACAAGTTGTTTTTAAAGGACATACTCTTTGACCTCGTATCGAATACCCATCTTAATGTTGTGCGTCCAATCATTGTATTGGTGCCATCTAATGTCACCTTGGAGATGATCGATAGTAGCGAGAAGTTTTGGGAAGAGTTTTGAAAAGCAGAAGAATCACTAGAAGTAGACATTTATAGAGAAAATGGATTTTTAGTTACATGACTATAAATCCTTAATATTTTAACCCATAATAAATATATAAGGCTAGGATCCAAATTAACAATTCATAAATAAGAAAAGGGATGTCGTAATCTTATTGTGAATTTATGAAGGTAGGTAAAGGCAATTTACTAATTTCAATCAAAATGAAATTCCTAGATCTTTTGAGATTCATTGAATCTTATCAATAACATGTTTAATCTCAGATTATGCTCTTCTATTTGTGACCGAGATGATGAGGATCAGAAACAAGATCTAAATAACCATGAAAATATGCTTGGCAACCTCGATGTCATTTATCATCTCTAATTAATGTACCGCTTAACCACATGTGCTTCATTAACAATGATAATTCTTGATATGCCCATTATTACTTTGGATAATCACTATTAGTGTGTCAGTTAACCACACACACTCTACTAACTACATATAAAACATAATGTGCAATTTCAGTGATTAGCATACTTTTCACGTTTTCATCAAGTAACTAAGAGTGAGATTTTTTCAAAATAGTTTAGTTACTTTATATCATTATATTTATTAATGAGATTATGTCCTATCAAACCCATTCGGCTATCGACCCTCCACCATACAAGAGAGCGGTGGGTGAGAGTGGACACCCAATGGTGGTCATTTTATAGGCCGCTTCCTTAAACTACCCTTATAGTATGGCTTCGTGAATCAGGCGTACTAGTGATTCGACTAACTTTTCTTATACATATAATATATTAAACTTTTGATAATGTAAGTATAAGGTGTATTTTAACACTTCTTGAAAACACAAGGTTTAAATATTAATTAACTAATCTTTAAACCAAATATCATTTTAATATTGATCTTTTAATTAATCAAATAATTTAATGTAATTAAATCATAAGGATAATTCACAATGTCAAGATATACGATATCTGATTTCCACGATAAATATTATGTTTTATACAAATAAAAATATTATCTAAAGTAATTATCCTAATCAATTTGAATTAAGCAAAACAATTTGATGATCAGAGGGTTCACCATGGCATGGAATTGGATTGCCATGTCATGGTAGAATATGGAAAATGCGGATAAGAAGATCCCCACGCCGTGGCAGAAGAGGACCACAACATGGTGCCACGATAAAATGTCGATTTTTCCAAATCTCCAAGTCGGGTTTTGTTCAAGTTTAAGCAATGCACTATCAATTGTTAGATAGCCAAACACTATGATACCACTGATGGGTTTTACATGTAATAAAGCGAAAAAATCCTTATACTCTTAAGGGTACATGTAACATGTTAGATCAAGTCATGACATTATTGAAGTAACATTCTATTGAATAATAATAACCCTATAAACCCTATCTTTTTTGAAAATCATACACAAGTTAGGAATTACATACCTTTTGATTATTCTTGTAGATAATCAATGAATTCCTTCTTTGATTGCTCTTGGAAGCAAGCACCAAAAATCCTATGCCTATGATCTTTCACACCCAAACCCTAGCAACTAAGGAAACTTGAGGAGATAGAAGAAATGAGGAAACTTTGTGTCTATGCTCTTAGCAAAAGGAGTGACTACGAATTAGACATATTTGTAGCTGATTAGAAAACCCTAGAAACTCTAGTTTGAATATAATATTATTATTTCATATGAGGTAATTATCCAATATCATAATTATCTTCATGGGATATTCTAGAAACCCTATAATACTCCTCCAAACCATCCACATCTTGTGGAGGGTTCTGGAATACCTTTTGTTTAACTATTGAACAATTACTAATTAGGTTCTTGCACTTTCAATTATTCCAATTAATCCCAAAATTAATTCTAATTAATTTTTGATTAAGTATTAATTAAATAATACACTTTCTAATTAATATATTAATCTCATAATACATTAATAAATCATTCATTTCTATTTAGTAATCATATCAATAAGTCAATATTCTCTCTTAAAAAGTCATCCTATTCAATTACCAAGTTTGAGGGCAACTTAAAAGGACTTTACTAAAATTTAAACTATATACCAATTTAGTTATTGCATTAGACACCTAATCCAACAGTGGTGTCCTATGAGGAGTCAATTGTTAAAATATTCCATATTCCTTGAGATAGTCGTGGAACTCAATACTAAGATACTCCACATCTCTATCAGGTCAAAGCATCTTTATTTTCCTGCCAAATTGATTTTCAACCTTTTGTTTAAACTTGATAAACTATTAAAAGGTTTCTTGTTTATGTTTGATTATGTAGATATATCCATATCTGCTATTATCATCAATGAATATCACATAGAATCGATTGTTATCCCTTGTGGTTGGTCTGAAGGATCCACACACATCTGTATATATGAGATCCTACAAACCTTCACCTCTTTAACAAGATCCAGTGAAAGGTGATTTTGTCATCTTACCCAAAAGACAAGACTCACGTTCATCATCTAACCTTAAATCAAATGATTCGAACGCTCCATCCTTTTGGAGTTGGGCGATGCGTTTCTTGTTAACCTATCCAATATAACAATGCCACAAGCATGAATTGTCTACACCATTAGATGAATCAATATTTAATACACTATTGGCTAAGCTATCAACATAAATCACAGTTTCATACACACCATTAGAAGGTAAAGCTTTAAACATAAAAATACCATTTTTATAAGCTAAAACTCAACCATTCATATCATTAAAAGAATATCAAAATCCTTTTCTAAACAATGCATGGAAAGAATTAATGTTTCGTGTCATTTCCGACATATAGCAACAATTAATCAAATCTATCCCATCATCACTACTAAGCATAAGACCATAAGTTCCAATCTTGATAACAGGAGAAGATCACCTATTTCCCATCATCAGATTTATTCTTCCATGCTACATTTCTTTACTTTCTCTTGTGCCCCTAGAAACCAGAACAAATATGAAATCCACATCATGTATCAAGGAACCAAGAATGAGTAAGTTGTGATTTATTGACTTGAATAGTGTACATACCTGCGATAATGACTTGACCTTGCCATCCTTGTTGTCTTGCAAGTATTTTGGGTGACTTCTCTTCCAATGCCCCTTTTCAATATAGTAGTAAGAAGTTTCGTCTGCAGGGTCACTAACAATAGGAATATCTGAATTAGGATTTGTATTTGACTCATTCCTAGACGATCTAGCTTGGGCCTTTCCCTTCTAGTTCGATTTAGTTTTAACCTGTCTATTCTCTCCTCTATTTTGCCTAATGACAAGAATAGGAGCACTTGCAACAGAAATGACTTGATTCTTTTTCATCCTTGATTCAGCTGTCTTCCACACTATGAATTTCTTCATGGATTTGAATTGATTCTCAAAGGTTGATTACATAACTTTGAGTAGAGAGAAAATAAAGAAAAATAATGTGAAGAACGGATGCCGATGAGAAGATGAACTGAAATTGTTATTGAAAATAGGAGTTGGATGCTAATCAGAAGATAAAAATCCTAATAAGCCATTAGAGAGCCTTACAATAAAAGAATTGGTAAAAACATGTTATTGCTAATCTAATTGATATATATATTTTTTTAAATTGATAATTATGAAATGGAAATAATCAAGTCAAAAAATCTGATGGGCAAAGGGACCTGTAGGTTTTATTTCTACTATGCAATAGAGGCAACTTAACAAGGTTAAGATTAAAAGATTTTTGATATCACTCCCTTAATAGTAGGCCTCTACCCACAAGTCTCACATTGCCGTCATCATGTTGTTTTCTCTTCTCGTGCTTGAGTTCGTTTACATGTATGTTTGTTCACTTGTTTTCCAATCTGTCTTGATATCACATGATGTATTTGTTTGACCAATCTTCCTTATAAATAATATATCTAATTGTTTTGATATAACATTTGTGTGTGTGAAGAGTTAATTACTTTTCTTTAGCTATAAAGTATTTATAAGTAAGATGTCTTTGTATACTTATGACATTGGTATAATTGGGAAGATGTTTCAAAGTACAATGTTTTACTATGACCAAATAAAACTATAATATTATTCCCATAAGCATATATATGAAAGTATGTTGCTATCTTTTGGATTTGACATCATTTATTTTCTTTCTTTAATAGTGATGTGATGCACCAAAATAGGCAATAGATTGTCAAAATGTCCATCTAATCGTCTACAGCTTTTTTGTTTACATATTGTAGATTATTTATTATTAAAAATATACAATTTGTATTTTTGTGCTACTCAAAGATTCGTAAATAGACCAGACCAAAAGACATTGAATTAGTTGGAGTTCTAAGAAAAATAGAAGATAGAAGCTTGAAGTCGAGATTGTACATTTTATTATTTTTGGTGTCAATGACATAAATGCCCCCATTCATATTTGTGTAAAAAGATATAATTGTGTATTCTATTTAAATGTAAGTCTATTTCAATTATTTTTTGTTGAAACAAAATTTAAAACTAATCTTAATTTACTTTAATGTAAAAAAATTGTATTTTTGTGTTTTTTAATATATAATCGTTACATGCTTGAAACCAATGATTTATTTTAATTAGTTTAAACTACAAAATAAAGGCTAGTTCGAGTTTAAGCTTGGCATGTGTTAATTTGATTACCCACTTAGATATACAACTGTGTTGTTTCTCTAATTCATGTCAAAAGATATTGTTGTTAAAAAACAGGTCATATAACCCTTTTATAATTTGCGCCACAAGCTCATAGAACTCACTTGTAATATAAAATCCGGGACATATTATTGTATACCTAAAAGCCTTGGTTGTTTATATAGAAACTGGGTTATTTAGTCCTAACACATGTCCCTACTTTTTGCTTTGAGGTGGGTCATATAACACTTCATATTATAAAATCCAGTTCTTACATAATATAACCTGTTTATATCAAGAATCGAGTCCTATCTGGTGGGTCTTATGTGCCTTTTCGTAGTAGAGCTAGTTTGCCTTAAAAGAGATTATTCAAGTATCATCTTCACATTTATGTTCTTTACACTTTAAGAAACAACAAATAGAGAGAATATGGAGATGGGAAGCCACAAACTTAGTGGTTTTTGTTTTTTGAAAGATGGGAGAAAACTAGTTGTTTTCAGTCCTTACTTTAAGCCTTTATCCCATTGGTCTTATCACTTTAAGACCCACGCTTTATCAAATCAATTAGTCATGCTTTCTAAGAGCATGGTGTGTTGAATAAATTAATCAAAAACAAGTATTTTTTCTTCTTTATGGTATGCTTGAATATTTTATAAAAAGAAGAAGCTCGTTTTTGTACAACAACTCTTCTAATCTTTATAACTTATACAACATATAAATTCTTATAAGACAGAAAACACTTTTGGTCCAAAAAGATGTACCTGATATAATAAATCATACGTTATGATATATTTTGATTCTTACCATTAACAATTAATTTTTACATGAAATAAATAATTTAAAATTATATATATATATATATATATATATATATATATATATATATATATATATATATATATATATATCAAGAATTAAATTCTTATAAATAATATATTTCCATCAAGTTGTTGTTAGTGTGACCCTTTAGGATCATATATTATCTAGCAATATCATTCTATAATGACTCTTGGGTTTATTGATATTTCAATCTCCCACTTATACATGATTCGACTCATCATTGATTGATAAAGATTACGGTGAACTTCTAGCAACATTTAACTACCCCCAGTAGTATATGACTTAGTGCCATTATATCAACATCCCATTCCAAAAATCTCAAATCCTCAATTGATGTATAATGTAAGTTTATCAGTTATCCCTTTATCACATACATCCTGTTGAACATGATACTTGGGTCGCAATCACTCTTATTTGTTGTTCAACTCTGGGTAACGCACGTTAAATGTCTAACTCTTAACACATAAGAGGAACAAATACCATCGTGAATACATACACCTCTTACATAGTTCACAACATACTAGAAAATGGATTTTATAATGGCCTGGTTAAGGATCATCCTTTGACCATATCAAAGCACAACACTCCCCACACTTAATTCCTAATATGTATCTTAGGTGTTAAGGATACAAAGATAGTACCTTTAGTCAAGTATCACTCATAATTGTGATCTATAAGTAGATCTTGATGTAGGTCCATTCAATACTAGTTCTCTGACAAGTACCTATGAAACTTGGTCACAACCAATTGCTTACCTTCATCAAGTGAGATTCAACCAATCCAATTTATATTAGTCTTACATCATAATTGCTCCCATAATTTTAACCGACTATGAACTTTTAAAATAATAAGATTATTCATCGATTAAACTTGTTAATATAGAACACAATAAGAATTGATGTGATGATCATATACTAATATATCAAAACATTATATGATAGTTGTTGTCTTAATGTTCCAATATCCAAATACTAAATTCAAACCAAAATCCCATTTCTAAAATAATAAAGTCCTATAGCTGAAGTGTGACTACTTATACTTAGCTTAAAAATAAAGAATTTATTAATAGGTCTGGCTAAATTTATTTTGTGTAAATTCTACGCATACTATCATCTCCATATTTGACGTTACTCTAAGTAATGTTAAATATCTTGGAGAATATGATAGGCGTTCTTTCGTGACATAGAGTATGTTAGCTTAATTAAGTATACTCTTGAAGTCATCTAGTGACTTAGCCATGAATTCAATTAGCATCTTATGATATGTTCATAGCATAATCATATATAATATGACATACATGATGCATTTATTTTCCAAAAAAATATAATATAAGTTATTTCATCTAGCTTAAACCTATGTGCTAGCTCCTTTTGAGGCAGACTTAAAATGGTGCCATGTGACAATGCCAATAATCCTCCAAAGGAATCTTGTATCTTGACCTCTTTCAAGATATTATTAATTCATGCAAAAGAATCTAAAGCTTTTAAAATTCATCTTTGTATTTTTCTTTATTTTTTATATTCCAAGATTGTATCTTGTCATTCCTAAGTCTTTCATTTAGAAATACTTCCCGAGTCAAGGTAAAAATGACCTTGCATAATCAGAATGTAATTTATCATTATTAAGTATGTGTCATTCGTACAAGATTAGGAATATCACTATGCTCGAACTAGTTCTTAGTAAACACAAACACCATCTATATTTTGATATCAAAGTACACCTTGTATTTATATATCAAAATGACTATTCCAACCTTGAGATGTTTGCTTTATATCCATAAGTGGATCTTAAGCATTATACATATTGTTAGGAAAACATTGATTAAGAAAACCTCTAGACTAAGCTATATAGATATCTTCTAGTAGTTTTCTATTAAGGAAAACGATCTTTCTTGAAATCTATTTTCCATATCTCATATTTAAGAATATGAAGTTATATTAAATAATATCCTTTTTTTTATCTAGTCATAACTACTTGTGAAAAGGTTTGATAATAGTCAATGTCATAAGTATGATAAGGACCATAGTGAATGATACTATTATGATAAAATCCTTTTATAAAAAGCCTTTCTAAATGTGTATGATATCCATTTACGTATTTTTTCTAAAAGAATCTCTTACTCCTTCTAGCCTTGATATAGAGAGGAAGTCTAATTAATCCCAGAATTGATTATTATACATAAATTACATCTCAATGTTCATGACTCTATGCCATTTACCAAATTTAAGATTTGATATAACACCTTTGTAGTTGATGGATTTACTAGAAACCATTAAAAATAACTCATCAATGAGAGATTCCACATTTCTCAAGTCAATGATGACTTCTACCATTAATGCGAATAGTTTGTGTTTGGGAATAACTATTATTCAAGTTCAACCATTCCTTTTTGAAACTGTGCCAAAAATTGCTACATCAGACTATGATTTTTGAGTTTCTTCAAGTTCCATGTAGCTCCCACTTTATTTATCATTAGAAGTTTGCTTTCTACTAACTCAACATTAAGAAGAATAAGAGAACTTATTCTTGGTGGGTTTGTATAATCTAAATTCCCTTTTAGAATATTCTACATATAGATAATTTGTTGTTGTTTGTATTCAAGATATAATTAATAGTGATTATGGTATAATCTCAAGAGCTTCAAGAAAGATAATTTCTACCGATTATAAAGTAAACTTCATCTGGTAAGGTCTAATTCATCCTTTATTATCACTTAAAGCTTTAGATGGTGTTACTCGATTGTATTTCAAGTTGATATTTGAAAGCTTCAACCAAGATTTCACAATTATATTACCATGTAAAATATATTTATAACTACTATAGTTTTTAATAAAGTTGATTGGTATCTTGCATTAAATCTTATACATTCACTTAGAATGGAAGTCACATGACACATTCTATAATTCCTTAATAATTATTTTCTCTACAGATTAGTGAAAATATCATTCTTAATCTTTTATATATAAATAGGATTCACATATGTCAAATAAACTATAATATTTTCCTTCAAAAATCCCTTCCTTGAAGTTGGAATATGTGTATTTCATTTATATAATAAAGATCACCATGTCATAGATAAGTTCAATCTCAAACAAGTTTAAGTCAAAAGTGCTTGCATTTAGGACTTCATTTTATTTATTAAAATATTGATATTTACTTTATAATTCTATTAAGAGATCTAGTCTCATAAAGAGAAGCAAATCATTTCATAATATAAATATAATTTTTATAAAAAATAATTAAACATTTGAATAAAATAACTGAGACATATATTTAGACATGCTAAATTTAAAATATACATTGTTCCAAAACAAACATTGTTTTATATTACATGTAATTTATGTTTTAATCACAAATAACAAACTAAACACTAAGGGTGTAGTTCCAACTTGCTTGTGTTTAGCTGGTTACTCTTTAGTAAATATCTATAAGCAAGTTACAAAATATATATTAACATTTAAGTACCATGTACTTGAGTGTGATATTTAAAGTATAAGTTCTATTTAGTAGATACCTAAAGTACTAATCTCTTCTAGCCTTTCTTCTTAGATAAGAGGAGCAGTTCCTCTTTTAGTGTCCAGTTTCTCCTTAAAAGAAATAAGATCCATCTATTTGGGCCTTTTTAAATTTCTTGGGCTTAAAGATTTTCAATCCATAAAACATGGGCTTATTAGATCACACAAAAATGACTCTTTTTATCCTTTCATTATTTCATTGTTCGAACAAGTTTATAACAAATATCATTGTATTTATTGGAATATTTATCAACCAGTTATATCAATTTATATATATATATATATATATATATATATATATATATATATATATATATATATATATATATATAAAGTTATCCAAGACTTCATAGAAGTCAAGAATTACTATTCTTAGTGTGATGTTAAATGCATAATGAGCATTCAGTGATGCCTTGATTAGGTATAATGTTCAAGTCTATTGCTCAAAGAAAGTTGTTTAGGACTAGGACCTTTAAGTGGATACAATTTCACATCTCTCACCAGACTACTCTCAAAACATGAAGCTATTTATTGAAGTTGTATCTATTGAATGTTATTGTTTCATTTATTGGAAAACATGGGCTTATTGGATCACACAAAAATGACTCTTTTTATCCTTTCATTATTCCATTGTTTGAACAAGTTTAAAACAAATATGATTGTATTTATTGGAATATTTCTTAACCTGTTATATCAACATATATATATATATATATATATATATATATATATATATATATATATATATATATATATATATATATATATATAAATTATCCAAGACTTCTTAGAAGTCAAGAATTACTATTCTTAGTGTGATGTTAAAAGCATATTGAGCATTCAATGATGCCTTGACTAGGTATAATGTCCAGGTATATTGATCAAAGCAAGTTGTTTAGGACTAGGACCTTTAAGTGGATGCAATTTCACATCTCTCACAAGAATACTCTCAAAACATGAACATATTTATTGAAGTTGTATCTATTGAATGTTATTGTTTCATTTATTAGATTAGGTGTCTAAGACCATAACTATAATTGGTATGTACTTGATGTGATAGTATCATGGTCCTTGTGGGTTACCTTCACCGATGCAATTTGATAGGATGAATATTTGAGAAAGAGGTTATCTGTGATTTATTAATATATTATATTAATAATATATTATTGTTGAATTGGTATTGATCAAGAATTAATTTGTAACTAATTTAGTGGTCAAAAGAGACTGATTAAATTTGTAGGGACTGATTAGGTAAATCAGTAATATTTATAGTTTGGGCTAATGATCCATGTTGATTAGGGATGAGATAAATCTATGTGAGAGTCCATGAAAAGTTAGTCCAAAGGGCCTATCATATGGATTATTGGAATACTTAAAGGTTTAAGTAAATTAGGGTTTTATATATGAAACCCTTGGAATTCCACACTATAAATGTAACCCCTAGCCTTCATAAAATTGGCCAATCATTCCCAAGGTGAAACCATAGCCGATTTCGGTGCTTCCTAACCTCTCTCTCATAATCATCCTCTTGTTTTTGGTGTTTGTGACTTATTTGAGGTATTACTTTTGAGGTACTAAGCTCTTGGAAGGCCAAGTTCTACAAGATACAATAAAGAGGCATTCATCTAATTTGTTTTATGTTGTAAGTATCAAAATTGTATGGTAGTTAGTGTTCATGCTTTGGATAAATGAAAATTGTATGTTAACTTGAGTAAACTTAGATACAAAGCATTAGGGTTGTATGTGCTATTATAGTGCTCAAAACCCATCAGTTGTATTAAAGCCTATGGTGTTTTCTATTATATTGATGCAATTATATTGCTTTCAAAGTTGAAAATTTTTCATTTTGGCCTCCGACTGCTGGACTCGACGAGTCCTATGAAGGAACTCGATGAGTAGGGCTAACTCGATGAGTCGATTGCCTAGCTCGACGAGTTGGTGTTGGAATAGTGTCTAAGGCTGCAACTATATTAGGCAAGTATTTGATCCGGTTGTGCATGGTCCTTTTGGGTTGCCTTCACCATAGCAACTTGATGGATGATTTGTTAAAAGAGAGTAAATATTATAAGGAATAATATATGGTTATTTGATTAATATAAGTCATAGATTAATTGGAATTAATTTGGTGATTTAAAGAGATTAATTAAATAAAGGGGTATAAACTGTCAATTGTTTGATAGTTAAACTTTAGACTATAAATCCATTGGGATATGCTTTGGACGAATTCTATGAGATATAGGATAGCTAAAATCGTCCAAAGGCTTATCTATGGAATGGATTTGGATAGCCTTAAGAGAAGATTATCCAATTAGGGTTTAGGTTGTAACCCTTAAGGAGTCTACAAGTATAAATAGACCCTAGGGGTGAGGGAATTCAACACACCATCAAAAGTAGAGATACTCTGGCCGAATTCCTCCCCTCTCCTCTCTCCTAAATCATCTTGCTTGCTATTGGTGTTTGTAAACCATTAGAGGAGTGACATTTGTGACTCTAGAAGCTCCAAGACAACAAGATCAACAAGGAACTCAAAGGTATGATTCTAGATCTGTTTCAATGTTGTTATTTAACATAATTAGCCATTAGAAGTCTTGGATTCAAAGCATGTTTAATTAGAAAGCCTAGATCCAAGCATTAGGGTTTTGCATGCGCACATAGGAAAGTTCTTTTGGCTAAAACCCATCAGTGGTATCAGAGCCTAGCTTGGTTTTCTTTAAATTGTTGCTTGATTAACTGAAACAAACCTGCAAAATTCGATTTTTGGGTTTATGAGTCATGGACTCGGCGAGTTCCAAAGTGGACTCGGTGAGTAGGCCTGTACTCGGCGAGTCCGGGCGTCTGGATTAGGCAAAACCGGGATTTTTTCATGTTTATCTTATGGAAACTTACCTTAATCATATTAGATCAACCCTAATCCGATTTTTTGATATATATGACTATTATCTTGATCTAATTAAAGATATTTATTATCTAATAAAATATTTAATTTCCTTATGTGATAAATGATTAATTATTTTGATAATTATCTTAAAAGAAATCTTGGATAAATCAAATAAAGATAATTAGGATATTAATTGTTAATTGGAATTATTTGTTATTTGATCCTCCATGTTTTAAATGTTTAAAACCTACCCTAAAGTTTTGAAATTTATATTTGTGATTAAAAGTTTTAATTTAGACAACTTAAATTTCAAACCCTAGATTTTAAAAAGTTTTAAAATACAACCCTATACTAATATGATATTACTAGAATAATATATATATGTATAACTAAATGCTAGTCTTACCGTTAGTAGGCCTCATTCACGAAGCCGATCTATAAGGTGGGTATAAGGTTGCGGCCTATAAAATGGCGCTTAATGGGTGTACACTCAGACCCACCACTTGCTTGATTGGTGGAGGGTCGTTAGCCGAACGGGTAGGATAGGGCAACCTCATCCTCTCATTAAAAGTATAATAAGAAATACAAAGTAACTACACGTTTTAAAAATTTCCCAATCTTAGTTACTTTAGGAAAAGTGAATTGATGCAATCCCATGAAATTACACTTTGCACCTTGATAAGAAGTTAGTGGAGCGTGTGTGGTTTACCGGCACACTAATTGGTTCTAAGCGAAGGTGGCAAAGGGTGATTCATTGTTTATCATAGTTCGATGGAGCGTGTGTGGTTTACCGGCACATCGAATAGGTGATCGTTACAATGAAGGCACCATGTGAATTTGCATGGTAATTCACACCCGCTTTGTGATCCTCGGCATTCCAATCACAAACAAGAGGGGCATATCGAGATTTAAACATGCCATTGAATAGTTCAATGAATCTCATCGGAACCTAGGAATTCTCAAAAACACTTAGGACTAATAGTTTAAGTTTTGTAATGGAGAATTAGTGAATCATCATTAACTTACCTTCAATTTATTTGCATGATAGATTACGGCATCCCTTTTCTAGTATGTAAATGTTATTGTTGGATCCTAGCCCTAATTTTCTTATTGGGTGATAATTAGGGATTGTTATTCTAATCTATCTTTGTCCTTTTTCTAATTGAAGATGTCGAACGCAAACAACGCTGCTGCTAGTTCTTTCACGTTGATGAGCCTTTGCCAAAAGGTCACCTTCGATGGAACGAACTTTAGCGAATGGATAAGATACATTCGCACCATTGCTCGCTATGAGGATAAAGAGTATGTACTCGATGAGAAGCTCGAGAAAATCAACCCCGAAGTTGCTACTCCCGAAGAAATCACCGCCTTTGAAACTCATGAGCGAGATGAAACGAAGGTACATTGCATCATGATCGCCACCATGAACTCCGAATTTCAAAAGTCCTACGAGGACATGTATCCATACGAGATGCATCAAGACTTGTTGGAGAGATACCACCAAAACGCGAGACAAGAGCGTTACGAGATTTTCACTAACATGATCTCCGCTAAGATGGGTCATGGAGAATCTCTTACCGTGCACCTGCAAAAGATGCAAACGTATGTCGACCGCCTTCGCAAGTTAAATGTTGACTTCGGTGAAGACTTGGCGATCGACATGGTGCTTCACTCTTTGCCTCCAATGTACAACCAATTTAGGATGACCTACCACATGAACAAAGAAGAGGTCACCCTAAGCAAACTCCAAGGTCTCTTGAGGGTCGCTGAGAGCAACTTCAAGGACAAGTCTGTTGCACCAACTCCCAATCCGTCCGCTGCTCCTGTCTTGGCTATTGGTCAAGGGAAGGGAAAGAAGAGGAAAGCTTCATCCAATAACTATCGCAAGGTGAAAGCCCGAGATGGTGCCTCTTCTAGTGGGACCAAAGTTGATCCCTCTAAGCCCTGCTCCAACCCAAAGGAGGCAGAGTGCCACCACTGCCACAAGATAGGACATTGAAAGAGAAGCTGCCCAGATTACCTGCAAGCGATCAAAGAAGGAAAGATCAAGCCATCTTTCGCAGGTATATACACAATCAAATCTAACGATTCTAATCATGCTATTTCTTGGGTTCTTGATACCGGTTGTGGTTATCACATTTGTTCTAATGTGAAGGGACTAAGAAGAAGTAGGGATGTAGAGCAAGGAAGGATCAATCTAATCATGGGGAACAGAAGATCGTCGCCTGTGACCAAGATTGGAGTGTATTCTTTAGTGCTTAGGAATAGTTTGGTTTTAGATTTGAACAATTGTTGCTATTCGCCAGAAATGGCTAGAAACATCATTTCATGGTTTATATAGACAAGGATTTAGATTTTCTTTTAATAATGAGAATGGTTCTATTTTGGCTTATCTAAATGGTGTCTTTTACTTTGAAGCTATACGATGTAATGGAATATATGAAACTGTTATGATTGTTGATAACTTAGGAAATGATGTTTTGAATATTGATTCTTCCACTAGTATGGATAAAGCATCCTTGTGGCATTGTCGTCTTGGACATGTCAACAAGAAACACATAGCACAACTCCAAAAGGATGGAGTGTTGGAGTCATTCGACCTTAGGGAAGATGACACATGCGAGTCTTGTTTACTTGGAAAGATGACTAACTCACCCTTCACGAGTACTTGTGAAAGGGGTGAGGGGCTATTGGACCTAATACATACCGATGTATGTGGACCCTTTAGATCAACCATGAAGGATGGGAACCACTTCTATGTGACTTTTACCGATGACTATAGTAGATATGGGTATATCTACTTAATCAAGCAAAAGTCAGACACCTTTGAAAAGTTCAAAGAGTTCAAGAATGAAGTGGAGAATCAATTGGGCAGGAAAATCAAGATGCTTCGATCCGATCGAGGAGGAGAGTACCTAAGTCTTGAATTCCACGATTATCTCAAGGAGTGTGGAATAGTTTCGCAATTGACGCCTCCTAGGACACCGCAGTTGAATGGTGTGGCAGAAAGGCGTAATCGAACCTTATGGGATATGGTTCGCTCTATGATGAGTCGTGCTTCACTACATATCTTCTTTTGGGGGTATGCCTTAGAGACTGCTGCCCATATCCTTAACCGAGTCCCTACTAAGAAGGTTGCCAAAACACCTCACGAGATGTGGACAGGGAAAGCTCCCTCGTTGGCACATATCAAGGTTTGGGGTTGCGAGGCTTTCATAAGACGAGATACTCACGACAAGCTTGAACCTCGAAGTGAGCGATGTATTTTCATCAGCTACCCGCAAACATCCTTTGGATATCTCTTCTATAGACCGAAAGACAATGTTGTCTTTGTTGCGAGGAGAGGAGTTTTCCGAGAGCGAGAACTCATAAGCCAAGGAGACAGTGGGAGGCAAATCGAACTTGAAGAGATTCAAGAGTCGATAGATGAAGGAACCTCTACCGCTGGCATTCAACCCGAGGAGGAAACTATGGTTGAACCGATTGATGAATCCTTACCACTCAGACGTTCCGATAGAGTTAGAGTTCAACCCCAGTTTTATGGTTTTCATATTACTACCGAAGGGGACACGTATATTAGTGATGGTACACTAGTAAATCTTGATGAACCTAATAGCTATAAGGAAGCCATGGCAGGCCCGGAGTCTGTGAAATGGAAAGAGGCAATGGATAGCGAGATCCAATCCATGTACGATAACCAAGTTTGGAATTTGGTTGATTATGTGCCCGAACGTAAGACCGTTGGGTGCAAATGGATCTTCAAAAAAAAGACCGACGTGGATGGGAACGTACACACATATAAGGCGCGATTGGTCGCGAAGGGCTTTACTCAAACTCCCGGAGTTGACTATGATGAGACCTTCTCACCAGTTGCGAAGATTAAATCTATTAGAGTGATGCTAGCAATTGCCGCATTTCATGATTATGAGATTCGGCAAATGGATGTCAAGACCGCTTTCCTTAACGGAAAGTTGGCTGAGGATGTTTACATGGCTCAGCCAGAGGGGTTTGTGGATCCGAAGCATCCGAATAGAGTGTGTAAGCTTGAGAAGTCCATTTATGGACTTAAGCAAGCGTCTCACAGATGGAATCTTTGCTTCGATGAGAAAGTCAAAGAGTTTGGATTTGTACGAAGTGAAGACGAATCTTGTGTATATGTCAAAGCCAGTGGGAGTATAGTAAGCTTTCTCGTTCTATATGTCGATGACATATTACTCATAGGAAACAACATCCCGACTTTGCAGGAAGTCAAGTCCTGGCTCGGGAAGTGTTTCGCTATGAAGGACCTCGGAGAGGCTTCTTACATTTTGGGAATAAGGATAGTAAGAGAAAGAAGTAAGAGACTAATTGGACTTAGTCAGAATACTTACTTAGAAAAGGTACTAAAACGTTTTAGTATGGAAAACTCAAAGAAGGGAGAATTACCGATACAAGTAAATGCCAAGTTGAGTAAGACTCAAAGTCCGAGTACCGAAGCTGAGATAGCAGAAATGAGCCGAGTACCATACGCTTCCGCAGTTGGCTCAATCATGTACGCTATGACTTGTACTCGCCCTGATGTAGCCTTCGCTTTGAGCATGGTTAGCAGATACCAAGGGAACCCTGGCAAAGCACATTGGATTGCGGTGAAGAATATCCTTAAGTACCTTCGGAGGACGAAAGAATGGTTCTTAGTCCTTGGAGGGAGTGATGACTTGAAGGTGCGAGGGTATAGTGACGCCAGCTTTCAGACCGACAGGGACAACTACCGTTCGCAGTCGGGCTGGGTCTTTACCCTAAATGGAGGAGCAGTGACATGGAAAAGTTCCAAGCAGGAAACCGTAGCTGATTCAACGTGCGAATCAGAGTACATTGCAGCGAGCGAAGCGTCAAAGGAGGCAATAGAACTTCATTGGTGATCTTGGAGTTGTGCCGGCCATAAAGGAGCCCATGGAGTTTTCTGTGATAACAAAGGTGCGGTTGCCTTGACCAAGGAACCGAGGGATCATGGTAGATCTTGACATATCGACAGAAAATATCACTTCATTAGACATCGTGTAGAAGAAGGACAACTCGTAGTGAAGAGGATATCATCAGAAGATAACCCAGCAGATCCGCTTACGAAGGGACTGAGTAGGGTTAAGCACTTGCAACATGCTAGGAGTATTGGGCTGAAGGATGATATTAGTATAGATTAGATAGTGTTAGAAACGTATAATAGATAAATGTAATTAACATTTGATGATTAATAAAGGAGTTTTATTTATGAGTAAAGTTACTGTCACATGTTAATTGTTTAACTATTGTTTCACTTTGCATGTTTTGACTTCCAGAATAATTGAGTTTATTAGGAATAATCGAATTATTCAAATGGTCCACAATCATTCATATGTTGGGAGTAGATATGAATGAAGATTGTCATGAATTGGTGTGTAGAATGTCTAAATGGTGTTAGACATAGCAAGGGTTGCTGCAACGTTCATGAGTGCTTATGAACTGGTTTTGAGCATTGGAATAAACCCGCGCTTGCTGGAATCACCTTATGGAATACGATATAAAAGGTGATCGCAAGACGATAATATCATATAGTCTTAAAACCTAGATATATGATTTATTATTTGTTAATTGATTGTACATTGATAATGCGAAAACGCATCAGTAACTCGGTGTTATAAAACGCATTGTTGTGTATAGTTGGTTAATGAATAAGTAAATGCATATAAGTCGAAGTTTATCTGTAACTTTTATCTAAGAAGGTAAAAGCGATATCTCGGCCGCTCGATGATTTGATTTGACTTATGTGCCGGGCCCGGTCAGAACTGAATTGATGTGTTTGATTAAGTTCTATGTCAAATAAATCAGAGATCGAGAAATCAAATGCTTGACTAACCATTCCATAGGATTGTCAGCATGATATCTAACAGAGGACTGTACAATCCCTTATCTAAAGGACAAGATTGATTAGATCAGAGTTGACAGCGTCTTTGAGAGCTACGATTGCAAACCGAATTGTACTTGTATAGTTACTAGACTTATCCAAGTGGGAGACTGTTGGAATAGTGTCTAAGGCTGCAACTATATTAGGCAAGTATTTGATCCGGTTGTGCATGGTCCTTTTGGGTTGCGTTCACCATAGCAACTTGATGGATGATTTGTTAAAAGAGAGTAAATATTATAAGGAATAATATATGGTTATTTGATTAATATAAGTCATAGATTAATTGGAATTAATTTGGTGATTTAAAGAGATTAATTAAATAAAGGGGTATAAACTGTCAATTGTTTGATAGTTAAACTTTAGACTATAAATCCATTGGGATATGCTTTGGACGAATTCTATGAGATATAGGATAGCTAAAATCGTCCAAAGGCTTATCTATGGAATGGATTTGGATAGCCTTAAGAGAAGATTATCCAATTAGGGTTTAGGTTGTAACCCTTAAGGAGTCTACAAGTATAAATAGACCCTAGGGGTGAGGGAATTCAACACACCATCAAAAGTAGAGATACTCTGGCCGAATTCCTCCCCTCTCCTCTCTCCTAAATCATCTTGCTTGCTATTGGTGTTTGTAAACCATTAGAGGAGTGACATTTGTGACTCTAGAAGCTCCAAGACAACAAGATCAACAAGGAACTCAAAGGTATGATTCTAGATCTGTTTCAATGTTGTTATTTAACCTAATTAGCCATTAGAAGTCTTGGATTCAAAGCATGTTTAATTAGAAAGCCTAGATCCAAGCATTAGGGTTTTGCATGCACACATAGGAAAGTTCTTATGGCTAAAACCCATCAGTTGGATCATCTGTTTGCAGATTTTTCAAGTTTTTGGACAGATTTGGAGTAGGATCATTACCACAAACTGTTTTGAGTGACAAAATTCATTTTTTTCTGATAAGGTAATGATTATCCTCATCCAATTGAATGATGATTGTCAAATTTTAATATAATTACTTGATTTTGTGAAAAAAATTAACTATTTGTAGAATTTGATTTGAATCATCTTGCTATATGAAATTAGATTATGTCAATTTTGTAATGTAGTTAACTATATGATTAATTTAATTGTTTTCAAATTGATCTAAAAGAGATTTGAAAAGTTTAAAGTTTCAAAATTTTTCCTCAAGTTTTGGAATTTAAAAATTGATTAAAAAGTTCTAATTTTGAAATATTTAAATTCTAGATCCTAGAGTTTTAAAAGTGTAAAATTCAACCCTTATACTATTATAATATTAATAACTTAATACTTATACATACGTATAAGATAGTCAGTCTTACTTTTAGTAGGCCTCATTCACGAAGCTGGTCTGTAAGGGGGTATAAGGAAATTACCTATAAAATGGCAATTGAATGAGTGTCCACTCTCACCCACCGCTTCCTTGACTAGTGGAGGGTCGTTAACCGAACGGGTTGGATTGGACATTAGTTCTCATTAAAAAGTATACTGACAATTATATAAGTAGCTAAATGTTTTTCATAAATTCCCAATCATAGTTACTTTGGGAAAAATGCGAAAATGGTGATATTCCAAGAATTTGCACTTTGCACCTTGCCAAGTCATTAATGGAGCGTGTGTGGTTAACTGGTACTCTAATTTGGACGAAAAGGGTGGCAAAGGGTAGCTCGATGTTTGTCCTAGATCAATGGAGTGTGTGTGGTTCACCGGTACACTGATTAGGTGATAAATGACATCAAGAGTACCACACATATTTGCATGGTTATTCACACCTTGTTTGTGATCCTCGGTATCTCAGTCACAAACTTGAAGCGCATAATCGAGATTTAAACATGCCATTGAAAAGTTCAATGAATCTCAAAGAACTAGGAATTTCATAAAACTTAATTCTTTAAAATTTTAGTTTTGGGTGGTGAAATTGGTAAATCATCATTTACCTACCTTCAAATATTTTGCAATTTGATTACGACATCCCTCTTCTGAAATGTGAAATACTGTGTTTGGGTTCTAACCTTAATATTTCATTTGGGTGTTATATTAAGGAATTTATATCTAATGAAACTTGTCTTTCTTTTCAGATGTCTACTTCAAACAACGCTTCAAACTCAAATGCTTTATGCTCTTTCTCCCTCATGAACTTATGTGGGAGGGTCATTTTCGATGGGTCGAATTTCATTGAATGGATTCAAAACATTTGCATGTCCATTCGATACGAGGAAAAGGAATATGTCCTAGACAAAGAGCTAAAGGAGATTGATGAAGAAATTGCTACTCCTGAGAAATTGGTTGAGTATAGGGCTCATGAGAAGGACGCGCCAAAGGTGTGGTGCATCATGCTAGCCACTATGACTTCTGAGCTTCAGAAGTCCTACATGGACTTTTGGCCTTTCGAGATTCACCAAGAGATGATGGATAGGTACCATCAGAGTGCTCCACAAGAAAGGTATGAAATCATTGCCTCCATGATAACAACAAAAATGAAGGATGGAGAGTCCATCACGGCCCAGTTGCAAAAGATGCAAAGATATGTGGACCGCTTGCTAAAGTTGAATGCCAATTTCGACGAAGAGTTGGCTATTGACAATAACATGCACTCCTTTCCTCCTTGTTATGATCAATACAAAATGACTTATCATATGAACAAGGAGGAAGTTACCATAAGCAAGCTTCAAGGCCTACTGAGAACTGCTGAAAGTAGTTTAAAAGGCAAGTTTGTTGTACCTACTCCTACTGCTGCTGCCCCAGTCCTGGAAATTGGACATTGGAAGGGAAAGAAGAGGAAATATTCCTCAAAGAATCACAAGGGAATGTCTCATGATAGATCCTTCTCTAGTGGGTCCAAATGTGTAACAACCCCAAAATACGTTCCCAAAAATTTCTTTTAATTAATTAATAAAAACCACAATAATAGATCATATCAATCATAAAAAAAGGTGGTTATATCAAATCAAATTTCCCAGGCTAAAACTTCTTGGTGTTTGCCATGCGATCATCTCGAGCTCTTTCCTCAGCTTCCGGAAGTACCTGAAACCAAAACTGAAAACCATAAGCACGAAGCTTAGTGAGTTCCCCAACCTACCACATAGTGCAAACAACGGGCCTAGCCCACTACATCGGGACCCAACCTGGTATAGGATGAATCCGGCATCAGGCCCCGCTTGGTATACAAATTCGTTTCTACCAGACCCTGCCTATCTTTGGGCCCTGCCCGCTACTCACATACAACAATAACGTATAAACAAGATAATACAATCACTATATTATAACTGCTAGTCTCAAGGCCCCGTCTATCTTGGGCCTCACCCCTATTTTGCTACTAATGAGATATGGAACCCCGTCCACACTTAGCTAGTGCTGAGATACGGGCCCCCGCCCACACTCATCCCCCTACCAGGAAAATACAAGTATCACAAAGATATCGAGTATAACTACACCTACACTACTGCTTTGGGTACCACCCAGCATCAAACCGTAGCTCGGAAACATACATATAAACCTTCATCGGGCCTCGCCCAATATCGGATTTAAATCTGGTATTCACTAACACACATAAATGGGCTGGTATTGGCGCCTTAGACCCATTCCTACTGGAGGAATCTCACCTTGCACTGCTAAACCCTTGCGGATATCCCTATGGCTGCTATCTGACAATTCCCGAATCGCTGCTCCTTCGGCTTTCCGAGCTATCAATACCAAAACATCACTTAGTCCAATACAATAACCCTTTATAGAGTAGAATCACCTTTCTACCCCTCCTAGTCCAACTTGATACATATCCAAGGTCCATTACCATGATTCACAAGGCCCAATACTATGTAAGCTTCCCAAGCCTACTAGTGGCCCACTAATGGCCCAATTTCTCCATTGGGCCCAATCCCTTTAATGGGACTTACCTTAAGCCCATAACATATTTTGTCCCATATTAATTGAATACTAATGACCCATTATGGTGTAAAGGCCCAAATTCCAAAGGACAGCCCAAACCAAGGCCCAATAATGAGAGGCCCAAACTGACAGAGCATGCGGGGCGTACTCCTAAGTACGCTAAGCGTACTGCCTGGTGGCTTGTATGCCGTGTGTACCTCCTTGTATGCCTAACGTACAGCCATGTTAAGCCACTTTTCCATTAAGTGCTTAATATGCTACTCTAAAAGCTACAAACACAGATCCAAGTCCTTTTCCATGTTCTAATCCATAAAGTTGACTACTCAGCTAATGGCCCAATTTGCTTCATTAGGCCCAATCCCTTTAATGGGCCTTGCCTTAAGCCCAAAACATATTTTGTCCCATAATAACTGACTCCTGATGGCCCATTATGATGTAAAGGCCCAAAGTCCAAAGCACAACCGAAACTGAGGCCCAATAATGTAAGGCCCAAACTGACAGAGTATGCAGGACGTACTCCTAAGTACGCTAAGTGTACTGGCTGGTGGCTTGTACGTCGTGCGTACCTCCTTGTATGCCCAACGTATAGTCCTGTTAAGCCACTTTTCCATTAAGCGCTTAATATGCTACTCTAAAAGCCACAAACACAGATCCAAGTCCTTTTCCATGCCCAACGTACAACCTTGTCTCTTATCTACCTCCCGGATGAATCAGGACCACCCAAGTCCCAACCATTATGCCATTAATTGGGTTACCAGACTCCCACCGGTTACTGAACTCAGCCCAACCACTCAGTCGTTCCCAGCGACTCCCGAAGGAAACTCCGGCTCTCCTAAAACTGCTCTATCTAACCTACCACTCTAGCTCTACCTACCTTGCTACTCTGGTACCCTAAGTCATGGGATCCTCGATCCCATAACTTGACTCTAAGGCCTCTACTAGGTCCCACATGTGCTGCTAAAATCTCACGGACCTCACCCACGGCTCTCACCCATACTATATCTTAGAGCAGTCTCTCCCTCAAGTCTCACTCGATTTGCTACTATCACAAAGGCCTCGTCAACGGGTCTCACCCGAACTATACTACCGAACAAACCTACCTCCAGTCATGCCTATCTAGGGTTACATGGGTCCTAAACCATCCTGAATAGTCAACCAACTATCCCTTCCTGATCTCTATCCGACTAACTAGGAGATACGGGCCTCACCCACACTCCGCTAACTATGAGATTCAGGTCCCCGCCCACACTCCTCTAACTACTGGCTACCACTCTGAAAACGCCCAACAACGAGTGCTCCATAGTCTAACATCCTGATTAACTCACGTGCTACCGGGAAAACATTAATCTGGTTTCCCAAACCAGTCTTCTACTACTGTGAATACATGAACTCAATGTCAGAATGTTTCTCAAACTCCCGAATTCCCCGCTGCTCTATACAAAGGGATACCTCGGCTGCTGTCCTTCTTAGAAAGGATGCGAACACATCCAAGTTGTGCTCCTTCTTCAGCTCCTGACTACTAGGATAGTACTCCCTCACTTTGATTCAACTAGCTCCCTACAAGTCCCATCTTGGAAAGGATTCCTAATCTTTTTCTCCATCCAAAGGTCGATCTATTGCCAACCACACTTACCATGCCCGAACCACTATTGCAGACTAACAGGAGACTTCCCGAGTCCTACTCACACCTGCTACATCGACGGCATCCCGAGAACCGGCCCAAAGGGGGGGGGGTACTACTATGAACTACCGCCCGAATATCCATGGTATGCAGATGGCATATGATCCGAACACGAACGGAAATGGAATTCTAACATACATTCGCTAACATCGATGCAGTACCATACCAACATGATCATGAATAAAAACTAACAGAAAAGCAAAAGATACATACCTACAACGTCCAGTGCTACTCGCGCCTCCACTGTAGACAACTGAAAAGCCCTGCTCACTACTGCAGGCACCTCCGCTCAGCCCTGATGGTTGTCTGTGATCCTCATGGTCACAGGGGAAGGTGCCATCACCTGTCCTGCTGGAAGCAAATTGGGACACTAGGCCTTCTTGTGGCCCCTCTGACTGCAATGGAAACATATTAGGTATAATCCCTGAGTGGTGGTAGCAGTACAATCCCTGCTAAAATGACCAGTCCAACCGCACTTGAAGCAGCCAGAATCACCCCCACTGCCACCTCTACACGCACCCTCATGTGTCCTGCCACACTTGCCACAACGACTGCGGCCTTGATAATCCCTCGATATTACATCCGACCCCTTAGGTCTCTTGACAGAACCTGCGGCTACCTACACCTCCTCCGGCTTCCTCTTCCTGATGTGCTCCAGATCGATCTTTCTTTCCTTAGCCCGAGTAATCATATCCTACAGCGTCTTGCAGCTGGACCTGCTCACAAACTCCCTAATGTCACTCCTCAGCATCTCGTGCTAACTGCTCAGTAGTCTGTTGGAGATCCTGAAACTCCCGTGCTAACTGTTTCACCTCAACAACTGGTGTAAACTCGGCCTTGAATCTAGTCGAGAATTCAGTCCATGTCTATCCTTTAGAAGATAGGAGGCAAGTCGGACCTCCTCCCACCAGCCGCATGCTCTATCCTTTAGAAGATAGGAGGCAAGTCGGACCTGGTTCCCCTTGGGGCACCGGCTCGTACGAAATGCGTTGGTGACATCAGCCAACCACCTACTGCTAGCAATGGGGTCCCTATCCCCATGACAGTCCGGAGCTCTACAAGCTCTGAACTCTCCAAATATCAGTGATCGCACCCCCATCATGGCCATCATCTCAATACGAAAATCCCCTAGCATCTCATTTAGAAGCTCCAAAACACCCTCCTTGACCGAACCAAAGATCACAATAGTCTGGTCCAGAATACTACGTGTAAGTTCAGCTGAGATGAACTCCCTCATGTGCTTCTCAAGCTGCTCAGCTCCTGATCCCGAGCCCGATCCTTCTCTAGTGCCTGATCCCACCCACTAGTCTCTCACATAACATCACCATGCTGAAAACATGCCATAACAACCATCAAAATACACATCACTACCGAGGGATCACACACACGCTACAAGTTCCCTGGTTTTATCTCAACCGTTCTTGAATCGAGTACATATGCTATGCTTTCAGTAGTATGGGCCCCTACTACCTTCCATATCTATCTGTACTTTCCTCAAGAATTTCCTCGACTGCACCAAGTCCCTTTCACTATTACTAACACTGCTCCCAACACTACTCTTATCCTAGGCTTGCCTTAGGGTAACCTCCAATCCGCACCCAGTCCTAAGCTAGTGAAGGTATCTTGATTATGCCAATTAGCCACCACCTAAATACCATCACATGTGATGAGGCTCAGATAATCCTTCAAGTAAATGACTCATCCTTACAACGGTTAGCTCAGACAAGAGCTACGTAATAGGGCCAAATCCAGCACTCTAGGGTTATTCAACCCTGATCGCAAGTGACTTGACGTATCCACCTAATGACCAACTCCCATCACTTAGAGTCCCACAAAGCACAAAGCAAGTAGAATTCAGACAAAATGGGAAAAAGTCTAACCACATAATCGAATCATACTGTACTATCCCCTACTCGAGAATCTATACTTACATGACCACACCCCTTTTCTCTTTTCAAGTTCTTTTCTTTCTAAAAATTTCTTTTTTGCATTTATAAAACTCATTTCCTTTCTCAAAATCCTTTTACCGACATTTGATTCTTCCTTTTGAAAATTTCTATACCAATTCCTTAGTTTGAGTTCAAACACACCCGAAAGTGGGCCAGAATCCCTCAAACCAAGGCTCTGATACCAACTTGTAACAACCCCAAAATACGGTCCCAAAAATTTCTTTTTAATTAATTAAGAAAAACCATAATAAAAGATCATATCATTCACAAACAAAGCTTGTTATATCAAATCAGAGTATCATCTCAAAACATGATCTTTTATCAGAGTATAAGCCTCCCAGGCTAAAACTTCTTGGTGTGTGTCATGCGATCAACCCGAGCTCTTTCCTTTGCTTCTGGAAGCACCTGGAACCAAAACTGAAAACTTTAAGCATGAAGCTTAGTGAGTTCCCCAACCTACCACATACCATACATAATTACATACTGCAAACAATGGACCTAGACCACTACATCGGGCCAAGCCCAGCATCGGACGAATCTGACATTAGGCCCCGCATGGCATCGAGCCTCGCTCGGTATATAAATCTGTTTCTGCCAGGCCCTGCCTATCTTCGGGCCCTGCTCGCTACTCACATACAACAATAACTTATAAAGAAGCTAACACAATCACTATACTATAACTGCTAGTCTCAAGGCCCCGCCTATCTTGGGCCTCGCCACTATTCTGCTGCTAATGAGATATGGAACCCCGTCCACACTCAACTAATGGCCCAATTTTCTCCATTGGGCTCAATACCTTTAATGGGCCTTACATTAAGCCCAAAACATATTTTGACCCACATTAACTAACTCCTGATGACTCATTATGGTGTAAAGGCCCAAAGTCCAAAGGACAGCCCAAACTAAGGGCCAATAATGCAAGGCCCAAACTGACTGAGTATGCGGGGCGTACTCCTAAGTACAGTAAGCGTACTAGCTGGTGGCTTGTACGTCGTGCGTACCTCCTTGTATGTCCAACATATAGCCCTGTTAAGCCACTTTTCCATTAAGTGCTTAATATGCTACTCTAAAAGCCACAAACACATATCCAAGTCCTTTTCCATGTCCTAATCCATAAAGTCGACTACTTGGTGGCTTGTAACCCACCAAATGAGACCATACTCATCAATCTTCCATACTAAGTGCTAGATCTCATGCATGAACACAATGAGTCCTAAATGTTGAAACTTTACTGCTAATGGGACTCATATGACGTTAAGGGTGGCAACCCTGGACCTAGAAAATGAGTTGAGCCATAAAGGTCCATTCTTGGGACTAAAAAGATCCAAAACTCCATTAACATATATCTAAGCATTCTTAAGGAACGTTTCAGACTATATACCTCAAAATAGTCTGAAATGAAACCACAATATTGGATCTACTATTTCCCCTTTGATCCACCACCTTGCTAATCTCTTCACTTGCTTCGAAATGGCTTTACAACACCCAAAATGCTCTTTAATGGCCCCCAAGGTTTCAAGAACACTCAAGATAGGTTTACGGTTTCGTGGTGGCTGTATGAAGATGAGATTGAGGCTGTTATCTAGGGTGTTATGCTATTTATATAGTGACATGCCCAAAAAATTAGGGTTTAGTGAATCTGAGAGTATGATGGGCGTACACCTCTCCGCACCCACGATCATTTCCCATTATACATTGGGCGTAACCCAACTTACACTGGGCACACCCAACTACTCGCATGCATTCCATGCATGCACATGACATCCTTACAACAATTCTTTATTAGGGACTAATAGGGACAACATCTTCATAGCATCACAACTGGCGAGAAACATTATTTCTTTTCATGGTTTGTATAAATAAGGTTTGAGATTTTCATTTAACAATGAAATTGGTTCTACTATTGCTTTTTGTAATGGCAAATTATATATGAAGCATTTCCTTGTAATGGTATATATGAAACTTTGATGGTTGTAGAAAACTTAGGAAATAATGTATTGCATATTGATTCGTCCAATGGTTTGGACAAGGCATGCTTGTGGCATTGTCGTCTTGGACTTGTCAACAAGAAGCGTATAGCCCAAAAACAAAAGGATGGAGTGTTGGATTCATTTAACTTAAATTCGGATGACAAATACGAATATTGTTTGCTTGGAAAGATGACAAGGTCACCTTTCACTAGTACTCGTGAAAGAGGTGAGGGTTTGTTGGATCTCATTCACACCGATGTGTATGGACTCTTCAGATCCACCACAAGGGATGCTAACCGCTTCTATGTAATCTTTACCGACGATTATAGCAGATACGTATATATCTACTTAATCAAGAATAAGTCGGAAACCTTTGAAAAATTCAAAGAGTTTAAGCTAGAAGTGGAGAATCAATTTGGCAGGAAGATAAAGATGCTCTGATCCGATTCAGGTGGTGAGTATCACAGTATCGAGTTCCAAGACTATCTTAAGCAATGTGGAATTGTTTCAAAATTGACGCCACCTAGGACACCGCAGCTTAATGGTGTGGCTGAGAGGCACAATCGAACCTTGTTGGACATGGTTCGTTCCATGATGAGTCAAGCTTCATTACCTATCTCATTTTGGGGGTATGCCTTAGAGACTTCCGCCCATATTCTTAATCTAGTCCCAACTAAGAAGCTTGCCAAAAAACCTCATGAAATGTGGATAGGGAAGGTTCCCTCGTTAGCACATATCAAGGTTTGGGGTTGTGAGGCTTTCGTAAGATGAGAGACTCACGACAAGCTCGAAGCTCGTAGTGAGTGTTGTATTTTCATCGGCTACCCATATAAATCCTTTGGATATTTTTACTATAGACGTAGTGAGAACATGGTCTTCGTAATGCGGAAGGGTGTCTTTCATGAAATAGAACTCATATGCTGAGACGATAGAGGGAGGCAAATTGACCTTGAAGAACTTCAAGAATTAAGCGATGAAGGAACCTCTAACACAAGCACTCAACCAGAGGATGAGACACTTGCTGAACCAGTTGACGGGTCTGTACCTCTAAGATATTCCAGTAGATTTAGTGTTCCACCTGTTTTGTATGGTTTTCATATAATAAGTGAAGGTGATACATTTTATCAGTGATAGCACACTGATAAATTTGGATGAACCTAACAACTACAAGGAAGCCATTGAGGGACATTAGTATGCAAAATGGAAAAAGGCAATGGATAATGAGATTCAGTCTATGTATGACAATCACGTTTGGAACTTGGTTGAGAATGTACCAGGTCATAAGACGGTCGGGTGAAAATTGATCTTCAAGAAGAAAACCAAAATGGATGGGAAAGTACACACATATAAGGCGCGATTGGTAGCGAAGGACTTTAGTCAAACTCCTGGAGTTGACTATGACGAGACCTTCTCACCAGTAGCGAAGATCAAATCTATAAGGGTTATGCTAGCCATAGCATAGTAATCAAAGTAAACATAACCATTACAATATAATATGAACATTTACATTGTTGTTTGGTACAAGTTTGTATATATGTCAAAAGTAGCAAAAGATAAAGACGAGACTCCAGAATGCTCCGTCTTCTCCAAAAGCTGGCAAGAGTACCTATCTATTGTTATTCTGAGAATACAAGCGATTTTGAAAATATATCAGCATAAAGCTGGTGAGTTCATAAGCATGTTTTTGAATTGAAAGCTAGTCACTGAATTTGTATAAATGTTTGTTTGCTTTTCCATAAAATTTGATATTTTCTATCATGTTTCTTGATTTCCGTATTAATAATATGATCCGTTTGAAAACCCTGGCCACCGCCAGTATGTATGTTCTTGTCTGAAAACCCTGGCTACCACTAGTATGTATGTTCTTGTTTGAAAAGCCTGGCTACCACAAGTATGTATGTTCTTGTTTGAAAACCCTGGCTACCACCAGTATGTATGTTCTTGTTTGAAAACCCTAGCTACCACCATTATGTAAAGTAGTCTTATTACTTAAAATAAAACCAAATGATGTATCCCTAGAATACCCTCCAGTGTAGTATGTAGGTAGTCTTATTAGTTAAAATAAAACTATTAAAGAATGATAATACCGTAAACAAAGGTTAGTTTATACTATTGTGAGTTCGTATAGCCATGCTAATATTACTGATGACCTTCACGACGTTTCATCAGGCGTCGTATGTTACGAAATTTGTCACCCCAGGCATGCCTGCCTAGCTGTAGCTAACAACTCAGGTGTGGGATTATCGGTACCAAATAATCTATTCACAAATCTCATGCTCTCCCTCCAGGAGACTCTGGCTATACTAGATGTAGAGGATTTACCAGTACCCCGAAGGGTACAATGAAGAGATATCTCACAATCCTGTATTAACTAGCTTACATGTTGTTCTGTATCATTCTTCTTGTGTTAGAAATTTTTTGTGTATTGGGTAGAGTATAAATAATTATTTAGTATGATACTCTTGTTATCTGTAGGTAGAAATGGATAAACTAAATCTATCATAGTTTATATGTTCGACCGCATACGTAGTTTGAATCTGTAAAACTAGTAATGAATTCCCCAAACTCTACGTATTATAGTTTGACTAATATGTTATGTATATGTACGGTTCTGAAAACTATGCAATTATGTTTAGAAAACGTCCCTTATGCTCCACATAATACAAAAGGCAATAAATGTCTATATGTTTTATAAAACACGTTAGATCATATCAATTCCATAAGTTTTAACTTGTTGAAAACATTTCTGTTTTAGTTCACAAACATCCTTTTGTTTTTGGCTTGTTTTCCCCCCTGAATACGTTTAAAAACCATAAAAGCGTAAGGGTATGAACTCATTGTTTGACGTAGGATTCGAGCATAAGATCGGTATGAATGCTGAGTGCCAACTGAAGGTTTGAACGCAAACGAATTCTATTAACATATAGTAACACATATATGTATTAGATAAGGGTATTTCATGACTAAACATGGATAGGAAACCACTCTAAGGGCCTGTAAACACTAGAACTAAGTGTCGAAATCATATATGATCGAATGAGGGAGGTGTACGGACACTGTAAGGGTGTGTACAACCATGGGTGTACGACCCATGCATGTACGGCCGTACACTCATGAACGGAAGTGTTTTTGAGGTGATTCAAATGACATAACTAGCATCCAAGGAGTGTTCTAGGTCCCATGCTTAGTGGTATTGCAAGTTTAAGGCCAAATATGATCATCAAAGTGGGTGTACAGCCCTAAGGGTGTGTGTGCGGCCGTACAAAGGGGTGTGCGGCTGTACAGAGGGGTGTGCGGCCGTACACTCTCCATGTTCATGCCCAAGATGTCGATTTTGAGGTGCATCAAGGCTACCAAGTCCAACTAGAAGATAAGGTCCAAACTCTCACTTTCTAGAGCCTTTAAGGTGTGTATGGCCAACCTTATGAAGGTGTGCAGTCATACACCTTCAAGGAGATAAAGAACAAGGCTGAAACATGAAGAATCAAGGGATCTTTCAAGTATAACGAGCAAGGGGATTTATCACTTACGTTTTTGAAGCCTTTGGATGGTTCTTGGATGAAGATTCTAGAGAGAGAAAGTAGTAGTGTACAACAAAAAGAAGAAAAGAATGAAGGAAAGGGGGTCTCCTCATATATATAGGGTGGGTGACCCACCACCCTGAGTGTGCGGTCATGGGGTGGGTGTGCAGCCGCACACCCATGTGTACGGCCGTACACTCCTCCCAAGATGGTGTGTGGCCCGATTTTGCTACTTTACGACTTGATAGTTCATCCCTAATCTCATCCTTGGTTGTACTCAAGCTTAGAACACTTAAATGAATCCTCAAATGGTGTTAAAAGGTGACATAATTGAGTTTAACATTGATAGATTTGACCAATTGTACAAGATAAAAGTTTCGGGTTATCACATCATCCCCCTATTAGAGGAAATTTGTCCCGAAATTCAAGAATAGAGATACAAATCATGGATTAGGAAAAAGATGGGGGTACTTCTGTTTCATTGAATCCTCACGCTCCCAAGTGAATTTAGGTCCCTGCTTGGCATTCTAGCGAACCTTCACTATCGGGATGCGACTTTGTTTTGTTTGTTTGACCTCCCGATCCATGATTTCGATTGGTTCTTCTACGAAGTTAAAGTTCTCGTTTGATTTCAATCTCATCGAGAGGGATCATAAGGGTCTCGTCAGATAAACACTTCTTAAGATTCGAGACGTGAAAGACAGGATGGATGTTACTAAGCACTTGAGGTAAACGAAGTTTGTATGCTACGGGACCGATCCTAGAAAGGATTTCGAATGGTACTATGTATCTTGGATTTAGCTTTCCACACTTTCGAAAGCCTATTCCTTTCTAGGGTGAGACCTTCAGCAAGACACGATCTCCAACCTCGAACTCCAAGGGTTTTCATTACTTATTGGCGTAGCTCTTTTGTCTGTCTCGAGAGGCTTTCAGTCGTTCCCAGATTTGTATGATATTTTATATGGTTTCTCGGATGATCTCTGGGCCTGTGAGAGTGTTGTTAGGGACTTGTCCCTTGGCTAGCTGTGTGTCGCCCACCTTAGCCCAACACAGAGGGGATATGCGCTTACGACCATAGAGAGCTTCGAACGGCGCAACCTTAATGCTGGTATGGTAACTATTGTTGTAGGAAAATTCAACCAAGTGTAGATGGATGTCCCACGACTTACCAAAGTCGATTACACATGCTCTCAACATGTCTTCCAAGGTCTGGATGGTCCTCTGACTATGTCCATCCGTCTGAGGATGGTAATCTGTGCTCATATCCAACTTAGTTCCAAGAGCTTTCTATAGTGACCGCCAAAATCTCGAGGTAAACCTACTATCTCGCTCGGAGATAATGGACACAGGCACACCGTGCAGTCAGACTATTTTTTGGATGTAGATTTGTGTGAGCTTTTCCATCCTGAAAGCTTCTTTGATTGGCAGGAAGTGGGTGAATTTGGTTAATCGATTGAAAATTACCCATATGGTATCGTACCCATTCGGAGACTTGGGTAATTCAGCGATAAAACCTATAGTAATCCTTTCCCACTTCCACTCAGGTATCTCCGCTGCTGGAGCAGAGCTGAGGGCTCATGATATTCGACCTTCACCTTGGCGCAAGTCAGACACTTTCCCACGAAGGTAGCGATCTACGTTTTCATGTTCGGCCACCAATACAACTTCTTGAGATCAAGGTACATCTTGTCCGAACCTGGGTGAATGGAGTATCTAGTCTTGTGAGCTTCGTTCATGATAATATCTCAGTAACCACCGAACTTTGCGGTCCAGATCCGGTTCATAAAATAATAGATTCCGTCTCCCTTGACCTCTAAGTTTTTGTCCATTCCTCTCAAAGCTTCATCCGGCTTGTTTTCTAGTTTTAAGGATTCTAGCTGAGCCTCTCTGATTTGTGTGGATAAGTGGGAATGGATGGTCATGGTTAGTGCTTTCACACTGCGACCTGCGTACTCTTTCCGACTAAGGGAATCTGCTACCCATTGGCCTTGCCGGGATGGTAGCGTATTTCACACTCGTAATCATAGAGTAGCTCTACCCATCGTCGTTGTCTCATGTTCAACTCTTTCTGATCGAAGATATGTTGTAGGCTCTTGTGATCGGTGAAGACTGTGCACTTGGTTCCCTAAAAATAATGTTTACATATCTTCAATGCGAAGACCACTGCTCCTAACTCCAAATCGTGAGTTGTATAATTGACTTTGTATGCTTTTAGCTGTCTTGAGGCATAAGCAATAACTTTTCCTCGCTGCATAAGTACGTAACCTAGGTCCTGATTGGATGCATCACAGTAGACAACGAAATCCTCCGTCTCTTCGGGCAGAGACAGGATAGGTGCACTGCATAGGGCCTGCTTTAATGTTTGGAACGTAGTGTCTTGCTTTTCACTCCTTTCTAAGTCAGAGTGGTTAAGGGTTTGGCAATTCTGGAGAAATTCTGGATAAACCTACGATAATAGCCAGCGAGGCCCAAGAATTAACGGATCTCTGTGGACGTCTTCGGTGCTGACCAATTCTCTATTGCTTTGATCTTGGAAGGGTCCACGTGTTTTCCTTCCTCGCTTACCACGTGACCTAGGAAAGTTACTTTTCGAATCCAGAATTCGCACTTAGAGAGTTTCGCGTATAGCTTCTCCGCCCTTAGAGATTCCAACACCAACCTCAAGTGCTGTCTGTGATCTTCCTCGCTTCTGGAATAGACATGTATAATGTCAATGAATATGATTACGAACTTGTCCAGGAAAGAACGGCACACCCGATTCATCAGTTCCATGAATACCGCCGGGTCATTGGTTAGACTGAAGGGCATTACTACGAACTCGTAGTGACCATATCGAGTCCGAAATGCTGTCTTAGGAACATCACTCTCATGGACTCGCAGCTGATGGTATCCTGATCTTAGGTTTATTTTTTAGAAGTAGTTGGCTCCTTGAAGTTGGTCGAAAAGGCTGTCGATTCGAGGAAGAGGATAACGGTTTTTGACGGTGAGTTTGTTCAATTCGCGATAGTCGATATACATCCGAAAAAATCCATCCTTCTTTTTCACAAATAAGACCGGGGCTCCCCAGGGTGAGGAACTCGGTCTGATGAATCCTTTGTTGAGGAGTTCATTGAAATGGATGGATAACTCTTGCATTTCTGCTAGCGCTAGGCGGTAAGGGGATTTAGTTACGGGGGTAGCTCCGGGATTAAGTCGATACGAAACTCGACTTGACGTTTGTGAGGGAGTCCTGGGAGCTCTTCGGGAAAGACATCACGAAAGTTGCAAACTTTGGGGATGTTCTCGAGGTCTTTAACTTCCTGCTTCTTGTTAATGACATCGGCTAGGAATGCATGACACTCCTTTTATAGAAATTTTTGGGCTTTGATGCACGAAATGATACGGAGGTTCGAGCTGAGTTTATCGCCATAAATCATGAGGGTTTCACCAGAGGGAAGATTGAGATGAATAGAATTTTTTGTAACAAAGGATATCAGCACGACTGGGCTCAACCAATCCATGCCGATGTTGACATCAAAGATTTTTATGGAAACTGGAATAAGATCGATGGGAAAGGAATGATCATTCAGGGTAGGGGTACAGCCTACGAATATGTCGGTAGCGCTCTCTTTCTCATCGTTAGCCATCTCGATGGTAAATGTTTCGGTTAGAGGTTGGGGTTCATGTTTGAGAAGATGTTTGAATGAATGACTAACAAAACTTCTTTCCTCACTAGAATCGAAAAGAAAGCATGCATAAGAGTTGTCGAAGAGGAACGTACACGTAACAACAGTACGGTCAACATCTGCCTCCTCCTGACCCATCGCTAGCACTATCCTCGTGTTGGCAGCAGTTGATGCCTTGAGGTAGTTTCTCTTGTAGTGCCTAACTTCTCCACAGCCATAACAGGCTTGATCAACACCTGCTCTAGAAGCCTGATTGGTTGGTTGGACTAGAGCCTTGCAAAAACGGGCTGTATGCCCAATATGTCGATTTTGAGGTGCATCAAGGCTAATACCAAGTCTAACTAGAAGATAGGGGCCAAACTCTCACTTTGGAGAGCCTTTAAGGTGTGTATGGCCAACCTTATGAAGGTGTGCGGCCGTACACCTTCAAGGAGATGAAGAACAAGGCTGAAGCATGAAGAATCAAGAGATCTTTCAAGTATAACGAGCTAGGGGATGAATCACTTACGTTTTTGAAGCATTTGGATGGTTCTTGGATAAAGATTCTAGAGAGAGAAAGTAGTAGGGTGCAGCCAAAAGAAGAAAAGAGTGAAGGAAAGGGGGTCTCATCATATATGTAGGGGTGGGTGACCCACCACCCCGAGTGTGCGGTCATGGGGTGGGTGTGCTGCACACCCACGTATACGGCCGTACACTCCTCCCAAGAGGGTGTATGGCCCGATTTTGCTACTTTACGACTTGATAGTTCATCCCTAATCTTAGCCTTGGTTGTACTCAAGCTTAGAACACTTAAAAGAATCCTCAAACAGTGTTAAAAGGTGACAGAATCGAGTTTAACATTGATAGATTTGACCAATTGTACAAGATATAAGTTTCGGGTTGTCACAAAACCGCTTTCCTTAATGTGAAGTTGGCTAAAGATGTTTATATGAGACATCAAGAGGGTTTTCTAGATACGAAGTACTCTAATAGAGTGTGTAAGATTGAGAAATCCATTTATGGATTAAAGCAAGCATCTCACAGATCGAATCTTTGTTTTGATGAGAAAGTCAAAGATTTTGGTTTTTCGAGAAGTGAGGATGAATCCTGTGTATATGTCAAATATAGAGGGAGTATAGTTAGCATTCTGGCATTGTATGTGGATGACATACTACTCATAGGAATTGACGTTCCAACCTTGCTGGAAGTTAAGTCCTGGCTTGGGAAGTATTTCGCTATGAAGGACCTCGGAGAAGCTGCTTACATTCTGGGGATAAGGATATTGAGAAATAGGAGAAAAAGACTAATAGGACTTAGTCAAAGTACCTACTTGGATAAGGTGTTGAAAAGTTTCAACTTGGAGTATTCCAGGAAAGGAGAATTGCCTATCCAGAGCAATACCAAACTGGTTAAGACTTAGAGTCTGAGTATGCCAAAATAGCAGAAATGAGTCAACTACCATATGCTTATGCCATTGGCTCAATCATGTATGCTTTGACAAGTACTCGCCTTGATGTGGCTTTTTCTTTAAGCATGGTTAGTCGATATCAAGGGAATCCTGGTAGAAACCACTGGATAGTAGTAAAGAACATTCTTAAGTAGTTGTAGAGGACTAAGGACTCGGTGGGAGTGATAACTTGGGAGTGATAGGGTATAGTGACACCAGCTTTCAGACTGACCAAGATAATTTCCGCTCTCAGTGGGGCTGGGTATTTACCCTAAATGGAGGAGCAGTAACATGGAAAAGTTCCAAAAAAAGTTCAACGTGCGAATCAGAGTACATAGCCGCAAGCGAAGTCGAAGGAGGCAATATGGCTGAAGAACTTCATCGGAGACCTTGGAGTTGTACCAACTGTAAAGGAGCCTATGGAGATTTTTTTGTGATAACGAGGGTGTGGCTGCCTTAACTAAGGAACCAAGGGATAATGGTAGATACACACACATCAACATATAAAATATCACTTCAAAAGACATTGAGTAGAAACGGGACTCCTTGTAGTGAAGAGGGTATTGTAAAAGGATAACCCAGCAGGTCCCCTTAAGAAGGGACTGAGTAGGTTTAATCATTTGCAACATGCTAAGAGCATTGCCCTAAGAGACAATATTAGTTTTAGTGAATAGATAGGCATGTAACATCCTAAAAATACAAGCCAAAAATTTCGTTTTAATTAAGTTATTACATAAAACCATCAATATAAAAACATTCATAATAATATATCATGTCAAAACTAAATTATCAATAATGAAAACATAATATCATAAAACCATATCAGAGTATAATCCCAAAGATCTCATGTGCGGAAAACCTAGTGTGATGCGCTACGATTGCTCGCTCCTTTCATATGAAAGAAAAGTACCTGAAACCAAAACTGAAAACCGTAAGCACAAAGCTTAGTGAGTTCCCCCATCACACCACATACCATACAATACACATATAACATGCAACTACGAGATACGGTCCCCACCCACACTCATGGAGATACAGGCCCCGCCCACACTCCTCTAACTAGGAGATACATACCCCACCCACACTCCGTTATCTCTGAGATACGGGGCCCACCCACACTCTGCTACTTCGAGATACGGGCCCCGCCTACACTCGACTGCTATGAGATACGGGCCCTACCCACACTCAGCTACTAGAAAAACATACAAGTATCACACAGACAACACAGACAACCATCCACACTTGGCTAATTAGGAGATACGGGCCCCGCCCACACTCAACAACTAAAATAACATGCTACGGGTCAGCTTTGGTGCCTTAGACCTGTTTCTACTGAAAGGAAACTCACCTCACACTGCTGAAGTCCCGTAGACACAATCCCAACTACTGGATGACAGATTCCCGAACCGTCAATATCAAAACACCACCCAATTAATAATTGGGTTCCAATACATAACCATAAGTCCATGATTGGGTTAAAAGATTGCTTTACCCTAATCTTAGCTTGATCCAATCCCAATGCCCAATCCAAAGGCCCAACAGTCAACTATGAGTCAAAGCTCAACATATAGCCTAATTTTCCAAATTAGGCCCAAACCTTTACATGGTCATAATTAAAGGCCCAATTACTTAGTTGTCACACCCCCGAACCAGACGGCGGAAACGTCCGGGGGCTGTTGTGACTCAATTGAATACCATCACAATGTATATACATGAAACATAACATCATACATCACCAAGCATTGGAATAATACAACTGGTAGCGTTTACATTTAGTACATTGTTCCCTAACATTACATGCCCAAAAAGTAGATTGTTCGGTGCTAATTAAACAAGCAGCAAAACGTCACTGAGTACACTTATCCCTTCGTTTTATCTGTTACCTGAGAATACAAGTATTTTGAAAAACGTCAACATATGAAATGTTGGTGAGTTCATAAGTAATGTTTGAAATCCAATGTTTGTATTGTTTCGAAAACCACTAGAAAATCCGATATTTTCTGAAAATAGTATAACGTAAAAAAAATGTGAAGATCCTTGAGTATGCTTGTTTGTTTTCTATAGATGTAAGCGTACGAGTTGTAAAATTCGGCATGTAATTCGTAAGTGTATTAGTTGAAAACCCTAGGAAAACCCGACGTTTTCTTATCACTTTGCTTTAATTAGTTTATGTGTTGTTGTTTCGTTACATTAGAGGTATTCGTTGAGCTCCGGAGGCATTGAGTATACAGTGGGTGCTGAATTGTTGTAACGTACGTTAATGAAAACGTCCAGTTGACAACCGTACTAGCGATCCTTTAGGCATCACTCGCACTTATTCACACAACTCAATCCTCCCGGACTTGTGTAGTCCCACGACCGAAGAGAAAAAGAGAAGGTGCGAAACCCTCGGTATTTCTCTGCGTCGTTCAAGACCATTGCAATTGCGAAGGGCCCGAAGCCCAACCCGCAATCGTGAGTTCCCGACTTTACTAGCATCATCGAAGGACCCTTGGGGACCAGCAGCACGTTTGCCATTGAAAGTCCTTTTACACGCGGTTAAGTCGTATTAGACCCAACTACATGTAAGCAAGTATCCTTTGGGCCTAAAGATCATGTCATCGGGCTAGCTAGGCTCAACAAGCATGATTTGCAACTTTTGGGCCTAAGGAGTGTACGTCGACGTATTGAGTAATTCCACAAGAGTATAGAGTTCCGAGAGTTCCATATGGGTATTGAGCGTTGTAGTGTTAGTAGTTTTGGTTTTGTTATTGATTCGAGACCGAATCAATTCGTTTAACAACGATTTTTGGTACTGTTGTGTATTGTGTCGGTAGTCGCGGTGCCAATATCCGATCAAGTTGCGTGTATTGAATTAGCCTTGAAAGTTTTCTGTTTTCAGCCCCTCATTGTTTGTAAATTTACTTTTCCAACCCTCTAATTAAGTAACTTTCCGGTTTGGTCCTTAAATCATTTTTCTTGACATTTTAACACCAAAAATTATTGAAATTAATATTTTTCAGCATATTTTTCATTGAAAACAGTTTAAGTCCCTGAAATTGCAGTTTTCTCGGTTATAACCCCTCTTTTTCGCAGTTTTTACAATTTTGGCCCCAATTGGAAATTTTTTGCAACTTTGGTCCTTTTTAAATTTGAAAAGAATTTTAAACCTTTGAAAAATACTTGTAACACTAGTAGTCCACTATTTTACAGAAAAACACAGTTTTGGCCCTCCAAAACAGAAAATTTCGCATAATGGGCCCTATTGGGCCGAAATTGTCATTTTTAGCCCAATAAGCTTGAGATTTATGTTTTTAATCCTTCAAAAGAGTATATTTTCAGAAAATACATTATGGAAACTGTTTTGACTCATCTCACCCATCAGATTTCGAAATATTTCATTTTGGGCCCTTCAACTTTGTATTTTTAACATTTATGTCAAAAAAAAAAATGAGTTTTTAGCCCAAAGTATGTATTGTTAAGCCACTTAGCTATTTTTCTTGGCATACTTTGTATGTAGTAGTATGTTTTATGTTAGTATCATTTAACATAAAGTATATCTCGGTTTTTAGTGGTTTATGACTAGATCCAACATCATAATCATACCAAACACACATATAAGCATAGAAATCATACAAAGCATACACATAATGATAGATCTACACCTTTGCTTGTATTCTCCCCCACAAAAACTTATAAATACCGAAAATAAGGGGGTATGAAGCTCACCTTTTTTTTTATGAAGGTTTCGGTTTTTGATGAAGATGTGAAGAGGTTTTTGGCCCTAGCAAGCTTCTTGAGGAGCTTTACAATTTAGATGTCTCTAAGATGTATGATTCACGAAATGGAAAGGGTTAAGAGGAGATTTTGAAGAAATCAAGAAGCTAAACCATGGATATAAGTAAAAACTTACCTAGGATGATGATTTTTGGTGAAGAGTCCTCTTGAAAGCACACACCAACTCGAGATTTTTGATGGAAGAGGGAAGAGGTTTTTGAGAGTGTTTAAGAGAGTTTTTGAAAGAAAAATGAAGGTGGTGAGAGGGTTGGCCGAGAATATGGAGAGAAGGGAGAGAAAGATCATAACCTTGTTATTTGTGAGGTAATAGTTAGTCTTGAAACATGAGATGCTACAATAGATATATGGTGGTTAAACATGAGTTGTCACATGCATGTTTGGTCTTCATTTATCCATTCTTTTTTTTAATAAACATGGGCCGATTTGGGCTTAAGAGAAAGGAAAGAAATCATCTTGGGCCCACACTCGAATTTATGAAGCCCAAAAATAAATTTTCGGCCCATTGAGGCAAATGAAATCTTTTATGGGCCAACAAGGCTCGTTAGAGGTAAGTGGATTATTTTAGGCCTACATGGCCCAAAATGCTAAATTTTTATGAATGTGGTCTATTTGGAGCCCAATTAGGGCTTCTAGGCCCAATAGGAGAATTTTTAGTTCATAAGGAACTTGGACCGGGATTACTAAGGTTTCCAACCATTAGTTAAACATATGAGGTGTATTTTGAACGAGGATAGAGTATTATATTCACTTAGAGTACATGCTTTTACAATGGATGATGTTTATATGAGAATAGAATTTCCTAGCTAAAAATGCTAGTTGTGACATCATCCCCCCGTTAGAGGGAATTTCGTCCCGAAATTCTTTCTAAGGATAGGTTTGTGAATGAGAGAATAGGCACTTCATCTGATCTTCACGTTTCCCATGTGAATTTCGGTCCACGCTTAGCGTTCCATGGAACCTTCACAATCATAATGGGGCTTTGCTTTGTATGTTCTACTTCCTTATCCAATACCTCGACCGGTTCTTTGACGAACATGAGATTCTTGTTTGCTCCGATTTCTCGTAAAGGAATGATAAGAGTCTCATCTGATGTGCATCTTTTCAGATTTAAGACACAGAAAACAGGGTTTACGTTGTTGAGCTCTACAGGCAGCTACAACCTATATGTCTTTGGACCAATCCGAGCAAGAATCTCGAACAGTCCAATGTATCATGGGTTTAGTTTTCTCCGCTTCCCAAAATGAATCATTCAATTCCCAGGAGATTGCCTTAATAACACGCGATCCCCGACTTGCCATCCTAATGGCTTACGCCGCTTGTCAGCATAGCTGTTTTATCGGTCTCGCGATGCTTGAGGTCCAGCTTTGATTTGGATTATCCTCTCTGTTGTTTTGCTAGTGGTTTCTGGTCTCATGAGAGTACTACCGAGTGATATGCATTTATGACTATAAAGAGTTTTCGAAAGGAGCATTCTTGATGCTCGTGTGATAGTTGTTATTGTATGAGAATTTAGTCAAGGGAAACCGGGTATCCCCTGACTTGTTGAACTCAAACACCTAGACTTGTAGCATGAATTTGAGTGGTCGAATGGTTCGTTCACTTTGGCTATTGGTTTGAAGGTGGTAAGCAACGCTTATGTCTAGTTATGAGCCCATAGCCCTCTGAAGTGACTGCCATAGTCTTGAAGAAGATCTGTTATCTCGATCCGAGATAGTAGATACCGATATTTCATGGAGTCTCACAAATCTCCTTGATATAAATCCCAACTAATCTTTCCGTCTTGTTTGATTTCTGTATTGTCAGGAAACGGGCGGATTGGGTTAACCTATCGACGATCACCCGGATAATGCCCATCTCAACTTGCGTAACTATAAGTTCGTTCCTCGACTTCAAGAGTTTTATCCGTCCATGTAGTGTTTTCTTCACGATATTCTCCGGCTTTGATGCCTTCAAGGCTGGTCGTAGGTGTTGACAGTGTTTGTTCTTGTTTTGTGAGCAGACGAGTATGCTATTGATAATAAAAAGGCTAACTAGGAGTGGTTGAGAGAACTTGGTTCGTAGGGTCCATGAATAGCATGGGAGCATTTGTTAGACCGAAGGGTATCGCAATGAATTTGAAATGGTCGTGACGAGTTTGGAAAGCAGTTTTTGAGATGTCGTCTTCTCGGACTCGAAGTTGTTGATAACCGATTCTTAGATCTATTTTAGAGAAGTAGCTAGCTCCTTGGAGCTGGCCAAATAGATCGTCAGTCCGTGGAAGTAGGTATCGATTTTTTTTATAGGGAGATTATTCAATTTCCCAAAATCGGTGTACCTTCGGAAGGATCTGTCTTCTAGAAAAACAAGACCGGAGCTCTCTAGGATGAGAAGCTTGGTCTAATGAATCCTTTGCGCAACAATTCTACTCATTTGACATGATAACTTGTGAATTTTTAGCGGGAATCAATCTATAGGGTGAATTGGCAATTGATGTGGTTGCCGATATGAGGTTGATTTGAAATTCGACCTGTCTCTCTGGGATATTCCCGAAAGTTCCTCGGGAAACACATTTGGAAAAATCACATGCTACTGGAATCCCTTGTATGCCTACCTCTTCTTCAGTCTTGTCCACAACATGAGTGAGGAGAACGTAGTTCTTCTGGTGCAGGCACTTCTGCGCCTTGATGCACGAGATAGGAAGAGGATTGGCGCCAGGTTTATCACCATGGATTATTAAAGTTGTTGTGATTAGGAAGGTGAAGGCAAACGGCCTTTTCGCGACACATAGTATCAGCACGGTGGGGGCTTAACCCAACCATGACGATTATCACATTAAAACTCCTAATATTTACTGGCACGAAATCTATTTGTAATGAATGGTTGTTTAGTGTTAAGGTGTACTCCACATAAGTACCCTAGGTTAAATCAGTTTTCCCCATTGGCCATGTCCATTGAGAAGGCTTAGCTTAGCTTTGGGGATGTTGTTTTAGTAAGTGTTTGAATATGTTACTAATCGAAACTTCACTCGGATTTACCATTGAATAAGAGGTAAGCGAAAGAGTTGTCAAGTGGGAGCATACCAATAACAACTGTTGTGTTTTGGACTGCTTCGCCTTGACCCCAGGTCAGGACCATTTCTGATCTTTCTGCACCTTGATTGTTATCCTTGGGGCAACTACGCCAGAAGTGACCAGTTACTCCACACCCATAGCATGTGTGAATGGTCTCCTTATTGGTGTTGTTGTTAGGGTTGTTGCGATTTTTGTCGTTTTCATTTGGATGATGCTTCTGGCATGGATAAGTTCTACAGAATTTGGTGGGGTGATTCTTTCGGTTGCATTTGTCACAGTGCATCTCCCGGCAGGCTCCTTTATGATGGAATTTGCACTGGTTGCATTTTGGAAGGATTCCAACATATGGTCTCCCGGTTGTTGGTGTAATAGGGGTTATGGTCTCATGAACAGCAACAACATGTTGCTTCCTTGAGAACCCTTGAGTGGGATGTCCTTTTCTCTTACTTCCAGACCTCAGCTTCCTACTCTTAAGCTTGGGGTTTGGAGTTCCTTGATAGGTTGTCACTTGTTGGTTTCCATGTTCGTACCTTTGGCTGGAGTTGTCAATGCTATTCCCGCCTCCATTTGGGTTGTTTGCATCGATTTGTGCCATAGTAGCGGTTACTGCCGCCATTACAGCAGCTTGAAATGTAGCAGAGTCCATCTGCAGGAGCGGTGTCTCGCGGGCACGCTTGTTATCCTTGCGGGATGGCATTTTCCTGTGTTTCCATCTACATTGCTATGATGTATTTGCGGTAGTACGTAATCACATATTTGGCATGATCGTTTCGTCTATCCTTAGAGTATATAGGTTTTTCTGGTTTTGAGATCCTTGAGTGTCTAGCGGTCTCGAGGGTTCGCTTGTGCATATTATTGAGTCTTTGTAGTAATGTGAAATCAATATAGCACCTAATTGTTTCAGGGGTAAGTACCATCTCAGTACACGAAAGAGAGTCATGTCGGATAGTAGGGGGAACTAGAAAAGGCTGATCCTAATCGTGGCGGGAAGTGTCTGGTGGTGGTGCTGGTGAAGTGGATGCACCTTGGAGACGAACTACTTGTTGTTCGGTATCTTGTAGGCGTACTTCCCAAACTAACTATCTCGCTCGAGAGTCTCCATTCACTTCCAGTGTTTGCCTTTCATCCCTCCTATTAGCAAACCACATTTGTTTCGTTCGATTTGGGGTGTCCTGAGCTTGATTATCAATACCTCGGGTGCGTCAGACCAAGACTGGGAGGGCCTGGTCAACGGGTCCTTTATGGCCGATGGTCGGAGAGACCTCGGTTCCTGCCCTAGAGTGGTCGTATCCCCTACTGGTGACTCTATTTCCAAATTTCGTATGCCCAAGGGGACATGGGGCCACTAGGGCCCACACGATAAGTCAGTACGCTGGCTTTTCAAGGATGGTTGATGACATCAGATTCTGCACCCGAATCATCATCATCTCTACCCTTGGGCTCTTCCTCCTCGAGGTCCACTTATTGACTTGGTGGGTTCACCGGCGAGTTCTACTTCGTGTTCCTCCTGCGGTTCTTCCTCTGGATCGAGCCACCCTACTGTTCCTTGACTAGGGAGATAGGGTTTTCCTGACTAATGATACTTGTCTATAGCGTATTGCACGAAGGACTATGAATACTAGAATCAAATAGCATACCAATTACTCCTATAATCCTACCACTATTGCATAGATTTAGTTGGGGTTCCCTTTTTGGAGATTAAGGGGTATGTGTTTAGATTCTCTAGCTATCACGATTTCTTCCAGACATGTGATGGTTGTACCTTGGAGGGAATGTAGTTGATCAGGCTACATCCGCTCCTTGATACAACCAAGAACAGTCCTGGATTAACCGAGATACTAGCATTATCTTGTTTGGTTCGGTGTTAGGTTCTCGTTCCTAATACAAGCAAGGGTGTTTTATTGTTATGTTTTACTTGTTTTGTTCAGAGTTATGTTAGTCCCTCTTTTGGTTTATAGTTGCATATCAATGTATGGTTAGATATGCTAGTTCACTATAAACAGAGCTCTGATACCAACCTGTCACACCCCCGAACCAGACGGCGGAAACGTCCGGGGGCTGTTGTGACTCAATTGAATACCATCACAATGAATATACATGAAACATAACATCATACATCACCAAGCATTGGAATAATACAACTGGTAGCGTTTACATTTAGTACATTGTTCCCTAACATTACATGCCCAAAAAGTAGATTGTTCGGTGCTAATTAAACAAGCAGCAAAACGTCACTGAGTACACTTATCCCTTCATTTTATCTGTTACCTGAGAATACAAGTATTTTGAAAAACGTCAACATATGAAATGTTGGTGAGTTCATAAGTAATGTTTGAAATCCAATGTTTGTATTGTTTCGAAAACCACCAGAAAATCCGATATTTTCTGAAAATAGTATAGCGTAAAAAAAATGTGAGGATCCGTGAGTATGCTTGTTTGTTTTCTATAGATGTAAGCGTACGAGTTGTAAAATTCGGCATGTAATTCGTAAGTGTATTAGTTGAAAACCCTAGGAAAACCCGACGTTTTCCTATCACTTTGCTTTAATTAGTTTATGTGTTGTTGTTTCGTTACATTAGAGGTATTCGTTGAGCTCCGGAGGCATTGAGTATACAGTGGGTGGTGAATTGTTGTAACGTACGTTAATGAAAACGTCTAGTTGACAACCGTACTAGCGATCCTTTAGGCGTCACTCGCACTTATTCACACAACTCAATCCTCCCGGACTTGTGTAGTCCCACGACCGAAGAGAAAAAGAGAAGGTGCGAAACCCTCGGTATTTCTCTGCGTCGTTCAAGACCATTGCAATTGCGAAGGGCCCGAAGCCCAACCCGCAATCGTGAGTTCCCGACTTTACTAGCATCACCGAAGGACCCTTGGGGACCAGCAGCACGTTTGCCATTGAAAGTCCTTTTACACGCGGTTAAGTCGTATTAGACCCAACTACATGTAAGCAAGTATCCTTTGGGCCTAAAGATCATGTCATCGGGCTAGCTAGGCTCAACAAGCATGATTTGCAACTTTTGGGCCTAAGGAGTGTACGTTGACGTATTGAGTAATTCCACGAGAGTATAGAGTTCCGAGAGTTCCATATGGGTATTGAGCGTTGTAGTGTTAGTAGTTTTGGTTTTGTTATTGATTCGAGACCGAATCAATTCGTTTAACAACGATTTTTGGTACTGTTGTGTATTGTGTCGGTAGTCGCGGTGCCAATATCCGATCAAGTTGCGTGTATTGAATTAGCCTTGAAAGTTTTCTGTTTTCAGCCCCTCATTGTTTGTAAATTTACTTTTCCAACCCTCTAATTAAGTAACTTTCCGGTTTGGTCCTTAAATCATTTTTCTTGACATTTTAACACCAAAAATTATTGATATTAATATTTTTCAGCATATTTTTCATTGAAAACAGTTTAAGTCCCTGAAATTGCAGTTTTCTCGGTTATAACCCCTCTTTTTCGCAGTTTTTACAATTTTGGCCCCAATTGGAAAATTTTTGCAACTTTGGTCCTTTTTAAATTTGAAAAGAATTTTAAACCTTTGAAAAATACTTGTAACACTAGTAGTCCACTGTTTTACAGAAAAACACAGTTTTGGCCCTCCAAAACAGAAAATTTTGCATAATGGGCCCTATTGGGCCGAAATTGTCATTTTTAGCCCATTAAGCTTGAGATTTATGTTTTTAATCCTTCAAAAGAGTATATTTTCAGAAAATACATTATGGAAACTGTTTTGACTCATCTCACCCATCAGATTTCAAAATATTTCATTTTGGGCCCTTCAACTTTGTATTTTTAACATTTATGTCAAAAAAAAAAAATGAGTTTTTAGCCCAAAGTATGTATTGTTAAGCCACTTAGCTATTTTTCTTGGCATACTTTGTATGTAGTAGTATGTTTTATGTTAGTATCATTTAACATAAAGTATATCTCGGTTTTTAGTGGTTTATGACTAGATTCAACATCATAATCATACCAAACACACATATAAGCATAGAAATCATACAAAGCATACACATAATGATAGATCTACACCTTTGCTTGTATTCTCCCCCACAAAAACTTATAAATACCGAAAATAAGGGGGTATGAAGCTCACCTTTTTTTTTTATGAAGGTTTCGGTTTTTGATGAAGATGTGAAGAGGTTTTTGGCCCTAGCAAGCTTCTTGAGGAGCTTTACAATTTAGATGGCTCTAAGATGTATGATTCACGAAATGGAAAGGGTTAAGAGGAGATTTTGAAGAAATCAAGAAGCTAAACCATGGATATAAGTAAAAACTTACCTAGGATGATGATTTTTGGTGAAGAGTCCTCTTGAAAGCACACACCAACTCGAGATTTTTGATGGAAGAGGGAAGAGGTTTTTGAGAGTGTTTAAGAGAGTTTTTGAAAGAAAAATGAAGGTGGTGAGAGGGTTGGCCGAGAATATGGAGAGAAGGGAGAGAAAGATCATAACCTTGTTATTTGTGAGGTAATAGTTAGTCTTGAAACATGAGATGCTACAATAGATATATGGTGGTTAAACATGAGTTGTCACATGCATGTTTGGTCTTCATTTATCCATTCTTTGTTTTTTTTAATAAACATGGGCCGATTTGGGCTTAAGAGAAAGGAAAGAAATCATCTTGGGCCCACACTCTAATTTATGAAGCCCAAAAATAAATTTTCGGCCCATTGAGGCAAATGAAATCTTTTATGGGCCAACAAGGCTCGTTAGAGGTAAGTGGATTATTTTAGGCCTACATGGCCCAAAATGCTAAATTTTTATGAATGTGGTCTATTTGGAGCCCAATTAGGGCTTCTAGGCCCAATAGGAGAATTTTTAGTTCATAAGGAACTTGGACCGGGATTACTAAGGTTTCCAACCATTAGTTAAACATATGAGGTGTATTTTGAACGAGGATAGAGTATTGTATTCACTTAGAGTACATGCTTTTACAATGGATGATGTTTATATGAGAATAGAATTTCCTAGCTAAAAATGCTAGTTGTGACATTAGTCCAATCCAAACCTTTGGCATTTGTAATGGCCCAATATCATATAATCATTAAGGCCCAAACTATGACCCATCTATGGCCTAATTTTCCAAATTGGGCCTACACCCTCATATGGGCCGTACCCTAAAGCCCATCAACATATTCTTATCCATATAATTATTCTTAGATGGCCCAATATTGGCCCAAACACCAAATCTCAATAGAAAGGACCAACATAAAGCCTAATCGAAATTAGGGTTTCACATAAAATGATGATTAGGGTTAAGTGTTTCTCACTTAACCCATTAAGGACTTAATCCATTCAGTCCATCACTCTTCTAAATAGATCATATTGTGTGATTGGGCTTAATATACAATTCCATTCCAATGGCCCAAATGTGGGTCCCGATAAGTCCAAGCGCATAAATCCAATATTAGGGTTTTCTAAACCCTAATTAGGGTTTCCAACCCAATCTTAGCCTAATAGGCCAAATATCTAGGTCTTTAGATCAATTAAGGTTCATTAGGCCTATTAGGGTCTCACTAGGCCCATTAGTCACATGTTTGGGCTTTTAGGTCAATTAGGGCTTTATTGGGCCCATTAGGGTTTTAGTCCCTATGTTCAAACATCCCAAACGAGTCAAAATCCAAACAAGGCACACCGCCACCCGACACGGCGGCAGCCACCACCTTACGGTGGTGGTTTTGAGTTTCTTTCAATTATTTAATTTTTTTACAATTTACAATGCATATTTCCAAAATAAATACACATTATAAGTAAACACACACACACACACAAGTTTACCATGTGGTGGCCGGTGGTGGTAGATGGTGGCAGCCACCACCTCACGGTGGTGGTGGTGGCATTGCTAGCCAACTAAAAACCCATATAACACTCCGAACATCAACCCAAACGCACCCGAAAGCCCACAGCCACCCAAGATGGTGGCTAACAGTGGCGGAGCAGTGGCCACAGTTGGCGGAACGGTGGCAGCAGGAGGCGGTGATGGGCCTTTTTCGTTTTCTTGACTAAAAGAAACCATACAACGTTATCCTTACAAGATACGGTCATACACACAAAAATTCACGGACACAACCACCTCCGCATAGTGGATAGTGGCGGTAGAAAGAGATGACATGGTGGCAGCCACCACGGTTGGTAGCCATGGTGGTTTTTTCTCGGGTATTACCAGCCAAATAACACACATGCCACACCACAAATGCCGACAATGAGATGTATACTCAAACACACACTGCCACAAGCACAGCCTAGGTGATGGGTGTAACCGGAAAAGCGGGACAGTGGCTCCACGACCACCAACGACGGTAACGATGTTGCCATCGTCGTACCTATAGTAAACAACGAGAGAGAGAGAGAGAGAGAGGGAGGGGGGAAAGAGAGAGAAGAAGGTGGGTTGCGGCTAACTTACCGATGTTTTTGGTGGCTTACGACCCTCCACGACGAACCAAGCTTACTTCCCAGTCTCGGTGGTTCTCTAGTTGCACACACGTCTCTAGTAGCAAGGATACGTTTCAGTGATGAAGTGGCTTCTTGGCGGCATCGTTTGATCGGAAAATGAATGGAAAGGAGTGGTAGCGGCTGAGAGGCTCAAGTGAGGTGGTGGCGGCTGGATGTATTAGGTTTAGGGTTTGAAGGTAACCGATGATACATCCTGAAGCACAAAATGAGGGGTCTGTGTCTAAACCTGTGATCCTTTCAAACGTTTTTTTTTTTTTCATTTTTTTCGAGTTCAGCCCCTCCTCTACTAAAACTTTTCAAATTAAATCCAAAAGTTACCAAAAAGACCTTGCCCTCATAAATATTTTCATATTAAGCACATAATTTACCAAACATACCCTGATTTCTGAAATCCTTTACAAATTAAACCCATAAATTACTAAACAGCCCTGAACCCTCAAAATTATTTACAAACTAATCCGGAATTTACATTTTAACCCCCAATCTGTAGAATTGTAACCTTTGGCTCCCGAAAACCAACAACTTGCTATATAATTATTGAATTTAGAGCTACTATACAATCATTATTTTTATTTATTTATTTATTTATTATATAAATGGGGTGTTAAAAGGCAGTTAGAAATTTGTAATAAATAAATGTAATTGACATATGATGATTAAGTAATAAGGGTTTTATTTATAAGTAAAGCTTACTGTCTCCTGTCAATTGTTTATTTATGTTTCACTTTTGCATGCTTTGAATTGCAGAATAATATGATTATTCAAACTATTCACAGTCAATCATACTTTGGAAGTAAGCTATGAGGTAAGATTGTCATGAATTGGCTTGTAGATTGTTTAAGGTGTTTTGACATAACAAAAGTTTGCTCAACGTTTATGAGTGTTCCTGAAATAAGATTTGAGTATTAGATTAAACCCACACTCAAATGAATCACTTCATGGAATTTATCACGAGTGATTGTGAGACGATAATATCTTATAGTCTTCAAACCAAGATATATGAGTTGTTGATTACGAGTTGGTTGTGCATTGATAATATGAAAACGCCTCAGTAACTTGATGTTATAAAACATATTGTTGTGTATAATTTAACAAGTAGTATCAACATATAAGTCGAAGTTTATATGTTCTTTTATACTAAGAGGATTAAAAGCGATATCATGGGCCCCTCGATGATTTTGTTTTGACTTATGCGTCGGTCCCGATCAAGACTTAATTGATATGTCCAATTAAGTTCTATGCTAAACAAATCAGAAATCGGGAAACAAACTATTGGACAATGAGTATGACTTCATTCCATGTCTTTGTCCACATGATATCTTGAAGAATAGAGGATTATATGATCCATTATCTAAAGGACGCGTTATTGGCTAGGTCAGAGTTCGACAGAGGCTTTTGAGAGTTATGATTGCTAATCGGATTTTGATGTTATATTGGCAATTATAGTTATTAGACTATTCCAAGTGGGAGACTGTTGGATTAGGTGTCTAAGCCCATAACCATAATTGGTATGTACTTGATCCGATAGTAGCATGGTCCTTTTGGGTTACCTTCACCGAAGCAATTTGGTAGTATGGATATTTGAGAAAGAGGTTATTTGTGATTTATTAATATATTATATGAATAATATATTATTGTTTAATTGGTATTGATCAAGAATTAATTTAGTGATCAAAAGAGACTGATTAAAGTTGCAGGGACTAATTAGGTAAATCAGTAATATTTATAGTTTGGGCTAATGATCCATGTTGATTAGGGATGTGCTAAATATATGTGAGAGTCCATGAAGAGTTAGTCTAATGGGCCTATCATATGGATTATTGGAATACTTAAAGGTTTAAGTAAATTAGGGTTTTATGTATGAAACCCTAGGAATTCCACACTATAAATGTAACCCCTAGCCTTCCCAAAATCGGCCAATCATTCCCAAGTTAAGACCATAGCCTATTTTGGTGCTTCCTAACCTCTCTCTCATAATCGTCCTCTTGTTTTTGGTGTTTGTGACTTATTTGTGGTATCACATTTGAGGTACTAAGCTCTTTGATCCCATCGATGCCTCAGATCTCTCTTGCTTACTTGACATTTATCACAAAACATTTTCAATAAAATCAACCAATTTGAGAAACTTGTGTAATCTGCCTATAGCTTGGTTATAGAAATCACGAGTACACCTCGACCATCAAAAGACAATACTAAGCGGTTATGTGACATTTATCCCACTAGTACATACATGATATATGCGAGTGTTATTAAAAAATGATTGCATAGATTTGATGTTTGTAAGGGGTTTTTGATGTTTTTATTAAATTTAAAAAACATAGTATATCATGGTTATTGCATGCATCCTATAAACCATGGTATACTTTAAAAAATCTTAGTTGATGTAAAATCACATTTTAACAATGTTTTTGTTATAAAATCCGATATTATAAAATTGGGGCAATCAAGTTTTAATAGCTAGTATTAAGTTCAACGTTTGAGAGTTTCAGAACATTTGTAAACCTTTTAATAAATCTTCCTTTTGTAAAACAAAGTTTGGGGTTTGATAAATTTATAAATCTCTATTTAAACTTATATAACTTTACTCCTGAAATTTTATTGGTTTCTAGTTTTTATAAATAAAGCTTGTTTTATTTAAAACTATTTTTACCATCTTATGTTAAAAGGTAAATTTTATTAAAACCAAACTCTTTTGTGATGTTAATTTATGTTCAAATATTATTTTTCATGCAACCCACTATTCACATTTTGTGAGCCATCACAAAATACCAAGTCCATTTATAAATGGTCATTTAAGGGGACCAAATATCTTCTACTAATCATGTTGTAGAAGCTCCCACTTGAGAAAACACACATTACTTGCAAAAAGTTGAAAAACTTCTTGAAATTAATAATTCATTAACATGTAACACTTTCAGAAAGTGTCACAAAAACTCCAACAACTTTTAAGGGAACCACCAACAATGACAACTTTAGTGACAATTTTAGGAAGTGTCGTAATTATCCCTACACACTTATTTGTACAAATAAATTATTTCTAAAAACTAATCTATTACTTACAAAAATAACAAAGAAAACTAATATATGTAACTATTACATACCATATGAATAATAAATATTACAACCATTTTTCAATAAATTAACACAAACAACAACAATAAGGTCCTTGGCTAGTTTCTACACATCATACACATTTATATACTTCAAATTATATAAAACAACTCTTTGTTTTTTAAGACAACTTTTGTGATTAAAAAAGATGCATGTAAACTTCTAGTCATAAAATAACAATTATAAACATTTTAAAAGTTATCACAGAAAATAAGTACGATTTTTTTCTTGCAAAGAGAAAATCATCCATGTTTTCGAAAGACAAAGATTTCATCAATTTAACAAAAAAAAATCTAACTAATCTTGCAAAATGACTCTGATACTAATTGTTGGGGTTTTATTAAAAAATTATTTCAAAAACATAAATATATCAACAGAAGACTTTAGATTTGAATAAAATAAAATTAGTTTTATTTCCACCAAAAGATCATTTTGCAAGACTTAGAAAGATAAAAACAACCATAGAAAGAAAAATTTTATAACCTTTGAAGACACTGATTCTCATGGAAGATTGGAAGTTGATCAAGTGTGACATGAAACTTCAAGGTTGAAGTTCTCTAGAGATATCCACCAAAAATAAATCAATTGGATAAGATGCTAGTCTTTTTCTTGTAATAAAACAATCTCTTAAACTCTTAAGACAAATAAACTTGTTTGCCTTAAAAGAGAGTATTTAAGTATCATCTTCATCTTTATGTTCTTAACACTTTAAGAGACAAAGTTAGAGAGAATGTGTAGATGGAAAGCCACAAGTTTGGTGGTTTTTTTTTTAAAGAAAGGAGAAAACTAGTTCTTTTAAGTTCTTAATTTAAGCCTTTATTCCATGGGTCTTAGCACTTTAAGGCTTATGCTTTAGCAAATCAACTAGCCAAACTTTCTAAGAGCATGACATATTGAATAAATTAATCAAAAGCAAATATTGTTTCTTTTTTATGGTCTACTTGAATATTTTTTAAAAAGAAGAAGCTGGTTTTTATATTAACTTTTCTAATTTTTATAACTTATAAAACATATAAATCCATATAAGAAAAAAAACATTTTGATCCCAGAAGATGTACATGACATTGTAAATCATACCTTATGATATATTGTGATACTTAACATTGAAAATTAATATTTCAATGAAATAAATAATTTACAATTAACTACAAGATATATATTTATCTATCAAGAATAAAATTCTTGTAAATAATATATTTCCATATATTTGTTGTTAGTGTGACTCTTTAGGATCATATATTATCTAACAATATGATTCTATAATAAATATTGGGCATATAGATCTTTCAAGAGACACAAGGTTTATGTCAAGGTTCTCGAGGAAATTCCATGAAGATCTGAGTACTAGGTGAAAGAACTATTTAGACACTTGAAGACATGCTTAGAGCATGTGTGATAGACTTTGGAGGCAGATAGGATCAGTGTTCATCCATACAAAATTATTTATGGTAAAAAGTGTAGAAGTCATATCTAATAGGGAGAAGTTGAACATAGGGTACTTGGTAGCATGGAAGTAGTAATAAAGGCTACCGAGAACATGTAGAAGATTTGAGAAATGTTGTAGACCGATTAAACTTGCCAAAAAAGTTACACTGATAAGAAAAAGTCCAACCTCGAATTCCAAGCTGGAGACCTTGTATTGTTGAAAATGCCACCATGCATAGGAACTATCAAATTCAAAAAGCGAGGAAAGTAGGCCTTAGGTACATTGGTTCGTATAAATTAATTGCACATGTGGGAAAGGTAGTCTATCATTTAGCACTACCATAAGAACTTAGATTGATACATAACACATTCTATGTGTCTCAGCTAAGGAAATATTTGGCAAATGAAGCTGCTACTATTCCTTTCGATAATACTCAAGTAGATATAATAAATTAAACTACATTGAGAAGTCAGTTTCTATTTTGGAGCTTAAAAGGAAGACACTACACAACAAAGAGATTAGAATCGTAAAGGTACCATGGCAACATCGACAAGAGTTAGAGTGTACTTAGGAACCAAAGTAAGAAATGAGAAGAAACTACGTTACATTATTTAGATAGATTTCAGGGACAATCTTTGTAAGTGAGAGAGAGTTGTAATACCTCGTTTCCACTTTTAAGATTAATAAAGTATAAGATTTTCTTCATAAAAATATAAAGTAAAAGTAGATTATGATTTAGCTGAACTAACCTAAACAAAAGTTATAGTAGATGAAAATATGAAACCATGGATATAAAATATAAAAAACGTTGAAAACGAATTCTGTGTGAGAAAGTTACAATTATCCAATGATAACGTGAAAATATTAGTTTCCATGTAGCAACAAACCAACCATCGAAACGCCAACTACTTCATTTATAAGGCAACTATGAGACAACATGGACACGACACATCGGTCAAATTTTCACCCTTATAAAGACCAAGTCCCTAATTCATTGTTAATTTCATCTCTCTCTCAACCTTTGAAATTTCAGGCCCTTGTGATTTAATTTCTTCATTCTTAAGTATCGCTAACGAAGTGCTGGAGCGTTGAAGAATCTTTTTAATAGAAGTCTAAATGTTAAAGTTACGCTCGCTGATTTTTGATTTTTTCGTCAATCGGGTAAGCTACACTTTTTCACTTGAGTAACCTTTTATTAACCCGTGTGTTATTATGAACCTATGTATAAGATTTATTATTAATTACAATTATGTTACCGATTAATCTATTTATGTGAGCAGTGTCTAGAATAAATAAGTTGGTTTGGTTGTTGGATTTCAGAAAAAAAAAAAAAAAACGATACACCGAAACGATACACCGAGTAATCTAACTATCTAGACTAATCCTTATTTGATTATGAATCTAGCATTTATGGGATTAATGAAGAATCAAAACTTTAGTTGTAATAATTAAAATAAAAATAACCAATATAGTATTATTTGTTATTGCGCGTTTGTTGTGCCGAATTCAAACCAAGTACCAATTAGCTTCAAGATTATGCAAGTGATTTGCAGTTTTGCACTAGCTCACTTATTATGTTAACCATATATATATGTCGATCATAAGTGATCGTATAATGGAAAATGATCAATATTTATATGTTGATAATGAGTGACCCTATATGAGAAAGTGATTTGTCACAAAGTGGTCCTATTAACGAAAGTGACATTATATAGTTGATGCCAACAATCTCATTTAAATTTATGTGCTTAGTGTTCATCAGTTATACGGTGTATATTTATAATATAATGAGTGATATTGTGTCTACCCGTTAAGCTTTAAGCTCACAGGTTGTTTATAAATAATTTTAGGACCCTTTGGAGTGATTAAAGAGAAGCACACGGTTTGAGTGTAACACCGCCGCATTATGTTTAATATGTTTTAAAAACTTTGTTTAAATGAAATCAAATGTTTTATGTAATTAAGATAGAATAATTTTATAAATAATATTTTGTTATCAAATTTTAAATTGGTATCAAAACATATATTTAATTGTTTTATGTAATTAAGAAGGAATGATTTTATAAATATTATTTTATTATCAGATTTTAAATTGTCATCAAAATATATGTTTTTCTTTTGTTGTAGAAATAATTCAGGTGTTGACAAATATATATATATATATATATATATATATATATATATATATATATATATATATATATATATATTGGAAATTCATTTGTATCCTTAGTTTTTATTATTATAAATATTTCAATGTTGTGTGAAAAGGGAGGACATGTCACAGTGACCCTAGTGATAGCACAAATGTTGACTTCAACTGTAAAGAAAAGAATAATTAGAAACAAAAGGCATTTAAAGTGAATGGTCAAGTAAAAGCGTGTGTGTTCATTCATTCATTCATACATCAATCCCTAATCCATTACTGCAAAAGAAAAAGAAAAGGCAATCAATATGTCCTTTTAACCTTTTCTAACATTTGGGACATATACTTCTAACTTCCCTAAAGTGGTGAAGTAAGTTCCTACTTCTAGTTCGCCACCTCCAACCAAATCTCACTTCTTTGGGTCAATCTTGAAAAATAAAATTGATTTATTCAAATGCATAAAAACTTATTAAGGCAATTTTGTTACACGGTAATATTGATGTAGTGTAAACCCAAGTTAAAATAATAATATATATCCGATCGTTATATTTCTATTTCAACTTATGTATTAAGCGAAAGTAATTACATATAAGAAGAAAATAATATATATGTTTTATTGTAAAAAACTGATTATTGAAATAAATCTCAAATCATATAATTACCTTTAACTTCGAGTTTTCGACCAACTTGAAATTTTGATCTTAATTATTCAAATATAATAACAACTTTAAAAACACGTATCCAAACACCCTGTTTTTCTATAATGATTAGGCAAGAAAATAAAGTCTTTTTTTGTAGAATTAATAAACAAAATGGTTGTTTTATGTTGTTAGCTATCTTAGATGCATTACTCTTATATTTGAATCAATCTACTTGCTATTGACTTATAGTTAATTGATAAGAAAAAAGAATACAATTTAATTGAACCGTAAAAGTTAATCGATCAAAGAAAAAATAAGCAAAATGGTTAGTAATTTGAGTTAAGCATATGTCCCATTACTTATATGAGGTAAATATGTAACCAAGTGTCAAAAGAGGCAAGAGCACATGATAGCATGTGGCATCCGGATTTCATGGGGGTGAGTTGGTAGAAACCCTAGTTACTATGACTTGAAGGAAGAAGAAAATAGATGTCATTATTGTTTTACTTTTAACTTTGACTTAAATTGTCAACTCAAATCTTGAAATCCAGCTACTTACTACCTCAGATGACAACCTCAAACATAAACTACTCAATGTCTTGGTATTTGATCAAATGTATGTCCCAAAAAGATATGAACATATGTTCCTTCTACAGTGTTTTTGATTGGAGTTGGTAAAAAATAAATATTTGATTTTGCTCACTTTTGATCATTGAGATTGAGATTTGAGATGATGCCTATAAAAGCATGCATTCATGGGTTTCTGAACCTTTTATGGCCACCCAATTAGGCAAAAACATCATTATTAATCTTTCTGCGACACTCTTTTCCCTTATCCACAAAAAAATATTTTCTTGGGATACAACTTTACGGTAGAGGCTTATCTTGTCTTTGGTTGTGGGTTATAAAGTACAAACTTAAATTTTTTATATTGAGATAACAATAATAATGATATGGTTGGAACTAACAAAAAGGTCTAGATGTTTGGAATATTGAAAATATTTTTATTTCTTATTTCAAGAACCTCGTTGCTTTAAAACATCACGCTTAATTTCTTGAAATATAATAAACTTAATTTAGTATATGTATATTGAATTTAAAGCTCTTTTTGACCATATTTTAATCAAGATGTGTTTGTACATTTTGTATTTTATATACTACGTGTGAGACTCATGCATTACATGAGCTTAATTAAAAAAAATAAATATAAAATTTAATAATTTGAATAGTGTGAATTTATAAGAAAAATGAAAAAAATTTGAATTATTAAAATTAATGAGATTTTAATGTATTGAATACATTATATATATAAAATTTTTCTAATAAATACTTTACATATATATTACCTTACACATTAAATGTGAAATTTTAATTTAATAAAATGAAAAATACAATAAAATAACAAGTGGAAAATAGAAAATTTTAAAATTCTAAAAAATATCATGTGTCCAAATTAATGAGAATATGACATGTGACAAAAAAAAACCTTCATTTATTATAGTAGATTTGATTTCTCGCATCAGATGTGGTGAATCTCCCCAACAGAGTCAAACGGGTCATACACATTAATGTCATATCTCCTAAATCCATATATGTTGTTTTCAAAAAAATTAGTTTGTCATCCAGAAAGGACTAGTGGCGCAACTTGTTGTCCGTTTGCCTTCCATCAATATGTATTGAACTATATTAAACAGACTTCTATATCAAAATAAATAAATAAATAAATAAAAATAAAAATTTTGATTGGATATTATTATTATTAGTTTTTTATACAATGAATCAATAATTTTTTTATGCATTTAGTAACTAATATTTTATTTTATATATATTTTACCTCTAATATTATATATATATATATATATATATATATATATATATATATATATATATATATATATATATATTCACATATAAATAAAATATTTTTAGAAAAAAATACCTATGTTTTGTGTATAAATGCACATGTTTATATATATATATATATATATATATATATATATATATATATATATATATATATATATATATATATAATTGAAATAAGGAAAATAACAATATTAAACAAAGGAGTTAAATAATACATTTTTAACTTATAATTGAAGAACAATCAATACAACAATTTGGAGAAATATCTGAGAAATGGTGATTTGAAATCTAAAAACTTTGAACCTTTAGAAATAGATGGATAGACATTAGAAGTTTTTCTAGGCATAAACTACACATTTATAAGGATGGAATTTGTTTTCCTTCCCTTTTGAAATAAATTATCCACTTTAATTTATAGAGGGGCTTGATTAGAAACCGGTAACCAGTAGATCTTTGAAAGTAACAATTGAGGCCACTAGAGAATCTCTAACAAAAGAGACCACCATAATTGAAGAAATAATCGAAAAAAGCTTGTATAATTGAAGCCATCAACATATATTGATAAAATCACTGGTCACTGTCAACCTTTAATAATTTCGTTTGTAGACTATAGTTAAGAGGTGTCTGTTCACGTATCTGAATATTGGGCAAATTCACATTTAAAATCCCACAAATACATGTAATTTTTTTTTTAATTTCATTTAAATCTTAAACACTAATACTATAATAGTAAAAAAAAGTTTCACGGTAACATGTTATCAGAGTACAAATTCCCAAAATCTCTAAATGCAGAAACTCTTGGGTGATGTGGTGCGATCAGTCCGGTCTCTTCCCCTTCTAACTGGAAGTACCTGAAACATAAATTGAAAGTGTAGGCATGAAGTTTAGTGACCCCCCTACAAAAAAACCATATACTAAATCAACATAATTCCAAGCATATTTGGGTGCTTGCATGCCCATTTGGTCTATTTCAACTGGATACAATCAAGCATATCTGGATGCTTGCAATCCTCTTTGGTTTATTTCAACTGGATAATGTGAAGCATATCCGGGTGCTTGTAATCCCCTTTAGCCTATTTCAACCAGATACCGGGTCTATTTCACCCCCTACGACAACCATAGAATATCATAACAGGAATCACAAAGTCATCAAACAATACATGCATAATTGAAATTATCACAAAGAGTGGGCGGGCATTGGTGCCTTCGAACTATAGATACAACAAAGGAAAACTCACCTCAGACTGAAAGGTATTAAATCGCACTCGGAAGACTTGTGGAATCCTCTCCTTAACGCACAAGCATAAAACCCTAACTAAAAATTAGGCCATATTCTAACTCTAAAGTTTCTAACCCTAATTCTTGACTTATGGCAAAAAGGTATTTTTTACCATTGCCTCATTGGGCCTCCCTCCCTCCAAGACCCAAATCCATACAAAGACTTAAAAGGCATCCAAGCCCAACTACAAGGCCCCCTAAGGCCCAATATGGCCAAAGAGCACCCACCATGGCCTTAGGACCAAATATGTCATGCTACAAAAGGTATACCTGAGGCCCAACCTAAACAAGCCCAAAATGCCGAACAATAATCAAGCCCAAAAGTCTTCTAAGTGAACATATTGTATATACGCGACGTACATGGCTCGTACACCCAGTGTATCATACTCTAGAGTATGCCTAACATATTGGTCAGTCATCCTATTTTGCACCCATGACTTTATCCATTCAACTTTAACGTCTAAAACCTAAATCCAAGCTCATAATAACGTCTTAAGCCATAAATTTGTAAACTTTATGCTTTTGCATGCCTTATTGGGGCTCAAACTATGAATTAAGCCCATAAACTCACTTAGGTGGTCACTAACACATACATGGTTGATTCTTAACCTCGAAGATACAATTTTTATGACTCAATACACTTCCAGGAGTCCAAAAGGACAACTCAAATGGCCTGTAGTAGCTCATACTCCAAGAAACCAAATTATGGGACCAAGAGATGCTAAAATCTACCCTAAACCTAGATCCAAGCTTAGAATGATCAAGGTTCATACTTTAAACCTTCACTAGGCTAGATATGGTGCACAAATTCTGGATCTATAAGCTCCTTCTTCTCCTTTGCTTCTTCCCAAACTTCCTTCTTCTTCAAAACACCAAAGAACACCTAACACTCAAGGTAAGCTCAAAAATGTACTCAAGAGTGCCAGGGTTCGAGGTTGGAACTAAAAGCGAAACAGAGACTGAAAGGGTAATGAACATGAGGGTCTTTGGCTTGATTACGCCTAACGTACGCATGGGTACGCTAAACGTACGTCGGGATCACACTGATGATGCGTATACAAGGAGTACATCGTGCGTACCTAGTGTACGCCCAACGTACTCACAACCCCTAAATCACCTTTTAGTTGAATTAAAATAGATTAAATCATTAACTTTATACCTGGCGACTCGGGTGCTATAACTTTCCCCCAATTGAATTAGAATTCATCCTGAAGTCCGCTGCCAGAAATAACTCGGGGTAATGCTGCCTCATCTCGTCCTCCAACTCCCACATCTATTTTGAAACCTTACGGTGCTGCCATTGCACCTTAACCAACTCAACAACCTTGTTCCTCAAGGTTTTTGTCTTCCTGGCATGGATCCCTATTGGTCTCTCAATGTAGTTCAGGTGGTTGTCTACCTGAATATCCTCAAATGGAACCACTACAGAATCATCAGCTAGACATTTCTGCAGCTGTAAGACATGAAAAGTATTGTGAATCTGACCAACTTCCTCCATAATATCCAATCGTTTCCTTACCCTACCCACCAAGGCTATGACCTTGAAAGGGCCGACATACTTGGGGCCAACTTGCTCCGCTTCCTGAATTGAATGATATGTTTCCATGGTGACACCTTTCGAAGAACCATACCCCTAACCTGGAACTGTAGGTCTGATCAACGATTGTCGGCATAATTTTTCTGCCAATTCTGAGTTGTCTGAAGTCTGCTACAAACATGTTGAATCGACTTAGTAGTCTTAAGTACCACCTCGGTACTCCCCATGACTTGCTGATCGACCTCACCCCAACATATCGGGTAACTGCTTTTCCTTCCATAGAGTATCTCAAATGGAGATCGATCGATGACATCGTGATAGCTATTGTTATATGAAAATTCCACTAACTAAAGATATGTATCCCAGATACTGTCGAAATCCAAAACACATGCCTGCAACATATTCTCCAATGTCTGGATGGTTCGCTCGCTCTGATTATCCATCTGCAGGTATGAGGCGACGCTGAAATGTAGATGAGTACCTAACTCCTTGTGAAATCTCTTCCAAAACCTAGAAGGAAACCTGACATCCCTGCCTGCTACCACTGAAACCGGCACCCCATGCCATGCCGCAACCTCCCTAATATAAACGTCAACAAACTTCTCCACATAGATGCTCTCCTGAATCAGGATAAAGTGTGTGCTCTTGGTCAATCTATCCACGATGGCCCAAATCGAATCCACTCTACGCGTTGTCCAAGGAAACTTTGTAATAAAATCAATGGTAATTTCTTCCTATTTCCAAATAGGAATGTCTATTGGCTTCTTCTTGTTGTGAGGCCGCTGATGTTCGATATTGACTTATCTACAAGTCAAGCACCTCTCCACATACCAAGCAACGTCCTGCTTCATATAGGGCCACTAATAATTAGGACAAAAATCTCTATACATATTTGTCGCCCTGGGATAAATGGAGAATCTCAATTTGTGCGCCTTCTCCATCAGAACCTGATGCACAATACCCCAATAAGGAACCCACACTCTCTGATGGAAAGTTAATAAACCCTGGATATCATACTCGAAGGAAGCCACCTAACCCATAATACACTCACTCTTCCTGTGCTCTTCCTTTATATCCTCGAACCGAGCCTCTCGAATCCACTCCAAGAGTGGGGTAATCACTGTCATCCTCATATAAATATCCTAAGAGTCGGCCACCACATTGGCCTTCCCCGGATGATAAATGATCTCACAATCATAATCCTTCACCACATCTAACCACTGAAGCTATCTAATATTCCGATTCGGACGATCCATTATGTACCTTAGGCTCTTGTGATATGTGGAAATAGTACAACAAACCCTATGGAGGTAGTGTTGCCAAATCTTGAGGGAGAAAGCCATAGCACCCATCTCCAAATCATGCATCAGATAGTTTTCCTCATGAGGCTTCAGTTGCCTCGAAGCATAAGCAATAACACGACCCTTCTGTATCAAAATCGTGACTAATCCCATGATAAACACATAAAAAAAACCACAAAATCCTAAACACTCTCTGGAAGGATCAGAATCGATGCCTCGTACAATCCCTATCTCAGGGTCAGTTGTGTCATAGGAACTGCTATCTTGGATAAATCCTCAATGAATTCCTGATAATATCTTGCCAACCCAAGGAAACTCTGAATCTTAGATGGAGACCTCGGAACCTCCTATCTCATCACGATCTTCACCTTGGCCGGATTGACCCGAATACCATTTTAGTTGACAAGGTGCCCCAGAAACAACACCTCGAACAATCAGAACTCACAATTGGAGAACTCCGATATAGTCTCTCCTTCCTTAGGGTCTCCAATACCTTTCTCAAGTGCTCTTCATGTAACTCCTAGGTCTTGGAAGAGACCCGGATGTCATCGATGAATACAATCACATATATATCCAACATCCGTCGGCACACATGGTTCATGAGATCCATGAATGTGGATGGAGCATTGGTGAGCCCAAATGGTATCACCACGAACTCATAATGACCATAACGAGTCTGGAAGGTCGTCTTCTACACATCTTCCTCTCTGAAGCTGATTTGATGATAACCTGAATGAAGATCAATCTTGGAAAACCAAGATGCACCTTAAATTTCATCAAATAAATCATCAATCCTCAGGAGTGGATAACGGCTCTGTACTGTTAGCTTATTCAATTCCCGCTAGTCGATACACATCCAATGTGACCCATCCTTATTCTTTATAAACAGGATCGACACACCCCAAGGAACTACTCGGTCGGATGCACCCCTATCTAACAGCTCCTACAGCTGTGTAGACAACTCTGACATCTCTGTTGGAGCTAACCGCTATGGTGCTTTAGCTATCGGAGACGCACCAGAAACCAAGTTAATCTGTAAGCCCACCTACATCTATAAAGGAACTCCAGGAAAATCCTCCAGAAACACATCCGAGTACTCCTTCATAATCGACAAATCATCAATCTGTTGGATAAAGTGTCTAAGTCCATAACTATTTCTGGTATGTACTTGACCCGACCCGGCATGGTCCATTTGGGTTGCATGGCACCATGCAATTGGATAGACTAAATGAGAGAAATAACACTTGGAGATTATTAATATATTATAAGTTCTAATATATTAATAATATTATTTGATTAGTTTGATCAAGAATTAATTTAGAATTAATTAAGTGATCAAAAGATAACTAATTAAATATATGGGTTGATTATGTAAATCATCCATATCTTGTATAGTGGGCTAAGAGGCTCCATGGATTATCAAGTTGGGTTCCACCCATAGGATGCTCCATGGATGCTCCATGGGAGTTACAAACCCATGGGGTCATGGAAATGAAGAGTCATGACACATTAGGGTTTACATGGTGTAACCCTAGATGTGTCAACACTATATAAGGATCTCATTCTCCACCAAAATCGGCGACACTAAGGAAACAAGAGGGCTTGGCCGATTTCAAGAAGTGTGCATTCTCTCAAAAGTCTTTCCAAGAGCATTTGGTGTTGTGTGAAGCATTTGAGGCATCACACTTGGGGTGCTAGGCTCATAAGGTTTCAAGGAACACAAACAACAACAAGGTAAGTTATTCTATCTGTCATTCAAGTTAAAATTGTTCCCCATGTATGCTAGATAGGAATATAGCCTTGGTATTCAACTTTGCATGATAATTAGACAAACATAGATCCAAGGTTATTAGGGTTGCATGTACACTTAGGAAGTGTTAGAATGCTCAAAACCCATCAGTGGTATCAGAGCCTAGGCTTGTTTGCTTTTTATTTGTGCTTAAAAGTTGAAAAAAGTTGAAAATATTGATGTCTACGAATGGACTCGTCGAGTCCATAGGGGGGACTCGTCGAGTTCACGTGTAACTTCAACCAACTCGGCGAGTAAGTTCATGCACTCGGCGAGTAGGGTGGGTCGACAGATTGTAGAATTTCGACTTTAGTTGCTGGAAATGGACTAGAAACATTACCCTAAACTGTTTTGGTACTTGAAAACTTGTTTTGATGGTGTAATGTTCTTTCTAATTCATTTACAACAACTAGTTATCAAAATTACAAAGTTTTAAGTGTAATTTTGATTTATGAATGTGTTCATATTCTTGTTCTTGTTCTTATGATGTTTTAGATGATCATAGGAATTATTTGTAACCTATGTGGTAGATTAATTCTTGATCATAATGTGTTTTAATGGAGTCCATAACTTGTCCTCAAGTTATGGAAAACCAAGAGTCACATTTGAATTAAAACCATTAAAAGAACACAAGAGTTAGAAAATGAAGAGTATTCATTTTATTACTCTATTAAACTCATAAGTTACAAGAAATGAAAAGTTTTGAAAGTTACAAAACTTGCCCTCAAGTTTTGGAACAAGTAAAGTTAAGTTAAAACTTTAGTTCCAACCCTTAGAATTTTAAAAGTTAAAATTCAATCCTTATACTTATATTATGATGACTTAATAATTATATATATATATATATATATATATATATATATATATATATATATATATATATATATATATATATATATATATATATATATATATATATGTATAAGAACAAAGTCGTCTTACCGCTAGTACGCCTCATTCACGAAGCCGGTCTATAAGGTGGGTATAAGGTTGTTGCCTATAAAATGATGACTTAATGGGTGTCTACTCTCACCCACCGCTTGCTTGACTGGTGGAGGGTCGTTAGCCGAACGGGTAAGACAAGGACTTATAAATTCTCATTCAAAGTATGATGAATATTTAAAGTAACTAAATGTTTATTAAATTCCCAATCTTAGTTACTTTAGGAAAAATGTGAATAAGGTGCTAATCCATGAAATTACATTTTACACTTTGTCTAAGTCGTTGGTGGAGCGTGTGTGGTTAACCGGCACACTAACTTGGACTTAACAAGGTAGGTAAAGGGTGACTTAAGGTTTATTACAGTATCGGTGGAGCGTGTGTGGTTTACCGGCACATCAATTGATTGATAAACTTTAAGGGTACCAAGTGATTTGCATGGTTACTTCACACCTCGTTTTGTGATCCTCGGTATCCCAGTTACAAAACTTGGAGGGCACACTCGAGATTGAAACATGCCTTTGAAAAGTTCATTGAATCTCAAAGAATCTAGGAATTTCTAAGAACCAATCATAAAACCTAATATCTAATATTTCGGTTTTCGTGGTGGAAATTGGTGAATCGTCATTCACCTACTTTTCAAATATGTTATAGCTTGGATTACGGCATACCTCTTCTAAGTTCTAATATATTGTGATTGGATCCTAGCCTTAATATTACATTTGGGTGTTTTATTAAAGACTATCTTAATATCCAAACTAATCTTGTCCTCTTCCTTCAGATGTCTTCAAACAATGCTGCTTCTGGCTCGAATCCTAATGGCTCCTTACTCTTATGAGCTTGTGTGGGAAAGTCACTTTTGATGGATCCAACTTCAATGAGTGGATCAGAAACATCAGGATGATTACCCGCTACAAGGACAAAGAATATGTCCTCGACAAGGAGCTTAAGGAGATTGATGAGACCACTGCAACTCCTCAGGAGATCGCTGACTTTCAGGCACATGAAAGGGATGCTACGAAAGTAGCATGCATCATGATGGCCACAATGACAGCAGAACTCCAAAAGTCCTATGAGGATTTCTACCCTTATGAAATGCACCAATATTTGATGGAAAGATACCATCAAAGTGCACGACAAGAGAGGTACGAAATCTTCTGCTCCATGATAACACCCATGATGAAGGACGGGGGTTCCGTCACGAGCCACATGCAGAAAATGCAAAGGTATGTGGATCGATTGCTGAAGCTTAATGTGAACTTCCCTGAGGAGCTTGCAATAGATATAATTTTGCGCTCTTTACCATCGTGCTATGATCAATTCCGCATGAAATATCACATGAATAAGGAAGAGGTCACACTCTGCAAACTTCAAGGACTTCTCAAGACCGCAGAATCAGGTCTTAAGGGGAAGTCGGTTGTTAACACTCCTACTCCAAACTCCATTCCGGTTTTGGCAATCGGGAAAAGTCGAGGGAAGAAGAGAAAGAGTTCTTCGAAGGGTACCAAGGTTAGGACCCTTGATGGCTCTTCTTCAAGTGGAACCAAGAAAGGTTTTGTCACTCCTTCTTCTGACCCAAAAGAGGCTGAATGCTTCTATTGCCATGAAAAATCACATGGGAAGCGGAACTGCCCAAAATACCAGCAAGATGTCAAGGATGGGAAAGTTAAACCCAACCATGCAGGTATTTACACTATCATTTCTAATAACTCACCCCATTCGAAATCTTGGGTCCTTGATACCGGTTGTGGTATTCACATTTGTTGTGACTTGCAGGGACTAAGAAGAAGTGAGAATGTGGAGCAAGGAAGAATAAACTTAATCATGGGGAATAGGAAAGTTACACCTGTCACCAAGATTGGAGTTTATACTTTATCGCTAAGTAGTGGGTTAAATTTAGATTTGAATAAATGTTGTTATTCACCAGAAATGGCAAGAAATATTATTTCCTTTCATGCATTGTATAAACAAGGTTTCACCTTTTCATTTGATAATGAAGTTGGTTCGATTAATGCTTTCTTTAATAATGTTCTTTATTTTAAAGCATTACCTTGTGATGGTGTGTATGAAGCTGTATCTGTTGTAGATCACTTAGGAAATAATGTTTTGTGTATTGATTCTCCTAATAATAATAACTTGGATAAAGCATCATTATGGCATTGTCGTCTTGGACATATAAGCAAGAAACGCATAGGCCAACTCCAAAAGGATGGAGTCTTGGAGTCGTTTGACCTTTGTGAATCATGCTTACTTGGAAAAATGACAAAGTCACCCTTCACAGGCTCGTGTGAAAGGGGTGAAGGTTTGTTGGACCTTATACACACAGATGTGTGTGAACCATTCAAACATGCCACAAGGGATGCTAATCTTTAATATTTGACTTTTACTGATGATTACAGTAGATATGGATATGTCTACTTAATCAAGCATACGTCAGAGACTTTCGAGAAGTTTAAGGAATTTAAACAGGAAGTCGAGAATCAATTGGGCAGGAACATTAAGATGCTTCGATCCGATCGAGGTGGTGAGTATCTTAGTTCAGAATTCCTCGACTATCTAAGGGAATGTGGGATTGTCTCACAATTGACACCTCCCAGGACACCGCAATTGAATGGTGTGGCTGAGAGGCGTAATCGAACCTTGTTAGACATGGTTCGTTCCATGATGAGTCGAGCTTTGCTACCAATCTCATTCTGGGGGTATGCCTTAGAGACTGCCGCCCATATTCTTAATCTAGTCCCTACAAAGAAAGTTGCCAAAACTCCTCACGAGATGTGGACTGGTAAAGTACCTAAACTAGACCACATCAAGATTTGGGGTTGCGAGGCTTTCGTGAGACGCGAGACTCATGATAAGCTCGAACCTCGAAGTGAGAGGTGTATTTTCATCGGCTACCCACAACAATCCTTTGGTTACCTCTTCTACAGACCTAGTGACAATGTGGTCTTTGTAGCAAGAAGAGGAGTCTTTCGAGAAAGAGAGTTTATAAGCCAAGGAGACAGTGGGAGGAAAATTGATTTTGAAGAAATTCAAGAGTCAAGTGGTGAAGGAACTTCAAACTCTAGCCCTCAACTTGAGGAGGAAACTCCTGTTGAGCCAATTGATGAATCTGTACCTCTGAGACGTTCCACGAGAGTTAGGAGTGCACCTGAGCATTACTATGGATTCCATATTACTGCAGAAGGTGAGACACTTATTAGTGATGGGACACTAGTAAGTCAAGATGACCCTAACAGCTACGAGGAAGCCATGGCAGGCCCTGAGTCTGCTAAATGGAAAGAGGCTATGGATAGCGAGATACAATCCATGTATGACAATCAAGTTTGGAACTTGGTTGAAAATGTACCAGGTCGTAAGACGGTGGGGTGCAAATGGATCTTCAAGAAGAAGACTGACATGGATGGTAATGTACACACTTATAAGGCTAGACTGTTTGCAAAGGGGTTCTCACAAATTCCTGGAGTGGATTATGATGAGACCTTTTCTCCGGTAGCCAAGATTAAGTCTATTAGGGTTATGTTAGCCATAGCTGCATTTCATGACTATGAAATTTGGCAAATGGATGTCAAAACCACTTTCCTTAATGGAAAATTGGCTGAAGATGTTTACATGAGTCAGCCGGAAGGTTTTTTCAGCAGCAAGTACCCTAATAGAGTGTGTAAGCTTGAGAAATCCATCTATGGATTAAAGCAAGCACCTCGCAGATGGAATCTTTGCTTTGATGAAAAGGTCAAGGAATTTGGCTTTTCTAGGAGTGAAGATGAATCTTGTGTGTATGTCACGGCTAGTGGGAGTATAGTTAGCTTTTTGGTATTGTATGTGGATGACATACTACTCATAGGAAACGACATTCCAACCCTGCAGGAAGTAAAGTCCTGGCTTGGGAAGTGTTTCGCTATGAAGGACCTTGGTGAAGCTGCCTATATTTTAGGGATAAGGATCTTGAGAGATCGGAGTAAAAGACTAATTGGACTTAGTCAGAGTACCTACTTGGATAAGGTGCTGAAAAGATTCAGCATGCTGGACTCCAAGAAAAGAGAGTTATCCATCCAGAGTAACGCCAAATTGAGTTAGACACAAAGTCCTAGCACTGAGGCTGAGATAGCAGAAATGAGTCGAATACCTTATGCTTCGACTGTAGGATCGATCATGTATGCTATGACGTGTACTCGACCTGATGTAGCTTTTGCCCTGAGCATGGTTAGCAGGTTTCAGGGGAACCCTGGCAAGGCACACTGGACTGCGGTAAAGAATATTCTCAAGTACCTACGAAGGACTAAGGACTGGGTCCTTACCCTCGGTGGGAGTGATGACTTGAGAGTTGTAGGGTATAGTGATGCTAGCTTCCAGACTGATAGGGATAATTTCCGCTCTCAGTCGGGCTGGGTCTTTACCCTAAATGGAGGAGCAATTTCTTGGAAGAGTTCCAAGCAAGAGACAGTGGCAGATTCTACTTGTGAATCAGAGTATATTGCAGCGAGCGAGGCGGCAAAGGAGGCTTTATGGCTGAGGAACTTCATTGGAGACCTTGGAGTTGTACCAGCTATTAAAGAGCCAATGGAAATTTTCTGTGATAGTGAAAGCGTTGTTGCCTTAGCCAAGGAACCAAGGGATCACGGGAGATCCAGACACATCGACAGAAAATACCATTTCATCAGACATCGGATCGAAGAAGGACTCCTCGTGGCAAAGAGGGTATCATCGGATGAGAACCCAGCAGATCCGCTCACGAAGGGACTGACTCGGGTTAAGCATCTCCAGCATGCTCGGAGCATAGGGGTGAAGGATGATATTAGATTTAGTAGTTAGATAACCTCGAAATTTGTAAAGTGTAATTGACATTAGATGATGAATAAAAGGTGTTTTATTTATGAGTAAAGTGTTGCTATCTCTTGTCAATCGTTTACTATATTTCTTTTGCATGTTTTGACTTCCAGAATAATTTTTTTCGGTATAACATATTATTCAAACCTCCATAGTCGGTCATATTTCGGAAGTAGGTATGAATCAAGACTGTCAGGATTGGATGCAGAGGTCTAAGGTGTTAGACAAGGCTACAACAATCATGAGTGATCATAAGTTCTGAGCATTGGACTCAACCCACGCTCACTGGAATCACTTCATGGAATTCTATCTCGAGTGATCGTGAGATGGTAATATCATATAAGTCTTCAAACCTAGAGATATGATTTGTTACTTACAAGTTGGTTATGCATTGATTGTACGAAAACGCATTGGTAACTCGATGTTATAAATCGTGCTCTTGTGTGTAATTCAATGAGTGGTAGAACAAACATATGAGTCGAAGTTTATCTGTTCCTTCTTGGATTAGAAGCTGATATCTGGGCCCCTCGATGATTTTGTTTTGACCCATGTACCGGGCCCGGTCAGAACTAAGTTGATGTGTTCAATTAAGTTCTTTGTCAAACAAATCGGAAATCGGGAAAAAAACTATTGGACAATAAGTAAGACATTGTTCCATGTATTTTTCCGACTGATATCTAGAACAGAGGATTATATGATCACTTATCTTAAATGGCGTACCATCATCTTCTCAGTTCCGAGAAACCTTGAAAAGAGCTACGATTGCCGATCAGTTCCTGAAGTCATACTTGCAGTAATAGTTATTAGACTTATCCAAGTGGGAGACTGTTGGATAAGGTGTCTAAGTCCATAACTATTTCTAGTATGTACTTGACCCGACCCGGCATGGTCCATTTGGGTTGCATGGCACCATGCAATTGGATAGACTAAATGAGAGAAATAACACTTGGAGATTATTAATATATTATAAGTTCTAATATATTAATAATATTATTTGATTAATTTGATCAAGAATTAATTTAGAATTAATTAAGTGATCAAAAGATAACTAATTAAATATATGGGTTGATTATGTAAATCATCCATATCTTGTATAGTGGGCTAAGAGGCTCCATGGATTATCAAGTTAGGTTCCACCCATAGGATGCTCCATGGATGCTCCATGGGAGTTACAAACCCATGGGTGATGGAAATGAAGAGTCATGACACATTAGGGTTTACATGGTGTAACCCTAGATGTGTCAACACTATATAAGGATCTCATTCTCCACCAAAATTGGCGACACTAAGGAAACAAGAGGGCTTGGCCGATTTCAAGAAGTGTGCATTCTCTCAAAAGTCTTTCCAAGAGCATTTGGTGTTGTGTGAAGCATTTGAGGCATAACATTTGGGGTGCTAGGCTCATAAGGTTTCAAGGAACACAAGCAACAACAAGGTAAGTTATTCTATCTATCATTCAAGTTAAAATTGTTCCCCATGTATGCTAGATAGGAATATAGCCTTGGAATTCAACTTTGCATGATAATTAGACAAACATAGATCCAAGGTTATTAGGGTTGCATGTACACTTAGGAAGTGTTAGAATGCTTAAAACTCATCACAATCGACACGTTACCCTTCTCCCGGGTATCCATAATATAGGTGACGAAACTGGAACAACCCTGATGAAGGTTGCGCTCGACCTTAGCGGCTGAGCATAGGACTGGACCACGCTAAGCACCCTCTCCATGGACATCCAACTCTCCCCCAATTAGGGTTCGATCACGTACCATCTGATGCTAACAATCAATCACTACCCCATTGGGGCTCAGATAATCCATCCCTACTATAATCTTGTTCCTGCATAAAGGAATGAAAAACATGTCGATCAGATACTGCTCACTTAACATCTCTAGAACACAATCCTGATGAACCCTTGATACCCAAATAGATCGATCATCTGTAATATCAACCTCTAATGGATGATCCAACTCACCCAGAGCTCTAACAAACCTGTTGTTGAGGGCAAGAGACACGAAAGATCGGGTAGCCCCCGAATTGAATAATATCACAGTAGAGATGCCATTCACAAGGAACGCTCCTAACACAAAACACACAAATATAAGTAGAGAAATCAGAAAAATTAAAGATTTAAGGAGAAGATACATGCCCATCACTACATCTGGTGCAACACACGCTTCCTTGATAGGCAGCTAAAAAGCCCTGCTCCTCACAACAGGCACATCCGCCTTTCCCTGGCAGCCGTCAGTGATCATTAAAGTTGCATGTCCACGCACTACCACTGGTCCTCCTAATGCTAAACACGGGCAGTTGGCCTTTTTATGGACCATCTGATTGCAATGAAAGTAAACCAGGTCTGATGTCTAGATGGTGGTGGTAGTAAAAGTTCAATCCTTGCTAAAGTGCCTTTTCTTGCTGCACTTGTAGCAGCCCAAACCACCTACTCTACAAACCAAATCATGCGACCTGCAACATTTTCCACAATAGCTACAAACCTACTATCCCTTCGACCTAGATTCGAAAACCTTGGGTTTCTTCGCTGAAACCCCAACCGTCTGCCTAGGCTCTACTTTCCTTTTCTCTATGTGCTCTAAATCAATCTATGACTCCCTCACCCTAGATATCATGTCATCCAGATTCGGGCAGGCAGAAAAACTAACAAAATCCCTAATTTCAGATCTCAACATTTCATGGTATCGTGTCTTCCTTAACTCCTCATCAGCTATATACTAGGGTACTAACAATTCCCTCTCTCAAAACTTGGCGGTGATCTTCGCCACAATCTCAGTCGTTTGTCTCCTATCAAGTAACTGTCTAGCTAACTGCCGCACCTTGATAGTCGGTGCAAACTCTGCTTGAAATCGGGTCAAAAAAATCTGTCCAGGGCATGGAATCAATGGATGGGGCTTGGAAAGCATTTCCGACCTCCTCCCACTAGTCTTGGGATCACTCCCTCAAACATCCTGCAGCGAATCTCAGCTTCGATCCCTCAGGGTAGAAGCTCGTCATCTGAGCACACTTAATATTAGCTATTCAATGCTTGGATGGAATGGGGTCCTTCAGCCTAGAGAAATCGACTCGAACATCACCGAGGTCGCATCAAGTATGCCTCTAGTAATCTCACACGTAATAAACTCTCGTAAGCCCTCATTAATTGGTTTTATAGCCTATGTCTAAACTAGATCCAGATCCTGAACCACCCGCTCCACGATGTTTCATCACCATACTGAAACATATCCACATAAACAATTAGCAAACACACGAGAAGGTTTGTAATCTTGAGTTCCCTAGATTCATCGTGGTCTTCCTAGTCTCGGGTATAAATCTTGTGCTTTAAGTAGTTTGGGCCAATACTACCTTCCGCACCTATTTATACGCTCCTTAAGGACTACCTCGACTCCTTCGAGTCACTCTTCCTAATAGCTACATCCTCAAACTAAAACGCATCCTACACACCAAAGTATCTCTCAGAAACTCCTATGGCTCCCCTCCTCACCCCTTTTTGATATCAGCTGCAGAAGGAACTTCTACAAATACTACCTAACTACCGTATGAACACAATTACATACTACTAGTACCAGATAATTATTCGAATGACAGGTCCCACCATACAACAGTTGAACTCAAACAAGAGCTGTGTAATAGAGTTAAATGCATCTTTCTAAAATTTTCCAATCAAAATAATATGTAATCCAACACATTCATCCACTAATTAGCTTGTATTAATAGAATTTCATAAAGCACAAAACATGCAACATTAGAGCACCATGCAATTTAATTCAGAACATACCCTATACAAGCCATCCTAATAAGTAGCTGATCTGATACTAGCATGCAAATATAAAAGCTCATATAGATAGGTACATAAAGTCATCTTTCCTAGCATTCTATCATGCAATTCTCATATCATAAGATAAAATATCTAACTTATATGGGTATTTTGGGAAGACTTACTTGAACTTTGATGATTGCAAGCATCACACCCCTTTTCTTTTATTAAAATCCTTAGATTAAAATGTTTCTTTTATGGAAAATTCTACCAACCCCTTGATTTAAGTCCAGGCACACCCGAGAGTATGCCCGAATCCCTCAAACCAAGGCTCTAATACCAACTTGTAACATCCCAAAAATATGAATAATTTTTCTTTTTAACTTTGGTCAAATAATAAACACTAATATCAAAATATTCAAAAGAGTATTACGGTAACATAGTATCATAGTAAGAATTCCCAAAATATCTAATTGTGGAAAGTATAAGGTGATACGTTACGATCAGGCTAGACCCTTCCCCTTCTGGAAGTACCCGAAACATAAACTCAATGTAAGCATGAAGCTTAGTGAGTCCCCCCTAAAATACCATATACGAAACCAACATAATGACAAGCACATCCAAGGGCTTGCATTCCCATTTGGTCTATTTCAACCAGATACTATCAAGCATATCTTGGTGCTTGCAATCCCATTCGGTCTATTTCAACCGGATACTATCAAGCATATCTAGATGCTTAAAATCCCCTTAAGTCCATTTCAATCGGATACCAGGTCTATTTCACCCCTACTACTACCACACAATACGATATCAGGAATCATAGAGTTATCAAGCAATACAGACATAACTGACAATTATCACAAAGATAACCATCACACTACATAATGAACTAGTGGGTTGGAATTGGTGCATTCAAACTACGGATAACGTGAAGGAAAACTCACCTCATACTGAAAGGTATCAAATCGGACTTGAATGATTTGCAGAATCCTTTTCCTAACGCATAAGCGTAAAACCCTAATTAGAAATTAGGCCCCATTCTTGCTCGAAAGTTCAAACCCTAATTCTTGACCTAATGCAAAAATGGCTTCTTTACTATTGCCTCATTGGGCCTCCCTCCCTCTAAGGCCTAAATTCATACGAAGTCCAAAAAAACATCCAAGGCAACCTATAAGGCCCCTTAACGCCCATTGTAACCCAAGAGCATCGAACATGGAATTAGGCCTAAAAATCTCCTTCTACAATAGGTGGGAATGAGTCCCAACCTAAACAAGTACAAAAAGCCCAAAAATAATCGAGCCCAAAAGTCTTCTAAGTCCACAGACTGCGTATATTTGATATACATGGCTCGTACGCCCAATGTATGCTGATGACAATCCGAAATCGGGAACCTACATAGTATGCGCAACATACTGGTCAGTCAACCCATTTTGCACCCATGACTTAATCCATTTAGATTTAACATCTAAAACTTAGATCCAGCTCATATTAGCATCTCAAGCCATAAAGTTTCAAACTTTATGCTTTAGGATGCCTTGTTAGGGCTTAAGCAATGAGTTAACCTAATAGAATCACTTAGGTGGTCACTAACACATGCATGGTTGTGTCTTAACCTTCAAGATATGATTTTTATGATTGCATATACTTTCAAAAGTCCAAAAGGATAGCTCAAATGGCATAGAGTAGCTCATACTCCATGAAACCAAGTTATGGGACCAAAAAATGCTAAAATCTATCCTAAAACAAGATCTAAGCTTAGGTTGATCAAGGGTTAGACTGTATACCTTCATAAGGCTAGAAATGGTGCAAAAACTCTAGATCTACAAACTCCCTCTTCTCCTTTTCTTCTTCCCAAACTTCCTTCTTCTTCAAAACCACCAAAGAATACCTACACACTCAAGGTAAGCTCAAAAATGCACCCAAGAAGGAAAGGGTTCGAGATTGGCACTAAAAGTGCAATAGAGGCTATAAGGGTAATGGACTTGAGGGACTTAAGATCTTTAAATAGGGTACAAACCCTAAAAATGAGGGTTTTCCCATAGGTTGAGTATGCCCAGTATACGCATGGGTACGCCTAGTGTACGTTGGTATCACCCTGATGGCGCACATGCAAGGAATACCGCGTGCAGACCTAGTGTATGCCTAACATACTCACAAACCCTCCATCACCTTTTAATTCAATTAAAATAGATTAAACCATTAACTTCATACCTGGTGATTCGGGTGCTACATCATAGCAATAACCAGATTTGATAATTCTTTACCTCAACCTGGATACTAAGGAATAGTTTATTCTTGTTGCTTCCAATAGGAATAGGGTGAAGAAAAACCCTTTAAAGTTCAGAGTAAAAGTCTTACATTTTTTATAATATTACAATATCATTGAACTCTTTACATTTTTAGAATATTAGTCTTCGTATGGATCATCAAATTGATCTTGAGCGTCTTGAAATAAATCTTTTGTAGCTGTTAAGGGAGATTTCTCAGAAACAATATGAGGACTACGAATGTCTTGCAATAATTATTGATGATCTTCATGAGATGATCGAGCAGCACCAAGGATTCTTGCCACTAAATCAGAATTTGTCATCTTTATGCTTGGAATTCTGGCTTGGAGGGTTGATATAATTATTTAAAATGTTTGGTTACTATATTTTAGTTTGGTTGAACATTTTTGAGCTTATCCCACCGTTTTACACGATATTGATGGTTAATATAAGGAGCATAAATTCTCTTTAATTCTTGGAATATTGAATAAAATGGTAAATTGCAATTGGTATTCGAATTCTAGAACTTCTTGAGCAAAAATTCCTTAAAATTTTGAAATCCCAAGGGGACATCGGTTTGTAAGCAACTTGATAATATTCTCATGAATTTTTACCCATAAACAGACCATTTAGGGTATTCACAATCAAAGTTTAAATCAAAAAGTATAAAACTAGAGTGTGAATCATTTATTATAAGTAAAACACCAAACTAGGCTTCTTGATAATCATAATATGAATAACATGGGTGACTAGGGAATCCAACTAAAGGCTTTCTTAAATATGGAGTAATCCCCCATTTTGAAGGAGAACTAATTTTCAAAATATCTGCTTTGCTATAGTCTATAATTCCATTATTAGAATTGGATCTACGAGTAAATTTTATAGATCTAAAATCTTGTAAAATGGCTTGATAATAATCTCTAGTTTTGAAAGGGTCTAAAAATAATGTTTTTTCATGGCCAAAAAAATAATTTATAAGACTGTGAAACCCCTGATTTAATAGAAGAATTTGATTGTCTTCATGAATTTTTATTCTCTAAAGATAAGGATTTGAGATGTATGGAGTTTTTATAGGGGTAAGAGATGTATTTGAGATTTCGAATGAAGGATCCTTAGGAACTATAGCGGTTTTAACAAAAGGGTTTTTAGTAGGACTAAGAGAGATGTTTAGGACTAATAATTTAGATTTTTTTTTTGGAATAAGGTCAACAAATGATTGAAATTTCTTTTATGGAGTTAAAGGAGAAAAGTGATTTAGATGTGGAGGAAAAGGAACAAGTTTTTGAGTAACAATGGGCTTCTCAGAGGAAGAGGAAGAAGATGAAGTTCTTTTTTTCCTTTTAAAAATTCATGCAAAATAAATTTTGTAAATGAATTATTTTCTCCTTTGATAAATTGAATTTCAAAATCAAAACTTCCTAAAAGGGTTTGTCATCTTTCAAAAAATTGTTTAGAAATAATACTTTTAACATCTTTTCTAAAATTTATTTTGCTAACTGATAATTAGTTCTTAATAAAAATGTTTTCATAATTAAATCATATTCAAAAAATATTATTCACAGAACAATGCTTAAAATTTCTTTTTTAACTATTGAATAATTTCTTTTAGTGTAATTCGAAGCACCAGAAAAATATCAAACTAATTATTCCTTTTATGAATTTAGATTTTGTTTTAATATATCTCAAAATCCTATAGCACTAGCATCTGTCTCGAATATAAGTTTTGCATCTAGGTGATGTAGATTTAAGCCTGGTAATGTAGGATTCTTTTGTTTAATTTGTTGAACTATATATTGTGTTTTTTATTCCAAGGTTCTGGATTATCTTTTAATGTATTATATAAAGGTTTACCTAAAATTGTTAAGTCTTTGAAAAAAATCATGTATATAATTTAAACATCGTAAAAACCTTTGAAGTTGTTTTTTTACCTTTTATTTCATTGAGATTTTTTTTAATTCTAAAACTCCTGTTATAGGTCTAATAGTATTTTTGATAATAGCATGTCCTAAAATGTGAATTTGATCTTTGAATAAATGCATTTTAGTTTCCGAAATGGCTAAACCATTTTTTTAAATTTGATCATAAAATATATTTAAATATTTAAAATGTTGATCAATAGATTTTGAAAAAAAGAGAACATCATCAATATAGACAATAACATAACTGCTTATAGAATGATAATATTTGAAACTCTGATGGAGCATTTTTTAAACCAAAAAAGTTTCATTTATAATGACCAAAAGGAAGATTAAAACTAAATTTGTATTTAGCAGCTTCATGAAACTGTATCTACCAAAAACCCGATTTCATATCAAATTTAGAAAATTCTTATGAATTAGAGAGTTTTTCAATATATCTCATTTCTTTGGAATAAGAAATCAGATCCATTCTAAAACTTTGTTTAGAGGTTTACAATTAATAAGAATAAGAAATCAGATCCATTCTAAAACTTTGTTTAGAGGTTTATAATTAATAACTAATCTTAACGATCCTCTTTCTAATTCAACAACATTCACAACATAAAAAGTTGAATAAAACCATTGAGATTTTGAAGGTCTTGTAAGTTTTTTATCTAATAAATCTTAAATTTATTTTTGAAAATTAGCTTTTAATTCATTATTGATGTGAATAGTTCTTGACTTCGAAGGAATGACATTTTCATGAAAAAATTATATAAGCTAATTTAACAATATGTTGTTTTCTGTTCCAAAAGGCATCAGGAATATTAAAGCAAACATTTTTCTCAAAATTTAAATTTAAGGTTGTTATTTTATCTTGAATATGTTTTTCATTTAACTGATTAATTTTACAAATATCATTTACTTCGTTGACAATATATTTAGCTTGTTTTGTTTCATAACTAAGTATATTTACATTTGAGTCTTGAACTGGTTCACAAAATTTGAACATATTTTTTTTTTTTCAAAATATTTGGTTAAAATTTCTTCTTCATGAACCATAAATGGATATAGCATAGTAATAAATAGTGTTCTTAAAATTAAAGGGGAAGAGAGATCTTTTATTAAAATCAAATGGGTTTTGTAGCAATGATCTTGGTTATTAGAAATATGAAAATCAGATACTTTATAATCTACAATTAATTTCAATCCTCCAGTAGAGGATAATTTAGAGGATGTTTTTTCATAAAATTAAATAGGAATTTTTTTGAATGAAATTCATATCTGCTTCGCTGTCAGTAAGAGCTATTAGGTTTATTTTAGAATTATTTTTTACAAGAGGTATCTGAGTATTTCATTTTGAGATATTTGATCGTATATAATTTTCCCAACTATAAACATATTACTTTTAACATTGTGTTTTTATTTTGTATCTTCAATTTCTTCCTCCTTTTTACTTTCTTTATTATTAGTTAAGGAGTTTTCCTTTTCTAAAATAAAAAGTCTATTTTTTTACTTCTTTTATTTCTTGTTTAACTTGTTTTAATTATTCTTGAAGCTATTGCATAGATACTGGTTTTGTTTTAGAAAATCTTTCATAAATATTATTTAGATTAAACATTTTTGTATTTGTTTGATATACATTTTTCATTTTTATTAAGCATTTTTTTATCAGTACTTCTTGAATACTTTTATCTTTTATAGAATTTAAAGGTTTTAGAATACCTTTTAATCCTCTTAATGAACATTAGTTGAATTATTAGTAATAACATTATTGTATTATTATAGTGAGATTTGTTGATACAGTCACAAATATTTGAAAGTTGTCAACTAGAAGTGGTTTGTTCTAAAACATTTAAATCATTTGTTTGATAATCATAGATAATTTCTTTAGAATATGAATCCGAAATTAAAACAATCATTTTTATTGTTCATTTAATTCTTTAGAAATATTTAATTCATTAATTTTTGTTTTAGCATAATATTTGTTATTTGTGTGACCATTATGTCCATATTTATAACTAATAATAATATCTTTGGAATTTCTTTTCGATTTTTATATGGTTTTTTCGAATAAGATTTTAAAGAATATTCTTTCTTTTTATGAAAGTTTTTGGGATTATTATATCTCTTACTTTTCGTAAAAAAAATTTAAGACATTTCCTTATAGTTTTTGGATTTTAAGGTAGATGGTCCTACAAGGGGTTGATATCCACATTGTTTACAAAATTTTCCTAATTCATGTTTATTATTGATTCTTTCTTTTTTAAGTTTATCTTTAACCCTAATATCAACATAGATTGCTAATCCCTCTTTATTAATATAATTAGTTATATCTCCATAAGTTAGATTTTGATAAAGAATCTGATTATTAAAAATATCACTTAATTTTTGTCTAATTCTTTTAGCCAATACTTTTGCAAGACCAACAATAGATCGTTCTTTCCAATAAGTTTCTTTGCAACCAGGTCAAAAAAAAAACTTTACTAAGATAAATATCTTTATACCATCTAAAATCTGTAGGTTTTCTACAATATAATTCATTATTATTTTAGAAGTTCTTTCTTGAAAAATAGTAGGGTCTCCAACAAAATTTTTAATGATTGTAATAACTAATGTGTAACACCCGTTTCAGTTATGATTTAATTTCTAATTTCTAATATTCATTTTTGGGTGGCCCATGATGTGGTGGACCTTCATGATGACTTGACAATACATTTTTTGATCGTGGGATTTTAATGACTGTCACGATGTGGCCATGGATTGACATGATGTGGTAGTTGTTTATGGAGAAAACCCTAATTCTTGGGATTTGGACCCTATTTAAAGGACATTATGGCTAGGATTTCATGATCATTCAGCCTCCATCACCCTCCCAATCTTAGTAACACTAATGCTAGACTCTTTTTCATATTGTAATCTTATTTTTGGTACTTTTGGTCATCTTTGAAGGAAAAGGAAGCCTTTGGTGTGGTGTTTTACCTTTCAAGCATCATCCACATCATCTAGCATATCTTATAGACCTTGGCGAGTGTCTAATACTCAATGTTTAAATTACTAAGTTGCTATATCTCTACATTTGTCCCTTATTCTTCATGTCTTGGTGGATTGGGGTGGTGAGATCTCATAACGTTTGCAACTTTATGAATCTTTAGGACATTTGGTGTAACGCCTGCAGATCCGGGCTAGTTAATTTAGAGGCAATAGGGGTCAAAAATAAATTTTCGACAAAAGATTATTTAGAATAAATAATCTTAACCAAGTTGTAGAATATGTCACGAGGTTTCCGTACATATAAAGAACGCCGAAATCCGAGTTATAACGAAGAAGTTATGGCCCGTCGAAGTTTCGCGATGGAACCGGCACGGCACCGGGAAGCGTAAATAGTGAATTTACGATGGACGACTTTTTAGCCTTAGTGATCTAAATGAAATTCGTAGAATATGTTAAACTAAGAGCGTCGATAAAAAGAACGCCCAAATCTGACTTCGTATGAGGAAGTTATGATTTTTCTAAGATTCAGCTTAGCAGTGTACAGTCCGAAACTCGAATTTTAGTTCGAGTGGTTTTTGGATTACGCGACCTAAATGAGAGTTGAAGATCTCATTCATAGGAACTCAACAGTAAAAAGACAGACGAAAACGGAGTCCGTATGAAGGAGTTATGAACTCTTCGCGGTCATTTAACAGTCTAAACGCCTCCTACTGTTAACTTTGAGATCGGTCAAGAATTAGCCGACGGAGTCTAAACGAAAGTTGTAGATCTTGATTTTACCTACGCGTGGATATAAAGAACTTCGAAAACTGAGCTCGTATGCGAAAGTTATGATTTTTCTAAGTTTGAGGGCTGATACGCGATAGGGGGTGACGTGGCACCACCAGAATTGGACACGTGGCACCACCAGAAGGCCACCACATGGACCAACTCGGTGAGTAGGTCCCCCCTACTCGGCGAGTAGACCAGTCAGCACCCCTATAAATAGAGGTGTCGGGTTCCCTCATTCTTCACACCTTCCTAAACTATTCTTTCTCTCTCTAGACTCTCTCTCTAGCCCCTAACCCCCCCTAAAAGCCTAGGTAAACCCCTAGCACCCGAAGGAAGCCCCGAGGCTCCCGGAGTCCCGGGAAAAAGGGTCTTTCGGCTCGGAGACGCTGCTCCAGTGAAGCCTGGTTTTCGAGAAAAACCCGCTGTAAGTGAACTATGCCTACGCTATCTTTAGTATAGCTTATGTTTTAATATAGTAACATTATTAGGAACTTATAATGAGTATTTGGGCTATTATTATGAGTTATATTGAGTGTTATTTAACGCTTATATAATAATAATAATAGTCAGACTATCAGTTTGTCGTGGTTATCGTTAGACTAAACCCTAGTGGTATTGATACTAGGTTTTATCGAAGGAAATTGTGTTGAGAGTATCGAAGCGCTGTCCGAGTGTTGAGTCACCACCTATCAAGTGAGTGCATGGTCTCTTTCATCTTAAACATAGATATGAAGTATTTTATATAAACTACGTGCTATGTGTGCATATTATCTGAATACTTGCTGTCTATGCTGGATGAACGTTTTATACATGTTTTAAAGGATTTAAACTATATACGTATTTTATATATACGAATATGTTGGGTATGATGATGGGTAGATGAATGATGAGAGATAGAAGATGACGTGAGTATACATTGGCAGCTATAGACTTAGTGCCTATGGGACAAACACCGGTAGCTATGGACTTAGTACCTGTTAGATGTTGGTAGCTATGGATTTAGTACCTGTTGGGAATTGGTAGCTATGGACTTAGTACCTATTAGTTAGACGCTGGTAGCTAAGGATTTAGTACCTGTAGGAATTGGTAGCTATGGACTTAGTACCTGTTGAACATTGGTAGCTATGGACTTAGTACCTATTAGATAAAGACTGGTAGCTATGGATTTAGTACCCGATGAATAGACTATAGCAGTTATGGAATTAGTGCTTTATGAACGAACATCGGCAGCTTTGGATTTAGTGCCAGTCCTATAACCCTAGAAGTAAGGGACTCTGGAATAAACGAATGCAGGATAGATGACTCTTAGGAGTAAAGAAGATAACGGGGATGGGTAATTGGGTTAATTGTTTGCTGATTGAACATAACAATTATATTATTGTGGGTTGAAAACCCTATGTACTCACCAGGTTTCCCAACCTGACCCACTCAGTTTATTTACATCACAGGTGGCGATATGAAGTGACATTACACTGAGAGATTTAAAGAGATGTAGATCACTAGTGTAAATAATTGTAAGTTCTGTTTATGCTTATGTTTCTGTATTAACGATGACATCCCAAACGTTTTAAGATGAATAAAAATACGTTTCTTCGAAAATGTTTTAATAACGTATTTATCGTGTTTTTCTGGGAACAAATTCCGCAACCTTTTTATAAAATGAAGTACTCTGATTTTCATAAAGCATAAACAAAATCGGTCTTTTCTGGCCGTGATTTTGGGGATGTCACATTTGGGTTGTTTGAGGCATTAGATTTGAAGTAAGAAGGGTTTTTGGTGTCATTAATGATGTCTTGGTCATAAAACCCTTGTTTTAACCTAATATGATTTCAATACATGCATTGGACATGTATATCTATAAATCATGAATTTTTATGTTAGTTCTGGCGATAGGAACTCTTTTGGAATTGATGGACAATAAACTTTTAAGATTTAGTACTTAATGATTTAGTCCATGTTATGGTTTGCCTTTATTGGACCACGAGTTTGAGATATTGATCTCTTGGAGGGTCTTAAGCGATAAGGGTGGAAACTTTATCTATCTAGACCATAGGAAGGACCAAATATGTTCTTTGGAGTTATTAGAATCAAATAAAAAGGCTTAACCTATTAAGCTATTAGGAACTAGTGCCCACGACATGGCCTTAGGTCGCCATGGTGTGGCGTCAAATTTGACCTTGACTTTTGTTTTGATTTGACTTTTGGTCAAACTTCTAGTTTTCGAAGGAAGGCTAATGGCTTACACTGTATACTATATTGGTAGTTCATAACATCCGTATTTTCGGTAGTAAGATGAATAGAAGCTTACTATCCTTTGAGAAGTGAGTTTCTTCATTGTACTCGTGGGTAAAAGGCATTAATGATGACCCACTAGATTATGTTCATAGGGTGATAGTGTTTTCATGACACTTGCTGATATTTGTTGTCTTTGTGACTCTTGCTGATATGACTGTATGTTATATGTATGTAGGTGAAATAGAACTGGGAGTGAAATAGACCAATACTGATTGAGTTAAAATTGACTCGGGGGGTGAATACACCTATTCAGTTGTAAAATATCGATTGAGTTGTAATAGACTCATGGGTGAAATAGAATTGGGGGTAAAATAGACCCATTACAGCTTCGAGATGATATGTATGTATTGTATGGGGTATTTTGGGGAACTCACTAAACTTTGTGCTTATGGTTTCATTTTTATTGTTTCAGGTACTTCCTGTTCCAAGGGGAAGAGTTCAATGTGATTGCACATATCCACCAATGTTCTGCATTATATGTCTTGATTTGTATTCTAATAACTATATGACATGTTTTATACTCTGATGGGATTTTGGATTAAATGAATGGTTGTTTTTTTTTTATTATTTAAAGAAAAATTTTCACGTAGTATTTTTGAGATGTTAGAAGTTGGAATAAGAGATTTGGTTTGAGGGCTTCAGGCACATTCTCGGATGTGTTTGAACTCAAATTGAGAAATTGGTAAACTTTATGAAAGAAAAAACTTTTAAAAATTTATATTCCTACAAATAAAGGGGGTGTAATGCGTGTAATCAGCCGAGCTCCAGTAAGTATTTCCCATAATACCCATACATGTCTTATGTTTATTGTTCATTTATGAGAGTATGATAATTGCATGATAGATTAGGGCTAAGGACTTGCTCAGGATTGCTTGATAGAATGCTAGGAAAGATGACTTTATATGCATGTTGGTTGAGATTTTAGAATTGCATGCTAGTATGGATCTTAAATGTTGGATAGAATGGTCTAATTAGGTGATGTATTGGTTTGGATTTCTCAATGCTTGGAAGCTGCTTGCTTTGTGATTTTAGAGATCTCAATGATATCAGCTAACTATTAAGTGAATACGCTAAGTTACATCTTGAAGGGATTAGATGATTTTATATGGTTAGGTTTAACTCTATTGCACCACTCTTGTTTGAGTCCAACTGTTGTAGGGTGAAACCTAGCAGTCGAAGAATTATTTGGTACCCGTGGCATGTAATTATAATTGTGAGGTAGTTAGAAGGTATTAGAGGGAGTCTATTTTGCATATGATCGTGGGGAGTGGTGGGAGGGAAACCCTAGGAAAGCCTACGAGGTGTTTCTGTGCATAGTGCGCTCTGCTGTGCAAGTGAAGAATCTTAAAACTAGGGAAGTGACTTAGAGGATTTAAGGCGATCCTTGAGTGAGGTACAAATAGGTGTGGAAGGTAGTATTTGGCCTGTACTACAGAAAAAACAAGATCTTTTCCCGATTCAAGGAAAGTCATGATGAGTGTGTGGAATTTCTATAGTATGAACCTATTCTTGTGTATATTGATTGTTTGTGTGTTGTGTTTCAGTATAGTAATGACATGTGGTGCAACAGGAGGTTTGGGATCTAGTTTTAGTTCAGGTTGTAGTATCGAACCAATTGATGACGGATTGCGTGAGTTCGTTGCGTCAGAGATTACACGAGGTATCCTTGATGCGACCCTGATGATGTTCGGGACGATCAAGTAGGGGATTATTGATATGATAGAGGAGTGCTTCTAGGTCTTTCAAGGATTTCCAGGGATATAGGGCACCCGTGTTCTTCGGGGTGAAATAACGCATTACTTCAAGGAGGTGGATAACAGACATGGAGTGTGCCCAGATGATGGGCTTCTACCAGAGGGCTCGAAGATGAAGTTTGATGTAGTATGTTTGAGAGAGCGAGCCCATGATTGGTGGGAGGAGGTTGGATAGGCTCTAGGAGTACCGGCTATTGAGGCCTTGTCCTGGACTCACTAGTATGTATCTTCTACCTATCTCATTTATTGTTTTCTTGTTTATACTCAATGTTTATGTGATTGTTTAGGTATGTTCTTGGTGGACGGTGTTTCGGCTTTGGTTCTTTTTGATTTGGGCGTTACGCGATTTTTTTCATCTCTTGTAGACAACAAGAGGTTTGGTGACGCTCCTAGGCAGCTTCATTATCCAATAGAGGTGGATAACACCGACGATCTTCCATTAAAAGTATCGAGTATTCATTAGGTTTGTACTCTTGAGATATTTTGCGAGATTTGTACGATTAATTTGGCTCCTATTCCTTTGTGCGAGAGCAAGGCCATTGTGGGGATGGATTGGTTGAGCCTTAATAGGCGATAGTGAACTGTGAGAACCAGTTAGTACAGGTTCGAACCCCAAGAGGGGGAGAACTAATGATTCATTTTGAGGGTACTCAGCATGGACCAACTATCTGTTTAGCTGCGATAGCTAAGAGGTATCTTTAGCAAGGTTGTTCTAGTTCTATTCCATATTTGTTAGATATCAGAGAAGATGGAAAGAAGACAGTTTAGATGTGCCGGTCGTCCGGGAGTTTCCTGATGTATTTCCTGAGGATTTGTATGGATTGCCTCCAATGAGGCAAGTCGAGTTTCAGATTGACTTGGTACCAGGTGCGACACTGATAGCCAAGGCACCCTATTGGTTAGCCCCACGTAAATGCAATAGTTTGTCTATATATAGATTCATGATCTGTTGGACAAGGGGTTTCTTAGGAGAAGTAGTTCACAATGGGGAGCATCGACTACGTTTGTAAAGAAGAAGGATGGTTCTCACAGGATGTGCATCGACTACTAAGAGTTGAACAACTTAATGGTGAATAACCGTTATCCACTCCCTAGGATTGATGGTTTTTTCTATCAGCTACATGATTCATCTTTGTTTTCTAAGATTGGTTTGCATTCAGGCTAAAATCAGATGATGGTTTAGGATGATTATATTCAAAATACAACTTTTAAAACTCGATATGATCATTACGAGTTCGTGGTGATGCCTTTTGGGGTCACTAATGCATCAACATCATTCATGGATGTCATAAACAAGGTTTATAAGCCGATGCTAGATCAGTCGGTGATTGTCTTCATTAATTATATCTTGATCTATTCTAAGACCAAGGATTAGCATGATGATCACTTGCGAAAGGTTCTAGAGACTTTAAGGAGGGATAGGCTTTATGCCAAGTTCTCCAAGTGGTAGTGCTGGTTGTGTGCGGTGTAATTCTTGGCGAATCTTGTCAATCAAAAGGGTATATTGGTCGATTCGACTTAAAGATCTAGTATGCTAAAGCTTTATATTAAAGTGATATCGGTAATTAATATAAGGTACTAATGGGTCACACTAACATCAACTTGATATAATTGATTATTTATTAGAAATTGATTTTAACAAATATTCAATAAACTCTTGTCACTGTTTGGAAATTATTTTTTTCATGGAAATAATAATTTTCATTGGCAAGTAACATTATATAATTCATATGGTATGAATTAATAAGTCATGAAAAATATTTTGGACAAGATAAATTCATTTGTCTTTTACCAAAAAGTTAAAGTATATTATTTATAATCTTGGTTTATAAAACATAAACGTTTTGTCTTCTTTTGACTCTTATTTTCGAAATTTAAGAGAAGAACAAAAATGGCATGGGTTTTTGATTAATTTATTTAATAGCATGATATGTCTTGAGAAGCATGAGAGACACTTAGGTGTAAGAGAGGATGGTCTTTCAATTAGTTTATTAAAAAGTACAGGCATAGGAGAAAACATGGGTGACAAGCATGTCTAAATGTCTTAATGGCTAAATACCTTTAGATTAAGAATGTGCTATAAAGTGACTAGTTGCTTACAATTTTGGACAGTCTTATAAGAGTGAAAACCGAGAGCATATCCGTACACTCCCTCTCTTCTCTTGCTTTGAGCACTTGAAAATTTGTTGATTGCATTGTGCTCTCCTTGAACCATCTTCATTTCTTGTGACAATTTTGTACAAATAAATTATATAAAGAACTATCATTCTAAATCAAGTTGACAACTTGTTATGTCTCTAAACTTCATCATTGTTCATCAATTTCCAAGCCTCCTAATAGGATCCAAAGAGATACAAATGTTGTTATTTCTTCTTTTTCTTCTTTGTTTGTCTTTGTTTCCAAACTTTGCAAGAGGATTATTGGTGGGTTTAACTTGTTTATGTTATTCAACATTTGATCAAGTCTTGTATTGCTAAATTTCTTGTTTTTGAAACTACTTTATGAATAAAAACCCACTAATTGGTATAAGAGCCACCTAGCAAGTTTGGTTAGAGTTTTGTTTTTGTGGAAATCTTTGTTTTTGGAGATATGGATAACTTGATTTTGTATAAAACCAAGTTCATACATATTTTCTTTGACAACTTTTTGAATTATTATTTTTTATGACAAAAGTTTTCGTGAATATTTTTTCATATAAAGTTGTCTTAGAAAAACAGAGGTCGTTTATTGTGTATGTTGATATGTATGATGTGCGTAAACTAGCCAATGATCATTGTATTTGTTGTGTTGTTTGTTTTTATTATAAAATTGTTGTAAATTTTATTTATTCATATGGTATGAAATGAATTAAATGGATTAGTTTTTTCGGTTTAATTTTTAAATAATAGATTAATTGTTAAAATAATTTATGTGTACAAAAATATAAGAAGAAATGAAGATGGAGCCATTTTATAAGACCAAAATATAATTTTCGGCCTTAATAAGAGTATAACATTGTTAGTGACAGTTTTCTAAAAAGTGTTGCTAAAACTGTCACTGGAGGCTATTGCAAAAGGGTTGTTGGTCGTGATGCAACACTTTTTGCAACCTTTTCTGAAAAGTGATGCATGTTGTTGAATTATTTACCTTTAAAAAAGATTTTCTAACTTTGCAAGCAATGAATGTTTCATTAAGTGGGAACTTCAACAATAACATTTCAAGAAGATTTTTGGTCCCTTAAAATTTTCCTTTAGGATTGGACTTAACATTTTTTGTACTCATAAAAAATATCATTAGTTGGTTTTGTTTATAAACATATAATTTTATTTATGTTTATGTTGTTTATTTTATACAATTATTATGTGTCGTTGATTAAATAGTTTTTCACGTGCTAAATGTTTTTTGTTTGGACAAAAGTTTGGTTTTCAAAATTTACAATGTGGACATAAGATGTTACAAGTTATGGTTTTAAAATAAAATTTGGGCTTCTAAAAATGTTAATAACGTCAAAATTTTAAATACTCAAATATAAGTTTTAAAATGCTGATTTTGATAACTTATACAAATTCTGAATATATAAGTAATAAAAGTAAGTTTTATTAAAGATATGAAAGGTTCAAATACACTCAAACTTAATATCGATTATTAAAATTGATTTGCCTCAAATTATATGAAAACTAGATTTTATATAAAACCTTTAAAAGTGCTTTTCTTTTGAAAATCGGTACCATGGTTTATTATATGCATGTAATAACCATGATATCGTACTTATTTAAAACTAGAATTATAAAAAATTTAAATGACCCTTTTTACTAACCTCGAATTGATGCAATCCATTTTGAAGAACACCCACGCCTCTCTTGTATGCACCAGTGGGGCAAAGGATACCTAACCGCTTAGTGTTAACTTTTGCTGGTCGCGGTGGCTTTGAGATTTCTATAACCAAGTTACAGGCTAATTACACAAGTTTTTCAATTTGGATGATTTGATCATAAATCTTTTGTGATAAAAGATACCTAAACAGGAGAGTTCCAAGGCATAGATGGGATCAAACATGTCTTATTGAATTTGTTATTAGTGAGACTCTATATCTACGAATTATATAGTAAGATATAATTGATAATCGATATCTACCGGGTTGAATTCAAATGGTTGAGATAAATGATACCTAACCATTTATTTGTTTTTCAACTTGGATCCTAGGCTTTGATAATTAATGTTTTGGAAACTAAATGTGTATTAATTATTAAAGAGTTTAAATATTGAAAATACTAAATGAATGTTGTTAAAATTTTGTAGTTAAATAATTAATTCTCATTACCATGATTTGTCATTTTTTTCTTTAATGACTTAATGCAACAATAAAATTCATTAGATACAACTTCAATGAATGGGTTCATGTATTAAGAGACAATCTTCCATGATATATGAAATTGTATACACTTAAAGGAAATAGTCCTAAACTATTTGCTTTGAGCAATAAGCCTGCTCATGATACCTAGTAAAGGCATCACTGTGATGCTAAAGATGTTTCTAACATCAAACTAGGAAAAGTACAAGGCCTAAAAGAGTTACCTTATGTGATCTAGCAGGCCTATGTTTTATGGAGTGAGCACCTTTAAGCCCAAGAAATCCAATAAGGCCCACATAGATGAGTCTTTTTTCCTTTGTGGAGAAACTGGACACTTGGAGAGGATGTATTCCTCTTATTTGGAAAGAAAGTTTTCAAGAAACTAATAATTTAGATATCTACTAGATAGAACTCATAGTTTTCATATAAAACTGAAGCACTTGGTAGTTAAATGTTAATCTAATATTTGTAAATGGCTTGCAAATATTTATAGAAGAGTAACCAGCTGATCATAATCAAGTTGAAACTATACTGTCAGAGTTTAGTCTATTAATTATGCTAGTAACATGATGTACTTATAATATAAAAAAATGTTTGTTTTGTAACAATGTTTGTTTTAAGCTTAACTTGTCAAAATATATGTCTCAGTTAATTTATGAATGATTGACTATTTACTTAAATTGTTTTTCATATCGATCACCTTTACATTCGGAAATTATTAGAATTCTTTTAATGAGACTAGATCTCTTAAAAATAATTATAAAGTAAATATCAATATTTTATAAAGAAAAAGTTATATATGCAAAATACTTTTAACTTAATCTTTTTCTAAATCAAACTCATATTTGACATTGTTATCTTTATTAAATAAATGACATTCACATATTCCAATATCAAGAAATGGATCTTTGAAGGTAAATAATATAGTTTATTTGACATATGTAAAACTTATTTATAAATATAAAGGTTTCCTAATGATTTTTTCACTAAGTAGTAGAGAAAATAAATTATTAATAAACATTACATGGTTAGGTATGACTTCATTTATAATAAATGTCTATGATTTAACATAATATACCAAATCAACTTTATTAATACCTATAGTATTTTAAATTATATTTTACATGGTAAGCATAATAGCAAAATCTTGGTTTATGTTTTCAAGTAAAGTTGAGATACAAACTAGTAAAAACTATCCAAGGCCTTAATGATAATACATGATGAACTAAATTTTACTTGGTATGATTTACTTTGTTATTGGCAGAAATGTCATTATTTTATTTCCTTTGGATAACACATATAAAACTATCAATTGTACATTGAGTACAAGTACCAACTAATACCTAGATATAAACTTTTATTTATAGGATTTTGTATGGAAAGGGTTCATCCCTATCTTATTAAATGTTTCATGGATTTGAAGCCTATGTTCGACTAAAGCTTCAAAACCTAAAATATACTAAATAAATATTTGTATATGATACTCTTAATGTGGCTTAGATCATTGTATACAAACCCACCAAGAATAATTTCTGTTATTCCTCTGATAGAGGATTTCTAGAAAGCAAGTTTCTAATGACAAATGAAGTGGGAGGTACATGCAACATGAAGTAGCTCAAGAACCATAACTTGATGTAGTTACACTTGGCACTAGTTTTAAAAAGGATTGTTAAACTTGAATAATAGCTATCCATAAACACAAATTGTTCGCATCAGTGGTAAAAATCATCTATGACTTGAGAAGTGTGTAATCTCCCATTGATGAGATTTTATTGATGGTTTATGGAAAATCCATAAATTCCAAGATGCTATGTCAGATCTCGAATCTGATTAATGACTTAGAGTCATGAACATGAGATGTAATCCATGTATTATAATCAAGTATGGTCTTGATTGAAATTTCACTCTAGAACAAAGATAGAATGAGTAAGGGCTTCTTATAGAAAGAATACATTACATGAATAACTATACACATTTAATGAAAGACTTGTTATACAAGAATTTTCTCATACTCAAGTCATTGACTATGGTCTTTATCACACTCATGACAATGACTATGATCAAACCTTTTTCACAAGTATGTATAATTAGATTAATAAGGATATTGTTTACTATAAATTCAAATTCTCAATATGAAATATGGCAAAAAGATTTCAAGAGAGATCACTTTTCTTAATAGACATCTACTAGAAGATATATATATATATATATATATATATATATATATATATATATATATATATATATATATATTAGCCTAGAGGTTTTCTTAATGCATGTTATACTAGAAAAATGGGTAGAGCTTGAGATCCACTAGTGGATATAAAAAAAATCTAAATTTTGCAATCATCATTTTAATGTAAAACCGAAAGGTATAGTTTTATATCAAAATAAATATAACATATGAGTTTACTAATAACTAGTGGGAGCATAATGACATTACTAATCATGTATGAACTAGATATACTGAATCATGAGAACTAGTATTCTGACCATGCCATGCCATTTCACCTTAACTCAGAATGTGTTTCTAAAATGAAAGTCATAGGAATGACAAGATACATTCTTGTAATGTAGTATCTATAGAATTAGATAAAATGATTGTTAAAAGTTTTATACCCTTTTGCATTTATTGACAATACCATGACAAAGATCAAGATAGAAGATTCCTTTGAAGGAACCTTTACATTGCTACATGGCACTGATTTTGAGCCAGCCTCAAAAAAACCTAGCTCATACGTTTGAACTAACTGAAATGATTATATTTAATTTCTTGGTAAATGAATGCATCATTTATGCCTTGTTATGCATAAGACCTGGTGTATGATCATACTACGAGCATATCATAATACACCAATTGAATATGTGGTTAAGTCACAGGATGACTATAGGAACATTCTAAGAGTGCTTTAGAAGGGCTAAAGGATTGTACATGAGACATATAGTTTAGAATAAAATCTTCATGTAAGAGCTACATAAGATTTTGATTTCTAGGTAGATATATATACACACACACACACATAATTATAAATTGTAATTGGATTATAACTTCATTGTGGGATGAAGAGTAAGTTTTGATGGAATGAGGTCTAACCAAAACAAAATGACAAAATATACTACAAAATAAGAATACACTACTTTATAAGTTGAAATCTCATATGATTGGATGAATAAGTTCATTCAAAAGCTATGTTGATTTCTGCCATTAAAGTATAACATATAAATCTTAATGACTTTGTGAGTATACTTAATCGACCTAAGATACTCTTTGTCACGAAAGAACACCAATCATATACTCTAATATATTTGACAATACATTGATTAAAGTTAAATATGGAGGTGATAGTATTCAAAGAATTAACACATATTAAATTTAGTCAGACCCATTAATAAAGTCCTTCTTCTAAGCTAAGTATGAACGGTCACACTTTAGGTATAAAACTTCATTATTCTTGAAATGGGATTTTGATTTGGATTTAGTATTTGGATATTGGAACATTATGAAAACAACTATTATATAATGTTTTGACATAACCGGATATAATCGTAACATTAATACTTGTTGTGTTATCTATAAACATGTTTAATCCATCAATAATGTTATTATTTTAAAAGTTTATAGTCGGTTATAATTGTGGGAGTAATTATGAAGTACGACTAATATGAATTGGATTGGTTGACTTTCACTGGATGAGGGTAGGAAATGGGTTGTAACCAAGTTTCGTAAGTACTTGTCAGATAACTGTCATTGAACTCGCCCACATCAGATCATCTCATGGATCACTATTGTGAATGGCACTTGATTAAAAGGTATTATCTTTGTATCCTTAACACCTTAGATACATAATGGGACTTAATTGTAGAGAGTGTTGTGCCTAGATATGGTCAAACATTGGTCTTTAATCGGGTAGTTATAAAAGCCATTTTCAGGTAAGGTAAGAGCTATGCAAGGGGCTTATTTAGTCAAGATGGGATTTGTTCCTCTTATGTGTTGAGAGTTAGACATCTAAGATGCCTTACCAAAATCTGAACACCATATGAGATTGATTGCGATCCGTATCTCATGTTTAACATGATGTATGTAATGAGGGGATAACTGATAAAATTATCTCATATACACTAATTATAGCTTGGAGTTTTTTTGGGAATTGGGCGTTGATAGAATAACACAAAGTCGTATGTTGATGGGGGCAGTGAAATGTTACTATACGTTCACTACTGTCTATATCAATCGAATATGAATCTTACGCAAGTGGGAGATTGAAAGATATAGTATGTTCAAGAATGATATTAAACCGATATTGCTAATTAACATATGATACTAAAGAGTTACACCAACAACAACTTGATATGACTGATTATTTATTAGAAATTGATTTTAATAAATATTCAATAAACTCTTATATTTAATTGGAAATTAACTTTTTCATGGAAATAATAGTTTTGCATTGGCAAATAAATATTCATTAAACCCTTATAAATAATTATTTGTTTCATGGAAATAATTATTCTTACTAGAGCTTGATATGGATTATTTATATAATTAATATGGTATGAATTAATAAGTCATGCACAACATTTTGGACTAGATAAATTCTTTTGGCTTTTACCAAAAAGTTAAAGTTTATACTTTATAAACTTGGTTTATAATTTTTTTTTTCTTCTTGTGACTCTCATTTTTCAAATTTTAGAGAATAAAAAAATGGCATGGTTACCGATTAACTTAGTCAAAAGCGTGACATGTCTTGAGAAGCATGAGAGACACTTAGGTAGATGAAGGGATGGTCTTTTAATTAATTAATTAAAAAGTAGAGGCATGGGACAAAACATGGGGGACAAGCATGTCTGAAGGTCTTAATGGCTAAAGACCATTAGATTAAGAATGTACTATAAAGTGACTAGTGCCTTGCAATTTTGGACACTCTTTTAAGACTTAAAACCGAGAGCATCTCCATACAACCCCTCTCTTCTATTGCTTTGAAACCTTGAAGATTTGTTGCTAGCATTGTGCTCTCTTTGAACCATTATTGGGTTTGGTTCAAAGCTTAAGAGTTTCTATATTAAGAACCGGAATTCTAAATCATGTTGACAACTTGTTGGTGTCTCTAAACTTCATCATTCTTCATCAACTTCTAAGCCTCCCAAGAGGATCCAAAGAACCATAAAGGCTGTTATTTCTTCTTCTTCTTCTTTGGTTCTTTTTTTTACAACGTTGCAAGAAGATCCTTGGTGGGTTTAAGTTGTTTATGTTATTCAAAAAACGATATAGTCTTACGTTTCTGAATTTCTTGTTTTTGAAACTATTTTATGAAAAATACCCAACACTGGAAAAGATCGAGATCAAGATGCAGTGGGAGGTTCCAAGGTCTCTATGTAACATTGAGAATTTCAGAATTATAATTTAAATGTTTAAAGTGTAACATCGAAGAAGGGACTCGAATTAAGTGAATTAAGTGACCACCTCACCGAGTCTGAAGCTGGACTCGACGAGTTGGTGCTGGAATGAGAAAAACCGTAATCTTAGGGTTTGCACCCTATTTAAAGGACTTTATGTCCTTCTCCCAGCATCTTATTCCCCTACAGAGTTCCATAAAACCCTAATTTCGTGTGAGGTTTCATTATTGAGGAGATTGGATCTTGGAAGAGGAAATTGGTAGGATAGAGCTTGAGGAATTAATGGCTTGCTCTAAAGGATTTTGGGGCATTTTTGGGATGATTTAGAGCTATTTCAAGTTAGAGGCTTAGATCTGAGGTTGCTACTTCAGATCTAGGCTTGTGATGGTCTATAATGTCATAAAGTTTCATTCACTGAGTTGTTGGTGAAGCCCCTTCGTCGTTAAACCTATCCATAGTGTGTTTTGAGCCTATATCTCCTTGTTCTCACATAAAGTTTGCTACTTTATGTGAGGATTGGGTTGTAGAAGAGTGGATCTATGGTTTGGAGCCCCTGCATGGCTCAAAAATCCTCTAAATGGATTGAGAACTGGAGGGACTTGAAGAGTCACATGGGTGTACTCGAAGAGTTGTATGAACATAAGCACGGACTCGGCGAGTTGGACGAACAACTCGACGAGTCTGTTGAAGATTGCCTTGGACTCGATGAGTCTATTCTTGGACTCGGCGAGTCTGGTCGCAAAATCCAAACTATTTTGGTTAAAGCCTTGGATTAAGTGATTGGGTTGGTGACTCAGTGAGTCGGACATGATAGGACTTAGAGATCGCCGGACTCGGTGAGTCTTGGGGCGACTCAGCGAGTTAAGTTGAGTAATGAGAGTTTTTTGGGTATGGGAAAACGGCGAGTCGACAGGGTGACTCGGCAAGTAGAGTCAACTAGGAAGGTTGACTTTGACTGACGACTGTGACTTTGACCAAGAGTTGACCAATTTGACTCCCATGGGTGTTGTGGTAATTCTGGTATTTAAGAAATTGGATCTCTGGTAGTGTTCCGAGGTGAAGTTTGTGTTGGTGGTCAGAGTAGCTTGGTCTTATCTCTTTAGTCGGCAATTGCAGGTGAGTTATCGTCACTATATCGACAGGGTCTACGGCACCAAGGCCGACCTTTTATCGGATTGAAATTTAGGTATTGTTTGTTAGGTTATTGCTTTCCTAGGTATGTATCCTGGTATATAGGATGGTGTTATGTTAGTGACTTGGTTAAGGTCGGTACCCGGTATATAGGGTAATGTTATGCTAAATACCGGTTAGGTTGGAATCTTGGTTAGGATTTTGATATGCTGTGTGATCTGATAAACTGTTGTCTGGATAAGGATTTGTTATGTGATTAATTGTTTTATGTGCACATGGTTGTTTGACGGGGGTTTGGTTTGAGGCAGGGCCTGCTTTGTGCTGTAGGCCAACATACCCATGGCGGACCGGATATTCCAAAGGCCCAACGAGCGGTCTGGATAGGCTGAAGGCCCCAAGAGGGCAGACTAGACGTGTTGAGGCTCAGATAGTGGACCAGGCCGACTGAAGGTCCTATGCAGGCGGACCAGTCATACTATAGACTTAGAGAGTGGACTAGGTGGATTGAAGGCCCGTGCGGGCAGACCAATCACACTGTAGACTCGATATACATGGCTAGACTCGGAGGGTGGACCAGGGCAGTCCCGCAGTAGACCCGATGTGCATGATTGTTCTATTTGTGTTATGTTATGAGTATGTTTATGTGTTGTTGGTATTTTGGGGGTAACTCACTAAGCTTTTGGGCTTACAAGTCAGTGTTTTGTTTCAGGTACTTCAGGAGATCGTGGCAAGGTGAAGGCGTGATTGTACTGCTCCTCATGTTTTATGATTTATGTGATATGGTTCTGGGGGATACTCTGATGTTTAAAGTATTTTGAAAACAAGATGTATAAACTTAATGGTTTTTTAATGAATTAAAATGTTTTAATTAGGATTAAATATTACCGTCGTTACAAGTTGGTATAAGAGCCTTGGTTTGAGTGAATTTGAGGAACAATCGTGTGAATCCAGTCTCAAATCGAGGAGGGATGTTCAAAGTGGTTTTCAAAAGGTTTTTCGAAATAAGTAAAGGAGGATGTAGTGGTTACGATCAGCCAGAGCCAGTAAGTAGACCCCAAAATACCATACAAGTTATCTGATTATGTGATATGTTAGAATAGCATGCTAGTACTAGGCTAGGGATCTTCAGGAATGGCATGATAGAATTGCCTGATTATATGATGCCTGCTAGCCTAGGGTTTCCTTTGTATGAATTTGACATCATTACTGTAGTTATTTAGTATATGCATCATGGTTATACATAACTAAGATCTTATAGCCTGAGAATGTTTGATTTGGCCATGTGTTCCATTCTTGTTTGATTCGGAGCTTAGGGTAGGATTGGATATTCGAAAGTCTATGGGGTCCAACATTATGTATGGCTAGCATACACTAGTGCTGCAGGGTTGTTGGAAGCTTCATGGATGAGAGGGTTGCGTGAGACCAGTATGTCAGTTATGGGATAGTGATGCTCCACTAGGAGTAGGAATTGAGTGTTTGTTATGTATATGCTATTGTTAGGGTGTTGTGGTGATACTTAATGCAAATATGGGTAAGTGTGGAAGGTAGTATGGGCCCGTACTATTGAAAGCACAGGACCCATACACGTATCAAGGAAGTCACAACCCCTAGGGTTTTGTTCGGAGCTAGATCTCGGGGTTAGTATGAGGAATGCCTAATATCTTGTGGTGTATTTGCAGTATGGAGATTACGAGACATCTTAGGGCAGGATCCAATTCGGGATCGGGATCAGGAGAGGGTGATCAGGGTGGATCAGTACCACCTGAGGTCATTGGTCAGATGAGTACGGACGAGTTGGATGCCAGGATTCATGAGATCCTGCATGATGAGGTTGCTTCTATGTTCCGGGTTGGGTTGCCAGAAATGTTTGGGTCGATCAAGACCGCCATGGTTGAGTACTTCGATGAGCTCTATGCATCTCTTGCAGAGGTGGTACCGCGGCAGGAGGAGGAGCCGGTCGGGGTTTTTAGTATCGGGACTTCGATAATACGAAGCCCCCTACTTTCGATGGTGTTCAGGATCCGATTATTTCTATGAGGTGTTTGTCAGATGAGGAGGGTTGATTCTTCACGTGTTCATGTCCTGCGGATAAGAGGGTGAGATGTGCTTTGAACCTTTTGAGGCTCGAGGAGAAGGATTGGTGGAGGTTGACTACGGGATCTTATTCGGATGCATAGCAGGCTACGGTTACTTGGGATCAATTTTGAGAGATGTTCAACACTCGTTATATTCCATGGGTTGAGAGAGAGAGAGAGGTTGGCTCAGGAGTTCCTAGAGTTGAAGCTGGATTCAGAGCCGGTGATGAATATCACCAGGATGTTCACTGAGAGGGCGATGTTTTGCCTGGAGGTTGCTTCAGAGCAGGCTCAGATGTCCTGATATCTGATTATTCTAAAAAGGGACATCAGGCAGTTTGTGTCCACGTAGAGGTGTGATACATTGTTAGAGCTGCAGGAGGCCGCTAGGCGGCGGGAGTTAGAGATGAAGTTGCTGTGGCGAGAGAAGAGGTAGACCCCGGTGCAGTCGCAATCGGCGCCAAAACGGTCCAAAACCGTTGACTCTAGGGTTGGAGGTCAAAGTAGCCACACTTGTGAGACATATGGGAAGGTTCATGCCGGAGTTTGTAGGTCCGGTGGTGCATGTCTCAAGTGTAGGAAAGAAGGGCACTATGCGAGGGATTTCCATCAGTCGGTCCCAGCTCAGGATATGAGGATCTGTTATCATTGTCATCAGGTTGGACACTTGAGGGTCAACTATCCACAACTTGTTGCAATACCGGTGTAGGCTCCAGCACTCACCACTTTGAGGATTACGGGTGGACCAGGCCGAATGAAGGCCCGGTGCGGGCGGACCAGTCATATTGTAGACTCAGAGAGTGGACCAGGTGGATTGAAGGTCCAGTGCGGGTAGACCAATCACACTGTAGACTCGATATACATGGCCAGATTCGGAGGGTGGACCAGGTGGACTGAAGGCCCGGTGCGGCGGACTAGTCCCACAGTAGACCCGATGTGCTTGGCTGCTCTATTTATGCTATGTTATGAGTATGTTTATGTGTGGTTGGTATTTTAGGGGTAACTCACTAAGCTTTCAGGCTTACAGTTCAGTGTTTTAGGGGTAACTCACTAAGCTTTCAGGCGAAGGCGTGATCGCACCGCTCCTCATGTTTTATGATTTATGTGATATGGTTTTAGGGGATACTCTGATGTTTAAACTATTTTGAAAACAAGATGTATGAACTTAATGGTTTTTGAATGAATTAAAATGTTTTAATTTGGCTTAAATTTTACGGTTGTTACACTCTATTTAAGATTCACAGTTTCCTTGTCCTAGAATGGTATTACCAGAGGTTTATTGAGAATTTCTCCCGGATTGCGGTTTTTTTCTACCATGATATAGAGGAAGACAATTACCCTTCGTTAGGGACCTGAGTAGTAAGTGACATTTCAGACTCTGAGCCAGAGATTGTGCGAGGCCCCGATTCTAACCCTACCCGAGGGTGATGATGACTTTGTGGTTTATGATTGAATCACGAGGTTGGGGGCAGTGCTTATGAAACAGGGTTATGTGTTTGCCTATGTGCCGAGACATATGAAGCCTCATGAGGTGAGCGACCCTTCATATGATTTGGAGTTAGAAGCAGTGCTTTTCACTCTCAATAAATGGATACATTACCTTTATGGGGACTGTTATACCATTTATATGGATCACAAGAGCTAATGCTACTTAATGGATTAGTCGGATCTAAATATTAGGCAACATAGGTGACTTGATGTAGCGAAGGACTATGATTGAAAGATTTTGTACCACCCTTGGAAGGAAAATGTGGTGGATAATGTGCTGATTCACAAGGTGAATACACACCTCTTCAAGATCTATGTTTGAGGATGACGGTGGTAACTTAATTAGTGGGGCAGATTCATGAGGCTCTGGTTGAGGCTATCAAAGAGGAACACCGTAAGTATGAGCACATCGTGGGTCATGTGTCCACTTTTGATTATGATAGTAGGGGGATTACTGACCTTGCATCGATGGTTTAGGTTCCATATTGGGGTGGTACACAATAGATACTCATGGAGGATACACATAAATTGAAATTTTCTTTTCATCCGGGTGTGACAAAGATGTATATAGACCTCCAACCTGATTATTGGTGTCTTTGTAGTAAGTGGATGGTGGCTTAGTATATGGAGAGGGGCTTGACTTGCAGAAAAGTCAAGGCCGGGCATCAGCGACTTCACGACAAGATGGAACTATTTGGTATTCCCATTTGGAAATGGGAAGAGATCACAACGGACTTCGTCACAAATTTACCGTGGTTAGCGCGATGTGTTGATTTGATTTGGGTCATCATGAATCGATTGAACAAGAGTTCACATTTTATCCCCATTTAAGAGAGCATATCTGGGGAGAAATTGGCAAATATTTATATCCGATGGGGTATGCAATGTCATGGAGTTTCGGTATTAGTGGTTTTGGATACGGACGTTCAATTGACTTCCAAGTTTTGGAAGAATTTCCATGTGGAGTTGGGTACTCGAATACACTTTAACAAGGCTCTCCACCCACAGTTCGACAATCAAAGTGAGAGAACTATCCAAAAGCTAGAGGATATGCTTCGGGCATGCATGCTAGATTTTGGTGGGAGCTGGGATACATATCTTTCGTTGGATGAGTTCTCGTACAATAACGTTTATCATGACATCATTGATCGAACTGCTTTTGAGATGCTTTATGAGAGGAAATGTCAGACCTCGATTTGTCGTGACGAGGTTGGACAGCGAGTCATAGGGAGTAAATAAGTGGTACTCAAGAATACAAAATCGAATCAGTAGTTGCGTGGGAGACTTTAGACCACATAGGGACATTAGAAGCGCTATGCAGACATACGCCATTCAGACCTTGAGTTTCTAGTCGGGAATTTCGTGCTCCTTCAGGTGTTGCCTTGTAAAGGCATCATCCGGTTCATGAAGAAGGGCAAGTTGGGCCCCATGTTCATTAGTTCTTATCATATCATTAACCATGGTGTCACGGTTGCATACCGATTAGATCTACCCACCGAGCTTAAATAGGTTCACAACATGTTCCATGTCTCTTAGAAGTGGAAGTTCCTGTCGATGATTCCATAGTAGTTTTGTTGGATGATATTCAGGTGGACGAAAACCTGAACTATGTGGAGAGACCAGTGGTGATTATTGATAGGAAGACCAAGGCTTTCTCAGCAAGATAGTGAAGTTGGTGAATATGAAATTATTCAATGGCAGCACCAAAAAGGATCCGAATAGACAAGGGAACTCGTGGAGCTTCACCACGGCGTGGTGGTATTTTTTTTTATTATTGGATTTTAATGACCACCACAGTGTGGTCATGGGTTTCCAGGGCATAGCAATCGTTTTTTTTTTTGAAAAAAAAACATAATTCTCAGGCTTTATGTCCCATTTAAACGACATTATGGCTTGGGTTTCATGATCCTACAACCTTCGTCACCCTCCCAAGATCAGAAACCATAATCCTAGCCTCTTTTGCATGTTGTGAGCTCATTTTTCGTAGTTTTGGTGATACTTGAAGGATAAGGAAGCCTTTAGTGTGGTGGTAAGCATCATCTTTATCTTCTACCATATCTTCTGGACCTTGGTGAGTATTCAAGACTTATTCTTTATATATCTAAGTTGTTGGATATTAGATTTTTCCCTTATTCTTCATGTCTTGGTGGGTTGGGGTGATGAGATCACATAAATTTTGCAACTTTATTAATTTTTGGGACATTTTGAGTCTTTGAGGCCTTGCATATGAAGTAAGAATGGGTTTTTGGTGTGATTCATGAGGTCTTAGTCATAAAACCCTTGTTTTGACCTAATATTATTTCAAGAAATACATAGGGCTTGCATGTCTATAAAGTAAAAAAAAAATTATGTTGGTTTGGTTCTAGGAACTCTTATAGAATTAATAGACAAGAAACTTTCATGCTTTAGTGCTTAATGATTAAGTCCATGCTATGTTTTGCCTTTATTGGACCTAGGTTTTGACAACTTGATCTTTAGAGGGTCTTAAGGTATAAAGTTGGGAACTTTATCAATATATACCATACGAAGGACCATATATGAGCTGTGGAGCTCTTAGAATTAAAGAAAATGACTTAACCCATTAAGTTGTTAGGAACCCATGCCTACGGCGTGGAGTTAGGTTGCCACGGTGTGGCATCTGGGAAATCCTCATTGGTGCTATCGTTTATTTGCCACGACACGGTCATGGATGGCCACGATGTGGCGCTCGACTAAAGTCAACTTTGACCTTGACTTTTGACTTAATTTGACTTTTGGTCAAACTCCCAATTTTGGACGGAGGACTAAGGACTTACTGTTGGATTTGGTGTCTATACCCACAATTGTAGTTGGGTGTACTTTACCCGATTGTAGCACGATCCTTTTGGATTGCCTTCACCAGTGCAATTTGATAGGATGGACTTTTGAGAATAAGGTTATTTATGATTTAGTAAAATATTACAAGTATAATATATTAATAGGAAATAATATTATATAATTAGTATTGATCAATTATTAATTTTGTGGTGAATAGAGACTAATTAAATATATGGGGATTGATTATGTAAATCAATTATTCCTATAGTGTGGGCCAATAATCGATGATTATTTAGATGGGCTAAACCAATGAGATAGTCGATGGATAGCCCATGGAGGTTAAACCTATGGAGCATAGGATTATGAAAGGTCATGGGGTATTAGGGTTTGGATGAATGTAACCATAGCTTAGCAACACTATAAAAGTATACCCCTAGTCCCACAATTGGCACCCATTTATTTCTAAGAGAATGAAGTTGATTTTTTGCTAAGCAACCTATTCTATCAAGCCTCCTCTTGCATATTGTTGTTTTTGAACCATTAGAGGCATCACACTTAGGGTGCTTACGCTTTCAAAGGTGAAGAACTACAAGTCCTTCTAAGAGGTAAGTAATCTAACTAGTTGTATTGTTCATTTGAAAAATTGTATGCTAGTTAGGGGGAATGTGTTGGAAAAATTGAAAAATGCATGTATAATTAGAGAAAACATAAATCCAAATCATTTATGGTTGCATGTGCACCATAGGAGTGTTATAGTGCTCAAAACCCAATAGTGGTATCAGAGACTATTATTGTTTTCTATTATATTTGATGCTTGCTAACTTTTGAAAAGATGAAAAAGTCGATTTTCTAGGTTCTGAATGGTGAACTCGCCTTATCCATGAACTGACTCGACGAGTCCACTCATTAACAGAGCAATTCGACGAGTCAGTTTATGCACTCGACGAGTTGCAAGCTTTGTTTGCAAAATTTTGGGTTTCTTGGCGAAGATTGGTTTGGGAGCACTACCATAAACTGTTTTGGATCATTAAAAAGGTTTTTCATTATTTGGTAGTGCTTGTACTCATCCAGCAACAAGATGATTCTCAAAGTTTTGAGAAAAATTGTTGTTTTATGTGATAAACAAAGTTGTTTGTAAATTGTTGACTTGGAATTATCTTGTTTATGAGTTTAGTTAGATCAATCATAAATTATGTGTTAATTTAGTTGTTAGAAAATTGATCTAAATGAATTTTAATGACCTCCATAACTTTTCCTCAAGTTATGGAAAATGAAACATTTCATCCATTAAAATGCAATTAAACTCATAGGTTATGAATATGAAGATTTTTGACAAGTTTCAAAACTGGCCATCAAGTTTTGGAATTTGTAAAGTCTCACTAGTGAAACTTTAATTGCAAACCCTAGAGTGTTAAAAGTTAAAATTCAAACCTTATACTTTAAAAGATTATAAGTTTAAATATATATATATATATATATATATATATATATATATATATATATATATATATATATATATATATATATATATATATAGACACACACACACATGTTTAAGACAAGTTAGTCTTACCGTTAGTAGGCCTCATTCACGAAGCCAGTCTATAAGGAGGGGGGGGGGATTATAAGGTTCCTGCCTATAAAATGGTGGTTTAATGGGTTTCCACTCCCATCCACTACTCCTTGATTGGTGAAGGTTCGTTAGCCGAACGGGTAGGATAGGACACTAATTCTCCCACATTAAATGAATAATGATAAATATAAAGTAACTAAACCTTTATTGAATTCCCAATCTTAGTTACTTTATGGTAAATGTGAAAATGGTGCTAATCAATGAATCTACACTTTGCACCTTGTTAAGTTGTTAGTGGAGCGTGTGTGGTTAACCGACAAACTAATCTGGGACTGATAATGTGTGGGAAAGGGTAGCTTGATGTTAATCATAGATCAATAAAGCACGTGTGGTTAACCGACACATTGATTAGCTGATTTGTAAAATTGAGTGTACCAAGTTAATTTGCATGGTTATTCACACCTTGTTTGTGATCCTCGACATCCCAGTCACAAACTTGATGGGTACAATCGAGATTTCAACATGCCATTGAAAAGTTCAATAAATCTCAAAGGATCTTGGAATTTCAATCCAATTAAAAATTAATAATCTAGTTCATTTTTCATAGTGGAAATTGGAAAGTCGTCATTTATCTACCTTCAAATATTTTACAATTGGATTACAACATCCCTTTTTGCAATTGTTGAATATTGTGTTGGGTCCTACCCTTAATATTTCATTTGGTGTAATATTAAAGATTATCATCTCACCTAAACTTTGTTCTTCTTCTTTTTCAGATGTCTACCCCAAACAATGCTTCAAACCCAATCCCTTTAGGCTCTTTCTCCCTCATGAACCTTTGTGGGAGGATCATTTTCAATGTTCAATGGCTGGATTTGAAACACCCGAATGGCTATTCGTTATGAGGAGAAAGAACATGGCCTAGATAAAGAGCTTAAGGAGATTGATGTCACCACTGCTACTCCCGAGTAAATCGCTGAGCATACTACTCATGAGAGGGATGCGACAAAGGTGTCTTGTTTGAAGATTGCTACCATGACTGCTGATTTATAGAAGTCCTATGAGGACTACTATCATTTTGAAATGTATCAAGATTTGATGGAAAGATACCATCAAAGTGATCGGCAGGAGTGGTATGAGATCATTGCCTCCATGATCACTACCAAGATGAAGGATGGAGAGTCCATCACGACCCATTTGTAGAAGATGCAAAGATATGTGGACCGCTTGCTTAAATTGAATGTCAATTTTGATGAAGAGTTGGCCATATATATTATTCTACACTCTTTACCTTCTTGTTATGCTCAGTTTCATATGACCTATCATATGAACAAGGAGGAGCTCACTCTTCGCAAGCTTCAAGGCCTTTTAAGGACTAAATAAAGCAACCTAAAAGGCAAATCGGTTGTGTCTACTACTACTAGTTTTGCCCCTGCTCTAGAAATTGGACATGTGAAGGGAAAGAAGAGGAAGGATCCCTATAAGAGCTGAAAAGGAAGGTCTCCTGATGGATTCTCTTCTAGTGGAACCAAATCTAGTTCTACTGATCCCTCTTCGAATCCGAAGGATGCTGACTGCTTCCATTGCCATGAAAAAGGGCACTAGAAACGAAGTTGCCCCAAGTACTTGCAGGACATAAAGGATGGGAAGATCAAGCCCTCCTTTGCTGGTTTTTACAGTATTCAATCTAATAACTCATCACATGCTAATTCTTGGGTCCTTGATACATGTTGTGGTTTTCACATTTGTGCTAATTTGCAGGGACTAAAAAGAAGTAGGGATGTGGAGCACGGGAAGATAAACTTAATAATGGGAAATAGGAAAGTGTCGCCTGTACCAAATATTGGAGTTTATTCTTTATTGCTTAGTTATGGTTTAAATTTAGATTTGAATAATTCTTGTTACTCGGCCGATATGGCGACAAATAGTGGTGGCCATGTATGAAGAGAGACGCATAGATCGAGATTTTTGATCCATCCCAGGGCCATTAAGATGTATTTGGATCTGAAAAGAGACTATTAGTGGCCCTGTATGAAGATAGACGTAGTGTGGGTAGTAAAGAGTTGCATGACATACCACCGAGTCAAGGAAGAGCACCAGCATCCTGATGGTCCATTGCAGCCTTTAGAGATTCCTTGTGGAAACGGGAGCAAATATCGATGGACTTTATCACCAAATTGCTGAGGACGGCACAGGGATTTGATGTGATCAGGGTGATTATGGATCAATTGACGAAGAGTTCTCACTTCCTTGCTATTACTAAGAGCTCTTTTGCAAAGAGACTGACAAAGATTTATGTGCGAGAGCTGTTAGCTCGACATGGAGTGCCGACATCCATAGTTGTGGATTGGGGCGTGCATTTTACTTCCAGATTCTGGAAGAAGTTCCATGAGGAGTTGGGAACGTAATTGCATTTTAGTACCACCTACCACCCAGAGACAGATGGACAAATGGACGATTCAGACACTCGAGGACATGCTTCGGGCATGCGTTATGGATTTTGGTTCGAGCTGGGACTCGTACCTACCTTTGGCTGAGTTTTCCTATAACAACAGCCACCACTTGAGCATCGAAATGCCTCCCTTTAAGCTTCTTTGTATGAGGAGGTGTCGTACTCCCATATGATGGGGATAAGTGGGGTAGACAGCTATGGGTGGCACGGAGATTGTGTCAAAGATGACTGAGCAGATTCAGCAGGTTAGACAGAGGTTGCAAATAACTCAGAGTCGTCAGAAGAGTTACGCGGATAGACAACAATCCGAGCATGAGTTCTAGGTTGGAGACTTTGTGCTTCTAAAAGTTTCCCCATGGAAAGGAGTGATCCGATTTAGGAACCGTGGCAATTTGGGGCCTCGATAAATTAGACATTTCAGTGTGATTGCCAGGTTTTACAAGGTAGCATATCAGTTGGAGCTGCCTGAGGAGTTGAGCCAGATCCATAGCACCTTGAACGTGTCCCAGTTACGAAAGTGTGTTGATGATGAGACGAAGGTAGTACCATTACAGGACATTCAGGCGGATGCGAGCCTGAAATACATCGAGAGACCGATCCTGATGCTAGATCGGAAGGTGAAGGTTCTGAGGAACAAGGAAGTGCTTCTGGTTCAGGTCCAGTGGAAGCACCGAAGAGGGTCTGATTTGACTTGGGAACCAGAGGCATAGATGTGGGAGCAGTACCCTGAGTTATTTGCAGAGCAAGACTTCGAGGGAGAAGTCTGATTCAAGTGGGGGGGAATTGTAACATCCTGAAATTCAGGTAAATTCCTTTGATCCTTTTATTTCCCCAAGTTGTCAAAATTAGACCTTGAAAAAAAAAGTGTGGCTTTTGAGTATGCTGGGTATAAGGGAGATTACACCACGCGTGCTCGTGAGCGTGTTTTTGACGTGGAGTCTACCCGGTATGTTGGGCGTACCATAGTGTACGTTGGGCGTACTTGGTCCATATGGTAACCCTAATTGTGGGGGTGAGCCCTATATAATAAACGTTTTGGCCTCACATTTAGCCACCATTTCCCGAGAGCAAATCCCTAAGTGTGCCAAGCCCTCGTTCTAGACCTTGTGTGTGTATTTAAGATTCATAGTGTTCTTGTGTGCCTTTGAAGAGAAGAAGGTGTCATTGAAGAAGCTAGAGTTGGTGCGCAAGCCTTGGATCTAAGCTTTTCAGAGGTTGGAGCAATAGTTGGAGCTCAAAAGTTCAAAACTTTCTTAATCTTTTTGATTTGTGCATTATGGGTCATTACTAGGGTTTTTGTCCCAAAGGTGGAGACTTTATGAGCAAAGGGAGCTCCACATACCTTGATCTGTCCTTATTCAATGTTTTAAGTGTTATAGATCCATAAAAATATGATCTTGGACATTAGAAGTGAGCAATGCATGAGATATGAACTCTTTAGTGAAGAAAGTGGTGTGTTTTGGTTGATGTTGACCTTTACATCCATGCAAAGGCGTAAAGTCCTCGAATTTATGGATTAGGAGGCTATAGGGGGTCCAGATCTGTATTTTGAGCCAAGGTCTTAACTGGTTAAGACAATAAATGAGTTAATAGTGAAACTGTGATGTACACTGAGCGTAAATCCCAGCACGCGGGGCGTAGGATGAAATCAGCCCGCTACCTGCATAGTGGCCGAGTACGCCAGCGGAGGGATCGAGTATGCACCGTGTACTACTTAGAGTTGAATTTCATAGACTTTTAGGGTTTAGTCAACAAGTGGAATTTTGGACCATTGGAGAGGTAGAATGGTCTTTTACCCTTCTGAGAGAGCATAGGAGGGATTCGTCTAGCCTTTGAGAGACATTATTAATTAGAGATAATTTATGTGTATGATTAGGCGGAGGCTAGATTAGTGGTTTGAGTTCCAGATCATTTGAGTTTACCGAGGCGAGTCTTCTCACTATATGTTACCTAGGGTGGTATCTATATGTGGATCTGAAGGTCATTCTTTGAGATTATGTATATTGTGATTATATATATGTATATATATATATATATATATATATATATATATATATATATATATATATATATATATATATATATATGCTATGTGTCATTTTGACCGGACCAGAAGGTCCAACGATTTATGAGGCCAAAAGGCCCAACCAGACCGGATTGGAGGGTCCAACGATCTAGACTAGACCAGAGGTTCGAACGAGCTATGGGACTGGAGGGTCTCGTTGAGACACACTGACCAGAGGGTCGTAAAAAATATAGCCTCGAGTGGCGAATTGTTGTATGTGGTATTTTGGGGAACTCAGTAAGCATTATTTCTTACCGTGTTATGTGTTATGTGTTTCAGGTACCTTAGGGGATCATGAGAAGGCACCAACGTGATTGTGCACACAATCGGGATTTGGAGTTATAATTCTGGTTCCTGGATTTGAACAATTGATTTGAAAAATTGTATTAGGTTTTTGAGAATTAATGTTGAGACATGTGTTTTTTATTAATATAAAAAAATGAAAATTTTGGTTTGAAAAATAATGTAGTTACAAAACGATTGGTAGAATCGATTCATTAAGGCTTCAACATAGAGTCGTCGAGGCTTTAGTCAACATGCAGCAACATGCTTCCAGAGACTCTTATCTAGTGCATAGGTAAAGAGATTTATACCTGCCCCATCTTATGACTTGAGAATGACTACGAATGTGTATGTTCATTAGCTTGTCAATGATCTATTATTTTCAAAATTTTATAATTTTTGTGAAACTAAAAGAAATAAAATTAAACATAAAGAAAAATATTTTTGTATTTTTGTTTTTCTGAAAAAGAAATAAAAAGAAAAAGAAATTAAAATATTTTTGAATTTTTGAATTTTATGAAAAAGAAATAAACATACAAAGATATTCTAAGACGAACAAGGATAGACAATAATGTACATAATATACAAAAGGATTCAGGAAGATATGAACCACGAATGAACAGTGAACGACGAATCACTGCAAGCGTTTGCACCGATTCACATTATCAAAGTAGACTGCGAATCAATGCGAGCGTTTTCACCAATTCGCAGTGACAAGTTTATGAATGCGAAAGTAGTTTCAGAAGTGATTCAACTTGCATAATTCCTTGACCTTGAAGTATTATGTTGAAGGTTGTATCATGTAAGGTTTTCATGAATATGTCAGCCAACTGATCAGCAGATTGTACAAAATGAATCTCAACATTGCCATCTTCCAGATGATCCTTGATAAAATGATACCTTAGTGCTATGTGTTTCGTCTTTGAGTGTTGCACTGGGTTGTGACAAATGCAAATGGTACTTTCAGAGTCACATTATAAGGGGATTCGTTTCATATTCAGATCATAGTCGCGGAGTTAGCTTTGAATTCAAATAAATTGTGAAGTGCGTGAGGCTGTAGCTATGTATTCTGCTTCCGCAGTTGAGAGGTATACACGAGTTTGCTTTTTCAACTGCCAACTTACGAGCTTGTCATCCTAGAATTGGCATCCTTTGGTTGTACTCTTACTATCTAACCCACATCCTCCAAGATCGGCATCCTAAAATGCTTGTATGAAGAAGCCAGACTTCGACGGGTACCATATTCCAAGTGAAGATGTTCATTTTAGATACCGAAATATGTTTTTGATCTCGATCATGTGTGGTTCTCGAGGATTCGCTTGGAACCTAACACAAAAGCAAATGGAAAACATAATATCTGGTCGACTCACAGTTAAGTACATTAAAGAACCTATCATTTAACGATAGAGCGTCATGTCTGCAACTGATTTGTCTAGAGATGGAGTGTGTTTTGTTCCGAATTCCATTCGAACCTTCACCTTTGAGACTCCTACCATCACAAAATTAGTGAGCAAGGACTTCGTATATGCCTCCTAATTTGTAAAAGTACCTTCCTGGTTCTGTCTTATGTTCAATCCAACGAAAAAGTTAATTGGACTCATATAACTCATCTCAAATTTCGAAATTCAACTATTAAGCTGGGAGTAGTTGATACGAAGATAATGTCATCAACGTAAGTTTGGACAGTCATTAAGTGGTCACCCTCATTCTTGTGAAAGAAGTTTGGGTCATCCGAACCTTGATTAAATTTAGACATTTTTAAGAAATGGGTGAGAGTTTCGTACTAGAATGTTTAAATTTGGAGCCTTCTTTAGACCATAGACCGCTTTGTCTAGGATGTAACAATGATTAGAATACTTCTCATTTATGAAGCTAGGTGGTTTCTCCAAACATACTATCTCTTCTAGTTCCCCTTTCAAGAATGCACATTCAACATCCATTTGAAATACTTCGAAGTTTTTTTGTGTTGCATATGCCAAGAAGACACGAACAAATTCCAACCTAGCAACGGTTGCGAAGGTCTCTTTGTGGTCAATGCCTTCTTCTTGATAATATCCCTTGATAACAAGTCTCACTTTGTTTCTGATCACGTTCCCTTGTTTGTCTAACGTGTTGTGAAACACTCATTTAAGACCAACAACAAATGCATCAAGTGGAGTGGTAATGAATCTGCATACTCTATTCCTTTCGAACTCATTGAGTTCATCTTGTATTTCTTGCACTCTTTCATTGTGATCGAGAGCAACATTCACGATATTGGTTTCAATTTTGGATACAAACGAATTAAATATGCAAAATTCCAATTTAGAGAATACTGCAATATGTTTCGCTTTTTGTTAAGATCTTGTAAGAAATCCTGCAGATGATTCACCAATGAATTGTGTTTTTGGATGATCTATGGTCCATTTAGTCAGTGGAGGATAATTTGGATCCAATTCATCATTCACCTCTTCAAATTCAGATTGTGCATCCGAATCATCATTAATATTGTTATTCTCCCCATCGAATGATGAGAGTTTCCCCATGTTTGGATTCGGAACCACCTCCTCAATAGGACATTCATGAGCCATATGAAGAGAAGAATGCTCCCCTAGAGAGATGAATCAGGAGTAGAGGTTGATAATGAACCCTCCCACTGGAATGGAGTGTTGCATGTTTGTTCTTTCAAACTTTGAGGTTCGCTTTCAAGGTCTTTCGTAGCTTCATCAATGGTTTTCTATAATTCGTCGCCTTTGTGGTTTGTTGCTTTGGACTCTGATGATATTGCTTTCTCACGCTCATCGAATAATAGAATGAATTCTTCATAGATATTAGCTAGTGAAGTGGTTGCTTGATTCATTTGTAGGAAGATCTTCTCTAATTAATTCGCAGCGAGCTGATACCTCTTCAGATAATTATCATCAAATGTAACATAATAAGTTTCTTCTATCATTTTGGACTTCTTATTAAGAACGCTATATGACTTGGAGGTCAGCGAATATCCCAAGAAAATACACTCATCAACTTTCACATCGAATTTGTTTCTTTGCTCTTTAGAATTGAAAATGAAGCAACGTGAACCAAAAACATGTAAAAACTTAACGTTGGGTTTGCATTTGTTCAAGATTTCATAGGGAGTGACTGAGAATCGCTTATTGAGAATGGAACGATTTTGTGTCAAATAGATTGTCTTAATTGCATCAACCATGAAATAAAGTGGCAGATTCGCAAATGAGAGTATGGTTTTCGCAGCTTCACATAAGGACTGGTTTCAACTTTTAACAAAGCCATTCTATTGTGGACTATAAGCGGCTGAAAAGTTGTGCGATGGGAAAGCCTATGATGCCACAACCAACTGCCGTCTGACGAAGCTTTCGCAAGTAGACAGATAGTTGGTTTTCCTTTAATGTGGTTTAGATCAAGAGGGAACATCTCGCCTTTTTGTTTGGATATTATGAGAACGTTCTTTTTTTTTTCTTCTCAACAATTTAAGTGTCACACCTCGAAAACCAAAGGCGGAAACGTCCCCGGGGTTGACTCCAATTTGTGTATCAAATCCAATGTACATAGTAATCACAGTAAACAAACATTACATTACATATATATGAAAGTTTACATTTGTTCAAAAGTAAAGTTATACAAGTTATACATATGCATCATATAAACAAAAGTTGAGAAGAGTCTTCCACGCACTCCGTCTTCATCAAAAGAGATCACCGGGTACCTGTCTAAGTTGGACCTGAGAATACAAGCGGTTGGAAAATCAGCATAAAGCTGGTGAGTTCATAAGCGGTTTTGGTTTATGAAAATGTATCGGTTTCCTTTAGTTTCTGAAAAAGTAGTTATCCAAGAAAATCCCATATTTTCTTATGTGAAATTGGTTAAGTTATCATTTGTTACCAATTCGGTTATGTATTGTATTTTACCCCAGGAAAATCCCATATTTTCCTAATTATAAGATCGGTTATATATCACAAAGTATAGTTTAACACAAAACTATATAATGAAAATCTTGGGATTACTATCCCGAAAGACATATAAGATAGTTTGACACATCTGAAAGTGCAGGTTTAAGATCATGGGACTATCATCCCGGACTAAACACGAGATAAGTTGATGTATATATGTAAATGTAGATTGAAACCATGGGATCACTATCCCGAATAAGATACAGATTTGGAAAACCATGGGATCACTATCCCGTATAAGATATAGATACAAAACCTTGGGATCATTATCCCGTATAAGATATAGATTTAGAAAACCATGGGATCACTATCCCGTATAAGATATAGTTAAAGACCATGGGGAAAGACATGGATTTAGAAAACCATGGGATCACTATCCCGTATAAGATATAGATACAAAACCTTGGGATCATTATCCCGTATAAGATATAGATTTAGAAAACAATGGGATCACTATCCCGTATAAGATATAGTTAAAGACCATGGGGAAAGACATCCCGTAAAAGTTATAAGCATAAAACCATGGGATCACTATCCCGAAAGAGATCTAGAAACAATATCATGGGATCACAATCCCGAAAGAGATATAAAATATAGATGCAAAACCATGGGATCACTATCCCGAACGAGATATAGTTTCTGAACCCAAACTGTGAATAAGCTGGTATTAATACATATTGTGAGTCGGGTAACCATACTAATATGACAACGTGACCTCCTTGACGTTTGTCAGACGTCGAACGATATCCAGAAATTTGTCACCCTAGGCGTGCCCGCCTAACTGTAGCTAGCAGTTAAGGTGTAGGATTGTCAGTCCCGAATAGATCTATTCACAAATTCCGCGCTCTCCCTCCAGGAGACTCTGGTTACACTTCTGGGGAGGATTTACTGATCATCCATAAAGGGTAGTGACTATCTCACAAACTAGTACTAAACTATTCACAGGGTTCTTGTAAGATATCGATATACAGAAGATTATGAAACATAGTAGAGTAAAGTATAGATACATACATGAAATTATCTGACAATACATTAAAATGATACGGAGATAAACTGAATCAGACATAGTTTATCTAATAACTTGATATAGACATCAGTATACGATAGAAAGAATAGTAAAGACCCCCAAATTATTCCCATAATAATTTGATTAGTTTGATTGTTTCCTTAACTAAAATCCATTTAGTTGAAATCGAATAGTCATTCCTTATGCTCAGCATAATACATAAGGAGTAAAAGAGTTTATAGGTTTGTCAGATATTGTTTGAAACACATCAATGTTGTGATTGGAAAACAGTTATAGTTTGCTTGTATTCCCCCCCTGAAAACATTGAAAACAGTGAAAAACCCATAGGGGTATGAACTCACCGGACAAGATACGAGACGGTTTGGATGCTAAGAGTTGATCCGGAACTTGTAAACACACGAGGTTCCTAATTATCATGTAAAGATACATATTTGTATCTAATTAGGACTTAGATTGATTGTTGGATAGGGAAAAATGCTTCATGTCACGATAACACTCCGATACAAGTGTTTGGAAGGACCCGGGTGGCGTTTAGGGACATGAATGATATAAGGGACTTGGGAAATGAGTTGGGACATCAAAGGAACACCCCCCTTTAGGGAGTTTATGGCCAAAACACCCATCCCCATGAGTTTACGGCCGTAAACTGATGATGGGTGGTTTATGGTGCAATTTGGACTTCCAACACTTAGGGGATAATTTCTAAACTTGGTTTAAGGACTTGGAATGATTACAAAACATCAAATAGACCCCCTTTATGGGAGTTTACGGCCTAGCATGGCTCCAAGGCCGTAAACCCCTATTTACCCAAGAAAATGATGTTAAATGGTGCTAGAACAAATCACATGTGATTGGTAGAATTTATCCAAGGCCTATCATGAGTTTGCAAGGGACTTTTGGGGTGTTTATGGAGTTTACGGCCCATGAGACCCCCCTCATGGCCGTAAACTCTTCTATAGGGTGCTTCAAGGAGTTTCAAGGTCTAAAACTTGCATGAAAGGACTTCTAAAATTCATCTAAGGGCCTTAGGGGTGTTTAGTTTGCATTCTAACACCAAGAATTTTGGAGTTTACGGCCCAAGAACAATTCTTGGCCGTAAACCCTTAGAAATCCCATGAATGATGTGTTTTAGGCCCTCAAAGTATTTTTGGTTGGTCCCTTGATTTATTCCAAGGCTTTTGGTGGTGTTGGATGGCTTTCTAACACCTTAGAATTGGATTTATGCCAAGTTTTGGGGAGTTTACGGCCCAAGCACTCTCCTTGGCTGTGAACTCATCTAAATCCCCCAAAATTCATGTTTCAAGTGTCCAAATGCTAGAATAAAGGTCCTATAATTCATATCTAGGCCATAGAAGTGATTTGGAAGGGTTTAAGGGCATGAAAACCCTAATTATATGAGTTTACGGCCCAAGAATGATCCTTGGCCGTAAACTCCTTCAAACATCACAAAATTCAATTTTTACATGTTTAGAGTCCATATCTTGAAGTACCATAGCCATATCTAAAGTCCAAACTAGTCAAGGAGGGGTTTAAGGGCTCAAAACCCATCATTTTTGGTGTTTACGGCCTAGGCATCTTCCTGGGCCGTAAACTCATACATTGTGTCCCATTTCATGATTAAGTGTCTAATTTGGAAGCTAAACATGCTATAGATTGAAGCTAGGAAGGTACCTTAAGGATTTGAAGCCTTAAAATTGAGTTTTGGACCCTTAATCTTTGGATTTTTGGAGAGAGGTTAGAGAGAGAGTAGTGAGAGAAGGAAAAGCTTCAAATGAAAGCTGAAACACGTTTATATAGTTCTTAAAATTTGCACGCGGTGGAATTCTACCCGATACCGACGCTAAACGCGGCTTTTGGTCGCACCCGATTGAGTTTCCGTCACCCGACGGGAACATTATAAAAACTCATGAATTAAATGTTTTTGGGCTAATAACATAAGTTCCTGAGTGATTTAGACACTCATTAGAATAAAATAAACATATATTTTATACGATTAACTCCAAAGAGAAAACGGAACGAATCCGATAACGGCGACTTTCCGGGTAGAACGGGTTTTGGCGACGAACAAATTTCGGGTTGTTACATTATCCCCCCGTTAGAGGGAATTTCATCCCGAAATTCAAAGAATAGGATATAGATCATGAGTTTGAAATGAAACTCGAATGGATTCGATATTTTGGATCATCACTTTCTCAAGTGGAATCGGGTCTCTACGAAGATTTCGAAACATACGATGTGGAATTAAACTTTAGACGTTCGAATGAAATTCCCGGAAACTCTTCGGGACAGACATTTAGTAGAAAGAGCTACTAACTTCTCGTTTCTCGATGATCACAGAAACGAGGAATGTGGTAATTCGTACCAGGAAAACTCTTGAGTTTTAAAGCATGAAACAATACGAAAGTTCGATGTCGAAGATCATGAGAGTTAGGTCGAGGAAGAGATATAGACGGGCGACCCTCTCGAAACCAGGATAACAACATAAATGAGACTCCGTCATTCCATGTTAAACGTAGCATCAAAGTATTATCGCGAAAGGTTTCCCATTTAACCGAATGGAATAGAATAGTCCTATGGACCGAGGATTCAATCTATAGGTACGAAGTTAGTGTTCTACATCTCATTGGTTAGTCGTCTCGATGATGCACATTTCGATCGCATACGAGGAATTGAGCTTAGAAAGCATTCGAATAGATAGATAACAGGTTTCCTTCCAAACACGGGAATCGAAAAAAAGTTGCAGGTATAAGAGTTATCAAAGAGAAGTATACCTGCGGCGACAGAGGGATCAGTGGTAGTACTTGCTTTGGGGAAATTCCTTTTGAAGTGCCCTGCTTCACCACAATTGTAGCAAGCTGGGCTGATTCCTGCTCCCGATGATTGGTTCGTTGATTTGGCTGGTTTTCTGCAGGTTCGAGACAGATGGCCCTTCTTGCCACAGTTGTCGCAGCTCCTTTCGCGACATGGACCAGGAATGCGGTGATGGTAGTTGCACTTACCACACCAAGGAAGACTGCCAGTGTATCCACTGGTGGGAGTTGGGGCTGTAGAACCGACAGCTGAGACAGCAATAGGGGCAGTAGCAGCATGGACTGCTACCGTTTGCTATTTCTTGGAAGACCCTTTCGTACTCGGGGCCTTTCGCTTGTTCTGAGATTTCTTTTTGCTTTCACCTCCACTTGTGTCTGACTCGAGAGTGGTAGTTTCCTCATCTGAATTGTCTTCGTGATCGATTAAGATTTTCGCAAGACATTTAGCGCTGTCGTACGTGTCTGGCTTCGCAGCCAAGACATTCCCTTTTGTTGGCTGGGTCAATCCCCAGATGAATCTCTCGATCTTTTTACTCTCCGGGGTAACCATTCCCGGACAGAGTAATGCCAGGTCATCGAATCATGAAGTATAAGCTGTTATATTGGAACCCTTCATCTTAAGGTTCCAGAGTTCGTGTTCCAGTTTCTGAATTTCGCCTCGAGGAAAGTATTCTGCAAGGAGAAGCTTCTTCATAGCTTCCTAATCCATGGCATTTGCTACGGGTAAGGTTAAGGATTTGACTCGGCCGTTCCACCAAGTCAGGGCTTTATCAAGGAAAGTGCAGGCGGCAAACTTGACTTTGTCAGACTCCAAACAGGCACATATTTCAAAGATTGACTCGATTTTCTCGAACCATCGAGTCAAGGAAATGACATCTCTAGTGCCATCAAAGGTTGTGGGCTTCGCGTTCATGAAGTCTTTGTAGGAACCCCCTCTTCGGTGTTCCTGGCTGTCTTCTGGATTTTGGTGTTGGGGACCACCTCCGGAGCCACCAGGATTCATTTGAGACATAGCTGCCACCATTGCAGCAGTTAGAACTGTTTGAAGTGATGCGAGATCAAATTGAGGAGAAGATGGTGGTGGAGGAGGATTATCGTTGTTCTTCGAGCTGGGTCTCTTTCTCGGAGGCATCTTGATCTAAAAAGATCAGGAAAGAGAGGATTATAAGTCCTCTGAATTGAATCAAGAGATATCGAACAAGGGATATCTCATCAAGACAGATATAGCATCATACTAAGCGATAAAGCAGGAAGGAGTTATCAAAACAGAACATTTTATCGCTAGTGGAATGATCAAGTAACATCGCGTATACGAGGATTTTCTACGAAGTATTGGCTCGAGAAATACTCCCATAGTATTTCATGGTTGCGCTGCAGCGACGATTCATTGTTTGGAATGTTAGGTAAGTTTTAGGCATGCTGCGTACCACAGTCACTCCCAAGCACATGTTGGCCGTGTCTCGAATGAATATAGTTGGCCAGGCTATATTGACCCTAGACACGACTACATAACTGCCCAGGTTTAACCGCAGTGTACAACACCCATTTACTTATGTTTTGTTCTACTTGTAGTTACGGATTTCGGCGGTTCGGTATACTTGTATACTTTTGAAAATACTTGTAGTTTTGATGATACTTTTAATTCAGAGCACTGAGGCCCTTTAGTGTTTATAGTTTTATACCATGTAAGGTTTGGTATGCTCTGTTCACTATAAACAAGGGCTCTGATACCAATCTGTCACACCCCGAAAACCAAAGGCGGAAACGTCCCCGGGGTTGACTCCAAGTTGTGTATCAAATCCAATGTACATAGTAATCACAGTAAACAAACATTACATTACATATATATGAAAGTTTACATTTGTTCAAAAGTAAAGTTATACAAGTTATACATATGCATCATATAAACAAAAGTTGAGACGAGTCTTCCACGCACTCCATCTTCATCAAAAGAGATCACCGGGTACCTGTCTAAGTTGGACCTGAGAATACAAGCGGTTGGGAAATCAGCATAAAGCTGGTGAGTTCATAAGCGGTTTTGGTTTATGAAAATGTATCGGTTTCCTTTAGTTTCCGAAAAGTTGTTATCAAGGAAAATCCCATATTTTCTTATGTGAAATTGGTTAAGTTATCATTTGTTACCAATTCGGTTATGTATTGTATTTTACCCCAGGAAAATCCGATATTTTCCTAATTATAAGATCGGTTGTATATCACAAAGTATAGTTTAACACACAAAACTATATAATGAAAATCTTGAGATTACTATCCCGAAAGACATATAAGATAGTTTGACACATCTGAAAGTGCAGGTTTAAGATCATAGGACTATCATCCCGGACTAAACACGAGATAAGTTGATGTATATATGTAAATGTAGATTGAAACCATGGGATCACTATCCCGAATAAGATACAGATTTGGAAAACCATGGGATCACTATCCCGTATAAGATATAGATACAAAACCTTGGGATCATTATCCCGTATAAGATATAGATTTAGAAAACCATGGGATCACTATCCCGTATAAGATATAGTTAAAGACCATGGGGAAAGACATGGATTTAGAAAACCATGGGATCACTATCCCGTATAAGATATAGATACAAAACCTTGGGATCATTATCCCGTATAAGATATAGATTTAGAAAACCATGGGATCACTATCCCGTATAAGATATAGTTAAAGACCATGGGGAAAGACATCCCGTACAAGTTATAAGCATAAAACCATGGGATCACTATCCCGAAAGAGATCTAGAAACAATATCATGGGATCACAATCCCGAAAGAGATATAAAATATAGATGCAAAACCATGGGATCACTATCCCGAACGAGATATAGTTTCTGAACCCAAACTGTGAATAAGCTGGTATTAATACATATTGTGAGTCGGGTAACCATACTAATATGACAACGTGACCTCCTTGACGTTTGTCAGACGTCGAACGATATCCAGAAATTTGTCACCCTAGGCGTGCCCGCCTAACTGTAGCTAGCAGTTAAGGTGTAGGATTGTCAGTCCCGAATAGATCTATTCACAAATTCCGCGCTCTCCCTCCAGGAGACTCTGGTTACACTTCCGGGGAGGATTTACTGATCATCCATAAAGGGTAGTGACTATCTCACAAACTAGTACTAAACTATTCACAGGGTTCTTGTAAGATATCGATATACAGAAGATTATGAAACATAGTAGAGTAAAGTATAGATACATACATGAAATTATCTGACAATACATTAAAATGATACGGAGATAAACTGAATCAGACATAGTTTATCTAATAACTTGATATAGACATCAGTATACGATAGAAAGAATAGTAAAGACCCCCAAATTATTCCCATAATAATTTGATTAGTTTGATTGTTTCCTTAACTAAAATCCATTTAGTTGAAATCGAATAGTCATTCCTTATGCTCATCATAATACATAAGGAGTAAAAGAGTTTATAGGTTTGTCAGATATTGTTTGAAACACATCAATGTTGTGATTGGAAAACAGTTATAGTTTGCTTGTATTCCCCCCCTGAAAACATTAAAAACAGTGAAAAAGCCATAGGGGTATGAACTCACCGGACAAGATACGAGACGGTTTGGATGCTAAGAGTTGATCCGGAACTTGTAAACACACGAGGTTCCTAATTATCATGTAAAGATACATATTTGTATCTAATTAGGACTTAGATTGATTGTTGGATAGGGAAAAATGCTTCATGTCACGATAACACTCCGATACAAGTGTTTGGAAGGACCCGGGTGGCGTTTAGGGACATGAATGATACAAGGGACTTGGGAAATGAGTTGGGACATCAAAGGAACACCCCCTATAGGGAGTTTACGGCCAAAACACCCATCCCCATGACTTTACGGCCGTAAACTCATGATGGGTGGTTTATGGTGCAATTTGGACTTCCAACACTTAGGGGATAATTTCTAAACTTGGTTTAAGGACTTGGAATGATTACAAAACATCAAATAGACCCCCTTTATGGGAGTTTACGGCCTAGCATGGCTCCAAGGCCGTAAACCCCTATTTACCCAAGAAAATGATGTTAAATGGTGCTAGAACAAATCACATGTGATTGGTAGAATTTATCCAAGGCCTATCATGAGTTTGCAAGGGACTTTTGGGGTGTTTATGGAGTTTACAGCCCATGAGACCCCCCTCATGGCCGTAAACTCTTCTATAGGGTGCTTCAAGGAGTTTCAAGGTCTAAAACTTGCATGAAAGGACTTCTAAAATTCATCTAAGGGCCTTAGGGGTGTTTAGTTTGCATTCTAACACCAAGAATTTTGGAGTTTACGGCCCAAGAACAATTCTTGGCCGTAAACCCTTAGAAATCCCATGAATGATGTGTTTTAGGCCCTCAAAGTATTTTTGGTTGGTCCCTTGATTTATTCCAAGGCTTTTGGTGGTGTTGGATGGCTTTCTAACACCTTAGAATTGGATTTATGCCAAGTTTTGGGGAGTTTACGGCCCAAGCACTCTCCTTGGCTGTGAACTCATCTAAATCCCCCAAAATTCATGTTTCAAGTGTCCAAATGCTAGAATCAAGGTCCTATAATTCATATCTAGGCCATAGAAGTGATTTGGAAGGGTTTAAGGGCATGAAAACCCTAATTATATGAGTTTACGGCCCAAGAATGATCCTTGGCCGTAAACTCCTTCAAACATCACAAAATTCAAGTTTTACATGTTTAGAGTCCATATCTTGAAGTACCATAGCCATATCTAAAGTCCAAACCAGTCAAGGAGGGGTTTAAGGGCTCAAAACCCATCATTTTTGGTGTTTACGGCCTAGGCATCTTCCTGGGCCGTAAACTCATACATTGTGTCCCATTTCATGATTAAGTGTCTAATTTGGAAGCTAAACATGCTATAGATTGAAGCTAGGAAGGCACCTTAAGGATTTGAAGCCTTAAAATTGAGTTTTGGACCCTTAATCTTTGGATTTTTGGAGAGAGGTTAGAGAGAGAGTAGTGAGAGAAGGAAAAGCTTCAAATGAAAGCTGAAACACGTTTATATAGTTCTTAAAATTTGCACGCGGTGGAATTCTACCCGATACCGACGCTAAACGCGGCTTTTGGTCGCACCCGATTGAGTTTCCGTCACCCGACGGGAACATTATAAAAACTCATGAATTAAATGTTTTTGGGCTAATAACATAAGTTCCTGAGTGATTTAGACACTCATTAGAATAAAATAAACATATAGTTTATACGATTAACTCCAAAGAGAAAACGGAACGAATCCGATAACGGCGACTTTCCGGGTAGAACGGGTTTTGGCGACGAACAAATTTCGGGTTGTTACATTATCCCCCCGTTAGAGGGAATTTCATCCCGAAATTCAAAGAATAGGATATAGATCATGAGTTTGAAATGAAACTCGAATGGATTCGATATTTTGGATCATCACTTTCTCAAGTGGAATCGGGTCTCTACGAAGATTTCGAAACATACGATGTGGAATTAAACTTTAGACGTTCGAATGAAATTCCCGGAAACTCTTCGGGACAGACATTTAGTAGAAAGAGCTACTAACTTCTCGTTTCTCGATGATCACAGAAACGAGGAATGTGGTAATTCGTACCAGGAAAACTCTTGAGTTTTAAAGCATGAAACAATACGAAAGTTCGATGTCGAAGATCATGAGAGTTAGGTCGAGGAAGAGATATAGACGGGCGACCCTCTCGAAACCAGGATAACAACATAAATGAGACTCCGTCATTCCATGTTAAACGTAGCATCAAAGTATTATCGCGAAAGGTTTCCCATTTAACCGAATGGAATAGAATAGTCCTATGGACCGAGGATTCAATCTATAGGTACGAAGTTAGTGTTCTCCATCTCATTGGTTAGTCGTCTCGATGATGCACATTTCGATCGCATACGAGGAATTGAGCTTAGAAAGCATTCGAATAGATAGATAACAGGTTTCCTTCCAAACACGGGAATCGAAAAAAAGTTGCAGGTATAAGAGTTATCAAAGAGAAGTATACCTGCGGCGACAGAGGGATCAGTGGTGGTACTTGCTTTGGGGCAATTCCTTTTGAAGTGCCCTGCTTCACCACAATTGTAGCAAGCTGGGCTGATTCCTGCTCCCGATGATTGGTTTGTTGATTTGGCTGGTTTTCTGCAGGTTCGAGACAGATGGCCCTTCTTGAGACAGTTGTCGCAGCTCCTTTCGCGACATGGACCAGGAATGCGGTGATGGTAGTTGCACTTACCACACCAAGGAAGACTGCCAGTGTATCCACTAGTGGGAGTTGGGGCTGTAGAACCGACGGCTGAGACAGCAATAGGGGCAGTAGCAGCATGGACTGCTACCGTTTGCTATTTCTTGGAAGACCCTTTCGTACTCGGGGCCTTTCGCTTGTTCTGAGATTTCTTTTTGCTTTCACCTCCACTTGTGTCTGACTCGGGAGTGGTAGTTTCCTCATCTGAATTGTCTTCGTGATCGATTAAGATTTTCGCAAGACATTTAGCGCTGTCGTACGTGTCTGGCTTCGCAGCCAAGACATTCCCTTTTGTTGGCTGGGTCAATCCCTAGATGAATCTCTCGATCTTTTTACTCTCCGGGGTAACCATTCCCGGACAGAGTAATGCCAGGTCATCGAATCATGAAGTATAAGCTGTTATATTGGAACCCTTCATCTTAAGGTTCCAGAGTTCGTGTTCCAGTTTCTGAATTTCGCCTCGAGGAAAGTATTCTGCAAGCAGAAGCTTCTTCATAGCTTCCCAACCCATGGCATTTGCTACGGGTAAGGTTAAGGATTTGACTCGGCCGTTCCACCAAGTCAGGGCTTTATCAAGGAAAGTGCAGGCGGCAAACTTGACTTTGTCAGACTCCAAACAGGCACATATTTCAAAGATTGACTCTATTTTCTCGAACCATCGAGTCAAGGAAATGACACCTCCAGTGCCATCAAAGGTTGTGGGCTTCGTGTTCATGAAGTCTTTGTAGGAACCCCCTCTTCGGTGTTCCTGGCTGTCTTCTGGATTTTGGTGTTGGGGACCACCTCCGGAGCCACCAGGATTCATTTGAGACATAGCTGCCACCATTGCAGCAGTCAGAACTGTTTGAAGTGATGCGAGATCAAATTAAGGAGAAGATGGTGGCGGAGGAGGATTATCGTTGTTCTTCGAGCTGGGTCTCTTTCTCGGAGGCATCTTGATCTAAAAAGATTAGGAAAGAGAGGATTATAAGTCCTCTGAATTGAATCAAGTGATATCGAACAAGGGATATCTCATCAAGACAGATATAGCATCATACTAAGCGATAAAGCAGGAAGGAGTTATCAAAACAGAACATTTTATCGCTAGTGGAATGATCAAGTAACATCGCGTATACGAGGATTTTCTACGAAGTATTGGCTCGAGAAATACTCCCATAGTATTTCATGGTTGCGCTGCAGCGACGATTCATTGTTTGGAATGTTAGGTAAGTTTTAGGCATGCTGCGTACCACAGTCACTCCCAAGCACATGTTGGCCGTGTCTCGAATGAATATAGTTGGTCAGGCTATATTGACCCTAGACACGACTACATAACTGCCCAGGTTTAACCGCAGTGTACAACACCCATTTACTTATGTTTTGTTCTACTTGTAGTTACGGATTTCGGCGGTTCGGTATACTTGTATACTTTTGAAAACACTTGTAGTTTTGAAGATACTTTTAATTCAGAGCACTGAGGCCCTTTAGTGTTTATAGTTTTATACCATGTAAGGTTTGGTATGCTCTGTTCACTATAAACAAGGGCTCTGATACCAATCTGTCACACCCCGAAAACCAAAGGCGGAAACGTCCCCGGGGTTGACTCCAAGTTGTGTATCAAATCCAATGTACATAGTAATCACAGTAAACAAACATTACATTACATATATATGAAAGTTTACATTTGAGTAAAGTTATACAAGTTATACATATGCATCATATAAACAAAAGTTGAGATGAGTCTTCCACGCACTCCGTCTTCATCAAAAGAGATCACTGGGTACCTGTCTAAGTTGGACCTGAGAATACAAGCGGTTGGAAAATCAGCATAAAGCTGGTGAGTTCATAAGCGGTTTTGGTTTATGAAAATGTATCGGTTTCCTTTAGTTTCCGAAAAAGTTGTTATCCAAGAAAATCCCATATTTTCTTATGTGAAATTGGTTAAGTTATCATTTGTTACCAATTCGGTTATGTATTGTATTTTACCCCAGGAAAATCCCATATTTTCCTAATTATAAGATCGGTTGTATATCATAAAGTATAGTTTAACACACAAAACTATATAATGAAAATCTTGGGATTACTATCCCGAAAGACATATAAGATAGTTTGACACATCTGAAAGTGCAGGTTTAAGATCATGGGACTATCATGCCGGACTAAACACGAGATAAGTTGATGTATATATGTAAATGTAGATTGAAACCATGGGATCACTATCCCGAATAAGATACAGATTTGGAAAACCATGGGATCACTATCCCGTATAAGATATAGATACAAAACCTTGGGATCATTATCCCGTATAAGATATAGATTTAGAAAACCATGGGATCACTATCCCGTATAAGATATAGTTAAAGACCATGGGGAAAGACATGGATTTAGAAAACCATGGGATCACTATCCCGTATAAGATATAGATACAAAACTTTGGGATGATTATCCCGTATAAGATATAGATTTAGAAAACAATGGGATCACTATCCCGTATAAGATATAGTTAAAGACCATGGGGAAAGACATCCCGTAAAAGTTATAAGCATAAAACCATGGGATCACTATCCCGAAAGAGATCTAGAAACAATATCATGGGATCACAATCCCGAAAGAGATATATAATATAGATGCAAAACCATGGGATCACTATCCCGAACGAGATATAGTTTCTGAACCCAAACTGTGAATAAGCTGGTATTAATACATATTGTGAGTCGGGTAACCATACTAATATGACAACGTGACCTCCTTGATGTTTTTCAGACGTCGAACGATATCCAGAAATTTGTCACCCTAGGCGTGCCCGCATAACTGTAGCTAGCAGTTAAGGTGTAGGATTGTCAGTCCCGAATAGATCTATTCACAAATTCCGCGCTCTCCCTCCAGGAGACTCTGGTTACACTTCCGGGGAGGATTTACTGATCATCCATAAAGGGTAGTGACTATCTCACAAACTAGTACTAAACTATTCACAGGGTTCTTGTAAGATATCGATATACAGAAGATTATGAAACATAGTAGAGTAAAGTATAGATACATACATGAAATTATCTGACAATACATTAAAATGATACGGAGATAAACTGAATCAAACATAGTTTATCTAATAACTTGATATAGACATCAGTATACGATAGAAAGAATAGTAAAGACCCCCAAATTATTCCCATAATAATTTGATTAGTTTGATTGTTTCCTTAACTAAAATCCATTTAGTTGAAATCGAATAGTCATTCCTTATGCTCAGCATAATACATAAGGAGTAAAAGAGTTTATAGGTTTGTCAGATATTGTTTGAAACACATCAATGTTGTGATTGGAAAACAGTTATAGTTTGCTTGTATTCCCCCCCTGAAAACATTGAAAACAGTGAAAAAGCCATAGGGGTATGAACTCACCGGACAAGATACGAGACGGTTTGGATGCTAAGAGTTGATCCGGAACTTGTAAACACACGAGGTTCCTAATTATCATGTAAAGATACATATTTGTATCTAATTAGGACTTAGATTGATTGTTGGATAGGGAAAAATGCTTCATGTCACGATAACACTCCGATACAAGTGTTTGGAAGGACCCGGGTGGCGTTTAGGGACATGAATGATACAAGGGACTTGGGAAATGAGTTGGGAAATCAAAGGAACACCCCCCTTTAGGGAGTTTACGGCCAAAACACCCATCCCCATGAGTTTACGGCTGTAAACTCATGATGGGTGGTTTATGGTGCAATTTGGACTTCCAACACTTAGGGGATAATTTCTAAACTTGGTTTAAGGACTTGGAATGATTACAAAACATCAAATAGACCCCCTTTATGGGAGTTTACGGCCTAGCATGGCTCCAAGGCCGTAAAACCCTATTTACCCAAGAAAATGATGTTAAATGGTGCTAGAACAAATCACATGTGATTGGTAGAATTTATCCAAGGCCTATCATGAGTTTGCAAGGGACTTTTGGGGTGTTTATGGAGTTTACGGCCCATGAGACCCCCCTCATGGCCGTAAACTCTTCTATAGGGTGCTTCAAGGAGTTTCAAGGTCTAAAACTTGCATGAAAGGACTTCTAAAATTCATCTAAGGGCCTTAGGGGTGTTTAGTTTGCATTCTAACACCAAGAATTTTGGAGTTTACGGCCCAAGAACAATTCTTGGCCGTAAACCCTTAGAAATCCCATGAATGATGTGTTTTAGGCCCTCAAAGTATTTTTGGTTGGTCCCTTGATTTATTCCAAGGCTTTTGGTGGTGTTGGATGGCTTTCTAACACCTTAGAATTGGATTTATGCCAAGTTTTGGGGAGTTTATGGCCCAAGCACTCTCCTTGGCCGTGAACTCATCTAAATCCCCCAAAATTCATGTTTCAAGTGTCCAAATGCTAGAATCAAGGTCCTATAATTCATATCTAGGCCATAGAAGTGATTTGGAAGGGTTTAAGGGCATGAAAACCCTAATTATATGAGTTTACGGCCCAAGAATGATCCTTGGCCGTAAACTCCTTCAAACATCACAAAATTCAAGTTTTACATGTTTAGAGTCCATATCTTGAAGTACCATAGCCATATCTAAAGTCCAAACTAGTCAAGGAGGGGTTTAAGGGCTCAAAACCCATCATTTTTGGTGTTTACGGCCTAGGCATCTTCCTGGGCTGTAAACTCATACATTGTGTCCCATTTCATGATTAAGTGTCTAATTTGGAAGCTAAACATGCTATAGATTGAAGCTAGGAAGGTACCTTAAGGATTTGAAGCCTTAAAATTGAGTTTTGAACCCTTAATCTTTGGATTTTTGGGGAGAGGTTAGAGAGAGAGTAGTGAGAGAAGGAAAAGCTTCAAATGAAAGCTGAAACACGTTTATATAGTTCTTAAAATTTGCACGCGGTGGAATTCTACCCGATACCGACGCTAAACGCGGCTTTTGGTCACACCCGATTGAGTTTCCGTCACCCGACGGGAACATTATAAAAACTCATGAATTAAATGTTTTTGGGCTAATAACATAAGTTCCTGAGTGATTTAGACATTAGAATAAAATAAACATATAAGTTTATACGATTAACTCCAAAGAGAAAACGGAACGAATCCGATAACGGCGACTTTCTGGGTAGAACGGGTTTTGGCGACGAACAAATTTCGAGTTGTTACATTAAGATGCTTCAAACCTTTAGTTATGTTCCAACCACTAGCTGTGAGACATTGATTAGATTGTGATGCAAGCCTTCCACGTATGCTACTTTCCAAATCAAGAATTCACTATTTGTGATCTTATAGCCTCTGATTACGCCAAAATACTTGTTTCCAAACTTTACTCTTCATCCATCCTTCAATGCTGTGTACTCCCGTAGTTCCTCCTTCCTACCTATCATATGACATGAGCAACCACTCTTGATATACCATTTTGAGTCAAACTACTCGTCATGTATCACTTGTAAAAATCAAGCAGATTTAGGAACCTAATGTTTTTTGGGTCCTTGTGAGGTTTTCATAGAAGCAGGAAAAGCAATAGATTGGTCAAGCTAATATTTTCGTTTTATTAAGTTTGTGCTATCTTTCCTAGTAATTGGAAAAAAATAGTCATTCTTTTGTCTTTTTGGTTTGAATCCTTTGAGGATATTTTCTGTTGTTGAATTTTCTATTTAACAAATTGTTTCTCTTCTCTCTTAGAGCCCATTTCTATTTTCTTGATATGAATATCAGGCTTCGAAACTGTCTTTCCTTTGCCTTTAACATATTTCAACGCATTAGCCGAGTTTGAAACATTCTCATTAGTTTTTTATTTCTCCTCAGGCTTCGTTTGATTTTGAAAATTTGGTTTTGTAACATGTGGAGCTCGAGATCAACTTTGTGAAAAACCTTTAGGTTTTGTAGTTTGACAAACTTTTGCATTTGGATTAGACTAAGTGGATTTTTCTTTATAAACAAAATTAGGATTTCTGGATTGCCAAAATTTCTTTCATTCTTTGAGATTTTTGTTATATCTCACATTCCTTTGATGTTTTTGAGTTGTGAATTGCTCAGATGAATTGTGGATGTTTGACCTAGGTTTCAGCTTTCTTACAGGAGTTTTGTTCTCCACCGATGTGCTTTCGCTTGAAACATCCTTGGTTCCTCATGGACATCCTTTTTCATAGCCTGATGGATATTTGAGTGGTTCAGCTACATATCTTCCTTCCAGTCTCATGGAAGACTTTTCTAATAGACCTACGATTTCATCTGCATTGTAGATTGGAGCAGACATAAATACTCGCCACATCTATGTTTGTTATCTTCATTGACTAGTGATGTTAATTCAGCAGTTTAGTTTTTATCTAGTCCCGTGGTTGCAAAAACTTGATTTGGAATAGTTTGAACATTTTGAAAAACAACAACTATTTGTTTCAAAGTTTTTGGTTTATTTTCTGAAAGACATGCAAATTCTACTAAATTTTCAGAGATTAGTACTTTTGTAGGTCTAGGTTTGTTTTTAACAAACGCTGAATAATCAACCTCATCTTCTATAGAGATTTCACTCATATCAATGTCATCATCGAATTCAAATGTGTTCTCAAAATTAAGTCTATTATCTGAACTCAACGAGTCAAATTTCTTTACAGTGTCGGTTTTGATTTTCAGTTTATCATTCTCATCCAAGAATTGCTTTCACATATTCTTATGTTCTTTGGATTTAATGTATATTTCAATTTTTTCCAGTCCTACCCTGTTGGCATCCAAAACTTCATCATACGAGACAATGGACTCACATTTGTAGCAATTACCATCAATTTCATTCTTCCTTTAATTCAAGGAATGGTAAGATCATTTTATGGATATTTTTACCAATCTCACAATCAATATGCAATTGAGTAATATTAAAATAAAGTCTTTCTGCAATTAAACAGAAAATATTACGTTGTTCCAAAAGCATTAAATTGTCTAGTTGCCAATAAATAAAATCATCCCTTGACTTAGGAAAATCTGACTCAAACTTTTCAATCCAAATTTTTCGTTCCTCACTCTTTGACGAAACCGTGCTAGTTTGATCGGTTAAGTCAGAATTTTTCAAGCGAGTTTATTTCAAATAATTACTAATACTAGAAAATGTGAATTTTAACTCATTTAGTTTAGTTTGGTGTATGGACACATGTATGTTAACAGATTCAAGAATGAAGTTTACCTTGCTGATCACTTGATCACATTCACTGATTTGCTCAAAAACTAGTTTTGCAGTGAAGGAACTATCACTCCCACGTCCACTATCAGTTGCATACCCACTCATCTGTGACATATCTTTTGTCACCATCAAGCATATTCCTTCAAGTTGCGAGTCCTCATCTTTCGCAACAAAGCTTCTACCATGAGTAGGCCTACAAACCTCCTCATCTTCAGAATCAGTGGAGCATACTTCCACCCTGCCAAACTCATCATCAGCTTCATTTTCCTGCACTATCAAAGCAGGCATAGTGTTATCATCATTATTTTTCTTCTTGATTTCTTTTTAGCTTTCGCATATGGTAAGCCTCATCATCTTCTTCCTCCTTCTTCTCGTTCAATCCTTACATCATGCAATCGTATGCTAGATGATTTTTGCCATGGAAATAGTTGCAATCATAATCGGAGTCACCCATGAGCTTCTTCTCTTTCTTGTCTTCCTCCTTATGCGAACCGTTTGCATTTTCCTCTTTCACCTTTTCAGGGTTGTAACTGCCTTCCCAGTTTTGGTTCTTGTTCTGGTTGAAGCTCTTCTTTGTGAACCTATTTGGATTTGACACCATCATTTAAAACTCTTCTTTAGAGAGTTTAGAATAAGAAATGTCAAAATATGAATCATCCTCTTCATCAACTTTCTTACCCTTCTAGAGACTACATTCATTTCTTTAGTCACTTCATCTTCATGTGACTTCAGGATGCCAACAAGCTTGGCCAAGGTATAGTTCTTAAACTACGTATGTGCCTAAACTGTAGACACCACTTCATTCCACTTTGATCAAAGTCCATTCGTAAACATGACTTTCTGTTCGATTACTTCACGTCCAATGCCATGTTTCATCATCTTGCTGTGAAGATGATTGTAGTGGTTAAGGGATTGAAGTAGATTTTCTTCAGGCTTCTGTAAGAAGGCTCCATACTCATAAAGCAGGAGTGTTTGAGTATAATTCCTTGAGCCTATCCCAGATGGCTTTGGCTGTGTCACACGAACTGACTAGTCGAAAAGTATCAGGAGGCAAGGCAAATCGAATGATTCTCATTGCCTTGACGTTACTAATCAACTTGTCCTTCACATCTTGAGGGGCATCCTTAACTTCGAGAAGAAATCTGTTGTAATCAGACTAAGTCCTAATGACTCTTCTGGTTCTAGTGTGAAAAAAAGCACCCAGAGTGATAGCATCCCAAATAAGATAACCATTTTCCTCCAAACCTAGAATGTAATCTTCAAAGTGAAGTGCCCAAACTTCATATTCATTAGGAAACATGATAGTAATCCTTGTGGATGATCCAATGTCGCTAGATAGATTGATGAAGTTGATGTGAGAATTGTAGTGTTGCATGATGATAAGATCTTTAAAAATTTTAAAATCAGACGGGTAAAACTAAAATAGTTTTAGGGTAATATTGAGATCTCTGAATGGAATTAAGAACACAGTGATGATGGCTAAACTAGAACCAATATTAATGGAAACCCTAATAACTCTTTAAATAGATTACATAGTCTCTACTCTGATAACAATTGTTAAGACAATAATCCTTGACAGATCGATAAGATTCAAAACAAATTAAAGAAGGAACACGAGAGTGAATCAAAATATTGTGAATGATTCAACAGTCACAGCCTCAGAAGAAATCGATTAATAATTTCTATTGTAGAGGCATGATTAGGGTTACAGGAATATTATCAAAAATACCAAAATATGATGCATGCATGGACCTTAAACATTATAACCCTAGAAATAAAAGACGGGTGGACAGGCCCAACCCGTTTACAAAATAAGAAAACTAAATGGCCCAATGACGCAACATAATAATCTCAACATTCTTCAAGTGTAACATAGAAATTCCACCAGCCTTTAAGGATTCCAGTAAATCTTGATATAATAATATTAACATTTTGAGTTTGAGTATTACGTTTTACTTTATAGGCATTGGTTACCATAGTCATTTCTTGAACAATATTTATAATTTGAGGTTCTGAGTTACCATCTTTATTCCATTCGTAAACAGAAGTACCATCGTAAGTAGAGCGAGCATACTGAAAAACCCTTTCTTCAAATTTGTTATTAGGAAGTGAGGATCGATGCCAATAGTTTTGTTAAGTGTTGAATTTCAAGGCAATTTCTTTTGTTTATATATATATATATATATCTATATATATATATATATATATATATATATATATATATATATATATATTACAATACCCTACAATTATTACATAGTTAATTATAAAATAGAGTTTCATTGAAAATCTATAAAATTTTATTGGTGCTTCAATGCAAATATAGTCATGTGTGGCACGTCCAAATGCTTGAAGGCATATAAAGTTCATCCATGGTTCATCTTGAACACGCAGTTGTACATCTTTAAGTCGAAGACACATTCCAACATTCTTGAAACAACTCAACTTGATCAACGACACTTCTGGAAGTTTATGACATCTCAGAAGAGAATTGAGTAACATGATGCTCATGTTTCTCATCACACTTTTAATGTTGATCAAGAAGACTCATGAATTATGAAGACTCGTAACTTGGATGGAACCCCAATAAAAAATAACATAATTGAGATATTCCATCTATTCTTCATTAAGTATAGCAAAGGTGTCAACTGATAACTAAGTGATGATGATGTGTGAACACATGATTGGTCAGGCCATGTTACAGGCTTGTCCAAAGCCTACAAATTGGCCCATTGGGATCCATTATAAATATGCTATTCCTTGCTGTTTTCTACTTATTCTGTTCATTCTTGCTCATTCTGCACAACTGCTGCTTAGACTAGTTTTCAGAGATCCATTTCAGAGTTTTCTTGTGTTTTACATTCAAACACTTATAACTGAATCTTTTGGAATATGAGAGACTTTTGAATCATTATTCTTGAATATATAAAAAACATTCGATCATTAACTTGGTGTCTGAAAACTCTTTATTTTATGCATTACTTGCCACTTGGCGATTCTAAAACACTATTTTTGTATTTTTAACACTTGGACTCTTCTTGTGTAATGTTTACTATTTTTTATTTTCAATTGTACAGTTTCAATTTTTTTTTTCAGCTGATGATTAGAAAACTTTTCATGAAAACATTTTCTCAAGTTTCAAACAAGTATCACCTATTCTCAATGGAAAATGTGAATCAACACCAAAATGTTCTCTATTCAGTTTCAGTTGAAAACAATCATGGAGCAGGAAATCGTGCACCTATCTTTGTGCCTAGTGAATAGACTTCATAGGAAGATCGCATCAAGTGCTACCTGGAAAGTCATGACTCTGACATCTAGACCTTCATCTCCACAGGGAAACATAACCTATAATTTATGAAGGACATTATAATTTATGAATGAGATTCATCTCCACTGGGAAACATAGTCCAAAATTTATGAAGAGCATCAGAGTTCCAGAAGCCAATGTCTCTCCTGGCACCTCAAAAGTTATCTCTGGATCTATTTCCTCTGCTGCTCAACTTCATGAGAGGAAAATCAAGAAGTTTGAGGCTAAGGCAATGCAAGATCTCCTATCTATAAATCCTCATGACATGTATAAGCAACTGCCTAATAAAGATAAGAGTTCACCCTTCAACATATGGAATATACTCAAGAAAAAATATGATGGGACTGACAAGATTCTTGCAAAAAGGAAGAAATTTTCATTGATAGATTTGGAAAACTTCAAGACGTTACCTCCTGAAACTCTCTTTGATGCATATTCCTGGTAAAACATTGGTTTCAACAGGGTGAAGAAGCTCAAAGGTGAATCATCGCAAAAGGATTTCAATTTGAAATTCTTTAACAGTCTATATCCTAAATGGGATATTGTGCACATGATCATACTGCAAAGTAAAACGAACTTAGACACCATGTAATTGTTTGATATGTATGCTGAATTGCAACATCATGTGCCAAAAGTAAACAAGTTAGCTCAAATACCTCCTTTTGATAATCAAGGACTTGCTTTGGAAATTCAACACCCATGGAAAATCATTCTCAATTCTTGATTACAGATCATAGTCCTATCCCAAACCACTTTGCTGATCTATTTTCTAACCAAGGATATGGACTGTATCCTATTCAAAGTTCAAGTATGGCTCAACAATATAATCAGAATCCTTACATGCCAACCTAACAACCTTTTATATAGCAATTGGGTACATGAGAAATCATCGATCTTTCATTGGAGACACAATGGAATCTCCTCAAATCAATGAGGAAAAGGAATATCAACAATGTCTAGCACAAGTGACCAACTTCAATCCAAACTTCAAGAAGTTTGTAAACAAGCCAACTGGGAACTTTTGAGCATAAAGTTATCAGCAACCCCAACACTATCATTAGAACTCTAAAAACTTCCAAGGAGGAAGCAAAAATCAACAAAGCTTCAACTCCTAGAATTAAAATTTTGAAAGTTACAACTCTCAGAGGATGAACACAAGGGTTCAAGATAATAAGTCAAAGTCCTATGATGATAATGATGTAATCATGTGCCACAAATGTCAAGGTGAAATTCATGTTGCCAATGACTGCAAAATGAAAACCATGAAGGTCAAATATAAAGCATACTACCTTCAAAAGTCGGAGTAGATTAAGAAGTAGTCCAAAGAGAAAGATTTCATGGTCATGGAAACTACAAATGCGGAATTATGGGAAACAAATGATGAAGTTGACCAAGCAGAAGAAACAGAATCCTGCAAGAACTACTTTTGCTTAATGTTTGATGATGACAATAAGCATTCTCCTAGGTGTACCTTTTCTTATTGTGTTTTGATGGTCCTAGGTTAATTACAATTCACAAAGGAAGGTTCAAGGATTTATTCCATGGCTTAGGAAGTAATTGGGACTTGAATTGACCTTGGAAAAGTAGTTTACGATCTATGAAGGTGTTCTTGGTGAGTTTACTACCGTAAATACATGAGTTTACGACCGTAAACTCATGTTTGTCCGTGATTCATGTGATTTGGTGGTTGAAGGTTAAGCATGCTAAGTTCTAGACCCATTTCTAAGCCATACAAGGTGTTAAGGGCACTCTTACACCCTTTGGAGGTCTTTATGGTCTAAGAAGAGGTGTTTACGGTCCAAGAATGTTCTGGGGCTGTAAACTCAAGTTTACTCCCCAAATGGTAAGATTTTGGTGTTCTAAATCCATTCCTACAAGTCCAAAGGTCTTAACTAAGCAGTATAAGTGATTTGGAGGGGTTTTGGGGCTTCAAAAATCTATTATAGGATTTTACGGTTTTGGCAGATATTCCCAAACCCTAAACACATGTTCTTGATGCATTTGGATGGTTTAAACAAGAATTTGAATGATAAACAAGCTTAGAAACATACTAGGATAGATTACTTACCAATTTGTAGCTTGAAAGGGGTGTTTTTGGCTCAATTTCGAGTTTTAGAGAGAGAGAGAGAGAGAGAGTTGTGAGGTGGGCACAAAGTCTTCAAAAGATGTCCACTCAAACTTTATATAGGGGTTGGGTTTGAGACTGGGTGGAATTCTACCCGATTAAGTTGTGAGGTGGGCAAAAAGTCTTCAAAAGATGTCCAAAGCATAGACAAGTGTTTGGGTGAGTTTAAGGTCCAAAAATAACCCTAACATGTGTTTACGGTCCAAGGACCACTTCCCCATGAGTTTATGGCTGTAAACTCATGGTAAGAAGTATCATTTCGTGATTTGACGTCCCTAACTCATTGGGGTATAATTCTAGGTTAAGGTCCAAGGCTAGTTAAGGTGATTAGGGCACACATTGCACCATTTGAGGGAGTTTACGGCCTAAGAAGATCTTGGGCCGTAAACCCTCATTCAATCCTTCAAAACTTGATGTTTAAGGTCCTTAATGCTTTAAGGGTATGATCTAAGCTAGGTTCTAAGCATAAGGAAGGAGTTAGGGGACATTTTGGCACCCGATTAAGGGTTTACGGCCTAAGAAGATCTTGGGATGTAAACTCCTTTTTCTTGTGATTCTTGGGTGATTTCAATGGTATCTAGACATTTAATAAGCTTTAAAACACTCTAGGGTAGAAGTACTTACAATTCGAGTCGAAAGATTTAAGATCATTGGGAGAGAAATCGGGTTTTCTCTAGTTGAAATGGAAGAAATGAAGTAAAAATGGCTAAGTGCCATATATATACTCCATGGAGTTTTTGGCCCAACAACAATCATTTGGGCCGTAAACTCCAAACTCTTGGAGTTTTGAAACTTTTAAGATGCACAAAATACTCTAGGGCATCCTCTCTCCTGATATCTTCTAAAGTGTTAATCCTAATATGCTCAAACTTATTCCAAAAAGCTTGAAAATTAGCAGAAACTGTTCCGACTTTTGATGAAGTGATGGGTTGTACATAATAGAAATTTCGGGTTGTCACATCATCCCCCCATTAGAAGGAATTTTGTCCCAAAATTAGGATTTAGGGAATGGAGTAGGCATGAATAATCGAGACAAGAAGTGGGGATACTTCCTAATCGATTGCTTGTTACGCTCCCAAGTGAATTCGGGTTCTTGGTTGGCATTCCAGCGAACCTTCACTAATGGGAAGCAACTCTGATTAGTTCACATGACCTCTCGATCCATGGTCACTATGGTTCTTCCACGAAGGCGAGGCTCTTGTTGATCTCGATCTCGTCGAGTGGGACTACGAGAGTCCTGACGGAAAGGTAATTCGAGACGTGAAGGGTAAAATGTATGTTACTAAGCTCACGGTTTAGGTTGGGTTTGTGAGTTATAGGACCGATTCTGGCAAGAATCCCAGGGGTCCTAACTATCTTGGATTCAGCTCTCCATGCTTTCCGAAGCGTATCAAGAGTTCCCAGAGTGAGACTTCCAAAAGGATTTGGCTTCTCACTTGGAATCCCAAAGGTTTCTTTTTTCTTGTTTCTCTTCCCAGTCAAGGGCCACTCCCTTCTGGGTCAAATTCGTAAGAGGTTCTGTAATTTGCGAGGAGTTCTAAATGAACTACGACAGTAGGTCAGAAATTCCCATCAGCGCCTTTCGGTGCTGAAAAATTCTCAACGGTTTTGATAACCTGAATGGGTCCTCATGAATTCCCACATTACTAATAATGTGTCTTAGGAATTTCAACTCTTCGAATCTAAAACTCGTATTCAAAGAATTTCGTGTAAAGCTTGTCTAATCGTAACGTTTCCATGCTTTGTTGTAGATGTTCTTCATGATTTCCTTCTTACCATGAGAGTAGATAAGTAAGTAATTTATAAGGACAATGATGAAGTGATCCGAGTAAGAATGGCGTACCCTATTCATTAAGTTCATGAATATTATGGGCGTGTTGGTCCTATCCGAAAGATATCATTACGGACTCGTAACGTCCGCATCGAGTTCGGAAGATTTGCCTCGGGACATCCTTCACTAACACTCATAACTGGTGATTTTTGGATCTTAGGTCCATTTCTTAAATGCACTTCATTCATTGCGGTTGATCAACCAATTCATCTATGCGAGGAAGAAGGTAATGATTTCTAATGGAAGTCCCGTCGAGTTTTGCACCACGAGGACTTCCTAAGGTGTTACTCGTCATAGCACTTCTCTCGCCGAAGCACGTTTAACTGCGGAGTTCTGATGGGATCATGTGCATTAGTGCTGGTATGATCACACGGCTGAAGTCTCTCTTCTTGAAGAATAAGATCGGAGCTCTTAAGGGTGAGAAGCTTGGTCTCTTCATTCCATTCTTGAGTAGTTTGTTATGTTGTCTGGATGGTTATTGTATGTCTGTGGGTGTTAGACCGTAGGGCGATCTGATACATGAGTCATATTCGGTTCTAAGTTTGGTCTCTTCATTCCATAGTCTTGGGCAATCTCCATCCTAAAGTTCATATTAATTGTCATACAGGGTTCATCAATCACAGTCTCATACATACGAGTCGTATATAATTAAGATTGAAAAGGTATTCGAATAAATGATTCTTCTTTAAGCCCACATCCCAACGAGGAAAAGAAGTTAAAGTGGAATCATCAATTCTAAACCTGTAGAACCTTGATTATATACCACCCTATGCATACATTCTTCAGTGATAGGTCAACCGTATGGGTCTTTGGATTGAACTTGATGTACTGTACGAGTGGTACTTCGGGGAGGTTTGTTGAGGTCTTCTTCGGAAGGGATATGAAACATGAGGTACTTCATGCATGAGTACTTCAGTGTTATGGTATGACGGCTTCGCTAGAAAGACGATTTCAGAGAAAGAGATGTGCGCACGAAACTGGTATTGCAAGGATCGAATTGACTCAGATTGTATGATAATGTCGGAATAATATGGGAACTAAAGATATTAGATTTGAAAATAAGGCGTTACAAAAAAAACACTACAGTGCAACCTTAAATAGAGTTACAGTACTTTAGATTTACTACAAGACTATAGCTTCGAATAAGGTATACTACAAAAGACAAGTATACGCAGCATGAGGGCCCCTTAATTGACGGGATCTTGCAAAAGATAAGACTCTAGTTGCACTAGTTTTGAACAGTTTATAAGTCTGTTACAACGAAAAAACCTAATTACATTAATGATGGTCCGGAGTAGACTCTCCTACAGCAGCGATTCTTAGTATTTTCCCGTCTGCAGCAGAGTTCTTTGTTATTGGGCAATCCTTCTTGAGGTTCCCTATCTCACCGCATTGGTGACGTATCAGGTTGGTACTAGCATTGGTGGTGGAAACGAGGTGTCGACTTGGAGTTATATGGACACGGGTGCTTTTCTTTCATAGGGTCCAGTTTTACCACTAGCATCGCAAGCCTGGTTGAATCCGATGTTAGGGGCTTGAGTGATGGGTCGTGCTGGCGCTCCACAGCTACGAGCATGGTGCCCTACTTTTAGGCAATTGCAACATTGCATTTCATGGCAAGCCCCATGATGATGAAACCTACACTTATCACACTTCATAAGTTTTCCCTCATACGGTCTGCTCGGTACTGGGATGGCAGGGGTTGCCACCTGTTGCTGTTGCATGGCAATTCTTTGGGATCGCTTGCGTTCCTTCTGGGCTTGGCGCTTTCATTTCGTGTTCTCTGTTTTTCGGCTTTGTGAGCCTGTGATTGCCATCATTTGATGACTTCCTGGATTGGTACTACTATCAGGTTGGTCAACTCCTTTGTCAGCATAGCTTGCATTGATAGCGCTGCGGTTTGCAAGGATAGCTGCCACGACAGCCATTACGGCAGTCGTAACTGCGACTTGGAATGTAGCGGCGTCCATAGGAAAGGTAGGGGTTTTATTGTTCGACTGACCAGTTACGGATGACAACATGATTATGTAATAGGAAAGAAAAGGATTTAGTGAGCTATTATGGTTGAACTTAGATGTAGTTCGATCGTTCATGAGAAGAGTAAGAGTATGTTCTTGAAGGTTTGACCTACATCCCTATGATGCAGTCCTAGTAAAGAGTAGAAGTAAGTTCGTAGAATGGTCTCAAGATGTTTTGTCGTTCAAGCTGAGGTATTAATGGTTGGTGGATAATATGATCCAAACATTGAAAGAGGCTTGAAGATGATCCCGGAGTTAAATTACTATAGTCCAAAGACTTGACTAAAGCAAGTTTCAGATAGACTCCAATGAAGGTATGACGAAAGTATTTGAACAAATAGTGATATAGAAGTTAGTCGACTGTCAATATCATTGATGTTTATGATGTAATAAGTTTGGGAAAAATTGACGTGGTAGTAGGTCTTACAACACATCTGGAGTAGAAAAGTCTTTGACAGCATAAAGACCTAACTAAAGTACTTACAGTACAAGGTAGTCACATAGATAAGTGTTACAAAGGACATAGATAGGAACACGGTTCTTTAAAAAAAAGAAGGGAAGTAAAGTATCTCCTACTGGTGACGGTCACCCCTATGGCGAACCCTTAGATCAGCTAGTTGACGTTCCATATCAAGCAAGTATCTTTCGTATACCCACTGACGTACTCGGAGCTCTATGACTTCAGCTCAGGTTTCAACTAGTGCTTGCAGCAGGGTTTCATGGTCTCTCTCAGATCTCTCACAAGCATGTTTAAGGTGATTGGTGCAAAGGATATGCATTCCTCCATTGGTGTCAACTTCTGCGATACGATGTAGAGCTGTCCTGCCCTGAATTTCGTTTCGGGCAACTCTACGGATCAGGATTGGTAGAACTCTGTCTATTGAGCTCCCTTGATTTACATTGTAGAAGCTTCAGTATCCATTAAACGACATAGTTTGATCTTGATCTTCGCTCCATGCTTCCAAACATTCAACCCAAAGAGACGTCGGGCCATGAAAAGCTAGACGAGCGTTAGGATTTGGAATGGGAGCTACCGGGGGTGGGTTCTCAACCTCGGGTTCGGAGTTATCATCATCCGAAAGGTCTTCATCATGGTGATCATTCAAAGGGATTGGATGATCATTCTCGGGTTCTTCTCCAAACCATCCATCATTGCCTTCATTCGGACGATACGAGTTGTCGTGGGGATGGAGTGTAGCCATGTTATCTACGCGAGAATTGGGGGAAAAATAATTATTAGACGAACTATCTAGATAATTATTAGATAATTTCCATTAGTTACATCACTATTTGTAAAGTTCATACCAGTATATGTAAGCAAAACATGATAGGCCTTCGAATAAGTGACCTAAACTCCAAATTCACAAGGAATAGGGGTAAAGCAAAAATTTCATCGATTTTAAGTCTATGACATCCTAGTTACATATAACCTTAGTGTATCCACTTAGCAACTATCAACTTAGTAATGAAGATTACTTTTAGTTCTCAACTAAGTAATTAAAGTAACGCAAAATACTCCCATAGTACTTTCGACTTAGGTTCTGTTATAATGTTCTCATTGTGGTAGTGTTGGTAAGTTTTTAGACTTGTTGACACATCACAACCATTCTTGGGTATTTGCTAATCACTCCTCGGACTAGCATAGTTGATCAGGCTATGCCACTCCCAAGACTGACCATACATCCCTGAGCTTACCTGTGACATTCAACAATCGTAATACTTTTGTTTTTGTCATTGTGACATGGATTTTAGTATGAATGCAGGCATGTATACTTAGTTAAATATTTTATTATTTAAAAGTATAAACTCTTGGTCAGATTATTTTTAATCCCCTTGTATTTATAGTTATTATATCTTTTATGGGTTGATATACTCAATTCACTATAAACAATGCTCTGATACCAATTTGTCACAACCCAAAACTAGGAACGACGGAAACGTTTTGGGGTAGAGGACGTCATGTACAGTATCACAACAATGAATAGTAGTAAACAAGCAACAACATCATCTAACGCATTAATAATATAATTTTAATACAAGTATTCTGACATGTTTAATAGACACTAAAGTATAAATCAAAATGAAAGATAAGTCTTGAACAAGCTCCATCTTCTCTAAACCTTGCATCGGTACCTATCTACTGTTGACTTGAGGATACAAGCTATTTTGAAAGAGAGTATCAGCTTTAAAGCTGGTGAGATCATAAGTATTTTAGTGTCTGAATTTTTAAGAAAGTATTTGTAAGTATATGAAATGTAAGTATGTAAAAGTTTTGAACCTCCTAGAGAACCTTATGTTTCCTACTAAAAGTATCCATCTACCAAGGCATCTAGTATCCGAGTGTGTCTCTTGTAAGAGTGTGTATTTTCCCAAATCTGACTATCATTAACCAAAAATATAGTATTTACATTACCGTGCATTGTGTTAATGATCACAAAGTGAATGTAATGGGGAAATAATATAGTACTATAGTATTGTAATAAGTAACTACTACTGTACTAACTACCTTAAACCAATTGTAATTTAAAGTACCATGTGATAGGCTTGTACCCTACTACCGATTCAATAGTAAAACAAAGATGTAAGATGCCGTAAGAAATGACATTTGTCACCCGTAGACTTGCAAGTCCCACTGTAGCGAGCAACAAGGTGTAGGATAGTCAATCCAGAATAGATCTATATGCAAACTCATACAGTCCCCAATTAAGGAGATTTAGGATACAAAAACAGTCATGGCAGGTAGTTCCATGTCCCGTTTAGTGGCTCACATAACTGTATTAACGTATATGTAATGTAAGTGCTTGCTGTATTGTGTGTTCTTTATCTGTCTAGCCTGTATTGTAATTAACTGTGCGTACTAGCTGTATTGTGTGTTCTCTCTCTATCTAGCATGTATAGTAATGTACTGTGTGTACTAGCTGTATTGTGTGTTCTCTCTATATCTAGCAAGTAGTGACTCATGTATGAACGTACTCATTAAATGATTTATTGTTCTAGTAATAGTATTAGTAACTTCCTAACTACGCCTATTGTAGTTTACTAGTAATATGACTTGTACTTATGGACATGAACGTATACCCTTGCTACCGAAGGGTATTGAATTGACTGATAGAACTTTTATGTCTATATATGTATACATAATATATAACTAATATTTATAGGCATGCATTTGACAATATCCCAACAAGGAATATTCAGACGGATAATATTCAGACGTGCATTTGATAATATTCAGACGGATAATATATAACTAATATTTATAGGCATGCATTTGATAATATTCAGACGGATAATCGATGCCCTAAAGCCACATCCCAACAAGGAAAAGGAGATAAAGCGAGCTAGCCTTCCTAAGTCCTTTAAACATTACTTATATAACTATACATACATAGACATGCATTTGACAATATAAAAGTATAAAAGAAGTTTTGTAAAACCATTGAATAGTTATTAACTAAGGAAAGATGAGTTGTCAGTTTGTAAAACGGTTTGAAAGCAGTTTATTTGATAAAACAGTTAAAAGTATAAGGAAAACTTTGTTTGATACACATTTGTAACAGAGTTTTGAAAAGAAACATTCAGTATGCAAGACAGTTTGATAAAGAGTTTTAAACAAGTAAAAACGTTTTGGAAAGCCATTTGAAGTATTCTTTCTACTAAAACAGCTAAAGGAGTAGTAAATCCATTTGTATGCTACTTATTAATCACATGTGATTGATATAATAACTAGCATGATTCAACTTGTATCCCCCCATAAAAGCATTTAAAAACATTTAAAACATTGATTAAGGGGTATGAACTCACCTGTAGTGACCGGATCGGATGGAAGTGCCGACAAGTGCTTGGTGTCAAGTGGAGACTTAGACACACACAATGATCCTAATAACATATAAAGACATATGTGTGTGTGTATATATATATATATAGTGATTATAACACTAATTTAACATGTATAAACATCCTAATGTGAGGAAAATACTTTAGTCAAAGTGTTAGGAGGCCATTGGGTGGCAACAAAGGAGTATCAGGCCTTATATGGGAGTTTATGGTCAATGGACCATGTTTGTTGGAGTTTACGGACCAGGGGAGTTTACTCATGGCCGTAAACTCTCAATTGGTCACCAAAAGAGGCTTAAAATTATAAAGGTTTAAGTGGTTAAGTGCTCCAAAGCTTAGACAAGTGTTTGGGTGAGTTTAAGGTCCAAAAATGACCCTAACATGTGTTTACGATCCAGGGACCACTTCTCCATGAGTTTACGGCCATAAACTCATGGTAAGAAATACCATTTCACGATTTGAAGTCCCTATCTCATTGGGGTATAATTCTAGGATAAGGTCCAAGGCTGGTTAAGGTGATTAGGGCACACTTTGCACCATTTGAGGGAGTTTACGGCCTAAGAAGATCTTGGGCCGTAAACTCTCATTCAATCCTTCAAAACTTGATGTTTAAGGTCCTTAATGCTTCAAGGGTATGATCAAAGCTAGGTTGTAAGCATAAGGAAAGAGTTAGGGGACATTTTGGCACCCAATTAAGGGTTTACGACCTAAGTAGATCTTGGGTCGTAAACTCCTTTTTCTTGTGATTCTTGGGTGATTTCAATGGTATCTAGGCATGTAATAAGCTTTAAAACACTCTAGGCTAGAAGTACTTACAATTCGTGTCGAAATATTGAAGATCCTCTGGAGATAAATCGGGTTTTCTCCATTTGAAATGGAAGAAATGAAGTAAAAATGACTAAGTCCCATATATATACTCCATGGAGTTTTCGGCCCAAGAACAATCAATTGGGATGTAAACTCCAAACTCTTGGATTTTTGAAACTTTAAGATGTACAAAATACTCTAGGGCATCCTCTCTCTTGATATCTTCTAAAGTGTTAATCCTAATATGCTCAAACTTATTCCAAAAAGCTTGAAAATTAGCAGAAACTGTTCCGACTTCTGATGAAGTGAAGGGTTGTACAAAATAGAAATTTCGGGTTGTCAGAGACACTATCTCAGCGAGAATGGCGCTCAATCTCTCATCTAGAATCTCTAGGATAGCCTCCTTTATTGTCACAAATAGCATTTTGCTAGGAAATTCTATTCCCATTTAAACATGATCCATTATAAAAAACATGTACTCTAAATGAATATCATGCTCAATGTTCACTCAATACATCTCTTATAGTCAATTATGTGTTGAAAACCCTAGAGATTTCCAGTTCAAGTTTAATATGAACAAGGATTCTCTTATTGGGCCTAATGGCCCAATAAACTTTTAGCTTGATCATTTTGGGCCTAAGAAACCTAATTGGACTCTAAATAGACCATATTCATAAGACTTTAGCATTTTGGGCCATGTAGGCCATAAAAGATTTCGTTTTCCCTAATGGGCCGTAAACTCTTTAATTGGGCTTCATTTGGGCCGAGAACCTTAACAAGGGGCCCAATGGGCCGAAAAGTATTCTTAAACTTTATAAAAACCGAGCAAAGCCAAGATTGAGCCCAAATCACTTCAACTCCTTTCTCTTAGCCCAAATTCTCGGCCCAAGGTGTTTATTAGACAAAAAAAAGAGAAATTATGTGTAAGTGCCACCTCAATATTGCATGTTGGTCACCCATGGACCAAAACCCCACATACAACAAGGTAAGATCTCATATAACTAGGAAAGTCTTCTCTCTCCCTCTCCCCTCTTCTAAACTTATGGCCATAAGGCCTCCTCACCATTTCTTTTACTTTCTCAAAATCTCACAAGAAGTCCCTTAAGAACTTTCCTACATTTTCACTTTAAATTTTCGAGTTTTGGTGTCGTTTCAAGAGGAGTTTTCATCAAAGATCATCATGCTTGGTAAGATCTCACAAACTAAGCTGATTTACTACATATTTAAACTCAAATCACTTCTCTTACACCATATTTTCATGGATCATGATTCTTAGAACCATCTAATTTCAAGATCTACTCAAGAAAGCTTGCTAGGATGAAAAATCTTCTTCCACTTCTTCATCCAAACCGATCCATCACCCTAAGGTGAGGTCATACCTCCTTGTTTCGATTTTTACTTTGTTTAAGGGGAGAATACAAGTTGTTTTATGTAGATCTATGTGTGTTTGCATGATTATGTGTGTTTTCTTGAACCATTTGGTGATTGTGTGTTGTTTACTTCATAATCCTAAGAATATGTTAAGAACATGAAGCTTATCACTTGGATCTTCATGAAAACCTGGAGAAAAGTATGTGTTATCACATATAATACAATTAAACTAGTAGATCTCGGATTTATACACTTAAAATAGCAAAAATGAGTGTTGTGTTCAAAGATCTATAAACTAAACTCAAAATTTAGACCTTGACAGAAACGTTAAGGTCCAATATCGAACTGTTTAGACCACCTTAATGATAACATTTTTCAAAATTGTTTTACATACTTAAATTTGAGGTTTATACCTTTAAAATTAATACTCTCACGTTCCCATACGATTTTTCTACCATTTTTGGCGAATTTTATAAAACTGCGTATCAGATTTAAAATAATTTCGGACCAGCCTTTGAAGGTGAGTAATTTCACACTTGTTAGAATGCATTAAAAATTATTAGAAAAATTGTGAAAAAAGTAGACAAAAGTTCCAAACTTCCAGAATTTACGGATCCAAATTTTGGCTTACGATGATTTTTCTACGAATTTTCTGACAACTAGGTCAGAATAGCCAAAAACCAGAAAAATGTGCGTTTTCAGAAAAATCAAGCCAAAAATGATATTTTTGACAAAAATGGGTTTAAAATGTTATTTTTACCACAAACTAGTCATCAACACAAGTTTTTAAAAAAATGGAGACTAAGTGTTATTCCTACAAAAAACTGGGTCTTAATTGTAAACTTTTGGCTCAATGGGCCAAGAACGTCATTTTAACAAAAAGTGGGCTCTTATGACTTTTTAGTGAATACTAGAACCAAAACCAACGATAAACTGAGAAACGGACTAATTTGATCATTTTATAGGTTATTAGGCCTTAGTGGCCCATTTATATGTTTGATAGGTCCTGTATACTATTTATATGGTTATTGGGCCTCATTGACACATTAACATGTGCGATAGACCTTGGATACTATTTGTGTGATATTTGGGCCTGTAAATACCTTACATATGAAATGGGCCTTGGTAAAATAAACAATAACATACATGCATTAATACAAGATCGGGGGTTGGCATGACAACTTTCTCTTTTACAGAGAACATCGGGTTGTCAGGGAACATTCTCTTTACATGCTCTTTACATTCACTCTACATTCTCTTTACCCCTTTTAGGAAAATAAACAATAACATACATGCATTAATACAAGATCTGACACAACCTTACTAAATAGTTTGTAGAAAATATAGGATTTTATGGTGGTTTTCAAAGTTATACGAATCATTTTCACAAACATGCTTATGACCTCACCAACATTTTTATATTGACCGTTTTCAAAATAACTTGTATTCTCAAGAAACCGTTGACGCAGGATGAACGAAACAAACTAATGGATATTGTGTTATATTTTGTTTCATCATTATCTTACTATTTTGGCATGTAATATTCAAATACAATACTCGATGTAAACAATGAATGTTGTTATATGACATGAGTGATGATGATGATGTTATGTTTCAATTATATACTCTGTAATGATACTACAACAATGAAGTAACGCCTAAGCCCGCAGACGTTTCCGCCATCTGGTTCGGGGGTGTGAGAGATTGGTATCAGATCATTATTTATAGTGAACTAGCATATCTAATCATACATGATATGCAACTATAAATACAATGGGTCTAAACAACTCTGAACATAATAATTAAAATACATACCTATGTGTGCATTTTAGAATAATAATACAACAAGAACAATAAAAGTCTTTGTAGGATTTGTACGTCGGTATTAAAATCGGGCAGTTATGTAGTCGTATTGGGGGTGAATGTAGCGTGATCAACTACATTCATTCAAAATACGACCAACATGTGTTCGGTAGTAATCGTGATGGACAATGAATCAAAAACTTACCACTTAATTATCTAAAGGGATTATACAACCAAACCTAAACAAAAATTAAAATACTATAGGAGTATTATGTGTGCTATTTGTTTCTAGTATTTATACAACTTTGTGCAGACACTATGGTCGGGTACCATTAGCCAGGAGACCCCTATCTCGCTAGTCAGGGGAAGGCAGAGTGGTTGACCCAGAGGAAGACCCATAAGGACTCTTAAAGGAAGAACTAGAGTAGGAACATGAAGTAGAACTTGTAGATGGACCCACCGAGCCAGTGATGGACCTCTAAGAGTAAGAGCGCGAGGGCGATGATGATGACTTGGATGCAGAATCCGATGTCATCAATCCTCCATATAGAGCCAGAGTACCAGCTTGTCGTATGGGCCTCAATGGCCCCATGCCCCCTTGGGCACATGATATTTGGAGATGGAGTCACCAGTTGGGGATACGACCACACTACGGTAGGAACCGAGGTTTCTTCTATTTTAGTCATAGAGGACCAACTGACCGGGCCCTCCCAGTCATGGTCCGGTACACCCAAGATATTGATAACCAAGCTCAGGACACCCCAAATCGAACGGAACAAATGTGGTTTGCTATTAAAAGAGATGAGAGAAAAACACAGGAAGTGAATGGAGACTCCCGAGCAAGATAGTTAATTTGGGAGGTACGACTACGAGATACCGAACAATAAGTAGGTCGTCTCCGAGGTGCATCCATTTCAACAGCACCACCATCTGACACTTTCTTCCACAATTAGGATAAGCCTTTTCTTTTCTCCCCTTACTATCCAATATGACTCTGTACTAATGAAACAATTATGTGTTATTTTAATTTCATGTTATTGCATAAATTCAATTATATGCACAACCGAACCCTTGAAACCACTAGATACTTATGGATCTCGAAACCAAAACAACCTATATACTCTAAGGATAGACGTAACAATCGTACCAAATCTGTGATTACCTACTACTGTAAATACATCATAGGGATGTACATGGAAACAATGAGAATCATACGATGAGACGCGAAATTTATAGAGTACAACCAGGAATGACGATCATTACTTACGATCTCGCTTATCAACATGCAACAGGAAAATGCCATCCCGCAAGAATACCAAGTGCACATGCTAGACACCGCTCCTACAGATGGACTCTACTACATTATGAGTTGCTGTAACAGCGATAGTAACCGCTGCTATGGCACAAATCAACGCAAACGACACCAATGGAGGTGGAAATAGCATTGATAACTCCAGCCGAAGGAATGAGCATGGGAACCAACAAGTGACAGCTTATCAAGGCACTCCAAACCCCAAGCTTAAGAGCAGGAAGTAGGAGAATGGAAGTAAGAGAAAGGGACAACCCACTCAAGGGTTCTCGAAGAAGAAACATGCTGCTATCCATGCAACCACGACCCCTACTACATCAACACTAGCGAGATCATATGTTGGAAGCCTTCCAAAATGCAACCAGTGCAATTTCCATCATAAGGGAGCCTATTGGGAGATGCATTGTAAGAAATGCAACAAAAAGATTCACACCACCAAACACTGTAGAACTTATCCACGACAGAATCAGCAGCCAAACAAAAACAACAACAATCGCAACTACCTTAACAACAACACCAATGTTGGGACCAGTCACACCGGCTATGGGTGTGGAAGAGCCGATCACTTTAGGCGTAATTTCCCCAAGGCTAATAATCAAGGAGCAGAAGGATCAGAAATGGTCTCGACCTTAGGTCAAGGCGAAGTAGTTCAAGACCCGATGATTGTTACTGGTACGTTCCAACTTAACAACCCATTCTCTTGCATCTTATTCGATAGTGGAGTTGAGCGAAGCTTCGTTGGTAACAAATTCAAGCACTTACTAAAACAACAACCCTATAAGTTAAATGAAGCCTTCACATTGGAGATAGCTAATGGGAAAAACCAAATTAACCTAGGATATTTAAGTGGAATACACCTTAACACTAAACAACCATTCATTTCTAATAAAATTTAATGCCAGTAAATACTAGGAGTTTTGATGTGATAATCGGCATAGTTGGGTTAAGCCCCCACCATGCTGATACTATGTGTCGCGACAGGGCCGTTTTCCTTCAACTCCCCAATCACAAAACCCTAATAACCTATGGTGATAAACCTAGCGCCAATCTTCGTCTCATTTCATGCATCAAGGCACATAAGTTCCTACACAAGAAGAACTATGTGTTCCATGCCGATGTTGTAGATAAATCCAAAAAAGGAAAATCAACATTAAAGACATCCCAGTGGCCTGTGATTTTCTGGATGTATTTCCTGAATACCTTCCGGGAATACCTCCAGAAAGACGAGTCAAATTGCGAATAGACCTAATAACAGGAGCCACATCAATTGCCAATTCACCCTACAGGTTAGCTCCCGCTGAAGTTCAGGAGTTATCCAATCAAATAAGAAAATTGTTGACCAAAAACTTCATCAGACCAAACTTTTCACCCTGGAGAGCTGCGGTCTTGTTCTTCAAGAAGACGGATCCTTCAGAATGTGCATCGATTTTAGGGAATTGAATAAGCTCACTATCAAAAACCGATACCCACTTCCTCGGATTGATGAACTATTTGACCTGATTCAAGGAGCTACTTGCTTCTCCAACATAGAACTAAGATCTAGTTACCATCAGCTCCGAGTCCGAGAAGAGGACATTCCAAAAACTGCTTTCCGAACTCGTCGCGACCATTTCCAATTCGTTGTGATACCCTTCGGTCTATTGAATTTTGCCATGGTATTCATGGACCCTACGAATTGAGTTCTCCCAATCATTCCTAGTCGGCCTTTTTAATTATTTTCATTGATAACATACTCATCTACTCACGAACCAAGAACAAAACACTGTCAACATCTACGACCAGCCATGAAATCAATAAAATCGGAGAATATCGCGAAGAAAAAACTACATGGATGGATAAAACTCTCGAAGTAGAAGGAAGAAGCTTATAGTTATGCGAGTTGAGTTGGGCATTATCTGGGTGATCATCGATAGGTTAACCCAATCTGCCCATTTCATGCCAATATAGAAATCAAACAAGATGGAAAGATTAGCTTGGATCTATATCCAGGAGATCGTGAGACTCCACTGTTGGGTTATGAGCATTCTAACACTCCTAAGTGTACATGCAACCCTAAATACCTTGGATCTATGTTTTCTCTATTATACATGCAAATATGAACATCCAAGGTATTATCCTAATCTAGCATACAAAATATCAATATAACAAGATAGAATACATACCTCTTTAATGGTGCTTGTCTTCATGAAGCTTGAGTGCTTAGTGCCCCAAGTGTGACACCTCAAATGGTTGACACAACACCAAATACTCTTGGAAGAACTTGAGAGAATTCTATACTTCATAAAATCGGCTAGCCCTCTCTAGAATAATCTAGTGGCCGATTTTGGGAAGAACAATATCTTTATATAGTGTTACAATTAGGGTAAACCCTAATTGTCATGACTTTCCATTTCCTTGGATCCATGGGTTCAAATACACCATGGAGCATCCATGGAGCATCATATGGGTTTTGGCCCAACTAGATAATCCATAGAGCATTAGCCCACTATATAAGTATGGATGATTTACACAATCAACCCATATATTTAATTAGTCTTCTTTTGATCACTTAATTAATTCTAGATTAATTCTTGATCAATACTAATTAAATAATCTTATTATTCTTATTATTAATATACTAGAACTTATAATATATTAATAACCGTAAGTATCTTATTTCTCTCATTATAGTCTATCCAAGTGCATGATGCCATGCAACCCAAATGGACCATGCCGGGTCGGGTCAAGTCTTACCAATTATAGTTATGGACTTAGACATTAATCCAACAGTCTCCCACTTGGATAAGTCTAAAACTATTATTGCGTATGACTTCAGGAACCAACTGGCAATCGTAGCTCTCAAAAGCTTCTGTCGAACTCTGACCTTGTAGATGAACTCTGATCTTTGTCAACGACTTGTCCATTAGATAAGGGATCATATATTCCTCCATTCTAGATATCATATGGACTGAGACATGGATTATAATCATTCTCTCTGTCCATTAGTTGTTTCCCGATTTCCGATTTATGACGACTGACTAATTGAACAAATCAAATCAGTCCTGGCCCGGCCGAGCACTTCCATTTGTCATCATCAAATCATCGAGGGGCCCACAGATATCGCTTTCATCCTGAAGGTAAAAGGAATGGATTAACTTCGACTCATATGGCTTGTTCTACCACTTGTTGAATCATACACAAAGACACGTTTTATAACATCGAGTTACCAATGCGTTTCGTGTAATCAATGTACTATCAACTCATAGTAACAACTCATATCTCTAGGTTTGAAGAATATAAGATATTATCGTCTCATGATCACTCGTGATAAAATCCATGAAGTGATTCCAATGAGCGCGGGTTGAATCCAATACTCAGAACTTATGAGCACTCATGAGTGTTGTAGCCCTTTGTCCAACAACTTAGACCTCTACAAGCCAACCCATGACAGTCTTAATTCATATCTACTTCCAACATATGACCAACTGTGGATGGTTTGAATAACTTAGTCATTCCGGAAGAATAACCTAGTTTATTCGGGAAGTCAAAACATGCAAAGTGAAACACAATAATAATTGAATCCAATATGGTCTCAGAACTTATGAATATAAATAAAACACCTTTTATTTATCACCATATGATTACACATTATTCATTATATACTGTTTCAGCTATCAACATTATTCTTGAATTTAAAACAATAGTTGTCCCATGCTCCAAGCATGCACACTATGTTTTCTAAACACTAGTCATGCCAGACACCAAGTATGCATAATATGTTTGTCTATGATCTTTATTTTGTGAACTAGATCAAATGAACATAACTTCAATGATTCTCTTTTCACACTCCCAAATCCTTACTGCAAATGCAAGAATTCCAAATTCATGTCATTTACTGAAATCTGTTAGATTCTAAACTTATATGCATTGATCCTCTTGCAATGATTATGCACAAAGTCAGAAAGACTTGGCAAAAATCATTACAGAGTATTCCAAAGGAGATCAAGTCCTTGGAACCATCCTTCTTGCATTAAGTTTCCTTAATCTTACACAGATTGAAAATTCTAACTTTGAAACATTTCCAGATTCCATTTCGACTATCACTTCTGAACAAGAGTTGCCTCCTTACAGATTATGTCAATATGGTCCTTCTAGAATTATCACTATACTTCCAATTATCCTTGAGAAACCAGTCTTTGGTAAACCTTAGATTGTCCTCGACAATTGTTTAATCCTTTTAGTCATATCCAGTTCTAAACCTTTTCCCTTCTTAATGCCCCAGGCATTTGGAAATTTTTAGAAAGGATGAATATAGCACATGTAATCGATCATATATCCGAAGCATATGGGACACGATTCATGATGTCTCACATAAAGACTAAACCAGTCTTTTGCTATAACATTTCCATTTCAATTTGCCAAGTTCTCATAATTCAGATTATGAAAAGGGATGCCGTAATCATAATCGAATTTAAGAACGCAAATAATGGATCCATATACAGAATTTCCTTATGTTGAGCCATTCCAACATGAAATTCATATATATCCTTGACTAAATGATTAAAACCTCACGATCTAAGCTTATAGATTTGAGATGAAGTATAATTTCCTCTCCCTTAATTATAGCAAAACAACTTTTTCCCAATTGAAACCTTTTGTTTTCTATAATTAACATTGCTAGCTTGCAATACTTATCGTAATTATCATGCTCCCACTAACATGATGATTATTAGCATAACACTTATGCTCCCACTAGCTTTGACATATACTCAGAAAGCTCGACTTCTAGAAATCAATACTTTATTGGCTTTCTTACCAAAGTTCAGATTTCTGATACTAGATTGTTTTGATAAGACTTTATCAAAAACATACACCTTCCCTTAGATAGATCATGGGTATGTCAAAACAATTTTAAGAACTATGAAAAGGGATGCCGTAATCATAGTCTTGATCGTTTTGACCTTTTCCATTTCTCACAAGTCCAAGTTAGTGTGCCGGTAAACCACACACGCTCCACTAACGACTTTGAGATCACAATTGCTATCTAGCTAAAATCTACTTAGTGGAAGTGTTTCCTCACCATCATTTTCATGAATCGGAGAGAAACCTTATAACACTTAGATTTAATGGTGTATGTGTTCTTATCCATGTGAATTGTCAAAATCATAGTCACAAGACAAGGATAATGACAAATCCAAACTCATATGGACTGAACTCAATCTTAATTTCTTGCCACCTGGTAGCTCAAGGGCCTACCATTGCTTCCAAGTTGTTGTGCAACCAATTGAGAACTCTAAGAACTCATATGCAAAGCCAACTTTAATTGGAATGGGCACAGAATATGTCAACACGATAGGTTATAAACCTCAAGTCGTGTGCTAGTGAAGAACTTTAGGTTTTATTCTTGATTAGTTCTTGAGAATTTCAAGACCTTTAAGACTCCCACTGTCCTCTTGACCTATAAGACTTCCTTGTCAAACATCCAAGAGATAGTGCGGATTCTAATCAAGACAAACACTTCACACAATTGGCCTTAGTTGGTCTTTGTTTTATCCAAAACATCACAACTTACCAATTTCAAATGTACAAGAGTAGAAAACTTTTACTCTTACATTTGATAAGTGTTTTGAACCTTCTTTAAGACATGTCACTCAAATTACAATCTTGGAGTATGACTCTAAGACTTGTATTGGAACGAAGTATGACTCATCTTCTTGATTTAACCATTTCAACAATTCAAGATCCCTTCTTCTTAGTCATAAGAATGAACTAAGACTTCCTTAGAGAACTAATTTTGATATGGTTTCTTAATCATTAAGATGATCACAAAACTGATACTAAAGTACTCTCCCATCTTTTCAGATTTGAGAAACTTTTATCCTTTTGCCTAACTTGACTCTCCTTATTCGCTCTGCCTTACATTGGAACATTTTCCAATGTCTCAGAGTTACACTTAAGCTTGTAAGTATAATCATATTTACTGAGCTTTAGTAAATTATGACGAATAGCCTTATATCTTTTGTGGTGGACTTAATCAGTGCACATGACTATGTGCTCGATCCTTTAGTCCACTACTTGACTCACACATCCATGTGAATAAGTAATTAGTCTTAATTTTTCCAATACTTGAAAGTTCTCATTCATCATGCTATACAACTTGCATGATTCCAAGTCCCGGTCCAATTGAGACTTTGGATGATGAGAATCTTTCCTTGTTTGGTAAATTTAGACATTACCACAAATGAAAGAATCAATTTCACATTTCCACTCTTGCTATTAATGGAATCATATAAGCAACAATTTTTCCTCAAATGCCATTGTAAGGATATTTTTAAAATAACTAAAATGAAAAATTTTCTTTTATTTTAAAACTATGCGGAAAAACTTATCCTTACAACCCATATGAAAACTTGTTGTTATCTATTCCTAAGCAATATCTCATAACTCCTAAGAATTAGCTCAAGAATCCGATTTTCAAACTAAGCGATAGAAATCCATCTACGCGATCAGATTCAACATATTCTTTCTTTAAGTTCCTTTACTTTTCTTTGATTCTTAAAACATCATCATGTGACCCAGTCACATCATGTATAAGGAATCTCAGAATAGAAACTTAACAGAGTTAGAGTAGTGGACTTTACCTGAAGTAGAGTCAATCTTATTGACTTTAACATCCTTAGGTAAATTTGGCAGCTTCGCAAATAATGACCCTTTCTTTGGCAATATAAACATATGGACCCTTTGATAATGGTACACGGGACTATCACAGACTTAGCTTTTCTCTTTACCATTTGTTCAACCGAGTTGACTATGGCCGATCCCTTTCCATTGGGAAGAGAATGCTTTTTCTGTATTTCCAGTGTCACCATTGTCAATGTCCATAAAGTTTCAGGAAGTTGATCTTAACAATAGATAAGATCATTAAGGGTCTTGTCATAGTCTGTTTCATAGGTGTTCCAAAAGAACTCACTATGTGACTTAGAAAGTAATTGAGCCACTAACTTTCTCAAGACTTTGACACCCAACTCTCCCGGCTTGTCAATATGTGACTACATCTCCAAGATGTGATCACACCTAGACCTTGCCTTGCCAATAGGGCTTGAGTGACCTTAAATTTTTCAAGAACTTGTGGGGTAGGGAGAATAATTTGGAGGAGGTGAAAGAAGTATGATATCCATGGGACATCATCTTCATTAGGAATGCTTGTTTCAATAGATTTGGGAAGATCATAAATATCTAAAACAGACATGTTTTGGGAGATATTCAAGATAGTTGATCTTAAAGTCCTTAATATGACACCCAATATGAAAATATTAAGGCTAGGACCCAACAAACTATTTTATAACTTAGAAGAGGTATGCCGTAATCCAAGCTATAAAACAATTTGAAGGTAGGTGAATGACGATTCACCAATTTCCACGAAGATAAACGAAATGTATTATTAGGTTTTAATTGGTTTTGAAACTCCTAGATCTTTTGAGATTCATTGAACTGTTCAATGGCATGTTTCAATCTCGAGTGTGCCCTTCAGGTTTTGTGACTGGGATGCCGAGGATCACAAAACAAGGTGTGAAGTAACCATGCAAATTACTGGGTACCCTTAAGTGTTTATCCCTCAATCGATGTGCCGGTTAACCACACACGCTCCATCGATACTATGATAAACATTAAGTTACCCTTTGCCTACCTTGTTAAATACGAGTTAGTGTGCCGGTTAACCACACACGCTCCACTAACCGACTTAAACAAAGTGCAAAGTGTAATTTCATGGATTAGCACCTTATTCACATTTTCCTAAGTAACTAAGATTGGGAATTATTAAGAGTTTAGTTACTTAGTATTTATCATTAATACTTTTAATGAAGGGAGAATTAAAGTCATGTCAAACCCGTTCGGCTAACGACCCTCCACCAGTCAAGCAAGCGGTGGGTGAGAGTAGACACCCATTAAGTTGCCATTTTATAGGCAACAACCTTATACCCACCTTATAGACCGGCTTCGTGAATGAGGCGTACTAGCGGTAAGACCGACTTTACTCTTATACATATATATATTATTAACTTATAATATTATAAAGTATAAGGGTTGAATTTTAACTTTTAAAATTCTAAGGGCTAACTTGGAATTAAAGTATTCATAAGAGAAAATTTTACAAATTCCAAAACTTGAGGGCAAGTTTTGAAACTATTCAAAACTAATTAATTCCATAACTTATGTATTTAAAGTAGTTTTAATCCAAAAACTCTTCAAGTTCCATAACTTCTGGACAAATTATGGAAGACTTTAAACTAATAAAGAATTAACCTTTTCTTTATTTTATAACTTATGGAATTAATTAAGGTTACATATTTTATTTATTTATTTATTAATGAAGTGACTCTTGAACCTCCATAACTTAAGGACAAGACTCTTCATGTTTTTTGTAACCTTTGCCAACTTTATGAGTTTTATGAGTCTTTAATGTGACTCTTCATGTAACTTAAGGATAAGTTACACAAACACATTTTATACTCAACTCTTAGATTAATTTGGATTGAAAACAATTTTTTCACTCAACTTTTCTATTAATCTAAGCAACTCATAAGAACAAGATAATTCAAATCAAACTTTTTCATGTAATTAGTCTAACCTTTAAACTAATACAAAACATGAATCTATTGACAATTATCTTTGAGAATGGATTAGCATGAACATTACCACATTAAAAAACAAGTTTATAAGTTCAAAACAGCTTAGGGTAATGTTCCTAGTCCATTTCTAGCCAAAAACCTCGAAGATATGCTGTCTGGGGTCCAACTCGTCGAGTGCATGAACTCAACTCGGCGAGTTGGATGCATTTTGCCTTGGACTCGTTGAGTCCCTTCATGGACTCGGCGAGTCAGCTGGGCTGACAGCATCAAAACTCGATTTTTCAGCTTCTATTGCAGGTATAACAAGAAAACAAGCCTAGGCTCTGATACCACTGTTGGGTTATGAGCATTCTAACACTCCTAAGTGTACATGCAACCCTAAATACCTTGGATCTATGTTTTCTCTATTATACATGCAAATATGAACATCCAAGGTATTATCCTAATCTAGCATACAAAATATCAATATAACAAGATAGAATACATACCTCTTTAATGGTGCTTGTCTTCATGAAGCTTGAGTGCTTAGTGCCCTAAGTGTGACACCTCAAATGGTTCACACAACACCAAATACTCTTGGAAGAACTTGAGAGAATTCTATACTTCATAAAATCGGCTAGCCCTCTCTAGAATAATCTAGTGGCCGATTTTGGGAAGAACAATATCTTTATATAGTGTTACAATTAGGGTAAACCCTAATTGTCATGACTTTCCATTTCCTTGGATCCATGGGTTCAAATACACCATGAAGCATCCATGGAGCATCATATGGGTTTTGGCCCAACTAGATAATCCATGGAGCATTATCCCACTATATAAGTATGGATGATTTACACAATCAACCCATATATTTAATTAGTCTTCTTTTGATCACTTAATTAATTCTAGATTAATTCTTGATCAATACTAATTAAATAATCTTATTATTCTTATTATTAATATACTAGAACTTATAATATATTAATAACCGTAAGTATCTTATTTCTCTCATTATAGTCTATCCAAGTGCATGATGCCATGCAACCCAAATGGACCATGCCGGGTCGGGTCAAGTCTTACCAATTATAGTTATGGACTTAGACATTAATCCAACATCCACGAAATAGCCAAGTATGAGTGTTGCTTACCACCCTCAAACCAATAGCCATTTCAGAAGGCTATGGGATCGAGATAATGGGATTACCTCAAGACTTTGATAGTCATTTCGGAAGGCTATGGGAACATAGCCAAGTATGAGTGTTGCTTACCACCATCAAACCAATAGCCAAAGTGAACGAACCATTCTACCACTCGAATTCATGCTACAAATCTGGGTGTCTGAATTGAGCAAGTCATGGGATACCCGGTTGCCCTTGATTGAATTCTCATACAATAACAACTATTACACGAGCATCAAGGTTGTTCCTTTAGAGGCTCTTTATAGTAAAAAATGCAGATCACTCGCCAGTACTCTCATAGGACCAGAAACCATTCGTGAAACGACAGAGAAGATAATCCAAATCAGAACCCAACTTCAAGCTTCACGGGACAAACAAAAGAGTTGTGCTGACAAATGACGAAAACATTTGGAATTCCAAGTTGAGGGTCGGGTACTATCGAAAATCTTTCCCTAGAAAGGAATGATCCTCTTTAGGAATCGGGAAAACTAAACCTGCAATACATTGGACCATTCGAGATTCTTGCCTTGATTGGTCCAATGGCTTATAGTCTGCAGCTACGTAACGAACTCAACAACGTATAGCCTGTGTTCAGCGTCTAGAATCTGAAAAAGTGCCTATCAGGCAAAACTCTTATCATTCCTTTTGAAAAGATCGAAATAAATGAGAATCTCTTGTTCGTCGAAGAACCAGTTGAGTTATTAGATAGGGAAGTAAAGCGTACAAAACAAAGCCGCATTCCGATTGTGAAGGTTTAATGGAACGCCAAGCGTGGATCAGAATTCACATGTGAACGCGAAGACCAAATGAATCAGAAGTACTCTCACCTATTATCTCATTCATGATCCTATCTTTCAAAAGAATTCCGGGACGAAATTCTCTCTAACGGGTGGATGATGTCACAACTGGCATTTTGCTAGGAAATTCTATTCCAATGTAAACATCATCCATTGTAAAAAAAACATGTACTCTAAATAAATATCATGCTCTATGTTCACTCAATACATCTCTTATAGTCAATTATGTGTTGAAAACCCTAGAGATTTTGGTTCAAGTTTAATATGAACTAGGATTCTCTTTTTGGGCCTAATGGCCCAATAAACTTTCAACCTGATCACTTTGGGCCTAGGAAACCTAATTGAACCCTAAATATATCGTATTCATAAAACTTTAGAATTTTGGGCCATGTGGCCCTAAAATAATCCATCCTATCATTAATGAGCCTTGTTGGGCCATAAAAGATTTCATTTTCCCTAATGGGTCGTAAACTCTTTAATTGGGCTTCATTTGGGCCGAGAACCTTAACAAGGGGCCCAATGGGCTGAAAATTATTCTTAAACTTCATAAAAATCAAGCAAGACCAAGATTCAGCCCAAATCACTTCAACTCCTTTCTCCTAGCCCAAATTCCAGGCCCAAGGTGTTTATTAGACAAAAATAAATGAGAAATTATGTGCAAGTGGCACCTCAATATTGCATGGTGGTCATCCATGCACCAAAACCCTACATACAACAAAGTAAGATCTCATATAACTAGGCAAGTCTTTTCTGTCCCTCTCCTCTCTTCAAAACTCATGGCCAAAAGGCCTCCTCACCATTTTTTTTACTTTCTCAAACTCTCACAAGAAGTCCCTTAAGAACTCTCCTACATTTTCCCTCTAAATCTTCGAGTTTTGGTGTGGTTTCAAAGATGAGTTTTCATCAAAGATCATCGCCCTTGGTAAGATCTCATCAACTAAGTTGATTTACTACATCTTTAAACTCAAATCACTCCTCTTATACCATATTTTCGTGGATCATGATTCTTAGAACCATCTAATTTCAAGATCTACTCAAGAAAGCTTGCTAGGATCAAAAATCTTCTTGCACTTCTTCATTAAAACCGATCCATCACCTCAAGGTGCGTTCATACCCCTTATTTTCAATTTATACTTTGTTTTTGGGGAGAATGCAAGTTGTGTTGTGTAGATCTATGTGTGTATGCATGATTATGTGTGCTTTCTTGAACCATTTGGTGATTGTGTGTTGTTTACTTCATAATCCTAAGAATATGTTAAGAACATGAAGTTTATCACTTGGATCTTCATGAACACCTTGATAAAAGTATGTGTTATCACATATAATACATGTAAAATAGTAGATTCAGAATTTATACACTTAAAATAGCAAAAATGAGTATTATGTTCAAAGATCTATAAACTAAACTTAAAATTCAGCCCTTGACAAAAAGGTTTTCGTCCAATCTCGAACTGTTTTGACCATCTTAATGATAATATTTTTCAAAATTGTTTTACATGCTGAAATTTCATGTTTATACCTTTAAAATAACTACTCTCACATTTTCATACGATTTTTCTACAATTTTTGGCGAAATTTACAAAACTGCCTATCAGGGTTGAAATATTTTCAGACCAGCCTGTGAAGCTGAGCAATTTCACAATTGTTAGAAGCCATTAAAAATATGAGAAATTTTTTGAACAAATTAGACAAAACTTCCAAACTTCCAGAATTTACGGATCCAAATTTTGACTTACGATGATTTTTCTACAATTTTCCGACAATTAGGTCAGAAAAGCCTAAAACCAGAAAAATGTTTATTTTGTCAAAAATCAATCCAAAAATGATATCTTTGACAAAAATCGGTTTAAAATGTTATTTTTAGCACAAACTAGTCATCAAGATACGTTTTGAACAAAATGGAGACTAAGTGTTATTCCTACAAAAAAACTGGGTCTTAATAATAAACTTTTGGCTCAATGGGCCAAAAACGTCATTTTAACAAAAAGTGGGCTCTTATGCTTTTTTAGTGAATACTCAAACCAAAACCAATGATAAACTAACAAACGGATTAATTTGATCATTTTATAGGTTATTGGGCCTTAGTGGCCAATTTATATGTTTGATAGGTCCTGTATACTATTTATATGGTTATTGGGCCTCATTGACCCATTAGCATGTGCGACGGACCTTGGATACTATTTATGTACTATTTGGGCCTGTAAATACCTTACATGTGAAATGGGCCATAGTTGTCCTTTAATATATATTTCGAGCCCATGTTATATCATCTCTTTCCAATTGGGCCTTGAAATGATTTACATGTTTAGCGATGCCTTAGTAGTTCACTTACATAGTTCATTGGGCCTGGAATGAGTTTATACTTTTTCTTCTCGTAAATTCGATTAAGGATGTAGTCAGTTTTTTCAGTTGACACTTATTAAGTGTACGATCGTAGCCTGTAGTTATAACAAGAATCTCTTGGAGGGCGAGCGGGGATTTGTGTATAGATCTATACGGGGATGACACCCCACACCTGAGTTGTTCGCTACAGTTAGACTAACTCAGTCAAGGGTGACGAAAACCTTTTAATCAAAACCATCGTCTAACAATGCCAAGACAGGCGAAATTGTAATTATTTAGTATGGTTATGATGGCTCACTTAGAGGAATTAACGTTATGAATTTTACAGAAGACCATTGTCTTTTCTCTTGGATTACTCGGAAACATACTTGTACTTGTACTCAACCTTGGGGGTTGGTACGAAAACAGACGTAGGATGAAGAAGTTATGAATTTATTAAATAATTAAAATATTAAATTTAATTATAAATTTCAATATCATCCAAAGGGGTGTGGGGGGAGTTAGCAACCTTATCCAGGTTACGCCCAGCGTAATTCGGGGTTTCAGCCACTATAAATAGATGTTGACTGCAGCCTAGTTTTGGTGCTCCATTGTTCCCTTTCTCTCACGTTTTTACCTCGTTTTGAATGCAAGAAATACACCGAAGCCCCAGTATCATTTCCGAGACCCGAAGCAAGTCCAGAAGCCACGAAGATCCCGAGAAGTGAAATTCCCGAGCCGAAGCTCTACTCGCGAGAAGTCAATTTTTGTGAAGATCTTCCAGATCTACCAAAGAATACTGCTTCAACAAGCCGTAGTGCTGTCCAATCATCTTCTGATCAAGTGAGTGTATAGTTACTTTCTTCTAACACAGAAATATAAAGTATTAGTTATGAAAGACGTGCTATGTGTTATATATTATTTGTCTATTTGAGATGGGCTTGGAATTGATGTTTTTATACGGGTGTTAAATGATTTAAATTGTGTTAGTATTTATACCTACAAAAATGTTTGGTAGAACATGGGTAGATGGAATAGTTGGTGACTATGTGACTTCGTGGCTATTGAGTAAAGCCTTTGTGACGATGTGACTTCGTTCCTATTGACTAAACCCTGGCGACTATGTGACTTAGTGCCTATTAAGTAAACCCTGGCGACTATGTGACTTAGTGCCTATTGAGTAAACCCTGGCGACTATGTGACGTAGTGCCTATTCAGTAAGCCTTGGTGATAATGCAACTTCGTGCCTATTTGATAAACCTTGGTGACGATGTGACTTCGTGCCTGTTGTGTAAACCCTGGTGACTATGAGACGTAGTGCCTATCCTATAAACCATGGTAGCAAATGGACTTTGTGCCAGTTCCTTAGATAAACCCTTAGGATTGAATGAATGAAGGATAGTTGGTTCTTAGGGTGAACCATTAAGAAAATAAAGGAGATATGGGGATGGGTATTTGGGTTGATTGTTTGATAATTGAATATAATAAATTTATTATTGTGGGTTGAAAACGCTATATGCTCACTAGGCTCTCAAGCCTAACCCACTTAGTTTTCTTGGCATTATAGGTAATGGAACAAGGATATAAGTTGGTGGACTTGACGAAAGATTTTGGATTATAGATTAGCATATATAAATACCTATTGTAAGGTCTATTTTATATTGTTTATGCTTTTGTTCTGTATTGGAACATGACATCCCGAGATTTTGTTATTTAACGAAAATATATTTCATTAAGAAATGCTTTGATAAATTTTAGATTGTCATATATTATTTTGGGAACAAATTCCACAACTCTTTTAAATCAAAGGATTACTCTGATTTTATAAAACAAAGCATAAACAAATCAGTCTTTTCTGACAGTGAAAATGGGGATGTTACAGTTGGTATCGGAGCATTAGTTTAAGCGAACTAGGAATTTGTAGGATTTCTAGACTTAAACATAGAATGCTAAGCGATGATTGTGAGATGAGTGTCTACCATATTTTAATACAGGAGCATTAATATATTTTAGGAAAGTTGCCTAAAATTCATTTATGCTCTAAATGTTATAGGTTGCCATATATGATATTATTTGTTCGGATCTATGGAGTGTTGCCGACTGGATCGGGAAACCTTATGTGTTTAGGATTCTAAGCGTGCATCTACGATATTAGAACTAGCATGTAAACATTTCGGAGTGATAAGGATGATTTGAATATCTACCGTGAAGGAAGATCTATAATCACCTTATTCGGTTTACAGATCAAAAATGGCAAGAACTAGGAGTGGTGGTGGAAACGTGAACGAAAACAGGAATCAACCACCTGTGGTTGAGCGAGTGGTTGTTGTAGCAGCAACACCTGAACCAGTCACAATCGCTGGAGTGCGAACCATGATTCAAGCCATGCTGGCTGAAAAAAAGGAGGAATGAGACAATTGTTGATGAACAATAGGAGTGAACCCTCAATACCAGTTAAACAACCTGAGCTGAATGAGGGGCAGTCAGAAGGAGGGAACTATAGTGGGACCGTTAGTCAAGAAAACCCACCAATAGTTCGCCGAAACAACTAGGATGGAGGAAATGACAGACAATGATGCAAGTACAAGGATTTCATGGCATCCAAACCACCGTGTCTTTCTGGGAGCCCAACACCGCTGCAAATCATGGACTGGATCTTCGAGATGGAGATAATGTTTGAAAGTTGCGAGTGTAGCAACAGACAGAAGACCGCTCTTGCAATTCCTCTGTTAAAATCTGGAGTACTGAGCTGGTGGAAGTTACTCGTTGGTTCGATGCCCAAGGGGGAAGCTAGCAAGATGTCTTGGGAAGAGTTCGTGGTGCAACTAGAAATGCAATACTACTCTGAGCAAGATCTTTCTGGAAATCAACAATGAGTTCCAAAATCTAAAGAAGGGAAAATTGAGCGTCACTGAATATGCTACAAGCTTTACGGAGAAGATGAAGCTTATGCCATACCTAATTCCAACTGAACTTTCCTAGGTCAACAAGTTTGCCAATGGATTACCAGCGGACTTTGGTCCGATAGTCAAGCAAGCAACCACTCTGAAAGTTGCCATCTGGACAGCCAAAATGTTGAGACCCAAATAAAAGAAAAGGGTCTGGAGAGAGCTGAAGTTGGAGAGAAAAGGAAGCATGAAGGATCTTCAATGATCAACAAAGAAACAAAATTCTCAAAATCTGGAGGAAGAGATGAAGCTAAGTGGTGTGAGAAGTGTAAAATGAAACACTTCGGGAAGTGTAGTGAGGAAATGACTTGCTACAAATGTGGGAAGACATGACATTACGCCAATAAGTGTGTATCCAACAAAAAGGTGTGCTATGGGTGTAACGAAGAAGGGCATGTTTTTAGAGACTGCGCAGAGAAAAATGCACTGCTACAGCCAATGGCATTCCACATGCTCCTCGACGAAGCAGAAAACGATGGGAGGATTAAAAGATGAAGACTTCATATTAATATATAAAGTGTATATCAAGAAGCATAGCCTGTTAGAGGCATAGTATAGGGTGAACTTTAAATTTTTTGAAATAGTTTCAAGAAATAATATAAGCCTTGGTTTTGTTATCTGATGTGTTGAATGATTATATGATTTATTTATGGTGACTTAATTAACTGCAAGACAATACTTGGGATGTATGAGTAGGTGTGAATGGTAGTAGAGATCTATACTACCGAAAGCACAGGAATCACACTTGGATCAGGGAAAGTCGCAAGGTTACCAAGAAGCTAGTAATTGTTTCCGTTTTATTCAAGCATGTCATTACCATTGTTTCGGTAATGACTAGTAAAATGGTTGTTTTTCCGACCCTAGTGGTCATATCAAATTGAGTCCAACTATGATGAGAGGTCATAGGGACACGACCCATCGGTCTGTTACAATAGATAAAGGAATGTATTTATCCAAAGAAGAAGAAGAAGGAGTCCACAATAAGGATTTATTTTGTAACTTGAAAGTTATGATTGAAAGTCCAACATAGTATGAAGAGCAGATGAAAGATTGAGCATCACGGTTATTACTTAGGATGGAGAGATAACGTATGGATTCAGTATATGAAAACTATTTCGTTGATGATTCCAAGACGTAAACATCCTAATGGGGAGATAATTGTAACGCCCGTAGATTAGGGCTAGTCAATTTAAGGACAATAAACATCAAAAATGACTTTTTGATGGAAGATTATTTTGAAGGAATAATCTGAACTAAGTTGTAGTATATGTTACAAGAATTCCATACGTATAAAGAACACTGAAATCCGAGTTATAATGAAGAAGTTATGACCTGTCGAAATTTCGCAATAAAACCGACACGAAGCTAAATGATGTAAAAAGAGAATTTATGTTAGAGGGATATTTAGCCTTAGAGATCTAAACGAAAGTCATAGAATACGTTAAACTGAGAACGTACGTAAAAAGAATGCCCAAATCTAACTTCATATGAGGAAGTAGTGATTTGTCAAAGTTTCGGCTTAGCAGTGTACAGCCCGAAGTTCGAATATGAGATCGAGCGATATTTAGCTGAAACAATCTAAAGGAGAATCGAAGACCTTCTTGATAGTAGTGCAATAGTAAAAAGATATACAAAAACAGACATCAGACGAAGAAGTTATGAATTTATAACAGAGTTTTCTTGTCCCGACCTACTAAAAACAAATAATAAAAATAAATTCAAAATTAGCTAACAGAGTCTAAACGAAAGTTGTAGAGCGTAATCTCACCTACGCGTGGATATATAGAACATCGAAAATGAAGTTCGTATAAGGAAGATATGAATTTTTGAAGTTTATTAAATAATTAAAATATTAAATTTAAGGGTTTAGGTCATTTTTGGTCACTTAACTTTTGGTTTTGTGCTCATTTGGTCACTTAGCTCTTTTTAAGTTTTGTAAGGTCATCTAACTTTTGCCTTTGTGCTTATTTAGTCACTTAACTTTTAGTTTGGTCACATTTAGTCACCTAACTTTTAAAATTGTGCTCATTTAGTCACTAAACTTTTAAATTTATTTAAAAGTTTTGTGACTAAATGAGCCAAATTTTAAAAGTTAGGTGACCAAATGAGCAAAAATCTAAAAGTTAAGTGACTAAATGTGACCAAACCAAAAGTTAAGTGACTAAATGAGCACAAAGTCAAAATTTTGATGACCTTTTAAAACTTAAAAATAGTTAAGTGACCAAATAAGCACAAAACCAAAAGTTAAGTGACCAAAAATTACCTAAACCCTAAATTTAATTATAAATTTTGATAATATCCAAGGCAGGGAGTTAGCGACCTTATCCAGGTTACACCTAGCGTAACTAAAGATTACACCCAGCATAATTCGGGGTTTCAACCCCTATAAATAGATGTCGAGGGCATCCGAGTTTTGGTGCTCCATTCTTCCCTTTCTCTTTTGTTTTTATCTCCTTTTGCGTGCAAGAAATACCTCTAAGCCCCAGTATCATTCCCGAGACCCGAAGCAAGTCATGAAGCCTCGAAGATCCTGAGAAGTGAAATTCCCGAGCCGAAGCTCTGCCCGCGAGAAGTCAATTTTTGTGAAGATCTTCCAGATCTACCGAAGAATACTACTTCTACAAGCCGTAGTGTTGTCCGATCATCTTCTGATCAAGTGAGTGTATAGTTACTTTCTTCTAACACGTAAATATAAAGTATTAGCTATGAAATACGTGCTATGTGTTATATATTATTTGTCTATTTGAGATGGGCTTGGAATTGACATTTTTATACGGGTGTTAAATGATTTAAACTGCAGTTGTATTTATACCTACAAAAATATTGGGTAGAACATGGGTGGATGGAATAGTTGGTGACGATGCGACTTCATGCCTATTGAGTAAAGCCTTGGTGACGATGCGACTTCATGCCTATTAAGTAAACCCTGGTGACTATGTGACTTAGTGCCGATTGAGTAAACCTTAACGACTATGTGACTTAGTGCCTATTGAGTAAACACAGGCGACTATGTGACATAGTGCCTATTAAGTAAGCCTTGGTGACAATTAGACTTCGTGTCTATTTGATAAACCTTGGTGACGATGTGACTTCGTGACTCTTGTGTAAACCCTGGTGACTATGAGACGTAGTGCCTATCGTATGAACCCTGGTAACTATGTGACATAGTGCCTGTTGTATAAACCGTCGTAGCAAATGGACTTTGTGCCAATTCCTTAGGCAAATCCTTAGGAATGAAGGAATGATGGATAGTTGGTTCTTAGGGTAAACCCTTGAGAAAATAAAGGAGATATGAGGATGGGTATTTTGGTTGATTGTTTGATAATTGAATATAATAAATTTATTATTATGGGTTGAAAACCCTATATGCTTACCAGACTCCCAAGCCTTACCCACTTAGTTTTCTTTGCATTACAGGTAATGGCACAAAGGTATAAGTTGGTGGACTTGACGAGAGATTTTGGATTATAGATCAATAGTTATAAATGACTGTTGTAAGGTCTATTTTATATAGTTTATGCTTTTGGTATGTATCGGAACATGACATCCCGAGATTTTGTTATTTAACGAAAATACATTTCTTTAAGAAATGCTTAGATAAATTTTATATTATCATATTTTATTTTGGGAACAAATTCCGCAACTCTTTTAAATCAAAGGATTACTCTGATTTTATAAAACAAAGCATAAACAAATCGGTCTTTTCTAGCCGAGAAAATGGTATGTCACAGCACTCCATAAACCAGAAACTTCCTAATGGTCAAAGAGCGCGTCCTAATCAGAGCCACAATCTCAGTGTGAATGGCGCTCAATGTCTCATCCAGAATCTCCAGGATACCCTGCTTGACTGTCACAACTGGCATTATCCTAGGAAATTCTATTCTCATGTAAACATCATCCATTGTAAAAAAAAAAAAAACAACAAGTACTCAAAATGAATATCATGCTCTATGTTCACTCAATACATCTCTTATAGTCAATTATGTGTTGAAAACCCTAGAGATTCCAGTTCAAGTTGAAATTAAACTAGGGTTCTCTTATTGGGCCTAATGGCCCAATAAACTTTAAACTTTATCAATTGGGCCTAGGAAACCTAATTGGACTCTAAATAGACCATATTCGTAAAACTTTAGCATTTTGGACCATGTGGGCCCAAAATAATCCATCCTATCTCTAATGGGCCTTATTGGGCCATAAAATATTTCGTTTTCCCTAACGGGCCGTAAACTCTTTAATTGGACTTCATTTTGGCCGAGAACCTTAACAAGGGGCCCAATGGCCCGAAGAGTATTCTTAAACTTCATTAAAATCAAGAAAAGCCATGATTAAGCCCAAGTCTCTTCAACTCCTTTCTCCTAACCCAAATTACTGGCCCAATGTGTTTATTAGACAAAAAAACAAGAAATTATGTGCAAGTGCAAGCTCAATATTGCATGGTGGTCGCCCATGCACCAAAACCCCACATACAACAAGGTAAGACATCATATAACTAGGCAAGTCTTCTCTCTCCCTCTGCCTTCGTCAAAACTCACGGCCATAAGTCCTCCTCACCATTTTTTTTTTACTTTCTCAAACTCTTACAAGAAGTCCCTTAAGAACTCACCTACATTTTCCCTCTAAATTTTCAAGTTTTGGTGCGGTTTCAAGAGAAGTTTTCATCAAAGATCATCATCCTTGGTAACATCTCGCAAACTAAGTTGATTTACTACATCTTTAAACTCAAATCACTCCTCTTACACCATATTTTGATAAACACCAGAATAGGCAATATTCACTGGGCTCAAGAAATCTTGCTAGGATCAAAAATCTTCTTCCACTTCTTCATCAAAACCGACCCATCACCCCAAGGTGAGTTCGTACCCCTATTTTCTATTTTTACTTTGTTTTAGGGGAGAATATAAGTTGTGTTGTGTAGATCTATGTGTGTATGCATGATTACGTGTGTTTTGTTGAACCATTTGTTGATTGTGTGTTGTTTACTTCATAGTCCTACGAAAATGTTAAGAACATGAACTTTATCACTTGGATCTTAATGAAAACCTTTAGAAAAGTATTGTTATCACATATAATACATGTAAACTAGTAGATATGGGATTTATACACTTAAAATAGCAAAAATGAGTGTTGTGTTCAAAGATCTATAAACTAAACTCAAAATTTAGCCCTTGACAGAAACGTTTTGGTCCAATCTCGAACTGTTTTGACCACCTTAATGATAATATTTATCAAAACTGTTTTACATACTGAAAGTTCAGGTTTATACCTTTAAAATGAATATAGTCACGTTTTCATACGATTTTTCTAAAATTTTTGGTAAATTTTACAAAACTGCCTATCAGATTTGAAATAATTTCGGACCAGCCTGTGAAGGTAAGCAATTTCACACTTGTTAGAAGCCATTAAAAAATCTGAGGAAATTGTGAACAAAGTAGACAAAACTTCCAAACTTCCAGAATTTACAAATCCAAATTTTGACTTACGATGATTTTTCTACGAATTTTCCGACAACTAGGTCAGAAAATCCCAAAAACAGAAAAATGTGCGTTTTCACAAAAATCAAGCCAAAAATGAAATTTTTGACAAAAATGGGTTTAAAATGTTATTTTTACCACAAAGTAGTCATCAACACAAGTTTTGAACAAAATGGAGACTAAGTGTTATTCCTACCAAAATTGGGCCTTAATTGTAAACTTTTGGCTCACTGGGCCAACAACGTCATTTTTACAAAAAGTGGGCTTTTATGCTATTTTATTGAATACTTGAACCAAAATCAATGATAAACTAAAAAACGGATGAATTTGATCATTTTCTAGGTTATTGGGCCTTAGTGGCCAGTTTATATCTTGGATAGGTCCTGTATACTATTTATATGCTAATTGTGCCTCGTTGACCCATTAACATGTGTGAAAGACCTTGGATACTATTTGTGTGCTATTTGGGCTTGTAAATACCTTACATGTGAAATGGGCCTTGGCTTTCATTTCATATATATTTCACGCCCATGTTATATAATCTCATTCAAATTGGGCCTTGAAATGATTTACATGCTTAGCGATGCCTTAGTGGTTCACTTACATGGTTCATTGGGCCTGGAATGAGTTTATACTTTTTCTTCGCGTAAATTCGATTAAGGATGTAGTGAGTTTTGCCGGTTGGCACCTATTAAGTGTACGATCATAGCCTGTAGTTATAACAAGAGTCTCTCGGAGGGAGATTGGGGATTTGTGTAAAGATCTATACGGGGATGACACCCCATACCTGAGTTGTTCCCTATAGTTAGACTAACTTTGTCTAGGGTGAAGAAAACCTTATAATCAAAACCGGCATCTAACAACGCCAAGACAGGCGAAATTGTCATTATTTAGTATGGTTATGACGGCTCACTTAGAGGAATTAACGTTATGAAGTTTACGGAAGACCATTCTCTTTTCTCTTGGATTACTCGGAAACATACTCGTATGAGTACTCAACCTCGGGGGTTGGTATGATAGCTTTTTCTTTTACAGACAATCTCAAGATGTCTGAGAACATTCTCTTTACATGCTCTTTACATTCTCTCTAGATTCTCTTTACCCCTTTTAGTAAAATAAACAATAACATACATGCATTAATACAAGATCTAACACAAACATACTAAACAGTTTGCAAAAAATATATGATTTTCTGGTGGTTTTCAAAGTTATATAAATCATTTTCGCAAACATGCTTATGAACTCACCAACATTTTTATGTTGACTGTTTTCAAAATAACTTGCATTCTCAGGAAACCATTGACGAAGGATGAACGAAACAAACTAATGGGTATTGTCTTATATTTTGTTTCATCATACTCTTACTATTTTGGCATGTAATATTCAAATACAATACTCGATGTAAACAATGAATGTTGTTATATTACACGTGTGATGATGATGTTATCTTTCAGTTATATACTATGTAATGATACTACAACAATGAAGTCACGCACATGCCCCTGACATTTTCGCCGTCTGGTTCGGGGGTGTGACATTGATTGTACCAAAGATCAGAAGAGTCTGATCAAAGATGTTGCGCATAACCTCAAACGAAACAAACTCCTTCATCTGGTCGTCTAGCTAGCCAACTCCAGAACCCGATCTTGAACCCTCCCCAATGCCGGAACAACCCATTGGCGTGCCTTACAATACCACCATACTGATAATAGACCAAAATGACTGTTAGAATAACCATCAATGCGTATATAAGGGAAATCATAACTACGCAAGCTCCCTGGCTCCATTACTGTCATTTGTGAATCGACTACGGATCCTCTGCTTCTAGTAGTACGGGCCTATACAAGCTTCTACAATAATCAATCCTTTCGTCAAGAAGTGCCTTCACTCAGCCAAGTTACTCTATAACCCACAAATCCTTCACAACTAAGTCTCCTAACACTAAATCTCATCCTAGGTTTTCGTAGGGTAGAGTCCAAACCACTATTTGCAATCAGCTGCAGAAGGAACTCATGCTAACCCCCTCTAACAAGGTCATGAATACAATTACATATTTGAAAAACTAGATAATTCATCGAATGAGAGATATCTCCTTACAACAGTTGGACACAGACAAGAGCTGCGCTATAGAGATAAACCTAACCTTATGAAAATATGTAGTTTTCATAATATGTAACTTAGCATATTTGCTTACTAACTATCTGAGAATGGCAAGAATTCCTAAAAGCACAGAGCAAGTAGCATTCGAGCATCAAGTAAACAGAACATAGCATAACCTAATCAGGCCATCCTATCACTGATTGATTAGTACTAGCATGTAGATACATCAACTCATTCATCAGGCATACAAAGGCATCTCTCCTAGATCCTTAGTCCTAATCTAGAATAGGATTCACAATTCACAATTCATATCATATATATAAATGTGTGGGTATTTTGGTATAACTTACTTGAGCTCGGATGGTTGCACGCACCACACACTTTCTCTTTTAGAAATCATTTTTATAAAAATGTTTCCTTTTGAAATTTTTTACCAAGTCCTTAGTTTGAGTTCAGACATACCCGAGAGAGTGCCCAAATCCCTCAAACCATAGCTCTGATATCAACACGTAACATCCAAAAAAATATGGTCCCAAATTTTTTTTTAATGATAGATAAAATAGTGATTCCAATAACATCCAATTGTCTTAAATAAAAACCAATGTAATAATTGTCAAAAAAAAAACCATGGTAAAGTAGCGAGTGTGGAATCTAATGGAGTGTATGATGCAGTCATGTCGAGCTCTTCCCCTTGGAACCAGAAGTACCTAAAACACAAACTGAAAACTGTTAGCACAAAGCTTAGTGAGTTACCCTAAAATAACACATACCAAACATAAAATAAACATACAGTAGGCCCCACCCGGTCATCAGACCTCTCCCGGTCATCGAGCTAAGCTCGAAAAACATATAAACACATACACAAATAATATACATAGCATACAGATAGTCATCGGGCTCTTCCCAACATCATACCTTAGTCCACTAGCATAAAGATATAGGTACATGTAAGACTCATAAAGACAACTAGCATTCTAACATCATAACATTACATGGGTCAGCATTGGTGCCTTCGACCCACTAAGCCGGTATGGAAACTCACCTCAAATGTTCAATGATAACTGGACAAATCCAGACCTTCGAAATCATCTCTACACCACACTTAAAAAGAAACAAGCCCTTAGATACCGATTAATGATTCAAAACCCCCTCCTCAAAGGTCAAACTTAGCTAAAGTCAAAGTTAAAGTCAACACTCTGAGTTGACTCAACTCGTAGAGTTATCCCACAACTCGCTGAGTTTCCATTAGGCACGAAATCACGATATATCAGTCTAACTCATCGATTTTACCTTTAACTTGTCAAGTTCTTCCTTTTTCAACAGAGTCGTGACAATCACAACCCAAATCACTGAGATCCCTTAAGAACTCGTCGAGTTCTTCGGTCACCCAACCCACTTAATGAACTAAGCCACTATTCTTCAAACCAAATCTCTATCTTCCCAATCTAGACTAATAACACATCCAGAAGGGTAAAGTTTCCAACTTTACCCATTAAGAACCACTCCAAAGGCATTAAGCTCAAACCCTAATCCCAAAAGGTTTATGACATAAACCAAAAGCCACCATATCTTCAAGATAGAGCTCATGAACATTGATATGGAGCTTAAAGGCTAAACGGTCATGTAAAGTCTTCAACTTTACTCACACGCATTGGCAAATGAAGCTTAAAAGGCCAAAGAAAAGGATTAAAGGATAAATGGAACTCTTAGGACCATAAAGTTGGCACCTTTATGCCATAACTACTCAAGAGGACCATATATCTAGAGAGATGGCACTTGGAACGTCCTTGAACCCCTCCAATCACCCCAAACATTGTTAAAATCCTGAACACTAACCCAAAATGTGATTCATTCAACTAATGAGCAAGGTTAGAAAATTATACTAGAAAAGTTTCAAAAATGAAGCAAGGATTCGTGATCTAGCTGCTCCTTCTTGTATCACCAAGCTTCTCTTTATTCGAATGGCTTCAAACACACACAAAAACACTAAAAATAGCTCACAAATACTCAAAAGTGCCTTAGGGTTTCAAGGTTAGGGTGTAGGACAGTGGAGGCTAGAAATGAGGCCAACTTGTGGGGTTTAAGTTGTTTAAATATGGTGCAAAACCCCTAAATTATGGTTTCATTTCATCCTGCCAACTCGTCGAGTTGGTCACCTTAAATGTGCAGTCCAAAACATTTCAATACAACGAGTTCGGGGCACCAAATTTTCGATTTTCTCTATAAAATAAAAAGAATTATAAGTTTAAATACATACCAGGTACCAGGAGTTACACTATTCTAGATAGTCCAATGAAACACTAGCAAGCTCGTAAGCTGTAGCTGTTTTTGAACTAAGTGTTCACTAGGTGTACTCCATCCCCCCTTCCCCTCCATAATTGCCTTATTGACATATAGTTTTAAGGAACCTGTTGATCATTATTGTCTATCTCGTAGATAATCCTTAGGATTGGTCCTTGAAATTATATGATTTAGAGACAAAAAGTGAGGATAATGGGAACATCGCAGGTGTAAGAGTTGAAGACGTGTTGTAATGAGTCGAAGACTTTACGCTTTGTGTATTCTGTAATATATTTACTAAGGCGTCTAAATGTTTGAAGCTTAAATGCAATGTTTCGGTATTTTTTTTTTTGTATACTTTCATGTTTCCTATGAATAAGAGCTTTCCTTAGAGTTAGAGAAGAAGTCTTTACAGAACTTGTCTTTGTACTCTCTATAAAAATTGTGGAAGTATAATACAGCTGAAACAAGATCATATTTACATCTCGCATTCTTTCATATCGTTTTTACTCTGATTTGATTCTCATTAATCGATTAACGATTCATCAGGAATTGTTGTTTCTTTCATCATTGTCATCATCACTATCTGTTTGACCATCTCTGATAGTTACATGGTCTAGATCATGAACTTTCGAAGTTGAGGGTAGAGTAGTGTCAACTTTCACCATAGAATAATTACATTTTTCTTTACCTTTAACCATTGATGTGAAATTAATGATAGACAACTGAGAACAATCAATAATTTCCTCTTCTTCAATTTCATTAATATCATCAGAATCATCTTCGATATCAGCAAAATTAGTTTGAGAGTCAGATTTCAAATTCTCAGTTCTTTTCAAAATCATTATTTGTTCATTCTTGGTCAAGGTTTCATTTACAATATCAAATAATTCATTAGCATCCAGACTTTCATCAAATTTTTACTATACCATATGCATATCTATCGTCTGGAACCCTATCGAATTCAACAATTGTCTTTTCTCAATCATAGGAAATCTAGTCAATTTTCTCCTTTTTGAATGCTAAAAGGGCAAAAGTTTCCTATGTTGTTCTTTGCTAATATCCGGTGGATGATTTAATGTTGTCAGTTTACCGTATAAACATTTGGCTAAATTACAGTAGATATTCCTTTGTTTTAACAACAACTTGAAATCAACACTTAAACTATCCGTATCACACATCAGATTCGTTATTTGTAAATCTAAGTATTCTATTTTCACTTTCTTCGATTCCAACATCCTCTAGGTTTATATGAGTAGTGTGTTCGACTTCTTAACATAATTACTAGCATAAATAAGTAGATCATTAACATAAGTAATTGCTGCATCAAACTCATATAAAATCGAATTATATGCACTTGATGGAATATTAAAAGATTGTAAAAGAGAACGTACCTGAGAAGTCGTTGGTGATTTGTGTGAAGATGTTGAAAGAAAGCACGTTCCGGTACTTTTCTCTTTCTCTTCTTCCTCATGCATCGCGAACATAGCCCCATGTGTAGAGTTTTTCATCTCATCATCATCATAACTTGATGACCAAATCTGGTATATTCCATCTTCTTCATCCATACCTTTGGCCACCAGAGACAATCTCTTCGTCTTTGCAAACACCTCTTCCAATCTCTCAACATAGTAAGCTTCGTCTTTGACATTGTTCTTTTTTTCATCACGCTTTCACAGCATACAGTCGTTAGCCATATGATTCGCTCCATTACAGTAATGGCAGTCGAATCCAGAATCACCTTTCATCTTTTTCTCATTCTTCTCTTCCTCAGCACGAACTTCCTTTTTCTCAACTGTCTTCTCATCATTCCCATATTTTCCAGCAAAACTTCCCTTCATATCACATGTTTTCGACTTTGCATGAAAAGGCTTCTTGAAAATTTTCTTTACTCGATTTTTTGAGTAGAGTGCCACAACTTTGTCATCAGAATCGACGATTAGGCCTTCATCTTTTGAATTCTCCTACTTAGCAACATCTTTCTCTGTTTCTCTTCAAGTAACTTTCTAAACAAGAGCAAGTGGACCACCTAAATAGATATTTGATTCCTCAGCAATTTCATTCACTTCAGATTCATGTGCTTTCATCACATTATAAAGATCATTCAAAGAGAAATGATCAAAACTTTGTTGTGTCTTTTTCATAAGGCTGACATTTCTCCATTCCTTCCAAATACCCATAATGAAAGTGAGATTGAACTCCATTATTGATCGTATGACTCTATATCGGTTACATTTAAAAATAATCTCATTCATACGATGATAATAAGATTCAATAGACTCTCCTTCCTTCTGTTTGAAGTCTCCTAATTCAAACATACATTTTTTTAACTGAACTGATCTTCGTTTTTTTTGCTTCCTTGATACTTTTACTTCAAAGTATCCTAAATCTCTTTAGCAGTCTTACATCTGTGCATGTAATTGTACACAATTGGAGGAAGAGCACCTCTGAGTTCATGCATACAATTCTTTTCGTTCTTCAACAATCTCTTAGACTGTTCATTAACATTTTGATTGTTAGAAGAACTTCCAATACTCTGAACAACAGCAAGAGGATGAACATCACCGAGAATACACTTCAAAAGTTCCTCATCTTGTTGAAATAATCCTCCATTTGATCAGCCCACTGATCGTAGAACTCAGGACTTGACATCGAAATCTTCGTTTATGACGTAAGGATATGAGAGTAAAAAGTCATTTGTGTTCATGTTAAAGTTCTCCATTGTTGTATGGAAAATTTTGAGAAAAGGTCAAATCAAATTGAGATCAAACAGCGAGAACACACAAAATTCAACAATCGAACACTCGATTTTACAACTAGAATGTAGAATGGAATCACAACAAATAATCTAGATTGACTTTCCGAAATAGAAGATTGGAAAATTGAGATCTAGTACGAGACTCAAAACTTTTGCAAAAATTCAGAAAACAGATCAATTATGTATGAATCCTACTCTGATACCAAATGTAGTTGTAATGAAAGCGAGTATGAATTATGAGACCAGAGTATACAAAGAATGATGAACATGAAATCTAAAGGTTTGGCTCAATTATGCTTTCAGTACGTACACTGAGTTTTAGAAAAAATGATGAAAGTACTTATGTATCTCTAGTACACACCCCATATTTATAGGAATCATGAAAGCACAAAAAACTATAACGGACTGATCACTAAGATATTCGATACATAAAGTGCCCTTATGATAAAATAACAACTATCGAATCTATCTATGACCTTCAACACCTCACAAAACCATTCGACGTCTAAAATTCACGGATTATTTTCAAGTTATATCTCCCATTCTACATTGAATCCATTGGAATTTGGTTTTAATGAATTTTTGGTTAAGATGTTGAGCTTGAAGTTCCATTAATGGAGGAAAACTCCATGAGCCTTTATTTTGGAAGTTTTGGATGATTGAATCCATGATTTTAATCATTTAAATCATATCCCATATGATTTATAATGTTGCTTGTTTATTAATAGCCATAGAGTGAATCAATTGAAACAACGTATGTTAGATCTAGCTTTGTGAGTGATTTCAAGCATAGAATCCCTAATTACATTCCATAAAGTCCAATAATTGAACTCTATAAAAACTTATAAATGTATTAGATGATGAATTGTTGATGAACCAAGAGTTTCAATAAGTCATTAATGAGATGAATTTGGTTATTGGAAGTTCTTAAGACCTTTGGTTTCTTTTATATTGTTCATATAAACACCCTTAAATCATATATGACCTATAATGGTACACTACAAGAAAAACACGATTTTCCTAGGGAAGGTCGTTATGGAACGTATTTTTTTGTTAATCTGCAAAGGATCGTGCTATGGAATGTCGTTCCATAGCAATGTTGCTACCATATTGTCTAGGGATTTTATTTCTGGTAGTGAGAATGGGACTTGCTAGGGAAAATGCTACCAACTTCATATTCGTTGGTATTATGCTACCGATTGTTCTATGGAACAAAAATTCGTAACAATTTTTCAACGACAATTGTTATGAAATCACTTTCCGTTGTATTGATGTTCTGGAATTAATTATCGTGGTTACTATGCAACAAAGTTTGTGATGGAAACCAACTCCATAGTTGATTTGCTATTTAAGTATCATTCATAGGTATTTTGCTAGAGAATTCTGGTATGGAATATGATTTCGCTTGCTTGTTTTTCTATGGAACAAAACGGGTCGCGAATTTGTGATGGCATTGGTTGGGATGTTGGATGCTTAATTAATTTTCTTATTCTATGGATGAATTACTATTATGAACAATGGAATTTTTAAGATATGGTTTGAATGAAATGTCTTTGAATTGGTAATATGTGGCATACATTAATGGCTAAAAATGTAAAAATGAATTATAAAAGTAGATATTGCTGGTAAGCGGACTCGAACTTAAGCTTATGCTAGGATAGTGTGCGGTTAAGCCAGTTGTGCTAATCAAGTTGTGTATAATCTCTAGAAAAACATAGAATATGATGACTAATTATCCATATAATTTTATTAGAATTCGAGCTCTATTTTTTCCAGGGCCTGTGCAGTTGCACCTCTTGCACACCTTTAAAATCGTGCATGTTAAAGTATATTAACCATATAATTGTATTAGAACTCCGGCCCTATTCATTACAAACTTATTTTTAATTCCATTAACTATACTACATCACAAAAATAACATTTGTTTTACATATACTTCATCCTACTCAAACAACATAGCAAGCAAAAATGACTAAAATGCCCTTTTAACAGAATGATGTAAAAATAAAAGAAAAATAAAATTATTGTAGTATATAACTTCATATACAATACAATATGAAAACTAATATTCAATGTCAAATCTATTATCAACCATTTATATTTTTAAGAAATATACAAAACCTAGCATACTCTACATACGAACGAAAAAACATGCAATATCTTTGTCGATCTCATCCTCTTCATGGCCTATTGCAAATGCACTTTTAACAGAATTACGTGGGTCTTCAAATATGAATGTGATGTTATTCATTGTAAGTCTATGAACAACATGAACAACCTGCAACAACTCTTTGGCACTATCAACAACACTTATGTACTCCCCATAATTTGAAACTATCTAGCCAAAATAGGCATCAAGTAATTGTAAACCTACACATTAAAATATCCATCAATTAATCCAATGTATCCTTTTCAATACAACAGTAAATATTATACAACACAATTAAATACTAATTCCAAACTACAAACATGCCTTAATTAACTCTCTCTCTCTCTCTCTCTCTCTCTCTCTATATATATATATATATATATATATATATATATATATATATATATATATATATATATATATATATATATATATACCATTTGTTATCGTATTGCTCGTCACAAAGTACCTACAATTATTGAAAAATTTTAGGTACCCAAGGCTTTTTGGGTCCTTAGTTATTAGCTGGAAACAAAGAATGAATTTTAGAATTGAAAGCCCAAGTTCGAATTTGTGTTTCGATCTTCTCAATTAAATCAACATCATTTTCTAAAGATACTGAAATGTAATTTTTCGATAGCTTTGGATTTTCACTAGATTGCACCTCAGGCTTCCAAATTTTTGTTACTTTGTTGATTGGTTTCCATCTCAGAAATGGAGTATTCGAATCTTGAGAAGATAAACTGCCAGTTGTGGACTCATTCAAATACTTTTCATAGGCTAATTTGATGTGACCTTGAGAAAACTTTCTAGACTGAAACTGTTTTCCTTGTCCCTCAAGCCAATGATTAATTAAATGAACTTCTGATTTTCCTTTTGTGTTTGAAACCTTTGCTAGTTTTGTGATTGAAGGATTTGGAAAATTTGGATTTTGTGGAGTAAATTCTATGAATGATTTGAAAGCTTCGTGTGAAGTTGGTTGACTATTCGTTGATTTTCGAACAATTTTAAGTTTTCGATCATTTACAACATTTTGTGAAGTCTTACACTTTCGAATTTTTCAGATTTTTGAATATATTCAACCTTTTGATTAATTGGAAAAGTGTCTTTTACATTCATTGGTTGATGAAAATATGTGTTTCGTGGTTTTACTTTGAACAATGTCTAATGAAAACAATATTTTGAGTTAGATTTTGAAACACTGTTTTTCTCATCTGAAACTTTGGATTTGGTTAAAGAAAATTTTTCGTTAGACACAACTTCCCAAAAAATTGCCTTTGGTGCTTTTCTCTTTGAAACTTTATGATTTTTCGAAAACTTATCAATAAGCTCTTTGAATTCATTTGAATTAAGTTTCACAATTGGAGTTGAATTAACAACTTCTTTTGTAACAACTTGATTTTCCTTTTCAGATTTAACAACCCATTTTTGTTTTGGTTTCTGTTGTTGAAAAACATACGAATTTTTAGTGAGGTTGTGTTCAACGAAGTTCTGATTTGCATAGAATCCCTCGTCTGTTCAACGTTTGTTGTCCTCTTCGACCAATTTGTTGAATTCTGGCTTTATATTCTCTGCATTTCCAGTGGTAACGAAGACTTGATTTGGAAACACTACTTTATCAGTATATGTAAAATTTTGATATACAACTGTGTTAGTTTCCAGAAAATGTACTCATTTGTCAATCACCACTTTGTCAAACTTTTCATTGTCACCATACACTTGTTAAACAACAACTCTTGAATTAAAGTTTCGTTTAAAACTTTCTTATCTTCCTTACAAACATTCGAAGCTATATCTTCATCCTCCTCATCATCACTAATATCTGTCTAACTGTCTCGGACTTCTACATCATCAAAGTCAAGAAAAATTGAAGTAGAGGGTTTTCCAATTTCATCCTCAACCATCGAATCATTAACAATTTCTTTACCTTTCACCTTATATGTGATATTAATGATAGATAATTGAGAACAATCAATACTTTCTTCTTCTTCAATTTCACTGATTTTGCTAAGAATATCTGCATTCTCATTGACATCAGCAAAATTATTTTGGAAATCAAGTTTCGAATGTTTAGTTTGTTTCAAAATTTTCACTTATTCATATTTTGTCAAACTTTCATTAACAATTATTAACCAATTCGTTAGCATTAAAAACTCATCTATCTTAACAATGCCATATGCAAACCTATCATCTGGTACTTTGTTAAAATCAGCTATTGTATTTTCACAATCATATGACATGACATCAACTTTTTCTCTTTCGAATGCAAGAAAATGTAACAATTTACGATGTTGTTCTTTGCTAATGTCAGAAGAATGATGTAAAGCAGTTAATTTGGCATACAAACATTTGACTGAATTACAGTATATGTTTCGTTGTGTCAACAACAACCTGACATCTTTTTCTATATCCTGTCTATCTTTATTGACATTTTGTAACTGTAATTCTAGATACTCTACTCTGCTACGTTTCATGTCTAACAACCTTCGTGTGTCAAGAAGTTGATTATTATGTTTCTTTGCCTCGTTACTAGCAGACACAACAATAGCATCAAAGTAAGCAACAGTATCATCAAACGAAATTATTTTAGAATCATATGCATGTAAAGGAATATTAAAAGATTCAAGTATTGAGCGTACCTTGGTTGTCATCAGAGATTTGCCATTTGTCTTCGTAACAAAGAAACATCCAATTATATCTTCCTCTTCTTCGTCATCAAAACTTGCAAACACGGCACCATCAGTCGGATTCCTCATCTCTTCATCATCAGAATCGGATGACCAGATCTGATACGTGCCATTTCTTCATCTTCACTTTCTCTTCTTGCCACTAGAGACAAACATTTCGCCTTTTCATGAACTTTCTCTAATTTTTCCACATAATATGCTTCGTTCTCATTTTTGCTCCCCTTTTCTTCTTTCTTACGAAGCATATAGTCAACTGCAAAATGATTTGAACTATTGCAATAATGACAGTCGATGCCAGAATCCCCTTTCAACTCCTTTTTGCCTTTAAACTCTTTCATCTTTTCATCCTTCTTCTCAGATTTTTCAAACTTCTTCTTCTCTTCTTCACCATCCTTCGTAAAATTTCCTTTCGGCTCACTCTTCTTCCCTCTAGAATTAAAGGATTTTTGAAAAACTTTTTAACTCGATTATTCGAGTAAAAAGCTACAGCTTCATCATCAGAATTCAACAGAAAACCTTCTTCATCCAAATTTTCTTTTTCAGCTGACTCCACTTCAGACACTTTTGAAACTAATGCTCTTGGTCCTCCAAGACTTAGCTTTGATTCTTCAGCTATTTCATAAACTTCACTTTTGTGTGTCTTTAGCTGATTGTAAACATCATTCAAAGATGAACATTCGAAGCTCTGCTAATTTTTTATCATCATGCTTACACTTCTCCACTCCTTCCTCAGTCCCGTCACAAAAGTAAGATTATAATCCATTAAGGACCTTGTAATTCCGTAGCGATTGCACCTGTAGATCAACTCATTCATACGATCGTAATAGCTTTCAATTGTTTCTCTTTCCTCTTGTCTGAACTCCTTCAGTTCAACCAAACACTACTTTACAAAATTGATCTTTGTCTTTTCACTTCCTTGATACTTCTCTTTGAGAGTATTCCAAATCTCCTTAGCTGGTTTACAACCACGAATGTAGTTTTAAACAACAGGTGGCAAAGCATCTCGCAACTCTCTCATGCATCTCTTTTCATTGTTCTTCAGTCTTGTTTGTTGATCTTCAACAGTAGAAGTAGTTCCAGACGAACCTAAAGTTTGAACATTTGCTGGTGGTTGAACTGATCCATTGATACAAGTCCATAACTCTTCATTAATCCCATTAAGATAATCCTGCATACGATCAGCCCCTTGATCATAGTATTCAAGAATTAACATAGGAATTTTGGTTGATAATCCAAGCAGATGAGAAAATGAAGTCATTGAAGAAGAAGAAAGTATTCTTAGTGAAATAAGTGAAATTGAAGAAGAAGAAAGTATTGATTGTTCTTAGTTATCTATCATTAATATCACATCTAAGAACAAAGGTAAAGAAATTGTTAATGATTCGATGGTTGAACACCAGATGTAAATAAGATTTCGCTTCAGCTCAATTACGCTTTAAGTGTTTTCACAGAGAAAATAGATAATGTTGTTCACGTTATCTAACTCTAGTAAAATGATCCTATTTATATGATACATAATGCGTACTAAAAATATACTAAGGCCATAACACATAAGCTTCGAACCAAAAGAGACCTAGTAAAATACATTACAGATCATTCGAAGAGTACAAAATAAGCTTCGACTCATTACAACAAAACTACCCTTACCATCTCCCCCTTTGTAATCATAGTCGAAAATTTCAGTTCGTAAGCAGTTGAATGGAATACAACATTAGTCTTCGTATCTGAGTGTACCATGAGATAATCTTCTTAAGTTGCTTTTTATCTCCTCAATTATTCTTCTTACAATGATTCATAGGAACAATTAAGTTCGTATATTGTGAAGTTGAGTACCTTTCTACCTCACCAGCCTGGAACAAAAAAGGTTTTGATTTCCAAGACTTGTCCTTCCCTGAGAAGACTAAACCAAATGGTTTCAAACAAATTTCACCATCAGCATACTTCTTTAATTCTGCTTTTGTCTTCGAAGGAGCCATAGGAGCTGTAATTTCCAGTCCTTTAGTTGTATCCAACTCCACATCAGTTAATGTTAAGCATTCATAATAATTTTCAATAAAAATCTTAATGTGAGTAACTCCTAGCTTGTACTCATCTGGATCAGTGTTCTGAATATAAGAAAAAGATCTTTCCTTCAGCAGTAATGCAACTTGTATAAGAGCATACAAGTTCATTAAAGGAAAATCTGCAATTGTAAACTCACAAACATTCCCATTCTCCATGGTCACCATATACTTCATATTTTGGACTGTGTTTTTGAAAACCACATCCCTCCTAATGCTGATAACTTTCTTTATCTTTATCGATGACCATACTTCTTCAGTTGGTTTTGCAAGAGCTGCATGAAACCTGATTTCCATGTGAGTTCCTTCATCCATCTGTTTGAGCTTGCTTTTGGCTTTGAACTAGGGCATGATGTACATCATATCATTAGTTGGAAAGTCCAATTAGCTTGCATCAATATTCATGAAAATATAGCTTTGTTTTGGCTTCTTTTTGAATGAATACATGCAATTAAATGCAACCTTGGCTTCAATTGTTTCATAGTTGTAATGCTTTGATGGATCACCTTTGTTCATGCTAGGAGGCTCACTTGCTCTTTGATTCATTATACTTTCTACTAATCTCATCCTCTCCAGTTTCTCCTCAGTCTCATCCTTCTTTTCTTCCTTAGAGTTTTCTATCAGAATTGATTTTCCTCTTGCCTTCGAAGTTGATTCTTCTATCACTTCTTTTACCTTTGAATCACTCCCACCAATATCAGGAGATTTACCAATCATAATTCCTTTCGAAATTTGTCTTGTAATTGGCACAGTTGTTACTACTGTCAAAGAAACAGGACCAGCAGATGCTATAACTTGTTTTTTTGTTGGAATCTTCCTAGGATATACTTTTCCACTACCTTCGCATCATCACCTCCAACCTTCGAACCTTCACTATTCCTTTCTCCCCCTTGCACCCATGCACTAGAAGGTGGGGAATTTTTTATGGGAAGAAGGCTGGATATGCGGGAAAGTGGAGCCAACTATTGGATAAGCAAGGTTTCGAATTGAGAAAACTTCTTGAAAAGATCATCTGAAGACAATTGAAAAGACGAAGGTGGTGTTGAAGATAAGGCTCTGAGCTCCTTTTATAGTGTGAAAACTTCCATAAAATTCTTGTTTTTAGTTGTAGAAAACAACTTGGAAAACTTTGTCACGGCATCACAGATTATATCCACCTTCTGATTTAGAGATGCAAATTATGTGCGAACAACTGCAATCTCTTTTTCCATGTCTTGGCGAAGCTCTTGAAGTTTAAAATTCGCATCTTCTCTCACCTTTTTAACATCTTGAACAAATAATACATGACGTTCCTTTGCCACCATTTTCAACTCTTTCAAATCACCTTCAAATGTAGACTTCTGAGAATTTACCCTCATCTCATTTTTATGATCACATATATCAATTTTCTCCAAGAGACGAAACTTATAATTTTTGATCATCCCCGAAACTTTAGAGGTAATCCTCCCTTCAAGCAGTTTTAACAAACCATCAACTTCTAAACCGCTCACTGAATTACCTCCCCCAACATATGCTTGTGATTGAAGAATTGAATTGAGCTTTGTATTCAAGATCTTGAACTGCTTCATGGTCATTAGCATGTGATCTGGGAAATCTGGTTCTTCTTCATTAAACTCCAAATTTTCAAACGTGCCTCCAAAACCTTTTGATTTCTGTTTAGTTTCCATAAAAATAGACTCTTGAATTGGTGAAGTGGTTGTGGGTGGATCAGTGGATTGTGAAGAAAAAAGAGAAGTAATTGGTTGTTTGATAATGTTTTCGAAGGTAGGAGAATCAGTGGTGGAAGTAGTAGGAAAGATAGGTGTAACTTGTGGAGGAAAAAAACAAAAATTTATGAGGTAACATTTGAAGTTTTACCTTGTTCATCTTTCTGTGAAGCATCCTCACCCATGATGACATTTTTCATCCGTATTAGATACGTTTACAAGAATGTCAGAACTTCGTGCCTTCTCAGACCCTAACTTGGCAACCAAATCTTCGGGGTGGAAATGTTGAATCATAAAAATTGAGCCTCTTGAACTACAGCTACCTCAGTCATCATGCCACCGCATTCAAGCTTCTTCATCAGCAACTGTTACCGTAGTCTCTACCTACCGTAGCCTCTTTACTAGATTACTTTATTTGTCTTTTTGCAATACTCTCTATTGTCCAGTATGGCTTGCATGGCTACTCTTAGAGATGTATTCTAATGTACTTTATGAGTCTCTATAAATAGAGCTCATTCTCCTGTATTCAAAAATACACATGTATTCTGAATTGCAATCTTTGAAGTTATCTTTTCTATCTCTCTTACTCACTCTTATTACTCTCATAATTGATTACAATCTCTCTTCGGAGCAAGTCTTTAGGGATTTAATCACTAAGTTTGATCTCACTTATTAACTTGGTTTGAATGCATTCCTCTTTATGAATCAACTTATGTGTATACTTGATATAACAATTGTTGTCATTTCATTTCTTTACTTTTCTGCAACTAACTATCTAACCATATAACTTTAAATATTATTTTTGAGCTTTAGATCCTTCGAGATTTACTATTCCGCAATATACTTGTTCTAACGTTTGTTCAAGTATTTCTCAAAGTTTTTCTCTCAACAATTGGTATTAGAGCCATAGTGGTTGCTTTTTGAAAATTGGAACTCTGGTTTTTCGAAGAGCTTTCTATACCACAGTGCTCATTTCTCAAACAAAAAATACTTCAAAAATATGGCACAATCCTTATCTATGAATGTTTCCAACATTGTTGGTGGTTCTAATCGAGCCCCAATACTAGTTGCAAATGAATATCATTACTGGTCACAAAGAATGGAGGAATACTTAAGGAGACTTGGAAGAGATGTATGGTGATCCGTAGAAGAAGGACCCACATATCCCTGTCCTTAAACCAGTCCAAACTGATGGAGCCACAACAAGACTAGGAGGATGTCAACCATCTATGAACCGTCCTACCAAAGATGATCTCGACAAAATGGAAAATGATGTTGTTTCTTTTTATGAAATCTCCTGTGGAGTTGCTCCTGACAACTTCGATATTATCATAAATTGCAAATCAGCAAAAGAGATCTGGGATGTTCTCAAGAATTTGTACGAAGGCTTAGAACAAGCACAAGACAAGAAGCTTACAACCGTACTCATTGATTTCAACAACTTCAAAGTTCATACCGGCGAAAGTTTGGAAGACTCCTTCAAAAGGTTCAACCTGATTGTCACCTAGTTATCCAATGCGGGCACCATCCACAGTAACAATGAAACAAATCTTCAGTTTCTTAATGGCTTGGGAAGACATTGGACTACTGCAAAGATCATAGTTCAAGGGGATAGAAATATTCATTCATTGCCACTCTATAAACTCTATGGGGAACTAGAAGCACAGGAATCCACCGTACTCAAAGATTGTGCTGACTTCAGAGGACCTCTTGCTCTCATAGCACAAACTCCGCATAATCAATCTTACTCTCCCTTGTATGACACTCCACCGCAGTCATACGGAGCAGATTCAGAGTATGATGATGAAGAAGAATTTCAAAAGGCAATTGCTCTCGTCAGCAAACAATTCAACCGTCTACCACCTCACTCTTTTTGCAAAAATCAACAATTTAACAAACCATCCTTCAATCGTAGCCTCAATACACAAAACAATCACTCTCATTATCCAAAAAGTTCTCATCCACCACCGCAATCTCAAAATTTTTAACCAAAGGAAACATCGTAGTCTACTCAAATTACTGACTCCGGTACTCCCTCAGAAGACAAGATTGATGTTGTAGTTTGCCACAAATGCAACAAAGAGAATCACTTTGCAAGAGATTGTAAGGCCAATGTAGTTAAAACTCATGATCCAAACTCAAAACTATAGCATTCAAGATTGCCAACCTTGCATAGATAATCTTAATGACACATGTGTTGCCGTCCTTACAAACTATAACAAATCCTTAGATGAGAAAAACATTGCGTCCCAAGAGATTTTCCATGAGAGAGGACGACTGGACAACAAAAGACTCAAAATGGCTATGTTAGAAAGAGATTTAGGGTTAGAAAAAGATGCAAGAATGTTGAGTGAAACCCAATTAGAGATAGCTTTCAACCAGAGAGATTTAGCTCAGAGTGAAATTGTACGCTTAAATCTTTTAATCGAAAAATAATTCAATGAAAGTGAGGCTATTGAAACTTTGGTAAATAAGGGAATTGTGGACAACACATAAAATTGGGGTTAGTTAAATGGATATCCTACCGCAATGGATTCCTCACCGTGGTTCAACAAAGACAGATTGTATGTCCCTCTAGACCGAGAATTTCACTTCCCAGTCAATGACAAGACCTTTCCTGATGATATCAAAACTCACTTTGGTAGACTGCATAATGTAAGCAAAAATTGTGTCATTGAGGAAATTATGCCTAGGGTGTTTCAAAACTCATCCGTAGTTGATGAAGAAATTGTCATTAAGGACACTGAAGTCTCTAAAGACTTTACATCTCTGTCCTCAGACCGCAGTGTCCCACACTGTAGTTAAAAGTCCCACAAAATCCCCACTAAAGTCCCAACTAAGACTTACTCTGCGGTAGTTAAGTCATCCCTACAGCAGTCTTCAAAAAAAGGTTCTGTCACTCTCCAAAAACTTCATCATGAATTACCAATATAAAATGTTGAAGTAGGTCAATGTTCTCAAATCCCTGAATCTTCAAGTTCTGATGACTCAATCCTACATTTTCACAAAATTTCAAAGAGCTCTAGGAAGCTGCAGTTGAATAACAGAGACTGCGGTTCCCCAAAAACATTTGCTAAAAATGCTTTCAAAGAGGAATTTCTCTCCCAAGGCACAAATAGACAAATATTTTCAAAAACAAAAAGCATGTCACATCTGAAAAATCCAAAAGTCCATAAAAATTTATTTTCAGTCACTATTTTTCAACAAACTCTACCATCAAGAAAATACCCAAAAATGAATGTATAGTTTCAACAGTCATTCCTGATTTATCTGACACAACTCAAAAAAAGTGTAAAGTCTTTTCGAAACAATGTTTTTCAAATCTATTCCTCAGATGATCCGAAATGGAAAGGTATTTTACCCACTCCAACTCACTTCAAGTCACATCAAATGTTTAACAAAAGGAATGGTATTCTACCAAATCTAACAAAAAGGACACAAAGATCTACACGTACTAAACCTTTTTCAAAACACACTTTTCAGAAAACGTACAACACTCATGTCAGATCTTTTCCAAAATAAACATTTTCAAAACAAACTTTTCAGAAAACATACAACACTCAAGTCAAATCTTTTCAACCTCGGACTAGTCAAAAGCCAAACAACTCATCCTTTAGACCACTGACCAAACGTAGTGTCAGAACAAAAGACAAAATCTCAACCTGGGAATGTCAGTGTAGTTTCCAAAATTAGAAACCTCGTAACCTTGCAAAAATACACAACACTCCAAAACTACACAAACATCTAGGACTAGGTTTAAAAGTTGACACAAAAACAGTCCATGCATCACTCAGAAACTCATCTATTGTTTCAGGCTCCAAACTAGTTTGGATACCTAAACTAACCGTGTAATTATCAGGCTTTGTGCAAAGAGGAACAAGAAGATCAACTGTTAATTGACAGTGCCTGCTCCTTGCACATGACCGGAAGGTTAGAATACCTTCAGGATTTCAGGCCAAATTGCAATGGTGGAAATGTTACTTTCGGAAACAATATGAATGGAATCATCTGAGGTTATGGTGTACTAAGTTTAGGGAACTTCACAATTCAAAAGATCGCTTATGTAGAAAGCCTTAAACACAATCTCATCAGTGTTTGCCAACTATGTAAGGCATGCCATCGAGTTGAATTTGATGATAAATTCTATTATGTGATGACAAGCGATAGAAGCACCTGTTTGATCAAGTCACGATCCGAAGGTACCATGTATCCTCTAGATATTTCTCTGATCATTGGCAAACCGCAGTTGTGTTTCCTTTCCAAAGTTGTATCCGAAGTCAGCTAGTTGTGGCACCGCAAGCTCGCTCATCTTAACTTCAGATACATCACTACTTTGGTAAGTTGAGAGCTGGTCAGAGGACTCCCTATTCTCAAGTTCAACAATGACACTCTCTGTCCTGCTTGTGAATGTGGTAAGCAATCCAAAGCAAGTCATCTTATGGTGATTGACTCTTCAATTTCTGAACCACTTGAGCTCCTGCACATTGATCTCTACGGTCCATCAATCGTAGCCAGTCTCCATCACAAAAATTGCATATTGGTTATAGTAGACGACTTCACACGCTTCACATGGGTTTTCTTCCTCATACTCAAGGCAGAAACACCGCAAATTCTCATCAACTTCATCAAAGAAATAGATATTCAGATCAAGCTACCAGTAAGACGTATCCGCAGTGATAATGGAACCGAATTCACTAATCATTCTTTTAACAGATTCTTGGTGTCCAAAGGCATCACTCACAACTTTTAAGCTCCTTATACATCACAACAAAATGTAATAGTAGAAAGAAGGAACCGCACACTAGTCGAAGCAGCCAGATCTATGCTTAATTTCGCACACCTTCCTCTCTAGTTATGAGTTGAAGCTGTAGCAACCACATACTTTGTACAAAACCAAAGTATTGTGTCGAAACGTCTCAATAAAACACCGTATGAAGTCCTTAACAACCGCAAACCAAATGTTCGTTTCTTTCATGTCTTTAGGTGTAGATGTTTTGAGATCAACAACAGAGATCAGCTTAACAAATTTGCATCAAAGTCTAATGAAAGCATCTTTCCTGGATATTCCACGAACAAGGTTGATTATCGAGTTCTCATCAGACGTACAAGGCTAATCATTGAAAGCTTCGATGTGAAATTTGATGATTCTCACATCCGCAACGCCCCTCCATCCACTGAAACTACTGCAATCATGGAAAGTGATATTCCTGTCCTTTAAATCTAGTTGAAGTCAATTATGACGATCTCTTCGATCCTGTTGAAATGGCGAAACTATCCGAAGTTCTCATGTCTCTAGCCACTCAACAACAACATGTTGATGTTTTTGGTCCATCTCTATCCGAAGTAGCATCTGTCAATACTTTCACCTCTCCAGTTGAGGGGGAAAGCTCTACTCCAGATCAACTAACAACAATCGAGGTTGCAGTACTTGATGATGATCAAGTTCCTATTGCAGAAATTCATTACCATCAAACATATCTTCGGATTTTGATGATGAACTCATAGAGAACACTGACACTAGAACCGATTCAAGGATTATCACTCTCCCATCCATAGTGGAGGGGGAACCTTCTCAAATTCCAGAGGAACTCCCATCCTCAGTCCAGGGGGAACCTCTCCAAACTACTCAAGACAATTCCATTCCAACAAGCCAAATTGATTCCACAGGATGTTCTCAAATCCAGGGGGAACTACCATCTCCAGCCGCATAAACTTCTGATATTGAATACATTCCCTCTATCGCAGCTACTGATCATCTACAACCTCGTCTACACGTATAGACAAAAGACCACCCACCAGGTCAAATCATTGGCAACCTATCCGCAAGAATCCAGACTTGATCATCCAAGGACTTATTTGATAATTGTCACTACGCAACATTTATGTCCTCAGTTGAGCCGCAGTCAATCAAAGAAGCATTATTGGAACCTGATTGGATTTCTGCAATGCAAGAAGAACAAGAAGAATTCAAAAGGAACAAGGTGTGGCAACTCGTTCCCATACCGCAAGGCCACACTATTGTTGGTACAAGATGGGTTTTCAAGAACAAGTTATATGAATCTGGTGCGGTCATTAGAAATAAAGCAAGACTATTTGCAAAGGGGTAAAATCAACTTGAGGGTGTTGAGTACGATGAAACGTATGCTCCGGTGGCATGAATGGATACCATCTGAATCTTCTTAGCATACGCATCCCACAAAAATACCAAGGTACACCAAATGGACGTTAAGGGTGCTTTTCTCAATGGGGAATTAAAGGAAGAGGTTTATCTTCAGCAACGTCCCGGATTTGAAAGTATCGAATTCCCTGACCACTGCTACAACCTTGAAAAGGAAGTCTACGGTCTGAAGCTAGCCCCAAGAGCTTGGTATGAGACTCTTTCTGAATTTCTTGTCTCTTCAGGTTACAAAAGAGGAGTGATTGATCCCACTTTATTTAGAAAAGCAAATGGTGACCACCTTATGTTTGCACAAATATACATGGATGATATCATCTTCGGATCGTCGGATCAAGGAATGGTGGATGAATTTGCTAAGCTCATGACGGTCTGCACACGTGGTTCATGAGGTTCATGAACGCGGTAGGAGCATTGGTGAGCCTAAACGGCATCACCACGAACTCATAAAGGCCATTACGCATCCAAAACGTGGTCTTCTGCACATCCCCCTCTCTGACCCTCATCTGATGGTAACCTGAATGCAAATCCATCTTGGAGAACCAAGATGCTCCCTGTAACTGGTAAAAGAGATCATCAATCCTCGGGAGTGGGTAACGGTTCTTCACCGTTACCTTGTTCAGCTGCCGATAGTCTATACACATCCGATGCGACCTGTCCTTCTTCTTCAAAAACAAAATTCAGGCTCCCCAGGGTGAACTGCTCGGCCTTATACATCCGTTGTCTAGCACCTCCTGCAACTGCGTAGACAACTCCTACATCTCGGTAGGAGCCAACCGGTACGATGCCTTGGCTATCAGAGCCGCACCATGGAATAGGTTGATCCTGAACTCTATCTGACGCTCTGGAGGTATCCCAGGAAGCTCCTCTAGGAACACATCTGCGTAGTCTCGTACCACTGGAACCTCGCTCACCGTCTCCCTACCCGCCTCCCGGGTATCCATAACATACATGACATATCCTGCGCAACCATGCTGAAGATAGCACATAACTCTTGCTGCTAAACATATTGTGGGTCCATGTTGTGGCCTCTCGTTGTGGATCACCAACTCTCCCCCACTTGGGGTCTTGATCCGCACCAGCTGCTGTGCGCAATCTATCACTGCCCCATTAGGGCTCAACCAATCCATCCCTATGATCACCTTGTTCCCACGCAACGGAATGGGAACCAAGTCCACCAAGAAGCGCTCCTCCAACAACCTTAGAACACAATCCCTGAACATTGCTGATGCTCGCACCAATCGATCATCATCAATCTCTACCTCTAGAGGGAAATCCAACATGCTCGAAGACTCATAAAACTTCTTGCTAAGCACAAGAGAAACAAACGATCGGGTGGTACCCGAGTCAAACAATACCTGAACTGAGATACCGTTCACATGGAACAATCCTAATGCATATACACAGAGCACACATCAATATCATAACATCATATAAATAAAATAGAGGGAAAAGAACCATCCTTTTCACCACATTGGGTGCGACACGTGCCTCCTCGGTAGTCAGCTGAAACGCCTGGTTCCTCACCACTGGAGCCTCTGCCTTGCCCTGCCGGCCATCAGCGATCCGCAGGGTCGCTGGAGCTGGCACTTTTACTGGCGCCGATGCTGCTGTCAACTGGGGGCAACTGGCCTTCTTGTGGCCCCTCTGGTTGCAATGGAAACATAGCAACTCAGATGTCTGTATCACAGGCGCAGGGGCGGTACAATCCCTGCTGAAGTTCCCTGACTTGCCACACTTATAGCAGCATGACGATCCCAACTTGCACGCTCCCTCGTGTGCCTTACCACATTTCCTGCAGTGGCCACACCCCTATTGGCCTTTCGGCCCCACATCTGGTCCCTTGGGCTTCTTCCCCGAAGCCCCCATAACATGACCCTCTTCCTCCTTCCTCTTCCGGATGTGCTCCAGATCTATCTCCCTCTCCCTTGCCCTGGCAACCATAGAGTCCAGGGTAGGGCAAGCTGAAAAAATGACATGCTCCCGAATATCAGCCCGTAACATGTCATGATATCAGGTCCGCCTCATATCCTCATCACCCGCGTACTGGGGCACCAACAACGCCCTCTCCCGGAACTTGGCAGTGATCTCCGCCACAATCTCCATCATCTACCTCATATCTAAAAACTCCCTAGCCAGCTGCTGAAGCTCGACAGCTGGTGCAAACTCTGCCTTGAACCTAGTCACGAAGTCCGACCAGGTCATAGCCTCGACAGCCAAGGCTCCCAACGAGTTACCAACGGACTCCCACCAATACCTAGCTCAATCCCTCAAACATCCTGCTGTGAATCTCACCTTCGACCCGTCAGGGCAGAAGCTAGTCAACTGTGCAGACTCAATGTCTGTAATCCATCGCCTGGCAGCTATGGGGTCCTTCGCCCCGTGAAAATCTAGCGCACCACTACCCTTGAAGTCCTTAAAGGATAGTGTGTGAGATCCTAACTGGCTCGATGCCATGTCACTCCTGAATGCCCAAAGGCGATCCTCCATCATCTCACCTATCGCTTCCTTGATCGACCCGAAGATAATGGGGGTCGACTCAAGGATGCCCCTGGTGATCTCTCACGTGATGAAATCATGTAGCCCCTCATCCACCGGCTCGAAACCTAATCCCGAACCCAATCCCTCTCCTGAACTGCCAACTGCTGGTCTAGGGCGTAATACCACCATTCTGAAACACAACATAATAAACGTCACAAACACTGATATATCTCGATGAATCACTACTACCACAAGTTTCCTGATCTCATCTCGGCCTTCCTCCATTCGAGTACGGATCCTCTACTTCTAGTAGTATGGGCCTATACTACCTTCCACATTTATCCGTACTTTCCTCAAGTACTGCCTTGACTCCACCAAGTCATTATTACTGCTAATAATCTTTGCTACTCTCATCCTAGGCTTGCCCTAGGGAATTCTCTGACTATACCCGACCCAGTCCTCAGCCGCTGAAAGCCTCCTTGCGATGCCAACTAGCCATCACCTGAATACCATCACATGCGACGAGGCTCAGATAATCCTTCAAGTAGAAGGCTCGTCCCTACAACGGTTAAACTCAAACAAGAGTTGTGTAATAGGGCCAAGTCTAGCACTCTGAGATTATTCAACCCTATTCACATGTGACGTGACGCATTCACCTAATGGCTAACTCCCATCACTTAGAGTCCCAAAAAGCACAAAGCAAGTAGCATTCAGACATAAGAGATTACTAAAGCAATTCTATCCTCATAATGGGAAACTATACTAGCATACAATGCTAAGCTCATGTTATCAGGCATAACCTTAACAGGCTATCCTACTGCTGTCTACTCAATCCTAGCATGCAATTTCATATACTAAAGCACATAAAGCAGCCACATAAGGCATCACTCCTAGATCCTTAGTCCTATTCTACCATGTTGTTCTACTGAAACTGATAAACATACATAAACTTTTGTGGGTACATTGGGGAATACTTACTTGAGCTCGGTCGGTCGTGCATATCACACACTTTGTTCCTTCTTAAAACTATTTACTTAACCTTTTAGAAAACATTTTTCCTTTTCAAAATCTTTTAATCCCTTGATTTGAGTCCAGACACCCCTGAAGGTGTGTCTGAATCCCTCAAACCAGGGCTATGATACCAACTTGTAACATCCCAAAATTATGGGCCAAAAATTTCATTTTTAATTAAGTGATTTGCGAAATATATGTAACAACATATCATTCAACCATATCATTTAATAAAACATGCCTCGGCTTTGTAAACCAGAACGTAAATCATAATAATATCAGAGTACAAATCCCAGAATGTCTCATAGTGCGGAAAAACAAGAGCGTGTGTGTGATATGCCGCTACTGCGCCAGCTCCTTCCCCTTGGCTGAAGAGGTACCTGAAACAACAACTAAAAACCATAAGCACGAGGCTTAGTGAGTTCCCCCATCGTACCGCATACCAAATAACCACATAACATACAAATATTGTCAGGCATATCTGGGTGCCTGACCTACCCCTTCGGTCCTCTCGACCAGATACTGACTAGCATATCTGGGTGCTGGTCTCCCCTTTAGTCCTTTCGACCGGATATTGACTAGCATATCTGGGTGCTGGTCTCCCCTTCGGTCCTCTCGACTGGATACTGACTAGAATATTTGGGTGCTGGTCTCCCCTTCGGTCCTTTTGACCGAATATTGACTAGCATATATGGGTGTTGGTCTCCACTTCGGTCCTTTCGACCAGATACTGGGGACTATTTCATCCCTAACACTACCACATAACATGTATCACATAATCTATTTAGCATGGTTGGGCATGACTGCCCTTTCGTCCCTATCGACCGGTAACCTGGGGACTATCTCCCTTACTATCACTAGCATCATACAACCACATAAACATAACACAGGTGGTGGCAACCCTAGATGAATATCATAGAGACAATCATATAATCATACAATTACTACTAGTGATCCAGCATTGTGGCCTTAGACCTACTGCTAATAGAAGGTAACTCACCTCGAAGTAGCTCCTAAAATTCTGCTTGCTGAGCCCCTGGTCAAAGTCAACTTCCTGGTTGACCGGACTCACCGAGTTGGCTCGCCAACTAGCCGAGTCCCTTCCATCTGTTCTAGGTTTATACCCGATCTACTCATCGATCTTAGCGAAGACTTGACGCGTTCTTCTTCGATGCACACATACTGAGTCCAAGTTCAGCCGACTCGTCGAGTCTAAGGCAATCTTCATCGGACTCGCCGAGTTGCTCATCCAACTCGCCGAGTTCACGACTATCTTCATAGGACTCGCTGAGTCCAACGTTCTACTTGTCGAGCTCATTCAGTCCTTTTTCCATACAGACCTGATTTGAGCCATGCAGTGGCTCCAAACCCCAGATCTAGGCTTCTAGGGCATGCTTATCACGTAAAGTTGCAAACTTTATGTGCATGCATAGTTTTAGGGGCTTCAAATGTCCAAACTAAGCTCTTAATGGGGTTCTAAGCTCAACAGGGACCTTAATCACAAATATGATTGAAACTTAACACTTCTAGAAGGTAATGAGAGTCCAAATATGAAGTATAACCCAACCATAAGGTTTCTCTACAAAGGATTTGGGGTTTTAGGGCTTAGAAGCAACAATTTAGGGACAAACAAGATCTAATAGATCAATAATCAAGATGGAAACTTTATTACCAGAATGGATGACCACAAACGAATGTGTTTTGGATCTAAGTCCCTTTCCTTGACCTTTTCAACATCTCCCTTCTTCTACTTGCTTCAATGTGCACCAAAAGTCCCTTCACAAGGCAACAATCACTCAAACTTACCAATGGAGGCTAGGGTTTCGATAAGGAATGCTCTGAGGGTGATGGAGGCTGAGATGGGGCTATAAGGACGTTTAAATCTCTGCTACGGCGTCTTCAGTAGTATGGGCCCAATACTACCGTCCACGCCGTATCAGTATTCATCCCAAGTCCTCCTAGGATCCAAAATCCAAGTACTCTACTCTCACTATGCATAGTGTACTCTCTAGCAGATCTCTCACAAGCTCCTCGCTGCTACCTACTCACTCTCAAGCATCTCCTTGCAGCAAAACCCCTAGGCTAAGGCATCACAAATTAGGCCACCCTAGTCCTAATAAGAATACCTAGCCTACTCTAGCATGCATAACATATTATCTCATATCACATAACACATAATGTAAGGGTATTTTGGGAAATCACTGTTCGGGCGTTGGATGATCGTACACACTGCTCTGCTTTGTTCTTTTCAAAACCTTTTTACTCTTTTAGAAAAATTTTGTTTTACTTCGAAAAATTCCTCAAATCCTCAGTTTGAGTTCAAATGCGCTCGAAGGTGCACCCGAATCCCTCAAACCAAGGCTCTGATACCTACTTATAATAATGTAAATTTCAAAACAATTTTTCACTTTTAAAATTTATAATTTTAATTCATAAACATCTCATACCCTAATGTATCACATATCAAATCCATAAAAACACATCCCATGATCAAAATGTATAAAAACTCCAAGAGTGTGTACTGATCATTCCGGCACCTTCCCGTGATCCTCACTGGCACCTGTAACACATAACACAAAACACATAAGCATAAATTCTTAGTAAGTTCCCCAAAATACCATATAAACACATAATAGCCACTTGATGCTATAACCCTATGAGCCCTCTGGCTCTAACTCTATGGACCCTATGGTCCTAACTCAGTAAACTCGGATATACGCACAACATAAATCACATAGAAATAAGATAAAACTTCAAAAATGGTCCTTGTGGTTTTCAAAAATATTAAGTTTAGTCCCTATGTTCAAAAAACCTCACAGATGGTCCCTGTGGTTTCAAAACTATTAACATTTGGTCATTCCGGCTAACTCCGTTACCAATTAGCCGTTAAGGAAGCGGTATTTTTGTCATTTCATAGCCCAAGGACTATTTATAAGGTTTTGTATTACTTTTTTTTAAATAAATAAATAAATAAAATTTAATATGCATGGGTCCCACCTCTCTCTCTCTCTCTCTCTCTCTCTCTCCTGTAAGCTATATAAAATTCTTTCTCGTCACTATCTCCCCTGTAAGTTTTATTAGATTCCATGTCTCCTTCATCATTTGATTCCATATCTTCATGAATTTATTTTGAATCTGAATTTGTTTTGAATTGCCTTTATATACCTTCGACTCGGGCGTGGGTAAAACCACTATGATCGCTAGTCTTTTGGAGAATGGCAGTACTTCCTACCCCAATTTGAAAATACAAAGTTTTTCACTCGTAATGCCCTATCATTCCATACTCTTCCATCGATCAAATATGTTTTGACTTTCGCCTTCGTCACCACCAAATTCTACCACCGGTTCCTCTGGTAAACACTCTGATCCCCATCTCATCCTTCTCTTCCTCCCTCATCATAGCCTGAAGGTGTATCTTTAGTCTTACACAATCTCCTTCCTTCTTTCGTCAACATGTCAAATCCAAATCGAGCATCATAAAAAGGGTAGGACCTCACATTTTGATTTTAATGGATTTCCATTCCATTAACTTCTTATATGCCCTTTTTTTAGGTTCAGTCATGAGGGAAACAAATGGTGGTGGAGAGCGCTCAACAATAGTAGCTCCTGCTAATGGTGGAGTTACAAATCACGAAAATGCCCTTAGGAAAAGCAAGGGATCGGAGGTGCTGGTAGTCCCCATTAGGATTTCAGTGCTGCCTTTTGAAGCTTCCCGAAGCTCTATGGGTGTGTTATTTCCAGTGGTCACTAAAGAAGGAGCTTTTTTGTGCAGCTCATTCCCGAATTTAGGCTTGGACTTTTCTGAAAATTTCCACAATTTCACTTTCCCTTGGTCCAGGAGTTGTAGTGGAATGGAATTTGGGGGAAGGGGCTGAAGAGTTGGAAAGGAATGAGGGTCCGTTTTTTGAAGTGAATGGTTCAAAATCATTGAATCCATCGATTCCATCTCGGTCTTCAGTATTCCTGTTCTTGTTTCTTGAATACCCTTGTCGATTTTGTGTTGAAAAGTCAGGGTTTCTTCTTGAACATCGATTTTGTGTTCAGAAAGTACTACTTTGACATCAAGTAGCTTACTAGGGATGCCATGAGATACGAAATGAGATGCCGGAAACATTTGGTCGAGTAAAGAGGTTTTTGGGGATGTAGGATGGTACGTTGTGGTGGTTCTCAATTAACTTTGTTGGTGCTGGACGGAGAGGGACAAATTCAATTAGTTGTGGCGGTGATCAAATGGGAGGCTGTGATATTTCAAGATATATTCTTATAGCTATGAGAGAGAGAGAGAGAGAGAGAGATAGGGGTGGGACCCTTTATTAAATAAATTATATTTTTTTTAAATAACAAATAACTTCATAAATGGTCCTTCTTTTGTGAAATGATGGAAGTACCCTTCAGTTAACGTACAAAAGCTAACAGAGTTAGCGAAAAGGACCATTTATTAAAAGTTTTGAAACCACATGGACCATCTGTGAGGTTTTTTGAACTTAGGGACTAAACTTGATATTTTTGAAAACCACATGGACCATTTTTGAAGTTTTGTCTAGAAATAATGATGTACAACACATCACACAAATAGCATGCAAGATACTCAATCACATAACTCTAATTACCACTCAAGGTAAAGTATAGTGAGAAGACTTACCTCGGATAACTTGGTAAACCTCGAACTCTGAAACCCTGTACTAGCCTCCGCCTAATCACATGATAATTACTCTAATTAATACAACTTCTAAAGGTTAGGCAAACCCCTTTCTCTAAGTCCTCTAAAAAGGGTAAAAGGCCATTCTACCCCTCTAATGGCTCATAAGTCCAATCATTGACTAACCCTAAAAGTCAACAAAGTCAACGGTCAAACGTTGACCAGACTCGTCGAGTGCACTTGGGTGACTCGGCAAGTCCACACTAGTCCTCTGAATCCTTCCAATCCTTACTTGGCATGATGAGTCCCCTCTCCACTCACCGGGTTACTTAGTAATGAATCGCGGGGCAACCCCGACTCGACTCGTCAAGTCCACTCATGAACTTAGCGAGTTGCTCCCATGACAACACCCATCTGACCTTCTGAGGTCAGATCTGCTTCCCTAATCTATAGATTTGACTTCCCCATAGCCAATAACCACGTAAAGGTTGAATCTTGCTACACATTCATTGCACCCAATTCTTATTTTGGTGAAAGTCCTTCTAACATGGTAACCTAGTCTCCTTTCCTCCATAAACCAACATAAAGCAGAAATGGGAAGGCTCTCTCGAGCTCTATGAGTCCAGATCTGCGGTCTAATATAGCAAAGGACCATAAAATCCACTTATCAAACTCTAAAAAGGCTATAGAGAACCCTAGATCATGGATCTTAACCCAAAACATAAAGGAAGTTCGATTTGATACCTCAAAAGTGTACATCTGAACTTGAAAACCCTGGATCCAGAGCTCCGTTGACCTCCTGTTGTTGGAAACAACTTCTCGTTTGCTAAATCACACCAAAATTGATCAATATATCCTTATCTCTCTCTCAACTCGCACAAGCTCTCAAGAGGCACTCTCTCTGGACAGGTAGCCGCACAAGAGGGCTATAAGGTCCTTTAAATCGAGCACATGCCCGGGGATTTAGGGTTTCAATCATCAGCAATGACTCGTTGAGTCCACCCTTACCGACTCGTCGAGTCCCCTCATTTATCAGTCAACAATACACGATCCTACTCAACGAGTCTAGGTGTCAACTCGTCGAGTACCTCTCTTAACTCCAAAAATAAATGATAAAATATAATACCTATAAATCCGGATGTTACATGTTTATTGAGAATTACCAAAGTCTTGTAGAGATGATGTCTTTCGCAGATTCGGCCCCTAATACTACAAATATCCGACTCAAAATCTATAGCAGGAGATCATATAACAAACGGCGACTTCTAGTATTCGACATTCTACTTACAAAACACACATTGGAGTAGTTGATGTCAATTGTTTTTTTAAATTAGGCGTAACTATGAAAGACAATGTTACAGGGTATGCAAAACAAACTTACTTTATGAAGATCTAGTCGCGAGGAGTACATGAATCTCTATTATCAGAGAAAATCGTTTATAAGAACGATTATCCTTCGACGATTTGTGGGTTTTAGTGTTTGTATGCAAATTTATCGTCCGGAAAATTTGAGATGTTCCGAATGGATGAAGAACTGAAACGTGAGCGTGACGTCAGAGGTATGATGGCGCCTTAACTATTTAGAGTGCTAAAAGACCAAATTCCCATTGAAATCATTCCAAATATGTGAATACTAAGGGCGTTTGTGTCAAACACATTGTTCAAATATTATAACCTTTTATAGCTAGGTAACAGTGGACTTTTGATTGTTGAAATGAAAAAGACAAAAATAACATATATATCATAATCCATAAGGTAATACATTTATATTAGAATTTCACCAAATTACAAGTATATATTAATGTATTCATATATATATATATATATATATATATATATATATATATATATATATATATATATATATATATATATATATATATATATATATATATATTTAAAATGGAACAAGATTTTTGCAGTAAACTTTTTTACTTTAGATTTTAGACACAATAGTTTTCTTTTGTTGCAACTTTTAGTCCGTATGTTTATAGCAACTTTTTTACTTTGATTTTAGCCACAAAAATTTTTCATTATTTCCACTTTTAGTCCTTATGTTTACGCCTTTACAACTTTACCCCATTCAAAGCATGGGTTCTCCACTAGTTGATATTAAACCAAATTACCAAATCCAAAATAAAATACGTGTATGTTTATGCCTTTACAATTGTATTTTATACGTATTTAATACTATGAAAGAACAAACATGTGCTACATATAACTATAATCACGATACAATATAAACGCTAATATTGAAAGTCCAAAACACGTTATTCAAACATTATTCAAACATCATTCAAAACTTTTACTCTTTTAGTCCCTTATTAACAACACAACATATTTACTAATCAAGTAATAACATCAATTAATTACTTATCAAATAAATTGCTATATATTCGTATATTAAACCAAAAAAATGTACATAGCATTAATTGTCATAATATGAAAGTACATATCAACAAACTACTCATAAATTATACCAAACTCCCTACAAAACCTAACGAAACAAGTATCACACAAACAAATTTCACACATAAACACCGATTTGTATATATTCACAAAAGCATCACACACACTAATTACAGACTTATGCATTGCACAAGTTATATGGAAGCCATGGAAGTGTACATGTTTCCTCCTCTCCCTATTTAAGTTGAGATGAACCTTAGAACAAGTTGCTCTAAGATTCCACTTACCTTTTGCTATGCGGTAAGCATTGTTCAACATATCTAAAGCTTCCTGCTTCTTATGTCTCCCTTCAACCGTCAGCATCATTCCCAGGAAAAATGATGAATCCAAATGTCCTAATGCAGATGCTTCTTCAAGCATCGTTTTCCCTTCATGTTTAACTTCTAAGAAAAATAACTTCATCTGAAAAAAAAAAACATTAAAAACATAAGTTCTAGCTAAACTTATGCAAAATAAGAAATAGATTAATTAATACTATGCCTTTATATGACAACGTACCAATCCATTCCTGAACAAAATATTTGGGTTTCTCATCTCTATGTATTTGTTGACAACTGCATGTTTCTGGTCAGACCAACCACGAAATCGTAATCCACCTAACTCCATTTGTTTATATACTTCATATGTTTTCCTGCCTCGTTGAAAAATCTACAACTGCAAACGAAACACAATATTCGCTCCATAATGTAAATACAACTCAAATACACTTGTGAAATAGAATGATCAAAGACAAAACTTACACACTCTTCATCCTAAAAGCCCCGACTGTTGAATTTTTTTCCCAATTCGACTATTATTTTCTCTATCACTTCCATTGACATGTATGTTAGCGATTTCCTTTGATTTCTTGATTGCATCTTCGAAGAACTAATAATAAACCTTCAATAAAGCCAACGATTTTGCGAAAATGATTTTAGGGTTTTTTGACTGTCGGAATTTTGAAATTGGTGTTGTTTGCAAGTGACTGAAATAAGAGTGGAGAACTGAAACAACGAGTTTTGTCGGAAAACATTACGATGCTTAGAAGATGTTCCATTATAAAATGACCAAATTGTCCTCATACATACAATGAATCATATTTAATTGGTAAGGGTAGTCTTGTCAAAAATCATAATTAAAAGAAAAATCAATTTCTATTATAATACACAACCGACACAAATGATATATGTTGACCAATGACCCATATGTCATCCATGGACACCAGAAGCAACTACCATGTTAATCAATGACATGTATGTCATCCATGGACAGCATAAGCAATTACCATGTTGATCACCAATGACTCGTAAGTCATTCATGGAAACCATAAGCAACTACCATGTTGATCACCAATGACCTGTATGTCATCCATGTACACCATAAGCAACTACAATGTTGACCAATGACCGATATGTCATGCATGGACACCATAAGCAACTACCAAGTTGACCATTGACCCCCCTATCATCCATGGACACCATAAGCAACTAGAATGTTGATCACCAATGACCTATATGTCATCCATGGATACCATAAGTAACTACCATGTTGACCAATGACTCATATATCATCCACGGACACCATAAGAAACTACCATGTTGACCAATGACCCGTATGTCATCCATGGACACCATAAGAAACTACCATGTTGACCAATGACCCGTAGTTTATCATCTTTAATACATTGGTATTGACTATAGTTTTTTGTTAATTTTTAAGCAAGAAAGATGTCGAACTTGAAAACAAAAGGAGCGTCCAGTGTGAAGCCAACTAAATTCATTGCACCACAGGTTATGAAACGCAATAGGATGTCAGCTGAAAAATTCATAAACAGACAATTACAAGATGAACAAATCGACTTTCCAATACCAACAACCATATCCAAAGCACCTATAACATCTACCAACAAAATCCCTAAACCTATATCATTAACATCAACCATGACTACCACTTCCGTGGCATCACTTACAACATCCACATCGTCCTTAGAAAATACATCTAAAACTTCAAAAAATGGAACAATACAATCCTTAACACTTACATCAATAACCAAAACATCATCACCTACACCATCTAAACCATCCTCAACAATGACACCCACTACCACATCATCAACACCTATATCTACTACCACAACCTCAAAACCTGCATCCACACTACCATCCTCCACAACTACAGTAACTACCACACCCTCCTTAAGTAAAGGAACTACCACATCCTCAACATATACATCTATCCCAACACCTAACCCAGAATATACCCCATAAACACCACTTATCCGAGAATCTACCCCATCACCAACACAACCAAGCTTGAATGGATCCGTAGTGGAAAGTGTAGAATGTGAAAATGAATCCTCTGAAGATCACAGACCAGATGGACGTTTAACTGTCCATGTTTGGAAAAAAAATGTGAGTTACCAATCAAATCTTAATTACAACTATTTCTATGTATAACCTTTTAGTTTGCATGTACATATCAATTCATAACTTAACACATCACATGATTACTTACACGCTAATGCCACCAGGCCCTTAGGCGCACTTTATTATTCGGTCCTTATTACAAAGAGTAGATCCATAATGGTACGCTTAGGGAAAAGTAAGCGAAGAAATGCGCAAATTATATTGGAAGGAGTTTCATCTAATTAACTATATGCGATAAATTGTTGTTTGGTAAACCTTTACACTTAAACTTATGTTTATATTCTTAATGTGCAGAACAAATGTTGTTGGGATGAAACAATAGACTCACTGGTGAGGCAAGCTTGGGCAAGGAAAGCAGCACAAAGTTATGGTCAATATCTCTTTAACATGCAGAGCCCAAAAAGAATCAAATATGGCTTTAAACCAACCCATATTCCACAAGAAGTCTGGAACTCCTGGCAATTAAAATTGAATATAGATAAATACAAGCTAAAATCTAAGTAGACCAAGAAAAATAGACGTAACGGTGTGGCTGATGGAGTAGCAAAACCTACACATAACGCTTGATCTGCAACTCATTTGAAGATAGCTTCTGATTTGGGAATTTTTTTAATGGTACATCGTATCAATATTTATATATGTTTATATGTATATTTGACATTTTATATGGTATTTATGCAGAAGAGGAAATTAGGATGTGATCCACCGCATAGTAAATTGTTCCTGTACACACACACGAAGAATCACGATGAAGTCACCTTCACAACGGAATTTGAGGAGGACAATCTATTTTATGTTGTTGTTGATGGTCATGATAAAAAAAAAAGACTTTAAGGATTAAGCTCTTTTGCAAAGGAGATTCCCAATAGGAACGGTAGAACGGATGTATCTTACATTCCAGAAAAAAATGATGAAATAGAAGAAATGATGAACGCCCAAAACGAAGAGCTTAAAGAAATGATGAACGCCCAACAAGAAGAAAACAACGGAAGCGTCGGGCATCTTGAAAACAACTTCAAACGGCATTGGATCTTATTAATGTCTTTACAAAACAACAATACTAGTAGGTTGATATATGTTTATTGCAGAGTACTTTTTTAGATTAGCAACTTTTTGTTCCATGCAATAAATAATTATTGTATTATTTTATGATATAATGGTTTCGATTTTTTGTTATTTTTGTTTTTCATATATTACTACAAAATAATTTGGATATAATTTATAAATCAATTATCCATCGGTCCATATGGAATCTGGTACATAATATACAACACAAAAATTGCAAGACATTCATGACCACGAAATTTGCTACTAACTCATCAAACGGAATTTGCTAGGGATTCAACACGATGGAATTTGCTACGGAATCACCACCATAGAATTTACTAGGGAATGACCACCATGGAATTTACTAGGGATTCACCACCACGGAATTTGCTAGGGAATGACCACCACAGAATTTGCTAGGGAATCACCACCACGGAATTTACTAGGGAATGACCACCATGGAATTTAGTAGGGATTCATCACCGCTATGAATCATCAGCACGGATTTTTGTGATGGAATCCTACTACGGAATACATGATGGAATACCATCTACCAAAGATTTCATTTCGTTGTCACATTTGTGACGGAAGTATCGTTTCCGTTGCAAACCCTCGCTGTGGCATTTTTAGGGACGGAGATGGGCCATTGCAAATTCCATACCAAATCATCCTTTGCAACGAAATTTCATCTTTTCGCAACGGATTCCTTCCGTAGCAAAATCGCATTTTTCTTGTAGTGGTATTAATAATTAAATTATCATGATGGATGGAATTATTTGAGAATTTGTAAATTTAATAACTTATTTGAGTATATGTAAATTTAATAACCTTTATTTAAATTTAATAACCTTTAGTTTCCCAGTCCTATTCATAAAGGATAATCTCATCAATTTTACATACATATGTAATTGTGTAAATTTGTAATTTAGGAAAAAGTAAAAGTATAATGATGATAAAGTATTCAAACCACTAAAATATATATTAGACTTTTGAAAACTTTAGTGGACCAATAATTCATACCACATTCTAAGAAAGTCTTTATTTTAATGCACAAGAGAATTACATGGACAAAAATTACAAAAAAGAAAATAAATCAAAAATAGAAATCATGAAGGGAATCACTCCTTGTCTGGGATCAACACAACCGAACCCGTTGGTTAATGTGAGATTAGGTTGCTTAAGATAGAGGATACTTGTAATTAACAGGAACCATCAATACACCCTTTTCAACATTATAATACAAGGCTTCAGCAACTATAAGTAGATTCTCTCGACATGATTACCTCCGATGTATCCGACTCTAAAGTATGACATGAACGAATTCAAAAATCAAGATGGTTTCAAATTTTACTGAGGTTTACATAGCCTAAATATGACATAAATAGGCAATAATGATACCATACATGAATATCAAAATTGGCCATAAGTTATGCAATGACTCAATTCAAAATTATATGTACAGTGCATCCAACAAACCAATTGGAATATATTTGCACAATATTGAGTTTGAAATTATCTATACAATTCATCCAACTCATAAATACATATGTACTCTTGAGTATTCTCTCTCAGACTAGTCTTTTACTTCACAATAGGTATGAAGTCAAAATCTTATACAAATTTCATGAATCTCGGATAATGCAAAGTTTATGAAACCCTTTACTAAAATATGTGATATTAATGTAAAAGAAGCACATCAAGAAGCATGTATATGAGAAATAACTAAAAAGGAAAGCAACCCTCTTGATATTCACATTGATAGTACTTGTTCATGGATATATGTCCAATTTCAGGAAAATAAAAACAAAAAAAGCTTGATTTCATGACCGATTTCAGATTATACAAGTGGTGCAAGATGCTAAATTCATATATGATTTCTTGTCAGATTTCATTGTCATCTAATTTCAAAAAAAAAAGGTAGAAAAAAACTTACCATCGAGATGCACATGCTTGAAATCCGAGGATGATGGAGGGCTTACATAGCAAGTTGATAGAACAGGATGACGGAGGGTAAAGTCTTGGCCATTTTCCCTTAGAGTGATGAGAGATAGAGCAAGATGATGGAGCAAAATGGAGGCGTGTTTTTTATAAGGGTTAGAAGTGGGATAAATCATTAAATCATCCGATTTGCCTCTTTTTTTATCTAGGACCAAATCAGACATTTACTCCTGATCGAATCAATATATTGGATCGGGTCAGATATATTTTGCCCTTTATCAAACAGGCTAACTGGAATGAGTCAGCCCAGTCATTTGTATATCAAACAGGCCCTAAGTCTATTGCACACACCCCTATGTGAAATCATATGCTTGGTAAACTTAACTTTTTGATAAACTTAGCATTAGACCTCTGATTGCTTCCAGATTTTAGGTGTAAGTTTATATAAGGGCAATAAGCTTAGAAATAATGTAAAATATGTCAAAAGATCCCTACGGATATTTTATAAATATTATAAAAAAAATAATGTTAATGACAATAGGTGGTGCTTAATAGGTTGACAATGCTTAACAATGGAAGAATAGCTTGGATTCCGTTAAAAGTGAACAGTATTGAATACATGTTCAATAACAACAAGATTTAATATTTTTATAATGGGATTGAGTTAAAGGGTTTTTTGTTTTAATTTTTTGATATGTGCTTACTTATTTTCTCATCTATATGTTCATTTCATGAAAATAATTTAATAAAAGAGTTTATTAAAAAGAAAAGAGTTTAGAGGTTTTAGAAAACGCCTTGTATGCCCTCCAAGGTCCAAGGAAAATGATACTAACAGGCCAACAAATACTATGATATTCTAGACATGCCTACTTGTATAAGAAGCTAGCTACCTCTTTTTTGGACAAATGATTTCATAGTTCAACTATACCCATTGTGAGACTAATAGAAATAAGAGAAGTCGTGATATATGGTGCTAAGTGCTAACTTTTGCATGTTATTTAATGCTATCAAAGCAAGAAAGTATGAGTTGGACTATGAGATGAATGAGAATAGGTGTAGTTACATATTGCATTGCATTCTTCTTGTTTTGAAGTAATTAAAAGTATACAACTTTTAAATGATTTGAAGAGTTATAAATTATGAGTTTCAAAGATTCTAAAGAGATTATCAAAAAGAGTTTTAAAATGATTTATGAGATAAAACAGATTTTAGAGAAGTCACCATAGGCGAAGATTGAGTTAATACTTCACCATAAACATAGTAAGCTCTCGGTATTAAATATTAGAATATGCATGATATTTTGATGGCCACAATGATGTAATTGTTAATAATCTTATATATGATATTTGTATTGTAACCTTCCTCTATAACTTATTTGAAAACTTAACTTTTTTGTGAATATTTTAAAGAATTTTGGGACCGTATTCTACAAATGAAAGCTATTATTTTAACAAGTACTTTATATGTTTTTTTAAAATAAAAAAATAAAAATAAAAAGAGGGGTGTTCCATTAAATGGATAAATATAACCCTTAACCGTAACCAAACGAAGTGTGTCTTATAATTGAATGTCATATCAGAAAATGAAGGCCTCCTAGAAGCCATTATTCCAAAATAGAACTCAATTACGCACATTATGTGTCCTTGTTTCCCTACTTACAACAAATCAACAAAATTTTCTCTTAATTTATATAGGATATAAATGTTTTAGCTCTTGAAAAGCAAATTATGTAAAATACAATCTAGACAAATGTAATTTGTTTGGTTTTGTATCAAATTTGAATTTTGTTTGAACTATTCAGATCTATCTTTTGAAAATGAAATTAATTTGGATTCATTGATTGGAACGGATTCGATTGAACCGATACATCCAAATTAACACCTGTTTTTGGCCTAGGAGTTGCCAGACCTCGTAGTGGATTAAAAAAACTATAAATTAGATCAAAACCAAAATATGCTCAACTTGGTTCCATTTGAATAGATTAAGGATGTTCTTCATGGATAACAATAAAGTCATGTTTGGGTTGCCCTCATTACCGGGAAATAAATAGGATTGATACTAGAAGATGTATATGATTTATTCATATATTAATTGGAAATATTTAATAATTAATTAAATGTTAATCAAAATTAATTTAATTATAGATTTTTGATTAATTAGAATAAATTAAAATTGTAAGGGTTTGAATGCAATTTTTTAATACTTGAATAATTGAGGCATTGTAGAAACTCCCAAATTCCCTAATTAGGTGTGCAAACTTGATAGGTCTATCTATGGACTTAAACAAGAATCTTGTAGCTAGAGTATTTGCTTCCATGAAAACGTCAAAGAGTTTGATTTTCTAGAAGTGAAGATGAGTCTTTCTTGTATGTAAAACCTAGTGGGAGTGTAGTTACTTTTGTTGTTTTGTAAGTTGATGATACACTCCTTGTAGGAAACAATATTCCAACTTTTCAAGAAGTGATGGGAAATGCTTTCCTATGAAGGATATATGATTGGCTACATATCTTATTGGAATAAGGATTTACAAAGATAGGTAAAGACGTTTACGTAGGTTTAACCATAGTATTTACTTGGATAAAATATTAAAATGGTTCAATATGGAGAATTCCAAGAAATGGGATTTACCAATGCATCATACGATAAAAATGAGAAAATCTTATTATCCTAGTAGTGGTAAGGAATTAGATGTGATGAGTCGATTCCCATATGATTTGGTTATAGGATTGATCATGTATGTATGTGTGTGTGTGTGTCTATATATATATATATATACATATATATATATATATATATATATATATATATATATATATATAACTTGATGTGGCTTATGCTTTGATCATTGTTAGCAAATATCAGGGAAATCCTAGCATGGCTCAGCGGACGACAGTGAAAAGCATAATTAAGTATTTGAGAAAACCAAAAGATATGACCTTAGTTTTTGGTGGGAAAGATGAACTTTAAGTAAGTGGTTATAGTGATTCTAGTTTTCAAACAAATCGGGATATTTACAACATGGTTTGGTATTTTTATTGAATGGTGGAGCGGTAACTTAGAAGAGTTCCAAACAGCAGATGGTCGCTGATTATACTTGTGAATCAGAGTACATCGTCACAAATGTGACAATAAAGGAACCGACATGGTTAAAGAATTTTATTGGAGATCTTGGAGGTGTTGCATTAATTCAACAACCCTTGGAGATTTTCAACGACAATGATGGTGTGGTTTCTTTGACCAAACCACCAAAGGATCATGGTAGATCAAGGAACATAGAAAGGAAATGCCATTACATTCGACATCAATTTGAAGAAGGGAAACTCGTGGTGAATCGTGTATCATCAAAAGGAAATCCTAATGATCCTTTTACAAAGGTTTTAAGCAAGATCAATCACTTCGATCATGCTAGGAGCATTGGGCTAAGATACTATATTAGATTCTAGATTTTAGAAGTTTTTTAACGAAAAATCTACTCTACTCCTAAACTACACCTAAATCATCCTTTGTCCCTTAAGGGACTCGAAACCTTGACCTCAACAAAAGAGGGAAACATCTGATACCGCTGGGCTAGAAGCCCTTTGATTCTACTTTTTAATAGTTAGTTGATAGTTTTGAAACAATGTACCAACAGTAAGTTTTAGTTGAATAGTGATTAGGTAATACATATTTGTTTATGTTCAAAGTGTGTGATACCATTACCAATTAATTTATTCTTGTGTTTCACTTTGCATGTTTTACTTCCTAAATATTAAAATATTCAAATTGACAGTCTGTCATACTCTAGGGAGTAAGTCATTATTTAAGACTATTACGGAATATTTGTATATTGTCCATAAGGACTGGACACTGCATAGGAATTGGACACTGCATAGGGATTGCTATAGTATTCATGAATACTTAGAAAATGGAGATTTTGAGTATTGGTTAAACTCATGCTTAGAGATTACTTCATGGATTAAATCACGAGTAACTCTAAGATGATAATATCTTATATTCTTAAAACGGAGATAAATAAGTCATAGTTTGCAAATCTGTTGTGCATTGGTTTGCATCAACACATTGATAACTAGATGTCATAACATTGAATTCCACATATAACTAGATGAGTAAAAGTTATGATTATACAATTAAAGTTTGTTTGTTCCATTTGCATATTTAGGAAAAGTGATATCTTTGGGGTCCTCGATGATTTAATGTTGACATATAGTGTTGGGCTCAACCAAGACTAAATTGATGTGTTTAATTAGTAGTCTAATGACGTCATGGTAAAGAAGGAAATCGAGAAACAAAATCTTGGACCATGAGAATAATTCTTACCTATGTCTCGTGTCCATATGATATTAGGAAGAACAAAGGAATAACTAATCACTTATCTTAAGGGTAATGTTTGATTTGGTCGGAGTTTAGCGTTGTGTTTGGAGAACACACTTTACTGGTTTTTTTGAAGACTTATACATGCAATTGTAGTTTGCGAGTTATACAAGTTGGAGACTTTTGGATTAATTGTCTAAGGACTTAACTAAATTGGTAATAGTCTTAGCGGATAACAGTGAAGTCCTTTTAGGGATGCCCTCATAACTGGGAAATAAATAGGATTTTTATTAGAAGGGAGATATATGATTTATTAAGGGATTTTTACATTTATATCCTTCTAAACTCGAAAATTTACTTTAATATCCTTATAAGCTATAAAATTACGTGTATATCCTTCTAAAACCATAAAATTACATCAATATCAAAATCCATATTTTAGTTAGGATTATATGAATTTGTTAATAAATTATTTATCAAATATTCAAAATTATGTTTTAGTTTACCAAAAAACCCTTCCTAATTAAATCCCAAACTGAATAAATAAGACATATTAGATTGCACATCATAGCGCTTCAATCAGCACCTTTAGTATATCACCTTCTTGATCACGTATCTCTTCTCTATACAAAATCAGTTTCACATCTTTATCAAAATAGGTAACATTCATTGTTTTTTGGATAGTACCCTTTCTGTATCCAATATTGGTGATCCAGTTAACTTTCTATATCTTCTATCTTTTCTTAATTTCAGCCTTGCCATCTAGTGTTTGGGAACTTCAACCACATGGCATAAACACATAAACGCAGTAAAATGAATTCATATTTTTTATTCCACGGCTACGATTATGATTTTTGGTGTCAAAGCTCAAATTATATGCTCTTCAACAAGACTAGCCCAAACTATTGGTTGTTCCAAATCTCTATTCTTAACTGTTGTAAAAAAAATCTCAAAGGGCCCACCTAGTTGTCAGTTCAACATAGCACGAGTGATCAGGTTCTTTGAAACCCACATGAAAAACCTAAATTTTGTCCATTTCGCTCTATATCAACTAACCCGGACTACTTCCGCCAAATACCACGGTTACAAAACAAGTACTGGTAAAATAAACAATTATCTATTTTGGTTTCAAAATGGAGTAAATAGAAACCTATGATCCATCTAAATAAGGTGTCTATAGATGAAGAAGTTAGTATCTACAATCCAATTGATGTTTATTATGGTAAGGTTGATAAGATTAAAGAAAAGGTAACCCAATGCCACACCAAAAATCCAAGAGTAAAACCCAACCTACCTGTAATCCCTCTGATTAAACAGTTGTTGATCCAAATTCATGAGCACGCCCACCACTCTCATTCTGTCCAACCCCCTTGTCTTCCTACTTTAGAAACCAAAATCTAACCGACCGTCATAGACCCAATCATATGGCTCCCCATTATATAAATGTTGTTTAATCCTTTGGTTCTGATAGTAAATAGGGTTCCATTCACGAAGTCTAATCCTCTCGTAGTCGGTAGCGGGATGTAAGGGAGAAGAAAGTATGGAAGACTGTAAAGGGGTGTTGAATCGTGGTAGGATATAATGAAGAGAGGGGTCATTCGATTTAAAAGATATGTAGGGGTATTTTGGTAAGCTGAAATATAACTTTGAATATTAAATAAATAAATTATTAAAAAATTTATATAATTCAAATTAAAATATGGATTTGGATGTTGATGTAATTTGTGTATTTTTAAAAGTATATACAAGTAATTTTGAAGTTTATAAGGATATAAATGTAAAACTCCTATTTATTAATATATTATATGGTTAATATTAATTGGAAATAGTTAACAAATAACTAAGAATTAATATATATATATATATATATATATATATATATATATATATATATATATATATATATATATATATATATTAAAAGTGGAACAACATTTTAAAACTAATATTTTCTATTTTGGATTTTGGCCACATTGGTTTTGGTTTGTTGCCACTTTTAGTCCCTAATATCAATGATTTTCTACTTTGGTCCCTTGACTAAATAAGCTTACCAATATTAATAAATCTTTAGTAATTTTGACAATTTTGATCATTTCAATCAAAACTTCTACATTTTGGCATAAAAACACACACACATCATAATTAATTTAATTATTGACTTTAGATTAGTTATAATTAATTAAAGGTGTTATACTTAGAATTTATTTGTTTAATAGTTGAACAAAGGAAACATTCTAGAACCTATTAAAGGGGGGCGGTTTTAGGGCCCTCTTTAGGGTTTATAGAAGCCTATTAATTAAATAAGGAAATATAACTTAAATAGGAATAAAATAATATTATTTTATCAATCAAATTTAAGGTTTGTAGGTTATATGGCAGTTATAAATAAGGGTGTACTCTAGCCAAAATTGACCTACACATACATACCTGAAGAATTAGATTTTGTACTCCCTATTCTCTCCTAATTTCTAGCCTAGGGTTTTCCTGGGGCTTGGGTGTTGCACATTGTTGGAGCTAGCTTTTCAAGGAGACTTCAAAGAGATTTGTTTACCTTGATTCGATTTAAGCAAATGTATGTTTTCTAGCTTGTGATTTTGATTATTATAGTATTAGTTTTGTTTCATAAAGTATGTTACTATAATAATGAAAAATCATAAAATATTTTTAAGTTGCATGTACCCATAAGTGTTTATGTGAAATTTCTCAAGTACAATTTTTTCAACCTAAAACCCCATATACCATTTCATATCAATTACATATATGGTGTTGGGATCCCAAAGGTTTTTTTGTTGATTCTGCAAGGAGGTTCCTAGATATGCAAACTTTGGTAGTCGGGAAAGATGTTACTAACTGGAATTCCTTGGTTCCAATAAAGTAAATTTGACAAGGAGGAGAGCCCACATTTAAACTAGATTGAAGTTGAAAAAAATAAAAAATAAAATAGGTGTTAATGTAGACATTATTCATTGCGATTTTATTTTATGATAATCACACGGAAAATGTTTTCATCCACATCTTTTATGTGGGATCAAATTTATAGGTGGTGTATTATCAATATCCCTTTGGTTGGTACGATTAAAGAATGTTTTACATGGTTTGATTCACCAAGCATCAATTTGCAACGCAAGTGTTTAGATGTGGTCATCTTAGCACATATCTGGAGCCTTTCGATGCTTGGTTTGTTTAAACACGGTTAAACTGGAAGTCAATTGTGTTGGTTGATGGCAAAACCTAAGCTTAAGAAAAAAAAGTATAACTTTTTCTAACTTCATACTAATCCTTAATATAAGTATTCCGTTGTAAACTAAAAAAAATAGGATAACATACTCGTTCATATTCGGGTTAATTACATAAAAGATACGATATACTGGTTTTTTTTCCATATTAAAGATAACCTTTTTTTATATTGTTTCTATTTTTTCCAATTTGACCATAGCAATATTCATCTTTTCAATTTAGCCCTTACATTTTCAACTTTTTCTATTTGGTCCTTATATTTTTTAATTTTTGCGGATTAAATCTCGATGTTATTTAATTTTCTAAAAAAAGCCTTACATATTTGTTATCTTGAAATATTTCTAGCATTCTTACGGTAGATGCTCTCAGCCTCATGACAATTTGGAGTAAATGTAGAGATATTATCCTATATATCCATTGCTTGACCGATTTATCAAGAGCATTGTAGGCACATGTAATAATATGAAAAAGTTCTACACATGATACATAACATCATTATTTTGATAAATTATTATCAACATTGAGTTTTTTATGTTGGTTGTGGCGAAGGCAGGGTAAAAGTTTTGATGTGAATTTAGAACTTACGTTTGTTAATTTTTTTTTAACTTATTTATTTTTTTGTGTACGCGTTGGCTTAATTTCGAGTTGTGAGATCGTTGATGTTAAAAACAAGCAATAAATACAATGAATGAACAAAAGGTTTCACAAAGTTTGAATCGAAAACAAATACCGATTAAGGTTTTCACTCGGAACTTGTTTCGCACAAAGAGAGAGAAATGCATAAAGTGGATTAGGTTTTCAGGATACAATAATTGTAAAACCTAGAACGACTTATATACTAAAAAGTATAAACTATCTATGGAAGTCGCTACATGTTAGCGAATCAAAAATATTTTATATATATATATATATATATATATATATATATATATATATATATATATGTATATATATATGAGATCCTAATAACTAATATTGCGGATCTGAAAAACTTATTGCACTAGATATCTTCATTTTTTTGATAACTCCACTGGTCAACGGCTAATACGCTGACGTTGTGAAATCACAGTGAACGTAGGATTAACTCATCAGATTAGCTTGACCTTACACAAGTTTGTCTACACTTTGAAGTAATTCTTTTTACGTTTTTGTGCTTAATTTATAAAGGTTCCTACAAATGAGTCAGGTCACATATAATTGAAGGGTTCAAAGCATTCTAACACTCCTAAGGTGTACATGCAACCCAAGAAACCTTGGGTCTATATTTTACTAAGATACATGCAAATTTGAAATACATACCTTTTGTTGTTTGGATTCCTTAAGAAACTAGTGAGCATAGCACCTCAAGTGTGATGCCTCGAATGTCTCACACAACACTACAACACTTGGAATAACCTTGAGATAAGAACACTTACACTCTAAAATAAACTAGCCCTCCTTCTTGTACAAGTATTGCCCGATTTTTCTTGCATAGGGGTCTTTATATAGTTGTGGCACAAGTAGGGTTACACCATGTAAACCCTAATTGGCTTTTCATATTCCATGATCTATGCGTTTGTAACCTCCATGGACTATCCATGGAGCAACTTAAGGTTTTTAAGGCAATCCATACAAACCATGGATCATAAGCCCAACTATACAATAATAGATGATTTAAACAATCAACCTCATATATTTAATTAGTCTCTTTTTGATCACTTAATTAATTCTAAATTAATTTTTGATCAATACTAATTAAATATTATTATTAATATATTAGAACTTACAATATAATAATAAACATTAAGTGTTATTTCTCTCATTTGGTCTATCCAAGTGTTGCAATGCCATGCAACCCAAATGTACCATGCTAACTAGGGCAAGTACATTCCAGGGATAGTTATGAACTTAGACACCTAATCCAATAGCCTCCCACTTGGATAAGTCTAATAACTATATCCTCAAGAATGACCTCAGGAACCGATCAACAATCGTAGCTCTTTCAAGGTCTCTCGAAACTGAGATGATGATGACACATCATCTATGATAAGTGACCATACAATCCTCTGTTCTAGATATCAGTTGTACAAATACATGGAACAATGTATTGCTTATTATCCAGCAGTTTGTTACCCGATTTCCGATTTGTTTAACATAGAACTTAATCAAACACATCAATTCAGTTATGACCGGGCCTGATACATAGGTTAAAACAAAATCATCGAGGGATCCAGATATCGCTTCTAATCAAAGAAGGAACAGATAAACTTCAACTCATATGCTTATCCTACTATTTGTTGAGTTATACACAAAGGCACGTTTTATAACATCGAGTTACTAATGCATTTTCGTACAATCAATGCATAACCAACTCATAGGCAAAAAGTGATATCTCTAGGTTTATAGACTTATATGATATTACCGTATCACGATCACTCGAGATAAATTCCATAAAGTGATACAAGTGAGCGTGGGTTGAATCCAATACTCATAACTTATGAGCACTCATGAGTGTTGTAGCACCTCTTGCTATGTCTAACAACTTAGATATCTACAAGCCAACTCATGACAGTCTTGATTCATATCTACTTCCAACATATGACTGACCGTGGAGAATTTGAATAATATGATATACCATAACATAATTATTCTGGAAGTCAAAACATGCAAAATGAAATGATAGTAAACGATTGGCAAAAGATACCAACACTTATACTTATAAATAAACAACAACTTTTATTTATCATCAAATGTCAATTACACTTTACATATTTCAAAGCTATCTAACTACTAAAACTAATATCATCCTTCAGCCCTATGTGCCTCGCATGCTGAGATGCTTAACCCTATCCAGTCCCTTGAGGGGATATGTTGTTGGAATAGTGTATAAGGCTGCAACTATATTAGGCAAGTATTTGACCCGATTGTGCATGGTCCTTTTGGGTTGCCTTCACCATAGCAACTTGATAGGATGATTTATTAAGAGAGAGTAAATATTATTAGTATATTATGAGAATAATATAAAGAATAATATATTGTTATTTGATTAATATAAGTCATAGAATTAATTGGAATTAATTTGGTGACTTAAAGAGATTAATTAAATAAGAGGGTATCAACTGTCAATTGCTTGATAGTTACACTTTAGACTATAAATCCTTATGGAAGATAGGTTGGACAATTTCTAGGGCTTGGATAAGCCAAAATCGTCCAAAGGATATCTAAGGTAAGGATATGGATTAACTTAAAGTCTAAGTTATCCAATTAGGGTTTAAGTTGTAACCCTTAAGGAGTCTACAAGTATAAATAGACCCAATGGCTGAGGGAATTCGGTATCGGTATCCCATCTAAAGTAGAGAGACTCTGGCCGAATGCCTCCCCTATCCTCTCTCCCAAATCATCCTCCTTGCTATTTGGTGTTTGTAAGCCATTAGAGGAGTGACAATTGTGACTCTAGAAGCTCCAAGACAACAAGATCAACAAGGAATCCAAAGGTATGATTCTAGATCTGTTTCAATATTGTTATTACACCTAAAAAGTCATTAGAAGTCTTGGATTCAAAGCATGTTTGATTAGAAAGCCTAGATCCAAGCATTAGGGTTTTGCATGCGCACATAGGAAAGTTCTTATGGCTAAAACCCATCATATGTTGGGTTCTCATCCGATCATACCCTCTTTGCCATGAGGAGTCCTTCTTCTATACGATGTCTGATGAAATGATATTTTCTGTCGATGTGTTTGGATCTCCCATGATCCGTTGGTTCCTTGGCTAAGGCCACTGCACTTATACTATCACAGAAAATTTCCATAGGCTTCTTTATAGCTGGTGGAACTACAAGGTCTCCAATGAAGTTCTTTAGCCATATAGCCTCCTTTGCTACCTCGCTTGACGCTATATACTCTGATTCGCAAGTTGAATCAGCCGCTGTCTCTTGCTTGGAACTTTTCCAGTTAATGCTCCTCCATTTAGGGTAATGACCTAGCCTGACTGACAGCGGAAATTATCCCTATCAGTCTGGAAGCTAGCATCACTATACCCTACTACTCTCAAGTTATCACTCCCACCGAGGGTAAGGACCCAGTCCTTAGTCCTCCGAAGGTACTTGAGAACATTCTTTACCAAGGTCTAGTGAGCCTTGCTAGTGTTTCCCTGATATCCGCTGGCCATGCTCAAAGTGAAGGACACATCAGGATGAGTAGAAGTCATATCATACATGATCGAGCCTATAACAGAAGCATATGATACTCAACTCATCTCAGCTATATCAGCCTCTGTACTCGGGCTCTGATTCTTATTCAGTCTGGCATTACTCCGGATCGGTAACTCTCTTTTCTTGGAATTTTGCATGCTGAACCTATTCAACACCTTATCTAAGTAGGCACTATGACTAAGTCTAATTAGTCTTTTACTCCTTTCTATCAAAATTCTTATCCCTAGGATATAGGCAGCTTCTCCAAGATCCTTCATTGCAAAATACTTCCCAAGCTAGGACTTTACTTCCTGCAAAGTTGGGATGTCATTTCCCATGAGTAGTATGTCATCCACATACAATACCAAAAATCTTACTATACTCCCACTACCCTTGACATATACACAAGATTCATCTTCACTTCTCGAAAAGCCAAACTCTTTGACTTTCTCATCAAAACAAAGATTCCATCTGCGAGGTGCTTGTTTTAATCCATAAATGGATTTCTCAAGCTTACACACTCTATTAGGGTGCTCTGTGCTGACAAAATCCTCTACCTAAGTGATGTAAACATCCTCGGCCAACTTTCCATTAAGGAAAGCGGTTTTGACTCTTGAATTTCTTCAAGGTCAATTTGCCTCCCACTATTTCCTTGACTTATGAACTCTCTCTCTCTCTCTCTCTCTCTCTCTCTCTCTTGAAGCACTCCCCTCCTTGCTACAAAGACCACATTATCAATGGGTCTGTAGAAGAGGTAACCAAAGGATTTCTGTGGATAGCCGATGAAAATACACCTCTCACTTCAGGGTTCGTACTTATCGAGGGTCTCGAGTCTCACGAAATCCTTGCAACCCCTCACTTCGGGGTTCGTGAGGTGTTTTGGCAACCTTCTTTATAGAGACTAGATTAAGAATATGGGTGGCAGTCTCTAAGGCATACCCCCAAAATGAGATTGGTAGCGAAGCTCAACTCATCATGGAATGAACCATGTCCAACAAGGTTTGATTACGCCTCTCAGCCACACCATTAAGTCGTGGTGTTCTGGGAGGTGTCAATTGTGAGAAAATCCTACATATGGTAAGATAGTCAAGGAACTCTGTACTGAGATACTCACCACCTCGATCGGATCGAAGCATCTTAATGTTCCTGCCCAATTGACTCTCCACTTCCTGCTTAAACTCTTTAAACTTTTCAAAGGTTTCTGACTTATGCTTGATCAAGTAGACATATCCATATCTACTAAAATCATCAGTAAAAGTCACATAGCAGCAGTTAGCATCCCTTGTGGTAGTTCTGAAGGGTCCACACACATCAGTGTGTACCAGATCCAACAAACATTTACCCCTAGCATAAGAACCAGTAAAAGGTGATTTTATCATTTTTCCAAGTAGGCAAGATTTACAACTATCATCTGACTTTAGGTCAAATGACTCCAAGACTCCATCCTTTTGGAGTTGGCCTATGCATTTCTTGCTTACATGTCGACGATGACAATGCCACAATGATGCTTTATCAAAGTTAGTGGAAGAATCAATACACAACACATTAAAATAAAGAACATTATTAAAGAAAGCATTAATACTACCATAATCATTATCAAAAGAAAAGGTAAACCCTTATTTGTACAAAGCATGAAAAGTAATAATATTCCTCGCCATTTCAGATGAGTAACAACATTTATTCAAATCTAATTTTAATCCACTACTTATCAGCAAAGTATAAACTCCAATCTTGGTGACAGGTGATGCTTTCCTATTCCCCATGATTAAGCTTATCTTCCCATGCTCCATATCCTCACTTCTTCTTAGGCCTTGCAAATCAGAACAAATATGAATACCATAATCAGTATCAAGGACCCAAGAATTAAAATAGGGTGAGTTATTAGACAATATAATGTAAATACCTTCATGGTTGGGTTTCACTTTCCCATCCCTCACATCTTGCAGATACTTTGGATAGTTTCGCTTCCAGCGTGACTTCTCATGGCAACAAAAGCATTCACCCTATTTAGGGTTAGTAGGAGGATTGATAGAACCTTTCTTGGTTCCACTAGAAGAGGAGTCTTCAAGGGACTTTCCCTTGGTACCCTTTGAGGGGCTCTTCCTCTTCTTCCCTTTTCCTTGCCCGATTGCCAAGACCGGGGCCGCGGTAGGAGTAGGAGTGGTAACAACCGACTTGCCCTTAAGGCCACTTTCGGCAGTCTTCAAGAGTCCTTGAAGTTTGCTAAGTGTAACTTCCTCCTTGTTCATGTGGTATGTCTTTCAGAATTGATCAAAATAAGAATGTAAGGAGTGCAAAATGATATCAATTGCCAACTCCTCGGGGAAGTTCACATTTAGCTTCAACAAGCGGTCCACATACATTTGCATTTTCTGCAAGTGATCGGTGATGGGTTCACCATCCTTCATTCAGGTTGTTATCATGGAGCAGATGATGACATACCTCTCTTGGTGATCACTTTGATGGTAGCGGTCCATAAAGTCCTGGTGCATCTCAAAAGGGTAATAGTACTCATAGGACTTTTGGAGCTCGACTATCATCGTGGCTAACATGATACAATCCAATTTAGTGGCATCTCTCTCATGAGTCCAAAGTTCAACGATTTCCTCAGGAGTAACAGAAGAATCATCAAGTTCCTTTACTTCCTTGTCGAGGACATACTCCTTGTCGTCATAACGAGTAACCATCCCGATGTCCTGGATCCAATCCATAAAGTTGGAACCATCGAAAATGATTCTTTCACAAAGGTTCATGAAAGAGAAGGAGCCGGTAGGGTTTGATCCAGAAGCAACATTGTTTGAAGACATCTGAAAAAGAAGAAAGACAAGTTTAGATTAGATATAAAGATAGTCCAAAATAAAACACCCAAATGTAATATTAAGGCTAGGACCCAGTACAATATTTTATAACTGAGAAGAGGGATGCCGTACTCCAAGCTATAAAATATTTGAAGGTAGGTGAATGACGATTCACCAATTTCAACCATGAAAAATAAAATAAATTATTAGGTTTTATTTAGTTTTGAAACTCGTAGATTCTTTGAGATTCATTGAACTTTTCAATGACATGTTTCAATCTCGATTGTGCCATTCAAGTTTTGTGACTGGGATGCTGAGGATCACAAAACAGGTGTGAAGTAACCATGCAAATTACTTGGTACCCTTAATATTCACCCCTCAATCGATGTGCCGGTTAACCACACGCGCTTCATTGATACTATGATAAACATTAAGTTACCCTTTGCCTACCTTGTTATGTCCAAGTTATTGTGCGAGTTAACCACACATGCTCCACTAACGACTTAAACAAAGTGCAAAGTGTAATTTCATGGATTAGCACCTTATTCACATTTTCCTAAAGTAACTAAGATTGGGAATTTATAAAAAAGCATTTAGTTACTGTAGACTGGCTTCGTGAATGAGGCCTACTAATGGTAAAATGACTTTTGTTCTTATATATATATATATATATATATATATATATATATATATATATATATATATATATATATATATATATATATATATATAACTTATAATATTATAAAGTATAAGGGTTGAATTTTAACTTTTAAAATTTTTGGGGTTGGAACTAAAGTTTTAAAGTGACTTTACATGTTCCAAAAATTGAGGGTAAATTTTGTAACTTTCAAAACTTTTCATCTTTCATAACTTATGAGTTAATGGATTAATAAAATAAGTGACTTTTCATTTTATGTAACTTATGTGTTTAATAATGGACTTTAAAAGTGTGACTTTTGGTAATCCATAAATTGATGACAAATTATGGATTCCATTAAAAGACATCAAGATCAATAATTAAACTACTAAGCAAGTTACAAATAATTATTATGATCTTCTATACTCATTAGTTCATGAACATGCATATCAACAATTTCAAGAATCATAAATAAACCGTATAAAACTTGAAATTATGATATTAGCCATTGAAAATGGATTAGGATAACCACTACACCATCTAAAACAAGTTTTACAAGAGCAAAACAGTTTAGGGTAATGTTTCTAGTCCATTTCCAACAACAAAACTCGAAAATATTCAATCAGGGGCTCCTACTCGTCGAGTGCACGAACCTACTCGACAAGTAGGATAAATTATCACATGGACCCGGTGAGTTCACTCAGCAGATAGTAGTTTTCTTGAGTTTTTCAACAAGTTTGCATCAAGTATCAAATAAATAAGCCTAGCCTCTTATACCACTAAAGAGCATTCTAACACTTCTAAGGTGTATATGCAACCCTAGAAATCTTGGATCTATGTTTTACTAAGATACATGCAAATTTGATTTCCAAGATTATTATCCTCACTAGCATGGCATGGGGAAATTTTAAACATAATAGCTAAAGATTAGAATATGTAAACACAATTATGTTAATCAAAATAACTCTTTGATTATTGTGAGAATATCACTCAAAACTCACGGTGTTTACAATGCTTTCCGATGATCAAAACTCGACCTAAAACAATGTATATATATAATCCTAACTACCAACTTGTAATTAGATTACAATTAGGAAACTAGAAACCTACTTGTTTTATGATTTCCTAAAAACTAGGTTGCTATTACTTGGTCTCTAAGTCCTACTCGACTTAGGATTCCAACAATCACCCCCGAATCTCTAAGTCCTTCTACAAAATTCTTCAACCCGATCAGTATTTAGAACACGGATTCGTCGCTATCGTCACGTTCCGAAAAATCACCGTCTTGTAATTTTTGGAGTCGTTCCGGAAACTTAGACGCAAAGTGACCCGGTTTATCACACCGAAAACAAATCACCTTAGATCGATCTTTTTCCCTATTTTTCCGATTTTTGTCGCAACAACAATTATATTTTTTGCAATCAGGATAAGAATTGGACAGTTTATTGGGCCGATTGCTTTGAGAAACCCTATGATTCCCTTTGGGCCCGCCTGACCCATACGATCCGTTTTTCTGATAGTGCCCAATAGATCCACTCGATCCCTTCCAGTTTCCCTTCGATCCACTTTGACATCCAGTCGCCTTCTTCGTAAACATCACCTTCGATTGTTCTAGTTTCCCTTCAATCCACTTACCTCATCCTCCTAATTCTCTCTTCGTAAGCTTTGAGCCTTCCGACAACATCTTCAAATCCCACCGTCTTTAGGTCCAATACTTGTTCAAGAGAGGCACGATTTGGATGAAGTTTGATCGGGGAAGAGTTTTCAGAAATTTCTTTACCAACTTGGATTCATCAATGGTTTCTCCGAGGGCTGCTGATTTCAAGGCGATACTGGACAATTTTCCGGCGTATTCATTAATTGATTCCGATTCCGACATCTTGAGTCGATCGAACTCGGCGGTTAGGGTTTGCAGGAGAGCTTCCTTTACACGGTCGGGCCCAACATGACGAGCCTTAATCGCATCCCATAAAGTTTTTGCCGAATCCACATCTCCGATCTGCATAATCAAGGATTCAGGGACTGCTTGATACAACAGGCCCATTGCCAGGTAGTTCTTCTCTTCATTCTCTTCTGTTCCTGGGTCAATTACGCTCCAAGCCTTATGAATTCTTAAGACTACCTTCATTCTCAGTGACCAGATCGTGTAATTCGTGGAGTTCAACATGGGACATTGAGCTAAAGTTGATCCAGTTTACTTCACAGTCACCGGAGCTGATCCTCCCTCACCCCCTGCATTAGTCATGTTGACCTCGCTTGTCAACAGGTAAAGAATTTGATCTCACAGCTTCTTCGTCAAGCTCTGATACCAATTCAAGTTACAAAACGCAGATAATCAAAATATCTCTTTGATTAATGTGAGAATATCACTCAAAACTCATGGTGTTCACAATGCTTTCCGATGATCATAACTCGACCTAAAACAATGTATATATAATCCTAACTCCCAACTTGTAATTAGATTACAATTAGGAAACTAGAAACCTACTTGTTTTATGATTTCCTAAAAACTAGGTTGCTATTACTTGGTCTCCAAGTCCTACTCGACTTAGGATTCCAACAATAGCTAGTTGAAATACATACCTTTTGTTGTTCGGATTCCTTAAGAACCTAGTGAGCCTAGCATCTTAAGTGTGATGCCTCAAATGTCTCGCACAATACTACAACACTTGGAATAACCTTGAGATGAGTACACTTACACTCTAAAATCGGCTAGCCCTCCTTCTTGTACAAGTAGTACCCAATTTTGCTAACCTTAAGTGTTATTTCTCTCATTTGGTGTTTCCAAGTGTTACAATGTCATGCAACCCAAATGAACCATGTTAACCGTGTCAAGAACATTTCACGAATAGTTATGAATTTAGACACCTAATCCAACATTAATAACTTTTGTTCGTTAACAATATAAAAACATATTATATTCGAATTTATCTACGTTTTAATGTAATTATTTTTATGTTTTCGTGCTTAACTTTATGTACATTTCATTTCCTACGTATGAGTTGAGTCACATATAATAATTTTCATTCGTTAACTAAAAAACTAATTTAGCTCTTATTTTTATGTATATATCAGTGTAAATTCAACGTCACCAACATTTTTACCTAAATTTAGAACTTTCGTTCATTAGTTAGAAAAAAAAAACTTGTTTATTTTTTGCGTACATACATGTATAAATTTGAGTTCGTTTATGTTTCGATGTAATTTTTTTTATTATTTTTCGCACTTATTTTTATGTACTTGTTTTTTGTTTTTTGTTTGTGTTTATATTTTTATGTTTCGACGTTTTAACAATTGTATTCATAAAATTTAAGACTAAACATAAATAAATAAATAAGTAAATAAACACATGCATATAAAAACACCACAAAAGCATAAAAAAAATTACGTCAAAAAATAGACGAACTCGAATTTATAATAACACATGCATAAAAATGCAAGTTTAAAATAAATAAATAAATAAAACTAATGAACGAAAGATCTAAATTTACATTTACTACGTTGAAAAGGTGGCCACCTTTAATTTTTACCAGTACATACATAAAAATAAACAAGTAAAAAATTAGTTTTTTTATGTGACTTGACTTATACGCAAGTAACGTATATAAAATTAAGCAAAAAAACATTTTAAAAAATTACGTTGAAACGTACAAAAATTCAAATATAATAAGTTTTTTTTTTTTTAAGTTAATGAAAAAAAGTTATTATACATAAACCGACTCATACGTAAAAAAATGTACATAAAAATAAACACGGAATATAAGAAAATCACATCGAAGCATATAGAAACTCCGTTATAATACGTTTTTTGTTTTTTAAAATGAATGGAAATTATTATTTGTAATTCGGTTCATACGTAGGAAACATACACAAAATTAAACATAAAAACATAAAATAAATTATGTCGAAACATAGATAAACTCGAATTCATAATGACACACAAGTAAAAATTAGCACGTAAAATATTAATTTTTTTATGTTAAAGGACGAAAATTATTAAGAAAAACTACAGTATATATAAAATATAGGATAAACACAAAAGTTTAATTTTTTTATATGAATGTAATATTTTAAAAGTTTAAAGTAAATAGTCGACTTGACATTTCAAAAAAAAGTAAATCATTTAATTCTATATTCTTGTGTTTCATTTTATATATTTTACTTTCCAAATATTAATTTATTTAAATTGTTATAACCAATCATACTACTCTACAGAGTAAATATTGATTCAAGATTGTCATGAAATATACGTAGATTATTCATATGGACTTGACATTGCATAATGATTGTTTAATATTCATGAGTACTTAAAAAATAGAGATTTTAAGTATTGATCCAACCCACGGTTAGAAATTACTTTATGGATTAAATCATGATTAATTATAAAATGATAATATTTTATATTATTCAAACGTAGATATATAAATCATAGTTTGCAGATTGTTCATTGTTTTGTATCATTGCATCTATAACTAGATTTTATAAAGTGTAATTTCATATATAACTTGATGAGTAAAAGATATGATTATATATTCAAAGTTTTTTTTTTTTTTTTTTTTTTTTTTTTTTTTTTTTTTTTTTTCTATTTAGGAAAATCAATATATTTAGGCCCCTTAATAATTTAGTGTTAAAATTATAGTGTTGACCTCAACCAATACTAAATTGATGTGCTCTAATGACGTCCTTGCAAATCGTAAAATCGAAAAATAAAATCTTGAGCCATGAGATTGATTCTTATCTATGTCTCGTGTCCATATTTATCTTTGGGCTAATTTCTAATTTGTATTTTTGGAAAATACACTTTACTGATTATTGAAAGATTTATACTTGCAACTGTAGTTGACAAGTTATCTAAGTGAGAAACTTTTGGATTAAGTTTCTAAAATCTTAACTAAATTAATATATTTTTAATGGATAATAGTAGTCTCTTGCGGTTTTACTTTGCATAACTCATAAACTCAAAATATAAACAAAATTACATAAAATGGTCCCTATATATTACTCAAACAAATTCAATCACTACTATGAGAAAATACCAAATTACTCTCACACTGAACAGACGAAAACAAATGATATGGACAAAATGATCATTCAACATAGGTTTTGGAAACCAAATGAACCATTATTATATAAAAAATTAGCAATGACCCACAATTTATTTAATTTTATCAAATATATATAACAAATATTAACAAATAGAATAAATTGTAATGTCAACAGTTTTGATGCGATGCTGACTGTTCATTTATGAAACAATACATATTGTTCAATTTAAAAAATTTACTTATGTATAAGAAAATTTTCTAAACTTTAATTAATTAAAAAAAACACTATAACGAGTTGAAGCAATTTCATTAAATATATTTAATTATTTAGCCAACGCAAAAAAAAAAAATAAATAAATAAATAAAGGATTAAACATAGGCATAACGATACATTGCCTAAAACGTTTATAATTAAATAAATAAATAAAGGATTAAACATAGGCATAACAATACATAAAGGATTCCACAATTGGGTATTGTCCATTATATTATTGCAATGGGAGGGGACGCCCCCTGAAATCGAAGTAGATCTATGGGTATCAAGCACGTCTCATCGGGGGACAATGACTCCTTTCATAATAATAATAAAAAAACACGACGAAATCTGATGTGAAAGTGAATCTTGTGTTTGAAGTTTGAACATGAAGGGGGCCGTGAGAACAATTATCAACTAGAAACGAAAGAACCATAGACCATAGTAGCGTGTTGGTTTGGTTTTACAATAATCCAAAATCCAAAATTATTGCTTTTATTGTTTTGTCCTTTCTTGTTCAAATTTTAAGTGTAAATAATTATTTGGTGCATTAAAACTTTAATTTTGATGTCCATTAGATTTATCAAGTTTTTTGATGTTTGTTTTGATAAATTAAGTTAAAGGAATTAGGATATAAATAAGTTGAGGTAGTCGTGAGCTACGAGAGCAAAGCCTGGATTTTTAAAAGTTTGAAATGTGTCGAGTCTTGATGAGTTCAAACCCGATGTCAAGCCTAGAATAAAAGTCATTTAATAAATCAACATGATCCCAAGCCTCTATGTGAGGACTCGTTTATACTTACAAACTTAAACAAGCTTTTGCATATTATATTTTTATTTATATATTACTATTTATTACTTATATATATATATATCCATAATTCCATTTTTGAGAATCTATTTGTTTTCTAATAAGTAAAGTCAAATTTAAGAGCATCTTTTTTTAAAAAGGTAATAGAGTAGTTTATTTTAAGAAAATTCATTTGTAAGCTATTGATAATGGAATTATTTTAGAATAAGTTGATTAATGTCCAACAACTTATTCAAACAATGATTTTTTTTCTCTCATACAAATTATATATTGAAAAATAACCATTGTGATTTCAGTCTAGTGGTTAAGGAGTGGAATTCCACATAGAAGATTCAAACTATGATACACCTAAAATATTATTAGCGTTTCATGATTAACCTCATATGCAGGCCTTAGGTGAGTTGATGTGGGCCGTTCAGATGGTGTGCAGTTTACCATCTTTCATATTCATAACTAATAGCAATTTTGTAACATCTTTTCTCCTGTCATTTCTGGGCTGTGGGCCGGAAGTCAATTGTGTAAGGTTTGGGCCTTAAAGAGGCAAAGTTTAGTTCTTATGGAATGATGTAATTATAGTTAAGAGATTTAGCCCTTGAATTGTGTTGTGCCGAAGGGTAAAAATGTAAAAATCATAGGTCAGGTTCTTGCATGAAAAATGGATATTTGTTCGAGAAATTTTTACTCCAAGATATTTAGATAATGTTGTGGGGCTCATCAATAGCTTTTCGTGGATATAAGGAATGTTGAAAACGGAGCTAGAACGAACAAGTTAAAATCGTTTGAAGTTAGGATTGTGTTGGGTTAAATTGCGTACACTAGGTATACTAAGGGTAGGCGGATTGCGGGGGATCAACCTGGTATGATGGGCGTACCAGGAGAATACTGGGCATACGTGATCAGACCCTAAACCCTAATTTAAGAGTTTATAGCCCTATTTAAGCTCCTTAGGTCCCCCAAACCCTTTCCATTCTCAGCCTCCACCCTTTCAATGTCCTTCCTTGAAACCCTAACCCCAATGTGAGCCTTATGAGCAAAAAGAAGGTGTTTTTAAGTGTTTTAGGGTGTTCTTGGTGCATCTGGGAGAAAAATGAGCTCACTAGAGAAATGTTGGTTGCATTAAAGCTTGTAGATCGAAACCATGTTCACCTTGAAATTTATTCTAGAGGTATAAAGTGGAAATATTGACGAGATATTTGTTAGATTTAGCTAGTTTTGAGTGTTATGAGCTTTTGGTCACTTTAAGTGCATAAAGTTTAGATATTGAAAAGATTGTGACCTTGTCACGGATAAAATTGGAAAATTTATCCATCTAAACATCATATTGATTCAGATCTAAAGGGTGGAGACTTAGACTTAATGGATTAAGTTGAAAAAGATACACTTTTTGTCCCTTAGAGACTTAAGGACTAGATCTGTGTTGTTTGGACCATTTAATGGATAAATTTGGAAACTTTATCCATTATGGATATATTAGCAACCATAAAAATGTTATCTTGGCCCTCCTATCCCTTCCATTCAAGAGTTATGATGTCTTAATGGATTAATAAGTTAGGGTTTTGGCTTTTGGACCTTTTCTAGCCTTGGGAAGTCATAAAGGTTGAAACTTTATGACTTAAGTCGATGCTTTGAGTCTAGATCTGAGCTCTAGACAAAAGATCTTAAGGGGTTAAGTGCTTAATGAAGGAGTGGGAATAGGTCGCGTGTACTGGGTGTGTGAGGATTATGATGGGCGTACTCGATTTTCCTAGACATTCACTTTTGTTGACTTTCGTTGACCGTTGAAATTTTTACTAAGTTTGACTTTATATCAAACTTGAGGACTCTGGACTATTGATTAATATTTAATCTACTTCAGGTGTTAGTGGATTTGCGAGAGCAAGCAGTACAGAAGGTAGCATATCGCAGTGTATCAAGGTTCTTCGACTCAGGTGAGTTTCCTCACTATACTTGTCGATCGAAGGCACCAATGCCAACCTACTTGGCTATGTATCTTGGTATATAGGATGTTGATATCCTATTGTGATTTGTTAGATCTTTATCATGGTATACATGATGTTGATATGGTATAGTGATATGTTAGACCTGTATCCTAGTATATAGGATGTTAATATGTTGTAGTGACCTATTAGATATGTATATTGGTATATAGGATGTTGATATGTTGTAGTAACCTATTAGGTTTGCAACCTGATATGTAGGATGTTGATATGTTGTAGTGGTATGTTAGATATATTTCCTGGTATATTGGATGATGTTATTCAGTAGTGATATGTAGATAAGCTCGTTTGTCTTATGACTGGTTATATGTATATTTGATGCATATGTTGCCATGGTGTGGCTGGGATGAGACTGTACTGCTTTGTACTTCTGATCAACAAACCAGGGGCAATCCAACTAGGAAGTTGTGGGACAGGGGGTATCCAATCGGGAGTGTAACACCCTATTCTTAGTCATTCTGTGGTTCAGCGTTATGGGCCAGAAGTCGATTATGTAAAGGCCGTGGGCCTTAAGGAGGCGATGTGTAGAACTTTTGGATGAAGTCAATGAAGTTTATGAGACCTAAACCCTTTGGGTTGTGCCTTGGGGCGAAGGGTACAGTGGGAAAAGTCATAGCTCGGTGCATTGCATGAAAAATGGTATTTTGTTCGAGGAGTTCTTAGTCCAAAATATATAAATATTATTGTGGGGCTTTTCGATACCTTTCCATTGACATAAAGAACATCAAAATCAAAGTTAGAATGAAGTACTTATGGCCATTTAAAGTTGGATGGTTTTTAGGTTGAGCCAAGTACAACGGGTGTATAGGGTGTACTAGGCACGCCATGATCGTGGAGTTGGACCTAGTACACTGGGCTTACTAAGAGTGTGCAGGGTGTACGTAGGCTGATGCCAAAACCTAATTTATAGGGTATCACCCTTATTTAAATGCATTAACTCATGCTTGGACCTCCTATACCCAACCTCTACTCCTTCCAAACACTAATATCAAAGTGTATCCTTGTGAGTGAATATATTGAAGCTTGGTGGTGATTGTGGTGGCTTTTTGTTGAAAAAGAAGACTAGTGAAGAGGGAGGGGTTGCTTGCAAGTTTTTGGATCCAGAAACTACTTAATTTGGTGCATCTTCTAAAGGTATGAAGTTCATACCTTGATGAGTTTCCTTCTAGATCTCCATAGATGGGTTTTTCATGAACTTTTGTCCCAAAACTTGGACCGTTGAGAGTATAGACTACAGAAGAGCTTATTTGTTGTCCTTTAATACATTTTAAGTCTTAAAGATTCATACAAATGTTATTATTTTGTTATGTTGTTTATATGTGACTGAGACTGCTGATAGTCTCCAAGGTTGCTGCTAACCCATTGGGGATTCTGTTAGCCCACTGGGACTGTTAATAGTCCCCAGGGATGCTGATAACCCATAGTTGTTTATTTTTGATGTATTGTGTGTCGTATTTTAGGGAACTCACTAAGCTTTTTCCTTACGATTTGTGGTTGATATGGTTCAGGTTTTCTTATATTAAAGGAGGAGCACGGATCGATTGCATTGCATCAATGGGGCACTTGTGTACTTGATAACTTTTAACGTTCCTCTAATAAATGTTTTAAGAAATTACAGTTGTGATTTAAATAAATACTTAAAGTTTTAACTGAAATTTTTCGGTTGTAATTTGGGGCATTTGAAGTTGGTATCAGAGCGTTGGTTTGAGGGATTCAGGCATACTCTTGGGTGTGCTTGAACTCAAACTGAGGATTTGGTAAAATTTTCTAAAAGAAATGGATTTTGTAAGAATGTTTCTTTTTAAATAAAAAGGGGTGCGATGTGTGTAATCAGCCGAGCTCAAGTAAATTTTCCCAAAATACCTATGCATGTTATATGATTGATGTTTAATGTGAGTATGTGAGAATTGCATGTTATATTAGGGCTAAGGATTTGCTCAGTGTTGCATGGTAGGATGCCTGATTAGAAGAGATGCCTTTATGCATGTTATGTGAGCTGGTACTAATGCATGCTTGTGATTAGAGATCTTTAAGAGCTTCTGAGATAAGAATTCCTGTATATATCTTGATTTTAGTGCTAGATGTCGCAATGTTGCTTATTGTGTGCTTTGTAGGACTCATATTGATGTAAGTTAACTATCACATGAATATGTTGAGTTACATATAGTAAGGGTTAAATAATCTTAGAGTGGTTGACTTGGCCTTATTGGGCAGCTCTCATTTGAGTTTAACCGATGTAGGGTAGAGTCTTTTAGTCGAAGGATTATCTAAGTTTTGTTGCATGTAATTTTATTCGTGAAGTAGTTAACTGACATTAGTCGAGATCCTTCACCAGCTGATTGTTGGGTGAGGTGGTAATCCTGGTAGAGCCTAGGATACGCTTTGGTGCGAGTGATGCGATGTTTAGCCGATTTTGAGAGGGTATCATTAGGAGGAGGTGGATTAGAGGACTTAGGATGATTTTGAGGAAAATACAGATAGGTGTGGAAGGTAGTATTAGGCCCATAGTACTGGAAACATAGGATCCATACACGAATCAAGGAAAGTCCCATAAATTCTAAAGAGATGTTTGAGGGTAGGAACATGGTTTGGCACCATGAATCTGTTGCAGCTTTTTGGGTATTATCAGCTTTTCAGTTATGGTTGTCTGGGAAGAAGACGATTCGGGTGATTGTTTGGGACTTAGTGGCCACGTTAGTCGAGGTTGAATGGTGCAGATCTAGATGGTTAGATGGTTTCGAGATTTTGGGGGTTCTACTTGAGGTAGTATCAGTCTGAGTCGTGGAACTACATGAAGGTGCAGTTGGGATTAGCAGCTTGAGGATTTTAGTATTGAGATAAGTGATAGGCCGATGGCTTATGAGGTCATTCTCTTTAGTGATGATTTAGTTCTTCCAATTTTTTATGTATAGAAAGAGAGTCATTTTCATGGAGACTGTACAAGATGAGGACCATGGGTATGAATTCCTTGAGTTCGGATAGAGTGTGTTTTGGCAGGTTGTGCTAGTTGAATAGGAGAAGTGAATCAAAACTGAAAACTTTCATTTTTTGTGTTGTATCTCGACTATGAGTATGATGCCTCATGTTCTATGATTATGTCTCGCAATGGGGTGAAGGTTAGGGATTCTGAGGTGAAGTTTATGGTAGTCCAATTGTTCTTAGATGGATAATCGATACTGTGAATAGGCTATCAAAGTTTTTTCTTGTGCATTTGCATGGGATTCATGTTGATAGAGGTGGTTATGACTATGAAACTTGCGAGGTCTCCATCTAAGATTCATAATGTCTTTGAGTTGTTGGATCTTTATTTGGAAGGTCATCTTGCATTGTGTTATGTATTCAAAGAGTCAGGGATGGTATATATCATGTTGAGTGGGGTTTGTCTGCAACGTCAGTTGGTGATACCTCAAACCCAAGTGTGGGAGAACTGAGCATGTTATTTGAAAGATTATTGATATGTTTGAGTTTGTGGTTTCTAAAGAACGGGTTATAGGGATTTGAGGTTCGGATATGTGAGGCTTCCGTTTAAAATGTGGTCAAGATGGGGTGTAAAGCAATTTAAGCTTTGTTGTATGAGCTTAGGAATGCATAAGTTGTTTTCGCAGCAGGAAGTTATTGGTTAGGGATCTCATTGTAGTCAATAGTTCTTTCGAGCTCGCTAATGTTTAGGTAATGAATCATTGGGTTGCTCGGGTAGAATATCAGTGTTTGAAGTATTGTTAGTTTAATGTCTAAATTGCTACCTATAGTCTAAAATAACCAATGTTTGATCTATCAATCAACATCATGGTTGGGTGTGTGTAGTTCTGCATGGTTTTAGTTCAGTGGAAAACATTAAATTATCATATTGTTGTTAACGCATTCTTGATCGTGGGTTGTTCTCGTTCATTGTCTATAGTTGGCATGCTTCGAAGGTTTTGAGCTGTATAACTGGAGGTCAAGGATTGTGATAACTTATCTTCAATTTTTTATGGGTTAGCAAGGGTTATGGGTACGTTACCCTGAATTTTTGGATTGTGGAATTATGGTCTATAGCAGAATTGGGTTTGTTTTGGTAGTAGGAATAACATTGAATTGATAATCTATGTATTCCAATTGTGGGTTGTTTGGGTTCCTTGTCATCAGTTGGGATTGTAGAAGGATGTGGAATTGTATCAAGGGAAGGTACTTTGGATATGGAAATCTTTATCGAAAGTAGTAAAATGCTTCAATTGGTTTGGGATGTGAGCAACTGATATCATTTGATCAATGGATCTTAGTCCAATAAGCTCAATATGGTGGTGATTGGGTAGGAACACTGTGGGGTGGATAGGTAATCCAGTGATTATGAAGTTATCAGAATGTAGATGAATCCAAGTAAGGGATGGTCACTTGGGGCTGCCAGGAATAGTTCCAAGTGCAAGCCAATTTAGAATTTGTGTCCATGATTAGAGTTTTGGATTAGTATATATGGAGGGAGAGCCATAATTCCTTGAGGTTGCGACGAATCCAAGATAGGTCAGGATTGTGATTGTGGAGCAGACTACCGTGTGGCCGACATGGCCATGAACGGAAAATCAGGTGGTGCAGGTAAGATATTATTTGATTAAGGATTAAAATGGGAAGGAAAGTCAACTAGAGATCTAGATCTGGTTGTGAGAGGGTTTAGAGTTAAGCAAGAAATAGTGTTCTTTGATCAGTGATTATCATTGGAGCAAATGATATGAATTCATGGTTATGTTCAGGTCGAGGGTTGTGTTATTACCTCTCTGCCTGTTCTTGTTTGATGAAGACTTTGGGGTCTGAAGCACAATCTGAACATCTGATGGAGACTTTTAGGATAGAGTTTTGAGTCGTAGCATTATTGAATACTGTGCAGCTGTGGAGGAGGGATGATGTAAGACTCTGGAGTAGCCGTAGGATTCACCAGGTTAATGTGTGGTTGTGGAAGCAAAGTAAGACTATGGAGAAACCGTAGCATTTACCAAGTTAGTGTGTGGTTGTGAAAGTGATTTAAGACTACGAAGCATCCATAGGATTTACTAGGTTAGCATGCAGTTTAAGGAGTGATGTAAGACTACAAAGCAACCATAACATTCACTAGGTTGATAGGTGGTAAAAGCAAGGATAGAAGTCTATGACTTGGCTCATGGTATATGTTAGGGTGCTTTAGATCTTCACGGGGTTGGGTGAAGGCTTGTGAGTGGGCCTCAACATTTTTAATACTTAGGAAATCGTAGGTTGGGTTGGGGCCAAATGTGATGTGAGTACTCGGTTTGGTTTGTAGCCATCACTGCAGTTAAGCGGAGTTAGTGATCATTTGATCATTGTTTGGTTGAGTTGTCCATCATTCAGGATGGATGACTGATGGCATTGTGTTGCTGGATAGACCAGGACAACCTGTGCATTTTCAGTTTTTTATTTTGGGGCTGACTTTGTTTTCGATGAGGATATTTCGGTAGTCGTAAATGGTCGGGGCGTATACGTTTCAGGTATCCATAAATTTGTTTAGGATGGATAGGTTTGTGCAGCATGAAGTATGAATTTAGGTCATTGTGGAAATGGTTTGGAGTGGTTTTGCCTTCTTGAGAGTCAGATATTATGTAGGGTATCCTATTCCAGGCATAGCAGTTGGGCGCTCGTAGGCTTAGAGCAAGTTGAGGCTCATTCTTTGTAGGGCTTGTGAATTCCACTATTTTTGGGTTTGACAGTAGTAAAGGTGGATAGTTATCGGAGTAGGGAGATTTTCCTGGTCATATTTGGGAGTCAGGGAGTGTAGTCAAGATCGTTTGGTTCGGAAGAAGAGGTAGTAAGGAACGTTTTTTAGGACAAAATCTAATTTAAATGGGGGAGAAATGTAACACCATGTTGCTGGTCATTCTGGGGTTTAGGGTCGTGAACCGGAAATTGATTGTGTAAAGACCTTGGGACTTAAGTAGGGGATGTGTAGACCTTTTGGAAGAAGGCAATGAAGGTTATAAGACCTAAACCCTTTGGTTTGTGCCTTAGGTCGAAGGGTAGAGAAGGAAATGCCATTAGTCGGTGCATTGCCTGAAAAATGGATTTTTTTCGAGGAGCTCTTAGTCCAAGATATATAGATATTATTGTGGGGATTTTTGATTCCTTTCTATAGGTATAAAGAATGTCGAAATCGGAGTTAGAATGAAGAAGTTATGGCCATTCAAAGCTAGAGGGTTTTTAGGTTGAGCTTAGTACGTTGGGCGTACTAGGCATGGGATGATCGTGGAGTTTGACCTAGTACGTTGAGCATACTAGGAGTAAGTGAGGCGTAGGTAGGATGATGCTAAACACTAATTTCTAGGGTACCACCCATATTTAAAGGAATTTTGGACCCCCCATAACCATTCAAAACTTCTTCCAAACCCTAGTATCAAAGTGTATCCTTGTGAGTGAATTTTGGTGGCCTTCTATTGAAGAAGAAGACTAGTGAAGAAGAAGGGGTTGCTTACAAGATTTTGGATCCAGAAACTACTAAATTTGGTGCATCTTCTAAAGGTATAAAGTTCATAATTTGATGAGTTTCCTTCTAGATATCCATAGATGTGTTTTTCATGAACTTTTATCACAAATCTTGGACCTTTGTGTGTATGGAGTACTCTAGAGCTTATTTGTTGTCCTTTCATGCATTTTAAGTGTTGTAGATTCCTAAAAATTGTTAATTGATGTTCCCTTTCTAGTTATGCAAGATCTTGGTAGTTTTGAGTGTGTATTAAGTTAGAGTTTCAAGGTTTAAACTCTTTCCAAAGGTTAAAGTTTGTGAATTTATGGGTTAAGACATTATTTTGGGACCAGCTCTGAGCAATGGACTTTGTGTCTTAACCATTTAAGCTATTAATGATGAGTTGGGCTGTTGTGGAGTATGTGGTGTGTACCCATCTTGTATGCAACGCGTACTGGCCAAATGTGGCATACATTAGGCATAGATCGAGTAAGTAGGGCATAATATGATGGTTGACTGCCATTGACTTTTGTTGACTTGCTGACCTTGGGGAAACTATGGATGGGTTTGGGCTTATTTGGGGAAAATGGTCTTTTCCCATTATTGGATTGTTCAGATCATTCGTGGGGGTAAAATCTTAGTTATTGATTTCTGTTGTGTTTATTATCAGAGGTACAAGATTATCATTCCCAGGCAGTATTTGGTTACCAGTGGATTGATATGAGTCTTCTCATGGTGCTTGTGAGTCGATGGCACCAATATTGACTCACTAAATTTTGTATGTAGGATGCAAGTTGTCTTTGTGACTGTTGCATGGGTGTATGAGCCTATACGGTAGAATAGTTGTATCTATGATGTCTAGCTGGGTCTAGCTGTCATTATTATGTTATGTTATTTATATGTAATTAAGACTGCTGATAGTCTATAGGGTTGCTGATAACCCACCGGGCGTGTTGTTAGCCTACTAGGAATGCTGATAGTGCCCAGGGTTGCTAATAACCTATAGCTGTTTATTTGTGTTGTGGTATGTGTGGTATTTTGGGAAACTCACTAGGCTTTGTGCTTATAATTTTTGGTTTACAGGTTTTGGGTTTTCTTATATTAAAGGAGGGGCACGGATCGATTGCATCACATCAATGAGGGACTTGTATACTTGATAACTTTTAATGTTACTATGATAGATGTTTTAATATATTGTAGTTGTGATTTAAATAAATACTTAAAGTTTAATAGAAAATTATGGGTTGTAATTGGTGTATTTCAGGGAGGTTGTGGACTTAATGTGTAGTATGTATGGCAATCCAACCGGGAGGTTGCGGGCTAAGGAAATGCTACCGGGAGGATGTAGGCCTATGGTAATCCAACTGGAAGGTTGTGGACCCAAGGGTATTCAAGTATGATTACTGATGGGACCCAACGTATACGATTGTATATGTTATCTGTTTGTATGGTGGTACTTCTGGGGAACTCACTAAGCTTTGTGTTTACAATTTTTATGTTTTTTTTTTTTTTTTTTTTTTTTTTTTTTTTTAATTTAAAATTCTTTAGATGATCGGGATAAGGTGAAGCCTTGATGGTGCATATCATCCTGGATTTTATGAGATTATGATTTTGGGATACTCTGATTCACTTTTATGACTTTTAGAAACTGTGATTTGTAAACGCTTATGGTGTTGGATTTGTTTCAAAAAAATAAAAAAATGTTACTGTTATTTTCAGGATGTTACAAATTTGTATCAGAGGCCTAGTTTGAGTGAATTAGATGAACAATCGTGTCAATCTAGACTCACACTAAGGATGTATAAAAAATTCAAATTATTTTCAAATCAAATTCAAATTATTTTCAAAATTAAACAAGGGAGGATGAGATATGTACGATTAGCCGAAGCATGAAAGTAGTCCCCAAGTTACCACACTGTTACTTGTTTGTGATGATTATGATAGAACTTCGTGCTAGTGATAGGCTAGGGATCTTCATAAATTTCATGATAGAATTATATGATGTATGATGCCTGATAGCCTAGGATGACGTCTTATATGACAGACGAATTTCACATTATTACTGTAGTTGTTTAGTGTGAGCATTATACAAAAAAAGATTCTATAGATTGAGAATATTGGATTTAGCTTTATTTCCTGTTCTTTTCTAATAAAGGGCTTAGGGTAGAGTCAAGTATTCGATTGTCTATAGGATTTATCATTATGTATGATTAACATGCACGAGTGGATGCAGGGTTGGTCGAAGTTTCATGAGTAAGTCCATTCATAGCAGGTCAATGTGAGAAATGATTAGCCAAGCTTGAGAGAGTGAGGGCATGATAAGGTGTATCCTAGATTCTTGGTCCTAGAGGGCAGGAATTTCGTATATAGATATGTCTAAGTTTATTGTGTCTTATTGCCAGTCGACTTCACTGCTTAATGTTGTTTCCATTGTGCTTTGTGGGACTCATATTAATGTGAGTTGACAATCAAGTGAATACATTTAATTACAGGCTACGAAGGTTAAGTAATCTTGGAGTTAAGGATTGCGCGACTCTCGTCTAAGTCTATTCATTGTAGGGTTGTGTCTTTTAGTTAAATGATTATTTGAGTTTTGTTGCATGTAATTGTATTCATGAAGTGGTTAGATGACATTAATAAGGGTTCTTGATCAACTGATGGAAAGGGAGGTGGGGAATCCTAAGAGACCTAGGAAGTGCTTTAGTGTGGTTGCTACGTTGTTTAGCGGGTTCTGGAAGTACTATTATGAGTAGGTAACTTAGTGGAATCGGGATGATTCTTGAGGTAAGTATGGATAGGTGTGGAAAGTAGTATTAGGCCTGTACCACTGGAAGCATAGGATCCATACTCGAATCGAGGGAAGTCATGAGGATTCTAAGGATCTATTTCAGGGTAGATGCCATGGTTCGTACCATGATTCGTGACAGTGTTACTATATATGATGATCTTTTGGTTATGGTTATTCAAGATGAGGATGAGTCTAGTGATTGTTTGGGCTTTATTGGCCATTTCAGTTTGGGATTGAATAGTGTGGACCTAGGCAAGTTGTTGAGTTTGAGATCCCAAGAGCCTTGATCAAGGTAGTGTCCGTTGAGTCGCGAGACTCAATAAGGAAGCATATGTCACGATCATACCGATTAAAGCGGATGGATGTGTGATTGGCAGATGGATTGGAATGTCACTGTCTATGGCAACGGTTATGTCCTTATAGTTTTCCGAGTTCACAGTAAGGAGTGAGCAGGCATGTGACTTTCAAAGTTGAGATGTAAACCCAACATGGGACTAGTTGTTTGCGGTTTTTGGTGGTAGTATAGTAGTATGGGAATGCATAAGAGGATTGTTGTGGTACAGATTCCTTGAGATGAGACTGGGGGTCTGCTTCTTGGGATATATGCATGTCACGTGCTAGCTGATGGTTTCAGGAAAATCGGGAGTGACAACTTTTGTTGTCTTTAGTGTATGTGCAAATGATTTCCGTGGTGATATGATGGTTAGGGATTTGCAGACGGGAAGTGTGGTAGTTCTTTTTTTTCTATATAGGGAGCTGGTGTTATGAATGAACTTTCAAAACTATTGCTTGTGTAACTACAAGGGACTCTTTAGTTTAGATGTGGTCGTGGTTGGGGAAAAACCCAAGGTCTCAATATGATATTCGAAATCTCATGGGGTTTGCTTGGTTTTTTATATGGGAGATCATCTTGCATTTTGTTGTACATTCCAAGGGTTTAGATGATATGTACCTGGTTGGGCCGGTCTAAGATATGGTTTGTTCACAATGCTAGTTAGTCGTAGTTCGAACCCTAAATGGGGGAGAACTAGGAATTCTACTTAGAGGACCATCAATATGTTTAGTTTAAGGGATCAGAGGATTGTTTGTAGGGATCTGCGGTTCGTGTATGCAAGACTTTGGTTCAAGATTTGGTCAAGACGTGGGTACAGAGCACGTTGCCATCAGATGTATGTGTTCATTAGTGTAATATTCGTCTTCACGGAAAGAAGTTGTTGGCTAGGGAAATCAATGTAGCTAGTGGATCCTTTAGGAAATGTCGAGGAATAGGTCAAGAGGTGTTTTGGTCGCTTAGGTTGGGTATCGATTGTTGAGGGATTTTTTAGCTTGTTGTATAAATTGATATCTATAGCCTTGGATGGGCAATTTTGGATCGGCCAACCAATTTTCAGAGTTGGTATGTTTAGTCCCCCATGGGCTTTGTAGATATGTGTATTGGATTAATGGATAGGTTGCCAATACACTCTCGATCGTTGGCCTTTTCTTTCTACGTCAATAGAATAGGTTATTTGGAAGTTGGAATGTTAAGGCAACGTTGTTAGTTTTTTTTTCAGGTACGACTTTGCATCTGGGCAGAATTCAATTTTGGCATGTCATGTCAGCAGGGTTGGTAGCTAGACTGGCCAATCAGGGTGTTGGCAGCATTTATGATGGCTCTAGAGGTTTTATCGAGTTATTTCTATATTGGTGGGATCTGTTCGGTTTCAATAAAGGTATGGGATCTTAATCTTTGGTCATTCATGAGAATGTTTCTGTTAGCGGTTGAGGTTTGTCATTTTGGTTAGATCTACTGGTACCATACCCAATGGATAAGAGTGGTGAGGAAGAAGAAGTGCAGTAGAGCTAGGGTTGGTTATGTGTTTCTCCCTTGGGAATATGTGTAGGTTAAATAAGGTAGCATGAGAACACTTGGATCAAGTTATTGGCATGGTTTTTAATTTGTTTGTAGCCCTTAAATTGGCACAAGAATGAAACCACCTATCTCATTCTATGGATGTGTGCAACCATGTTTTCGCCTAAAATTTTTCTTTGGTAGACGCCTGTACTGTGAAAGGAATTGTGTGTGATAGAAGATTATGGTCAAAGTTGGTATTAGGTTATATACTCGAGTCACGAGGTTCATTGCAACGGTTACAAGTGGTTTGTTAGATGGTGGTACATTTGAGCTTATGCATGATTTATATGCAATGTGGATTTTTGGATGGAACGTGATTATGCTCTTGGGAGTAATGGATTAATTTATGCTTCAAAGTTTAGTTGTAATATTGAATGATTCGTTCAATGGATTTGTCTTATTTAGCACTGTTCTAATTGAGTTCACATTATCAATGGATTTAATTATATTTGCTCTTGGTTCCATGCCTGATGGAGTTAGTGAATGTTGAGTGCATTTATATCCTCCTAGGTACTTGGTTATTAGTGATAGGGGTCAAGTAATAGAGTGCAAGTTGGCATGGGTATCAAGCAATGTACAATTTTCGATTAGTAGATCAAAGGTAAACCTGAGTGTTGTTAGTGGATAGCTAAACAAGGCTGTGGGAGATGAGTATGAGCATGGCTTAGTTTGGTATGTGATTAGTTGGTTCTCCTCGCGATGATGCAGTTATACGTAATATTAGTGTGACATATATTGGACGAGGAGCTTTAGAGCCGATCAAATCTATTGATTTTTGGTTTGTTTGGTTGATGTGAGGGGCTGCATCATGAAGTGGAAGCGATATCTGATTTCGAGAATAAAAATCTAATTTAAGTAAGGGTGAATTGTGTAAGGCATGGGCCTTAAGGAGGCAAAGTTTAGTTCTTCTGGAAGGATGTAATGATAGTTAAGAGATTTAACCCTAGAATTGTGTTGGGCTGAAGGGTAAAAAGGTGAAAATCATAGTTCGGGTTCTTGCATGAAATATAGATTATTGTTCAGGAAGTGTTTAGTCCATTATATTTTGATAATGTTCTAGGGCTCTTCTACAATTTTACGTGGATATAAGGAATGTCGAAAACAGATTTGGAATGAAGAAGTTACGAACGTTTGAAGTTAAGAATTGTTTTGAGTTAAACCGTGTACGCCGGGTGTACGGGGAGTAGGCTGGACGTACTAAGGATATACGGATCGCGGTGGATCAACCTGGTATGATAGGCGTACCACGAGTATGCTGGGCGTACGCAATCATACCCCAAACCCTAATTTGAGGGGTTTGATCCATCTTTAAGCTCCTTAAGTCCCCCAAACCCTATTCGTTCTCAGCCACCACCCCATCAACGTCCTCCCTTGAAACCTAGCCCTAGTTTGAGCCCTGTGAGAAAAAAAAGGTGCTTTTAAGTTCTATGGAGTGTTCTTGGTGCATCTTGGAGAAGAAGGAGCTCATTGGATAAGTGTTGGTTGCATGGGAGCTGGTAGATCTAGACCTTTTTCACGTTGATCTTTCTTTTAGAGGTATAAAGTTTGAATCTTAATGAGGCGTTTATTAGATTTAGCTAGTTTTGGGTGTTATGAGCTTTTGGTCACTTTAAATGCATAAAGTCTAGATATTGAAAATATTGTGACCTTGTCATGGATAAAATTGGAAACTTTATCCCTCTAAACATGATATTGATTTAGATCTGAAGGTTGGAGACTTGGACTTAATGGATTAAGTTGAAAAAGATACACTTTTTCTCCCTTGGAGACTTAAGGACTAGATCTTTATTGTTTGGACCATTCTAATGGATAAAGTTGGAAACTTTATCCATTATGGATTTATTAGGATCCATAAAAATGTGATCTTGGCCCTTCTATCCCTTCTATTCAAGAGTTATTATGTCTTAATGGATTAATAAGTTAGGGTTTTGGCTTTTGGACCTTTTCTATCCATGAAAAGTCATAAAGGTGGAAACTTTTTTACTTAAGTAGATGCTTCGAGTTTAGTTCTGAGCTTTGGATTAAAGACATTAAGGGATTAAGTGCTTAATGAAGGAGTACGAATAGGTCGTGTATGCTGGGCGTACAAGGAGTACGTTGGGTGAACTCAGGTTTCTTGGACTTTACATTTGTTGACTTCCATTGACTGTTGCATTTTTTAGCAAGATTGAATTTGGGTCAAACTTTAGGATTTTTGACTATTGATTAAGATTTTATCTGGTTCTGGTGTTAGTGGATTCGCGGTAGCAAGCATTATAGAAGGGAGTGTAGCGTAATGTTTCAAGGTTCTTTGATTCAGGTGAGTTTCCTCATTGTATATTGGTATATAGGACATTGATATGATATAGAGATCTTTTAGATTGGTATCCTGGTATATAGGACGTTCATATAATATAATGATCTGTTAGATTTGTATTCTGGTAAATAGGATGTTGATATGTTGTAGTGACCTGTTAGATCTTATACTGGTATATAGGATGTTGATATGTTGTAATGACCTGTTAGATCTATATCCTGGTATATAGGATGATGCTATGTGGTATAGATCTATAGATCTGCTCGTTTCTCTTCTGACTAGTTATATATTTATATGATGCATATGTTGACATGGTGTGGTTGGGTTGTGACTATATTGCTTTGTGCTGCCAGTCAACAAACCCAGGGCAATCCAACCGGGAGGTTGTGGGCCAAAGGTAATCCAACTGCAAGGTTGTGGAATCGATATGTAGTATGTATGGAAATATAACCGCGAGGTTTCGGGGTAAGGGTAATCCAACTGGGAGGTTATGGACCCGAGGGTATTCCAGTCCGATGACTAATTAGGCCCAAAATGCATTATTCTATATGTTATTTGTGTGTGTGGTGTCACTTTGGGGGAACTCACTAAGCTTTGTGCTTACATTTTTAGTGTTATGTTTCAGGTACGTCAGATGATCAGTAAAAGGCGAAGGCTTAATCGTGCACATCATCATGGATTTTATGAGATTATAATTTTGGAATACTCTAATTCACGTTTGTGACTTTTGGAAATTGTGATTTATAAATATTTATGTTTTGGATTGGTTTAAAAAATGAATAAACAATTACTATGATTTCTAGGATGTTACAAATTTATAGAGAAAATGGATAGCATTTCATTATTAAATGTAAAGTGTAATATACAAAAAAAAGACTATAAACAAGAAAGTTTTATTTAAGTTTAATCTAACTAAAAGGATAAACAAAGGACCCAATGCAAAATAAGCTTAAAATACCTTATTATTATAATATTTCCATTAAATTCATAATTTCACAATAATAAACATTTAAAGTTTGTCAGATAATTAAGAGAAACGAGACCCATATTAAGCCTTTGTGAAAATATCATCAAGTTACAAGACTAGTGGTACATGTGGTAGCGAGATGATTAAAAGATAAAATGATGATGAGTAAAATGATAGTCAATCTTAATCTGGTCTATCTACTCATGGAGTACATGATTCTATGCATATCATATTGTATTGTTGTTAATATGATAGGTTGTATGTTGAGAAATAACAAAACCATATATGTAAGAAATCATCGTAAGCAAATAATCACACAGGTAGTCAAAACCATAGCACAATACCTAATCTCTATAGAATAATGAGAGAGAACATCACATGTCTTACTTTTTCATGAGATTTATGACTCTCAAGGAAAATACAAACATGGTGAACTAAAGATCATTGGTATCATCATCCAAATCAGCATCACTATAGACATCCAACTCTAGAGAAGACGTGGAAGATACGAAGAACGAGTCCCATGAAGATATCTCAAGATACGAAGAACAACTTCCCCATGAATAGTATTACCAAAAAACACTAGGAATATGAGAACTTTTTTTTTCTGCACAACATTTAAAAAACATACCCAAAATTTTCCTTCGTTGTGTCTAAGAGAGTTATAAAAATAACAAAAAAGTTATTTTTTTCATATGTATATAACATATGTGTAACACCCGTTTCCAGGTATTTCCATTTTCAACCCTTAGTATTTTAATTGTTTGCAAAATAAGCCCTTACACCAGGCTCTCATGTCTTGTACGTTGGGCGTAAGTCACAAAAAGATTTGCGATGGTGGTGGAATATGCTGGGCATACTCATGCTACCACTAAACCCTAAATTTTTCAAGTTGAAACACTATACAGGTTGAAAGTGTTTGACCATAACCTGACCCATTTAGTTAACATCTCGTGTCATGTCAACTTGTTTATTTTCATGTTGAGATATGTCATTTCATGTAAGGTTAAAAGATTGATTTAACATCCCGACTCCCAGGTATAATATATAGTTAATTTCTTATCATAATTTCAGAGCAACTCGACGAGTTGGATGCTGCGACTCGCCGAGTAGAGGAGTTTATTGGCTGCGTGATTTTTAGAGTATACTCGACAAGTTGGAGGAACGTAACTCGAAGAGTAGGTGCTGAGTGAGAAAACCCTAATTTTCAAGTTTTGTGTCCTCTTTAAAGGACCTTAATCCTTCATTTCTGCCTCCCTTATCACCCTAACACTCTGCGAAAAACCCTAATCGAGTTGTAAGTTTGTGTGCGAGAAAGAGAGCCTAATATTGTGTGTTTTACTGCATCTTTGGAGGAAATTCGAGGAGCACGTGGCTTAAGACGAGAGGAAGATTTTAGATCCGGTGTTCATTTGTTCTTAGCTCCTGTTTGATGGTAAAAAGTCACCACCTTACTCATTCTTTGGTTAGGTCTCGTTTCTAAGGAGTTTAGAGCCTTTTTACATCTTTCCATGAATTCTAGAGTATTTTGAGTTTGCCTAGGAGTTGAGACTTAAGATATGAACCATATGAGATCCCTTGAGCCCAAAAATTCCAAGCATTATCAAGATAGTGGTAATATTTGATGCATCTAACCCTATATAGAGCTTATGTTGGCATTTCGAGCCCTAGAAGCCATGCATGGACATAAAGCTTGCAACTTTATGTGGTATTTCAGACTTGAGTTGCTAGATCTAGAGTTTGGAACCTTATTTCTGCTTAGAATCTTCTGAATGGGAAATTTTCTAGAGGGACTTGGCGAGTGCATGAGACAACTTGATGAGGCAGCTAGGGTTTGCCCCCAAAAAACTGGACGTGCTACAACTCGGCAAGTTAATGAGACAACTCGATGAGTTGTGAGATTACTCGACGAGTTGAGCTGGATTTCCCCGATACTTCTGAGAAAAACGAAGGAACTCAACGATTCGCATAGAGGAACTTGACGAGTTTAGTCAATATGGACTGTTGACTTGAGCGTTGACTTTCGTTGACTTTTAGGGTTTGGTCAATTGTGGACTTTAGAGGTCATGGAGGGGTAAAATGGTCTTTTCACCCTTTTGAGATTTAGTGGATGAGTTAGCTTAGTATCACATAGTGGTTATTACAAATTGCTTATGAGATAATTATATTATATAGGCGGAGTCTAGAGTGTTCTTGGGGTGCTAGGTCTACTTGCTTACTTTCTGAGGTAAGTCTGCTCACTATACTTACCCGAGTGGCAACATTGTGTGACCAGAGGGTATTGTATGCTTATACTGAGTTATGTGATATCATGCATTATGTCTTCGTGATTTACATTGGTTATTATTCTGAGATTTATTGAGTTAGGCCGAAGGGTCCAACCCGAGTTGTGGAACCGGAGGGTCTCCATTAAGATACATGGACCGATGGATCTTTATCGAGATATAGTCATAAAGTGCTAACGATATATTCATGGTATTTTAGGGAACTTACTAAGCTTTGTGCTTACCGTGTTATGTGATATGTGTTTTAGTTAGTTCTCAGGATCACGGGAAAGCGCCAGCTTGATTGTACACACGAGATGAAGTTTATGTTTTAGAGGATCCTGGATTATTATCAAACAATTATTGATTGTGTTTTGATATAATTTAAGAAATTATGGAATTTGAAAAGCGATAATTGGAATTGTGTGATATTGAAAATGAAAATTTTAGCTGAAAATTTACAAACTTACAAGTTGGTATCAGAACCTAGGTTTGAGGGATTTGGATGTACTCTTGGGATGTCTGGACTCAAATCGAGGAATTGAGAAAATTTTATAAAGAGAAATAAATTTTCTAAAAATGAGTAAGAGTTTTAAAGAGAAAACGAGACGAAGTAGTGTGTACAATTAGCCAAAGCCCGAATGGTGATTTCCGACAATACCTTGATTTGTTTATATTATGTGATATTTATGAGGTATTAGAGCTACATGCTAGAGGATATGCTAGGTACTTCAGAAATTAGGGCTAGAATTGCCTTATTCATGATGCCTTAATCTAGGGTATGCTATTGATTGATCTTATATGCTATATGCTCTATATGTGTACTAAGTAGGGAGAAACATATTACGTATCTTTAGAGAGAGTTGTGAGTAATCTAGGAGAGATACCTAGATGAGCACTGAGGAATATACCGATAGAGTAGTTGAGATCCGTGAGGGATAGAGTACTGTGAATTAGGATCCTAGGAGGAGGACTTGGGACAACTATAGGTTGGTGTGGAAGGTAGTATTGGGCCCGTACTAGTAAAAGCACTAGATCTGTATGCAACCCAAGTAAGAATCTTAGGATGATAAGGAGCATGCAGAGTGGGTAACCGAGTGTGTGTGTATTGAGCTAGTCTCTGATGATTTTGTGTCTGCATTTCAGAGGCACTATGGTGATTATCCATAAAAATCACGGGGACAATCGTACCAGTGTTGAGGAGATCTGCATGATCATTACTAAGGAGGTAGTTGTAGCTATCAGAGAGGACATCCCAGGGATGTTTGGGTTTATTAAGACCACCCTGATCGAAACTTTTGATGAGCAATACATTGCTGTCACAGATGCTGCTGCTGCTGCAACCACCACAGCCGTAGCTACTACTAGGCCACCGAAAGGTGACTCGTTGTTGTTCCGAGAGTTCAGCAACACGAAGCCACTAGAGTTTGATGGGACTCAGGATCCGATTGCTGCCATGAGATGGATCTCTGACATTGAGGGATGTTTCTATACGTGTTCGTGCCCCGATCACCTGAGAGTTCTGTTTGCACTAAACTAACTTCATTTGGGAGCTAAGGACTGGTGGAAGTTCGTGACTACTAGTTTTACTCCTGCAGACCATGCTGCAGTGACATGGGCGAGGTTTACACAGTTGTTCCGAGATAAGTATGTTCCCCAGGTGGAGGAAGAACAATTATCCCAAGAGTTTCTCTCTCTCTCAAGCTGAAAACAAAAACTATGAGAGAGATTACAAGGTGTCCACCGAGCAATCACGTGTGAGTTGGTATTTGAGCATCTTGAGGAGGAATATTCGAGAGTTCATGCGAACTCATCATACCGAATGTTGGATGAGCTTCCAACCAATTCCAGGAGGAGTGAGATTAAGCTAGAGTGGCAGATCAGATAGGAGGAGGAGTCTCGAGGTAGACACAGGAGACCAGTACAGTCGCAACCGACAACGAAGCGGGCAAAGCCCGCTGATATGAGAGTGGGGGTATAGAAGGACACTCTTGTAGAATGTACGAAAATAGTCATGAGGGATCTTGCCGATCAGGGATTTGCTACAAATGTGGCAAGGAGGGATCACGACGAAGGAATGCCTTAAGGGATTTGCGGTTTTCTTTCATTGCAACCAGACCAGCCATCAGAAGGATGAATGCCCACAAAAAAATCAGGGATCAACCCATACTTCTACTCATGCTGCCTTGCGCACTACTGATAGTCGGCGGGTTAAGGTCGAGGTTCTAAGGGCTCGTCGGAGAGCTTTCCAGTTGATTGCGGAGGAGGTCTGCGTAGCGCCTGATGTTGTTGCTGGTACGTATCTCCCAACTTATGCTATTTTGAGATTCATTTATGCTCATATTGTGTTGTGTATAGGTACTTTCCTTGTGAGATCTATGCCCGCTTTCGTGTTATTTGACTCGGTTGCGAGTCGATCTTTTGTGTGTCTATCCTTTAGTCATCACATTAATGTCAGAATTGATGCATTGAGTCAACCGCTGCGGGTTTTGCCGACAAGCATGTGGCTTTTGCAACCGATGTATTATGGGGATGTGTATTGGAGATTGTTGGTGTTGAGTTCCCAATAGATCTAGTACCGATAGCGATGGGTGACGCCTGTGTCATAGTGGGCATGCACTACTTCTGCCGGTTTGGGGTCATGATTAACTACGAGTGTCAACTGGTGACCATACAAGACGCTAGTGGGGGAGTGATTACAATGTATGACGAGGGACTAGATCTTGATCAGCTTTCTGTTCTGCCGCCAGGGGGAGGCAAAGTTTACAACAGGGATGTATGGGGTTTTTCGCATGTGTGGTGAATACGAGAGCTGCCACTGAGAGGCCGAGTTATGTATCCGATGTTTCAGCTGTGTGTGAGTTTCTGGATGTTTTCCCTGAGGATTTACCGGGTGTGCCACTCGAGAGGCAGGTGGAGTTCTGGATTAATTTGATTCCGGGTGTGTTGCCTATTGAGAATGCACCTTATCTCCTTGCGCTGCCCGAGGCGCTCGAGTTATCCTCGTAGCTCCAGGATTGTTCACACTGGATGTGTATCGACTATTGGCAGTTGAACAAGCTCACAGTCGAGAACCGTTATCCACTACCGAGGATACATGATTTATTCGATTAGTTGTAGGGGCATCTTGGTTTTCCAAGATCGATTTGAAATCTGGGTATCATCAGATGAGAGTTTACAAGGAGGATATCTATAATACGACCTTTATAACTCGTTATGGGCACTACGAGTTTGTGGTGATGCCTTTTCAAACTCACCAACGCACCAGTAGCATTCATGGATCTCTTGAACCGGGTGTGCAGGCCCATGTTGGATCGATCGGTGATCGTGTTCATTGATGACATTTTGGTATACTTGAGGTCCAGAGAGCAACACAAGGAGCATCTTTGAGTGATTCTTGGAGTATTGAGGATAGAGAGGCTTTACGCCAAATTCTCCAAGTGTGATTTCTGATTACGAGAGGTCCAGTTCTTAGGACATCTCGTTAATCAGAATGCGATTTTGGTCGACCCGGCCAAGATTGAGACAATTAGGTGATGGAAGGTGCTGAGGTCCCCATCCTAGATCAGGAGTTTTCTTGGTGTGGTAGGATACTACCAGAGATTTATCAGAGATTTCTCCAAGATTGTTGTTCCTAATACCAGATTGACCAGGAAGCGTGTTACTTTTATTTGGGGGCCCGAGCAGCAGGTCTCGTTTGAGATTCTTCACCATAGATTGTGCGAAGCTCTAGTTTTAGCCCTTCCCGAGGGAATGGAGGACTTTGTAGTTTATTCTAACGCATATATATCAGGTATGGGTGTTGTGTTAATGCACAGGACACATGAGATAGCATATGCATCAAGGAAACTGAAGCCTCACGAGATGAGGTATCCCACCCACGATTTGGAGTTGGCGGCGGTGATGTTCGCCCTCAAAATCAGGCGCCACTATCTCTATGGTGTCCAGTGCACCATATAAACAGACCATAAGTGCCTGAAGTACCTTATGGATCAGCCCAACCTGAATATGATCCAAAGGAGGTGGTTAGATGTAGTGAAAGGCTACAAATGTGAGATCTTGTATCACCCTGGCAAGGCTGTGACATCCCCAAAATCACGGCCAGAAAAGACCGATTTTGTTTATGCTTTATAAAAATCAGAGTACTTCATTTTATAAAAAGGTTGCGGAATTTGTTCCTAGAAAAACATGGTAAATACGTTATTAAAACATTTTCGAAGAAACGTATTTATTTCATTTTAAAACGTTTGGGATGTCATCATTAATACAGGAACATAAGCATAAACAGAACTTACAATTATTCACACTAGTGGTCTACATCTCTTTAAATCTCTCAGTGTAATGTCACTTCATATCAACACCTGTGATATAAATAAACTGAGTGGGTCAGGTTGGGAAACCTGGTGAGCACATAGGGATTTCAATCCCACAATGTTATACCATATATATAGTTTAAAATTCACAAAATATACAATTTCACCATACATATATATACACAACTCTTATCCCACCCCGTCGATCCTCGCAACGAGGCTATCCATACTCTCGGACCTAAGATTAGTCGTTTTACCTACTCCATACTCTCGGATCAGAAATGAATTAATTTACCAAATCCATACTCTCGGACTAGGGACGAATGACTAATCCATACTCTCGGATTAAAGATGAATGATTATGCCTAATCTATACTCTCGGACTAGGGACAATAGCTAATCCATACTGTCGGATTAAAGACGAATGATTATGCCTAATCCATATTCTCGGACTAGGGACAATGACTATGTCTAATCCATACTCTCGGATAAGTGACATATACTAACTTCTATTCTCTAAGTTTAACTCACTTGTACTCGTAAGAATATACTACCCAATATTCCTCATATTTAATTTAGGTCTACTCTTTATCCTAAATTATCAAATATAATCAGGTATGTTCTTTAACACGAATTTCAAGCAACATCAATTAACTCGCACATAAACATATAATTAATACTTCAATCAATACTTGTATTAAAATCATGTTCATGAAAGGGACTATGCACTCACCTTAGAAGGTGGTGACTCGGTACTCAGACAGCGCTTCGTTTACTTTAAAATAATTTCCTTCGACGAAACCTAGTATTATCACCAATAGATTTTAGTCTATTATTTGCCGAGACTAATTAATAGTCTAGCTATTATTACTATTATATAAGCGTTAAAAAAATACTTATATAACCCATAATAATAGCCCAAGTATTTATTATATGTTCTTAATAACGTTAATATAATTAAATAAAAACTATATTAAAAATAGTGTAGGCATAGCTCACTTACAGTGGGTTTTATAGAAAGCCAGGCTTTGCTTGGAGCAGCGTTTCCGAGCCGAAAAGCTCTTCTTCTCAGAGCCGTCGAGCACTCCGGGGCTTCCGCCTCGTGCTAGGGAGGTTCCCTAGGCTTTTCGGGGGATTTCGGGGCTAGAGAGAGGTTCTAGAGAGAGAGAGAGTAAAGAGAAGAAAGAATGGGAAAGGTGTGAAGAAAAATGAGGGTGGGAGAGGTGGTATCTATAGGGTGAAAATGGCTGAACTTGGTGCCACATGTCACCATCTAGTGGCAAGACTTAGGGAGAAAGCAATGGCCAAGATTGTGCCACATCACCCATTTTTGCACAACACACTTCCGACTTCTAAAATCCGTAACTTTCACATACGACCTCCGTTTTTGACGTTCTTTATATCCACGCGTAGGTAAAAATAATATCTACAACTTTCATTTTAACTCCGTCGGATAATTCTCGACCAATCTTAAATTTAACAGTACGAGGCGTTTAGACTATTAAATGACCGCGGAGAATTCGTAACTCCTTCATACGGACTCCGTTTTCGTCTGTCTTTTTACCGTTGAGTTCCTATTAATGAGATCTTCAACTCTCATTTATTTCACGTAAGCCGAATCTTAGAAAAATCATAACTTCCTCATACGAAGTCAGATTTGGGCATTCTTTTTATCGACGCTCTTAGTTTAACATATTATACGACTTTTGTTTAGATTGCTAAGGCTAAAAAGTCTTCTATCGTAAATTCACTATTTACGTCTTCCGGTGCCGTGCCGGTTTTGCCGTAAAACTTCGGCGGGCCATAACTTCTTCGTTATAACTCGGATTTCGGCGTTCTTTATATGTACGGAAACCTTGTGACATATTCTAAAACTTGGTTAAGACTATTCATTCTAAATAATCTTTTGTCAAAAAGTCATTTTTGACCCCTATTGTCTCTAAATTGACTAGCCCGGATCTGCGGGTGTTACAATTATCTCCCCCTTAGGATGATTACGTCCCGGAATCATCAACGAAACAAGGATCGTATAATGACTCCATACGTCATCTCTTCATCCTAGGTAATAATTATAACTTCTTTATTCCTTCAAGTCTATCTCTTAGACTTATTGACTGTAAGCAGTACTTGATCGTGCACCTGCTCTCTACCTCATATTAGAATCCAAAGTATGACCTATCATCATGTGATGTACATTTAGACTCAGGTCTCTTAAATTCTAAAACAGACTAAGCCTTCCTTCATGTTCTAATGTGATATAATCATACTTTAACATGTAGCATTTCTAGCTACCAACGAGCGCGATACTTCTATTGATCGCTTTGATTTTTAATCGTTTGGTTTAAGTCGGATGCTATATCAAACTTGGTTCTCTGAACCACGTAACCTACTCATCGTAGTCGGACTCAAGGTGATATGACCACTAGGGTCGGGATAACAACAATCTTCTTAGTCAGTACCGAAACAATGGTAACGACATACTTGAATAAAACGAAATCAATTACTGGCTTCTTGGTAACCTTGTGACTTTCCCTGATCCATGTGTGAGTCCTGTGCTTCCGGTAGTATAGGCCTCTACTACCATTCACACCTACTCATACTCGTTCTAAGTATTGTCCCGTAGTTTTTCCAAGTCACCATACAAGAAAACCATACAACAACTTAACACATCAGATAACAAAACAAAGGTTTTATATTATTTCTTGAAACTGTTACATAGGTGTTCAAGTTCACCCTAGACTATGCCTCTAACATGCTACATCGTGAGGTACTATCTACACGATTACTCCATAACTCGATCCTCGGATGTCAAGCCTTCACTCTTGAATCCTTGCATTGTCATCTGCTTCGTCAAGGATCATTTGAAATGCTCTCGCCTTTGGCTTTGGTGGCACATTTGGCTTTGTAGCCCCTTCTCTCTTTGGGCAGTCTTGTTTGAAGTGTCCTTCTTCTCCACACTTAAAGCAGACTTCTCTCTTGGTTGTGCATTCGCTGGCGTAATGACCAGTCTTCCCGCATTTAAAGCATGTCGTATATTTAGAGCATTTCCCGATGTGCTTCTTTCTACACTTGTCACACCATTGCGTTCCTTCTTCAAACTTCAAGAATTTTCTCTTCTCGCTGGACCTTGAAGATCCTTCAAACTTTCTCTTCTCGCCAACCTCCATCTTGCTGGAGGTCTTCCCTTGATAATATCTTCGGCAGACTTGGCAGCCCAGATAGCTGCCTCTAGAGTAGGTGCTTGACGCACTGGCACCGCGTACTCCCATGGAAGTCCTTTTGCGTACTTGTCGATTTACGTCAGCTCATCCGGAACAAGACGCAAGGCGAACTCCATCTTCTCTGTGAAGTTGTTGGTGTATTCATCGATTGACATGCTTCCCTTCTTTAGGGTTAGAAACTGGTTCTCTAGCTCAAGCAGGTTTTGAGCTGAGCAGTACTTTCGTTTGAATTGCACCAGAAATTCTGCCCATGTCAGTTGCAGAGGCTCATTAGGGCTCAGAGTCTTCCCCAAGGTATTCCACTAACGTACAGCGCCTCCTCGAAACTGATGCACTGCAAATGTGGTCTTTAGCTTCCCTCTACAACCGCATGTCATGAAGGCTAACTCCATCTCCGAGATCCAATCCATGACCCCGATCGGATCCTCCTTTCCAGTGAAAGTCGATGGCTTGCAAGTAAGAAAATCCTTGTACTTGCATCCATTCCTCTCGACCTCGTCATCTTGGTTGTTTTGTCAAACTATTGGTGGGTTGACTTGACCAACAGTCCCACTGTAGTTTCCTTCCTCAATCTGCCCTTCGTTCAACTCGGGCTGTTCGATCTGAATAGTGGCTTCCTCACGATTTTGCTGGAGCAAACGTCTAGTTTCCTCCATTTGACGATCCAACATCGCTTGGATCATCGCTTGCACTCTGGCCATTGTGACTGGCTCAGTGGCGGCTTCCATCACCGGTATTTGCTCAATCACTGGGGGTTGGTTTCTGTTCCCATTTGCATTCACGTTTTCGCTACGGGTTCTTGCCATCTTGATCTATACACCGAATAAGGTGAATCTAGATCTTTACTTAGGATTGACGGTTAAATCATCCTTATCACTCCGAAACGTTTATATGCTAGTTCTAATATCGTAGTCGTACGTTTAGAATCCTAAACACATAAGGTTTCCAGATCCGGTCGGCAACAGACCATAGATCCGAACAACTAACAGCATATCAGGCACAAGTATTTAGCACATAAAAGCATTTTAGGCATAATTCCTAAAATAAGCTAGTGCTCACACCTCACAATCATCGCTTAGCATTCTAAGTTTAAGTCTAGAAATAAATCCATATTCCTAGTTCGCTTAAACTAATGCTCTGATACCAACTGTGACATCCCCAAAATCACGGCCAGAAAAGACCGATTTTGTTTATGCTTTATAAAAATCAGAGTACTTCATTTTATAAAAAGGTTGCGGAATTTGTTCCCAGAAAAACATGGTAAATACGTTATTAAAACATTTTCGAAGAAACGTATTTATTTCATTTTAAAACGTTTGGGATGTCATCGTTAATACAGGAACATAAGCATAAACAGAACTTACAATTATTCACACTAGTGGTCTACATCTCTTTAAATCTCTCAGTGTAATGTCACTTCATATCAACACCTGTGATATAAATAAACTGAGTGGGTCAGGTTGGGAAACCTGGTGAGCACATAGGGATTTCAATCCCACAATGTTATACGATATATATAGTTTAAAATTCACAAAATATACAATTTCACCATACATATATATATAAACAACTCTCATCCCACCCCGTCGATCCTCGCAACGAGGCTATCCATACTCTCGGACCTAAGATTAGTCGTTTTACCTACTCCATACTCTCAGATCAGAAATGAACGAATTTACCAAATCCATACTCTCGGACTAGGGACGAATGACTAATCCATACTCTCGGATTAAAGATGAATGATTATGCCTAATCTATACTCTCGGACTAGGGACAATAGCTAATCCATACTCTCGGATTAACGACGAATGATTATGCCTAATCCATATTCTCGGACTAGGGACAATGACTATGTCTAATCCATACTCCCGGATAAGTGACATATACTAACTTCTATTCTCTAAGTTTAACTCGCTTGTACTCGTAAGAATATACTACCCAATATTCCTCATATTTAATTTAGGTCTACTCTTTATCCTAAATTATCAAATATAATCAGGTATGTTCTTTAACACGAATTTCAAGCAACATCAATTAACTCGCACATAAACATATAATTAATATTTCAATCAATACTTGTATTAAAATCATGTTCATGAAAGGGACTATGCACTCACCTGAGAAGGTGGTGACTCGGTACTCGGACAGCGCTTCGTTTACTTTAAAATAATTTCCTTCGACGAAACCTAGTATTATCACCAATAGATTTTAGTCTATTATTTGCCGAGACTAATTAATAGTCTAGCTATTATTACTATTATATAAGCGTTAAAAAAATACTTATATAACCCATAATAATAGCCCAAGTATTTATTATATGTTCTTAATAACGTTAATATAATTAAATAAAAACTATATTAAAAATAGCGTAGGCGTAGCTCACTTACAGCGGGTTTTATAGAAAACCATGCTTTGCTTGGAGCAGCGTTTCCGAGCCGAAAAGCTCTTCTTCTCGGAGCCGTCGAGCACTCCGGGGCTTCCGCTTCGTGCTAGGGAGGTTCCCTAGGCTTTTCGGGGGATTTCGGGGCTAGAGAGAGGTTCTAGAGAGAGAGTAAAGAGAAGAAAGAATGAGAAAGGTGTGAAGAAAAATGAGGGTGGGAGAGGTGGTATTTATAGGGTGAAAATGGCTGAACTTGGTGCCACATGTCACCATCTAGTGGCAAGACTTGGGGAGAAAGCAATGGCCAAGATTGTGCCACATCACCCATTTTCGCACAACACACTTCCGACTTCTAAAATCCGTAACTTTCACATACGACCTCCGTTTTTGACGTTCTTTATATCCACGCGTAGGTAAAAATAATATCTACAACTTTTATTTTGACTCCGTCGGCTAATTCTCGACCAATCTTAAATTTAATAGTACGAGGCGTTTAGACTATTAAATGACCGCGAAGAATTCGTAACTCCTTCATACGGACTCCGTTTTCGTCTGTCTTTTTACCGTTGAGTTCCTATTAATGAGATCTTCAACTCTCATTTATTTCACGTAAGCCAAAAACAGCTCGAACTAAAATTCGACTTTCGAGCTGTACACTGCTAAGCCGAATCTTAGAAAAATCATAACTTCCTCATACGAAGTCAGATTTGGGCGTTCTTTTTATCGACGCTCTTAGTTTAACATATTCTACGACTTTTGTCTAGATTGCTAAGGCTAAAAAGTCTTCTATCGTAAATTCACTATTTACGTCTTCCGGTGCCGTGCCGGTTTTGCCGTAAAACTTCGGCGGGCCATAACTTCTTCGTTATAACTCGGATTTCGGCGTTCTTTATATGTACGGAAACCTTGTGACATATTCTAAAACTTGGTTAAGACTATTCATTCTAAATAATCTTTTGTCAAAAAGTCATTTTTGACCCCTATTGCCTCTAAATTAACTAGCCCGGATCTGCGGGTGTTACAAAGGCTAATATGGTAGGTGATACCTTAGTCGCAAATTTGTGAGTGCTCCGATCCGAGACTTATTCATGAGGATGAAGTTGAGGACTCCAGTCTTAGATGCTATCTGAGAGGCTCAGGTGGTGGCCATGAGACAAGCTAACTGTAAGAGAGAGCGGGTGATAGGGAAAATTTCTGAGTTTACGATGGATAGTCGGGGGCTTATGACCTTTCATGGACGAATTTGGGTGCCATATACGGGCGGAGCTCGACGTATTTTGATGGAGGAGGCTCATAGGTTGAGATTATCGATTCATCTATGGCCCACCAAGATGTATTTGGATTTGAAGCGGGATTATTGGTGGCCCTACATGAAGAGACATATGGCATGGGTAGTTAAGAGATTCTTGACCTGCCGTCAGGTCAAAGCAGAGCACCAATGTCCACGTGGCCCGTTGCAGCCTCTAGAGATTCCCCAGTGGAAGTTGGAATAGATTTCCATGGATTTTATTAGTAAATCACCGAGGACCGCACGATGTGTCAACACGATATGGGTGATTGTAGATCGGTTGACAAAGAGTTCTCATATTTTGGCTATCAGTGAGAGCTCTTCTGCTGAGAAATTAGACGAGATCTATATGTGAGAGGTGGTAACACGACATGGTGTGCCGACATCGATACTGTCAGACCGTGATGTGCGTTTTACTTCCAGGTTCTGGAAGAAATTTCATGAGGAGTTGGGTACCCGGTTTCACTTCAGTACTTCATATCACCCACAAACAGATGGGTAGCATGAGCGGACGATTTAGAATCTCGAGGACATTCTACGTACATATGTTATGGACTTCGGAGTGCGTTGGGACACTTATTTTCCCTTGGCTGAGTTTTCATAGAACAACAACCATCATTCCAGTATTGGTATGCCTCCTTTTGAGCTCTTATAAGAAAGGAGGTGTCAGACTCCCATTTGTTAGGGAGATGTAGGGCAGAGAGTCATGGGGGGAACTGATATAGTGCTTAAGACGATAGAGTAGATCCAATAGGTTATACAGAGGCTACTGACAATCCAGAGTCATTAGAAGAGTTATGCCGACCGACGCCGTTCGGAGCTAGAGTTTCAGGTCAGGGATCTTGTCCTCCTGAAGGTATCCCCATGGAAAGGGTGATGCTATTTAGTAAAAGAGGAAAGCTAGGCCCAAGGTACATTGGTCCTTTCAGAGTTGAGTTAGATTCATAACACCTTCCACATATCCCGGCTGATGAAGTGTGTAGCCGATGAGATGGAAGTGGTTTCTTTAGAGGACATTCAGGTTGATGAAAGTTTGAACTACATTGAGAGGCCGATAGAGATCTTGGATAGGAAGGTGAAGGTCTTAAGGAATAAGGCGGTGCCCCTGGTTCAGGTTCAGTGACAACATCGGAAGGGATCCGAGTGGACTTGGGAGCCGGAGTCTGAGATGCTGGAGCAGTACCCAGAGTTGTTTCTAGAGGATGACTTCGAGGGAGAAGTCTGATTCTAGTGGGGGAGAATTGTAACACCCTGTCTCCCAAGTATAATATGTAATTAATTTATATTCATAATTTCAGAGCAACCTGACGAGTTAGATGCCCTGACTCGCCGAGTAGAGGAGTTTATTGGCCACGTGATTTTTAGAGTCTACTTGATAAGTTGGACGACCCCAACTCCACGAGTAGGTGCTATGTGAGAAAACCCTAATTTCCAGGGTTTGTGACCTATTTAAAGGACCTTAAGCCTTCATTCTCGCCTCCCTTATCACCCTAACACTCTGTGAAAAACCCTAATCGATTTGAAATCTTTTGTGTGAGAAAGAAAGGCAAATATTATGTTTTTAGTGCATCTTTGGAGGAAATTAAAGGAGGAAGAGGCTTTAGATGAGTGGGAGCTTTTGGATCCGGTGTTCAATCCAACTCCTGTTTGAAGGTAAAAAGTCACCACCTTGCTCATTGTTTGGTTAGGTCTCATTTCTAAGGAGTTTAAAGCCTTTTTCCATCTTTCCTTGAGTTCAAGAGTATTTTCAGTTTGCCAAGGAGTTGAAATTTTAGATTTGAACCATATGAGATCTCTTGAGCCAAAAGGTTCAATCTTTATCAGATAGTCGCAAGCTTTGATGCATCTAAAAATATATAGAGCTTATGTTGGCATTTCGAGCCTTACATGCCATTCATGAACGTAAAGCTTGCAGCTTTATATGGTATTTCAGCCTTGGGACACTAGATTTCGAGTTTGGAACCTTATTTCTGCTTAGAACTGTTTAATTGAGAAAATATCTAGAGGGACTTGGCGAGTGAATGAGTCAACTCGACGAATCAGCTAGGGTTTGCCCCGATAAACTGGACGTGCTACAAGTAGGGAAGTTGATGAGAAAAAAGTTAGTTGAGCTGGATTTCCCCGATACTTTTGAGAAAAACAAAGGAACCTGTCAAGTCACATAGAGGAACTCGACGAGTTTAGTTTACATGGACTTTTGACTTGAGCGTTGACTTTCCTTGACTTTTAGGGTTTGGTCAACTATGGACTTTTGAGGCCATGGAGGTGTAAAATGATCTTTTCAAAATTTTGAGATTTAGTGGAGGAGTTAGCTTAGTATCGTTAAGTATTTATTACTAATTGCTTATGAGATAATTATATTCTGCAGGCGGATTCTAGACTGTTCGTAGCATGCTAGGTCTAGTTGCTTACTTTCCGAGGTGAGTCTTCTCACTATACTTACCTGAGTGGTAACATTGTGTGACCGGAGGGTATTGTATGCTTATACTGAGTTATGTGATATCATGCATTCTGTCTTTTTGATTTATGCTGGTTATTATTATGAGTTTTATTGAGTTAGGACGGAGGGTCTAACCCAAGTTGTGGGACCGGAGGGTCTCCACTAAGACACATGGACCGATGGGTCTTTATCAAGATATAGCCCTAAAGTGCTAATGATACGTGTGTGGTATTTTGGGGAACTCAGTAAGATTTGTGGTTACCGCGTTATGTGATATGTATTTCAGGTAGTTCTCAGGATCACATGAAGGCGTCTGCTTGATTGTACACACGAGATGGAGTTTATGTTTTAAAGGATCCTTGATTATTATCAAACAATTATTGATTGTGTTTTTTGATAATTTAAGAAATTGTGGATTTTCAGAAGTGATAATTGGAATTATGTGATTTTGAAAATGAAAATTTTAGTTGAAAATTTATAGTATTAAAAGTTGGTATCAGAGCCTAGGTTTAAAGGATTCGAATGTACTGTCGGGCATTTCTAGACTCAAACCGAGGATTTGAAATTTTTTTATAAAGAGAAATAATTTTTCTAAAAATAAGTAAGAGTTTTAAAGAGAAAACGAGATGGAGCAGTGTGTACAATTTAGATTCCCAAATCCAGTAACCAAACTAGTGATCAAACAAGTGATCAATCAAACAAAACAAGAATGGAGTAGAGAAAAGGATTAGTCAAGCAATGTACACGTTTATTGCATAAAATGTCTGGTACATCTTGAGCACACACACATAGCACCATGAACAAGTCTCAGCAACGTCACTTACAACACTCTGACAGACTCCTATATATAGGGCCACACTAACCCCAAACAAGGTTTACATCCATGAATAGGTTCGCGGCCATGAACACCTACACCGCCACAAACACAATAGCAACAAGACCAAAAACCTACCAAGACTTATATATAAAGAAACCTAGCCCAAACCATAAAGTGTGACCTAACAATCGGGGCTAGCATTGATTCATCCTTTCTCGATTATGAGCACATCATACCTCCCTGTTGAACGAAGACACATATCCTTCTCGATAATCTCAACAATCATTGAAGTATACTCCTTAGCAGCAACTTCAAAAATATCTTCAGCAACCTGGATTTGATGTTGAGCCAGATAGTGTATATCCCATTTTCCAAACTGAAGCAGATCTTACTTGTTATATATCCGAAATACACCTTCAGGAAATCTGATGATAGCAGAAGCTGTGGTTTTATCACAGACCTAGTAAAGCATATTTCTTAGTGAACCATCATGGAAGTTTTGCACTATAGGAATTTGTCTCACTTGGTTAATATGAGGCCACATCACCATCTCGAAAGGCCCGTTGGTCTTTGGATCCAACACATCTGGGAAGATCTTGGTGAAAGATTCAATAATCTTCATATCAGTATAATCCTTTTTCACTTGATTCTCCAGAAAAAGTTTGAAGTCTGTTACCTATGGATCGTTGGATGGATTAGCAAAGGCAGCATTAGCAAGTTCAGACAGATCAACTCTTGTCCATGAACAAAAGGCATGTTTTTTCTTGTAATACTCCACATTCTAACTCTTACGCTTCACAAGCCACATATTACACTTGTCATGAAAAACACACGACACTATTCTTGACTGATCATCGTACTTAGTGATGGGTTTTGAGCATTCTAACACTTCCTAAGTGTACATGCAACCCTAATAACCTTGGATCTATGTTTGTCTAATTATCATGCAAAGTTGAATTCCAAGGCTATATTCCTATCTAGCATACATGGGGAACAATTTTTAACTTGAATGAAAGATAGAATAACTTACCTTGTTGTTGCTTATGTTCATTGAAACCTTGTGAGCCTAGCACCCCAAGTGTGATGCCTCAAATGCTTCACACAACACCAAATGCTCTTGGAAAGACATTTGAGAGAATACACAGTTCTTGAAATCGGCCTAGCCCTCTTGTTTCATATGTGTAGCCGATTTTGTGGAGAATGGGATTCTTATAAAGTGTTGACACATCTAGGGTTACACCATGTAAACCCTAATGTGTCATGACTCTTCATTTCCAAGACCCATGGGTTTGGAACTCCCATGGAGCATCCTATGGGTGGAACCCAACTTGATAATCCATGGAGCCTCTTAGCCCACTATACAAGATATGGATGATTTACGTAATCAACCCATATATTTAATTAGTTATCTTTTGATCACTTAATTAATTCCAAATTAATTCTTGATCAAACTAATCAAATAATATTATTAATATATTAGAACTTATAATATATTAATAATCTCCAAGTGTTATTTCTCTCATTTAGTCTATCTAATTGCATGGTGCCATGCAACCCAAATGTGAAGGGTTTTGAGCATTCTAACACTTCCTAAGTGTACATGAAACCCTAATAACCTTGGATCTATGTTTGTCTAATTATCATGCAAATTTGAATTCCAAGGTTATATTCCTATCTAGCATACATGGGGAACAATTTTTTAACTTGAATGAAAGATAGAATAACTTACCTTGTTGTTGCTTATGTTCCTTGAAACCCTGTGAGCCTAGCACCCCAAATGTGATGCCTCAAATGCTTCACACAACACCAATTGCTCTTGGAAAGACTTTTAAGAGAATACACACTTCTAGAAATCGGCCTAGCCCTCTTGTTTCATATGTGCAGCCAATTTTGGTGGAGAATGGGATCCTTATATAGTCTTCACACATCTAGGGTTACACCATGTAAACCCTAATGTGTCATGACTCTTCATTTCCATGACCCATGGGTTTGTAACTCCCATGGAGCATCCATGGAGCATCCTATGGGTGGAACCCCACTTAATAATCCATGGAGCCTCTTAGCCCACTATACAAGATATGGATGATTTACACAATCAACCCATATATTTAATTAGTTATCTTTTGATCACTTAATTAATTCTAAATTAATTCTTGATCAAACTAATCAAATAATATTATTAATATATTAGAACTTATAATATATTAATAATCTCCAAATGTTATTTCTCTCATTTAGTCTGTCCAATTGCATGGTGCCATGCAACCCAAATGGACCATGCAGGGTCGGGTCAAGTACATACTAGAAATAGTTACGGACTTAGACACCTTATCCAACAGTCTCCCACTTGGATAAGTCTAATAACTATTACTGCAAGTATGACTTCAGGAACCGATCGACAATCGTAGCTCTTTTCAAGGTTTCTCGGAACTGAGAAAATGATGGTACATCATTTAAGATAAGTGATCATATAATCCTTTGTTCTAGATATCAGCTGGACAAATACATGGAACAATGTCTTACTTATTGTCCAGCAGTTTGTTTCCTGATTTCCAATTTGTTTTACAAAGAACTTAATTGAACACATCAACTTAGTTCTGACCAGGCCCGGTACATAGGTCAAAAAAAAACAACGAGGGGCCCAAATATCAGCTTCTAATCCAAGAAGGAACAGATAAACTTCGACTCATATGTTTGTTCTACCACTCATTGAATTATACACAAAAGCACTTTTTATAACATCGAGTTACCAGTGCGTTTTCGTACAATCAATGCATAAGCAACTTGTTAGTAACAAATCATATCTCTAGGTTTGAAGACTTATATGATATTACCGTCTCACGATCACTCGAGATAGAATTCCATGAAGTGATTCCAGTGAGCGTGGGTTGTGTCCAATGCTCAGAACTTATGAGCACTCATGATTGTTGTAGCCTTGTCCAACACCGTGGACCTATGCAAACAATCATGACAGTCTTGATTCATACCTACTTCCGACATATGACCGATTGTGGAGGTTTGGATAATATGTTATACCAAACAAAATTATTCTGGAAGTCAAAACATGCAAAAGAAATATAGTAAACGATTGACAAGAGATAGCAACACTTTACTCATAAATAAAACACCTTTTATTCATCATCTAATGTCAATTACACTTTACAAATTTCGAGGTTATCTAACTACTAAATCTAATATCATCCTTCAGCCCTATGCTCCGAGCATGCTGGAGATGCTTAACCCGAGTCGGTCCCTTCATGAGGGGATCTGCTGGGTTCTCATCCGATGATACCCTCTTTGCTACGAGGAGTCCCTCTTCTATTCGATGTCTGATAAAATGGTATATTCTTTCGATGTGGTTGGATCTCCCGTGATCCCTTGGTTGCTTGGCTAAGGCAACAACGCTTTCACTATCATAGAAAATTTCCATTGGCTCTTTAATAGCTGGTACAACTCCAAGGTCTCCGATGAAGTTCTTTAGCCATATAGCCTCCTTTGTCGCCTCGCTCGCTGCAATATACTCTGATTCACAAGTTGAATCACCCACTGTCTCTTGCTTGGAACTCTTCCAAGAAATTGCTCCTCCGTTTAGGGTAAAGACCCAGCCCGACTCAGAGCGGAAATTAACCCTATCATTTTGGAAGCTAGCATCACTATACCCTGCAACTCTCAAGTCATCACTCCCACCGAGGGTAAGGACCCAGTCCTTAGTCCTCCGTAGGTACTTCAGGATATTCTTTACCGCAGTCCAGTGTGCCTTGCCAGGGTTCCCCTGATACCTACTAACCATGCCCAGGGCAAAGGCTACATCAGGTCGAGTACACGTCATAGCATAGATGATCGATCCAACAGCCGAAGCATAAGGTATTCGACTCATTTATGCTATCTCAGCCTCAGTGCTAGGGCTTTGTGTCTTACTCAATTTGGCGTTACTCTGGATGGGTAACTCTCATTTCTTGGAGTCCTGCATGCTGAATCTCTTCAGCACCTGATCCAAGTAAGTACTCCGACTAAGTCCAATTAGTCTTTTACTCCGATCTCTCATGATCCTTATCCCTAGAATATAGGCAGCTTCACCAAGGTCCTTCATAGCGAAACACTTCCCAAGCCAGGACTTTACTTCCTGCAGGGTTGGGATGTCGTTTCCTCTGAGTAGTACGTCATCCACATACAATACCAAAAAGCTAACTATACTCCCACTAGCCTTGACATAAACACAAGATTCATCTTCTCTCCTAGAAAAGCCAAATTCCTTGACCTTTTCATCAATGCAAAGATTCCATCTGCGAGGTGCTTGCTTTAATCCATAAATGGATTTCTCAAGCTTACACACTCTATTAGGGTACTTGTTGCTGACAAAACCTTCTGGTTGACTCATGTAAACATCTTCAGCCAACTGCCCATTAAGGAAAGCGATTTTGACATCCATTTGCCAAATTTCATAGTCATGAAATGCATCTATGGCTAAGATAACCCTAATAAACTTAATCTTGGCTACTAGAGAAAAGATCTCATCATAATCCACTCCAGGAATTTGAGAGAAACCCTTTGCGACCAGTCGAGCCTTATAAATGTGTACATTACCATCCATGTCGGTCTTCTTCTTGAAGATCCATTTGCACCATACTATCTTACGACCTGGTACATTCGCAACCAAGTTCCAAACTTGATTGTCATACATGGTTTGTATCTCGCTATCCATAGCTTCTTTCCATTTAGTAGACTCGGGGCCTGCCATGGCTTCCTCGTAGCTGTTAGGGTCATCTTGACCTACTAGTGTCCCGTCACTAATAAGTGTCTCACCTTCTGCAGTAATATGGAAAGCATAGTAATGCTCAGGTGCACTCCTAACTCTCGTGGAAGGCCTCAGAGGTACAGATTCATCAATTGCTCAACAAGAGTTTCCTCCTCAAGTTGAGGGCTAGAGTTTGAAGTTCCTTCACCACTTGACTCTTGAATTTCTTCAAGATCAATTTGCCTCCCACTGTCTCCTTGGCTTATAAACTCTTTTTCTCGAAAGACTCCTCTTCTTGCTACAAAGACCACATTATCACTAGATCTGTAGAGGAGGTAACCAAAGGATTCCTATAGGTAGCCAATGAAAATACACCTTTCGCTTCGAGGTTCGAGCTTATCATGAGTCTCGCATCTCACGAAAGCCCTGCAACCCCAAATCTTTATGTGGTCTAGTTTGGGTACTTTACCAGTCCACATCTCGTGAGGAGTTTTGGCAACTTTCTTTGTAGGGACTAGATTAAGGATATGGGCGGTAGTCTCTAAGGCATACCCCCATAATGAGATTGGTAGTGAAGTGTGACAACTGCCAATTCAGGTCATTCTTGGACTCATGCATCTTTATAATAACCATTCATGCACAACATGCCATGACCTAGTAGTATAAATTAGGTCAAAAATCTTGCATAAACTAGGATCCAACTAAGGTCTAGGACTAATATACTTGATACTTACAATTCTAGTAAGTTGCTTAGCTACAATAGGAAATGCCAATACTATAGTTAGAATAAAGCTTCAAGCTTTGTTATAATTGAAATAGGGTATAAAACTCTAAAAATAAATTAAAACATTCTAATTATACTTCAACATGTTGTTGAATATCAAACAATATTCCAAAAACCCTAAAGAGCCAAAAATCCAAAGTTATAAATTATAAAGCTTAAAAACTTTATAAAATTTGGCTATAAACTTCCTAATATCAAATTTTATTAATCAAATTATGGATTATACCAATGAACTAGAAATATAAATTACAAGTATTAATCATAAATTATTTGTTGAAAACAAGATTTTTAAATAAATCAAATTGCTTAATAAACATTTTATAAAAATGAATGTTTTTATATAAAATATAGGAGGGAAGTTTATAAAGTTTAAAATTTAGGAGAGAGGAGGCCAAAATGCATGCAAAAACCGGCCATCACCTCTCCTCATGCCCTCTCTCTTCCCCAAAACACAATCATTAAGCTTAAACCCTTACTCCACCTCTTCCCTCTTCACTCTCTTCACACACTTCACTCTCTTCTTCCCTCTCTCTAAACTCACGAAAATCCTCTCATTTCTCTTCAAAATTTCGAGATTGTGAAGCCCTTGAAGTGTTCTTACTTCTCTCAAGGTCAAAACCAAGGTAAACAACAACATCTTCTTCCATAGTTTCATGGTTAAACCTCTTTTTCTTCTTAGTCTTCTCTACTTTTCGGATTCTATGCCTTTCCATGGCTAGAAATATTTATTCTCCCCTTGTGGTTTGTAGATTCTCACCATAACACAATGCATGTGTTAGAGATGGTGAAAATCCGGGATCAAACCCATGCAAGGAGTGGAAAAGATGCACATATGATCATGTGACATCAAAACCTAATATTTCATGTTCTTCTCCATTTCTTTTGTGTTCATGCATGAACAAAAGCATTTAAACCATTTCTAGTACATCTTGGATGCTCATTCATTCCATGCATGTGTTATAAATCGGGCCTTACCAAAGACATCCATGATGTTCTTGTTGAAATACCCTAATAATGCACACAAGCAAACATGCAATCTGCCAGATTACTTTGTTCGACTTTTAACAGTCATAACTCAGTCATTTCTTAACCAAATCATGATATTATTTTTGTATTGGTTAGTTCCACGAGTTAACTTTCAAAACCAACTGGTCTCACTGTAAAATATTAAATATCCGATTTTTAGCAGATTTTACAAAAAGGTTGCGCATACAGCTCTTTTTCTGTGATCACTATTTTTATCTTGCTTAAACAATGGCCTTAAACCCAACCATAAATCTGAGGAAAAATACCTTAGAAGCTTGACATATCTAGTGAATTATGGTTGAAATTTCGTGGCTTAAAACCTCACTGAATGGGCTACACAAATTCATGAACTTCAGCCACATTTACACTTCATGCATTATTGCATGCAACTTTTCTTAAATTGTTTGAAATCATTACCCTCATTTCTCTTCTGAATACATTTTTTTACATTTTTCCTTTTGAAAGCCCTTGCATGCATGAGATAATCTGGAAAATTTCAAGAGCTTTTGTTATTTCTTTGATTTATTAGAATTATTGCTAAAACCAAGGGCATAAATCATATAAAATACTTCCAGAGGTCAATAAATCCTAAATAAATTCATGGACGATCCTTATGGGGAATAATGACCCCTCACCAAATTTCAGCAATTTTTGTTACTGTTTCATATGATTTCTAATTTTCTTTTATTTAGGACATGATAAATTACAAAACCACTTTATAGGATGTGAAAATTGTATCTAACAATTTTCGCATACCTTACCTGTGATGGGTGACTCCAGAAAATAATTTCAAGATTTTCCATCATGTTTTACTATTTTTCCCAATTTTTGGTAATTATAATGGTCTAAAAATGGGAGAAATAGTTCTGATTATCCAAAATTCATGAACATTTACCAGGATATAATATTATAGAGTAGGAGGTTACATAAAAATTTTGAATATTTTTCTCTACTGTAAACTATTTTTCTCTTATTTTCTAAAGTTAATTGCACTAAAATACACTTAAATATACATAAATACCAAAAACCAGTTTATACATTATGAAAACCACTTTTGATATTTTTCCCAGGATATTTATACTGTAAATGATGTTACAAAAATTTATGGTGATTTATTTTAACTGTTTAATATTATTTCTTTAATTAATGACTATTTAAAGGAATAAAGCAAGGAAAAATAGAAATACCCACTGAAAAATATCTTTTATATTTTTCCCAGCCTATTTATGTATAATAACAATTAAATAAAAAGTTTGGGTAATTTTGGAAACTGTTTTCTATTTATTTCAATTTTTATTGAAATAAATGCTCAAAAATCATAAAATATAATTAAACAGCTTGGAAATCCATTTTTATAATTTTCCCAGCTTAGTATTGTGTAATAACAGTTAAATAAAAAGTTTGAGAATTTTTATCCCTCGAATGTTATTTTCGTGAATTTATGTTGTAATAAGGACTTAAAAATTTGGAAAGTTTATATTCCAAGGTTGTAATTAATCGCCCGATATATAGAATTTCATTACTTCAGAAAAAGTGTAACTAATTGATATAAAATCCAATACTAAAACATAAATTGGCATTTCCCTATATGTAGAGTTTAGTATATTAGCATTAGATATCGACATGGAAACTCACTAGTGTGTGTGTTTGATGTCGTAGGATCCCGGTAGTAAGACGTTGGTGCATCCCGAAGTACCGCTTGTGTCTACACAAAACATCATGAGTATTCACGCACTCCCCTATTTTCGGTTTTTATGTTTTGGGGTGGAAAAGCATATCCAGAAAAACTACTGTTTGCATGTTGTATTTAAATTGAATTGTATCAAACATGATTGCTATTGTATTACTATGTTTCTTTATGTATGTCTATGCAACACGGAACATGAGAACTTATCGTACTAAGGCCCTTCCCTTATCTCTAACGATTAACTCTTTGAGCCAATGGTCGTTATGGATAGCGCTATTAGGAATTGACAACTCCTCACTCGCCCGAATCGCTGGAGTGCATGATACCATATTCATCTATGGAACGATAAGCATAGATCTCGATAGGGCTTCAGTCATAGGTTTGGTTGAGACTCATTGTTTGCTCATACACATACAAACGCGTTTCTCGTTCTAGCAATAAACTTGTATACCTTAATAGCAATCAACTTTGTTTTATCATTAAAGCAATGTACTTGTACTTACGAAAAGCATTATTGTACCCTCGATTTATAAACTTGTGATACTCACCAACTATTTTCATAGTTGACGCTCGTTTTACATGCTTTTTCAGGAAGTAATTAGTAAGTGGATGTAAAGATTCATCATCATAGAGCATGCTGCATCTTGTTGAAGCTATTATGAAGCTATATTTTGAACAATGTTATTTTGAAAAACTTGTATTTTGTTTCTTTTGAAGCTATGAGTTGTAAACTTTTAAATACTGCTATGGTGATGTATCTTTATCTTTTTTATTGAAATCGTTATCGCTATCATACCTTGTGTTTCCGCTTTAGCGGGGTGTGACACGAAGCTCGACTCATTATGGAACGAACCATGTCTAACAAGGTTCGATTACGCCTCTCAGCCACACCATTCAGCTGCAGTGTCCTGGGAGGTGTCAATTGTGAGACAATCCCACACTACCTTAGATAGTCGAGGAACTCTGAACTAAGATACTCACCTCCTCGATTGGATCGAAGCATCTTAATGTTCCAGCCCAATTGATTCTCGACTTCCTGTTTAAATTCCTTAAACTTTTTGAAAGTCTCTGACTTATGCATGATTAAGTAGAGATATCCATATCTACTGTAATCATCGGTAAAAGTCAAATAATAACGATTAGCATCCCTTGTGGCATGTTTGAATGGTCCACACACATCCGTGTGTACAAGGTCCAACAAACCTTCACCCCTCTCACACGAGCCTGTGAAGGGTGACTTTGTCATTTTTCCAAGTAAGCATGATTCGCAACTATCATCTGACTTTAGGTCAAACGACTCCAAGACTCCATCCTTTTGGAGTTGGCCTATGCGTTTCTTTCTTATATGTACAAGAAGACAATGCAATAATGATGCTTTTTCCAAGTTATTATTATTAAGATAATCAATACACAAAACATTATTTCCTAAGTTATCTACAACAGATACATCTTCATACACACCATCACAAGGTAATGCTTTAAAATAAAGAACATTATTAAAGAAAGCATTAATCGAACCAACTTCATTATCAAATGAAAAGGTGAAACCTTGTTTATACAATGCATGAAAGGAAATAATATTTCTTGCAATTTCTGGCGAATAACAACATTTATTCAAATCTAAAATTAACCCACTACTTAGCGATAAAGTATAAACTCCAATCTTGGTGACAGGTGTAACTTTCCTATTCCCCCATGATTAAGTTTATTCTTCCTTGCTCCACATTCTCACTGCTTCTTAGTCCCTGCAAGTCACAACAAATGTGAATATCACAACCGGTATCAAGGACCCAAGATTTAGAATGGGGTGAGTTATTAGAAATGATATTGTAAATACCTACATGGTTGGGTTTAACTTTCCCATCGTTCACATCTTGCTGGTATTTTGGGCAGTTCCGCTTCCAATGTGATTTTTCATTGCAATATAAGCATTCAACCTCTTTTGGGTCAGAAGAAGGAGTGACAAAACCTTTCTTGATTCCACTTGAAGAAGAGCCATCAAGGATCCGAGCCTTGGTACCCTTTGAAGAACTCTTTCTCTTCTTCCCTCGACTTTTCCCGATTGCCAAAACCGGAGTGGAGTTTGGAGTAGGAGTGTTAACAACCGACTTCCCCTTAAGACCTGATTCAACGGTCTTGAGAAGTCCTTGAAGTTTGCTGAGTCTGACCTCTTCCTTATTCATGTGATATGTCATGCGGAATTGATCATAGCACGATGGTAAGGAGTGAAAAATGATATCTATTGCAAGCTCCTCAGGGAAGATCACATTAAGCTTCAACAATTGATCCACATACCTTTGCATTTTCTGCATGTGGCTCGTGACAGATTCCCCGTCCTTCATCAAGGTTGTTATCATGGAGCAGATGATTTCATACCTTTCTTGTCGTTCACTTTGATGGTATCTTTCCATCAAATCTTGGTGCATTTCATAAGGGTAGAAACCCTCATAGGACTTTTGGAGTTCTGCTGTCATCGTGGCCATCATGATGCATGCCACTTTCGTAGCATCCCTTTCATGTGCCTAAAAATCAGCGATCTCTTGAGGAGTTGCAGTGGTCTCATCAATCTCCTTAAGCTCCTTGTCAAGGACATATTCTTTGTCCTCGTAGCGGGTAATCATCCTAATGTTTCTGATCCACTCATTGAAGTTGGATCCATCAAAAGTGACTTTCCCACACAAGTTCATAAGGGTAAAGGAGCCATTAGGATTAGAGCTAGAAGTAGCATTGTTTGAAGACATCTGAAGGAAGAGGACAATACTAGTTTAGATATTAAGAGAGTCCTTAATAAAACACCCAAATGTAATTTTAAGGCTAGGATCCAATCAAAATATATTATAACTTAGAAGAGGTATGCCGTAATCAAAGCTATAACATATTTGAAAGGTAGGTGAATGACGATTCACCAATTTCCACCACGAAAACCGAAATATTAGATATTAGGTTTTGATTAGTTCTTAGAAATTCCTAGATTCTTTGAGATTCAATGAACTTTTCAAAGGCATGTTTGAATCTCGAGTGTGCCCTCCAAGTTTTGTCACTAGGATACCGAGGATCACAAAACGAGGTGTGAAGTAACCATGCAAATCACTTGGTACCCTTAAAGTTTATCACTCAATCGATGTGCCGGTAAACCACACACGCTCCACTAATACTATAATAAACCTTAAGTCACCCTTTACCTACCTTGTTAAGTCCAAGTTAGTGTGCCGGTTAACCACACACGCTCCACCAAAGACTTAAACAAAATGTAAAGTGTAATTTCATGGATTAGCACCTTATTCACAATTTTCCTAAAGTAACGAAGATTGGGAATTTAATAAACATTTAGTTACTTTATAATATTCATCATACTTTTAATGAGAATTTATAAGTCCTTGTCTTACCCATTCGGCTAACGACCCTCTACCAGTCAAGCAAGTGGTGGGTGAGAATGGATACCCATTAAGTTGCCATTTTATAAGCAACAACCTTTTACCCACCTTATAGACCGACTTCGTGAATGAGGCGTACTAGCGGTAAGACGACTTTGTTCTTATACATATATATATATATATATATATATATATATATATATATATATATATATATATATATATATATATAATTATTAAATTATAATAATATAAGTATAAGGGTTAAATTTTAACTTTTAAAATTCTAAGGGTTGGAACTAAAGTTTTAACATGACTTTACTTGTTCCAAAACTTGAGGGCAAGTTTTGTAAACTTTCAAAACGTTTCTTTTCTTGTAACTTATGAGTTTAATAGAGTAATAAAATGAAGACTCTTCATTTTTCTAACTCTTGTGTTCTTTTAATGGTTTTAATTCAAGTGTGACTCTTGGTTTTCCATAACTTCAGGACAAGTTATGGACTCCATTAAAACACATTATGATCAAGAGTTAATCTACCACATAGGTTACAAATAATTCATATGATCATCTAAACATCATAAGAATAAGAACATGAATATGAACACTTTCATAAATCAAAATTACAGTTAAAACTTTGTAATTTTGATAACTAGTTGTTGTAAATGAATTAGCGAAGACATTACACCATCTAAAACAAGTTTTCAGGTACCAAAACAGTTTAGGGTAATGTTTCTAATCCATTTCCAGCAACTAAAGTCGAAAATCTGCACTCTGTCGACCCTACTCGCCGAGTGAATGAACCCACTCGACGAATAGGTTGAAAATACAAGTGAACTCGATGAGTCCGCCCATGGACTCGACGATTCCAGTAGTCAGACAACAAGTTTTTCGACTTTTTTCAAGTTTTAAGCAAAAATAATAAACAAACAAGCCTAGGCTCTGATACCACTGAAGGGTTTTGAGCATTCTAACACTTCCTAAGTGTACATGCAACCCTAATAACCTTGGATCTATGTTTGTCTAATTATCATGCAAAGTTGAATTCCAAGGTTATATTCCTATCTAGCACACATGGGGAACAATTTTTTAACTTGAATGAAAGATAGAATAACTTACCTTGTTGTTACTTATGTTCCTTGAAACCTTGTGAGCCTAGCACCCCAGGTGTCATGCCTAAAATGCTTCACACAACACCAAATGCTCTTGGAAAGACTTTTGAGAGAATACACACTTCTAGAAATCGGCGTAGCCCTCTTGTTTCACATGTGTAGCCGATTTTGGTGGAGAATGGGATCCTTATATAGTGTTGACACATCTAGGGTTACACTATGTAAATCCTAATGTGTCATGACTCTTCATTTCCATCACCCATGGGTTTGTAACTCCCATGGAGCATCCATGGAGCATCCTATGGGTGGAACCCAACTTGAGAATCCATGGAGCCTCTTAGCCCACTATACAAGATATGGATGATTTACAAAATCAACCCATATATTTAATTATTTATCTTTTGATCACTTAATTAATTCTAAATTAATTCTTGATCAAACTAATCAAATAATATTATTAATGTATTAGAACTTACAATATATTAATAATCTCCAAACGTTATTTCTCTCATTTAGTCTGTCCAATTGCATGGTGGCATGCAACCCAAATGGACCATGCCAGGTCGGGTCAAGTACATACCAGAAATAGTTATGGACTTAGACACCTTATCCAAAAAATTGGACCATGCTGGGTCGGGTCAAGTACATACAAGAAATAGTTATGGACTTAGACACCTTATCCAACAGTCTCCCACTTGGATAAGTCTAATAACTATTACTGCAAGTATGACTTCAGGAACTGATCGGCAATCGTAGCTCTTTTCAAGGTTTCTCAGAACTGAGAAGATGATGGTACGCCATTTAAGATAAGTGATCATATAATCCTCTGTACTAGATATCAACCAGATAAATACATGGAACGATGTCTTAGTTATTGTCCAGCAGTTTGTTTCCCGATTTACGGTTTGTTTGAAAAAGAACTTAATTGAACACATCAACTTAGTTCTGTCCGGGCCCGGTGCATAGGTCAAAACAAAATCATCGAGGGGCCCAGATATCAGCTTCTAATCCAAGAAGGAACAGATAAACTTCGACTCATATGTTTGATCTACCACTCATTGAATTATACATAAAAGCACGTTTTATAACATCGAGTTACCAATGCGTTTTCGTACAATCAATGCATAACCAACTTGTAAGTAACAAATCATAAATCTAGGTTTGAGGACATATATGATATTATCATCTCACGATCACTCGAGATAGAATACCATGAAGTGATTCTAGTGAGCGCGGGTTGTGTCCAATGCTCAGAACTTATCAACACTCATGATTGTTGTTGCCTTGTCCAACACCGTAGACCTCTGCAACCAATCATGACAGTCTTGATTCATACTTACTTCCGACATATGACCGACTGTGTAGGTTTGAATAATATGTTATACCAAAAAAAATTATTCTGGAAGTCAAAACATGCAATAGAAATATAGTAAACGATCGACAAGAGATAGCAACACTTTACTCATAAATAAAACACCTTTTATTCATCATCTAATGTCACTTACACTTTACAAATTTCGAGGTTATCTAACTACTAAATCTAATATCATCCTTCAGCCCTATGCTCCGAGCATGCTGGAGATGCATAACCCGAGTCAGTCCCTTCGTGAGGGGATCTACTGGGTTCTCATCCGATGATACCCTCTTTGCCACGAGGAGTCCTTCTTCTATTCGATGTCTAATAAAATGGTATTTTCTGTCGATGTGCCTGGATCTCCCGTGATCCCTTGGTTCCTTGGCTAAGGCAACAACGGTTTCACTATCACAGAAAATTTCCATTGGCTCATTAATAGCTGGTAAAACTCCAAGGTCTCCGATGAAGTTCTTTAGCCATATAGCCTCCTTTGCCGCCTCGCTCGCTGCAATATACTCTGATTCAAAAATTGAATCAGCCACTGTCTCTTTCTTGGAACTCTTCCATGAAATTGCTCCTCCGTTTAGGGTAAGGACCCAGCCTGACTGAGAGCGGAAATTATCCCTATCAGTCTGGAAGCTAGCATCACTATACCCTACAACTCTCAAGTCATCACTCCCACCGAGGGTAAGGACCCAGTCCTTAGTCCTTCGTAGGTACTTGAAGATATTCTTTACCGCAGTCCAGTGTGCCTTGCCTGGGATCCCCTGAAACCTGTTAACCATGCTCAGGGCAAAGGCTACGTCAGGTCGAGTACACATCATAGCATACATGATCGATCCTACAGTCGTAGCATAAGGTATTCGACTCATTTATGCTATCTCAGCCTCAGTGCTAGGGCTTTGTGTCTTACTCAATCTGGCGTTACTCTGGATGGGTAACTCTCCTTTATTGGAGTCCTGCATGCTGAATCTCTTCAGCACCCTATCCAAGTAAGTACTCTGACTAAGTCCAATTAGTCTTTTACTCCGATCTCTCAAGATCCTTCTCCCTATAATATAGGCAGCTTCTCCTAGGTCCTTCATACAGAAACACTTCCCAAGCCAGGACTTAACTTCCTGCAGAGTTGGGATGTCATTTCCTATGAGTAGTATGTCATCCACATACAATACCAAGAAGCTAACTATACTCCCACTAGCCTTGACATACACACAAGATTGATCTTCACTCCTAGAAAAGCCAAATTTCTTGACCTTTTCATCAAAGCGAAGATTCCATCTGCGAGGTGCTTGCTTTAATCCAAAAATGGATTTCTCAAGCTTACACACTCTATTAGGGTACTCGTTGCTGACAAAACCTTCTGGATGACTCATGTAAACATCTTCAGCCAACTTTCCATTAAGGAAAGCGGTTTTGACAACCATTTGCCAAATTTCATAGTCTTGAAATGTAGCTATGGCTAACATAACCCTAATAGACTTAATCTTGGCTACTGGAGAAAAGGTCTCATCATAGTCCACTCCATGAATTTGAGAGAAGCCCTTTGCGACCAGTCGAGCCTTATAAGTGTGTGTACATTACCATCCATGTCGGTCTTTTTCTTGATGATCCATTTGCACCCTACAGTCTTACAACCTGGTACATTCTCAACCAAGTTCCAAACTTGATTGTCATACATGGATTGTATCTCGCTATCCATAGCCTTTTTCCATTTAGCAGACTTGGGGCCTGCCATGGCTTCCTCGTAGCTATTAGGGTCATCCAGACCTACTAGTGGCCCATCACTAATAAGTGTCTCACCTTCTGCAGTAATATGGAAACCATAGTAATGCTTAGGTGCACTCATAACTCTCGTGGAAGGCCTCAGAGGTACAGATTCGTCAATTGGCTCAACAGGAGTTTCCTCCTCAAGTAGAGGGCTAGTGTTTGAAGTTCCTTCACCACTTGACTCTTGAATTTCTTCAAGATCAATTTGCCTCCCTTTGTCTCCTTGGCTTATAAACTCTCTCTCTCGAAAGACTCCTCTTCTTGCTACAAAGACCACATTATCACTAGGTCTTTAGAAGAGGTAACCAAAGGATTGATGTGGGTAGCCGATGAAAATACACCTCTCGCTTCGAGGTTCAAGGTTATCATGAGTCTCGCGTCTCACGAAAGCCTCGCAACCCCAAATCCTGATGTGGTCTAGTTTGGGTACTTTACCAGTCCACATCTTGTGAGGAGTTTTGGCAACTTTCTTTGTATGGACTAGATTAAGGATATGGGTGGCAGTCTCTAAGGCATACCCCCAGAATGAGATCGGTAGCGAAGCTCGACTCATCATGGAATGAACCATGTCTAACAAGGATCGATTACGCCTCTCAGCTACACCATTCAATTGTGGTGTCCTGGGAGGTGTCATTTGTGAGACAATCCCACATTCCCTTAGATAGTCGAGGAACTCTAAACTAAGATACTCACCATGATGTGTGTGAAACGAACTAGTTTTAATCCTACCAACTTAGACACAAAATAAACACACAAAAGGCGGTGTACCTATCGATTAGTAATATAGTTCAAGCAAGTAGGGTATCGAACACAGGGAACGGTAAACAATTAAAATAAATGCTAATATTATCTCAATAAAACAAGTAATAAAAAGGGGGGTTTCTCTAGTTTTACAAGAATAGAAACTTAAATACTTTACTAACACGCAAACTAAGCAACTAACAGCTAAGAAAACAAAGATCAACTAAATTCAATGATTAAAAGGCCTTCTGTTTAGGTTCGAATCATTTGTTCCCATAGATGGTTTTATGGTAAATATATCGGATTAATTCTTCATTGGTTACCGACTAAAGTGATTAGATTCACATTCGCTATAGCTAATCCTTAGAAAACATATTAATTCAAGCAATGGCCAGTTGTCTAAATTAATGAATTTCCTAGTTTGTTGATTCGGATTTAGAAAGACTTGTAATTAGCTAATCAAATTCGTGATTCAATTAACCTCTTGTTGATGGTGTATCACACAAGCTCACACATTAACTTACCTATCTTCAAGTTAATTCTAGTTTCACATTCGTTATTCCTAGACATACAACTATGTGGTCACGTAAATCATATCAAATTAGCAACTAAGAGATGTTCATACAACTTAATTACTGATTTATTAATAGAAGAATAGTTATTGTTAACACATAAGGTTCTTTAACAAGCTTAATAAAACATAATCACCAATTAAGATTAATCCTAATCAAAGAATCAATCCATGTTCACAAATTCATCTACCTAAACAGAAGTTATGAGTTTTTAGCTCATGATTACAGCAGAAACAAGCACAAAAACGAAATCAATTGGTAAAAACATAGTTCAAACAAGAGATTAGGTAAGAGTAAACTTGATTTTGATTTGATTCTCCTTAAAATTGAATGTAGGGTTGATTCCCTTGCTTCCCACGCTCCAACAGCACCTTTAGTCGACAATTGGCCTCCAAGGGTTCATCTCTATGCTAGGGTATCGATCTGAAAGTCCCTTTATATATATTTTCACAAAACAGAGGCTACTCGGCGATTCCAGTGACCTACTCGGCGAGTACATCACTTAAAACCCGTGTACGGCAAGTCAGCGCGTCCAGAATCGCGAAACTTCTGACCAACTCGGAGACTAATCGACCCTACTTGCCGAGTACGTTTCGAATCAGAATTTTCTCAAAACACGAAAGTCCTCCTAAATTGTGTCTACTTTTCAGAACATTTTGAATCTCGTCAATCGGAGTTACGGTTCATGAGATATGACCAAAACACTGACGAGGGGTCAAGCTGTCCAGCAACATCCTTCTTTCTTCAAAATCCAAGATCCAAGCGTCCAATCGCTAGCTCCGCTTCCTTTTCCATCCGTGCATGTCATCATTGCTAAAAAATGAAATTCTAAACTAATTAAGCACCTTTTTTTTCGTTAAATGAGACAAAAACAACATAAGGTATTAAGATAATGCTTGAAGTTTATAACTAAATATGCTCATATCAAAATACCCTACACTTGACTTTTGCTTGCCCCCAAGCAAAACTGAATTTTAACACATGAGAATCACATAAGACAACTCCAGTCAAACCCATCCATTATGCCAAGACCGCAACGCATGCATTTGTGTCTAAAATTTTCCTAAAGAACCCCCCATACTCTAAATACTCTCAATTCTCATAAACATTCGCCCACTTTTTCCGAACGATGCTCATTTTATGCATCCCTCCGAATCCATCCTCAGAAAACCTCTTAACCTCAAGGTATTTTTGGTTGAGCAATTACAATTTATGATACCACATTGGAGCTCTTTGGAATTCTTCACTTCTTTGACATTTGATCTTTAATTTCTTTGAATTCACCACCTTGTTGTTTGATTTTTGGTATCTTGAACTTTTTGAATTTCTTCAGAATTTTTGATCTTTTAACTTCATACTTAACTTTGATGCTCCAAAAATTCTGCAAACTTTTCTTGTAATTCTCTCTCTATTTTTTAACATGTAACTCACTTTTTTTTTCACTCAAAACCCTACATGCTTAAGCAGGGGCGCTCAACTTCAACCTTTATTGGTTAACGATAATAATTTTCCTGGATACATTTCTGGTACACGATGCTAAACATATTGCATCCTTCAAACTAAGCGAGGTCGTGTTTTTGTCCCATGATTTCACTGGAATAAGGAAGCCACAAATGCACTAGAACGTATATAGGCTTAACTAAACATTTGGGTCTTCATGCAATCATCAAATATAATACTAGCATGATCCGTAATTGCTTTACAAAAATTTTCTAAATTAATCCTAGCAAATTTTATGCAAAACTTTCAAAATTTAACTAAAATTTCAAGATTTTCAAATTTTAACTAAAATTTTAACTAATTTAACCAACCCCCTACCCTACACTTAATTTATGCATTGTCTCCATTGCATATCATGCATGATAAAAAAAACAATAAAATAAAGAAGGAATTGGATAAAACTCCCATGGGATAGTAGTTGCAAGGTTGAACATTTTCATTTAAAGCTCCATCTTCAGCTGACTTTAGACATGGGAATAGCTCATCCATGCATTGGGTGTCATTCGTCTCGTGTCGTTGACAGCTACAAAATATCAAGGAAAAAGCTTCTTGGAAATGCTCGGAAATGATCTTCAAAAATATAGAATTTGCCGCCTTGAATTGAATCAAACCGTTGACTCAAAGATAAAAGAATGAGCAACTCGTCAAGTTTTATGTGGAGACTCGTCGGGTTGAATCGTCATATAGGCAGAAATCGTGAATTTTCGTTGGAACTCGTCGAGTTATAAGGGTGCACTCGACGAGTTTTCGGCTCTGATCGTGAAAATTCTTCTTTGTGCTTCAGGTTTGTTTTTGAGGTCAAAGAGGGTTTAAGGTACACCTCCTTATATTCTTCAGTGAGGAAACTCCTTTCTTGACCGTTAAAACCATCGGACTTATAAAATCACTCAAATCTTCTAATCTTCTCGTCTACGACTTGACCCCTCACTTTATTTCCTCACGCTTTATTCGTTCATTCTATCCTTCACCCTATATTTTGAAAAGATAAAAAACAAATACCAAGTAATAACAAAAATAAATCAAAATAAAAATCCTAAATTATCCCTAAATACTAGAAGTGTAGAAAGAAAAAGAAAAGCAAACTCTAATGACGGGTTGCCTCCCGCAAGCGCTTCTTTTTGTGCGAGTCTTTAGCTGGACTCCCAACTTAATAAACTTCTAATAAATTCGATGCCCATCCATCCATTGCATTAAATATTTTCTTTGGACCAATTTGTAAAATTTGGCTCTTTGCTTCAAAAATTGGCCAAACGAGCTTGAATTCATAAAACCCAAGAATCTTGACAAGGGTTGGAACCGGTTGGATACTAATCAAAAATGGATCGTGCCTCAGAACTTTCTCCAAAGTTGGAGTCGTCACCCCACGCTTCGAAACACAAACCAAAAGAACAGGGGGCCACATCGTGGTAATGGTCAAACCACGAGTTGGTTCCTGCAATTCAGCTTGTTCTTGTTCTTCGTCTGACCCCTCTGCCAGCAACCTTTCCAGCTCCTCCAAATCTCTTTTTGGATTAAATTCTTCATCTTGTAACTTTAGCTCTTGTGACTCAGATTGTTCTTGTGTGTTGGGCAAGATGTTATCTAACCATCTATCAAACTTCTTCAAATCTTCATCCCATCCACACTCCTCATCTTCTTGCTCAATTTCCTGTACTACTTCCTCAAGAAAAGCATCAAAAGCATCGAGATTTGGAAAATACATAATAAATAAAAATAAAAATAAACTAAATAAAAAAAATAATCAAAAAATAAAAAAAATAATAACAATTAGCAAATAAAATTAACTATTTAGAACCGTTCCCCGGCAACGGAGCCAAAAACTTGATGTGTGTGAAACGAACTAGTTTTAATCCTACCAACTTAAACACAAAATAAACACACGAAAGGCAGTGTACCTATCGATTAGTAATATAGTTCAAAAAAGTAGGGTATCGAACACAGGGAACGGTAAACAATTAAAATAAATGCTAATATTATCTAAATAAAACAAGTAATAAAAAGGGGTTTTCTCTAGTTTTACAAGACTAGAAACTTAAATACTTTACTAACACGCAAACTAAGCAACTAACAGTTAAGAAAACAAAGATCAACTAAATTCAATGATTAAAAAGGCCTTCTGTTTAGGTTCGAATCATTTGTTCCCATGGATGATTTTATGGTAAATATATCGGATTAATTCTTCATTGGTTACCGACTAAAGTGATTAGATTCACATTCGCTATAGCTAATCCTTAGAAAATATATTAATTCAAGCAATGGCCAGTTGTCTAAATTAATGAATTTCCTAGTTTGTTGATTCGGATTTAGAAAGACTTGTAATTAGCTAATCAAATTCGTGATTCAATTAACCTCTTGTTGATGGTGTATCACACAAGCTCACACATTAACTTACCTATCTTCAAGTTAATTCTAGTTTCACATTCGTTATTCCTAGACATACAACTATGTGGTCACGTAAATCATATGAAATTAGCAACTAAGAGATGTTCATACAACTTAATTACTGATTTATTAACAGAAGAATAGTTATTGTTAACACATAAGGTTCTTTAACAAGCCTAATAAAACATAATCACCAATTAAGATGAATCCTAATCAAAGAATCAATCCATGTTCACAAATTCATCTACCTAAACAGAAGTTATGAGTTTTTAGCTCATGATTACAGCAGAAACAAGCACAAAAACGAAATCAATTGGTAAAAACATAGTTCAAACTAGAGATTAGGTAAGAGTAAACTTGATTTTGACTTGATTCTCCTTAAAATTGAATGTAGGGTTGATTCCCTTGCTTCCCACGCTCCAACAGCACCTTTAGTCGACAATTGGCCTCCAAGGGTTCATCTCTATGCTAGGGTATCGATTTGAAAGTCCCTTTATATAGATTTTCACAAAATAGAGGCTACTCGGCGAGTCCAGTGACCTACTCGGCGAGTACATTACTTAAAACCCGTGTACGGCAAGTCAGCGCGTCCAGAATCGCGAAACTTCTTACCAACTCGGAGACTAATCGACCCTACTCGCCGAGTACGTTTCGAATCAGCATTTTCTCAAAACACGAAAGTCGTCCTAAATTGTGTCTACTTTTCAGAACATTTTGAATCTCATCAATCGGAGTTACGGTTCATGACATATGACCAAAACACTGACGAGGGGTCAAGCTGGCCAGCAACATCCTTCTTTCTTCAAAATCCAAGATCAAGCGTCCAATCGCTAGTTCCGCTTCCTTTTCCATCCGTGCATGTCATCATTGCTAAAAAATGAAATTCTAAACTAATTAAGCACCTTTTTTTCATTAAATGAGACAAAAACAACATAAGGTATTAAGATAATGCATGAAGTTTATAACTAAATATGCTCATATCACACCACCTCGATCGGATCGAAGCATCTTAATGTTCCTGCCCAATTGATTCTCGACTTCCTGTTTAAATTCCTTAAACCTTTCGAAAGTCTCTGACTTATGCTAGATTAAGTAGACATATCCATATCTACTGTAATCATCAGTAAAAGTCTAATAATAACGATTAGCATCCCTTGTGGCATGTTTGAATGGTCCACACACATCCGTGTGTACAAGGTCCAAAAAACCTTCACCCCTCTCACACGAACCTGTGAAGGGTGACTTTGTCATTTTTCCAAGTAAGCATGATTCGCAACTATCATTTGACTTTTGGTCAAACGACTCCAAGACTCCATCCTTTTGGAGTTGGCCTATGCGTTTCTTGCTTATATGTCCAAGACAACAATGCCATAATGATGCTTTATCCAAGTTATTATTATTAAGAGAACAATACACAAAACATTATTTCCTAAGTTATCTACAACATATACAAATCCATACACACCATGACAAGGTAATGCTTTAAAATAAAGAACATTATTAAAGAAAGCATTAATCGAACCAACTTCATTATCAAATGAAAAGGTGAAACCTTGTTTATACAATGCATGAAAGGAAATAATATTTCTTGCCATTTTTGGTGAATAACAACATTGATTCAAATCTAAATTTAACCCACTACTTAGCGATAAAGTATAAACTCCAATCTTGGTGACAGGTGTAACTTTCCTATTCCCCATGATTAAGTTTATTCTTCCTTGCTCCACATTCTCACTTCTTCTTAGTCCCTGCAAGTCACAACAAATGTGAATACCACAACCGGTATTAAGGACCCAAGATTTAGAATGGGGTGAGTTATTAGAAATGATATTGTAAATACCTACATGGTTGGGTTTAACTTTCCCATCCTTCACATCTTGCTGGTATTTTGGGCAGTTCCGCTTCCAATGTGATTTTTCATGGCAATATAAGCATTCAACCTCTTTTGGGTCAGAAGAAGGAGTGACAAAACCTTTCTTGATTCCACTTGAAGAAGAGCCATCAAGGATCCGAGCCTTGGTACCCTTTGAAGAACTCTTTCTCTTCTTCCCTCGACTTTTCCCGATTGCCAAAACCGGAGTGGAGTTTGGAGTAGAAGTGTTAACAACCGACTTCCCCTTAAGACCTGTTTCAGCGGTCTTGAGAAGTCCCTAAAGTTTGCTGAGTCTGACCTCTTCCTTATTCATGTGATATGTCATGCGGAATTCGTCATAGCACGATGGTAAGGAGTGCAAAATAATATCTATTGCAAGCTCCTCAGGGAAGTTCACATTAAGATTCAGCAATCGATCCACATGCCTTTGCATTTTCTGCATGTGGCTCATGACAGATTCCCTGTCCTTCATCAAGGTTGTTATCATGGAGCAGATGATTTCATACCTCTCTTGCCGTGCACTTTGATGGTATCTTTTCATCAGATTTTGGTTCATTTCATAAGGGTAGAAATCCTCATAGGACTTTTGGAGTTCTTCTGTCATCGTGGCCATCATGATCCATGCCACTTTTGTAGCATCCCTTTCATGTGCCAGAAAATCAGTGATCTCCTGAGGAGTTGCAGTGGTCTCATCAATCTCCTTAAGCTCCTTGTCAAGGACATATTCTTTGTCCTCGTAGCGGGTAATCATCCTGATGTTTCTGATCCACTCGTTGAAGTTGGATCCATCAAAAGTGACCTTCCCACACAAGTTCATAAGGGTAAAGGAGCCATTTGCATTAGATCCAGAAGTAGCATTGTTTGAAGACATCTGAAGGAAGAGGAAAAGATTAGTTTAGCTATTAAGAGAGTCCTTAATAAAACACCCAAATGTAATATTTGTTGGGTTTTGAGCAATCTAACACTTCCTAAGTGTGCATGCAACCCTAATAAACCTTGGATCTATGTTTGTCTAAATACATGCAAAATAATAATTTTTCCAAGGTTTAGAACCTATCTAACATGGCATGGGGAACATTTCAACATAAAAGAGTTAGAAGAGATTACATACCTTTTGGTGAGTTTGGTTCTAAGGAGTTTGAGGGCCAAGTACCAATAGTGTGAATGCCTCAAATGGAATCACAAACACCAAAAACTCTTGGAAAACTTTGAGAGAGTATACACCTTGTATAAAATCGACCACACATATGCACACACACACTAGTTCACTAGTTTTCTCTTAGGCTCCATTTCATGCTCCATAAGCATGCTTATACAGTGTGCATGGTTCGGGTGAAACCCTAATAACCCATGTCTTTTCCTTTTCCAAGGATCCATGGGTTAAAAGCTCCATGGATCATCCATGGACTTCCACATAAGCCTAGCCCATTAACAAATGAGTATTAGCCCACACTATATAAAACAAATAGCCCATAATCTAATTAGTATTCCTTTAAATCTCTAAATTAATTCATAATTAATTTAAGACTAAAACTAATTAAATAACGTAACTTCATATTAATATATTATAACTCATAATATATTAATAAACATATGTGTATAACTCTCATAAAATTATCCATAATAGTTTGGATGAGATGCAACCCAAATGGACCATGCCGGTCGGGTCAAGTATATACCAAATAAGTTATGGACTTAGACACCTTATCCAACAGACTCCCACTTGGATAAGTCTAATAACTGTATTTCCCTATAACTTCAGGAACCAACCAGCAATCGTAGCTCTCGAAAACTCCCTCGAACTATGAAGACTCTGTCGAACTATGAAGCGCCATTTTAGATAAGTGATCACACAATCCTCTGTTCTCATGATATCAGCCGGACAAACACATGGAACTATGTCTTGCTTATTGTCTAGCAGTTGTTTCTCGATTTTCCGATTTGTTTGACGAAGAACTTCACTGAACACATCGGTTTAGTTCTGACCAGGCCTGGTACATGGGTCAACACAAAATCATCGAGGGGCCCAGATATCGCTTCTATTTATAGAAGGAACAGATAAACTTCGACTGATATGCTTGTTCTACTACTTATTGAATTGTACACAAAGGCACGTTTTATAACATCAAGTTACTGATGCGTTTACGTGCAATCAATGCACAACCAACTCATAGGTAACAACTCATATCTCTAGGTTTAAAGATTTATATGATGTTATCGTCTCACGATCACTCGAGATAAATTCCATGAAGTGATACAAGTGAGCGTGGGTTTATACCAATACTCATAACTTATGAGTACTCATGAATGTTGCAGCAACCATTGCCATGTCTAAACACCTTTAAGGCATCTACAAACCCAATTCATGACAATCTTGATTCATCCCTACTTCCGACGTATGATCGATTGTGGAGGTTTGAATAAATTAATTCTTCTGGAAGTCAAAACTGAAACAATAGTAAATAATTGACAATGATAGTAACACTTTACTCATAAATAAATCACAAATTTTATTCATCATCAAACGTCGATTAAATTTTACAAGTTTCAAGAAAACTATCTAATCTGTAAAACTGATATCGTCCCTCAGCCCGATACGTCTTGCATGCTGAAAATGCTTAACCCTTGTCAGTCCCTTCGTAAGGGGATCTGCAGGATTCTCATCCGACGATATCCTCCTTCTCACAAGGAGTCCTTCTTCAATCTTGTGTCTTATGAACTGATATTTTCTGTCAATGTGTCGGGATCTGCCATGATCTCTTGGTTCCTTGGCTAAGATAACCGCACCATTGTTGTCACAGAAAATCTCTATAGGTTCCTTAATAGCTGGTACAACTCCAAGGTCTCCGATGAAGTTCTTTAGCCATATCGCCTCCTTTGCTGCTTCACTCGCTGCTATATACTCTGATTCACAAGTCGAATCAGCCACCGTCTCCTGCTTGGAACTCTTCCAAGAAATTGCCCCTCCATTTAAGGTAAAGATCAAGCCCAACTGAGAGCGGAAATTATCCCCATCAGTCTGAAAACCAGCATCACTATACCCTAATACTCTCAAGTCATCACTGCCACCAAGGATAAGGATCCAATCCTTAGTCCTCCGCAGGTACTTGAGAATGTTCTTTATCGCTGTCCAATGAGCCTTGCGAGGGTTCCCCTGATACATGCTGACCATGCTCAAAGCAAATGCCACATCAGGACGGGTACAAGTCATAGCATACATGATCGAGCCAACTGCGGAAGCATATGGTAATTGGCTCATCTCAGCTATCTCTGCCTCTGTACTCGGACTCTGAGTCTTACTCAGTTTGGTATTGCTTTAGATCGGTAAATCTCCTTTCTTGGAATTCTCCATGTTGAACCTTTTCAACACCTTATCCAAGTAGATACTCTGACTAAGTCCAATTAGTCTTCTACTCCTTTCTCTTAATATCCTTATCCCTAGGATATAAGTAGCCTCCCCTAGGTCCTTCATAGCAAAGCACTTCCCAAGCCAGGACTTAACTTCCTGCAAGATTGGGATGTCATTTCCTATGAGTAGTATGTCATCCACATACAGTACCAAGAAGCTAACTATACTCCCACTAGCTCTGACATACACGCAAGACTCATCTTCGCTTCTCGAGAAGCGAAACTCTTTTACCTTCTCATCAAAACAAAGATTCCAGCTACGAGATGCTTGTTTTAATCCATAAATGGATTTCTCAAGCTTGCATACTCTATTAGGGTACTCCGCACTGACAAAACCCTCTGGCTGATTCATGTACACATCCTCAGCCAACTTTCCATTAAGGAAAGCGGTTTTGACATCCATTTGCCATATTTCATAATCATGAAATGCTGCAATGGCTAACATAATCCTAATAGACTTAATCTTTGCTACCGGCGAGAAGGTTTCATCATAATCAATACCTTGAGTTTGAGTAAAACCCTTCGCAACCAGTCGAGCCTTATAAGTATGCACTTTTCCTTCCATGTCTGTCTTCTTCTTGAAGATCCATTTGCACCCGACTGTTTTACGTCCTGGTACATGGTCAACAAAGTTCCAAACTTGATTGTCATACATGGACTGTATCTCGTTGTCCATAGCCTCCTTCCATTTAGCAGACTCCGGGCCTGCCACGGCTTCCTTAACATTGCTGGGTTCATCCAAATTTACCAGTGTACTATCACTAATAAACGTATCACCTTCCGTAGTTATATGAAAACCATAATAAAACGAAGGTGTGTTCCTAACCCGTGTGGAACGCCTCGGAGGTACAGACTCGTCAGCTGGATCAACAGGAGTTTCCTCCTCAGGTTGATTGCTAGTGTCTGAGGTTCCTTCACCAATTGATTCTTGAATTTCTTCAAGATCAATCTGCCTCCCACTGTCTCCTTGGCTTATAAATTCTTTCTCGTGAAAGATCCCTCTTCGTGCTACAAACACCACATTCTCATTGGGTCTGTAGAAGAGGTAACCGAAGGATTTCTGTGGGTTGCCGATGAAAATACACCTTTCACTTCGGGGTTCAAGCTTATCATGAGTTTCACGCCTCACGAAAGCTTCGCAACCCCAAATTTTGATGTGGTCCAAATTAGGAACCTTCCCAGTCCACATCTCATGAGGTGTTTTGGTAACCTTCTTTGTAGGGACTAGATTAAGGATATGGGCGGCAGTCTCTAAGGCATACCCCCAAAAAGAGATTGGTAACGAAACTCGACTCATCATAGAGCGAACCATGTCCAACAAAGTTCGATTACGCCTCTCAGCTACACCATTCAGCTGTGGTGTCCTGGGAGGAGTCAATTGTGAGACAATCCCACACTCCTTAAGATAGTCAAGGAACTCAGTGCTAAGATACTCACCACCTCGATCGGATCGAAGCATCTTAATGTTCCTGCCCAATTGATTTTCTACTTCCTGTTTGAATTCCTTAAACCTTTCAAAGGTTTCAGACTTATGTTTGATTAAGTAGACATACCCATATCTACTAAAATCACCAATAAAAGTCACATAATACCGATTAGCATCCCTTGTGGTGGTTTTGAATGGCCCACATACATCAGTATGTATTAGGTCCAACAAACCTTCACCCCTCTCACAAGTTCCAGTGAAGGGTGATTTTGTCATCTTTCCAAGTAGACAAGATTCACAACTATCATCCGATTTAAGGTCAAATGATTCCAAGACTCCACTCTTTTGGAGTTGGCCTATGCGTTTCTTGTTTACATGTCCAAGACGACAATGCCACAATGATGCTTTATCTAGGCTAGTAGAAGAATTAATATACGACACATTATTTCCTAAGTTGTCTACAATCGACACAGTTTCATACACACCATCACAAGGTAACGCTTTAAAATAAAACACATTTTTAAAGAAAGCATTAATACCACCACATTCATTATCAAACGAAAAGGTAAAACCTTGTTTGTACAAAGCATGAAAAGAAATAATATTCCTCGCCATTTCAGACGAGTACACACATTTATTAAAATCTAATTTTAACCCATTATTAAGCAACAAAGTATAAACTCCAATCTTGGAAACAGGTGAGGCCTTCCTATTCCCCATGATTAAGTTTATCTTCCCGTGCTCCACATCCTCACTTCTTCTTAGGCCCTGTAAATCAGAACATATGTGAATACCACATCCTGTATCAAGCACCCAAGAGTTAGAATATGTTGAGTAATTAGACAATATGGTGTAAATACCTGCATGGGTGGGTTTCACTTTCCCGTCCTTTAGATCCTGCAAGTACTTAGGGCAGTTTCGCTTCCAGTGTGCCTTTTCATGGCAATAAAAGCATTCAGCATCCTTGGGAATGGCAGAAGGAGTGGCAGAACCGCTCTTGGTCTTTGATGAGGAGCCTTCAAGAGACTTTCCCTTGGTACCCTTCGAAGGGTGCTTCCTCTTCTTCCCTTTTCCTTGCCCAATAGCTAAAACAGGGGTAGATGTTGGAGTAGGAGTAGTAGAGGTAACAACCGCTTTACCCTTAAGACCGGATTATGCGGTCTTCAAGAGTCCTTGAAGCTTGCTGAGGGTAACTTCCTCCTTGTTCAGATGATATGTCATTCGAAAATGATCATAACAAGAAGGCAAGGAGTGCAAAATGATGTCAATTGCCAACTCCTCGGGGATGTTAACATTCAGCTTCAGCAAACGGTCCACATACCTTTGCATCTTTTGCATGTGGCCCGTGACGGATTCACCGTCCTTCATGCGGGTAGTTATTATGGAGGAGATTATTTCATACCGCTCCTGACGAGCACTCTGATGGTACCTTTCCATCAGGTCTTGGTGCATCTCAAAAGGGTAGAAATCTTCATACGAATTTTGGAGCTCGGCTGTCATCGTGGCCATCATGATACATGCCACCTTAGTAGCATCTCTATCATGAGTCCTGAATTCAGCGATCTCCTCAGGAGTAGCAGTAGACTCATCAAATTCTTTTAACTCCTTATCGAGGACATATTCCTTGTCCTCATAACAAGTAACCATCCTGATGTTCCTAATCCAATCTATGAAGTTGGAACCATCAAAGATGACCCTCCCACAAAGATTCATGAGAGAGAAAGAACCAGTTGGGTTAGAGCCCGAAGAATTAGTGTTGGAAGACATCTGAAAAGAGAGTAAGTTTAGATTAGATATATATAGGATCCTTAATAAGACACCCAAATGTAATATTAAGGCTAGGATCCAATCACAATATATTACACTTAGAAGAGGGATGCCGTAATCTAAGTAATAATATATTTGAAAGGTAGATGAATGACGATTCACCAATTTCCACCATGAAAACGAAATGATTTATTAGGTTTAATTGGATTTGAAATTCCTAGATTCTTTTGAGATTCATTGAACTTTTCAATGGCATGTTTCAATCTCGATTGTGCCCTTCAAGTTTTGTGACTGGGATGCCGAGGATCATAAAACAAGGTGTGAATAACCATGCTAATTCACTTGGTACTCTTAATATTATCACCTAATCAATGTGCCGGTTAACCACACACGCTCCATTGATCTATGACAAACATTAAGTCACCCTTCGTGATCCTTACTAGTCCTAGTTAGTGTGCCGGTTAACCACACACGCTCCACCAACGACTTAGTAAGGTACAAAGTGTGAATTCCATGGACTAGCACCATGTTCACATTTTCCTAAAATAACTAATATTGGGAATTAAAAGAGTTTAGTTATTTTATAATATTCATTATACTTTTAATGAGGATATAAAGTCATTGTTCTACCCGTTCGGCTAATGACCCTCCACCGATCAAGCAAGCGGTGGGTGAGAGTATACACCCATTAAGTCGCCATTTTATAGGCAACAACCTTATACCCACCTTATAGACCGGCTTCGTGAATGAGGCCTACCAACGGTAAAACGACTTATTCTTATACATATATATAATAATTAACCATTAATGTTATAAATAGTATAAGGGTTGAATTTTAACTATTAAAACTCTAAGGGTTGGAATTAAAGTTTATTAAAGTGTGTGAACCTTTACAAATTCCAAAACTTGAGGGCAAGTTTTGTAACGTTGCAAAACTCTTCATTTCATAACTTATGAATTAAAGGTTCATAAAAATGAAGACTCTTCATTTTCATGTAACTTATGTGTTTTAAGTGTGTGTTAAATAAAAGTGACCTTTGGTAATCCATAACTTGAGGAAAAATTATGGACTCCATTAAAAGACATAAATGATAAAGAATTAATCCTAAACAATTCAGCAAATAATTCCTATCATTTTCTAAATTCATAAGAACATGAACATGATCATCAAAAATTCAAGAATTATATGAACACATAAAATCATGGAATTTTGATATATGCTATTGTAAATGGATTAGAACAACCATTACACAAACTAAAATAAGTTTTATAACACCAAAACAATTTAGGGTAATGTTTCTACTCCATTTCCAACAACAAAAGTCGAAAAACTGCACTCTTTCGATCCTACTCGTCGAGTGCATGAACTGACTCGTCGAGTAGGTTGAAGTTTGCCTTGGACTCGTTGAGTCCCCCCAATGGACTCGGCGAGTCCACCATGCAGACAGCAACGATTTCGACTTTTTTCACTATTTTGCATCAAGTATCAAACAAGCAAGCCTAGGCTCTGATACCACTGTTGGGTTTTGAGCAATCTAACACTTCCTAAGTGTGCATGCAACCCTAATAAACCTTGGATCTATGTTTGTCTAAATACATGCAAAATAATAATTTTTCCAAGGTTTATAACCTATCTAACATGGCATGGGGAACATTTCAACATAAAAGAGTTAGAAGAGATTACATACCTTTTGGTGAGTTTGGTTCTAAGGAGTTTGAGGGCCAAGCACCAATAGTGTGAATGCCTCAAATGGAATCACAAACACCACAAACTCTTGGAAAACTTTGAGAGAGTATACACCTTGTATAAAATCAGCCACACACATGCACACACACACTAGTTCACTAGTTTTCTCTTAGGCTCCATTTCATGCTCCATAAGCATGCTTATATAGTGTGCATGGTTAGGGTGAAACCCTAATAACCCATGTCTTTTCCTTTTCTAAGGATCCATGGGTTAAAAGCTCCATGGATCATCCATGGAATTCCACATAAGCCTAGCCCATTAACAAATGAGTATTAGCCCACACTATATAAAACAAATAGCCCATAATCTAATTAATATTCCTTTTAATCTCTAAATTAATTCATAATTAATTTAAGACTAAAACTAATTAAATAACGTAACTCCATATTAATACATTATAACTCATAATATATTAATAAACATATGTGTATAACTCTCATAAAATTATCCATAATAGTTTGGATGAGATGCAACCCAAATGGACCATGCCGGTCGGGTCAAGTATATACCAAATAAGTTATGGACTTAGACACCTTATCCAACAATATTAAGGCTTGGATCTAATCACAATATATTATAACTTAGAAGAGGTATGCCGTAATCAAAGCTATAACATATTTGAAAGGTAGGTGAATGACGATTCACCAATTTCCACCACGAAAACCGAAATATTAAATATTAGGTTTTTGATTGGTTCTTACAAATTCCTAGATTCTTTGAGATTCAATGAACTTTTCAAAGGCATGTTTCAATCTCGAGTGTGCCCTCCATGTTTTGTGACTGGGATAACGAGGATCGCAAAACGAGGTGTGAAGTAACCATTCAAATAACTTGGTACCATTAAAGTTTATCACTCAATCGATGTGCCGGTAAACCACACACGCTCCACCGATACTATAATAAACCTTAAGTCACCCTTTACCTACCTTGTTATGTCCAAGTTAGTGTGCTGGTTAACCACACACGCTCCACCAAAGACGTAAACAAAATGTAAAGTGTAATATCATGGATTAGCACCTTATTCACAATTTTCCTAAAGTAACGAAGATTGGGAATTTAATAAAACATTTAGTTACTTTATAATATTCATCATACTTTTAATGAGAATTTATAAGTCCTTGTCCTACCCGTTCGGCTAACGACCCTCTGCCAGTCAAGCAAGCGGTGGGTGAGAGTGGACACCCATTAAGTTGCCATTTTATCGGCAACAACCTTATACCCACCTTATAGACCAGCTTCATGAATGAGGCGTACTAGCGGTAAGACGACTTTGTTCTTATACATATATATATAATTATTAAATTATTATAATATAAGTATAAGGGTTGAATTTTAACTTTTAAAATTCTAAGGGTTGGAACTAAAGTTTTAACAAGACTTTACTTGTTCCAAAACTTGAGGGCAAGTTTTGTAAACTTTCAAAACTTTTCATTTCTTGTAACTTATGAGTTTAATAGAGTAATAAAAATGAAGACTCTTCATTTTTCTAACTCTTGTGTTCTTTTAATGGTTTTAATTCAAGTGACTTTTGGTTTTCCATAACTTGAGGACAAGTTATGGACTCCATTAAAACACATTATGATCAAGAATTAATCTACCACATACGTTACAAATAAATCCTATGATCATTTAAACATCATAAGAACTTATAATATATTAGAACTTAATTAATTCTAAATTAATTCTTGATCAAACTAATCAAATAATATTATTAATATATTAGAACTTATAATATATTAATAATCTCCAAGTGTTATTTCTCTCATTTAGTCTATCCAATTGCATGGTGCCATGCAACCCAAATGGACCATGCCGAGTCGGGTCAAGTACATACCAGAAATAGTTATGGACTTAGATAGCTTATCCAACACATAGAACTAAATTGTTTCTTCTTGAGTTCTGTACAGTGAGTTGGTGTTGACCTCCACAAGTGTTCTGATCTGAGCTCTTTTTGAACATCCCCTTTTGTTTCTTAGAAGATGATGCTTGTTGAGCTCGCTTCAAAGAAACTTTGTGACGAGCTTGAACTGGCTCATGTTCATATCGATCAACTACTCGAGTTGTTCTTATAGTGGGAGGATTAACAGGATGTTCTTGTTGGTGAAGCTTGGGCTAGGTCAATGGTAAAACCTTTAGTAGCAATGGGATCTTCGATTGTTGTCTTGAAGTTGTCTCCAAATTCTGTTGCCTACTTGTTCTTCAAATCAAAGTAACACGCGCTCAATGCTCTAAGGTGGGTCAGGAGATCAGATATCTGTTTTGACTTTGATTTATTGTCTTTTTCAATATCGGAAACTCGAATCTCAAGTTTTCCTAGCAAAACATATTTTTCAATAAGTGTTTGCTTTAATACTTTGACCTCTTCCTTGAGAATTTAGACAGATGGATCCACTCCCCCTGAGCAGCCTTTCTCAATTGATATGCCTTTTTCGCGAGGAGGAAGGCATGTTGCTTCTTGTTCAGCCAAGACCTTTACGAGCCTCTTAGAGGCGATATCTGTTGGATAAGGTGTCTAAGTCCATAACTATTTCTGGTATGTACTTGACCCAACCCGGCATGGTCCATTTGGGTTGCATGGCACCATGCAATTGAATAGACTAAATGAGAGAAATAACACTTGGAGATTATTAATACATTATAAGTTCTAATATATTAATAATATTATTTGATTATTTTGATCAAGAATTAATTAAGTGATCAAAAGATAACTAGTTAAATATATGGGTTGATTATGAAAATCATCCATATCTTGTATAGTGGGCTAAGATGCTCCATGGATTATCAAGTTGGGTTCCACCTATAGGATGCTCCATGGGAGTTACAAACCCATGGGTCATGGAAATGAAGAGTCATGACACATTAGGGTTTACATTGTGTAACCCTAGATGTGTCAACACTATATAAGAATCATATTCTCCACCAAAATCGGCTACACTAAGGAAACAAGAGGGCTAGGCCGATATCAAGAAGTGTGTATTCTCTCAAAAGGCTTTCCAAGAGCATTTGGTGTTGTGTGAAGCATTTGAGGCATCACACTTGGGGTGCCAGGCTCATAAGGTTTCAAGGAACATAAGCAACAACAAGGTAAGTTATTCTATCATTCAAGTTAAAATTCTTCCCCATGTATGCTAGATAGGAATATAGCCTTGGAATTCAACTTTGCATGATAATTAGACAAACATAGATCCAAGGTTATTAGGGTTGCATGTACACTTAGGAAGTGTTAGAATGCTCAAAACCCAACACTGGTATCAGATCCTAGGCTTGTTTGTTTGTTATTTGTGCTAAAAGGTTGATGAAAGTCGAAAAACTTGTTGTCTGACTGTTGGACTCATCGAGTCCATGGGGGGACTCGTCGAGTTCACTTATATCTTCAACCTACTTGTCGAGTAGGTTTATGCACTCAGCGAGTAGGGTCGACGGAGTGCAGATTTTCCACTTTAGTTGCTGGAAATGGATTAGAAACATTACCCTAAACTGTTTTGGTACTTGAAAACTTGTTTTAGTTGGTGTAATGTCATTGCTAATTCATTTACAACAACTAGTTATCAAAATTACAAAGTTTTAAGTGTAATTTTGGTTTATGAATGTGTTCATATTCATGTTCTTGTTCTTATGATGTTTTAGATGATCATAGGAATTATTTGTAACCTATGTGGTAGATTAATTCTTGATCATAATGTGTTTTAATGAGGTCCATAACTTGTCCTCAAGTTATGGAAAACCAAGAGTCACACTTGAATTAAAACCATTAAAAGAACACAAGAGTTAGAAAAATGAAGAGTCTTCATTTTTATTACTCTATTAAACTCATAAGTTACAAGAAATGAAAAGTTTTGAAAGTTTACAAAACTTGCCCTCAAGTTTTGGAACAAGTAAAGTCTTATTAAAACTTTAGTTCCAACCCTTAGAATTTTAAAAGTTAAAATTCAACCCTTATACTTATATTATTATAATTTAATATATATATATATATATATATATATATATATATACATACATATATATATATATATATGTGTGTGTGTATGTATAAGAAGAAAGTCGTCTTACCGCTAGTACGCCTCATTCACGAAACCGGTCTATAAGGTGGGTATAAGGTTTTTGCTTATAAAATGGCAACTTAATGGGTGTCCATTCTCACCCACCGCTCGCTTGACTGGTGGAGGGTCGTTAGCCAAATGGGTAGGACAAGGACTTTTAAATTCTCATTAAAAGTATGATGAATATTGTAAAGTAACTAAATGTTTTATTAAATTCCCAATCTTAGTTACTTTAGGAAAATGTGAATAGGGTACTAATCCATGAAATTACACTTTACACTTTGTCTAAGTCGTTGGTAGAGCGTGTGTGGTTAACCGGCACACTAACTTGGACTTAACAAGGTAGGTAAAGGGTGACTTAAGGTTTATTATAGTATCGGTGGAGCGTTTGTGGTTTACCGGCACATCGATTGAGTGATAAACTTTAAGGGTACCAAGTGATTTGCATGGTTACTTCACACCTCGTTTTGTGATCCTCGGTATCCCAGTCACAAAACTTGGAGGGCACACTCGAGATTGAAACATGACTTTGAAAAAGTTCATTGAATCTCAAAGAATCTAGGAATTTCTAAGAACCAATCAAAAACCTAATATCTAATATTTCGGTTTTCGTGTTGGAAATTGGTGAATCGTCATTCACCTACCTTTCAAATATGTTATAGCTTGGATTACGACATACCTCTTCTAAGTTATAATATATTGTGATTGGATCCTAGCCTTAATATTACATTTGGGTGTTTTATTAAGGACTCTCTTAATATCTAAACTAATCTTGTCCTCTTCCTTCAGATGTCTTCAAACAATGCTGCTTCTGGCTCTAATCCTAATAGCTCCTTTACCCTTATGAACTTGTGTGGGAAAGTCACTTTTTACGGATCCAACTTCAATGAATATGTCCTTGACAAGGAGCTTAAGGAGATTGATGAGAGCACTGCAACTCCTCAGGAGATCGTTGACTTTCAGGCACATGAAAAGGATGCTACGAAAGTAGCATGCATCAGGATGGCCACGATGACAGCGGAACTCCAAAAGTCCTATGAGGATTTCTACCCTTATGAAATGCACGAAGATTTGATGGAAAAACACCATCAATGTGTACAACAAGAGAGGTATGAAATCATCTGTTCCATGATAGCAACCATGATGAAGGACGGGGATTCCGTCAAGAGCCACATGCAGAAAATGCAAAGGTATGTGGATCGATTGCTGAAGCTTAATGTGAACTTCCCTGAGGAGCTTGCAATATTGCGCTCCTTACCATCGTGCTATGATCAATTCCGCACGACGTATCACATGAATAAGGAAGACGTCACACTTAACAAACTTCAGGGACTTCTCAAGACCGCAGAATCAGGTCTTAAGGGGAAGTCGGTTGTTAACACTCCTACTCCAAACTCCACTCCGGTTTTGGCAATCGGGAAAAGTCAAGGGAAGAAGAGAAAAAGTTCTTCGAAGGGTACCAAGGTTAGGACCCTTGATGGATCTTCTTCAAGTGGAACCAAGAAAGGTTTCGTCACTCCTTCTTCTGACCCAAAAGAGGCTGAATGCTTCTATTGCCATGAAAAATCACATTGGAAGCGGAACTACCCAAAATACCAGCAAGATGTGAAGGATGGGAAAGTTAAACCCAACCATGCAGGTATTTACACTATCATTTCTAATAACTCGCCCCATTCTAAATCTTGGGTCCTTGATACCGGTTGTGGTATTCACATTTGTTGTGACTTGCAGGGACTAAGAAGAAGTGAGAATGTGGAGCAAGGAAGAATAAACTTAATCATGGGGAATAGGAAAGTTACACCTCTCACCAAGATTAGAGTTTATACTTTATCGCTAAGTAGTGGGTTAAATTTAGATTTGAATAAATGTTGTTATTCACCAAAAATGGCAAGAAATATTATTTCCTTTCATGCATTGTATAAACAAGGTTTCACCTTTTCATTTGATAATGAAGTTGGTTCGATTAATGCTTTCTTTAATAATGTTCTTTATTTTAAAGCATTACCTTGTGATGGTGTGTATGAAGATGTATCTGTTGTAGATAACTTAGGAAATAATGTTTTGTGTATTGATTATCTTAATAATAATAACTTGGAAAAAGCATCATTATGGCATTGTCTTCTTGTACATATAAGAAAGAAACGCATAGGCCAACTCCAAAAGGATGGAGTCTTGGAGTCGTTTGACCTAAAGTCAGATGATAGTTGCGAATCATGCTTACTTGGAAAAATGACAAAGTCACCCTTCACAGGCTCGTGTGAGAGGGGTGAAGGTTTGTTGGACCTTGTACACCCGGATGTGTGTGGACCATTCAAACATGCCACAAGGGATGCTAATCGTTATTATTTGACTTTTACCGATGATTACAGTAGATATGGATATCTCTACTTAATCATGCATAAGTCAGAGACTTTCAAAAAGTTTAAGGAATTTAAACAGGAAGTCGAGAATCAATTGGGCTGGAACATTAAGATGCTTCGATCCAATCGAGGAGGTGAGTATCTTAGTTCAGAGTTCCTCGACTATCTAAGGGAATGTTGGATTGTCTCACAATTGACACCTCCAAGGACACCGCAGTTGAATGGTGTGGCTGAGAGGCGTAATCGAACCTTGTTAGACATGGTTCGTTCCATGATGAGTCGAGCTTCGCTACCAATCTCATTCTGGGGGTATGCCTTAGAGACTTCCTCGCATATCCTTAATCTAGTCCCTACAAAGAAATTTGCCAAAACTCCTCACGAGATGTGGACTGGTAAATTACCCAAACTAGACCACATCAAGATTTGGGGTTGCGAGGCTTTCGTGAGATGCGAGACTCATGATAAGCTCGAACCTCGAAGCGAGAGGTGTATTTTCATCGGCTACCCACAACAATCCTTTGGTTACCTCTTCTACAGACCTAGTGATAATGTGGTCTTTGTAGCAAGAAGAGGAGTCTTTCGAGAAAGAGAGTTTATAAGCCAATGAGATAGTGGGAGGCAAATTGATCTTGAAGAAATTCAAGAGTCAAGTGGTGAAGGAACTTCAAACACTAGCCCTCAACATGAGGAGGCAACTCCTTTTGAGCCAATTGACGAATCTGTACCTCTGAGGCGTTCCACGAGAGTTAGGAGTGTACCTGAGCATTACTATGGATTCCATATTACTGCAGAAGGTGAGACCCTCATTAGTGATGGGACACTAGTAAGGCAAGATGACCCTAACAACTACGAGGAAGCCATGGCAGACCCCGAGTCTGCTAAATGGAAAGAGGCTATGGATAGTGAGATACAATCCATGTATGACAATCAAGTTTGGAACTTGGTTGACAATGTACCAAGTCGTAAGACAGTAGGGTGCAAGTGGATCTTCAAGAAGAAGACCGACATGGATGATAATGTACACACTTATAAGGCTCGACTGGTCGCAAAGGGCTTCTCTCAAATTCCTGGAGTGGATTATGATGAGACCTTTTCTCTAGTAGCCAAGATTAAGTCTATTAGGGTTATGTTAGCCATAGCTGCATTTCATGACTATGAAATTTGGCAAATGGATGTCAAAACCGCTTTCCTTAATGGAAAGTTGGCTGAAGATGTTTACATAAGTCAGCTAGAAGGTTTTGTTAGTAGCAAGTACCCTAATAGAGTGTGTAAGCTTGAGAAATCCATCTATGGATTAAAGCAAGCACCTCGCAGATTGAATCTTTTCTTTGATGAAAAGGTCAAGGAATTTGGCTTTTCTAGGAGTGAAGATGAATCTTGTGTGTATGTCAAGGCTAGTGGGAGTATAGTTAGCTTTTTGGTAATGTATGTGGATGACATACTACTCATAGGAAACGACATTCCAACCCTGCAGGAAGTAAAGTCCTAGCTTGGGAAGTGTTTTGCTATGAAGGACCTTGGTGAAGCTACCTATATTTTAGGGATAAGGATGTTGAGAGATCGGAGTAAAAGACTAATTGGACTTAGTCAGAGTACCTACTTGGATAAGGTGCTGAAGAGATTCAGCATGCAGGACTCCAAGAAAGGAGAGTTACCCATCCAGAGTAATGCCAAGTTGAGTAAGACACAAAGCCTTAGCACTGAGGTTGAGATTGCCGAAATGAGTCGAATACCTTATGCTTCGGCTGTAGTATTGATCATGTATGTTATGATGTGTACTCGACCTGATGTAGCCTTTACCCTGAGCATTGTTAGCAGGTTTCAGGGGAACCCTGGCAAGGCACACTGGACTGCGGTAAAGAATATTCTCAAGTACCTACGAAGGACTAAGGACTGGGTCCTTACCCTCGGTGGGAATGATGACTTGAGAGTTGTAGGGTATAGTGATGCTAGCTTCCAGACTTATAGGGATAATTTCCACTCTCATTCGGGCTGGGTCTTTACCTTAAACGGAGGAGCAATTTCTTGGAAGAGTTCCAAGCAAGAGACAGTGGCTGATTCAACTTGCGAATCAGAGTATATTGCAGCGAGCGAGGCGGCAAAGGAGGCTATATGGCTAAAGAACTTCATCAGAGACCTTGAAGTTGTACCAGCTATTAAGGAGCCAATGGAAATTTATTGTGATAGTGAAAGCGCTGTTGCCTTAGCCAAGGAACCAAGGGATCACGGGAGATCCATACACATCGACAACAAATACCATTTTATTAGACATCAAATAGAAGAAGGATTCCTTGTGGCAAAGAGGGTATCATCGGATGAGAACCCAGCAGATCCCCTCACGAAGGGACTGACTCGGGGTTAAGCATCTCCAGCATGCTCGGAGCATAGGGTTGAAGGATGATATTAGATTTAGTAGTTAGATAACCTTGAAATATGTAAAGTGTAATTGACATTAGATGATGAATAAAAGGTGTTTTATTTATGAGTAAAGTGTTTCTATCTCTTGTTAATCGTTTACTGTATTTCTTTTGCATGTTTTGACTTCCAGAATAATTTTGTTTGGTATAACATATTATTCAAACCTCCACAGTTGGTCATATGTCGGAAGTAGGTATGAATCAACAATCATGAGTGCTCATAAGTTCTGAGCATTGGACTCAACCCAAGCTCACTGGAATCACTTCATGGAATTCTATCTCGAGTGATCGTGAGACGGTAATATCATATAAGTCCTCAAACCTAGAGATATGATTTGTTACTTACAAGTTGGTTATGCATTGATTGTACAAAAATGCATTGGTAACTCGATGTTATAAATCGTGCTTTTGTGTGTAATTCAATGAGTGGTAGAACAAACATATGAGTCGAAGTTTATCTGTTCCTTCTTGGATTAGAAGCTGATATCTAGGCCCCTCGATGATTTTGTTTTGACCTATGTACCGGGCCCAGTCAGAACTAAGTTGATGTGTTCAATTAAGTTCTTTGTCAAACAAATCGGAAATCGGGAAACAAACTGTTGGACAATAAGTAAGACATTGTTCCATGTATTTGTCCGACTGATATCTAGAACAGAGGATTATATGATCACTTATCTTAAATGGCGTACCATCATCTTCTCAGTTCCGAGAAACCTTGAAAAGAGCTACGTTTGTCGATCGGTTCCTGAAGTCATACTTGCAGTAATAGTTATGAGACTTATCCAAGTGGGAGACTGTTGGATAAGGTGTCTAAGTCCATAACTATTTCTGGTATGTACTTGACCCGACCCGGCATGGTCCATTTGGGTTGCATGGCACCATGCAATTGGATAGACTAAATGAGAGAAATAACACTTGGAGATTATTAATATATTATAAGTTCTAATATATTAATAATATTATTTGATTAGTTTGATCAAGAATTAATTTAGAATTAATTAAGTGATCAAAAGATAACTAATTAAATATATGGGTTGATTATGTAAATCATCCATATCTTGTATAGTGGGCTAAGAGGCTCCATGGATTATCAAGTTTGGTTCCACCCATAGGATGCTCCATGGATGCTCCATAGGAGTTACAAACCCATGGGTCATGGAAATGAAGAGTCATGACACATTAGGGTTTACATGGTGTAACCCTAGATGTGTCAACACTATATAAGAATCATATTCTGCACCAAAATTGGCTACACTAAGGAAACAAGAGGGCTAGGCCGATTTCAAGAAGTGTGTATTCTCTCAAAAGGCTTTCCAAGAGAATTTGGTGTTGTGTGAAGCATTTGAGGCATCACACTTGGGGTGCTAGGCTCATAAGGTTTCACGGAACATAAGCAACAACAAGGTAAGTTATCCTATCTATCATTCAAGTTAAAATTGTTCCCCATGTATGCTAGATAGGAATATAGCCTTGGAATTCAACTTTGCATGATAACTAGACAAACATAGATCCAAGGTTATTAGGGTTGCATGTACACTTAGGAAGTGTTAGAATGCTCAAAACCCAACAATATCATGTGCATGCCTTGGGAGGGAGGATCCTCCAGGAACTCAAGAGATACCTATTTCAAACATGGTGCTTGGTCCTTCTTAGGTCGGTACGGTTGGTGTAGCAGCTGTTGTTATGGTTGCAGACTATGTAGGTGGGGCCTGTTCACGAATAAGCATTCCCGACCTCAGATCCTGTCGTCTCCTTTTCAACGGAGGCTGGGAGGTTTGATTCATTAGAGGATCACTCGCAGATGACATAGAATTTGTAATGGCAACATGAAGGGGAGGAATCCTTGATGCTGCATCCATATCAATTGTATTACTGGCCAACTATTTTGAAGTAGGAGGCGTCTCCTTTTGAACATCTTCAACTCCACTGATCTCCATTGCATGTTGTGTAACATCATCGATATCGTCAAAGAAGGAGTCGAGGTCTTCATTTGTTGGGCAGTAATCGCTATGCTCGAACTCAAAACTGAAGTCTTTATTGAAACCCGACAAGTCATCACCAAAAATCGCATCATTATTATCGAATCCCTCATCATCATCATCACCCTCATTGTAGTCACTTTGCACCTCCACATTCATCATTTGATCATGTTCCTCTGCCATGATTGCAATAGGAGGAACTCATTCTTCTTCGTGCTCTGAAGCAATAATAACATCATCTTCTGATTCCATGTCCTAAGGAGCTTTCAGTAGCTGATGCATCATTAACTTCAGCAAAAATTCCAAACTTCACCAACAGGTACTTTCTCTCAGACATGAATTTTCCCTTTCGGTTCGGTTTCACAAGGCTGAAGGTGTTGGATCCAAGATATTTGGCATGAAGTGTTTCTCCTCTTTTTTCGATCTCTAGGTGCTTGCTGTTGAAGATCATTTGCAGAAATCTTGGGTACATGAGAAACTTGTCTCTTCCTTTGCGTTCAATGTTGCCTACCATGTGATTTAGGATGAACTTTGAAAAATTAAAGTCTAGATCAGCAACCAAAGCAGCAATTGCTCCTGTGTTATGCAACGAGACCTCGTCTGTCCCAACTTTTCTTCCTGAAATGCAATTCACAAAGACGTGGACCAAAAACCTCCAGTAGAGTGGCAATAATTCTTGATAGTTGGAGGAAATATACCCTCATAGCCCATGCGAACAACAATTTCATTGATCTGGTCCATTTTCATTTCATTTGGAAAACCCGGATGGTCATTGATCTGAAGAACTTCACGAATGAATTGCTTAGTTACTGAGACTTTACTTCCATTTATAGTAGCATCCACGGAGACAACTTCACCATCTTCTTTGACCACTACAGCGATGTTCCAAAACTGCTTCACCAACTGTTTGTAAATGATTGGACTTGCAGTAAGATCATAAGCCAAGCAACACTTCTTCAGTCCATGAATCATGGACTTCAAGTCGTTGTGAGCTGCTGGTGGATCCATAAGAAAAACATCAACGTTGTGGTTTTCAGAGATCTTTAAAGCAACCATTTTTGTTCTGCACTAACCAAGCCAAGTGAGAAAACCAACTGATTCAAACAATTAAGAGTAGGTTTTACTCATTAAACAATTTAATTAGGCTTTTATTTGAATTTAAGTGTAAAACAATATTTTGTTCATGTCAAAACAAATTTGTTCACGGTCAGAATGTGTGTTTACTGTCGAAGAAGGTTCACAGTCGTGAACGCTTCATGGGTTGTGAACCATTCACGGGTCGTGAACGCTTGAATGGAGCCGTGAACGCCAAAAGCACTGATTTCTTCAATTTAACACTTAATACACTGTTGATTCTTGATGGATTTAGCATATTTGAGGTTGCCTTGATCATACTTACGCGAATAAACAAACAATTTCACGAAAAATTGATCAATCAAGAATCGAGATAAAGAGAATCGGTGAAGTGTTCACGGCCATACACTGAAAGTGAGAGTGATAGGGTGAACGACCGCCAACTCCAGTTCATATAATTGGACCCTACGCGGTCCAAGTCTAGTGGGCTACAAACCCAAAGACATCACATCCAAGCCCAACAAATCCAATTTATTTATAAATAATTCATTTTGAAGTCTAAAAATTAAAATAAAATAAAATAAAATCTAAAAAATTTAAACATATATATATATATAAAATTAAAATTAAATTAAAATTAAAATGAATTAACACTAATTTCTCTTTCATCAATGCTAATAATATTTTTGTGAGTTTGGGATCAAAGTTTTTAGACAGCCTGAATCCATTTATCAGTGTCTCCTCCTTCATGAATAGAACATGTTTCCCGCTTCCTAATATACCCCGATAATCAAGAACTTCTGAGATACTCCTTACTTTAGGTGAGAAGACAATTATTATGAGAGAAGACATATTTAGATTGCATAAGTTAGACACGCAGGTTGGATCTCTTCCAATCATACAAAGGGGTTAATACGTGACTAACCAGAAGTAGAGGATTTGAGGAGTAGAATGGTGCATATGTTGTGTTCCACTTCGGATCTATTTCAACCACACAAACGAGACAACATATGACTAACTGATAGAAAGAATTGCATAGATAGGAGATGCAAAGAAATAGAGTTGCATATGTTGCAGTCCATGTCAGATATGTTCCTATCACACAGAGGATGCAACATATGACTGACAGTAAGAAAGAAAGAAAATAATTTTCTAGAGACCTATTTTATCGGAATTCCTTAGTCTCCCTATCAATACCAGAATTAAGGACAAAGTTCGTACATCGAGGAAATGTTAAACCACGGTTCTAAATACATATTATTTTGGTGTAATCCGTAAATTCCTGTGTATATATCCCTGCTTAATCTTCCCAAGCATCGTATTGCCAGGCTAAACAGAACTATCTAAGTCAAGATTTGTCAAGTCTCTAGATTCCTTAAGTTCATCAATGACTAGTCAAGTCTAATTAAACCTTTCGTGCCTACTAGCGCATTGAACACAGAGCCTAAACAATTTAACTTTGGTACCTTAGACATATTCAAATTGTCTATTATCACATATTGATATCACTTCCCAAGGAATGACCCGCAAAAACATATTTTTGGATTTTTAATTTTTCTGAAAGAAAAACAAAATAGAAATAACACTATTTTTGGATTTTTGAGATTTTCTAATTTTTTGTTTGGTTTTTGTTTATTTCTCACCCTAAATTTGTGCATAGGAGATAATGGAAATTAAATGCGCAACTTTAAACTATCCTAAAAAAAAACAAAACTAGTCCTCAAAACAAATCATTTTCAAAAAGCCCACAAGCACATCGAATCGAGCTTTGTTAAACGGTTTTGTGAACAAATCTGCTACAATATTAGCAGTGGGAACCTGTTGAGCGAACGCTCATAGCAATCTCTGATAAAATGCACTTTGATATCGATGTGCTTGGTTTTTGAGTGCAGGACTGGATTTTTAGCAATTTGAATTGCAGCTTTGTTGTCATAGAAATATAGGGGTTTCTATAAAGTTCAAACTGTAATCCAACAACTGATGTTGGATCCATATGACTTATGAACAATAGGCAAAAGCAGTGACATATTCCGCCTCCGCCATTGAGCCTGAGACTGTATGTTGTTTCTTGCACTACCATGACACTAGCCGATCTCCTAGAAACTGATATCCCCCATAAGTTGATTTCCTGTTAAGCTCACAACCTCCATAATTATTGTCAACAAAATCATATAAATCAAATTTAGAATTTTTCAGGTACCAAAGACCCAATTTTGGACTGCCTTAGAGATACCGAAAAATTCTTTTTACTGCAATTAAATACGAGAATTTAGGATTAGCCTAGTAATGTACACACTAACAGACCGCGAACATGATATTTGGCCTGCTCGTGGTCAGATACATCAGCGAACTGATCATCGAGCTGTATTCATTTTGATCTACGAATGTGCCCTCAGGATCTGGGGTCAACAGGGGGTCGCTCGAGCATTGGCGTCAAGGGAGGTTTTGCGTCTCTGAACCCGAACTTTTCTAGCATATCATCAGCATACTTCGGTTGATGGAGCAGGATTCCTGTTGAGTCTTGTTTGACCTGATGCCCCAAAAACATGGTCATTTCCCTAGAGATCTCATCTTGAACCTCTTATTCATCATGACCTCGAACTCCTTGCACAGCTATGGACACGTTGATCCGAATATAATGTCATGAACGTATATTTGCACAAGAATCTGATCGTCACCAACATGCTTAATGAACAGGGTTTGATCGATTGTCCCTCATATATACATGCTCAATCAAGTGCTTCGTAAGAGTTGCATACCATGACCTTGGAGCTTGATGTAACCCATATAAAGCCTTGTCCAACTTGTAGACGTCATTCGAAAACTTTGAGTTAACAAACCCAGGAGGTTGATCAACATAGATTTCTTCCTTGACATCACTATACAGGAAGGCAGTCTTTTTGTCCATCTAGTTAACCGTGAAGTTCATGTAAGAAGCATACGTGAGGAAAATGCGAATAGCCTCCAAGCGAGCAATCGCTGCATAAACTTCGGTGTAGTCTAGACCCTCTATTTTCCAGAATCCACGTAAAACCAATTGTGCCTTATTCCGTACAATAATCCCTGAATCACCTTTCATGTTGCGATAAACCCAGCATGTGTCGACGAACTTCTTGCCTTTAGGTAATTCAACCAGTTTCCAAACCGCCAACTTTTCGAACTGATTCAGCTCTTCATGCATTGCATCAAACCAGCTGGGCTCATTCAGAACCATATCTACATTCTTTGACTCTATTTTAGAGATGAACCAAGAATAGAGACATGTGTTGACATCTCCGCTTTGAGTTCGTGTTCTAACAACGTCGCCCAGCTGACCGATGCCGTTTTCAATCGGGTGATCGTGTTGAATTTTGGTAGGAAGCTCCTAGCTGATGTCATTGAGCGTTACGGGAAGGTTGTTGATGTTGATGTTTCCATCATCTACTATATCAGACACCTCAGATGATCTGGAATCATTAGAAGTCCTGGCCATATACTCGTTAGCAATCGAATTCGGAAAGAGTAACTTCATGAAAGTCTGAGTTGCAGCGGAAGTGAGTCTGGTCGTGTAGTCTCTTTCTGCAGGAATATGTGGAGTGCCTTCAGCATCTGGATCGGTTATTTGGCATGGAAAACCTGAGGAAGTACTAATAACAGCTTTATCCACCACAGGAGTAGTAGAAAGCACCAATGGTGGTCTGTACACAAGGTCATCTTAGTCATCTTCAATAACTTCCTTCGAACCGGCGTAGGAACTAGACAAATCATTTGAAAACACATTGAACGTTTTGAAAAGATATGTGTAATCAAATAACCAATCCGGACAGACTCGAGCATCCATCTCGTTCTCCTCCAACCAGCACACATCGAAGGATTCTATAATTTGCTTTGTCTTGTTGTAGACCCTGTACACCGTGCAAGTAGCATAACCCACAATGTAACAATCATCAACCTTGGCGTTGAATTTGTGATTGGATTCCAGATGGAGGGTGCAAGGACAGCCAAAGATACGTAAATGACTAACAAATGTCTTGTGACCGTAGAGAATCTCGTACGGGGTCTTCATCTGAGCTTTATTTATTAGGACACAATTTTGAACATAGCACGTCGTGTTGATCACCTCAGCCGAAAAGAAAATCGTAAGTTTAGAGTCACAAAACATCATGCTTGAGGCATCCTGTTGTGTTCGGTTCCGCCGCTCAGCAACACCGTTTTGATGCAGTGTGCGAACGGTACTGTATTAACGCACTATCCCTTTTTCCGCACAAAAACGATTGAGAACAGAATTTTGAATTCCGTCCCATTGTTAGTTCTGAGCGCCTACACCCGATGATTGGTCTGGTTCTCTATCATCACAATAAACTTCTTAATCAGCTCAGCAATCCCAGCCTTGTTGGACAAGAATAAGACCCACGTGAACCGCGAGAAATCATCTATCACTACCAAGCAGTATTAATTTCTATTGATGTTGAGGACATTGACCAGACCAAATAAGTCCATATGTAACACTTGGAGCACCTGGTTGACCAAATTAACCTGTTTTGGTAGGTATGGCTTTCTATGATGGTTTCCTTAAGCGCAAGCCACACACTTTTCAAACGTGATGAAATCTTTGACAGGAAGCCTGCACAGTAGTTCATTCTTTGCAAGTCGATTCATGTTCTTTGCGTTAGCATGTCCGAGATGATGGTGCCACAACGTAGCATTTTGCTATGATACCTTTGAGAAGATACATGTGACTTGTTCAGGAAGATTGTTGTTCATGTCAATGATATATGCAGTTATGTCCCGTTTCGATTTCACAAGGATCCATTCATATGGGAGGACAATGACTGGCTTGAAAACTAGACATTCTTTATCAGTGAAATCTGTCGAGTAGCCCATGTCACAAATTTGTGAGACACTCAACAAACTGTGCTTCAACTCGGGTGCGTAGTTGACGTTCTCGAAGCTTAGCACTCCATTTGAAACTATTCCCTTTTCAGTGATCTTTCCTACATCCCCTCCCTTAAAGGAAACATACCCCCCATTAAAATTTTGAATATTGTGCAGTTGGGAGATGTCTCCTGTCATGTGACGGGAACAACTGTTGTCGACATACCATGGTCTGGCGACATTCCACTGCAGTTGTTCCTGCACAATGAGCGGTATCATTTAGATTTTGGGACCCAGGTCGTTACAACCCTGGTTTTACCCTTCACATTCATACATTTTGTTACAATGTAGATTTTCAAAACAATTTTTCATTTTCCAAACAATATAAACCATCATATAATATTCTCAAATCTCATGTTTAGCAAATGTCATCATAATAAAAATACATCCCAAGATCATAAAATAAATCTTCCGTCAGTGTTTACAGATCATGTCGGCGCCTTCCCACGGTCCTCGTTAGTACCTGAAACACATAACACAACAACTGTAAGCATAAATGCTTAGTGAGCTCCCCAAAATACCACTTACACACGTACGCCCTTCGAGGCCATGACCTTCCGGTCCTTGTGTCTCATGGGACTTCCGTCCTAATCCGGTAAACCTTCCTGTCCTATCCGCGTCGACCTTCCGGTCCACATCACAATGCCTTCCGACCCATAACATAATGCCTTCTGGCCCATATCAAGCATAGCATACATAGCACATACAAAACGGGTAAATAATCACATACGATGCATACATCTTATAGCATATCCGACCTTTAGGTCACACATAGGTACCCTTCCAGGTACAATATAGTGAGAAGACTCACCTTTGATATCTCGATAAATCACTGACTCGGTAGAAATGCGGTCTAGCCTCCGATTAAACACATAAACAAATACTCCCATAAATATAACTATACTCCAACCTTTCTTAACGTCCTTAGGAGGGTAAAAGACCATTTTACCCCTCTTCTGGCTCAAAAGGCCTCACTGTTAACCAAACCCTAAAAGTAAACCAAAGTAAACGGTCAATTTTGACCCGACTCGGCGAGTGCACTTGGGCAACTCGGTGAGTCCACCTGTGTCCACTTAACTCCTTAATCCCATTTAACACGTCGAGTCCCTCCTTTTACTCGACGAGTCCCCAGGCAAGAATCGCGGGGCTACCTTGACTCAACTCGCCGAGTCCCAAGAACAACTCGGCGAGTGCATGCCATGCACAAATTCTAATGACCTCCTAAGGTCAGATCGGTTCCTCAAATCCATAGATCTGACCTTCCCAAGCAATATAATCACATAAAGCTCGAAACTTGATGCTTAAACATATACATAATGGCATCAAATGGTGGTTTAGTCCCAAAAATGGCAACCTAAGTCCAATCACCCCACAAGGACTCATAAAGCTTAATGGATTGAAGTCCCTGGACCTCTTTGAGTCCAGATCCAAAGCATGGACTAGATAAGGGACCAATTGCTTCACACAAACATCCTCAAATGAGGTTAGAAACCCCTAATCTCTAATTCAATACCAAAACTGAAGAAGGTCCGAATGAATACCTCAAGTTGAAGTCTCTGGACTCTGAAACCACCTGAATCACACCTCTTTCAGTCTCCTCTTGCTCTTGATCACCTTCTATTTGCCAAACCAAGGATAAAAAGATCAAATAAAGCTACTCCTTCCTCCCAAATGATATAACTCACTAAGGGTGCTCTCAAGGGACTGGTAGACGCAATGGAAGGCTAAGAGTGCCCTTAAATAGGCTCTAACCCTGGAGTATTAGGGTTTCATTAAACAGCGTGGACTCGCCGAGTCCACTCATGGACTCGTCGAGTCCATTGCGAACCCGGATGATCAACCACAACCCTACTCGGCGAGTCTACACATCAACTCACCGAGTTCCTTCACATAATCCAAAAATAAATATCAAAATAATATACTTGGGAATCCGGATGTTACAATTCTCACGCATCTCGCGCTCTGGCTCCCAAGTCAGCTATGACCCCTTCCTATGCTGCCACTGCACTTCACCAAAGGCACTTCCTTGTTCCTCAGAACCTTGACCTTCCGATCCCTAATTGCCACCGGTCTCTCAACATAGTTCAGGCTTGTATCCACCTGAATATCCTCTAATGGTACCACTGCCAACTCGTCGGCTATACACTCCGTCAACTGCGACACGTGAAAAGTGTCGTGAATTTGACCCAACTCCGCAGGTAGATCCAAACAGTAGGATACCCTGCCTACCCTCGCGATTACTCTGAAAGGTCCAATATATCGAGGCCCCAACTTGCCCCTCTTCCTGAATCAGATCACTCTTTTCGAAGGAGAGACCTTTAAGAGTACGAAGTCACCAACTTGAAATTCTAGTTCGGACAGACGCCTGTCCGCATAACTTTTCTGGCGACTCTGAGCGGTCAACAATCTCTGCCTGACCTGCTGTATCTGCTCAGTCGTCTGAAGCATGATCTCCGTACTACCTATTACACGTTTCCCCACCTCTCCCCAGAAAATGGGGGTCTGAAACCTCCTCCCATACAACAGCTCAAAGGGTGGCATACTAATGCTCGAATGATGACTGTTGTTGTAGGAAAATTCTGCCAAGGGTATATATGTGTCCCAACTTCCACCAAAATCCAGAACACACGCTCGGAGCATATCCTCGAGTGTCTGAGTCGTCCGCTCACTCTGCCCGTCCTTCTGTGGGTGGTATCCTGTACTGAAATGCAGCCTCATACCCAACTTCTCGTGAAACTTCTTCCAAAATCCGGAAGTAAATCGTACGTCTCGATCTGAAACAATCGACATCGGACCCCCATGCTGCGATACCACCTCCATCACATACAACTCTGCTAACCTCTCAGCAGAAGAGCCCTCACTGATAGCAAGAAAATGAGCTCTCGTCGTCAACCTATCCACAATCACCCAAATTGCATTGACTCCTCTTGCAGTCCTTGGCAATTTGGTGATAAAATGCATGGTAGTATGTTCCCACTTCCACTCGGGGAACTCCAGCGGCTGCAGCTTACCATGCGGATGCTGGTGCTCAACCTTAACCTGGCGACAAGTTAGGCACCTCTCAACGAACCATGCAACATCCTTTTTCATACAGGGCCACCAATACTTCTTCTTTAGATCCAGATACATCTTAGTGGCCCTAGGAGGGATAGACAACTTCGATCGATTTGCCTCTTCCATCAAAATGGTACGCGCCCCGCCTACAAACGGTACCCAAATCCGACCATGAAATGTCATAAGTCCCCAGCTATCGGTAACGAACTCCGATACCTGCGCAATAACTCGTTCTCTCTTTCGGTTTTCTGGTCTCACAGCCTCAGCCTGGGCCCCTTGGATGGAGTCGAATAGCAGAGTCATCACTGTCAACCTCATACAAATGTCTCGAATCGAGGCGCAGTCCGCCGTTCGGCTTAAAGCGTCGGCTACGACATTAGCCTTGCCCACGTGGTACAGGATCTCACAATCATAAGCCTTCACCACATCCAACCGTCTTCTCTGGTGCATATTCAGGTTGGGCTGGTCCATCAAGTACTTCAGACTCTTGTGGTCCGTGTATATGGTACACCGAACCCCATATAGATAGTGACACCAGATCTTGAGGACAAACACCACAGCCCCCAGCTCCAAATCGTGGGTGGGATATCTCAACTCATGAGGCGTCAGCTGCCTCGATGCAGACGCTATCACGTGTCCTCTTTGCATAAGCACTGCCCCTAACCCAAATATTGATGCATCACAGTATACCACAAAATCCGCCATCCCTTCCGGGAGTGTGAGCACCGCCTCGATCTTGGCAGGATCGACCAATATCCCTTTCTAGTTAACAAGATGCCCTAGGAACTAGACTTCTCGTAACCAGAAATCACACTTGGAGAATTTGGCATACAGCCTCTCCGATCTCAGAACTCCAAGGAGATCCCACAAGTGCTCCTCATGTTGCTCCCTAGACCTCGAATATACAAAAATATCATCAATGAATACGATCACCGACCAATCCAGCATCGGCCTGCACACCCTGTTCATGAGATCCATGAACGCAGCTGGGGCATTGGTGAGCCCAAAAGGCATCACCACAAACTCGTAATGTCCATAACGCGTTTTGAATGAGGTCTTCTAGATATCTTCATCCCGAACTCTCATCTGATGATAACCCGACCTCAAGTCTATCTTTGAGAACCATGATGCCCCCTTCAACTGATCGAACAGATCATCGATCCTCGATAACGGATATGGGTTCTTGACCGTCAACTTGTTCAACTCCCGGTAATCAATACACATCCGGTGTGAACCATCCTTCTTTTTGACAAAAAGGATCAGTGCTCCCCAAGGTGAGCTACTCGGTCGAATAAACCCCTTCCTCAACAGCTCCTGAAGCTGCGAGGATAACTCCTGCATCTCTGGCGGCGCGAGGCGATAAGGCGCCTTGGCAATAGGTGCTGCTCCCAGAACCAAATCGATACAGAACTGTAACGCCCGTGTTTCTGGGCTAAAAGCATTAATAAAGTTGTAATAGTCTAGGTCAACCTTTGTAACTCATTTTGAAGTAATAAAGAGGAATTATGTGAATTATATGCTTATTTCCTTAATTATTATGATTTAATTAATTAATAATGAAAATAAGCACTTAAAATAAATATTAGAAAAAATAAGATATCTTTTAAGAAATTCGCAGTGGCCGAAACAAGGATTTCGGAGATATAAAGAACGCCGAAATCCGAGTTATAACGAAGAAGTTATGACCTGACGAAGTTTCGCGACGAAGTCGGCACGGCACCGGGAAGCGTAAAAAGTGAATATTGTGATAAATTGCTTTTTAGCCTTAACAATCTAAATGAAAGTCATAGTATTCGTTAAACCAAGACTTTTGATAAAAAAGAACGTCCAAATTTCGTACGACGAAGTTATGATTTTTCAAGTTTTAGCTTAGCAGTAGATAGCTAAATACTCGAATTTAAGATCGAGCAATATTTAGCCGACACAACCTGAACGAGAATCGAAGGTCTCATCAATAGTAGTACAACGGTAAAAAGACTGACGAAAATGGACGTCGGATGAAGAAGTTATGAATTTTTAACGGATTTTCCTGTCCCGGTCTGTTAAAAATAATAATATTAAAATTAAAATCAAAATTAGCCGACGAAGTCTAAACGAAAGTTGTAGAGCATGATTTTAGTTATGCGTGCATATAAAGAACGTCAAAAACGGAGCTCGTATGCGAAAGTTATGAATTTTAGAAGTTTTGGGTGCAAAATCCGAGGAATTTCGCGTGCAAGGCTCAAATTTGGCCACGTACGAGCCTCGCATGCATGATGCGTGTCGCATCCGTGGAAGAATCCGAAGCAGCCACGTCTCGCCAACCAGCCTCCGATGCGCCCTTCGCATCCGCACCTCGCACGAGCAGCCTAGCCGCCTCCGTGTCTAGCCTCGCACCAACCACCTGTCTCGCTCCTTTGCTGCCACATCTTCCTTTCATGACCGAGCCTCGCAGCTGCTACGTGGAGCATTCTTAGCCACGAAGCCCTCGGTCTCGCACCCTATAACTAGGGGGGGCTATGACATCTCCCGGCTAGAATTAGAAATTTGACATTTTTCACCCCTAAACTTATATTTTGACTATTTTGATTTCCCTCGAAGCCCCGGTATCATTTTTAAAGCCCGGAATACGTCCTGAAGTGCCCGAAAACCCGGAAAATTTTATCTTTCCAGTTTTGAAGTTCCAACTCTCACAGATCCCGGTTTCTCAATAAAACTCTCGGTTTTATCAGAAACGATCATTTTAAGGAACGAATTGCTGCCCGATTATCATCAAATCAAGTGAGTGTATAGTTACTTTCATCTTACACATAGATATGAAGTATTTTCTATAAAATACGTGTTATGTGTAATTATATTGATTGTTTATTTGAGATGATTGTTGAATACAATGTTTTATACAAGTTATAAACTGTATATATGTATTTTTCTACAAATATGGTGGGTAAAACATGGGTAGACGAAATAGTTGATGTGTGTTAAAATGATGAGAGGCCTCGATGTTGTTTTTGTTCCAGTCATGTAGCAAAGTATGGATGACGACCACAGACTCTTCTAGATAGTCCAGTGGAACGCTGGCAGGCTCGCAACCTCTAGGTGTTGTGAACGATGTGTTCAACGATGTACTCCATCCCCTCATGGTTGCCTTTAGGAGATTTATTGTTGAGGAACCCCCTTAGCAGTAGTGTCGATCCCGATGATAAAATCCTTAGACTAGGTCCCTTGTATAGGTGTTTAGGGACGTAAAGTGAGGATAACGGGAATGGGTAATCAGGGTTATTGTTGGTTGATGAAATTAATAAATTTATTGTTGATCGATGAAATTAATAAATTTATTATTATTTGTGGGTTGAAAACCCTATATGCTCACCAGGCTCCCAAGCCTGACCCACTCAGTTTTATGTATTACAGGTAGTGACGCTTGAGCATAGTTGTGATGTGTTGGGATGAGGGATTACGGATATAGGCCTGTAAATATGAAATAATGTAGTAAGGTTTATATTGTATTGTTTATACTTATGTACTGTATTGAAAATGAGATCCCAAGTCTTTTAATGAAATACATTTCTAAGGAAATGCTTTTGATCAATCTTTATCATATTATTGTTTTGGGACAAATTCTGCAATTCTTTTATTAAAAGTGTACTCTGATTTTGAAATAAAGTATAAACAAAACCGGTCTTTTCTGGCTGTGAAATTGGGGATGTCAGAGTTGGTATCAGAGTATTAGTTTAAGCGAACTAGGAATTTGTACGATTTCTAGACTTAAACTTAGAATGCTAAGTGATGATTGTGAGGTGTGAGCACTAGTATATTTTAGGAACGATGCCTAAAATGATTTTATGTGCTAAATGTTATGTGTTTGCAATACATGATATTTTGTTCGGATCTATGGTCTGTCGCCGACCGGATTTGGAAAACCTTATGTGTGTAGGATTCTAAGTGTATGATTACGATATTAGAACTAGCATGTAAACGTTTCGGAGTCTATAGTTAATAAAGATCTAAATTCACCTTATTCGGTGTATATATCAAGATGGCAAGGACCCGTAGTAGAAACGTAAATGCAAATGGGGATAGGAACCAACCCCTAGTGGTTCAGCAAATACCTGTTGTTGAAGAAGTTGCATCTGAGCCGTTCACCATGGCTAGAGTTCAAGCCATAATTCAGGCTATGCTAGCTGAACAAAAGTAAGAAACGAGATGGATTCTCCACGAGAATAGGGACAAATCTACCATACATGTTGAATCGATGGAGCTAGTTCCCGAGCAATCTGAGGAAGGGAACTACAGCCGCCAAGTGAGTCAAATAGGGACTCAAGGTGAGCAAAGGGATGACCTAGAAAGGAGAAACAAAAAGGATGGACAGATGTACAAAAATTTCTTGGCTGCGAAACCACCAAGTCTCTCAGGAAGCCTAAAGCCTGTTGAGATCATGGACTGGATCTCCGAGATAGAAATGGTGTTTGAAAGCTGCGACTGCAGCGAGAAGCAGAAGACTGTCTTCGCTGTGAGACAATTGAAAACTGGAGTTTTGAGCTGGTGGAAGCTATTGGTAGATACAATGCCGCGAGGAGAAGCTCTAAAAATGTCGTGGGATGAGTTCTTGGAACAACTGAAGGCGCAGTATTGTTCAGGGATAGATCTGATTGATCTGAACAATGAGTTCCAAAATTTGAGAAAGGGGAGAATGAGCATCGATGACTATGTTGTTGCATTCACGGAAAAGATGAAGTTGTTTCCATACCTAGTGCTAACCGAACTTTCCAAAATTGAGAAGTTAGCAAACGGACTGCCGACTGACTTTGGCCCAACAGTCAAGATGGCAACCACTCTGAAATTATCCGTTCGAGCAGCTAAGAATGTGGAGACCCAACAAAAGGAAAGAGGTTTAGAAAGGGTTGAGGTTGGTGAGAAACAGAAGTTCGATGGATCCTCGAAGTCCAACAAGAAGAGTAGATTCTCGAAGTCCGGTTCGACAGGAGGAGGATCAGAAGCGAAGTGGTGTGACAAGTGTAAGAAGAAGCACTATAGGAAGTGTGACGGAGGGGTCACTTGTTTCAAATGTGGAAAGCCTGGGCACTATGCCAACGAATGCACATTCACTAAGAAGGTATGTTATGAGTGTAACGAGGAGGGGCACATTTCAAAGGATTGCCCAAAGAAGAAGGAGGCAGGAAGACCCAACATACCACCGAAGCCGAAGGCGAGAGCCTTCTAGATGACACTTGAGGCTGCAAAGGAGGCAACAGACGTCGCTTCAGGTACCTTTCTTGTAAATGGTTTGCCTGCAAATGTACTATTTGATTCCGGAGCCAAATACTCCTTTGTGTCACATAAATTTGATGGGAAATTAGCATTACCTATAGAAAAACTTGATAATGCCCTGATTGTAGAAGTTGCCAGTGGCAAATTCGTACCTGTTAGTAATCGTATTAGGAACATCGTCATTGACCTAAACGGAAATGAATTCCACGAAGAGCTATTACCCATAGAGTTAAACGGTTTCGACATCGTTGTGGGTATGCATTGTCTTAGCGCCAACAATGTTGAGATTCAATGCCGAAAGAAAATAGTAAGGGTAAACCCACCCGGAAAGGAGTCATTTATGGTGTACGGGGATAATCGCAGAGTGAATTCTGGAATCATCTCCCTGATGAAATCCAGGAAATGTTTGTCCAAAGGATGTGCATCATACTTGGCATTCGTAATCGATGCTAAGAAGGAGAAGAAAGAGGTGCAGAATATACCGGTTGTATGTGATTATCCGGAAGTCTTTCCCGAAGTTCTTCCCAGATTACCACCTGATAGGAAAGTGGAGTTTCGTATAGACTTGTTACCAGGAACAACACCAATAGCAAATGCACCTTACCGATTAGCACCGACGGAGACGAAGGAGCTCATGACACAACTTCAGGAATTATTGGACAAAGGTTTCATTAGACCTAGTTCATCACCCTGGGGAGCACCGGTGTTATTCGTGAAGAAGAAGGATGGAAGGATGAGAATGTGTATTGATTATAGAGAGCTGAACAAAGTAACGATAAAGAACAAGTACCCGTTGCCAAGGATCAATGACCTATTCGACCAGTTACCGGTTTCGAGCTACTTCTCAAAGAGCGATCTCAGGTTAGGATATCATCAGTTGAAAGTGAGAGATCAAGATATCAAGAAGACTGCATTCAGAATGAGATATGGACACTATGAATTTTTGGTTATGTCGTTCGGACTAACCAATGCCCCAGCAGCTTTCATGGATTTGATGAATAGGGTTTATAAACCATTCCTAGATAAATCCATGATAGTATTCATAGGCGACATCTTGATTTATTCGAAAAGCAAGCAGGAGCATGAAAAGCATCTACGTGAAGTGCTAGAAGTCCTGAAAAAGGAGAAGTTTTATGCAAAGTTCTCTAAATGTGAATTATGGATTCAAGAAGTCCAATTCTTGGGTCATGTGGTTAAACAAGAAGGAATAATGGTTGATCCAACAAACATTGAAGCTGTAATGAAGTTGGAACAACCAAAAAGTCCTACGGAGATTCGAAGCTTTTTAGGATTAGCCGGATATTACCAAAGGTTTATCCAAGGATTTTCTTCGATATCTGCTCCATTGACAGCCTTGACCCACAAAGGAGCTACTTATACTTCGAGTGAAAAACATAAGGAAGCCTTTGAGAAGTTGAAGAAGAAATTATGTGAAGCACCAATTCTTTCTTTACCCGAAGGAGTTGAAGACTTCGCAGCCTATAGTGATGCATCTGGAGTTGGGTTAGGTTGTGTTCTAACCGAGCAAGCTAAAGTGATAGCATATGCATCAAGACAACTACAGGAGCATGAAAAGAACTACCCTACTCATGATTTGGAGTTGGCAGTGGTAGTTTTCGCACTAAAAATATGGAGACATTACCTCTATGGCACAAAGTGCAAACTTTTCACTGATCATACGAGTCTCCAGTCTCTCTTTAATCAGAAGGAATTGAATATGAGGCAACAACGCTAGCTGGAATTACTCAAGGACTACGACTGTGTGATACTTTATCACCCTGGTAAAGCAAATGTTGTTGCTGATGCTCTCAGTCGGAAAGTCAACCTTGAAAAGAAAAGGCCAAGACCGTTGAGAGTTGAGGTTGTCTCAACAATTGTGGAGAGTATAAAGAAAGCTTAGGAGGAAGCTTTAGAGAAGAATGACTAAAAAGAAGAACGTTTGGGAAAAACATTAGTGTTCGGTACAAACAACCAAGGGTTGAAGGTATTCCAAGATAGGATTTGGGTACCTATGGTGGGAGGAGTAAGAGATGTTCTGATGTAAAAAGCTCACAAGACCATGTACTCGATTCATCCCGGCCGTACGAAAATGTATAGGGATTTAAAACCCTATTACTGGTGGCCAACGATGAAGGTCGATGTTGCTAAGTATGTGGCCAAGTGTGTGATATGTGCAAGAGTCAAGGCACAACATCAGAAATCGTATGGGAGTTTAGAACCTTTACCTGTACCCTTGGGTAAATGGGAAGACATCACCATGGATTTTGTGACTAAACTACCTAGAACAAAGAGCGGTCACGACATGATATGGGTGGTCTGTGATCGTTTCACCAAGAGTGCACACTTCATAGCAGCCAATGAAAAATGGTCTATGGATAAGCTTGCGAATTCTTACGTGAAGGAAATTGTGAGGCTTCACGGTGTTCCTCTAACAATTGTATCACGACTAGAAATATGGAATTTCTTACAAGCAAAATAACAACTTTCACAAATCTTGGTCTAAAATTATATTTTTTTGTATTTATTTAATCCCAAGGGTAAACTGAGTCCAAACCTAAAGATCTCACCCACAATTCGTTGTTGACATATATTAAACATGTATTCTTAAGGAAGTTGCGTAAAGGAAGTTCTAGAGCAGGAACTATGACATCATCCTTTTGTATTAATAATGTTTTGTCACAACACTTCACTGCTCTGAGGTTATTTAATGACTCTTATGTCGATGTATGATATTTTGGAACTTATGTAATTGTGATGTCTTTTGTATTATATAATGTTCATATATGCATGACTACGATATTGATTGACATCAGACCCCTGGGTGTTTCCGTCGTCGACTGGCGGTGTGATAGTTCGAGACCCAAGTAGGGGAGTGCTTACCATTTACGATGAGGATACTAGGGTTGGATCAACTTTCTATTCTACCACTAGGGCGAGACAGTATCCACATCATAGGTATATAGGTTATCTGACGTATGCAGTGGATAATCGGGATGATGAGAAGAGATCGATTTCTATCTTTGATTTTCCTATTGTGCGTGATTTTCCATATGTTTTTGCTGAGGAGTTGTCGTGAGTGTCTCCTAAGAGGCAGGTGGAGTTCCATATCGACTTGATCCCCTTTGTGGCGTTGACCGCCAAGGCCCTATATTACATTGCATCACCCAAGATGCAAGAGTTATCATATCAAATTCAGGATCTGTAAGGAAAGGATTTTATTTAGATGAGCAGCTGGTCATGAGGAGCACCGATCCTTTTTTTCAAGAAAAAGGATAGTTCACACCAGATGTGCATTGACTATTGATATTTGAACAAGCTGATGGTGAAAAACCATTATCCATTGCTAAGTACTGATGACCTCTTCGATCAGCTGCAGGGGGCTTCTTGGTTTTCCAAGATTGATATGAGGTTTGGTTCTAAACTCGTTATGAGCATTACGAGTTCATGGTGATGCCTTTTAGGCTCGCCAATGCACTGTCAGTGTTCATGGATCGCATGAATCGGGTGTGTAGACCTATGTTGGACCGCTAAGTGATTGACTTCATCAATGATATCTTAGTCTATTGAATACCAACGAACAATTGGAGGAACATCTATGTGATATTCTTGGGGTTCTACGAATGGAGGGGCTTTAATCCAAGTTCTCCAAGTATGATTTATGGTAGAACAAGTTTCAGTTTCTGTGACACCTTATTAAACAGAAATGTATCATGATTGACCTAGCCAAAATTGAGGCGGTTATGTGATGGAAGGTTCTGAAGTCTCCATCTGAGATTCATAGTTTCCTTGGTTTGGTGGGATATTATTAGATATTCATTCGATACTTCTCCAAGATAGCAGTTCTTCTCATTAAGTTGACGAGGAAGGTTGTTGTGTTTAGATGGGGGCCTATGCAACATGTATCATTTAAGACTCATTTGTAGAGACTTTGTGAGGTGTCGGTACTTTCCTTCCCTAAGGAAGTTGAGGATTTTGTGGTCTATTGCGATGTATCCATCTTAAGATCGGGTGTTGTTTTGATATAGAGAGGGCATGTGATTGCATATGCTTTGAGGCCGTTGAATCCTCATGAGACAAAGTATCCCACTCATGATATTGAGTTGGTTGCAATGGCTTTTCGCCCTCAAGATATGACGTCATTATCTTTACGGGGTTTAGTATAGTATCTACATTGACCATAGGATTTTGTGGTATTTTATAATTCAACCTAATTTCAACATGAGACAGGGGAGTGGCTCGATGTAGTAAAAGATAATGATTGCAAGGATCTATATCACTCGATCAAGGCTAATATGGTAGCTGATGGTTTGAGTCGGAGGGCAATCAATACCTTGATTTGGGATACCCTTGTCTTGGAGATGATTAGAGATGGGAAGTCATAGGCTATCAAGGAGGAGAATCAGACGAGTGAGCAGGTGATTGGTCAAATTTTAGCCTTAGATGGAGGTAGCAGGGGATTATTGACACTTCATGGTTGGGTTTAAGTGCCCTCTACTAGTAGGGCTCATTAGGTATTGATGGATGAGGCCCACAAGTCAATATTTTTTTATTCATTCGAGGTCTATAAAGATGTATCATGACCTGAAACATGGCTATTAGTGGTTGTGTTCGAAGAGGGATGTGGCATGGTTCGTGGAGAGGTGCTTCACCTGCTAGAAGATCAAGGTCGAACATCAGTGCCCTCACGGAAACTTGCAACCCTTGGATATCCCACTGTGGAAGTGGGAACAAATTATGACGGATTTCCTTATGAAGTTGACGAGACCTGTGAAGGGTTTTGATGCTATCTGGATGATAATTGATTCTTTAACTAAGAATGCTCACTTTTTAGGTATTTGTAAGAGCTCTTCAACCGAGAAATTGGCCGATATTTATGTCCGAGAGGTAGTGGCTCATTGTCACAGCTCCAAACCGAATTGGTAGAAACATTCAGGGGTGGAGGACATCATGTAGAGTATCATAACAATGCATAATAGTAAACAAGCAACAATATCATCCATTGCATTAATATTATAATTCAATACAAGTGTGTTCTATGTAATAATAATACTAAGAAACCAAAAATGAATAATTAAAATATAGACGAATGTGAAAGTGCTCCGTCTTCTCAAAACCTGTCATCTGTAGCTGTCTACTGGTGACATGAGAATACAAGTTATTTTGAAAGAGAGGATCATGATTTAAGCTGGTGAGTTCATAAGTATTTAGTGTCAAATGTTGTATAAGTTTGAAGAAAGTGTTTGAAGATGTTTTTTGTAAAATGTTTGTAAGTGTTTATAGTAAATGTTTGTATCTCCTAGAAAATCCTATATTTTCTACTAGAAACGTATCCTTCTACCAAGGCCCGAATGTTCTGATTGTTGTTTGTTTGTAATGGTGAATGTTTTTCCCAAGTATGAATATCATTACCAAAATATAGTTTTATATTACCGTTTATGTGAGAAGATCACAAAGTAAATGCAATAGGAAAATAATGATGTATTGTAGTATTTGTATATAGTAACTACTGTTGTACTAACTACCTTAAACCAATTGATCGACTAGTAGAAAACACGATGCTCGAAGACGTCAAAATGTTATGACATTCGTCACCCATAGACCTGTAGGTCCCAATGTAGCTAGCAAAAAGGTGTAGGATGGTCAATCCAGTATAGATCTATACACAAATTCATGCTCTCCCTCCAGGAGACTCTAGTTACAAAATGTGACACAGCAGTATGAACCCATGCCACGAAGTACTGGCTCACATTAATGTTATATTATTCTTGTATCTGTATAGAATGTTCTCTTTGTTCCACTTGTATCTGTATAGAATTTTCTCTTTGTTCCATGGTATCAATACTTTGGTTCACAAAAACAACCATCATATTGCGCCTTCCCGCGATCATCACTGGTACCTGAAACACATAACACATAACACTGTAAGTGTAAAGCTTAGTGAGTTTCCCAAAATACCATACATAACACATACTAGCCACTCGAGGCTATAACTCTGTGGGCTCGTGGGCCCTAACTTTGTGGACCCTCTGGTCCTAACTCTGTGAACCTTTCGGTTCTAACTCTGATATATACTCTAATATACTCTGATATACACATGATATAAACCACATAAAAACAATGCAATATAACGCATCACATAATAGCATATGATAACTCTGGCACATAACTCTAATTACCACTCTAGGTAAAGTATAGTGAGAAGACTCACCTCAGATGTCCCGGTAAATCACTGACTCGGTAGAAATACGATCTAGCCTCCGCGTAAACCCATAAAGTAATACTCTCATAAATATAACTCTCAGAACTAGACTCTACTCTCTCTAAGCACACTCATAAGGGTAAAAGACCATTTTACCCCTCCTTTGGCTCAAAGGCCCTCATTGTTGACCAAACCCTACAAGTCAACCAAAGTCAACGGTCAAACTTTTACCCGACTCGGCGAGCGCACTTAGGCAACTCGGCGAGTCCACCTGTGTCCACTTAACTCCTTAGTCCCATTTAACACGTCGATTCCCTCCCTTTACTCGATGAGTCCTCAGGTAAGAATCGCGGGGCTACCCTCACTTAACTCGCCGAGTCTCAAGAACAACTCGGTGAGTACATGCCATGCACAAACTCCATTGACCTCCTGAGGTCATATCTGTTCCTCTAATCCATAGATTTTTCCTTCCCAAGCATAATAATCACGTAAAGTCCAGACCTTGATACGCATATATCATCTAGATGGTATCATTTGGTGATTTAGCCCTAAAAATGGCATCCTAAGCTCCTAACTCCCAAGATAACTCATAAAGCTCCAAGGGTTAAGGTCTCTGGACCTCTTTGAGTCCAGAGCCAAAGCATAAACTCGATAAGGTACCAATTGCTCCACATAATCATCCTCAAAAGAGGTTAGAAAACCCTAACTCTAAGAATCAATACCAAAACTGAAGAAGGTCCAAATAAATACCTCAAGTTGAAGTCTCTGGACTCTGAAACCACTAGAATCACACCTCCTTCAGTCTCCTCTTGCTCTTGATCACCTTCTTCTTGCTAAACCAAAGATAGAAAGATCAAATATGGCTTCTCCTTCCACTCAAACGATCAAGCTCACTTAGGGTGCTCTCAAGGGACTGTTAGCCGCAATGGAAGGCTAAGAGTGCCCTTAAATAGGCTCCAACCCTGGAGGATTAGGGTTTCATTAAACAACATGGACTCGTCGAGTCCAACGTGAACCCGAATGATAATCCACGACCCTACTCGGCGAGTCTAAGCACCAACTCGCCGAGTTCCTTCACAAATTCAAAAAATAAAATATTAGAATAATATACCTGGGATTCCGGATGTTACAATTCTCCCGCACTAGAATCAGACTCCGCCCTCGAAGTCTCATTCTACAAACAACTCTGGATGCTACTCACGCATCTCGTGCTCCGGCTCCCAAGTCAGCTCTGACCCTTTGCTATGTTGCCACTTCACCTGCACCAGAGGCACTTCCTTGTTCCTCAGAACCTTGACCTTCCGATACCTAATTGCCACCGGTCTCTCAACATAGTTTAGGCCTACATCCACCTGAATATCCTCTAATGGTACCACTGCCAAGTCGTCGGCTATACCCTTTCTCAAATGCGACACATGAAAAGTGTCGTGAATCTGACCCAACTCCGCAGGTAGCTCCAAACGGTAGGCTACCCTGCCTACCCTCACGATTACCCTGAAAGGTGCAATATATCGAGGCCCCAACTTGCCCCTCTTCCTGAATCATATCACTACTTTCCAAGGAGAGACCTTCAAGAATATGAAGTCACCAACCTGAAACTCGAGCTCGGACCGACACTTGTCCGCATAACTCTTCTGACGACTCTGAGTGGTCAACAACCTCTGCCTGACCTGCTGTATCTGCTCAAACATCTGAGGCACGATCTTCGTACTACCCATTACACGTTGCCCCACCTCTCCCCAGCAAATGGGGGTCCGACACCTCCTCCCATACAACAACTTAAAGGGTGGCATACCAATGCTCGAATGATGGTTGTTGTTGTATGAAAACTCTGCCAAGGGAAAATATGTGTCCCAACTCGCACCAAAATCCAAAACACATGTGCGGAGCATGTCCTCGAGCATCTGAATTGTCCGCTCGCTCTGCCCGTCAGTCTGTGGGTGATATGCGGTACTAAAATGCAACCGCGTACCCAACTCCTCATGAAATTTCTTCCAGAACCTGGAAGTGAAACGCACATCTCGATCCAAGACAATCAAGATCGGAACTCCATGCCGCGAGACCACCTCTCTCACATACATCTCTGCCAGCCTCTCCGCAGAAGAGCTCTCGCTAATAGCAAGGAAGTGAGCGCTTTTCGTCAACCGGTATACAATCACCCAAATTGCATCGACACCCCTCGCAGTCCTTGGCAATTTGGTGATAAATTCCATAGTAATATGTTCCCACTTAAACTCGGGAACCTCTAACGGCTGCAACTTACCATGCGGTCACTGGTGCTCGGCCTTAACCTGACGACAGGTTAGGCACCTCTCAACGAACCATGCAACATCCCTCTTCATACAGGGGCACCAATACTCCTTCTTTAGGTCCAGATACATCTTAGTGGCCCCGGGATGGATCGAGAACTTCAATCGATGTGCCTCTTTCATTAAAATGGTACGCGTCCCGCCCACAAACGGTACCCAAATCCAACCCTGAAATGTCATAAGTCCCCGGCTATCGGTAACGAACTCCGATACCTACCTGATAACTGTTGGGTTTTGGTATAATACAACATCCTATGGTGCACATACAACCCTAAATACCTAGGATCTATGTTTTCACTAATTATACATGCAAATTGTTTCCAAGGCATTAAACCTATAACTAGCATGCATTTTACATAAACCATATAATATACTAGTTAGGGAAACATACCTTTTATGTGGCTTGAAGTCTTGATGTATTTGGCCTTAATAGAATAGTATGAAATGCCTCAAATGGAATCACAACACACCTTGGACAATGGTGGCTCTTGAGAGAGAATTTCATACACCAAAACACCTCCATATTTCTCTAAGAGAAGAATGGCGATTTTGGCTATGGAGTAACCTATTTATATGTAGGATTCCATGGGTCATGGGTATCATCCATAATCCATACCCATGGGTTTTATTATCCATGGTTCATGTTGCCCAACTCTTTATGTATCCATACATAAACTTGGTCCAACATGGATCATAAGCCCAACACATATAAATATAAATAATTATCATAATGAGTCCCCATAGATTTAATTAGTCTCTTTTGATCACTAAATTAATTCTTGATCGATACTAATTAAAACATATGATTTCATATTAATATATTATAACTTATAATATATTAATAAACCATAAATAACCTTTTCTCAAAAGTCCATCCTAACAAATTGTCCTATTGATATGCAACCCAAATTGACCATGCTACTCTCGGGTCAAGTACATACCAATAGTAGTTATGGGCTTAGACATATAATCCAACAGTATCCCACTTGGATAAGTCTAAAACTATTATTTCAAGTACGACTTCATAACCCGACTAGCAATCATAGCTCTTAAATCTGCTGGGGAACTCTAAACAAATCGATGACGCGTCCATTAGATAAGGGATCATATATTCCTCCATTCTAGATATCATATGGACTGAGACATGGATTATAATCATTCTCTCTGTCCATTTGTTGTTTCCCGATTTCCGATTTATGACGACTGACTAATTGAACAAATAAAATCAGTTTTGGCCCGGCCGAGCACTTCCATTTGTCATCATCAAATCATCGAGGGGCCCACAAATATCGCTTTTCTCCCGAAGGTAAAAGGAATTGATAAACTTCGACTGATATGGCTTGTTCTACTACTTGTTGAATCATACACAAAGGCACATTTTATAACACCGAGTTACCGAATGTGTTTTCGTGCAATCAATGTACAACCAACTCATAGTAACAACTCATATTTCTAGGTTTGAAGAATATAAGATATTATCGTCTCATGATCACTTGTGATAAAATCCATGAAGTGATTCCAATGAGCGCGGGTTGAATCCAATACTCAGAACTTATGAGCATTCATGAGTATTGTAGCCCTTTATCCAACATCTTAGACCTCTACAAGCCAACCCATGACAGTCTTGATTCATATCTACTTCCAACATATAACCGACTATGGATGGTTTGAATAACTTATTCAATCAGAACAATGACCTAGTTATTCTGGAAGTCAAAACATGCAAAGTGAAACACAATAATAATCGAATCCAATATGGTCTCAGAACTTATGAATATAAATAAAACACCTTTTATTTATCACCATATGATTACACATTATTCATTATATACTATTTCAGCTATCAACTTTATTCTTGAATTAAAACAATAGTTGTCCCATGCTCCAAACATGTACACTATGTTTTTTTAAACACTACTCATGCCATACACCAAGTATGCATACTATGTTTGTCTATGATCTTTACTTTGTGAAATCGATCAATTGAACATAACTCCAATGATCCTCTTTTCACGGTCCCAAATCTTTACTGCAAATGCAAAAATTCCAAATTCATGCCATTTACTGAAATCTATTAGATTCTAAACTTATATGCATTGATCCTCTTGTAATGATTATGCACAAAGTCAGAAAAACTTGACAACGAACATTACAGAGCATTCCAAAGGAGATCAGCTCCTTGGAAACATCCTTCTTGCATTAAGTTTCCTAATCTTACACATATTGAATACTTTCTAACATTGAAGCATTTCCATTTTGACTATCACTTCTGAACAAGAGTTGCCTCCTTACTGATTATGTCAATATAGTCCTTCCAGAATTAATACTATACTTCCAACTGTCCTTGAGCAACCAATCTTTAGTAAACCTTAGATTATCCTCAACAATTGCTTAATCATTTTAGTCATATCAATTTCTAGACCTTTTTCCCTTCTTCATGCCCCATGCATTTGGAAAAACTTAGAAAGAGTGAACACAGCACATGTAATCGATCCTATATCCGAAGCATATGGGACACGACTCATGATGTCTCACATAAAGACTAAACCAGTCTTTTGCTATAATATTTCCATTTCTATTTGCCAAGTTCTCATAATTCAGATTATGAAAAGGGATGTCGTAATCATAATCGAATTTTAGAATGCAAATAATGAACCCATACATAGAATTTCTTTATGTTGAGTCATCCCAACATGAAATTCATATATATTCATGACTAAATACGATTAAGACCTCAATCTAAGCTTTTAGATTTGAAATGAAGTATAATTTCCTCTCCCTTAATTATAGCAAAACAACTTTTTCAACCCCTGCAACCTCACGAATTGAAACTTTTGTTTTCTATAATTAACATTGCTAACTTGCAATACTTATCATAATTATAATGCTCCCACTAATATGATGATTATTAGCATAACACTTATGCTCCCACTAGCTTTGACATGTACCCAGAAATCAACTAAACTTCTAGAAAATAATACTTTATTGAGTTTCTTACCAAAGTTCAGATTTCTGATAATAGATTGCCTTGATAAGACTTTATTAATATCATACACCTCTCTTAGATAGCTCACATGTGTGTCGAAACAATTATGAAGAGGGATGTCGTAATCATAATGTTTAGACCTTTTGTTATTCCCACAATTGCTAACTACTCAAAATCTACTTAGTGAAAGAGTTTCCTTACCATCATTTTCATGAATCAAATAGAAACCTTATGACACTTAGATTTAATGGTGTATGTGTTCTTATCCATGTGAATTGTCAAAACCATAGTCACAAGACAAGGATAATGACAAATCCAAACCTATCTGGATTGAACTTGTGCAATCTTAACTTCTTGCCACCTGGCAGCTCAAGGGCCTTCCATTGCTTCCAAGTTGTTGTGCAACCAATTGAGAACTCTAACAACTCATATGCAAAGCAAACTTTAACTGGAATGGGCACAGAATATGTTAACATGATAGGTTATAAACCTCAAGCCATGTGCTAGTGAAGAACTTCAGGTTTTATTCTTGATTTGTTCTTGAGACTTTCAAGACCTTTAAGACTCCCACTGTCCTCTTGACATATAAGACTCTCTTTTCAGATATTCAAGAGATAGTATGGATTCTAATCAAGACAAACACTTCACACAATTAACCTTAATTGGTCTTTGTTTTATCCAAAACATCACAACTTACCAATTTCAAATGTACAAGAGTAGAAAACTTTTACTCTTACATTTGACAAGTGTTTTAAACCTTCTTTAAGACATGTCACTCAAATTACAATCTTGGAGTATGACTCTAAGACTTGTATTGGAACAAAGTATGAATCATCTTCTTGAATTAACCATTTCAACAATTCAGGTTCCTCTTCTTATTCATAAGAATGCACTAAGATTTCATTAGAGAACTAATTTTGATATGGTTTCTTAATCATTAAGATGATCAAAAAACTGATACTGAAGTACTCTCCTATCTTTTTATATTTGAGAAACTTTTATCTTTCTGCCTAAGTTGATTCTTCTTATTCGTTCTGTCATACATTGAAAATTTTCCAATGTTTCAGAATTATACTTAAGCTTGTAAGTATAATCATATTTAGTAAACCTTAGTAAATCATGACGAATAGTCTTATCCATCTTTTGTTGTGGACTTTGACAAATGCACAAGAAAGTGTACTTGATCCCTTAGTCCTTCTCTTGACTCACACATCCATGTGAACAAGTACTTAGTCTTAATTTTTCCAATGCTCAAAAGTTCTCATTCATCATACTATACAACTTGCATGACTCCAAGTTTTGGTCTAATTGAAACTTGGGTGATGAGAATCTTTCCTTATTTGGTAAATTTAGACACTACCACAAATGAACGAATCAAATTCATATTTCCAATATTGCTATAAACATACAAACATCAAGTTTTCATGAATGCCATTGTAAGGAGATAAAAATAAAGTAAAACAAACTTTTATTTAATTTAAAATGCGGAAAAAACTTTTTCCTTACAACGTAAATTGAAATGAAAACTATGTTATTACTTGTTTCCTAGCAATCTATCATAACTGATATGGGCATATTTAGTTATAAAATTCATGCATGATCTTAATACTTTATGTTGATTTTATCTCATTTAATGAACAAAAGGTGCTTAATTAGTTTAGAATTTCATTTTTCAGAAATAATGACATGCTCGGAAGGAAAAGGAAGCGGAACTAGCGATTGGAGGCTTGGATCTTGGATTTTGAAGAAAGAAGGACGTTGCTGGACAGCTTGACCCCTCATTAGTGTTTTAGCCATATCTCATGAACCGTAACTCGATTGACGAGATTCAAAATGTTCTGAAAATTAGACACAATTCCGGACGACTTTCATGTTTTGATAAAATGATGATTAGAAACGTACTCGGCGAGTAGGGTCTATTACTCGGCGAGTTGTATCGAACTTTCACGATTCTGGACGCGCTGACTTGCCGTACACGGGTTTTAAGTGACGTACTCGCCGAGTAGGTCACTAGACTTGCCGAGTAACCTCTGTTTTGTGAAAATCTATATAAAGGTACTTTCAGATCGATACCCTAGCATATGGACGGAAACCCTAGGAGGCTGAGAAACGATTGGAAGTGCTGCTAGGTCGTGAGGAACTGAAGAATCAACCCTACATTCAATTGTGAAGAGAATCAAGACAATTTTGGTTTATTCTTAGTAACTTTTTGATTTAAATCATGTTTACATACTTTGATTTCTTTTTTTAGTTTATGTTTACTGCAATCATGAGCTAAAAACTTATTCTTCTGTTAGGGTAGACAACTTTGTGAACATGGATTGATTATTTGAGTAGGATTAATTTTGATTGGTAATTATGTTTTGTTAAGCTTGTTAAATAACCTTATGTGTTGACAATAACTATTCTTCTGTTAATAAATTAGTAATTAAGTTGTATGAACATCTCTTAGTTGCTAATTTCATATGATTTACGTGACCATGTAGTTGTATGTCTAGGAATAACGAATGTGAAACTAGAATTAACTTGAAGATAGGTAAGTTAATGTGTGAGTTTGTGTCATACACCATCAACAAGAGGTTAATTGAATCACCAATTGGATTAACTATTACAAGTCTTATTTAACCCGAATCAATAACTAGGAAATCCGTTGATTTAGACAACTGGCCACTGCTTGAGTTAATTTGTTTCCTAAGGATTAGTAATAGCGAACGTGGAACTAATCATCTTAGTCGGTAGCTAATGAAGAATTAATCTGATACATTGAAATCATCCATGGGAACAAATGAGTCGAACCTAAACAGAAGTCCTCTTTATTATTGAATTTAGTTGATTTTTATTTGCTTAGCTCTTAGTTTCTTAGTTTAAGTTTTAGTTAATTGTTTAAGTTTCTAGTCTTTCAAAATTAGAGAAAACTCTTTCTATTACTTGTTTTATTTAGATAATATTAGCATCTATTTTAATTGTTTACTGTTCCTTTGTTCGATACCCTACTTACCTGAACTAAACTGCTAATCGATAGGTACACTGCCTTTCGTGTGTTTATTTTGTGTCTAAGTTAGTAGGATTAAAACTAGTTGGTTCACACACATCAATAACTCCTAAGAGTAGCTCAAGAATCAAATCTTCAATCAAGCGATAGAAATCCATCTTCGCGATCAGATTCAATATACTCTTTCTTTAAGTTTTATTCACTTTTCCTTTGATTCTTAAATATCAACATGTGACCCAGTCACATCTTGTAATAAGAATCTCAGAATAGAAACTTAACCGAGTTAGATAGTGGACCTTACCTGAAATAGAGTCAAACTTATTGACTTTACTAGCCTTATGACCTTTCAGGTAAAATTGACAGCTTCACAACCAATGCCCTTTCCTTTTGGCAATAGGACCATATGGACCCTAAGGTAATAGTACATGAGACTATCTCAAACTTAGTCTTTCTCTTTACCATTTGGTCAACCGAGTTGACTATGGCCGATCCCTTTCCATTGGGAAGAGAATGCTTTTCTGGATTTCCTATGTCACTATTGTCCTTATCCATAAAGTTTTGAGAAGTTGATCTCCTAATCAAATTTGCTTTACTAGTACACTAAATCATTTCTGATTTAGCAGCACCAAGCAAATAGATAAGATCATTAAGGGTCTTGCCATAGTCCGTTTCATAGGAGTCCCAAGGAACTCACTATGTGACTTAGAAAGTGATTGAACCACTAACTTTCTTAAGACTTTGACACCCAACTCTCCCAGCTTGTCACTATGTGACTTCATCTCCAATATGTGATCACACATAGACCTTGCCTTGCCAATAGGGCTTGAGTGACCTTGAACGTGTGGGTTAGGGAGAATAATTGGAGGAGGTGGAGGAAGTGAAGTTCCAAGATATTTTGGGAAGATTATAAATGCCTGGACTAGACATCTTTTGGGAGATATTAAAGATAGTTGATTTAAAGTCCTTAATATAACACCCAATATGAAATATTAACGCTAGGAACCAACAAGCTACTTTATAACTTGGAAGAGGGATGTCGTAATCCAAGCTATAGAATATTTGAAGGTAGGTGAATGACGATTCACCAATTTCCACCATGAAAAACAAAATAATTTATTAGGTTTTAATTGGATTTGAAACTCCTATATCATTTAAGATTCATTGAACTTTTCAATGGCATGTTTCAATCTTGAGTGTTCCCTTCAAGTTTTGTGACTGGGATGCCGAGGATCACAAAACAAGGTGTGAAGTAACCATGCAAATTACTTGGCACCCTTAAGTGTTTACCCCTCAATCGATGTGACGGTTAACCACACACGCTCCATCGATACTATGATAAACATTAAGTTACCCTTTGCCTACCTTGTTAAATACGAGTTAGTGTGTCGGTTAACCACACACACTCCACTAACCAACTTAAACAAAGTGCAAAATGTAGTTTCATGGATTAGCACATTATTCACATTTTCCTAAGTAACTAAGATTTGGTATTTATAAAAGGTTTAGTTACTTAGGATTTATCATTAATACTTTTAATGAAGGGAGAATTATAGTCCTTGTCCTACCCATTTGGCTAACGACCCTCCACCGGTAAAGGAAGCGGTGGGTGAGAGTGGACACCCATTAAACTGTCATTTTATAGGCAGTAACCTTATACCCCCTTATAGACCTGCTTCGTGAATGAGGCCTACGAACGGTAAGACTTACTTTGCTCTTATATATATATATATATATATATATTATTAACTTATAATATTATAAAGTATAAGGGTTGGATTTTAACTTTTAAAATTCTAAGGTCTAGTTTGGAATTAAAGTATACATGGGGGTAACTTTACAAATTCCAAAACTTGAGGACAAAATTTTGAAACCTTTCAAAACTCTTAGCTTTTTCATAACTTATGAGTTTAATTAAGGTTTAATGAAAAAAAAAATCAAGCTCCATAATTTGAGGACAAGTTATGGAAGACATTAAATCATTTAATGATGACATTAAAAATAGAGACTCTTCTATTTTCATAACCTATGAAACTTAATGACACTTTAAAAAGAAAAACTCTTCACTTTCCATAACTTGAGGACAAGTTATGGAGTTCATAAAAACCATTAAGATCAAATATTCCAATTAATACAATAATCAAATAATTTTTCTATGATCTAGATTAAACTCATAAGTAAAGATAATTCACATCAACAATTTTCAAGAAATTAGATAATCATATAAACTAATACAAATCTTGAAACTTTGACAATTATCCTTTGAAGACTCTTGGACTTCATAACCTAAAGAGTTAATAAATGAGACATTTCACATCCATAACTTATAGAACTTTCAAAACTCTTAAGATCATAACTTTAAAAAAAACTTTTGAGTTCCAAAATTTTATGACAAAATTTGTAACTCCTTAAAACCACTTAGATAAAACTTTTAAAACAAATAAAATAATCATATCATTGTATCTTTTAATAAATTGACCTAATTCAACTCTTGTAGTAAAGTGACTCAAATTTTACAAATAATTAGTTTTTCATAAAATCAAGTAATTATCATAAAATTTGACAAACTTCATGTTTTTTTTCTTTTTTTTTTTCTCATCAACTTGAAAATTTTTTTTTGCATAAAATATAGTAGAAAACAACCCATGGCTCTGATACCACTGTTGGATTTTGGTATAATACAACATCCTATGATGCACATACAACCCTAAATACCTTGGATCTATGTTTTAACTAATTATACATGCAAATGGTTTCCAAGGCATTAAACCTATAACTAGCATGCATTTGATAGAAACCATATAATATACTAGTTATGGAAACATACCTTTTATGTGGCTTGAAGTCTTGATGTCTTTGGCCTTAAGAGCTTAGCACCGATAGTATGAAATGCCTCAAATGGAATCACAACACACCTAGGACAAAGGTGGCTCTTGAGAGAGAATTCCATGCACCAAAACACCTCCATATTTCTCTAAGAAAAGAAGTGGTGATTTTGGCTATGGAATAACCTATTTATATGTAGGATTCCAAGGGTCATGGGTATCACCCATATTCCATACCCATGGGTTTTATGATCCATGGTTCATGTGGCCGAACTCTTTATGTATCCATACATAAACTTGGTCCAACATGGATCATAAGCCCAACACATATAAATATAAATAATTATCATAATGAGTCCCCATAGATTTAATTAGTCTCGTTTGATCACTAAATTAATTCCAAATTAATTCTTCATCGATACTAATTAAAACATATGATTTCATATTAATATATTATAACTTGTAATATATTAATAAACCATAAAGAACCTTCTCTCAAAAGTCCATCCTAACAAATTGTCCTGATGATATGCAACCCAAATGGACCATGCTACTCTCGGGTCAAGTACATACCAATAATAGTTATGGGCTTAGACATCTAATCCAACAATAAATTGCTCCCTCTTTTGGTTTTCTGTTCTCACAACCTCGGCCCGGGCCCCTCGAATGGTGTCCAACACTGGATTCATCACTATCAATCTCATACAAACGTCTTGCATTGGGACACTCTCCGTCCTACGACTCAGGGCATCGGCTACCACGTTAGCCTTACCCGGGTGGTACAGGATCTCATAATCATAATCTTTTACCACATGCAACCATCTCCTCTGCCACATGTTCAGGCTGGGCTGATCCATCAAGTACTTCAGGCTCTTATGATCTGTGTATATGGTACACCGGACCCCATACAAATAGTTATGCCAGATCTTGAGGGCGAACACCACTGCCCCCAACTCTAAATCGTGGGTGGGATACCTTGCCTCATGAGGCTTCAGTTGCCTCGATGCATATACTATCAAGTGTCCCCTATGCATAAGCACCGCTCCTAACCCTGATATCAACACATCACAATATACCACGAAGTCCTCCATTCCCTACGGAAGGGCTAACATCGGGGCTTCGCATAACTTTTGACTAACTGTCTCAAAGGAGGCCTGTTGCTCTAGGCCCCATGAGAAAGCAACGCCCTTCTGAGTCAACTTGGTGAGTGGCACGGTGATCTGGGAGAAATCCCTAATAAATTTCCGATAATAGCTTGCCAATCCTAGGAAACTCCTGATCTCGGTAGGTGACCTCAGCACCTCCCAACTCATCACCGCCTCAATCTTGGCCGAATCGACCAATATCCCTTTCTGGTTAACAAGGTGCCATAGGAATTGGACCTTTCGTAACCAAAAATCAGACTTGGAGAATTTGGCGTAAAGCCTCTCCGATCTCAAAACTCCGAGGATCTCTCTCAGATGTTCCTCATGCTGTTCCTTGGATCTCGAATACACCAATATGTTTTCAATGAACACGATCACCGATCGATCAAACATCGGCCTACATACTATGTTCATGAGGTCCATGAACACCTTCGGTGCATTGGCGAGCCCGAAAGGCATCACCACGAACTCGTAATGCCCGTAACGAGTCATGAACGCTATATTCTGGATGTCCTCATCTCGCACCCTCACGCGAAGATAACCCAACCTCAAATCGATCTTGGAGAACCAAGATGCTCCCTGCAACTGATCGAACAAATCATCGATCCTTGGCAACGGGTAACGGTTCTTGACCGTCAGCTTGTTCAATTCCATGTAATCAATGCACATTCGATGTGAGCCATCCTTCTTCTTAACAAAAAGGATAGGTGCTCCCCATGGCAAACTGCTCGGCCGAATAAATCCCTTCCCCAGCAGCTCCTGTAGCTGCAAGGATAACTCCTGCATCTCTGGAGGCACAAGGCGATAAGGTGCCTTGGCGATAGATCCAGCTCCCGAAACCAAATTGATGCTGAACTCAACTTGCCTCTCGGGAGGCACACCCGGTAACTCTTCCGGAAATACATCCGGGAACTCACGCACTATCGGAACCCCATCAACTAACTTCGGTCTCTCTGAATCAACCCTCGTATCCATCACATATGCTACAAACCCCTTACAGCCCTGTTGTAGACTCTATCTCGCTCTAGCGGCTGAACAAAATGCTGACCCATAACACATACCCTCACCGTACACAGTAAGAACTCCCCTACTAGGATCTCGTATGGTCACCAGGTGTCTCTCACAGTCGATAATTACTCCAAACCTGCTCAGCCAGTCCATGCCCACGATGACACAGACATTTCCCATCGCAATAGGAACTAGATCAATCGGGAACTTGACGCCCAAAATCTCGAGTACACATCCTCGAATCACCTTGGTGGCATACACCGCTCTCTCGTTAGCTATGGAAACTCTCAGAGGTCGACTCATCACCTCTCTACTCATACTGATGTGCCGACTAAAAGCCAAAGATACAAAAGACCGACTCGCACCCGAGTCAAATAACACCAAGGCAAGTACAGAATTCAAAAGAAAATTACCTACGCACATCATAATAAAAGAACAATATCTCAACATAAAAGTAAATATACTAAAGAATACATACCAGCCACGACATCGGGCGCTGCACGGACCTCCTCCGCAGTAAACTGGAAGGCTCTCCCTCGCGCCTTCGGTACCTCGACCTTCACCGACCGGCTCTCAGTAGCTCTGATAGTAGCAGGGGCAAATCCCTGATGTGCTCCCTGGGTAGTCCCTCATAACTGTGGACACTCTGCCTTGTGGTGTCTGGTCTGGTTGTAGTGAAAGCATACTACAAACCCCTTGGGGCAATCCCTGGCCATATGCCCCTCCTTGCCACATTTGTAGCAAGACCCCGCTCTACACACCCCCTCGTTGCTCTAACCGCACTTGCCACAAGTGCGGCCGTTCTGACTCCCAGGTCACGAATCAACGGGCTTGGCCCGCTTGGCTACTGGCTGGGACTGTGTCAGTTGCCGATCCCTCGCCTGAGACTCAGCCTCCTCCCTAGCCTGGGTCTCTAGCTCTATCTCCCTCTTCCGGGCATTCTCCTGAAGCTCATCAAATGTCCGATATGTCGAGTTCGCCACAAACTCCCGTATATCCCTCCTCAAAATGCTCAGGTAGCGGCTTATACGTGCCTACTCAGAGGACACGTGCTCTGGGCAGAACATAGCCCGCTCATGGAACTTCCTTGTAATCACTGTAACATAATCAGTACCCTGCTTGAGGGTCAAAAACTCCTCGTCCAAACGTTCCCTTTCCACCTGGGGAATGTACTAATCTCGGAAAATAGCAGTGAACCTCTCCCAAATCACTGCAGCAAGCTCAGCAGGAAAATAATGCGTCGGCACAAACTTCCAGCACTCCTTTGCTCCCAAGCGAAGCTGGTTCAGCGCGAACCGGACCCTCAAATGCTCAGGAGATGAGCAAGTAAAGAAACATCCCTCCATGTCTGATATCTACCTCATCCCTGCAATCGTATCCTGGGTCCCATCAAACTCCGGTGGTTTTGAGTTGCTGAACTCCCAGAATAGCAACGTATCACCACTCTGCGGTCTAGCCGCAGCTACAGCTGCAGTGGCCACAACAACAACAGCCTCTGAAAGAGCAGCGTATCTCTCATTGAATGTCGCTATCAGGGTGATCTTAATATGTCACACCCCAAAAACCAAGAACGGCGGAAACGTTCCGGGGTGGAGGACGTCATGTGAAGTATCATAATAGTGTAAAGTAGTAAACAAGCAACAACATCATCCATTGCATTAAATAGTAAAGTTTTAATACATGTGTGTTCTTTCATAATGTACAACGATAAAAATGAATAATCAAAATATGACGAGTCTTGACTATGCTCCGTCTTCTCAAGGCCTGGACATCGTACCTATCTAACTGGTGACCTGAGAATACAAGTTATTTTGAAAGAGAGTATCAGCCTAAGGCTGGTGAATTCATAAGTATTTAAGTGTTATTGTCCTGTTTTGGAAATCTGTTAAGAATGTCGTATAAATCTTTAAATAGAACAGTTGATATAAGTAAGAAATGTGGTCTTCTACCAAGACCCGAATGTTCTGTAAGTAAAATGGTAGTTTTTCCTTTCTATTGTCTAGTACTAAAGTACTTATTCTAACTCATCGTTTATGTGAAAGCATCACAAAATAAAGTAAAATAGGAAAATAATATGATAGTCTTCTACCATGACCTAAACGTTCTGTAAGTAAAATGATAGTTTTTCCTTTCTATTGACTAGTACTAAAAGTACATAGTCTACTCATCGTGTATGTGAATATATCACAAAATAAATTAAAATAGGAAAATAATATGATAGTCTTCTACCAAGACCTAAATGTTATGTAAGTAAAATGATAGTTTTTCCTTTCTATTGACTAGTACTAAAGTACTTAGTCTAACTCATCGTTTATGTGAAAGCATCACAAAATAAAGTAAACAGAAAAAAGCATAATCATGTAAGTGTTATCCCTGGGACAAAATAAAGTAAACAGAAAAAAGTATAATCATGTAAGTGTTATCCCTGGGTGACCAGGATTAACACGACATTGCCGAAGCGAAAAGTATACCCTATGAACATTCGAAGATTGTCCCCTCACCCTCTGTAGCGGCAGCAGGGTTGAGGGAGGGTTAGTCCCATAACAGCGTTAACCTAATAATCATCCAAAGACTTTGATTTCATCCTCTGTTGCAACAGTAGATGGAGGAATGGTTAGTTCTATAACTGACTCCTAATATCATAAACAACCTTAGACATCCGTAGATGTTCATCACCCAGTGTTGCTAACAGCTGGGTGCCGGAATGGTTAGTCCCGTATAAACATCCCATTGAACAGGGATAGGCAGGAAAATTTACACAGAAGGTACGAATAAATCTTCCTAATAACTCTAGGTACAAGTATCCAGGTAAGTGAATACAGGATAATGTATCTATGTAACATTATTCATGTATGGTATTCATGTAAGCGTATTCAGATAAATGTAGTTATGTAAACGTACTCATGTATCATGTAATCCTAGGTAATTGTACTCATGTATCATGTAAGGTACTGGTATAGACTCATGAATGAACTGACTCTTGTGTGATTCCTTGTATTAGGAATAATGTTTGTTTCATCTAATTATCCCTATGATAATTAACTGGAAAGTAATTGATTATTCAAGTCGATTTATGCACCCTCGATACACCAGGGTATGGGAACTGAATGAAGGATGGAAACTATAACATCAACACATATATAAGAACATATGCGTATAAGTGTAGTTTTGCTCAAGATGGTAAAAATAATGGTTTTGCAAGATATCTAGGAGTTTTGAACGATTATTAAGAGTGACTTGATGTCATTTTAATAAACATTTCAAAACTAATACTTTTGTTATCAAGGTATTTTAAGATAGAAAACCATTTCATGTGTCACCTTTTGAAGTATGTGAAATCTACTGAGTGAAAACACAGTTATAAAATACATAATATTGATTTAATAACATACTGTTCTCTACTTGTAATCTCTCCCCCCCCCCCCCCACCCCATTAAAGCTTTTAAAATCATTTAAAATCATTTAAAATATTGATTAAGGGGTATGAACTCACCTGTAGATGGTGATTTGGATGAACTGGACGGTGTAGGATTGTTAGGTGTCAGGTGAGAACTTGTACACACACTACGATCCTAATGAGCATATAATCACACATATATGCACTCAGTTAGTCTTAAATTACTAAATGATAATGTTAAGATATCCTAGACATAATAAACACTTTATATAAGTGTTTTAAGCCCTAAGGATTGCATCTAAGCTAATGTGGGACAAGGTACTTGTGTTTAGGGTTCCAAAGGACCCCATATATGAGTTTACTCTCCATATACCATCAAACATGGAGTTCACGGTTGTAAACTCTTGAGTTTACGGCCGTGAACTCACCATCTTGGTGATATTTTGTGTTTTGAAGTCCCAAATGATCCCTAGAATTATTCCAACTTGGTTGTTAAATTCTTGGAAGGGTTTAAGGCATAGAAACACCCCTTTGAGGATTTTACGGCCCTAAGGCCATTTCCCTTAGAGTTTGCGGCCGTAAACTCTTAAGGATGGGTGTTTTTGATGCTTTCAAGTCTCTTGCACAAGTGGTATAGGTTCTAGACTTTTATTCGAAGCATATGAAGGCCTTTGACACACTTTGGTTCCCTTTAATCATGTTTACAGCCCAAGAACCATGTCATGGCCGTAAACTCACTTTGGAAGGTGTTTTTGATGGTTTAATGTCCTTCATTTATGTAGGAGTAATTCCTAGTAATCGTTTAAGGCTTTAGGTGCTTTAAAAGCACTCTTTTGTCCAAGTTTTTGGAGTTCACGGTCCAAGATGATCTTGGGCCGTGAACACCCATATTTTGGTGTTTCTTGGTTGTTTTCTTGTCCCTAACATACATATACATGAGTCCCAAGTCGTATCATAACATAAGGGAAAGTCTAGGCGTTGTTTCGGGAGTTTACCGCCCAAGAACACCTTGGGGAGTAAACTCCTAAATCTAGTGATTTAGCCATCTAAATCATGTTATAAACACATATTAAGCTATCTAACACTACTATCAAGAGGTACTCACGTTTTGGTATAAAAACCCAAAGATCCGTGAGAGAGAAAATGGCTTTTCTCTAGTTGGAAATGCGAATAATGAATGAATTTGGTTCAGAATTCTATTTATAGTCCTGAGATTTTTGTCCGAAAATATTTTATTCCTGAAATGATCTCTAATATAATAGAGTGTCGAAATAACAGTTTTGCACAAAACCCTAGTGCATCCACTCTCCTGATATTTCCTGAAGTGTAAACCCTGAATTACTCAAACTTACACGAAAAAGTCTGAAAATTAACTGTGACTGCTGTAACTTATATTGAAGCGATATAGTTTGTACATAATGGAAATTTCGGGTTGTCAAATAATAGACCCGAGCATCTCTGGAATCTCATCGCGGATGGCAGCAGCCACCTCATCATCAATTATCTGGCGGAGCTCCTCGTCGCTCACACCCCCTCCACTGGTCCCTGGTCTGTGACGTGTCCCTGCCATGATGCCTCTCTGAAATACAACATAAGATATCAATAATTTGCTTGGATGTACACACACTTGATATCCCAACCCTACTTGATCTCTAGTGCCCTAAGGATTCTTACTTGGGTTGCGTACTGACCCGGTTCCTTCGATAGTACGGGCCCAATACTACCGACCACACCGACTCAACATTCACACCAAGTCCTCCTCCCAGAGCCCCAAATCCCAAGTACGCTATTCCCTCGAATCATGTGCTACTTACTAGCAAATCTCTCATAAGCTCCTTTGTGCTATCTCAACACTCTCAAGCATTCCTAATAGCAAAACCTCTAGACTAAGGCATCATATATCAGGCCACTCTAGTTCTTATAAGAATACCTAGTCTTACTCTAGCATGCATAATATAATTCATATAGCATAACATTTCTTTTACAACTTATTTTAAGGATATTTTGGGAAATCACCGTTCGAGCGCTGGCTGATCGTACACACGGTTCTGCTATGTATGTTTCAAAACTCTTTTTACTCCTTTTCATAAAAAAATTACTTTATTATTAAATTTTTCCTCAACTCCTCAGTTGAGTTCAGATACGCCCGAAGATGCATCTGAATCCCTCAAACCAAGGCTCTGATACCAAATTGTAACACCGTAAAATTTAAAACAAATTTTCACATGTTTAAACACATTTAAAAACAAAATCCCATGGTATCAATACATTGGTTCACAAAAATATTTCCCAAGATCAAATACATAAAAATCCAAGCGTGTGTACGAGTCATGTCGGCGCCTTCCCGCGATCATCACTGGTACCTGAAACACATAAAACATAACACTGTAAGCGTAAACCTTAGTGTGTTCCCCAAAATACCATACATAACACATACTAGCCACTCGAGGCTATAACTCTGTGGGCCCGTGGGCCCTAACTCTGTGGACCCTCTGGTCCTAACTCTATGAACCTTTCGGTTCTAACTCTGATATACTCTGATATACACATGATATAAACCACATAAAAACAATGCAGTATAACACATCACATAATAGCATGCGATAACTCTAGCACATAACTCTAATTACCACTCCAGGAAAAGTATAGTGAAAAGACTCACCTCAGATGTCCCGGTAAATCACTGACTCGGTAGAAATACGATCTAGCCTCTGCCTAAACACATAAAGTAATACTCTCATAAATATAACTCTCAGAACTAGATTGTACTCTCTCTAAGCACCCTCATAAGGCTAAAAGACCATTTTACCCCTCCTTTGGCTCAAAGGCCCTCATTGTTGACCAAACCCTAAAAGTCAACCAAAGTCAATGGTCAAACTTTGACCCGACTCGGCGAGTGCACTTGGGCAACTCGGCGAGTCCACATGTGTCCACTTAACTCTTTAGTCCCATTTAACACATCAAGTCCCTCCTTTTACTCGACGAGTCCTCAGCTAAGTATCGTGGGGCTACCCTGACTCAACTCTCCGAGTCTCAAGAAGAACTCGGCGAGTACATGCCATGCATAAACTCCATTGACCTCCTGAGGTCATATCTGTTCCTCTTATCCATAGATTTGTCCTTCCCAAGCATAATAATCACGTAAAGTCCAAACCTTGATACTCATATATCATCTAGATGGTATCATTTGGTGATTTAGCCCTAAAAAAGGCATCCCAAGCTCATAACTCCCAAGATAACTCATAAAGCTCCAAGGGTTAAGGTCTCTGGACCTCTTTGACTCCACATCCAAAGCATAAACTCGATAAGGGACCAATTTCTCCACATAATCATCCTCAAAAGAGGTTAGAAAACCCTAAGTTTAAGAATCAATACCAAAACTGAAGAAGGTCTGAATAAATACCTCAGGTTGAAGTCTCGGGACTCTGAAACCACTAGAATCACACCTCCTTCAGTCTCCTCTTGATCTTGATCACCTTCTTCTTGCAAAACCAAAGATAGAAAGATCAAATATGGCTTCTCCTTCCTCTCAAACGATCTAGCTCACTTAGGGTTCTCTCAAGGGACTCATAGCCGCAATGGAAGGCTAAGAGTGACTTTAAATAGGCTCTAACCCCGGAGTATTAGAGTTTCATTAAACAGAGTGGACTCACCGAGTCCAACGCGAACCCGGATGATAATCCGCGACCCTACTCGGCGAGTCTAATCACCAACTCGCCGAGTTCCTTCACAAATTCGAAAAATAAAATATTAGAATAATATACCTGGGATTCTGGATGTTACATAGCGTATATTATGTTCCTCCTTGTTTCTCATTATAGTATGTTCTTTCTGTTTCTTGTTATAGTATGCTTGAACTTACTCATGTATGAACTGACTCTTGTATGTTTCATTGTACTGGAAATAGTGAGTAGTAATCTCCTAAACCATACATATTATAGTTTACTAGTAACGTTGTTTGAATGACTAAGTATGTTTGTACACCTTTGTTACCCAAAGGCATTGAACTAATGTAAGAACTTTTATATCTATACATATATACATAATATGTAACTAAGATTCAAATGAAATTTGGACAAACAACCGATACCCTGAGTCCACAACCAAACAAGGAACAGGAAATAAAGCGAGTTATCAGTCCTAAGCCCTTTCAATCTTATTTATATAACTATATCTGTATAGACATGATTTTGACAATATATAAGTTTAAAATAGTTTAGCATATAAAAGAGTTTAATAAAATGTTTGGAAATAGTGGTTTGATAACACAATTTTGAAGTATAAGAAATCCATTTGTTTGATCGTTATTAATCACATGTGATTGATATAATAAACACCCCCCGCCCCCATAAAAGCATTTAAAATCATTTAAAAGGTAAGTCAGGGGTATGAACTCACCTGCGGTGAATGATTCGAATGAAAGATCAATAAAGGACGCTGAGTGTCAAGTGAAATCTCAGGAACAAACGGATCCTATTAAGAATATAATGACACATATATGGATATAATTAGTATATATAACAACTAATCATGATAGAGAACCACCTTATGGACTAGGAAACACTTGGATTGAAGTGTTATAATCACATATGATTGCATTAAGGGGGTTTACGACAACACGAAGGGGTTCACGGCCATGGAGTTACGGCCAAGGTGGTATATGGCTAAGGTGGTATACGGTCATGGAGTGTATGGTCACACACTCAAAGAAGAAGCATGTAAAAAGGGTTGTTTAAAGCCCTAACTAGCATCCAATAAGTGTTTACGGTCCTAGATTTGGGCATAAAGTGAGTTTGAAGCCAAAACATGCACCAACACAAGGGTTTACGGCCATGCATGGGTTTGCGGCCATAAACTCTTGATGTTCATGCACTATATGATGTTTCAAGGCTAAGAATCAAGTGTTTATCAAGCCTAAATAGAAGATAGGAGAGGTACTTACACTTTTGGAGGTTCCTAGGGAGATCACGGCCTAAGAACAAGTATGTGTTCTTGGTGAAAGATGATCAACTTGAAGATATAACCCAAAAAGATAAATTCATGGATGAAATCATGGATCTTTACTAGATAAAGCAATTTATCAACAAGTATGTATTCTTTGTGTGGAAGAGGTATCAAGATGAGTTCGGCACCTAGGTGCATTTTAGTATCGCTTATCATCCGCAGACGGATGGGCAGAACAAGCAGACGATTTAAACACTTGAGGATATGTTGAGAGCTTTCATCATTGATTTTAGTGGGAACTAGGACTCCTACCTTTCATTGGCTGAGTTTTCTTAGAACAATAACCATCATGTCAGTATTGGCATGCCTACCTTTGAGCTCTTGTATGAGAAGAAGTGTCAGACTCCTAAATATTATGGAGAGGTTGGGCAGAGAGTCATGGGGAGCATTGAGATAGTCCTCATGATGACATACGTATTCTGCATGTCAGACAGAGGTTGTTAACGGTCTACAGCCACCAAAAGGGTTATACGGATCGAACACGCTCTGATTTGGAGTTTCAGGTTGGAGATTTGGTGATCCTAAAGGTATCACCATGGAAAGGTATTATCCGATTTACGAAGTGAGTGAAGTTGGGCCCATGTTTATTATTGATTTCAGAATGGTAGCCCGAGTGAGCAAGGTAGCATACTGGTTAGAGTTGCCTATGGAGTTGAGTCAAATTCATAACACCTTCAATGTCTCCAAGTTGAGGAAGTGTGTCGCTAATGATATATTTGTGGTTCCGTTGGAGGATATTCAGGTCGATGATCGCCTAAATTGCATCGAGGGGAAGGTGATGAGTCTGGATAGGAAGATGAAGACCTTGAGGAATAAGGAAGTAAACTTGGTCAAAGTTCAGTGGCAGCATCACAAAGGTTCTGAATGGACCTAGGAGCCCAAGGCTGAGATGCGTGAGCATTATCCTAATCTCTATATAGAGGCTGACTTCGAGGATGAAGTCTAATTGTAGTGGGGGAGAATTATAAAATCTGTCACCAGGTATTTGAATTTTATCCCTTATTGTTTTAACAGTTTGCAAAAAAAAAAAAAAAAAAAAAAAAAAAAAAAAAAAAAAAGCATTTACGTTAGGCGTACATGGCATGTATGTCGAGCGTAAGTTAGAAAAAAAGAGACGTGACGAAGGTGGTGTACGTTGGGCGTTCATCTGAGTACGCCGGGCGTACTCATGTTGCTGCTAAAACCTAAATTTTTTGGGTTACGTCCCCTATTTAAACATATTAATCCCCCTTCTACTTTCTTATGACCAACGTCCATTCCCCCAAACACTAATATCGAAACCCTAGCTCTTAAGTGTGAGTTTCGAAGCCTGTGAGTGATTTTTTAGTGTTCTTGGGGTGAAGGAAGATCATTGAAGAAGTGGACGTGAACTCAATCTAATGACAAAATTGCAAGAATGGTCCTTGTGGTATGCCTAAAAATGCTACTTTGGGCCAAACAGGTTTGGACTAGCACCAATAGTCCAAAAGTTTTCATTTTGTTGCGGCTTTGGTCCATTTGCCTTGATTTTTTTATAAAATGACGATTTTACCCTTTGTTTTTTCTTTTTTCAGTGTTTTTTTATTTATAGAAATAAAAAAAAAATACCCTTCCCCCTTCTCTCTCTCTCTCCTCCGAATCTCTCTCTCTCTCTATCTCTCTCCCCCTCTCTCTCTCTCTCTCTCTCCCCATTTACTTCAGGGACACTAGTTTTCATCTCTTCCTTCCCCATCGCTTTCATCCTCTCAAACCTGCATTTTCCCACTAGATCAAAAATCAAATTGCTTCGTCCTTAGGAATCCACTACAATTAAATCGACATAAAAAGGGGATAATTTCTTTGTGGGCATCATTTGATTTGGTTTTTCCCCAATTTGTTAGGGTTTTTCTAAGCTATCGAAGCCTCAATTGATAAATCCTTGTTGGGTCACCTTTGGTTTATAACAAAAGATCATTGGACGACGTGTTTTTGGTTTTGGTTTGAGTTTGGGTTTCGGCTCCATTTTGGTATCTCTAATCCACGGTGTCGTCTGACACCAATGAGCCTAAGAATTGAGTTGTAAAGCTATTGAAGTCGATACCATTAGAACCTCTAATGCTTTCATCGTTGTGTAACATGAACGGTTTTTGCAATCGATTACACCTTTTGTTCTTGCTCAGTATCCCTCCAAGGTTTCTTCTTTTTTCGTCCATTTCCTTTGATTCAGGTGAGGAAGAAGTTCTAGAAGAAGATAATAGGAGCGTTTCACGACTAATCGAAGGAGAGACAGTTGGGGTCGATTTGTTTGAGATATGAGGGTGAAGGGATGGTTGTTTGGTGGTCTTACACGACCGGAGGGAGGCAGGAAGGAGTTGCGGAGGTGGTGGTTGGCATTCTCCTTTCTTCGTCGGAGATCAATATCAAGAACGAGAGAGAGAGAGAGAGAGAAAGAGAGAGAGAGAGAGAGAGAGAGAGAGAGAGTGAGAGTGAGAGAAGTCTGACTGCAACAGTAGTGGGGGCTTTTGGTTAGTGTCATGCGGTGGCCGAGGAAGAACTCCGACTACAACAGTAGCGAGGGCTTTTTTTGGTGTTTGTTTGGCAAAATAGAAGGAAGTGGGTGGTTGGAGTGGTGGTTTCTGGTGGTCACAGTGGTAGTGAGTGGTGGGTTATTCTCAGAAGTGAGAAAAACAGCAAAGGAAGGGAGAGGGAGGTGGCACTGGTGATGGTGGGTGTTTCTTGGTAGTCGGAAAACAGCTCCACCTCCAGTGGAGTTCTCTTGCTCGAAAATGAAGAAGAGGGAGGAGAGATAACGACCTCCTTTGACTTGTAGGATATAAATGTGTGTGTGTGTGATAGAGAGAGAGAGAGAGAAATATTTTTTTATTTTTTATATTTTTAGTTAGAAAATAAGTAAATAACAAAAAGAAAAGCAAAAAAACAAATGAAGAAGGGCAAATCCGTCATTTTTAGATTTTTTAAACTGTTTTGGACCAAAGCCGCAACAAAATGAAAACTTTTGGACTATTGGTGCTAGTACAAACTTGTTTGGCCCAAAGTAGCATTTTTGGACATACCACAGGGACCATTCTTGCAATTTTCTCCAATCGAATAGATCTAGAGTCTAAACCTCATTGTTCTTCTAAAAAAGTATAAAGTTCTTACCTTGGATCTTGCTTTGCTAGATCTTGTTTAGGTTTAAGTTTGTGTCAGTTCTTTCCCAAAACTTTTGTCTTTGTGAGTATGGACTATTCTAGACTATTTAAGTTGTCCTTTTGGATGTTTTGGAGTGCATAGTATCATAAAATTGGAAGCTTGGTCCTTTTCTTACTTCTATGCATGAGTTTATGGAGTTTTTAGTGATATTAGAAGTTAGATTTTTGGGATTTAGCTCACTTTAGCCATACAAATGCATAAACTCAGAGACTTGATGGTTTAGGATGTCTTGTAAGGGTTAAATATGAGGTTGGATTAACTTTTTTTTTTAATAATTAAGGGCTTCAAATTTAAGACTTGAGATTGGGTACACACACCGAGCGTAAATTTGGCTACGCCCAACGTAGCCAACCCATATCTCATTTGTAGCTATGTGTGCTCTATGCCCAATATAGAGTTGAGTATGTCGCACATAAAGTCAAAATTTTGACATTTGACTTTCTTTGACTGTTTGACCAATTGTGCCTTTGGGTGAATTTATAAGGGTTTTGGTCTTGGAAACGACAAATAGACTTTTGCCGTAAATGTGGATTAGAATTGGCTTGGGACTACTTGAGTATGGAAGATTTCCCTTAATTATTAATTTTTGTTATTTGGTGTAACTAATAGGCGGAGTCTAGTTCCAGCAGTTCGGGTGTGAAAAGAAGATGCTTTTTATTCCGTTATGTAGGTCTGATAATCGTGTCCTGTTTAGGTCAACGGGTTGGTGGGTCAAAATGCACCAACCCGAACACAACTCGTTTAATTATACATGTCACAGGTTGGTGGGTTTGTAATATAAACTCATATACGACCCGTCAACCCACTTATTTATATGGGTTCATAGGTTGGTGGATTCGTGGGTTTGTGGGTTAGATTCCTAAAATAAAATAGATAATTAAATATGAATGATTTCTAGATGCAAATAAAATTTAAAAACATTCATGAAAACATGTTCAAACTAAAACATTAATACAAACATAGATAAATTTAAGTGTTAATGTAATAGTCACAGTTCCTATTTTTTTTCTCCCAAAAAACAAAGTTAATTCTTCAATACTGTTTTATTCTTTATGATGAACTTCAACCTTGAAGTAGAAACAATCGACTCTTATGCATATGCATACTTTCAAAACTACACTACAAACATACCTTTAAGAGATTTGGTTAAAAAATTAATAAAATGCAAACATACATACACATATGCAAACCTGTAGATAAAAATACACTACAAGCAAACAACTATATATATATATATATATATATATATATATATATATATATATATATATATATATATATATATATATATATATATATATATAGGAGGGTCAATTGAGAAAAATAAAAAAGGTTGACAATGGGGGAATCATTCTCAGTCACTCATTTAATCTAAGCATAAAAAGACACGGTGGCAAACTTGTAAATATGTTAATATCCTTCAATCTCAAATACGTAACTATAGAGAATTCGATAACAGTTCGTTCATCATCAAAAATTTTCCTCCAACCTTCAATAATCATCCAGATATCTTCAACTAAACCGAAATTTCTTCGATGTTCATGAAACTGGAATCAGAGTTTTGGACTCGTAGTCACAGTCGACATTGAAGGACTCAGAATCGGTACTCACAGGTTCCCAATCGGATTTTCAGAAATCAAAATCAAAATGAGCAATCGATCAGACATAGGATGCCGCATCTAAAGTCAAAATCGGAAGTATATGACGATTTGGAATTGATAACTTGATGTTTTAACATTTTTAAAATCGTTAACTTGTATGCACTCCAATAGTTTGATGAAATGCGTAAACTAAATTACCACGTTATATTCAGATATAAATATGTTTTCTCACCTAAATCAATATATGATTATTAACAAATATGTAAATATGTATGTTATTCATATGTGAATAACGTATAAAAATTATATATATTGGTCAAAACACCTTCAAATATTCATAAATCAATATATTCACAAGTGAATATACCTTGATATATTCATATGTGAATATACAGTGTAATATTCATTATTGAATACATCATCTAATATTCACAAGTGAATATACTATGTAATATTCACATGTGATATATCATATAATATTATGTAATATTCACATATGAAATATCATTTAATATTCAGAAGTGAATATACCATCTAATATTCACAAGTGAATATACTATGCTAATATTCACAATTGAATGCATCGTCCAATATTAAAATATAAATATACTATGTTTATTATATGCTATATTCATATATGAATAATATTTAAATTGTAAAAAAACCATACTTCTTATTAATAAGTGAATAACGAATGTACTGTAATAAAACCTGATTCATTTTTATTTACTTATGAATAACGATAGCTAAAAATATTATTTAAAAATATATATATTTTATCTTAAAACTATATCAATATGGATGTCTATTTGTAGAGAATAAAAAATCATGAATTTGGTATATTTAAAATCATTTTCTGTTAAAAATAGCTTCTAAAAATAAAAAAAATAAAAAAATAAAAAAAACGAAAAAAACTATGTTTTTGTATATATTAAGGTAATCATTAGCATAGTTTAAGGAAATAAGTTTTGTTGGAAAACACATGTGCATTCATTTCTTATTTCCGCCGGTACGTTGGAGTCTTTTGCGGTAAAAATAAATGATTGGCTGAGAATGATTACCCCATTCTCAACCTTTTTTTTCTCAACTGAACCCTCCTATATATATATATATATATATATATATATATATATATATATATATATATATATATATATATATATATATATATATATATATATATATATATATATATATATATATATGATTAAGTTCAAATGAGAACACTAGTTTATATTACTATTCTACTATGAATTTTGTATATCCAACGATATGACATTATTCATCAACAAATATACAAACAATCACACCTTAATATTCACATTAATTTTTTGTATGTACAACTTTATGATATTATTTATCACTGAATATATGAGCACTCACATATTTAACATTCACATTATATTTTACTAAATTACTATACATATACATAAATTTTATAGTAAAATAGCAATATAAAATTAAATATATTCATATTATAATTACTAAAATACTATACATATTAAATTCATAGTAGAATAGTAACATAAAGTAGTGTTCTCACGTTCTCACATTAAATAGTGTTTTCATTTGAACTTAACCCTATATATATATATATATATATATATATATATATATATATATATATATATATATATATATATATATATATATATATATATATATATATATATATATATATATATATATATATATATGCTGCGTCTAAGAGATTTGATTAACAGAAAAAAAAAAGTTCTTATTTTAAGTGATTTCTTAGCATTAGTTAAGTGTATCTTTGAACTTTATTTTCTCTCTCATATATATATATATAGGGTTAGGTTCATGTGAGACGGGTTAATTTTGTGAGAACGTGATACGCATTTTTTTTATTTTATTTTATTTTATTTTTATTTTTTTAGTTAATTCAAGTTCTGAAAATAATATTTTAAAAAAAAATTATGGAATTTTTCCATTTATTTTGCATTTTAAAATTATTTTTTAAAGTATGTCAGTGTAATATTCTATTAGAATATTTAACGTATTTTTCAAAAAAAATGGAATTTATTTTTATTTATTTTTATTTATTTATTTTTTTTAGTTAATTCAAGTTCCGAAAATAATATTTAACATAAAAAAGATTTTTTTAGATTTTTTCTTTTATTCTGCATTTTAAAATTATTTTTTTAGAATATGTTAGTGTAGTATTCTATTAGAATATTTCATTTATTTTTCAAAAAAAATGGAATTTTTTTTAATTTTTTTAATTTTTTTAATTTTTTTAGTTAATTGAAGTTCCGAAAATAATATTCGAAAAGAGAATTTTTGGATTTTTTTAATTTATTTTGCATTTTAAAATTATTTTTAGATTTGGTCTCACGGTATTACAAAATTAGAATGATCTTAAATGAACCTGAACGTGTGTGTATATATATATATATATATATATATATATATATATATATATATATATATATATATATATATATATAATGCTAGTATCTTGTATATATTAATTAACAAACTTTTTTATATTGGATGTCGTTGTAATTTAATATTTGTTTGTCCAATAAACATGAGCGTCAACAATATATCGAAAGAATATATATATATATATATATATATATATATATATATATATATATATATATATATATATATATAGAGAGAGAGAGAGAGAGAGAGAGAGAAAGAGAAAAAAAAAGAGAGATAAAAGATCAAATGAGAATTAAAAAAGATTAAGAACAATAACAATCATTCTATTTAGCTTATATCAAGTGTTTCTTTTTTTCAATTCCAAACATTTGATTTTTTTTTTCTATGTTATGATAAATAGAAAAAAAAAACAATAAATATATTATAGTCATTTTGATAACATAAATATTAAAACAACTTATATGTATAAGTTCTAAATACACTTTTTAAACAATGTCTGATAACATAAAGAGTAAAACAACTTATATGTATATGATTTTTTTTATACAAATATGATTTTTTTCAATGAAAGACCTTAGTTTTAAACTTTGAATGCATGTCTTTTGTTATAAGTTATAATTTTGAATGCATGATTTTTTTATAAAGATCTGATTGCTTCATTGAAAAATATAAATTTGAAAATGCGAATGTTGTGAATACATGATTTTTTTTTTGATGTTTTATACTTTCTGATATTTGTATTTTCTAAAGAGAAATTAAATATTATCCTACATTTTAATCCTACCAATCATCCTACTCATTTAAATGATGATATGTGTCATATTGATATCCTAAAATATCGTTAAATCTCATTAAATAAACATTAAATATTACACATGTCACCATTTCATTGGGTAGAAGGATATGTAGGAACAAAATGTAGGAGGATATTTAATTTCTCTTTTCTAAAATATTGTTAACTTAGGTTTTTTAAATAATGAATTGTAACGTTTTAATGTTTCATGTATTGGTTATTTATGTTAATGTTGGTTTTAACTGTTATTAATAAGAAAATAGATGTTTAAAATTGTGATTACATGATTTTTTATAAGTTTTACATTGTGAATACATTATTTTTCTACATGTATAGTTGTTTCAATAGAATAAAAATGTTTTAATTTGTGAATGCATGTTTTATTTATAAGTAGTAGACTGTTAATTGATGATTTTTATGCATATATGATTGCTTCAATGAAAAGCATAAGTTTTAAGTTATGAATGCATGATTTATTATGATTTTATATAATCATGAGTAAAGTATCTGCAAATTAAAATATACATATTTATGTAAATCAACTTTGAAAGAAGCACTACGTTATAGATGTTGGATAAGGTGTCTAAGTCCATAACTTATTTGGTATATACTTGACCCGACCGGCATGGTCCATTTGGGTTGCATTTCATCCAAACTATTTATGGATAATTTTATGAGAGTTATACACATATTATTATTAATATATTATAAGTTATAATATATTAATATGAAGTCATGTTATTTAATTAGTGTTAGTCTTAAATTAATTATGAATTAATTTAGAGATTAAAAGGAAGATTAATTAGATTGTGGGCTATTGATTTTATATGGTGTGGGCTAACACCCATTTGTTAATGGGCTAGGCTTGTATGGAAGTCCATGGATGATCCATGGAGCTTTTAACCCATGGATCCTTGGAAAAGGAAAGGTCATGGGTTATTAGGGTTTCACCCTAATCATGTACACTATATAAGCATGCTTATGTTGCATGAAATAGCCACTAGTGTGTGTGATTGTGTGTGGCCGAAATTAGTGTATGTATACACTCTCTCAAAGTTTTCCAAGAGTTTGTGGTGATTTGTGATTCCATTTGAGGCATTCACGCTATTGGTGTTTGGCCCTCAAACTCCTCAAGAATCAAACTCATCAAAAAGGTATGTAATCTCCTCTAACTCTTTTATGTTTAAAAGTACCCCATGCCATGTTAGATAGGTTATAAACCTTGGAAAATTTATTATTTTGCATGTATTTAGACAAACATAGATCCAAGGATTATTAGGGTTGCATGCACACTTAGGAAGTGTTAGATTGCTCAAAACCCAACAAAGGTATCAGAGCCTAGGCTTGCTTGTTTGATACTTGATGCAAAATAGTGAAAAAAGTCGAAATCGTTGCTGTCTACATGATGGACTCGCCAAGTCCATGGGGGGACTCGACGAGTCCAAGGCAAAATTCAACCTACTCGCCGAGTAAGTTCGTGCACTCGGCGAGTAGAAGGTTCAGAATGCAGATTTTCGACTTTTGCTGCTGGAAATGGACTAGATCTTTACCCCAAACTGTTTTGATGTTTTAAAACTTATTTTAGTGGGTGTAATGGTTGTTCTAATCCATTTACAATAGCTTATATCAAAATTTCATGCTTTGTATGTGTTCATATAATTTTTTGAAACTTTGATAATCATGTTCATGTTCTTATGAACTTAGAAGATGATATGAATTATTTGCTAAATTGTTTAGGATTAATTCTTGATCATTTATGTGTTTTAATGGAGTCCATAATCTGTCCTCAAGTTATGGATATCCAAAGGTCACATTTCTTTAACACGCATTAAAAACACATAAGTTACATAAAATGAAGAGTCTTCATTTTATGAACCTTTAATTCATAAGTTATGAAATGAAAAGTTTTGAAGAGTTACAAAACTTGTCCTCAAGTTTTCGAATTCGGAAAAGTTTCACACACTTTAATAAACTTTAATTCCAACACTTAGAATTTTAAAAGTTAAAATTCAACACTTATACTATTTATAACATTAATGGTTAATTATATATATATATATATATATATATATATATATATATATATATATATATATATATATATATGTATGTATAAGAACAAGTCGTTTTACCGTTAGTAGGCCTCATTCACGAAGCCGGTCTATAAGGTGGGTTTAAGGTTGTTGCCTATAAAATGGCGACTTAATGGGTGTATGCTCTCACCCACCGCTTGCTAGACTGGTGGAGGGTCGTTAGCCGAACGGGTATGACAAAGACTTATAAATTCTCATTAAGTATGATGAATATTATAAAGTAACTAACCCTTTTATTTAATTCCCAATATTAGTTACTTTAGGAAAAATGTGAACATGGTGCTAATCCATGGAATTCACACTTTGTACCTTACCAAGTCGTTGGTGGAGCGTGTGTGGTTAACCGGCACACTAACTTGGACTAGTAAGGATCACGAAGGGTGGGTTAATGTTTGTCATAGATCAATGGAGCGTGTGTGGTTAACCGGCACATTGATTAGGTGATAATATTAAGGGTACCAAGTGAATTGGCATGGTTATTCACACCTTGTTTTGTGATCCTCGGCATCCCAGTCACAAAACTTGAAGGGCACAATCGAGATTGAAACATGCCATTGAAAAGTTCAATGAATCTCAAAGAATCTAGGAATTTCAAATCCAATTAAAACCTAATAAATCATTTCGTTTTCGTGGTAGAAATTGGTGAATCGTCATTCACCTACCTTTCAGATATATTATTACTTAGATTACGGCATCCCTCTTCTAAGTATAATATATTGTGATTGGATCCTAGCCTTAATATTACATTTGGGTGTCTTATTAAGGACTCTATATATCTAATCTAAACTTACTTTCTTCTTTCAGATGTCTTCCAACACTAATGCTTCGGGATCTAACCCAACTGGTTCTTTCTCTCTCATGAATCTTTGTGGGAGAGTCATCTTTGATGGTTCCAACTTCATGGACTGGATAAGGAACATCAGGATGGTGACTCGTTATGAGGACAAGGAATATGTCCTCGATAAGGAGTTAAAAGAGCTTGATGAGTCTACTGCTACTCCTAAGGAGATCGCTGAATTCAGGACACATGAGAGAGATGCTACTAAGGTGGCATGCATCATGATGGCCACGATGACAGCCGAGCTCCAAAAGTCCTATGAGGACTTCTACCCTTTTAAGATGCACCAAGACCTGATGGAAAGGTACCATTAGAGTGCTCGTCAAGAGCGGTATGAAATAATCTCCTCCATGATAACAACCCACATGAAGGACGGTGAATCCGTCACGGGCCACATGCAAAAGATGCAAAGGTATGTGGACCATTTGCTGAAGCTGAATGTAAACTTCCTTGAGGAGTTGGCAATTGATATCATTTTGCACTCCTTACCTTCTTGTTATGACCATTTTCGTATGACATATCATATGAACAAGGAGGAAGTCACCCTTAGCAAGCTTCAAGGACTCTTGAAGACCGCTGAAACCGGTCTAAAGGGCAAGTCGGTTGTTACCTCTACTACTCCTACTCCAACATCTACCCTTGTTTTGGCTATCGGGCAAGGCAAGGGGAAAAAGAGGAAGCACCCTTCGAAGGGTACCAAGGGAAAGTCTCTTGAAGGCTCCTCATCAAGGACCAAGAGCGGTTCTGCCACTCCTTCTGCCATTCCCAAGGATGTTGATTGCTACTATTGTCAGGACAAGGGGCACTGGAAGCGAAACTGCTCAAAATACTTGCAGGATCTGAAGGATGGGAAAGTGAAACCCACCCACGCAGGTATTTACACAATATTGTCTAATAACTCACCATATTCTAACTCTTGGGTGCTTGATACAGGATGTGGTATTCACATATGTTCTGATTTGCAGGGCCTAAGAAGAAGTGAGGATGTGGAGCACGGGAAGATAAACTTGATCATGGGGAATAGGAAGGCTTCGCCTGTTTCCAAGATTGGAGTTTATACTTTGTTGCTGAATAATGGGTTAAAATCAGATTTGAATAAATGTATGTACTCGTCTGAAATGGCGAGGAATATTATTTCCTTTCATGCTTTGTACAAACAAGGTTTTACCTTTTCGTTTGATAATGAATATGGTGGTATTAATGCTTTCTTTAAAAATGTGTTTTATTTTAAAGCATTACCTTGTGATGGTGTGTATGAAACTCTGTCGATTGTAGACAATTTAGGAAATAATGTGTTGTATATTGATTCTTCTACTAGCCTAGATAAACCATCATTGTGGCATTGTCGTCTTGGACATGTAAACAAGAAACGCATAAGCCAACTCCAAAAGAGTGGAGCCTTGGAATCATTCAACCTTAAATCGGATGATATTTGTGAATCTTGTCTACTTGGAAAGATGACAAAATCACCCTTCACTGGAACTTGTGAAAGGGGTGAGGGGTTGTTGGACCTAATACATACTGATGTATGTGGACCATTCAAAACCGCCACAAGGGATGCTAATCGGTATTATGTGACTTTTATTGATGATTTTAGTAGATATGGATATGTCTACTTAATCAAACATAAGTCAGAAACCTTTGAAAGGTTTAAGGAATTCAAACAGGAAGTAGAAAATCAATTGGGCAGGAACATTAATATGCTTCGATCCGATCGAGGTGGTAAGTATCTTAGTACTGAGTTCCTTGACTATCTTAAGGAGTGTGGGTTGTCTCACAATTGACTCCTCCCAGGACACCACAGCTAAATGGTGTAGCTGTGAGGCGTAATCGAAACTTGTTAGACATGGTTCGCTCCATGATGAGTCGAGTTTTGCTACCAATCTCTTTTTGGGGGTATGCCTTAGAGACTGCCGCCCATATCCTTAATCTAGTCCCTACAAAGAAGGTTACCAAAACACCTCATGAGATGTGGACTGGGAAGGTTACCAATTTGGATCACATCAAAATTTGGGGTTGCGAAGCTTTCGTGAGGCGTGAAACTCATGATAAGCTTGAACCCCGAAGCGAAAGGTGTATTTTCATCGGCTACCCACAGAAATCCTTCGGTTACCTCTTCTATAGACCCAGTGAGAATGTGGTCTTTGTAGCACGAAGAGGGGTCTTTCGTGAGAGAGAATTTATAAGCCAAGGAGACAATGGGAGGAAAATCGATCTTGAAGAAATTCAAGAATCAATTGGTGAAGGAACCTCAGACACTAGCAATCAACCTGAGGAGGAAACTCCTGTTGATCCAGCTGACGAGTCTGTACCTCCAAGGTGTTCTACACGGGTTAGAAACACACCTTCATTTTATTATGGCTTTCATATTACTACGGAAGGTGATACGTTTATCAGTGATAGTACATTGGTAAATTTGGATGAACCTAGCAGTGTCAAGAAAGCCATGGCAGGCCCAGAGTCTGCCAAATGGAAGGAGGCTATGGACAGCGAGATGCAATCCATGTATGACAATCAAGTTTGGAACTTGGTTGACAATGTACCAGGCCGTAAAACAGTCGAGTGCAAATGGATCTTCAAGAAGAAGACCGACATGGAAGGAAAAGTGCATACTTATAAGGCTCGACTGGTTGCGAAATGTTTTACTCAAACTCAAGGTATTGATTATGATGAAACCTTCTCGCCGGTAGCAAAAGTTAAGTCTATTAGGGTTATGTTAGCCATTGCCGCATTTCATGATTATGAAATATGGCAAATGGATGTCAAAACCGCTTTCCTTAATGGAAAGTTGGCTAAGGATGTGTACATGAATCAGCCAGAGGGTTTTTTCAGTGCAGAGTACCCAAATAGAGTATGCAAGCTTAAGAAGTCCATTTATGGATTAAAACAAGCATCTCGTAGTTGGAATATTTGTTTCGATGAGAAGGTCAAAGAGTTTGGTTTCTCGAGAAGTGAAGATGAGTCTTGCGTGTATGTCAGAGCTAGTGGGAGTATAGTTAGCTTCTTGGTATTGTATGTGGCTGGCATACTACTTATAGGAAATGACATCCCAACCTTGTAGGAGGTTATGTCCTGGCTTGGGAAGTGCTTTGCTATGAAGGACCTAGGGGAGGCTGCCTATATCCTAGGGATAAGGATATTAAGAGAAAGGAGTAGAAGACTAATTGGACTTAGTCAGAGTACCTACTTGGATAAGGTGCTGAAAAGGTTCAACATGGAGAATTCCAAGAAAGGAGATTTACCGATCCAAACCAATGCCAAACTGAGTAAGACTCAGAGTCCGAGTACAGAGGCAGAGATAGCTGAGATGAGCCAATTACTGTATGCTTCTGCTGTTGGCTCGATCATGTATGCTATGACTTGTACCCGCCCTGATGTGGCCTTTGCTTTGAGCATGGTCAGCAGGTATCAGGGGAACCCTGGTAAAGCTCATTGGACTGCGGTAAAGAACATTCTCAAGTACCTGCGGAGGACTAAGGATTGGATCCTTACCCTTGGTGGGAGTGATGACTTGAGAGTATTAGGGTATAGTGATGCTATTTTTCAGATTGATAGGGATAATTTCCGCTCTCAGTCGGGCTGGGTCTTTACCTTAAATGGAGGGGCAATCTCTTGGAAGAGTTCCAAGCAGGAGACGGTGGCTGATTCGACTTGTGAATCAGAGTATATAGCAGCAAGTGAAGCAGCGAAGGAGGCGATATGGCTGAAGAACTTCATCGGAGAACTTGGAGTTGTGCCAGCTATTAAGGAGCCTATGGAAATTTTCTGTGACAACAATAGTGCAGTTGCTTTAGCTAAGGAACCGAGAGATCATGGGAGATCCCGACACATTGATAGAAAATATCACTTCATAAGACACAAGATAGAAGAAGGACTCCTCGTGGCAAAGAGGATATCGTCAAATGAGAACCCTGTGGATCCCCTTACAAAGGGACTGACGAGGGCTAAGCATTTTCAGCATGCGAGGCGCATCGGGCTGAGGGACGATATTAGTTTTACAAATTAGATAGATTCTCTGAAACTTGTAAAATGTAATCGACGTTTGATGATGAATAAAATTGTGATTTATTTATGAGTAAGGAGTTGCTATCATTGTCAATTATTTAGAATTGTTTCAGCTTTGCATGTTTTGACTTCCAGAATAATTAATTTATTCAAACCTCCACAATCGGTCATACGTCGGAAGTAGGTATGAATCAAGATTGTCATGAATTGGGTTTGTAGATGGCGAAAGGTGTTTAGACATGGCAATGGTTGCTACAACGTTCATGAGTACTCATAAGTTATGAGTATTGGAATAAACCCACGCTCACTTGTATCACTTCATGGAATTTATCTCGAGTGATCGTGAGATGGTAATATCATATAAATCTTCAAACCTAGAGATATGAGTTGTTACCTATGAGTTGGTTCTGCATTGATTGCACGTAAACGCATCAGTAACTTGATGTTATAAAACGTGCCTTTATGTACAATTCAACAAGTAGTAGAACAAGTATATGAGTCGAAGTTTATCTGTTCCTTCTAGAAATAGAAGCGATATCTGGGCCCCTCGATGATTTTGTGTTGACCCATGTACCGGGCCCGGTCAGAACTAAATTGATGTGTTCAGTTGAGTTCTTTGTCAAACAAATCGGAAATCGAGAAACAACTGCCAGACAATAAGCAAGACATAGTTCCATGTGTTTGTCCGGCTGATATCATGAGAACAGAGGATTGTATGATCACTTATCTTAAAATGGCGCTTCATAGTTCAACAGAGTTTTCGAGAGCTACGATTGCTGGTTGGTTCCTGAAGTAATAGGAAAATACAGTTATTGGACTTATCCAAGTGGGAGTCTGTTGGATAAGGTGTCTAAGTCCATAACTTATTTGGTATATACTTGACCCGACCGACATGGTCTATTTGGGTTGCATTTCATCCAAACTATTTATGGATAATTTTATGAGAGTTATACACATATTATTATTAATATATTATAAGTTATAATATATTAATATGAAGTCATGTTATTTAATTAGTCTTAGTCTTAAATTAATTATGAATTAATTTAGAGATTAAAAGGAAGGTTAATTAGATTGTGGGCTATTGATTTTATATGGTGTGGGCTAACACCCATTTGTTAATGGGCTAGGCTTGTATGGAAGTCCATGGATGATCCATAGAGCTTTTAACCCATGGATCCTTGGAAAAGGAAAGGTCATGGGTTATTAGGGTTTCACCCTAATCATGTACACTATATAAGCATGCTTATGTTGCATGAAATAGCCACTAGTGTGTGTGGTTGTGTGTGGCCGAAATTAGTGTATGTATACACTCTCTCAAAGTTTTCCAAGAGTTTGTGGTGATTTGTGATTCCATTTGAGGCATTCACACTATTGGTGCTTGGCCCTCAAACTCCTCAAGAATCAAACTCATCAAAAAGGTATGTAATCTCCTCTAACTCTTTTATGTTTAAAAGCACCCCATGCCATGTTAGATAGGTTATGAACCTTGGAAAATTTATTATTTTGCATGTATTTAGACAAACATAGATCCAAGGTTTATTAGGGTTGCATGCACACTTAGGAAGTGTTAGATTGCTCAAAACCCAGCAATAGATTTAAAAGTATAAATGTAAGTTTTAAGTTGATAATACGTCTTTGTAACTTTTGTGGATTAAACTGTGAATTTATTATATTAACTTGTGAATTTTGTGTACTAAACTATGAAACGATTGTATTAAGATGTGAATTGATTGTACTAAAATGTGTTTTATTAATGAATTTTGTGTTAAAATATGAATGATTTATGTATGAACTTTGTATTTATTTTTTTGTGAATATAATTATTTTTTGTGTTTTATAAATATGTGAGAATGTGTTAGTTGCTATAATTATTTTACGTTAAAATCTTAATAAGTGAATTAATTAGTTTATTAAATTATAAGTATAGTATTTAAGTTGTCAATCAATCATTTTATATACATACCTGATTTGGAATGAAGGTTGGGTGTGACAGTAGCACATGTGGCTGGTAGTGGCGGTTTTTAGTAGCTGGTGGTGATGGTGGTTAAGTTTGGATTTGATTTCTTTGAATATAAGAATTAATTTATATTGAATTGTATAATGTTATTTTGTGAATTTTATGAAATCAACTAAAAATAGAATGTATTAACATGTATATTTTATATAAATTTTGTGTTAAAATATGAATGAAGATATGCTTAAAAAAACTAAATTGTGTATTAGTAAATTATTATGTTTATTAAATTGTGAATATTGTATTTTAAATTGTGAATATTTATTTTAAACAATATATTTTTAAAGAAATCTACAATTTATAAAATAAAGAATTTGATTTTTCAAGACATTACTCGATTTTTTTACTAAAATTTTGTATATTTTTGTTAGAAAAATAAAAAATATCACCAAATAAATTAGAGTTATAATGTTTATTTTATTAAGCTGTGAATACGATCAAAAAATGTTATTGGATTTGATTTTAGTCCGGCAGCGGTTCGACGACGGTACGACGTTAGTTCGATCATTGTCTCATGGTGGTCCGATAACAACTGACAGGTAGTTTGTAACATAGGGAATATAATAGTTTGTTTAATACAATATAAATGATAGATTTGTTCAAAATAACCTTAATGAAAACATTTTAAAAATGGTTCTTAACTTTTTTTTTATTATTTGAACGTCTCTCTCTCTCTGTGTGTGTGTGTGTGTGTGTATATATATATATATATATATATATATATATATATATATAGAGAGAGAGAGAGAGAAAGAGCCTAGGTTCAAATGTTTTAGCAACAATTGTGTTTCTAAATGCACCAATCATAAATTAGCAAATAATTAAATAATTAATTAAATTTATAAGGTTATATTTGTAATCCTGTTATGATTAATTATGATAATTGGATAATTAATTGAAATCTTTAATAACCTTTAAATCTAGAAAAGGAAAATCAATTTATAAACCCTATTCAACCACCAACAGACCCCTTTATCAAAATCCATTGTATTGTCTCTTTCCCCACCTCCAGCGTTCACCTCCTAGAAGTCCCCTTCTACACCTACGACCATGGCCTCCCTCCTAACTCTTAGAGCACCGATTCTCTCTCTCTCTCTAGATCTACGATTTCCTTGCTAGGAGAGACCTTTACTCACGAGTGGTAGTGTTATTACCACAATAGAATGCAAAGATGGCATTAAATCAAGAATTGCATCTCGTAGTACAAGGGTAAGTTAAGTAAAAATTTTCATCTCCACTTTCGTTTATTTGAGTTTTCTTTTAATTTCTTTGATTTGATTTTTTGATCCTACACATAAATCTAAAAAAAAATCGACTTTGCATATGTTGTATATATATATATACATATATATATATATATATATATATATATATATATATATATATATATATATATATATAGGGAAGAGTTATATGGAAAATGAATGATTAGGGCAACACATATTTGAACCAATGAAAACATGACAACACATCACTTCCACAATAATTTCCACAATACATTACTTGTGAAGAAAGAAATGGACACGTGTCATTTGATTATTGGTTCCGGTAGATGTTGCCCTAGTTATTTGTTTTCCATAGAACTCATTCCAATATATATATATATATATTTTTTTTTTTCAATTTGTTGATGAAAGACCCCAACTTTCGTATTTCTAAAAGACCCAAACTTTCATACTATTACAACATTATTCTTAAGTTACTTCCTCAAAACATGCTACATGCATATTTATAAAACAATATTTTATATTGATAAAGTCATTACAAAAGATTGGATACAAACCGACGAAGTTTTATTTATATATCTACCCAGGAATCTATTATTCATATACATACATGAACATTAAAATACAGAAGAATAGTATTAACTATTCTAAATCTTTCAGCAGTATAAAACTAAACTGGATACTTATCACCTGCAATTGTTAAACATTGAGAGGGATAGGCAATAACACTTAGTGAATTCAATAAATAGATACAATATAATCTTATGCCTTATATGTACCAATATGACAGAAGTAAAAGGGAACAAGAACAACAATAGCATATGTGTATCATATGTCAGGCTTTCAATATCAACTCAAGATTTAATTCAAAGATTTACGATCAATGACACATAACGATTTCCGTGCTTGATAAACATCAATAAAGCTTTGGCCTAAATGACACATAAAAGACATATAATTTCTGATTTAACATTTTGGTAGATTTCAGGCTTATAGCTCTGTCTAACCATTTGCTAATACCATAGAATAGAGGTCATTCTCCTACGGAGTCATGCTCTACATGGTCAGAGGCTACATACCAGTCATATCTAACCTTCTGCCAATGCCATAGAATAGAAGTCATTCTCTTAAGAGACATGTTCTACATGGCTAGAGGCTACATACCAGTACCACCGTGAATCTAAGTCCTTTCACTGATCACATGGTCAAAAGGTATAACTTTGCTATTAAAAATAGCAAATAAATTACAAGGGAAAATAACCCGGAATAATAACACTGAAAAGATATAGCACTTATAACACATAACATACAATTGTTCCTATATATTGAACTCGCCGTGAAATAACCGGGGGCTAAAATATTAATTTAGGCAGCACTTCGGCTCTAAATATAACTTTATTTGTTGAAAATCGAGAGATTTATTGAAGACCAGGTTCTGCGAAGGTAGAGCTTCAAACTGAAATGATAACTTTCTCGGGCTCTCCGGGCACTTCGGGATGTGTTTCGGTTGCTAAAATTGACATCGGGGCTTCGGGAATGTCAAAATAATAAAGATATGGAAAAGCAGGTGAAATATGCCAAAATTCCAAGTTTCTTGGGAAGGCTCTCATCCTTGTATTTATAGGGCGAGATACGAGGGGTCTTCGGATCCGAGAGGGCCACGCGGCAACAGCGAAAGGCGCCAGATGGCTCGGCTCGGAGACAAGCACGCTTCGGACACGAGGTGGATCGCAGGGAAGAGTGATGTGGCTCGCATCAGACATCTCCACGAGTTGGACATGCGGCATGCTCGAAGTGAGGTGACGTGGTCGATCTTATCCATGCGAAATCTCTCGAAAAATGTGCCCTAAACTTCTAAAATCCATAACTTTCGCATACGGGCTCTATTTTTTGACGTTCTTTGTATGCACGTGTAACTAAAATTATGCTCTACAACTTTCATTTAGACTTCGTTGGCTAATTTTAAATTTATTTTTAATATTATTATTTTTAACAGATCGGGACAGGAAAATCCGTTAAAAATTCATAACTTCTTCATCCGACATCCGTTTTCGTCAGACTTTTTACCGTTATACTACTAATGATGAGACATTTAATTCTCGTTTAGGTTGTGTTGGCTAAAAATCACTCGATCTAAAATTCAAGTTTTTAGCTGTCTACTTTTAAGCGGAAACTTCGAAAAATTATAACTTCCTCATACGAAATCAGATTTTGGTGTTCTTTTTACCAAAATTCTCGGTTTAACGAATATTATGACTTTAATCTATATTACTAAGGCTAAAAAGTAGTTTATCAAAAACTCACTTTTTACGTCATTCGGCACCGTGCCGGTTTTGTCGCGGATCTTCGATTGGTCGTAACTTCTTCGTTATAATTCGGATTTCGACGAGGTTTTCGCCTACATGTTTCTAACGAAATTATCTAAAAATTTAAATAATAAAATTTTACTTATTTCAATTTTTTTTATATTTTTGCTAAATTTCACTATTTGACTTTTAACTGGAATCTGATAAGATTTCCAATATTTTATGAGTGATTCTAAACATAATTTTACTTTATTTCTTGTAAAAACTATCTGTTAGAACTCAACAATCAATTTTATTCATTTTTAATAATAACATAACACTATTTCAGAATGTGTATGTTACAAATACCTATTTTTGAGGATTTTGTCCTCGAAATCATAACAATTAAAACAAATGGAGATATTTCTCTCTTATCTCATTCTTATTCTCCCAAGTATAATTTGGGTCTCGATGGTGTTTCTACTTGAAAAGAACTAACTCTACTTCTTTATTATGTAGATTACTCGTTCTTTCATTTATGATCTCTTCTACTTAACTTCTTATCCAGTTTGACCTCGGATAATAGAACCATTTCATCATATATGCTTAAACCTTTACACAGATAGCTCACATGAAACACTTCATGAATATCTGTCAAATCTTCAGGCAATTCCAAGCAGTATGCTTGCTTACCAACCATTCTTTCTTCCAAAGTAGCATAACACCTTTCCATGGAATACCTTCAGTATTACTAAATCATCCACCTGGAATTCTACGGGTCGTCTCCTCTTTTCTGCATAGGAGATCTATCGATATTGGGCCCCTTTCATTATTTGTCGGATAATTTATATCTTTTTAGTGATGTCTTGAATCATTTCAGAGTCTCCAAAGATCGTTTGTCCTATGTCACGCCAACATATTTGAGTATAACATTTACGCTCATACAGTACTTTATATACCTTCAATATATTTTCTACTGTTTGGACTGCTCTCTTCTTCTGAGCATTTGTCTGAGGATGATAAGTTGTACTAAGAGCAACTCGAGATACTAATTCATGCTTCATTCTCGCCCAAAAGTGAGAAGTGAAACAAGTGTCACAATCAGAACTAATCTTTAGTGGCGCACCATGTCTCGCCACAATTCGGTCCAAGTATACTTGCACGTATTTCTCTATTGGAGTATCTTTTTGTAGCACAAGAGTTCTGTGTGGTTCTTTGATAACCAATCTGTGCCAAGAATAATATCAAAGTTGGGCAAGGAGATAGGAATTAGGTTAGCAAGAAGATTATAACCTTCAATTCCTATGGTACTATCTCTATAGACTTTATCAGCAAGTATGATATACTTCTTATGTCATCTATATGAAATGATTGGACAATTGCGTAACAAGTAATTTGAAAAGAATGTGTGAATTTATAAGGCATGAAAGAATCTGAGGCATTGAAATCTAATAAGATGTGAGCAGATCTAGAGTTTACGAGAAAATTAATAGTCACAACATTTGAGTTTAACTTACTTCCTTTGTGGTAATCTGAAATGTACAATATTTAACTTTTGATTTGTCAAATTCTTCAAACTTCTTAGTTACAAGCGGTGTTCAAACTTGCACCCGCTCATCATTCTATATTGGGCCTTCGATCCTATTCTTTGAGTTAAAACTCAATCTTCATTGTAGACTCCTGCTCATTCTCTATTTGAAGACTAAACCCAAGATATTGTCTTTACTTTTGCTATAACAACAACTCGAATGGTCATAATCTAATGACCTTTGATTTTATATCGCACAAGACACATAACGAACCAAACTCTTATATTAGAATTAGATCGAATAAATCGAGTTGACGGAATAGAGTAAACAAATAAAGTTTGATCAACACGTGGATGCTTCGGAACAGAAAGAATTGAACCACGAATCTCTAATTCATGCTTTCGGACATACACATCAATTTTGTCAAATGACAGAATATTTCGATTTATTACGAAATCCCGGATTTCATACTATAATCCTTCCATGAATAATTAAATTCTTCATCGTCTTTATAATAGGTAACATTTCCAGCAAATGGTTGCTCACTCCTTTAATGAAGATCCTTATATTTCTATTTACCACCTTGACCATCTCCTTCTTCAAATTCCTGACCGAAGTTTCATCACTACGTAAGACATGCTTTTCTGAACCAATCCTTAGTCTGCGGATTTATACTAATCGAACTTGGTCTTTATGAGTACTAAGTTTCGAATGAAAATCATCTTCTTAGTCATCATCGAAACGAAGGTAATCACATACTCAAACAAAAAACGAAATTGATTTCTAGCTTCTTGGTAACCTTGTGACTTTCCCTGATCCAAGTGTGAGTCTTGAGCTTCCAGTAGTATAGGCCTCTACTACTATTCACACCTACTCATACTCGTCCCAAGTATTGTCTTGCAGTTCCTAAGTTACTATTCAAAATTTTTCACAAAGTGACTTATCACACATGAGTGTGTTCAAACAAGTACATACAAAAATTTCCTCTAGACTCAATTAAGGATTTCATGTTTCTATCAAACATATCTTGGATTTCCTATATTCACCTTCTAGGATTCTTCTCTTGCATATGATTGATCTAGCATATTTTAATACTTTTCCTGGGTTAATAGGAATTTCACTTCCAAATTCTTCGTATAAATTCTTTCTCGGGTAGTGTCTACTCTACAAGACATGCAATACCTACATTTACTCTTGTAGCATGAAGACAAAGGGTTTCCAAATACCGGCATCATCTCTTAAATCATATACTTCACCATGCACATTTGTTTATTTCATTATTCTTCCTTGTCATTGTCATTCTTGTATATGAGTAAGTCTTCTTCTCTTAGGTGTATTCCTTTAATTCTACTTCATAGGAGTCTATCGTAGGAAGTACACAATATGGTTGCATCTCAGCAAGCTCTACTAGCTTCAACTTGGTTCTCTATCATTACTGACTACAACATCTCTTCTCATACAATATTATGAGTGTATTGCTTCCTCAACTAAGCATTCTACCTTACTTAAACAAGTAAGTTGCTTAACCTTTTACCACTAAATGACTCAATTCACCATCCCAATCTTGTATGTTAAAGTCGGCTTAACACACAATGGAACTTCTATAAGGATGGGATAGAAGTCAATCATCACTTAGTATTATTAAATACTAAGTCTGAACATCTTTTATAGGGTTACTACTCGAACTACATACTACATCACAAAATCTTGACCTATTGAGTCTGAAAACTTCATTAGTCTTTCCTTTGATCTTCATTTAATTCTTCTAAATCTTGTAACACATTAATTTCAATATTGTCGAACTTTTTATCACCATCTTCGGTTATTCCGACTCTATAAACAATCACGACTTTAATCTGGACAGCGGTATGGATTTGTACCAACATATTTATCATGCCCAAACGTGTTTCAAATGCACATCTTTCTTCCAAAGATGTTATTATATATCAAACATACTTTAAATATATATTACCACTCTATTGGTATTAACACACTTATTACGATAACAATTCATATTTATTATTTTATGATATCTCACGATCGTTTATTTATAAACTTATCGATGTCAACTATCATAAGTCTGTTTATCACTTCGGATAATTCTATTACGAAAATCTTAGAATTCTGAACATAAATTTTCTAAACCAGGGTCGGCAACAGACCTTAAATTTTCTCAAATAATAGCAATTTTAGATAAGCACCTTAAGACATGCTATATTCATTTATCATTTAGCACATATTAGAATATAAGGCATATCTCCTCTTAATATTCTAGTGCTTGACTCCATTAGGTATTCAATCTAAGTATATCAGATACACATCATATCATCTTTACTAAACAATTTATGTTTAAGTCTAGAAATTCTCAAAATTCCTAGTTCACTTAAACTGATTGTCTGAAAATTTTGAAGTAACTTAATATCTTAGAATACTAGGGTTTATCACTACCCAATACCCCACTTAAGTATTTCCTATGGTTTGTATCCATATAATTACTATGAATCCAGTTCATATATTGAACTTCCAACAGTTTAAGTCTAAATACCCATCTGTGTTATTTAGTTCACTTAAACCACTGCTCTGATATCATGATTGAAAGACCCCAATTTTCATATTTCTGAAAGACCCAAACTTTCATACTATTCCAACATTATTCTTAAGTTACTTCCTCAAAACATGCTACATGCATATTTATAAAATAATATTTTAACTATTCTAAATCTTTCAACAGTATAAAACTATACTGGATACTCATCACCTGAAATTGTTAAACATTGAGAGGGATAAGCGATAATGCTTAGTGAATTCAATAAATAGATACAATATAATCTTATGTCGTATATATACCAATATAACAGAAGCAAAAGGGAACAAGAACAACAATAGTATATGCGTATCATATGTTAGCCTTTCAATATCAACTCAAGATTTTATTCAAAGATTTACGATCAATGAGACATAACGATTTCCATGCTTCATATACATAAATAAAGCTTTGGCCCAAATGGCACAGAATACATATAATTTCGGATTTAACATTTTGGTAGATTTCAGGCTTATAGCCATGTCTAACCATTTTCCAATACCATAGAATAGAGGTCATTCTCTTACGGAGTCATGCTCTACATGGTCAGAGGCTACATACAAGTCCTACCTAACCTTCTGCTAATGCATAGAATAGAATTCATTCTCTTACGAGATATGTTCTACATGGCCAGAGGCTACATACCAGTACCACCGTGAATCTAAGTCATTTCATTGATCACATGGTCAAAGTTATAACTTTGCTATTAAAAATAGTGAATAAAAAATACATGGGAAAATAACCCGGAATAATAACATTGAAAAGACATAGCACATATAACACATAACATACAATTATTCTTATATATTGAACTCACCGTGAAATTACTGGGGGCTAAAATATTAATTTAGGCAGCACTTAGGCCGTAAATATAACTTTATTTGTTGAAAATCGGGCTCTGCGAAGGTAGAGCTTCAAACCGAAATGATAAATTTCTCGGGCTCTCCGGGCACTTCGGGACGTGTTTTGGTTGCTAAAATTGACATTGGGGCTTCGGGGAGTGTCAAAATAATAAAGATATGGAAAAGGGGTGAAATATGCCAAAATTCCAAAGTTTCTCGGGAAGGCTCACAGCCTTGTATTTATAGGGCGAGATACGAGGGGTCTTCGAATCCGAGAGGGGCACGCGGCAGCTGCGAGAGGCGCCAGATGGCTCGGCTCACAGACAAGCACGCGTCGGACAACGAGGATACGTGCATCGGCTTCGGATTAGTCCAGCGCTTCGGACACGAGGCGAATCGCAGGGAAGAGTGACACGGCTCGCATCAGAAACCTCCACAACTTGGACACGCGGCATGCTCGGAGCGAGGTAACGTGGTCGATCTTATCCATGTGAAAATTCTCGGAAAGTGTTTCCCAAACTTCTATAATCCATAACTGTCGCATACGAGCTCTGTTTTTGACGTTCTTTATATGCACGCGTAGCTAAAATTATGCTCTACAACTTTTGTTTAGATTTCGTTGGCTAATTTTGAATTTATTTTTAATATTATTATTTTTAACAGACCGGGATAGGAAAAATCCGTTAAAAATTCATAACTTCTTCATCCGACATCCGTTTTCATCAGACTTTTTACCTTTGTACTACTAACGACGAGACATTCAATTCTCGTTTAGGTTGCGTCGGCTAAAAATCACTCGGTCTAAAATTCGAGTTTTTAGCTGTCTACTGCTAAGCTAAAATTCGAGTTTTTAGCTGTCTACTTCGAAAAATCATAACTTCCACATACAAAGTCAGATTTTGGCGTTCTTTTTATAAAAATTCTCGGTTTAATGAATACTATGACTTTTATTTAGATTACTAAGGCTAAAAAGTAGTTTATCAAAAACTCACTTTTTACGTCATTCGGCACCGTGTTGGTTTTGTCGCGGATCTTCGATTGGTCACAACTTCTTCGTTCTAACTCGGATTTCGATGAGGTTTTCGCCTATAAGTTTCTAACGAAATTATCTACAAATTTAAATTATAAAATTTTACTTATTTCAAGATTTTATATTTTCGTTAAATTTCACTATTTGACTTTTAACTGGAATCTCATAAGACTCCCAATATTTGATGAGTGATTCTAAACATAGTTTCACTTTATTTCTAGTAAAAACTATCTGTTAGAACTCAACACTCAATTTTATTCATTTTTAATAATAACATAACACTATTTCAGAAAGTGTATGTTACAGTTGATTTGATTTTTACACCGATGGGCTTAAAAACATATTTTTGTGTTTTGATGTGGCTTTCCTATTCCTGCCGAAGAGAAGCAAAACATATTATATGTGTTTTTTATTTATTTATTTATTTATTTTTTTTGTATATGTGACACAGAAAAAAAAAATATAAACAAATTTATTTTTCATTTGTTGGTATCAAGATTAACCAAAACATTTTTAAAAATCTAGATTAATTTTGCAATTGTCTCCCTTTTTATGTACAAAGTAGTGTTCATGATTGGCTAATTACCACAAATTTTTTATTATGAGTGTATCTGACAGTAACTCTACCGGAATGGAAGATCAAGTTCTAATTATGTTATAATGGAATCTCAATTTTTTGACATTAAATCTCAAATTACTCGTTAGTTTTTGAAGGTATACACTTTTTTATTGTAAATTTAGTCATATTCATGTTTTTATTAATTATATATGCTGTATGTTTCATCCAATAGAGTATAAAGATCTGAGCATTCGATTTTACGCGTCAATTGTTTGCTAAAATGTTTGAATCAAATATTTCAGGCAATTAATTTTTTTTTTGTAATCATTGAGCTATCATATCTCTCTCATACTAACTTGGAATGATTTGATTTTTTTGGCATGTTCTCCTTTGTGTTAGGTACAAGTTAGGTTCTAAAGTCATTTTATTTGGATTAATATTGACTGAGTTACAAACCTTCGAACGTTGGATGTTACAACTATATTTTTTATATTTTTACTTTGTTCAAAAAAAAATCTTGACCTTTGAACCGTCATATTTCCCACATTCTTGCTTGTAATAATATGATATTTATCCAATGTATTGTCCTCTGTGTTAGCTACAATATAGGCTCTAGAATCATTATAATTAGATTATATCGATTATTTGGATCAAGTGACTCGGGGAATACTTGATCAAGTGACTCGAGTATTACATTCTGTTAGAATAAATTAAAAGTCTTTAATGTCTAACACCTTCTATTAGAATTTATAGTTTCATTCTTTTAGAATATATTTAAAGTTTTAATATTTTAAAGTTGATTATGTTTTCTTTGTGGATATAGATTTCTAAGAGGCTGCTTTTGATGTGGAAAAAGAAGAAAACATGAAGAACGAAACTATTATAGCAGAATGTATTCTGCCAAAATGTATAAAAGGTTTCTTAACAATAATATTCTTTCATAATAGATTAGTGTTTTTGTTAGATTTTGATGTTTTTATTTTTATTTTTTTAACCATTCTTAGTTTTAATCTTTAAAAATAAATGTAAATCTTAAACCATTATTAATATATTTTTTTCAGAATGAATATAATAATTGTTTAGTCTTATTCTTTAAGAATTAATGTAATTAATGATTCTTAAAAAATAAATTATGTATTCTTTAGAAAATGTTATTCTTGATAATATGTTCTATAATTGTTTAAGCATTTTAATTATAAAAAATATATTGAATGAACCATATTCTGCTACAATAAAATCGAAAACATATTTACTAGTTTAAGTTTGACTCTCTATCATTCTGATAGAATAAAATCGGTTAGTATTAGTAATTATTAGGGATGAGCAAAAATCGAACCGAAAACCGAAAAACCGAAAAAAACCGACATAACCGAAACCAAAAAACCGAAACCAAAGCAATAACCGATGGTTTATGTTTGAATTTTACAAAAACCGAAAAATAACGGTTTGGTTCGGTTTTGACGCATAAAACCGCCCATAAAAACCGAACCGGCCCACATATATTCTTTATATTATGATTTAAACTTTTAGTTTTATACTTTACACTTTATCTCTTTAATACTTTATATTTATTTTCAACAAACTGTTAATGGTGTTAAACTTTGATCTTTTGAACACTTTTATGTTTTTATAATACTAGAATTCGTACTCTTTATTTTAGTATATTTAAAGTAAATACAATACTATTTATCGCAACATATTTTCACTAGGTTTGAACAAAAAAACTAGAAAAAAAACAGGAGCTCATAAACCCATGGTTTAAAACCGAAAACCGATAAGCACAACCCGGAAAACCGAAAAACCGACCCATGCAAAAACCGAACCTATATGGTTTTAAAAACCGAAAAACCAACTTTCTACGGTTTGGTTTGGTTTTAGCTAAAAACCGACCCAAACCGACCCATCCTCATCCCTAGTAATTATAGTATAATTAAATTTGAATTAACTTAAAAAATTCAGATTTAAAAAAAGTAAATTCATTATCCCTTACAATCCGGAAATTTCCTTTTTTAATGTAGGTTAATTGTCCAAGCACTCTTCAGCTGAAATTTGTGTGATTATATGGTATATGTTACCATATTGTAATATCGTAGGCCATCTGATCACGACCATTGATTTTATTCATCCATTCGTCTAGAATTGTGCTTACGGATACATAATAAATGTAAGAAACAAAATAACGTAACCATATATATATATATATATATATATATATATATATATATATATATATATATATATATATATATATATATATATAGAGAGAGAGAGAGAGAGAGAGAGAGAGAGTAAATTACTAAAATTGTCCGTATGGTTTGGTCAAAATTGTACGTTTGGTCCCTAACTTTTTTGTTTTTGCACTCGGATCATCTCTATGGTTTGATTTTGTTGCATTTTTTGTCTCTATAGTTTGATCAAAATTATACGTTTGGTCCCTAACGTTATGCATGTAAGGATAAAAAAACACAACAAAATTAAGTCACATAAACGATCCGAGTGCAAAAAAAAAATTAGGGACCAAATATGTAATTTTGGCCAAACCATATATATATATATATATATATATATATATATATATATATATATATATATATATATATATATATATATATATATATATATATATATATATATATATATATATATGATGAATAGCTCAATAAATCAATTAAATCAGTTGATCCCCTTTCCCCCAAAAGAAGAGGGGTCACCAACAATGTTTGGCATTTAATATGGAACATAACATTTGGTTTGCACAAGCCTAATGTACCTATAGAAGACACGTGAATCTGAACCAATATATTTTCTTACTATAATGACATCATCAAAATTTCCATCATATACGTTGTTCATATATCCCATCTTTCACTCTTCCATCTATGTGGCATTTTAATCATTATATATTTGTACTATAATTAGTGTTAACCATTTACTGTGACTTTTAAATAAATAGAAATATGATAAGAGATAACGAAGGGACTACGCTGTATTAACTACAAACCTATTTAAAAGGTAACCAGATACCCCATCTTTGACTCTTCCATCTTTGTGGCATTTTAATCATTATACATTTGCACTATAATTAGTGTTAACCATTTACTGTGACCTTTAAATAAATAAATATTATAAGAGATAACGAAGGGACTACGTTGTATTAACTATAAACCTATTTAAAGGTAACCGATGAAGTTTTATATGTATATAAAATTTCTAAAATTTGGTTGTACCCAATCGAAAACGTTTAAATTATGATTTAGCAATGTGTGCTTATTTAAGTGCATGTTTGGCGAAACTAACTAGTAGCGGCTAACTGATAGTTGATAGTTAATATCTAATAGCGTTCTGTTAAACGTTAAGTGAGATAACTTTTGATTTGAAGCCTTTTATTTAAACAAAACGCTAGAAACTTATACTGTCAAATAAAGTTTTTTGTTCAAAACGGAGTGTTTTGTCAAATGCTAGAAATTAGAAGCTCTCAAACGCTCGTAAACGTTCTGTATCGAACACGTCTAAAGGTAAACAACAAAGGAAGTATAAGAACTGGGTTGCAGAAACTCAAAATCTTTTTTGAATAAATATTACCTTAAAACTCCAATACACCCAACTGCTAACTACAAGAGGAAACAATCACTGGTTTTATACTAAACAAACATATTAGTATTAAACTAGGATTCTATAATAAATCTAATATAAACTCTCCAATTAAACACATTCCTTATTGCTCAAGGACTCTAGAACTTAGACAACACTCTAACGAAATATGATTTGGATCGAACACGTCAATTTATCTTATCGTCTCATATATTCACCAACAATCACTCTTGAATTTATTAGTCGAGGGTAATTCTAGCACGCCATGTAATGATCTCATCTATGTGAACCTTATATGATATAAGGCCTTCGTAGTGTATCTGCTCGTTACTTGTCTCCCGACACATGTTCAATTATCACTTGCTCGTTCTCCACATGCTCTCGATGAAGTGGAATCGAGTGTGGAAGTGTTTGCTTATTCGATGAATGATAGGGTACTGTGATAATCAAATTATTGATTTGTTGTCTATGGAAATCAACACCTTCTATTTCTTCATTCCCGTCAGCTCAATTGACAAATCCTTCAACCAAACTGTCTGGCACGCAGCTGTAGTAGCTGCCATGAATTCGACTTCATAAGAAGGTAATGCTACTATATCTTGCTTCTGGGAGCACCAAGTGATAGGTGAGTTATCAAGGTAGAAAACATGTCATGTTGTTGTAACATCCCCCCTTTGGCACGTATAACAATACAGTCTGCTTTAGGCTCCCGATGCGAAAACTTCCCAGGGGTCACCCATTCCTGGATTGCTCTTACCCGGGCATGCTTAACTTTAGAGTTCTTATGGGATCTGCTTCCCTCATGGCTATAAAATACGTTGTGACAAGGAAGGTATCCACACCCTTTATAAGGAATGTTTCGTTCTCCTTCCAAGTTGATGTAGGATCAGGTGCAACCCACCTAGTTGTAACGCCCTGCTCCGAAACTCTTTCCTAATTCGGGACTATGGCCTGAAGATGGGTTATCATAAGGCTTAGGGCCTTTGGAGAAAATAGATCTAGACCCACTTAGGTACGGATGAAGTAATTGAGGTGATCCAGAAGTTTGTATTGTGTCTTAGAGCCAAGGGGTAAATAAGGAAATTGGCCGTTCGAGCTCCTTATCAATTTTGGATTTTTGTTCGGAAGGTTTTGAGATGATCACTGAAACATAGTTGAAACGAAGAAGTTATGGCCGTTTCTGGCCACCTTTCTGTGGATATAAAGAACGTCAAAAACATAGTTGAAACGAAGAAGTTATGATCGTTTTAAGTTGGAGTGGTTCGGGTGGTTGATCGTTGACTTGTTGATCGAGCTCATTTAAGGCTCACGAAATGAACAAGGAGTTCTCATGACGTGAGGAACGTCTGATGCACTAAAAACCTAATTTTCGGGTATTTAAAGGTATGAGATGATTAGGGTTGCTACTCCTCAGTCTCTTTCTGTGACAACCCCAAATATATTGCCGTTACAAACCCTATTTTCACTAACGGAATGCGTCACTATATGTTATTTCTCGGTATTGTTTGGGTTGTCAATAAACAAATATCTAGTTAATTATATGTTCCGGTATTATCATAAGTAATTATAACTTGTAAATGTTATCCCCGTTTAACTAAATAGAGTTATATTACTTTTCAACCACTTCACCCGGGTAAAAAGTTTTAACCCCGTTAAACTTTAGCATCGGGTAGCCGTGTATCGAGTGCAATACCCGAGACATATAAAAACGATTTAACACTACAATTGAACTCTTTTACTACACTTTCATCTCTCTCTCACTACTTTCTCTCTCTAGACCCGAAATCGACCCCAAATCCGCGAATTTCCGACTTCCAAACGTAAGGACTCATTCCTTATCTTAATCTAAACATACTTTACTGTAATTAGACTCCAAAATCATGGAAAACAAGGACCAAAAATGAGTTTACGGCCTAAGAAGCCCCTTAGGCCGTAAACCCCCAAAATCATGCCAAAAACCTCATTTTTCCTTCCTTTAAGCTTATGGACTAATTAAGGTATAAACCTAGGAGACTTTGGACACTAAAACACAAAGAATTGAAGCTTAAAAAGCAGTTTACGGCCCAAGCTTGTGCTTAGGCCGTAAACACCTCAAACACCCCAAAAACCCATGTTTAAAGTTCCAAAAACTCATCTAGGGTGTTAGGTAATTTAGACTTGACAACAAGGAAGGCTTAAATGCATCAAACAACATCAATTGATGGCAAAAAGAGGAGTTTACGGCCAAGGCTAAGCTTGGGCCGTAAACACCCATGTTTTTGTGTCAAACAAGTCCCTAAACCACTCAAATGCATGTAAGGAATTTAGCTAAGGCCTTTGGATGTGTGTTGTACCATTAAATTTCCTATTTTGAGGCAAAATGAAGAGTTTACGGCCAAGGATATTCTTGGTCCGTAAACTCCCCAAATTTCATGCCAAATTGTCCCAAAACTCATTATAGGGCCTTCTAGGATTTACCTAAGGTGAATGAGAACATGTAGTACCATTTAAACATCCATCTTGAAGGATTTAATGGAGTTTACCCAAGAACAAGTCTTGGCCGTAAACTCCCCAAAATGTCACAAAACAAGAGTTTAATCCCTCCATATTGGTCCAAGACACATGCCATTAAAGTAAGGAAGTGAAATAAGGCCTTAAACAAGCAATTTAGAAGACCACATGAGCTTACGGCCAAGCCTAGGGGGCTTACAGCCGTAAAATCCCAAGGAGTGGCCTTTAGGCCGTAAACTCCAAGGGATTGAGCTCATGGACCCTTCCGTAAACCCTCCTTAGCCTTAAACCACTCCCGGGAACCCCTTCTAGGCCCTAAAACCCCAAATTGATGCTAGAATGCCTCAATACTTAAACGGAAAGCATAAAATGATTAATTTATTGTAAAACACATATTTTCATATGACATTAGGGTCCTAAAGGTGTACAAGTCATTATTTGGAACAAAACGCTCAACCAACACTTTTACCCGATTTACCCGATTCACCCGATTTACGCGAATTCAGGTGAGTTCATACCCCTTTAATGAACCTTTCAAATGTTTTATATGTTTTAGGGGGGAGATACGAGTTGAATATACATGTTTATGACAAGTTATACAAGATAATTTTTCGTATTACAGAATTAATCACATGTGATTCACTACCTGTAGTTCAAATCACATGTGATTTATCATTATACTTTATAAATAAATCAATGGTTTTCAAAACTATCTTGGATAAACAAACAAGCTTTAAATGTTTCTTTTGTACAACACTTTTGTTTAATAAAACTCCTTATAAAAATGTAACCATACTAATATATTTGTATAAGTAAGACTTGAAGGACTTAGGACCGATAGCTCGCCTTATTTCCTGTTCTTGATTGATTGTGGGCTTAGGGTAGTGGTTATCCGTCCGACTGTCATTGATTTCTTAGTTATACATCTCGTATATTAGTACGGATTACGAGTACTTCTTATTTCATTAGATGCCTAAATCACTAATCTGACTAGAACCACATACACTAATTTAACTATAATAGGTATAGTTAAGGACTCTATCCCTTGTTTTAACTACTACTCTACACTACTATAATACTCTCTATTATGAAGCAATACCCTAATAAGAGAATACAATACAAGTTATACAAAAGACTACTACACTATAATACAAGAGAATGTACTAATCATGAGATAATTCATTAATCCACTACGAGATACTCTATACGCTACACACTACGCCCGAAGTTTTCCGATAGGAAGATGACACTATATGTATAGATCTATACGGGGCAGACGCTATTACATCCCGACTGATAACTTCAGTCCGAGCCGCTCAGGTCCAGGGATGCCTTTACTCTACTATACTATGCATGACAGGGAAGGTCATGAGGGTCCGCTATTACTCACACTATTGGTAACATACAAGAAAGATACTATAACCTCACTAAAATACTAAAAGAAAGATGAAGTAATATCCCGAAGTAAATAAGTATTTAATACTAAAGGATGTTGCACCACTATTATGTATTCCAAGAATAACACACTATATTGCCTTACTTAATGGTGAGTCACTATTACACTTCTACGATAAATGGCTTTCAAAGATAGAATCAACATATTTCTTAAAGATTTTCATTTACTATACAGTTCTGGAAAATATAGGATTTTCTAGGTTTTACTACTACTTATGATTACAAACTTCAGTTTACATACTAATGATTCTAATGCTTTTTATACAAGAACTCACACTAAACTATTATGAAATCACCAGCTTTATGCTGATATTCTTTTCAAAATAACTTGTATCTTCAGGTCAAAGATAGACAGGTACAACTGCAACATTTTTGGGAGAAGATGGAGCATGCAAGACTCATATCTTATTTTTGTTTACTTTTGGTGTTTGTCAAATATTACAAAACACACTTGTAAATACACTTACTATGGAAATGAAATGGTTGTATGTTTCTTGCTTTTACTATTATACAATTGTGATGATACTGTACACTACGTCATCCACCCCGAAACGTATTCCGCCGTTATTGGTTTTGGGGTGTGATACTTTCACTCCCAAGACCTCTGGAAACCCTAATCTCAGACCCTATTGAGGTACTTGGTCAATTTGGTGTTATTCAAGAGATCTTGGAGACTTTGAAGCTCATTAAGGGAAAGAAGATCATTATTGGTGCATCTTTTAACATCTTGGTTGCTTCGTCAGATAGTTGAGGAGCTTTTAGACCTTTGTAAGCCCTCAAGCTCATGCCTTTCCTTTCCTTGCTTGCTAGATCTCAATTTCTATGCATTTTATGGATTTTAATGTTGGTTAGCATGCATGGAATCCATAAAGTTAGCAACTTTATGGATTATGATGGCATCTTAAGTCTTATATGTTCTAGATTTGGACTTTTGTCATGGTTTTCGACTTCATGTTTGAGTCTTGGCCCTTTTTCTTCATTATGACCAAGTTGGTGTTTAAGTCATGTATTGGACATATGTAACTGAAAAGCTTCAATTTTTATGGTCCTTAGGGTCAAGGAAGAACCTTTAAACTGTCATATGTTAAGGCTTAAGGGATTAGGAGTTTAATGATCATTTTTTGTCAGATCTGTACTCACGGTGTGAGGAATGAAGCCTCACGATGTGAGAACATTTTCATGAAGTTTTGGACAGTAATCACGACCTCACAACGTGAGCATAAGGTGCTCACAGCATGAGCATCCCTTGAGCAAGTTTTGGAATCTTTGATTGTGAGCTAGCTTGGTATTGGACCTGTCCTTTGGTTTGGGCTGATAATGGACTAAGGATTCTAGAGTAGTTGACTTCTGGTTGGGCTTGCCTTTATGGGTTTTCCTTAATGGGTCTTGGATGATGAATTAGGCCTTAGTGGGCCCAATGTAGTTAGGCCTTGATTGGGCCCAATAGGCTTAGACCTTTGGGCCATCGGAAAAGTTATTGGTTCAGAGAAGTAAATGGGCTTTAGGGAAAGGTCCAAGTAAGGGTTTGGGCCCAATTTGGAAAATTGGGCCATTGATGGGTTTTTATGCATTATATAGTTTTGGACCTTAGTTATGGTCTTGTTGGGCCTGGGGTAAAATGGTTATTTTACCCCAAGATTTGGATTATGGTTCATGGTTTAGAACTTAGTTTCTAATTGGATATTGTGTTGGAAATTGCAAGTTTGGGAAAACCGTCAGGGTAGCAGCTAGGAAGATCCGGAGGTGGCTCCTGGCACTTGTCTGTAAGACCCAGGGGGTGGCCCTCAACTTGGCAAGAAAGACCACATGGCGGCCCATGGCATAACGACAAGACTATGTGTGACACATAGCATCTTATTTGATTACGGATATGTTTGATATGTATGGATCACAGTATGTATGGTATGTATGGCGCAATTGATATGTATGGTATGTGGTATTTGAGGAACTCACTAAGCTTCGTGCTTATAGTTTACAGTTTTGGTTTCAGGTACCTTTAGTTTTCAGATAAGGAGCTCGGGACTATCGCTTTGCATTCACCTATATTATTCCGCATTATGTGATCTTTGGGATTATAGTCTAATATTTATTTTAAATGAAACGTTTTCAATGTCTGAAACAAAGTTATTAAGTGCTTTCTGTCACACCCCAAATCGGAACGGCGGAAACATTCAGGGCCCGAGGACGTCATGTTTAGTATTACAATAGATGAATCATAGTAATCAAAGTAACAAACAACCATTTCATTATTATTTAAGTGTTTACAAAGATGTGGTTCACAAAATATTGGATCCAAAAGTAAATAACAAAACAAGACATGAAGCTACTATGCTCCATCTTCTGAATCCAGTGTGTGTATCTGTCTACTAGTTTTCTGAGAATACAAGTTATTTTGAAAGAGAGGATCAACATTAAGTTGGTGAGTTCATAAGATTTAAGTGATGTAAAGTAAGTTGTAAGTTTTTTTTAGAAAAGTTCGCCTGTTCCTCCTGAAAATCCTATATTTCTAATATGATGAGTGATAAATAAAAAGACTCTACAATCCTTTCTATGATTACTAAATGGATACAAGTTATATAGAACTTTGAGTAAACAGAAAATCGATTGTGTGAATCTGCCCTATGTCTACAACCAAGCAAGGAACAGGAGATGAGGCGGAAGTCACACATGCCATTGTTTGTTAGATCTTTATTGTATACAACCCTGGTGTATTTATTTGGTACTCAGAGAGTTAACTATAATAGTTCTTTATATTTTATGAAAACATTCGTTAAGAAAATCATGTATTTCCTTTAGTAAAAATGGTAACCACAATAGTTCCTTCTATAATCACTTAGTTTATACAAGCTATATAAGATCTAATATCGAACGGACTGTTAAATGAGTGAATCTGCCCTAAGCCCATAACCAAACAAGGAGTAGGAAGTAAGGCGGAAAACACCCATCCAACTGCCTATTGCATATTAATTATATATAACTCTAATGTATAAATTAAGGTATTATAGAATTAACCAGTAAAGGTCCTTTAAATTATACTGGTTTAATAAAATGGATTAAACCCTTTTACTGATAACTTTCTAGTTTTTCCTGCTAAATGTGCATTCTTAAAATTATGTTTTTGTACTAGAAAACGGTATTTGAATTTGTATAATATGACCTGACCTATACCTGGTACTCCTTATGATTACTTGGTGTATACGGAATATATATAGAACTAAGATCGAATAGAAAGTAGACTGGGTGAATTTGCTCTAAGCCCACAACCAAACAAGGAACAGGAAATGAAGTAGAAGTCACACATTCTACTGTCTATCGGACCCTATTAATATATATATATATATATATATATATATATATATATATATATATATATATATATATATATATATCCCTGATGTATCTACTAACGAATCATAAAGTCACCAATATAGGCCACTTTCTAAATGGATGCACTAAGAGTCGACTGTTTTGTTTGTCTTTTGTAAGTTTTCCCATGTTTAACACTATCCTTACTAGAAAATAGTTTGCATTGCCTTTTATGTGAGAAGATTACTATATGAATGTAATGGGAAAATGAAAGTGTACAGTAGTGTTGTAAAATGTAACTACTGACCACTTACTACCTTGAAGACAGTTTGTTAATTAAGGTTTAAATGTGATGTGGTTGTAACCATACTGATATGACACATGTTTAACATGACGACCTACTGGCGCCAAAATTGATGTGATATTTGTCACCCGTAGACTTGCAAGTCCCATTGTAGCTAGCAGCAAGGTGCGGGGTGTCAATCCCGTATAGATCTATCCACAAACTCATGGTCTCCTTCCAGGAGGCTCTGGTTACAAAACGCGACCTAACAAGTATATTCCAGTAGACTCACATTAATGTTATCTTGTTCTTGTTATCCTATGTTCCTTCTGTTCTTATTATAGTATGTTCTGAACCCCTAAACTATACCTATTATAGTTTACTAGTATGTTTGTTTTGAACTGTTTTCGATTTGTAGAAAAGACTCGATTATCTACTGAGTTATGCTCTTACTTTAAAAACGGAGTTTTATAAACAATAAACTAACATACCTTAAAAAGAGTTTTTGAAATGATTTTGTTACTTATAAATTCATAAAAAATGATTTAACATGATGGCTATCACAAATAAACATTTACAAAATTATCATTGTGTTCAACTTGTATTCCCCCCTTAAAAGCATTTAAAAACATTTAAAAGATTTGATTATAGGTGTATGAACTCACCTTATGTAGGTGATTTAATTGCAGATTCGTGTAAGGATGAGAAGTTCCACGAATGAATTCTCGAGACACAAAGGAAGTAGGAAACACTTGCTAGAAAGTGTTACACTCACACGTGATTAACTAAAAGGGGCTTACAGCCACACAAGGGAGTGTACGGACAATGAGTGTACGGTTAAGGAGTGTCCGGCTGTACACTCATGGAAAAACACGCAAAGGAGGTGTTTATGGCCCTATCTAGCATCCATTAAGTGTTCACGGTCCTATTTTTGGGACATGAGATGAGTTTTTGGCCAAGACATGCACCAAAAAAGGGTTTACGACCATGCAAGGGTGTATGGCCATAAACTCTTTTTGTTCATGCCAAATTGGTAGTTTCTAGGGTGGTAATCAAGATTTTCTAATGTATACTAAGCATATGGAAAGGATACTTACGATTTGGAAGCTTGAACGGGTTTTACCGCCCAAGAACTACTATGTGCTCTTGGTGAAATGGATCAAGGTTTGAATATCTATCATATAGAGATGTTTTCATGGAGGAATCATGATATGATACAAAACTAAGGAGGATATCAAGAAATATGGAAGAATCACTTACCACTTTTGAAGATTAGAAGGAGTGTTCTTGATGATAGTTGAGAGAGAACCTATTTTCTGGACTTGGATGTGTAAGAAAGTGTGAAAAATGAAGGAATGACTTATATATGGGCATGGGTTCATGACCACCTTAAGTGTATGGCCGTAAACTCCTCTTGATGGAGTGCTTGGCTCGAATGTAACATGAAGAACCTAAGTTAACTCATCCCTAAACCCAAAACTTGAATGTACTAGGTTTAGAACACTCAAACAGACCTTAAACAATGCTAAACGATCGTAGAAACGATTATGACTCTCGATTGATTGGGTGGACTTACAAGACAAAAAATTTTGGGTTGTCACATTTTCTTATATTAAAAATGTAATTTTTGTTCTTGAATTTTAGGATGTTACAGTTGTACTTCTGCCATCATCAGCATCAACATTGTGGGTGTTATGACTATAACCTAGCAAGTTCATATGTTTACTTGATTTATATATTATCCTAAAAGATGTTGTACCACACAACTAACAAAGAATTTGCTTGATAGCATGCACATGAGATTCTCTTAGACTTTGCATATAATAGATAGTTACTCCAACCGAATATCCTAAATCGGGATGAAAGTGCAAGTGATGTAAGTAACCTACTAGCTTTAAATAATGGGTAGCTTAAAAAGGCTTATCCTTAGCTCTAGACAATTTTAGTCCTGGTTCCATACGACATTGAGTTGAATTAAAATCTTCCATACCAGCTTGTTTTAGAATTTTTATGGCGTAATTCTCTTACTTTACCTTTACACAACTTCAAAACCCAAGTAGTAAGTTAGTTCACCAAGCTCCATCATTTCAAATTTCAATTCCTTGAATTTCTTGAATTCGTTTATAAACTCTAGACTTGTTCCGGTCATGAATAGATCATCTGCATAATCTGAAAAATTATATATTCTCCATTTGGAACCTTTCTATATACCTTATTTTCTTGAATGCATGATTGAAAACCAATATTTATGAAAGCATTAATATGTTTCAAATTCCATGCTCTTGGAGATTGTCGAAGTTCGTATAAAGCTTGTGCCAATTTGTAAACAATTGTTTCTGATGGGTTTTGGTCATAAGACATCCTATGTGCTCATAAAAACCCTAATGCTTGGATCTAGGTTTCTCTATTGTACATACTTTGAATCCAAGACTATAAACTCTAATTCTAGCATACAAGTAATCATATTAATATGTAATTAGATTTAAGATCATACCTTGATTGTTATGTAGCAATAACAATCCCAATTCCTCCTTGAATTGACTTTGGAAGGCTTAGAGTCACAAGTGTCACTCCTCTAATGGTTCACAAACACCATAAGCAAGAGGATGAAGAGGAGAGAGGTTGGAGGCTGCCAAAAACATGTGTAAACCCTTACAAGAAACTTAGCCACGTTTTTGAGCCTTAAGGGGTCTTTATATAGTTGGGCTATTAGGGTTATCTAACAAGGAAACCCTAATTTGGATGCTTAAGCCCTAAGCAACCCATAGACTCCTTTTATCAAGCCCATGGACGATTTCCTTATGGGTTTCCCATTAGAATTCATCCATCCCTTAATACAAGGCAATCCATGGCCCAAATTACAATTATCCTATAATTACAATTCCAGTCCCTTAAGTTTAATTAATCTCTTTTAGTCACAAAACTAATTACGAATTAATTATTAACTAATATTAATTAAACAATATGATTTCTCCTTTAATATATTATTCCCATAATATATTAATAAATAATATTTAATCCTTTCTCTCCATAATTCATCCTATCAAGTTGCTTTGGTGAAGGCAACCCAAAATGACCATGCACCATCGGGTCAAGTACATACGAAAATAGTTATGGACTTAGACACTAATCCAATAGTCTCCCACTTGGATAAGTCTAACAACTATTCTGCGTATGACTTCAGATCTTGATCTGCAATCGTAGCTTTCCAAAGCCGCTGTCAACTCTGATCATATCAGATACGCGTGTCCTTAGATAAGGGATCATATATTCCTCCATTCTAGATATGGTATGAGATATGATTTCTAATCATTCTCTTTGTACTATATCTCGATTTCTGATTTATGACGACAGACTAATTGATCAAATCAAATTAGCCCTAGCCCGGCCGAGCATTTACGTATGTCATCACTAAACCATCGAGGGGCCCAAAGATATCGCTTTTATTCTTTGAATAAAAGGAACGGATAAACTTTGATACAATGCTTGCTTGCACTCACTCACCGAATCACACACAACAATATGTTTTATAACACCAAGTTACTAGTGCGTTTACATATTATCAATGTGCAACCGATTCGCAAGATACAACTCACACATCTCGGTTTCAAGAATATAAGATGTTATTGTCTCACTAATCACTCGAGATACAATTCATGGAGTGATCCAAGCGAGCGTGGGTTTAATCCAATGCTCAAATCAAATTCATAAGCACTCATGAACGTTACAGCAAACATTTGCTTATGTCTAATACTCTTTTAGACAATCCACACACCAATTCACGACAGTCTTCATTCATATCTACTTCCAACATATGAACGACTGTGGCCCGTTTCAATAATTTGATTATTCTTAATAAACTCAATTATTCTGGAAGTCAAAACATGCAAGGTGAAACACAAGAATAATACTAATCCCATATGGCCTCAAACCTTTGAGTATAAACAAAACACATTTTATTTATCACCATATCGATTACTCATTATTTGTCGTTTCGGGTAATCAACTTTTTACTTGAATTATTACACTTGTCCCATGCTCCTAGCATGCACACAATGTTTAAATATGGTTCTTACTTTTGTGAAATAGACAAATTGAACACATTTCCAATCATTCTCATTTCACAACTCCAAATCCATTTTCTTAAGTGTAAGAATATCAAATTCTTGTTACTTATAGAATATACTAGATTCTAACACTTTATGCAACGATCCTTTTTGTAATGTCACTACACCAAAGTCTCAAAGACTATTGCCAATGATATTACAAATTCTTCTAACGTAGATTGTTACAAGACAATTCCTTAGATATGATGTCTCTCTCTCAAAGTACATTCCTTTGAACATCCTTTTGCATAAAAGTTTCTAATCTAGACATAGATTTTCAATATATACTTCCCAATATGGACACGCTTCCATATTTTCCATATGACAACTCCTTCTTAATAGAATCTTATCTATTCGTAATTAGGTCGATATGGTCCATTCAATACCATGCTTCCAACTACTCACAAGCAACCAATCCTCGTCGAACTTTGGATTGTCCTTTGATAGTTGTTTAATTATTTTAGTCAAAACCGATTCTAGTCCCTTTTTCCCTCTAAATGCGCTAGACATTTGGAAAGTTTTAGAATGGTCAAACATTAAATCATTTGCAATCGATCCTATACCCGAAGTGTATGGGACATGACGCACAATGTTTTATTTTCTATGTTCTCAAAATTCGAATTGTGAAGAGGAATGCCGTAATCATAATCGAAATTTTAAGAACACACTATGTACCTTTGACTAAATTTATTAACATTCCACAACCTAATCCTTTAGATTTGAAATGAAGCATAATATTCTCTCCATTAATTATAGAAAAACAACCTTTCAACTCTTACAACTTTGCAAAGTATGACTCTTGTTTTTATATAATTAATATTGCCAACTATGCAATACGTGCCTTAATAATCATACAATCATAACATTTATGATCCCACTCTCATGATGATTATTATAAAACATAACACTTATGCTCCAACTAGCTTCGACATGTATTCATAAACATCTTAACTTTCAGAAAGACAATACCTATTGAATTTCTTAAGTCCATGTTTCTAATACTTAATACTTTGATAATCTTTTATCAAGGCTTCTTGAACTTATACACCTTTGCCTTTAGATAGTTCATATGTGTGTCTCAACAATTAAGACTAATTGCCAAACCTCACAATTCAGATTATGGAAAGGGATGCCGTAACCATGATCGAATTCGAGAATGCAATTTTACAATCACTATCTTTTAAAATCTTTCTTAGTGAAAGCATTTCCTCACAATCATTTTCATGAATGAGGAAATCTTATGACACTTAGATTTAAATGGTGTATTTGTTCCTATCCATGTGAATTTGTTAAAACAAAGTTTACAACAAATTCAGACTCATATGGACCGAACTTTCTTAATCTTGATTTCTTGCCTTATGGTAGCACAGCTGCCCACCACATCTTCCAAGGAGTTAAGCATCTCACCTTTTTCCCATCAATGTACCTTTCATTGATCAAGGTCCTTGCCTTTTATGCATTCAAATGAGAACTCATAGGACTCACATGCATAATTAACTCGATTGGATTGGCACAGAAACAAAATAATGTCTTCACGATAGGTTGTAAACCTCAACTCGTGTGCTAGTGATGATCGATAAGGTTTATTTGATTTGTTCTTGAAACTTTTCAAGACTATTAAGACTCCCACTGACTCCTTGACATATACGATTCTCTTATCAAAACATTTCTTGACAAACAAATATTCAAGAGTTAGTGTAGCTTTTATCAAAACAAAACACTTCATAATTTTGGTCTTAGTTGGTCTTTGTCTTATTCAAGACATCACAACTTTCCACAATTGATGAATGTTATAAACCTTCTTAATACTATTCACTCAATGTCACAATCTTGATTTTAAGACTTGTTTTGGAACGAAGTATGATTGACTTCTTGATTTGACCATTTCTTCAATATTTGATTCCTCTTCTTGGACATACAATTGTACCAAGACTCACTTAGAGGATCAATTGAGATATGGTTCTTAATCATTAAGATCTATCATAAAACATAAAAGCTACTCTCCCTTCTTCTTAGAATGGGGAACCTTTTATCTTTCTGCCTACTTGATTCTTCTTATTCGTTCTACTATTGATCTAAACCCTTTAATCAATTCAGAATTACACTTAATCTTGTAAGTGTAATCATATTTACTAAGCCTTTAGTAAATCATGACGAATATATTTGTTACTCTTATGGTGAACTTGATCAACACACAACTTTGTGTACTCGAGCTCCTAATCCTTCACTTGACACTTTGTCAACGAATTTGTCTAATTTCCAAATATGAAATTTCTCATTCATCATGCAACCAAGTTGCGTGATTCCAAATTTCGGTCCAATTGAAACTTTAGGCGATGAGAAACTCTCCCTATTTGGTAAATTCTCGACATTTCCATAAATAACATAACTAAGAATCATATCCATTCGTTGTAGAAATATGTAAACATCAATTTTTCATAACGATTTCATTGCAAGGAAGTAAACAAATAAATAAATAAGTCAAACAAAATTTATTTTATTTATAAAAGCAGCGGAATAACATTTGTCCTTACAATGCAAAAGCTATTGAAAACTATGTAAAAGGAAAATTTCTAACAACTCTATCATAACTATCTAAGCTCAAAATCCAATCTTCAAGTCCATGCAATCAAGATCCATCTCTTGTGATTAGATTCATCTTGCTCTCTTATCAAGCTTCCTTTCTTTTCACCGATCCTTCAAAACATTCAAATGCAATCTTATCACATCATGTATTAAGAATCAATGAATAGGAACTTAATGGAGTTAGATAGTGGATTCTTACCTAAAGTAGAGCCATACGTTCTGACTCTCCTATCTCGTAGATCTCTTAGGTAATTAGGGCAACTTCGTCTCCAATGCCCCTTCTCTTGGCAATAAAAGCAAATTGACTCTTTTGGAACAACACATGGAACTACTTCAGACATCGCCTTTCTCTTATGATCAAACTTTTCAATCATTGCATGTCTTTCATTGCCATTGTCTATATCCATAGAGGTCTTGAAGGCAGATTCACCAATCAACTTTACTTTTCTATTGCGCCAAATCATTGCTGATTCAGCAGCAATAAGCATATAGGTGAGATCAATAAGGGTCACGTTGTGGTTCATCATATAGTACTCTCTTACGAACTCACTATATGAGTTAGGAAGTGACTGAAGAACCCAATCAACAGCCATCGCTTCACCGACAACGGATCCCATCATTCTTAATCTATCAATGTGTGACTTCATCCCTAAGACGTGTGCACACACCGACTTGCCCTCTTTATGTTTACATTCCAAAAGGGCTTGAGTGATATTGAACCTTTCAATTTTACAATATTGTGGGTTAGGGAGAATAATTGGAGGAGGAGGAGGAAGTGAAGCATGATTTCTTGTTCCTCGATCGAATCGTGGAATATCATCTTCATGTGGAATGCTTGTTCCACGGAATTTGAGAAGACCATAGTTGTCGAACTTTGACATCGGGAGAAAAAACGAATTCAAGTTAGTTGATTGATTGAGTCCTTGGTAAATCACCCAAATGAAATTCCAAGGCTAGGACCCAACAAAATATCCTACAACTCGGGAGAGGGATGCCGTAACCCAAATTGCAGAACATTTGAAGGTAAGTGAATGACGATTCACTAATTTCCACCATGAAAAACGAAAAATAATTTTAAGTTTTAAATCTATGAAAACTCCTAGATCCTTTGAGATTCATTGAATATTTCAATGGCATGTTTAAATCTCGATATGCCCCTCTTGTTTGTGACTGGGATGCCGAGGATCACAAAGTGGGTGTGAATAACCATGCAAACTACATGGTGCCCTCACATGTTACAATCACCTATTCGATGTGCCGGTAAACCACACATGCTCCACCGAACTATGACAAACATTGAGTCACCCTTTGCTAAATTTGCTTAGAACCATTTAGTGTGCTGGTAAACCACACACGCTCCACTAACGTCTTCGCAAGGGCACAAAGTGTAATTTCATGGAATTGCATCAATTCACTTTTGCCTAAGTAACTAAGATTGGGAATTTGCAAAACATTTAGTTACTTTGTATTTCATTATACTTATAATGGAAGGTTTCGTCCTATCCTACCCGTTCGGCTAATGACCCTCCACTAGTCAAGAGTGCGGTGGGTAAGAGTGGATACCCATTCAATCGCCATTTTATAGGCAATTTCCTTAAACACCCCTTATAGACCAGCTTCGTGAATGAGGCCTACTAACGGTAAGACTGACTTTTACTCATACATATATATAATGTTATACTTTTAATGTTATATATAGTATAGGGTGTATTTTATACTTTTAAAATACTATATGGTTAACTTTAAGAATTATACTTTTAATTCAATCAAATGGTTAACCTAAACTTTTATGGATTTATTAAACCTCTTTTAATTATACTCCTTAATTAATTAATAAAACCATAAGGGTGTGATTTGAACTTTTCAAAACATTACTAGAGTTTTAGAATTTAACATTCCTAATTAAACTTTTAATCAACTTTTAAATTCCAAAACTTGAGGGCAAGTTTTGAAACCTTTTTCAAAACATTAGAATTTTAACTATTTAAATTTCAAAACTCCAAAACTTTTGGGTTCAAATTTAAACTATAAAACCTAAAGGGGAAAATATGAAACCTTTCATAACAACAAGGATCAAATAACAAATAATTTTAAATTAACATTTAATCACATAATTATCCATATTTGATTTATTTAATGATTTCTTGCAAAAAAATTTATCAATTTACTCAAAATAATTAATCAATTATCTTATAAGGAAACAATTATCTTATAAATTGATAATTATCTTTAATTAGATCAAGAATATAGTCATATATATCATAAAATCGGATTTATATTGATCTAACATGATAAGGTAACTATCCATATGTAAAAATAGCAAGAAATCCCGAGATAAGCATTATCTGACGAGTTGACACGTCGAGTCAGGCATGGACTCGTCGAGTCTGCATGGACTCGGTGAGTTCAGCCATGGACTCGGCGAGTCCAGCCTCCACAATCCAAAAAATCGAATTCTTTAGTTATACAATGCATCAATACAATTCAAACCAAGCTAGGCTCTGATACCACTGATGGGTTTTGGTCATAAGACATCCTATGTGCTCATACAAACCCTAATGCTTGGATCTAGGTTTCTCTATTGTACATGCTTTGAATCCAAGACTATAAACCCTAATTCTAGCATACAAGTAATCATATTAATATGTAATTAGATTTAAGATCATACCTTGATTGTTATGTAGCAATAACAATCCCAATTCCTCCTTGAATTGACTTTGGAAGGCTTAGAGTCACAAGTGTCACTCCTCTAATGGTTCACAAACACCATAAGCAAGAGGATGAAGAGGACAGAGGTTGGAGGCTGCCAAAAACGTGTGTAAACCCTTACAAGAAACTTAGCCACGTTTTTGAGCCTTAAGGGGTCTTTATATAGTTGGGCTATTAGGGTTATCTAACAAGGAAACCCTAATTTGGATGCTTAAGCCCTAAGCAACCCATAGACTCCTTTTATCAAGCCCATGGACGATTTCCTTATGGGTTTCCCATTAGAATTCGTCCATCCCTTAATACAAGGCAATCCATGGCCCAAATTGCAAATATCCTATAATTACAATTCCAGTCCCTTAAGTTTAATTAATCTCTTTTAGTCACAAAACTAATTACCAATTAATTATTGACTAATATTAATTAAACAATATGATTTCTCCTTTAATATATTATTCCCATAATATATTAATAAATCATATTTAATCCTTTCTCTCCATAATTCATCCTGTGACAACCGTCATATTCTGGTCAATTCAAAGTCAAATAAAGTCAACAAGTCAAACCGGTCAGCTCCACTAACCCGTGTGTGCTTGGACTTACGCTCAGTATTTACTAAACAAGTCGCTACTCTAATAAGAAAACATGAATCGAAAAGTACGTACAACTAGATCTCTTTAACCTAAAAACTGTACTACGTGGCGAGCCAAACTGATAAAACAATGATGCATACTCATCGGGAGTGTGTAAGATCCTTAAACAAGGCTTAACAGGGTTTACGAACCATGCATTGCGATGCCGGACACTCACAATTGTCACACATGGATCCCCTCTCAATCGTTTTCACTCTATCTCTGACTATGTCAAATCTCTCCCTAATCGCTCCAAGTGTGTGAAATCTCTCCCAAATATCTCTCTGTATGAGAAATCTCTCCAAGAATATCAAATCTCTCCCAAATCCCTCTAAGTATGTGAAACCTCTCTCAAATATCTCTTTGTATGATAAATCTCTCCAAGAATGTCAAATCTCTCCCAAATCTCTCCACGTATGTGAAATCTCTCCCAAATATCTCTCTGTATGAGAAATCTCTCCAAGAATGTCAAATCTCTCCCAAATCTCTCCACGTATGTGAAATCTCTCCCAAATATCTCTCTGTATGAGAAATCTCTCCAAGAATGTCAAATCTCTCCCAAATCCCTCTAAGTATGTAAAATCTCTCTCAAATATCTCTCTGTATGAGAAATCTCTCCAAGAATGTCAAATCTCTCCCAAATCCCTCTAAGTATGTGAAATCTCTCTCAAATATCTCTTTGTATGAGAAATCTCTCCAAGAATGTCAAATCTCTCCCAAATCTCTCCAAGTGTGAGAAATCTCTCCCAAATCTCTCTCAAAAGTTTCCCGTAACTTTTTGGAATCATTCGGGTCATTCCGGCCCTTAACCGGGTCAAAAACGGCTTAAAACGGGGCGAAAACGAGAAAAATAGGCTTTAGGAACCGAAACCGGAATGAGAGGCTTCTTAGGACCAGAGACCGAGCCTCTGGTGGCCAAGAGACCAGAGACCGAGCCTCTGGTGGCCAAGAGAACCGAAACCGAGAGCAAGAAGCAAGTACCCGAAACCGAAAGTAGAGCCGAACCCTCCTGATGCTGAACCGAACCGAGACCGAGCCCAAGAAGCAAGAACCGGAACCGAGAGTACTGTTCACAACCGAGCGGTCGGTCCCTCTCGGTGCCTCTCGGTCCGTCCCACTCTCTGTCCGCTATTCTGCCTCTCGGTCCGCCTCCGCCTCTCTGTTCGCTAACTCGCTCTCTGTTCGCGCGCCTCTCTGTCCCCTTCCACCTCTCGGTTCCTACCCTCTCCCTTCTCCCCTCTCGGCTTCTTCCCTCCTTCTCTTCTTCTCTCGGTTTCCGCCTCCCTCTCTCTCTCGGTTCAGCATAAGAGGCCGAGCCTCGGCCAGATTTCGCATAATTGCCATTTTTTAGCCCATTTTTGATATTTTTAACATTTTAAGCCCGTTTTTCGTGATTTTAAAGCGGGATTTTCTCCAGAAATTATATTTTAACATAATAAACTCTAAATATTCATAATTTAAACATATTTTGATGAAAATCATTATTTAAATAATAAAAATCAAATGGATGAATTATTAAAGGTGGAGTGTTGACTTTGCCTTATCCAAAGTCACAAGCAACCACCCCACACCCACTCTTTGACTAACCACACCTCTCCACCTTACCTAGGTCACATCAATGTCTTTTCCACTCAATTATCCCTCCTCCCCACGTTTTTGAGGGCTGATTATTCATCCTCTCTCCTCACTTCTCTCATTTGCTCTCATTTCACAAGAAGATCAAACTCTTTCCTCTCTCACTTTCTCTCTCTAGAAATTCGAGATTCAAGGGCTGATCTTGAGTTTTTCCTCCACATTTGGTAAGCATAATCCATTCTCTTTATGATTATCTCATTTATTTCCACTCAAATCATGGATATCTTAGACAAACTCTCTCATAATTGTGTTAGATCTTCGAATCTTCAAGTGATTCTTCAAGTGTTCTTGGGTTGAACACTTTCCTTCTTCAACACTTACCTACTGGAATCACTCAAGGTGAGTTCATACCCCTACATTTTCATGTTTTCTCAAGTTTTCAGGGGGGGAATACAAGTTAAAACACTAAGAACATATCTAAATTTTTCTAACAGCCTTCATCAGAAAAGTTCAACTCCATTCACGGACTGTTTTGGGCATCTTAAATATTTTTGTTTTCAAAACTGTACAAGGTGCAAATAGTTCAAGTTTTTAGCTTTAAAATGGCTACTTGCACATCTCCATACGATTTTTCTACAATTTATGGTGATTTTTACAAAACTGCCTATCATTTCAAACAACAATCCGGACCAGTCTGTGATTATGGACTTATTCACCCAAGTTAGAGGTCATTATAAATTGTGATAAAAATTATGAGCAAACTAGACACATTTTGTGAACTCTCAGAAATTACGGATCTAGTTTTCGACTTCGTATGATTTTTCTATGATTTTTCCAAAACAGGGCAGAATTGCTAAATTTTGCCAACAGCATGTAAATATCATAACACTTTGTATTATGTTGAGCAAAGTGTATAATCATAAGTTCTAATATTTGAATGTGTTTCCTTGCTAGTTTATCATTATGAACTGAAACTAAAACATTCATATTAAATATTATTCATTCATTTTGGAACACGTGCTATTAAATTATAAAAAGTATAGTCAATAAATTCACAACACTAATACTTTTCCATAAAGGAGTTCATACATAGTACATACATTTTAGATAAACTATAATAGGTATAGTTTATGATACATCACTCTACGCACTCGTACAAGAAGGGTACATTCATACAAGAAATATTTATATTCACACACATTTCACGTAAACTTGTTATCCTATATTGTGAGTTTCTCTATTTTTCTCTCTCTCTCCCCGTACGTCCGAGTGCGGGATATAATTCCTGGTAGTTATAATCAGAATCTCCTTGAGGGAGAACGTGATACTTGTATATAGATCTATATTGGGATTGACACCCCACACCTTGCTGCTAGCTACAGTTGGACCTGCAGGTCTACGGGTGACAAATGTCATTTCATTTTTCGCGACACTGAGAACGTCGTGGCAGGTTCACATAGTCATAGTATGATTATAACGGCTCACATAGGGAACAATCCATAAGTTTACGGGATTTTATTTTTAAAACCTAAATGAGTTTTATGTCGATTTAAAATTACCTTTTATCTCTATGGGTACAAATACAAAGTACCGGGTCTCTATACAAAAAGGGGTACAAATACAAAGTACCGGGTCTCTATACAAAAAGGGGTACAAATACAAAGTGTCGGGTCTCTATACAAAGCTATTATGATATTAAAACTACACTTCCTCTAAAATTGTTAGACTTCAACTATAGTCGCTGAGCGTATATGTTGAGTCATATAAGAATTTAGTCTTGATTGGCCTAGAATTGGTGGTGCCCGCCTCATCTCCTGTTCCTCGTTGGGTTGTGGACCTAGGGCAGACCCACTATATTCAACGTTTTATCTAAGTTAAGCCTTATATAACTTTATATGTTGGACGATTATAGAGGAACTCTACGGATTACTCTAGGGTTCATTACAGCATCATGTAGGATTATCTCTATTCATACTTAACTAAGAAAATATTGGATTTTCTGGAAATCAAACTAAATAGATTTTACAAGGAAAAACGGTTTCTACTTCAAACAAAACTCTTATGAACTCACCAACCTTTGTGTTGACACTCTTTAAAACTACTTGTATTCTCAGGAAATCAGTGAAACAGGAAAACTTCATCGCTTTGAGGATGGGACGCTAAACCGTCAACAAATCATTTTGTCATCATAATGTAATTGCTTTTGAAACATGTAAACATATACTTTGGTGTAACTTTTGCAATTATATATATGGTGGTTGTTTTTACTTTGAGCACTATTATACACGTTGTTGTGGTACTGTACATGAAGTCCTCCACCCCCAGACGTTTCCGCCATCCTTGGTTTGGGGGTGTGACACATCCTATCAAGTTGCTTCGGTGAAGGCAACCCAAAAGGACCATGCAGCATCGGGTAAAGTACATACCAAAATAGTTATGGACTTAGACACTAATCCAACAGTTTCTTCATATTGCTTCATGAAACCTTCCGATTGGCTAACATATACTTCTTATTTTAAGTCATTATTTAAGAATGCCATAACTATTTTGGTATGTACTTGACCCGATGGTGTCTAAGTCCATACACATAATAGTTATTAGACTTATCCAAGTGGGAGACTGTTGGATTAGTGTCTAATTCCATAACTATTTTGGTATGTACTTGACCCTATGGTGCATGGTCCTTTTGGGTTGCCTTCACCAAAGCAACTTGATAGGATGAATTATGGAGAGAAATGATTAAATATGATTTATTAATATATTATGAGAATAATATATTAAAGGAGAAATCATATTGTTTAATTAATATTAGTCAATAATTAATTAGTAATTAGTTTTGTGACTAAAAGAGATTAATTAAACTTAAGGGACTGGAATTGTAATTATAAGATAATTGCAATTTGGGCTATGAATTGTCTTAAATTAAGGAGTGGATGAATTCTATGGGGAAGCCCATAAGGAAATCGTCCAAGGCCTTAATTAAAGGAGTCTATGGGTTCCTTAGGGCTTAAGCATCCAAATTAGGGTTTCCTTGTTAGATAACCCTAATAGCCTCACTATATATGGAACCCTTAACGCTCAAAAACCTAGGGAAGTTTTCTTCTAGGGTTAGAACACATTTTGGGCAGCCTCTATCCTCTCTCCTCTTCATCCTCTTGCTTATGGTGTTTGTGAACCATTAGAGGAGTGACAATTGTATGATAGGTCTTAATGATTAAGAACCATATATTAATTGATCCTCTAAGTGAGTCTTAGCACTATTGTATGTTTAAGAAGAGGAATCAAGAATTGAAGAAATGGTTAAATCAAAAGGTCAATCATACTTCGTTCCAATAACAAGTCTTAAAGTTAAGATTGTGACAATGAGTGAAAAGTATTAAGAAGGTTTATAACATTCATCAAATGTGGAAAGTTATGATGTCTTGGATAAGACAAAGGCCAACTAGTACCATTTTATGAAGTGTTTTGATAATAGCGACACTAACTCTTGAATATTTGTTTTGTCAAGAAATGGTGATTGACAAGAGAATCTTATATGTCAAGGAGTCAGTGGGAGTCTTAATGGTCTTAAAAGTACTTTTTGGTTTTATTAGGTAATATAAATATACACGGTGGTTCGTGTTAACAACGAGAAATGTCATGTAATAAATCTCACGACGAGTTTCTCAAAAGGAACCGACTTCGAACGATTGGAACTCACGCTTCAAGGGTGAGTGTTTACGGCCCCTTTTCAATATTATTTTGGGGGGGGGGGGGGGGGGGGGAATACATGTGCCTATATATTTTGGTTATACAAATATATTACCTTTTTATGCGAAAAACCTAGTTTATAAAAATATTATTACTTAACAATTTACTATATTGTTACGAATAAACTAATATAAATTTTCGTATACGTATTATGGTGATTTTATTGTGAAATAACCATTTCACACAACAAATACTACATGATACAAAGTTTTATGATTTTTATATTATAACAAGTACGTTATGAAATTGTGTAGTATTTCAATGGTTCAAGATATTACTATACATGTATATTTATATGTTTATATGCATAAAGTTTATACATGTACATATGTTCATTAATTTGAAACATTCATTTTTAGTCTTATACGATATGCATACTACCAGTTTAAAGTATTTCAAAGTTTCATGACTTCTATACATGAATACTTTTATGCATGGCTTTACACACATATACAAGTTCGTTATGTTGAAATACATATCTCTATAAAAGCGAGTAATTTATACTTTTATAAATACGTCAACCATACTCGGCTTTTACAAATGCTATACTTCGAAATTCATTATGCCCGGTACTTAACTATAATTAAGTTAGGGCTGAGAGTTATTCACAAACTTTTCGTTAATGGTTTTTGAGTGAGACGCTACTATTCATTAGCTGAGTTTAATTACTTAGCCTGCCCCACACTGCCATAATCGTTAATCTTCGGAGCGAGGTACATATGTATAGATCTATATGGGGTCGACAACCCCACCTGCGGTTGCTAGCTACAACCATCGACTGATCAATCGAAGCAGGTGATATGTGTCTACGATCGTTACTACGACGTCCAATGAAGCGTCGTAGGGAGGGGTACTTTTCGTCCATAGCTCGATTATAGAACTCACTAAAAACATTAACACAAATCTCTCTCACTTTTTCATTTCAACCATAGGTTTGGTTGTTGTCAGAACTATTTTTAAGTATAGTGGTTACTTATTCAATGGATATATTTAAACTTTCATGAAGTTATTACAAACACAAATTTCTCTTTCTCTTACTACAACCATAGGCTTCGTTGCCTTCAAGTGCATTTTTAAGTATGAAAATTACTTATGCAATGCATTCATTTTGACTTTTAATGAAGTCACTACAAGTACATTTTAAGTAAGGAAATTACTTATACAAAGCATTCATTTTGACTTTCAATAAGTCATTACAAGTACATTTTTAAGTATGTAAGTTACTTATACAAAACATTCATTTTGACTTTTAAGGAGTTATTGCAAGTAAATGTTAAAAACATGAATTTACTCATATCAAAATACATTCTTGGATTTTAAAGACTCCTTACAAATAGTGTTTATAACTATTGTTATAGTTATACATACAAAGTTACTACTTTTTAGACTTATTAAAAGTATTACTGCGTTAGCAGAAAACATGTGACACTCACCAACCTTTGTGTTGACTTTTAAAACTACATGTATTCTCAGGAAAACACTAAACAAACATTCAAGACAGATTGGATTATAGGTGACCAAGTTTATTTGTCGTTGTATTATATGCCTACCTGTTACGGCAATTAATGTATTATTATTATTATTTGTAAAAAACATTGTATTTAAATATCAAGATGGAACATGAATGCTATTTTGTTTATTGTTGTACTTGTTCTATATATTCAATTTGTCTGTGATCCATGAACTTAGTCATACAGCCCGGCGTGTTCCGCCGCCTCGGCCGGGGGTGTGACACATTGTCTTCGAATGCTAATATAAAGCAAATTTAGCATTTTGTTCATGTTAGATTTCAGGCTTATAGTCCTGTCTAACCATTTGCAATTGCCATAGAATAGAAGTTATTCTCTTAAGGAGACATGCTCTACATGGCCAGTGGCTACGTCCCAGTACCAATGTGAATCTAAGTCCTTTCACTGATCACATGGTCAAAGGTATTACATTTGCTATAAAAATAGCGAATAAAATAACACGGGAAAATAACCCGAAATAATAACACTAAAAAGCACATAGCACATATAACACATAACATACAATTGTTCCTATATATTGAACTCACATTAAATTAACCGGGGGTTAAAATAGTAATTTGGACAGCACTTCGGCTTTAAATATGACTTTCTATGTTGAAAATCGGGAGCTTAATTGAAAACCGGGCTCTGCGAAGGTAGGGCTTCAAAACCGAAAAGATAAAATTTTCAAGCTTCTCGGGAGCTTCGGGATGTGTTTCGGATGCTAAAATTGATACCGGGGGTTCGGTGAAAGTCAAAGTAGTGAATATATGGAATTAGGGTGAAAACGTGTCAAAAATTCAAAGTTACCCGGGAAGGCTCGTAGCCTCACTTTATATAGGGTGAGAGGGTTCGGACCTTGTGGCTGAGAAGGGTCCACGTCGCATCTGCAAGGCTCGGTCCGGAGGGAGAGGCGTGGCTCATGCGAGCTTCGGACACGAGGCAGGAGAAGAGAAGGCCACAAGGCCGCTGCGAGGCTCGAACGTGGCTCGGATGCAAGGGCTCGTCGGAGGCTGGTAGGCGAGATGTGGCTTGCATCAAATTGGCCACTGATGTGAGGGGTGTCTAGTTCTTACTAGACCTCGGCTTTGGACGAATCAGAAGAGAACATGAAGCAGACACACTTCGGTCTCAGACTAGGCCACGTCTCGGATACGCAACTGTTTCGTGCGTGGTGACGTGGCCAGGCACTATTCATGCGAAAATTCTCGAAAATTGTGCCCCAATCTTTTAAAATTCATAACTTTCACATACAAGCTCCATTTTTGATGTTCTTTATATGAACACGTAGCTAAAAGTATGATCTACAACTTTCGTTTAGACTTCATCGGCTAATTTTGAGTTTAATTTTAAAATTATTATTTTTAACACACTGGGACAGGTAAATCCGTTAAAAATTCATAACTTCTTCATCCGACATCAGTTTTCGTCAGACTTTTTACCGTTGTACTACAAATGACAAGACCTTCGATTCTCGTTTAGGATGTACTGGCTAAATGTCACTCGATCTAAAATTCGAGTTTGTAGTTGTCTACTGCTAATCCGAAACTTAGAAAAATCATAACTTCCTCATACGAAGTGAGATTTTGGTGTTCTTTTTATCGAATTTCTTGGTTTAACGAATACTACGAATTTCATTTAGATCACTATGGCTAAAAATTAGTTTATCAAAAACTCACTTTTTACGTCATTCGGTGCTGTGTCGGTTTTATCGCGGATCTTTGATTGTCATAACTTCTTCGTTATAACTTGGATTTCGATGAGGTTTTCGCCTACAAGTTTCTAACAAGAATATTTACAACTTTCAATAATAAAATTTTACTTATTTAAAATTTTATATTTTCGCTAAATTTCCCTATTTGACTTTTAATTGGAACCTCATAAGACTTCCAATATTTTCTGAGTGATTCTAAACATAGTTTTACTTCATTTATAGTAAAAACCATCTATTAGAACTCAACACTCAATTTTGAGGATTTCGTCCCCGAAATTACATCGATTAAAATAAATGGGGATATTTTGCTTTTATCACATTCTTATTCTCCCAAGTATAGTTTGGGCCTCGATGATGTTTCCACTTGACATGCACCAATTCTACTTCTTTATTGCGTAGCTTAGTTGTTCTTTCATTCACGATTTCGTTAGGCTCTTCAACATATCTTAACTTATTATCTAATTTCACCTCGGATAATGGAACCGTCTCATCGTAGATGCTCAAGCATTTGCGCAGATAAGTCACATGAAACACATCATGAATACCTACCAAATCTTCAGGCAATTCTAAGCGGTGTGCTTGCTTTCCAATTCTCTGGATGATTTTGAAAGGACCAACAAATCTAGGACTCAACTTTCCTTTCTTCCCAAATCGCATAAGCCCTTCCCATGGGGATACCTTCAGCATCACGAAATCACCCACTTGGAATTCTATAGGTTGTCTTCTCTTTTCTATATAGGACTTCTGTAGATCTTGGGCCGCTTTCATTCTTTCTCGTACGATTTGAATCTTGTCGGTTGTGTCCTGAATCATTTTAGGGCCTCCAAGGATCCTCTGTCCTACATCACACCAACATAACGACGTACGACATTTTCGGACATATAATGCTTCATATGGTGGCATTTTGATTGAAGTGTGGTAACTGTTATTATACGAAAATTCAACAAGCGGTAAGTATTTATCCCAGTTACCACCGAACTCCAAGACACATGCACGAAGCATATCTTCTACTATTTGGATTGTTCTCTCCGTCTGACCATCTATCTGGGGATGATAAGCGGTACAGAGAGCAACTCGAGATCCTAATTCACGTTGCATACTCGCCCAAAATTGAGAAGTGAAGCGAGTATCGCGATCAGAAATGATCTTTAGTGGCATACCACGTCTTGCAACAATTTCATCCAAGTATACTTGTGCGTATTTATCCATTGGAGCAGTTTCACGCATGGAGAGAAAATGTGCACTCTTAGTCAGGCGGTCGACGATTACCAAAATGCTATCATGCTGTCTAGCAGTCTTTGGCAATTTGGTAATAAAATCCATGGACAACTCTTCCTATTTCCATACAGGAACACTAAGACTTTCTGGGGTTCCATAAGGATTTTGGTGCTCTGTTTAGACTTGTAAGCATACTAAGCATTCCTGTACACATCTTCTAATGTCTATCTTTAATCCAGGACACCAATAATCTGCTCTTACATCATAGTACATTTTACTTGTACCAGGATGTATTAACAGCTTAGACTTATGAGCTTCATCTAAAACCTTTTGTCTTAATCCACCAATCTTTGGAATCCATAGTCGATTCTTAAATACTTTTAATGCTCGTGGATCATCAAGTAAAACATCAGCATAATGTACCGTTCCTTCCTTCTTCACATTTTCTGCCTTTAAGGCCTCAACTTGCCACTTCTCTAGTTCATCAAGAATAGTGAACTTCACCGTAGTGTGCGTAATAGTATAACACATACTATTACGATAAACCTTCTTGCTAAGTGCATCTGCAACCACATTAGCCTTTCCACGATGGTACAGGATTTTGCAGTCATAGTCTTTGATCAACTCCATGGCTCGTTGCTGTCTCATATTCAGAGTTTGCTGACTGAATATATACTTGAGACTCTTGTGGTCGGTAAACAATTGGCATTTCGTACCAAAAAGATAATGTCTCCAAAGTTTTAGGGAAAATACCACTGCAGGGAGTTCAAGATCATAAGTGGGATAATTCTTTTCATAATCTTTCAGTTGTCTTGAGGCATATGCTATCACTTTACCACGTTGCATCAACACACAACCGAGTCCTAATCTTGAAGCATCGCTATACACGGAGAAATCATCATCACCTTCTGGGAGGGATAAGATTGGAGCAATTAGTCAAAAGATCTTTTAGAGTCCAGAAAGCTTTTTCTTAGGCTTCACCCCATTCGAACTTCACTTCCTTCCGTGTAAGCCTCGTGAGAGGTACGACTGTACAAGAAAAGTCTTTAATGAATCTCCAGTAATATCCCACGAGACCTAAGAAACTTCAAATTTCGGAAGCATTACGGGGCACTTCCCAGTTTTGAATGGCTTCGATTTTGATAGGATCTACGGATACACCGTTACTAGAAATAACATGGCTGAGAAATTGAACTTGACAAAGACAAAATTCACATTTCGAGAATTTAGCATAAAGTTTCTCCTTTCGAAGAAGTTCTAAGATTTCACGAATATGAACGGCATGATCAGCTTCAGACTTGGAATAGATTAGAATATCATCAATGAATACGATGAAAGACTTATCGAGCATTGGGCAGCATACTCGATTCATCATATCCATGAATACAGTAGGAGCATTTGTCAAAGCGAATGGCATGACAAGGAATTCGAAATGCCCATAACGAGTACGAAAAGCAGTCTTCGGTATGTCTTGCTCTTGTACTTTCAACTGATGATAATCAGATCTTAAATCAATCTTTGAGAAATAGCTAACACCCTGAAGTTGATCGAACAAATTGTCAATGCGAGGTAGTGGGTACTAGTTCTTGATAGTCACCTTATTCAAATCACGGTAATCAATGCACATTTGCATCGATCCGTCTTTCTTCTTGACAAACAATACTGGAGCACCCCAGGGAGAGGTACTCGGTCGAATAAAGCCTTTGTCAAGTAATTCCTGCAGTTGGATCATCATTTCTTTCATCTCGGTTGGCGCAAGACGATAAGGAGTTTTTGCAATCGGAGCAGCACCATGCATAAGGTCAATTCAGAATTCTAGTTGCCTGTCCGGAGGAAGTCCAGGCAGATCATCGGGGAAGGCATCAGGATATTCGTTAACAATGGGAACATCATTTACAGTTTTATTCTCCTTTCTTGAGATGTCAACTATATAGGCCATATAGATAGGGCAACCCTTCGATATAAATTTACGAGCTTTGAGGAAAGAGATTATTTTTAAGATCCTTTGTTCATTGTAGACATGAATAGAATCTTCCCCTTCAATAGGAATGTGTACCATCTTATCGTAACGCAAGTGTTCTGCATGGTTCTTTGACAACCAATACATGCCGAGAATAATATCGAAGTTGGGCAAGGGGATAGGGATTAGGTTAGCAAGAAAATTATAGCCTTCAATTTCTATGACACAATCCCTATAGATTTTATCAGCAAGTAATGATATACTTGCCGCAATATCTACATGAAATGGTTGCGCGAGTGCATAGCAAGTAGTTTGAAAAGAATGCGCAAATTCATAAGATACAAAAGAATCTGAGGCACCAGAATCAAATAAGATGTGAGAAAGTCTAGAGTTGACAAGAAATGTACCTGTCACAACGTTCTGGTCCTCATGTGCTTCCTTTATGGTAATCTGGAATGCACGACCCTTAGCTTTTGGCACCTCCTCCTTTTTAGCTGGAGTATTATTTGCTTCTTGGATAGGGACTTGACTTCTCGCCGGTTGTTGAACAGAAGCTTGACTTCCCGTCACTTGGCTGGTAAGAGTAGGGCAAAAACGCTTCTTGTGGCCAGTAATACCACATGCATAGCAAGTCACATCCTTCCTTGGGCAAGCTGGCTTTATATGACCAGTTTCTCCACACCCATAATAGACAATGGATTCCTTGTCTATTTTGCATTGACCCAGATGATTCCTTCCACAAACGCGACATGAAGGCGATTGAATAGAAAAAGATTGTGATATGCCACAGCCACGGAAAGCACATTGAGATTGCGCTTGCTTGCTAGGATTAGTTCGAACAGATTCAGCTAGTGGAATAGTAGAAAGAGGAGTAGTTCTTTCAGTACGTGGATGCTTTGGAAGAGTAAGAGTGGCACCACGTAATTCTAAGTCATGCTCACGCCTTCGAGCATACTCAACAACTTTATCAAATGACAGAACATCCTGATTGGCTAGAAAATCATGGATTTCATGTCGTAATCCCTCTAAGAATAACTGAATTTTCTCATCTTCAGTTGGGATATACTTTGTAACAAACCGTGCTTTTTGATTGAACTGAGTTTCATACTCATTCACAATCATTCCTCCTTGTTTAAGCTCGACGAATTCCTTCTCCAATCTTCTCCTCATAGCTAGAGGACAATACTTCTCTAGCACACGAGTTTTGAACAACTCCCAGGATAAGTTCTCTTGGTGACATCCGTTGAGAGCATCATATGTTGCTTCCCACCAGACCAAGGCTTCTCCGATGAGCATTGCAGAGGTATAGATAACCTTGTCTTCATCATCCACATGAGAGACACGAAATACTTTCTTGGTGTTCTGAATCCAAGTTAGAACAACTATAGGATTAAGGATACCAGAAAACTCCATAGCACCACCACTCTTGAAATGTTTGCACGAGTTTCCGCTTGAAGATTCTCCAGTGTCTTTCTCCTTTCCTTTATAACCATTCCTTTTGTGTTCTTTGAGAGTTTGTCGAATAACACCAGTAAGTTTACCCAAGAGTCACTCCTCACGAGGAGATACTGGAGTATTCACTTCCTCGGGTTGAGGATCTCCAATAACCTCAGGGGTATGGCTACTTACTTGTTCATCCATCAATCTGAAATACGGAGTAACATTGTATTTTAGAATATTAAGGCTTATTATTACCTAATACTTTTACTTATATATTTCCTATGGTTTGTATCCCTATACTTACAATGATTAAGTTCATATATTGAACTTTCGATAGGTTAAGTCTAAATACCAATCCGTGGCAGTTAGTTCACTCAAACTACTACTCTGATACCATGGTTGAAAGACCCTAACTTTTGTATTTTTGAAAGACGCAAACTTTCATACTTCACAATATTATTACTCCAAAACATGCTACTTGCATATTCATAAATGCAATATTTTACATTGATAAAGAGATTACAAACTATTGGATACAAACCGATTATTACAAAGTGTTATATATTACATAACTACCCAGGATATTGTAATTTATACAAACATAAGCTGGAGTACAAAAGTAATATTACAAAATATTCTAAATCTTTCAACAGTATGTGATCATACTAGTTAATTATCACCTACAATTGTTAAACATTGATAGGGTAAGCGGTGACGCTTAGTGGGTTCAATAATAGATACAATATAACGTTATGCCATATATATACATCAATATGGAAGAAGCTAAGAGTAACAACAAAGACATATGTGAAATCATGTGACAAGCGTTCATATTAATCAAATAATTTACTCAAAGATATACTTTTCAATGCTTGATATACATCCATAAAACTTTGGCCCAAATGGCATAGAAGACATACAAATTTTGATTAACATCTTGTTAGATTTTAGGCTTATAATCCTGTCTAACCATTTGCCAATGCCATAGAATATAAGTCATTCTCTTACAGAGACATGCTCTACATGGCCAGAGGTTACGTACCAGTACCAATGTGAATCTAAGTCCTTTCACTGATCACATGGTCAAAGGTATTACATTTGCTATAAAAATAGCGAATAAAATAACAAGGGAAAATAACCCGGAATAATAACACTGAAAAGCACATAGCACATATAACACATAACATAAACTTGTTCCTATATATTGAACTCACCTTAAATTAACCGGGGGTTAAAATAGTAATTTGGACAACAATTCGGCTTTAAATATGACTCTCTATGTTGAAAACCTGGAGCTTTATTGAAAACCGGGCTCTGCGAATGTAGGGCTTCAAAACCGAAAAGATAAAAATTTTGAGCTTCTCGGGAGCTTCGGGACGTGTTTCGGGTGCTAAAATTGATACCGGGGCTTTGGGCAAAGTCAAAATAGTGAATATATGGAATTAGGGTGAAAAAGTGTCAAAAATGCGAAGTTTCCCGGGAAGTCTCGCAACCTCCCTTTATATAAGGTGAGAGGGTTCGGACCTTGTGGTTGAGAAGGGTCCACGTCGCATCTTCGAGGCTCGGTCCGGAGGGGGAGGTGTGGCTCATGCGAGCTTTGTACACGCAGCAGGAGAACGACGGCCACGAGGCCGCTGCGAGGCTAGGACGTGGCTCGGATGCGAGGGCTCGTCGGAGGCTGGTAGGCGAGATGTGGCTTGCATCGGATTGGACACCGATGCGAGGCGTGTCTAGTTCTTACTGGACCTCAGCTTCAGACGAATCAGAAGAGGTAACGAAACGGACATGCGTTGGTCTCGGACTGGGCCACGTCTCGGATACGTAGCTGTTTCATGCGAGGTGACGTGGCCATGCACTATTCATGCGAAAATTCTCGAAAATTGTGCCCCAATCTTCTAAAATTCATAACTTTTGCATACTAGCTTTGTTTTTGACATTCTTTATATGCACACGTAGCTAAAAGTATGCTCTACAACTTTCATTTAGACTTCATTGGCTAATTTTGAATTTAATTTTAATATTATTATTTTTAACAGACTGGGACAGGAAAATCCGTTAAAAATTCATAACTTCTTCATACGACATCCGTTTTCGTCAGACTTTTTACCGTTGTACTACAAATTACGAGACCTTCGATTCTCGTTTAGGATGTATCGGCCAAATATCGCTGGATCTAAAATTCGAGTTTTTAGTTGTTTACTGCTAATCCGAAACTTCGAAAAATCATAACTTCCTCATACGAAGTCAGATTTTGGTGTTCTTTTTATTGAATTTCTCGGTTTAACGAATACTACAACTTTCTTTTAGATCACTAAGGCTAAAAAGTAGATTAGCAAACACTCACTTTTTATGTCATTCGGTGTCGTGTCGTTTTTATCGCGGATCTTCGATTGATCATAACTTCTTCGTTATAACTCGGATTTCGACGAGGTTTTCCCCTACAAGTTTCTAACGAGATTATTTACAACTTTCAATAATAAAATTTTACTTATTTAAAATTTTATATTTTCGATAAATTTCACTATTTGGCTTTTAATTGGAATCTCATAAGACTTCCAATATATTTCTGAGTGATTCTAAACATAGTTTTATTTCATTTCTAGTAAAAACCATCTGTTAGAACTCAACACTCAATTGCACATAGTATTTCACAATTTTATTCATTACAAAACACGATTTCAAAATGTGTATGTTACAGATGACCTTACCTCATTGCATTAGTACGCATCTAAGACCTTGGTTAGATGCATCACAGTAGACTACGAAGTCTTCTGTTCCTTCTGGCAAGGACAATATAGGTACGCTGCATAGTGCTAGCTTAAGTGTTTGAAATGCAGCGTCTTGTTTTCCTTCCCAAATGAAAGTTACACCCTTCTGTGTCATACTAGTGAGGGGTTTAGAAATCTTTGAGAAGTTTTGTATAAATCTATGGTAATAGCCTGGAAGGCCCAAGAATTGTCGAATTTCCGTGGGGTTCTTGGAGCTGACTAGTTCTCGATTGCTTTGATTTTGGAAGGGTCTACGTGTATTCTGTCTTTGCTAACCATGTGACTTAGGAAATCTACCTTCCGAATCCAAAATTCGCACTTGGAGAATTTTGCGTATAGTGTCTCTTTTCTTAGGGTTTCCAAAACTTGTCGGAGGTGTTGACTATGATCCTCTTTATTCTTCGAATAAATGAGTATATCGTCTATGAACACGATCACAAATTTGTCCAAGAATGAATGACACACTCGGTTCATTAAGTCCATGAACACCGCCGGTGCGTTTGTTAATCCAAAGGGCATCACTACAAACTCATAGTGACCATAACGACTTCGGAAAGCTGTTTTGGGAACATCTCCTTCCAAGACTCGTAGTTGGTGATACCTAGATCTTAAGTCGATCTTTGAGAAATAACTCGCTCCTTGGAGTTGTTCGAATAAGTCGTCAATGCGGGGTAGCGGGTATCGGTTCTTTGATAGTAAGCTTGTTAAGTTCGCTTTAATCAATGCACATGCAGAAAGATCCATACCTCTTCTTTACAAATAAGAACGGTGCACCCTAAGGTGAGAAGCTTGGCCTGATGAACCCTTTGTTGAGAAGTTTGTTTAATTGGCTGGATAGTTCTTGCATCTCAGCGGGCGCCAGGCGATACGATGACATAGCTACTGGGGTAGCTCCAGGAATCAAATCGATTCTTAACTTGACTTGTCGTTCTGGTGGGACTCCTGGGATATCTTTAGGGAAGATGTTGGGAAAACCGCAGACATCTTAAATGTCTTTGATGCTCTTAGTTTCTTTTTCCTTATCTAGTACGTGGTCTAAGAAGGCATAGTACTCTTTACGTAGGTATTTCTGGGCTTTGATGCAAGAGATGATTTGTAAGTTGGTACTGGGTTTGTCACCATAAATGACAAGAGTTTTGCCACTTGTCAGGTTTAGGTGAACGGCCCTTTCGTGACAAAGAATATCGGTATGGTGTAGGCTTAATCAATCCATACCGATGATGACATCAAAGCTCTTTATAGTAATCGACATTAGATCGATTTGAAATGAATGTTCATTTAGAGTTAGTGTGCAGCCTATGTACATATCATCGTGCTTTATGTTCTACCGTTTGCCATTTCTACTGTGAATATCTTATTGAGTGTTTTAGGGTTCTGTTTTAGTATATGCTCGAATTTGTGACCCACGAAACTCCTCTCATCAGCACAATCAAAGAATATGCATGCATAAGCGTTATTGAGGAGAAACGTACCTGTAACCACCGTGGGATCAGCTATTGCTACGTTCTGCCCTATTGCTAGAACAATTCCTATGCCGCCATGTGACAACCAAAAATTTCCATTCAGTCAAACCCTAAAATTCAACCACTTCGTATCATAAGTAAATGTAATTATATCTTATTTTTAAGAAATATAAAGTTTGTTTGATTATTTTAATATTATTTTTAAATGAACGGGTGAAAGAAGGTACCGTCTCGGGTTTTGAAATTTAAAAACCGCAAACACTTCGCGTCTTAGAAATTCCCAACCAAACTTTTAGATTTGGGTTGAAAAATCACCCAAAAACCGTGAACTCATACCTATGTATGAGTTTACTCCCCAAAAGTTAGCCATTTGTGTTTACTCCCCAAGTTCACAAAAGAGTAACGTCCAAAACTCTCTCAAGTATCAACCTAGATTTAATTCCAAATCTTCAAAGTTGGAAGTGTTCTAAACATTTCAAGTTAGTAAAACACTTAATCTAGTGTTTGTACATCTAATCATCCAATCATATTTGTATTTTGACTAGATTTTCAAAACACCAAGAACACCAAGAACACACACTAGGTGTTGTTGGCCTTTTTAGCTCAAATCAAGCCTTCTAATAGTAAGTACTTCCATCCTTGAGTGTTATTGAGCTAGTATTACATTTAAACATCAAGAATTTATGCCAAGTACACATGGTTAAAGGTGTTCACGGTCCAAGAATGTTCTTGGTCCGTAAACACCATAAATGGCACCAAAGTTTGCCTAAGTCCCTTGTTTAGACCTAGTTTGATGTTTAAGCCTTCCATGAATTGATTAAAGATTCCTTTGATTAAAGATTCCTCAGGACTTAGCAGCATCCATCCGGTATCCCACGTCTCTGTCCTTAAGGAGTATCTACCCGATGAAACCCTAGAAATTCCTTCGATAAGACTGAAATCAACGAAAGTTTGAACCCCATGGTAGAACCAATCGAAATCCTAGATCGAGAGTTTACGACCGTAAACTCCAAGTTTACTGCCGTAAACTCCAATAAATGTTCCTTAAGTGAGTTTAATCCATTCCAAGGCCCTAGATTAAAACCTAGCTAATTTTCCCAAGTGTTATCATGCCATTTAACACCATAAAACACCCCACCATGAGTTTACGGCCGTAAACTCATGGGGAATGGGACTTAGGGCCGAAAACTCTTATATGAGTTTACTCTTGAAGAGTAAACTCCATATCCAAGCCTTATGTGTCCTCAAATGCCACCCGGGTCCTTCCAAACGCTTGTAATTGAGTGTTTTCGCGATTAGAAGTGTTTGTACCTAACTAATAAATAATTCAAGTCCTAATTAGATACAAATGTGTATCTTGTCATAATACATAGGAATCTTATGCGTTTGCAAACCCAGAACTGACGTTTAGGATCCAAACCGAGGCATTCCTCAACCGGTGAGTTCATACCCCTACCCTTTTTCAAATGTTTTCACTGTTTTCAGGGGGGAATACAACAAAAAGTACAAGGAAATCTTGTAATCAAACTTATTATTTATGTTCAATTGTTTTCATTCTGTATGTTATAATATCAAAAACTGTTTTTATCAAATACTTCTAATTACGAAGTTAGCTTTCAGACTAATCATAGATTTCTTGATAAAATGTTACAATTTAAATTATATTTCATAATCTACGAAAAATTCATACTAATTATCAATTATAACTAATACGAATACGAAAGTTCAACTAGGAATATAACGAATACGAAAGTACAACTAGGAACAGAACGAATACGAAAGTATGACTAGGAATAGAACGAATATGAATACTAAAATAATAACCTGAATACGAATAGGATTAGGATTAGGAGTTGGAATATGAATACGAATGCAAATACAAATATGAATACGAATAGTATTAGGAGTAGGAATAGAGATACGAATACGACTGCAAATGCGAATACGAATACGAATACAAATACAAATAGTATTAGGAGTAGGAATAGGGATACGAATACGTCTGCGAATGTGAATACGAATACGAATATGAATACAAATACGAATAGTATTAGGAGTAGGAATAGGGATACGAATACGACTACGAATACAAATGAGAATACGAATACGAATAGGATTAGGATTAGGAGTATGAATACAAATACGAATGCGAATACGAATACGAATAGGACTACAAATATAAATACGAAGACAAATATAAAATACAAATATGAATATAATTAAGAATAAGAATACGAATACGAAGGCACGCATCTAGGCACATTTAAGTGTAACACCATTACGATATTAGAATACCTAGCTAATATAACAAGTACGAAAGGTAATCAAACATTACATCGAAATTCAATAACTAAACTTACATTTAGGAAAATATAGGATTTTCCTGGGATAACAATTGTACATAACCAAGTTGTGTAATAAAACAGTTAATCAAACTTTACGTATAAGAAAATATAGGATTTTCTTGGTTAACAATATTTTCGGAAAACTAAAGGAAACTTGTACATTTTCAGAAAACAAACATCTTATGAACTCACTAGCTTTATGTGAATTTTCAAACTGCTTGTATTCTCAAGTCCATATTATATAGGTACCCGCGATCTTTTGGAGAAGACGGATCGTACAGAAGACTCGCCTCTACTTTTGTTCATATATACATATGTATCATACTTGTAACACGTTACATTTGAACATATGTAAATTCGAATATGTAATGTAATGGTTGTTTACTTTTCTTACTATGTGCATTGGATTTGATACTCAACGTTGAGTCCACCCCGGAACGTTTCCGCCTCTGGTTTCGGGGTGTGACAGATTGGTATCAGAGCCGTTGTTTATAGTGAACTAGTATACCAAACCTTACGTTGTATAAAACTATAAACACTAAAGGGCCTAAGTGCTCTAAACTAAAAGTATACCTCAAATATAATTATTTTCAAAAGTATACAAGTATACCCAACCGTCAAAATCCGTAACTACTAGTAGAACAAAACATAATTAAATGGGTGTTGTACGCTGCTGTTAAATCTGGGCAATTATGTAGTCGTATCTAGGATCAATATAGCCTGACCAACTATATTCATTCGAGACACGACCAACATGTGCTTGGGAGTGTCTGTGGTGTGCGACATGCCTATAACTTACCCAATACCCAAACAATGAACCGTCGTTGCAGCGAAACAAGAAATACTATGGGAGTATTTCTTGAGCCAAATCCGTTATAGAAATCCTCATTCCATCATTGCTCCTCAATCATTCCTTTAGCGATAATTTATCTGTTTTGATAATTCTTTCCTGCTTTATCGCTTAATAGAATTCTATGTCTGCATAAAGAGATATCCCTTGTATCATATCTCTTGATTCAATTCGGAGGACTTACCATCCTCACTTTCCTGATCTTATTAGATCAAGATGCCTCCAAGAAAGAGACCCAGCTTAAAGACCAACAACAATCCTCCACCACCACCTTCTCTTCAAATCGATCTGGTAACCCTTCAGACAATTTTAACTGCAGCATTTACATCAGCCATGTCACAAATGAACCCTGGTAGTTTAGGAGGTGGTCCCCAGCCTCAAAACCAGGAAGGTAGCCAAGGACACCAAAAGGAGTGTTCCTATAAAGACTTTATGAACGCAAAACCCACATTCTTCGATGGCACATGAGATGTCATTGATCTAACACGGTGGCTAGAGAAGATCGAATCTATCTTCGAGATCTGTGCTTGTTCAGAATCCGACAAGGTGAAATTTGCCACATGCACTCTCACCAATAAAGCTCTGACTTGGTGGAACGGCCGAGTCAAATCCTTAACTCTACCTGTAGCCAATGCTATGGGTTGGGAAGTTATGAAGGAACTTCTACACGCAGAGTATTTCCCTCGGGGTGAAATTCAGAAGCTGGAGCATGAACTCTGGAACCTGAAGATGAAAGGTTCCGATATTGCCGCTTACACCTCAAGGTTTGACGACTTGGCACTTCTTTGTCCGGGAATGGTTACCTCGGAAAGCAAAAAGGTAGAGAGGTTCATCTGGGGGTTGACCCAGCCAACCAAAGGGAACATTTTAGCTGCGAAGCCGGATACATACGACAATGCCAAATGCTTAGCGCAGATCCTGATCGACCATAGTGAGGACGTAGAGCAAGCACCCACCACTCCTGAACCGACTGATAGAAGTGGTGAGAAAAGAAAGTTTTGGGAGGCGAGAGAGAAATGTCAGCCTTCATAAGAGTTCTCGAAGAAAAAACTGATGGTGGCGGTCCATGCTGCTAATACTCCTGCTACTGTTTCTGTCATAGGTTTCCCAGCCCGAGCACCTATCACCGGATATGTCGGTGTTCTACCATGGTGTAACCAGTGTAGTTACCACCACTACATCCCCGGTCCTTGTCATGTGAGATTTTGCAAAAATTGTGGCCAAGAAGGTCACCTTGCGCGGAATTGCAGAACACCAACAAATCAAGCTTCTGGAGCGGGCATCAGTCAGGCTTGTTATAGTTGTGGTAAAGTCGGGCATTATAAGAGAAACTGCCCTAATGCAGCAACAACTGCCAACACTGGAAGAATCCTAGCTATAGGACAAGGTGAGGCAGCCGCTGATCCTACAATTGCCTGAGGTATATTCCTTTTCGACAACCCTTCTACTTGCAATCCTCTTTCAATTCTAGTCCTGAAAGATAAATTGTTACCTATTCATTCGAACCTCTTCATAAACATAGTCCTCAATTAGTAACCGAAACGTCCACCATCAAGGTAGCTAATAATGAGAAAGATGGTGTGTTACATTCTGAAATGTGTATCCCAAGGAACATAGAACCTTTTCGAAATCCTCATTAGGATTAATTTCGTATCCTACAAACTCCGACTACCCTCAGGACTTAGCAGCATCCATCTGGTATCCCACGTCTCTGTCCTTAAGGAGTATCTACCCGATGAAACCCTAGAAATTCCTTCGATAAGACTAAAATCAACGAAAGTTTGAACCCCATGGTAGAACCAATCGAAATCCTAGATTGAGAGTTTACGGTCGTAAACTCCAAGTTTACTGCCGTAAACTCCAATAAATGTTCCTTAAGTGAGTTTAATCCATTCCAAGGCCCTAGATTAAAACCTAGCTAATTTTCCCAAGTGTTATCATGCCATTTAACACCATAAAACACCCCACCATGAGTTTACGGCCGTAAACTCATCGGGAATGGGACTTAGGGCCGAAAACTCTTATATGAGTTTACTCTTGAAGAGTAAACTCCATATCCAAGCCTTATGTGTCCTCAAATGCCACCCGGGTCCTTCCAAATGCTTGTAATTGAGTGTTTTCGCGATTAGAAGTGTTTGTTCCTAACTAATAAATAATTCAAGTCCTAATTAGATACAAATGTGTATCTTGTCATAATACATATGAATCTTGTGCGTTTGCAAACCCAGAACTGACGTTTAGGATCCAAACCGATGCATTCCTCAACCGGTGAGTTCATACCCCTACCCTTTTTCAAATGTTTTCACTGTTTTCAGGGGGAATACAAGGAAAATTACAAGGAAATCTTGTACTCAAACTTATTATTTTCAATTCAATTGTTTTCATTCTGTATGTTTTAATATCAAAAATTGTGTTTATCAAATAGTTCGAATTACGAAGTTAGCTTTCAGACTAATCATAGATTTCTTGATAAAATGTTACAATTTAAATTATATTTCATAATCTACGAAAAATTCATACTAATTATCAATTAGATCTAATACGAATACGAAAGTACAACTAGGAATAGAAATACGAATATGAAAGTACAACTAGCAATAGAACAAATACGAAAGTACAACTAGGAACATAACGAATACGAAAGTATAACTAGGAATAGAACGAATAGGAATACTAAAATAATAATGCAAATACGAATGCGAATATGAATACGAATATAAATAGGATTAGGATTAGGTGTAGGAATACGAATACGAATGCGAATACGAATAGTATTAGGTGTATGAATAGGGATACAAATACGACTGCGAATGCGAATACGAATAGTATTAGGAGTAGGAATAGGGATACAAATATGACTACGAATGCTGTCACTCTCACCTCTTTTACAATTGATTCTTACCATTTTGTTTATCTTCATAAACTTATAGCTGAAAGATGCCTCCTCGCAAATCTCCCATGAATAACCCTGCAACTCCACCACCTCCTCCTCCGGTCATCAATACTGCAACCCTGAATGTTGTCGTAGCTGCAGCAGTGGCAACTGCCATGGCTCAGTATCACTCTACTGATGCCAGCAGAGGTGGAACCCCTGTTAACTCTATTCCTGTTGAAATCCTTGTGCGCTCAAGAGAGTGCTCTTATAAGGATTTCACCAACTGTAAGCCGAAGTCCTTCCATGGCACCGACGGAGTCATTGCTCTTTCGCAATGGTTCAAGAAGACTGAATCAGTCTTTGAAATCTGTTCATACCCTGTTGCGAGCAAAGTCAAATATGCCGCATGCACCTTTGAAGGAAAAGCCCTGACGTGGTGGAACGGCCACGTTAAAGTGCTAACTCTCGTAGTGGGGAATGACATGGGTTGGGAAACCACGAAGGATCTCATGATTGAGGAATACTGCCCGAGGGGCGAAATCCAGAAACTAGAATAGGAACTTTGGAGCCTAACCATGATGGACACTAACATAGTCGCATATACCGCCATATTCAGCGAACTGGTGGCCCTCTACACCAATATGGTTCCCACTGAAGGGAAAAAGATTGAGAGGTACATATGGGGGCTAATGTCTCCGTATCAGGGAAATTTCCTATCATCAAACCCTGCTACCTTTGTCACACCCCGAAAACCAAAGGCGGAAACGTCTCCGGTGTTGACTCCAAGTTGAGTATCAAATCCAATGTACATAGTAAGCAAAGTAAACAACCATTACATTACATATCAAAGTTTACATTTGTTCAAAAGTAAAGTTGTCCATTTGTAATACATAATATATATGAACAAAAGTAGAGACGAGTCTTCTATACGCTCCGTCTTCTCCAAAAGATTTGCTAGGTACCTGTCTAATGTGGACCTGAGAATACAAACAATTTGAAAATCAGCATAAAGCTGGTGAGTTCATAAGATGTTTGCTTTGTGAAATTGTACGAGTTTCCTTTAGTTTATCGAAAAGTTGTTATCCAAGAAAATCCCATATTTTCTTAAGAGAGAAGGTTAATTGATTGTTAGGTTACACGATTCTGGTTATGTTTAACTATGAACCCGGGAAAGTCCCATACTTTCCTAATTGTACATTACTAGTTGTGAAATTTGTAATGTTATTCAGTTTGCTACTCTTTCTAGTTATATAAGTGTTACCCAGGAAAGCCCCATGCTTTCCTGCATGTTGGTTTCTAATGTGAAAGATGTTAAAGATGTAAAAGATATACACGTGATTAGGTAATGTTTTGTTTTCCCCAGGAAAGTCCCGTACTTTCCTAAAAGTAATTGTTATTTATTGAACCTCGATATACTGATTTATTTCCATTCGTACCTATTGTATTATCTAGTTATGCTGATATCCTAATGGTAATATTTCGGAATGTACTTAGATTCACATCTTCATATTCGTGTTCTTATTCTTAATTAGTTATGATTGTACTTATTCATGTTCGTATTCGTATTCGTTACTGTATTCGTTTCCTTATTCCTAATTCTATTACTATTCGTATTCGAATTCGTATTCGTATTCGCAGTCGCATTCCTATCCCTAATCCTACTCCTAATACTATTCGCAATCGTATTCGTATTCGTATTCCTATCCCTAATCCTACTCCTAATACTATTCGCAGTCGTATTCGTATTCGTATTCGTATTCGCAGTCGTATTCGTATTCGTATTCGTTCTGTTCCTAATTATAGTTTCGTTATCCATTCTGTTCCTAGTTATAGATGTATTATTCGTTCTGTTTCTAGTTATAGATGCGTTATTCGTTCTGTTTCTAGTTGTAGTTTCTTTATTCGTTCTATTCCTAGTTATAACTTCGTATTCGTTTTCGATTTCGTAATTAGTTATCATTGGAAATTAGTAAGTTATTCGTAGATTTATGAAACATAGTTTAGATTAGAGCATTTCATCGAGGTATCTATGATTCGTTTGAAAGCTAAATTCGTAATTCAAACTATTTGATAAACATAGTTATTGATATTAGAACATACGGAATGAAAACGATTAAACTGAAAATAATAAGTTTGAGTACAAGTTTTCCTTGTACTTTTGCTTGTATTCCCCCCCTGAAAACAGTGAAAACAATTGAAAAAGGGTAGGGGTATGAACTCACCGGACGAGAAATGTGGCGAATTCGGATGCTAAGTGTTGGTCCGGGACTTGTAAACACGCGAGGTTCCTAATTATGATGTAAAGATACACATTTGTATCTAATTAGGACTTAGATTGATTGTTGGATTGGGACAATTGCTTCAAGTCACGAAAACACTCCGATACAAGTGTTTCGAGGGATCCGGGTGGCGTTTAGGGACATGTAATGATGCGAGGGACTTGGGACTTGAGTTTACTCCCCATGAATAAACTTATACAAGAGGTTTTGGTCCAAAACACCCATTCCCCATGAGTTTACGGCCGTAAACTCATGGTAGGGTGGTTTATGGTGCAAAATTGAGTCATAAATGGATATGGACACTTGGACATGCTTGGATTAATTTTTCTTAAGGATTGGTTTGAATTAAAAACATCATTTACAATACATAAGGGAGTTTACGGCCTAGGCATGGGGTCTTTGGCCGTAAACTCTCAAATCTCCAAGATTTAGTGTTTTTAAGGTGTTAAAATCAATCACATGTGATTCTAAAAATTCCCACAATACTAGAAATGAGTTTAAGGCAGCATTTGACACCTTTTTATGAGTTTACGGCCATGAGACATGTTCTATGGCCGTAAACTCTCAAATGTGGGGTTTTGATGTTTGTAAATCCTTAAAACTATTTTTGGTTGGTCCTTTGATTTATTCCAAGGCTTTTGGTGGTGTTGGATGACTTTCAAACACCCTAGAATTAGATTTGTACCATGTTTCACGGAGTTTACGGCCCAAGCACAAGCCTTGGCCGTAAACTCATGTTAGTCCTCCAAAAATTGTGTTTCAAGTGTCCAAATGCAAAGATCTATGTTCTATAATTCATAACTAAGACAAAGGAGTGGTTTAGAAGGGTTTAAGGGCATGAAAACCCTAGATATATGAGTTTACGGACCAAGAATGATCCTTGGCCATAAACTCATTCAAACTTCACAAAGTTCATGTTTTAATTGTTTAGAGTCCATATCTTGAAGCCATTTAGCCATATCTAAGTCCCAAACTTGTCAAGGAGGGGTTTAAGGGCTCAAAACCCTTCATTTTTGGTGTTTATGGCCTAGGCAGCTTCCTGGGCCGTAAACTCATACATTGTGTCCTATTTCATGGTTAAGTCTCGAATTTGGAAGTCAAATAAGCTATACAATGAGGTTAGGAAGTTACCTTAAGGATTTGAGGCCTTAAAATTGAGTTTTGGACCCTAAATCTTGGATTTTAGGAGAGAGGTTAGAGAGAGAGTAGAGAGGGAAGGAAAAAGCTTCAAATGAAAGGTTTAACACGTTTATATAGTTCTCAAAACTTGGACACGGTGGAATTCTACCCGATACCGGCATTAAACGGGGCTTTAGGTCGCACCCGATTAAGTTACCGTTACCCGGCGGGGATGTTTCTATCTTTTTGAAATGAACACTTTTTCGGTTAATTTCATGAGTTCCAAGAGGTTTGGACACTCAATCAATTATAATAACATATAATTTTTAATTAATTAACCCGAAGCGAGAACGAAACGAATCGATTGACGGCGAAGTCTCACGGTTAGAACAAGTTTTCGACAATGGAAAACTTTGAGTTGTTACAACCGTCGACAGTGCTAAGCGACTGGCACAAAGACTCATTGACCACATAGTCAAAACCCCTGCAACAACAATAACCCTAGCCATCTTGGAACCCTCCAAACCCACTGACACTAAGCGGATGTTCTGGGAGGAGAAAAAGAAACAACGATCTAGCAAAAATCAGCAAATTGTGGCAGTGCATGCTGCAACAACCCCTGATGTTGCTACTGCTTTGGCGAGGCCGATCACCCAAGTCCTCGGCTATGGCGTGAGCCAGACCTGCTATGGATCTGGCGAGGCGGGCCACTATAAGAGGGACTCCCCCAAAGCAAAGAATGCTAGTGGAGCAGGGAGGGTATTAGCAATAGGCCATGGGGAAGCAGTTGCTGACCTGACAGTGCTGACTGGTACGTTCCTCCTCGATAACTCCTATGCATGCATTCTGTTTGATAATGGAGCGGAGCGAAGCTTCGTGAACCATAAATTCTCTTGCATACTTAAACAACAACCACACATACTTAAGGAACTATTCATAGTAGAAATGGCTAATGGAAAAACCGAAAGTACAAATAGCATATATTTAGGATGTACCCTAACTCTAGATAACCATTCATTTCCAATCGACCTTATGTCGGTCTCGATTAAAAGCTTTGACGTTGTCATCAGCATGGATTGGTTGAGTCTTCATCGCGCCGGCATCATGTGCTACGAGAAAGCAGTCCGTCTAAACCTCCCATCTAACGAAACTCTTATCGTCTACGGCGACAAACCCGGTGCGAGCCTTCGTATTATATCAAGTATTCAAGCACAAAAGTATCTATGTAAAGAATACCATGCATTCCTTGCTCACGTCGTTGATACGAGCCTCGAAACGAAACAACTAAAGAACATTCCAGTAGTGAGCGACTTTCCCGACATCTTCCCAGAAGAGCTACCTGGATTACCTCCGTAACGACAGGTCGAGTTTAGAATCGACCTAGGAGCTACCCCAGTAGCCAAGTCGCCCTACTGATTAGCACCAACTGAGATGCTGGAACTATCTGGTCAACTTAACGAACTGCTCAACAAGGGCTTTATAATACCAAGTTTCTCGCCTTGGGGAGCACCGGTCCTGTTCGTTAAGAAGAAATTCGGATCATTACGTATGTGTATCGAATACAGAGAACTCAACAAACTGACGGTCAAGAACCGTTACCCTCTGCCTCGCATAGACGATCTATTTGACCAACTGCAAGGGGTGAACTACTTTTCCAAATTTGATCTAAGATCCAGATATTACCAGTTATGAGTGCTAGAGGAGGATGTCCCAAAGACAGCCTTCCGAACTCGTTACGGACACTACGAGTTCGTGGTGATGCCGTTCAGATTGACCAATGCGCCCGCAGTTTTCATGGATATGATGAATAGGGTGTGTCGACCTTACTTGGATCAGTTCGTCATTGTCTTCATAGATGACATCCTGATCTAGGAACTTTACGAACAGATAAGCTCTACGCGAAGTTCTCTAAATGCGAATTTTGGATCCGAAGAGTCGAATTCTTAGGACACGTGGTAAGCGAAGAAGGAATCCATGTGGACCCATCCAAAATTAAGGCCATTGAGAACTTGTCAGCACCGAAGACGCCTACAGAAATTCATCAACTTCTAGGTCTCGCTGGCTACTACTGCAGGTTCATTCAGAACTTCTCCCGCAAGCGAAACCTCTTACGACACTAACCCAGAAAGGTGTGGCCTTTGACTGGGAAGAGAAACAGGAGAGAGCGTTCCAAACGCTCAAACGAGCCTTGTGCACTGCACCAGTACTATCCCTCCCCTAAGGGATAGAAGACTTCGTAGTCTATTGTGATGCATCAAATCAAGGGCTCAGGTGTGTTCTGATGCAACGAGGTAAGGTCATCGCCTATGCCTCGAGACAGCTGAAGACACATGAGGTCAACTACACGACCCACGATTTTGAGCTAGGAGCAGTTGTGTTTGCTCTGAAGATCTGGAGACATTACCTCTATGGTACGAAGAGCACTATCTTTACAGACCACAAAAGTCTGCAACATATTTTCGACTAGAAGGAGCTCAACATTGGACAACGATGGTGAGTCGAGCTACTCAGTGACTACGAATGCGAAATTCGTTATCATTCGGGTAAAGCCAATGTAGTAGCTAACGCCCTAAGTCAGAAGGAATATTTTGGTCGTAGAGTCAAATATTTGACTATAACTATCCATTCACACTTGTCCACACAAATTAAGGCTGCGCAACTCGACACTTTGAAACCTGAAAACGTGGCAGGTCTATCCCTAAGAGGAATGGATAAGAACTTAGAGGTTAAGGGTGGCGGATCTTATTATTTCATGGACCGGATCTGGACACCAAAACACGGTAGTTTCCGAGACTTGGTCATGACCGAGGCACACAACACTCGGTATTCCGTCCACCCTGGGTTAGATAAGATGTATCTGGATATCAAAAAGCTATACTGGTGGCCTAATATGAAAGCAGAGATTGCTACCTTCGTAAGTAAATGCCTTACTTGCGCAAAGGTTAAGGTCGAGTACCAGAAGCCCTCCGGTTTACTACAACAACCAGAGATTCCAGAATGGAAATGGGAGCGGATCACTATGGATTTCATAACCAAGTTGCCCAAGACAACAAGTGGAATTGATACCATATGGGTCATCGTCGATAGATTGACCAAGTCTGCACACTTCCTGCCTATCGAAGAAACTGACAAGATGGAGAAATTTACAAGAACTTAAATTAGGGAGATTGTAAGATTGCACGGTGTTCCCTTATCTATTATCTCAGACAGAGATAGTAGATTCACTTCAAGGTTCTGGCAGTCGTTACAAAGTTCACTACGAACTAGGCTGGACATGAGTACGACCTACCATCCACAAACCGACGGACAAAGTGAGAGGACCATCCAAACACTGGAAGATATGTTGCGAGCCTATGTGATTGACCTTGGAAAGGCATGGGATACTCATTTACCCCTTGTCGAGTTTTCCTACAATAACTGTTATGACACGAGCATCAAGGCTGCTCCATTCTAAACCCTCTATGGCCGAAAGTGCAGATCCTCTCTGTGTTGGGCTGAAGTGGGGGATATCCAATTAGCTAGGAGGCAAGTTTCTAACAGTACTCTCACCGGCCCGTAAATCATTCGGGAAACGACAGAGATGATCGTTCAGATCCGTGAACGATTGAAAGCCTCTAGAGACCGACAGAAAAGCTACGCTGATAAGCGAAGGAAACCTTTGGAATTCCAGGTGGGAGACCGAGTCCTTCTCAAAGTGTCACCTTGGAAGGGCTTGATATGCTTTGGTTAGCGTGGAAAGCTTAATCCAAGATATATAGGGCCCTTCGAGATTGTCGCAAGAATCAGTCATGTAGCTTACAAACTCAATATACCCGACGTACTTCATAACGTACATTCTACATTCCACGTATCTAACTTGAAAAAGTGTCAGTCCAACGAGAATCTTGTAATCCCACTCGACGAGATTGAGATCAACGAGAGCCTCAACTTCGTGGAAGAACCAGTAGAGATCATGGACCGAGAAGTCAAGCAGACGAAGCAAAGCCGTACCCCGATAGTGAAGGTTCGCTGGAACACCAAGCGAGGACCGAAATTCATTTGGGAGCGTGAGTATCAGATGAAACTGAAATACCCTCATCTCTTTGCTTAGTTATTTGTAACTACATTATTTATTTAGACTTTAATTTCAAGACGAAATTCCCTTAACAGGGGGATGATGTGACAACCCGAAATTTCCATTCGGTCAAACCCTAAAAGTCAACCACTTCATATCATAAGTAAATGTAATTATTTCTCATTTTTAAGAAATATAAAGTTCGTTTGTTTATTTTAATATTATTTTTAAACGAACGGGTGAAAAAAAAGTGTCATCTCGGCTTTTTGAAATTTAAAAACCGCAAACACTTCGTGTCTTAGAAATTCCCGACCAAACTTTTAGATTTGGGTTGAAAAATCACCCAAAAATCGTGAACTCATACCTATGTATGAGTTTACTACCCAAAAGTTAGTCATTTGTGTTTACTCCCAAGTTCACAAAAGGGTAAACTCTAAAAACTCTCTCAAGTATCATCCTAGATTTAATTCCAAATCTTCAAAGTTGTAAGTGTTCTAACCATTTCAAGTTAGTAAAACACTTAATCTAGTGTTTATACATCTAATCATCCAACCATATTTGTATTTTGACTAGATTTTCAAAACACCAAGAACACACACTAGGTGTTCTTGGCCTTTTTAGCTCAAATCAAGCCTTCTAATAGTAAGTACTTCCATCCTTGAGTGTTATTGAGCTATTATTACATTTAAACATCAAGAATTTATTCCAAGAACACATGGTTAAAGGTGTTCACAGTCCAAGAATGTTCTTGGTCCGTAAACACCATAAATGGCACCAAAGTGTGCCTAAGTCCCTTGTTTAGCCCAAGTTTGATATTTAAGCCTTCCATGAATTGATTAAAGCTTCCTTTGATATATCTAAGCCTTGAAAAACACCAAAATCAAACATTTATAGGTGTTTACGGTTTGGGGATCTCCCAAAACTGTAAACACCCTAAAGTGTGTCTAAATGGGTTATTTTCCTTCCTTAGGCTTAGAAACTAGCACATAGACTTACCTAATTGTGTTAGGGACATGAAAACATGGCTATACACTTCTCCATGTGGGTTTATGGTTTTAAAACCAAACGAAAATGCCATGAGGCCGTAAACTCCTCAAAGGAGGTGTTTTGTTGCCCTAGTCCATTCCAAAGGCCAAACCACTTAGTAGAAATGCTTCAATAGGCTTGCTAAACCACAAAGCAACATTTGGTCACTAGGACTAGAGTTTACGATCGTAAACTCTATAGTTTACTGCCATAAACTCCTTAGGTCTTGACCATCAAAACCCTAAACTCCAAGGGAGTTTACCCTTGGACTCCAAACACACTAGTTTTGCCCTACCAACACTTGGATGCAATCCTTGTGATCTTTAACACTTGAAACAAAGTGTTTTCATCTTCTAGGGTATCCCAACTTAGTTTATTAGTTATAAATTGTCTAATTAGTTATATATACGTTCATTATATGATAATTAGGCTCGTGCGTGTGTACAAGTCTTCATTTGTCACCTAGCACCGTACTCGACACTTCAATCCAATCCACTCACCACAGGTGAGTTCATACCCCTTTAACTAACCTTTGAAATGCCTTTAAATGTTTTAAATTCTTTATGGGGGGAGTACAAGTTTGCGTATAGATCTATACTGGATTGACTATCCTACACCTTGTTGCTAGCTACAGCCAGACCTGCAGGTCTGCGGGTGCCAAACGTCATTTCATTTTACGACCTACATTTGTATAATACAACACTACAATACTACATTAATTTACCCTTTACATATTTAGTGATCTTTTCACTTAAACATTAATGTACAAACTATATTTTGAGAATGATAGTTACACTTGGGAAAAATTACACACTTTTAGAGTAAATGAACATACAAAATAGTTACACCTTGGTAGAAGGCTACTTTTAATAGAAAATATAGGTTTTTCTAAGAGGCTCAAACTTTTACAAACACTTACAAACATTTACATACTTATATTACCAATGTTTACAAACTCGTGTTTATAACTACGTTCAAACATTTTGATACAACCACCGAAGATAAAATACTTATGAAACTCACCAGCTTTAATGCTGATAAACTCTTTCAAAATAACTTGTATTTTCAGGTCATTAGTATTCAGGTACCGAGGCCAGCTTTTGAGAAGATGGAGCGCATTCAAGACTCATCTTATTATTTTAATTTACATTTTTAGTGTCTATAACTGTATGGAACATGATTGTATTAAAATTATATATTTAATGCAATGGATGTTGTTGTTTGGTTGTTTACTGTTATACTGTATTGTGATACTTTAGATGATGTCCTACGCCCTTGAATGTTTCCGCCGTTCTTGATTTTGGGGTGTGACATGCCAGCATTCCTTGCCTTAGGGCAGTCTCTTTTGTAGTGTCCAACCTCACCGCATCCATAACATGCCTGGCCTACACCGGCTTCTTGGACTTTGGTGATTGGTTGTGCAGGTGCTCTACAGAAATGGGCAGTGTGCCCCTTCCAGTTGCAGTTGTTGCAATGCATCTCCCGACAATTTCCATTGTGATGGATATTGCATTTGCTGCATTTCGGCAGGTTTCCAGCATATGGCTTTGCTGGTGTAGTGGTAATTGGTGCAGCAGTGGGGACAGTAGTGGCATGGACTGCCATGATCTGTTGTTTCCTGGAAGGTTCCCGTGAAGGTTGACCCTTCCTCTTGTTCCAGAACCTCTTGTTGTTGTTGTTGTTGGTATTTTTGTTGTTGTCGTTATTGCTTCCTATGGGTTGCTCCGGTGCGGTAATTGCGAAGTTTTGGCAGACCCCATGGTGTACGAGAGCTTGTGCAAACTATTTGGTGCTGTCGAAGGTGATTGGCTTGTAAACTAGAACACTCCCTTGAATTTGGGGTGACAGTCCCCAGATGTACCTTTCGATCTTCTTGCTTTCTAGCGCAACTATTCCTGGGCATAGGATTGCCAAATCACTGAACCTGTTGGTATAGGTCGTGATATCTGAGCCTACCATGGTAAGGCCCCAAAGTTCTTGTTCGAGCTTTTGCAATTCGCCCCGTGGACAGTACTCTTGCAGTAAGATTTGTTTTAGGTTCTCCCATCCCATAGAGTTAGCCACTACTAGCATTAGTGACTTGACATGGCCATTCCACCATGTCAGAGCTCTTTTAGAGAAAGTACAGGCAACGAACTTCAGTGTGTTCCCTTCCGGACAAGAACAGATTTCAAAAACCGCTTCAGTTTTCTCTATCCACTGAGATAGAGCCATTATTCCTCTAGCCCCATTAAAAGTAATGGGTTTTCTATTCATGAAATCTTTGTATGTACAATCCCCTTGGCGACCTTGATGTTGGCCATTTGTAGAACTATTTACTCCCCCACCAGAACCATTGTTGCTTATTTGAACCATTACCGCTGTACTGCAGTCGTCAGCGCGGCTATCAATGCAACATCTTCCGTTGTGGGAGGGGGTGATGGTGGAGGTGGTGCGTTGTTGACATGGCGTGTAGATCTACGGGGTGGCATTGTGCTGATAAAGAAATAGAATGAGGAAATATAAGTTTTTAGTGTATTAACAAATTTGTCATTTTTATCAATTTATAAATTCGACTGAACTACCCATGCTTTAGTGTTTGACACATAATAAAAGTTTGCACATTTTTAGATAACTTATGAATCTGAGTGGTAGTCAAAGAATTTATACACAACTGAATTTCTTCATATATATTAAACACATGCCGAGTTACATTTGGAGTTAGGAAAAATTTTTGACCCTTCAATGGATCTCCGATACAGAAGTTAAAGAACAATAAGTCTTTTAGCTGAGTTCCTAATCTATAACAAAATTTTGGGATTTAGCAAGCATTACTTGCGGCGTAGGTTGCACTTGGAACTTGACTCCGCGTATGATTGGTTTGCTTCCATAAGATGCCTATCGAAGGCGGCTTGCTGTTCCCTCATCTCTGCGAGGGCTGCAATCATTTGTGCTTGGAATGCGTTGGCGCAGAGATGGGTGTCATCCTGCAACCTATCCAGTCGACGGATGTCGGAAGTGTGAACTTGTACTTCCATATTGACTTTGCGAAGTCGATTTGCTTGACCCCGGATTGATAGGACTGGTTGGCCAGTTTGCCCACCATGACCGGGAGTGCTTGGTTGGCTGAACCTCCTTCCCTGATGTCGTAGAAGTTCCTACACATACCGTAGGGAGAACGTATCCCTTGTTGTTAGCTCCAATGGTGGAGGTGACTCCCCCAAACGGGAGTCGGTCCCTAAAAGTTCCTCCTAATGGATGGAGGGTCGACTACTTCCGGTTCTAAGTCCGTACCATAGTCATCCCCTTCATCCAATTCGATAGGTTCTTCATCCTCTTCGGGATCCTCCTCTACCCATCATCCATTGCCCTGGTTCGGGCAGTAGGGGTCCCCTGGTGGGTAGAATCCAGCCATTTGACTATACGAGAATAGGGTTATAAGAATTGAACAAAATTTGAAAACATGTAATACTAAACATGTTGATTAAACTATTGCATGCACCAAATACTCCTATAGTATTTAAATTTTTATGTTTGATACTAGTGTTTATTTTGGTAAGTTTTGACTTGTTGCTCACTACGACCATTCCTCGACATACGTTAGTCCGATCTCGGATAAATATAGTTGATCAGGCTATATTCGTCCCAAATTCGATTACATATATCGAGAACTAATCGTAGTGCCAACTCGTCTCAATACTGCTTGTATAGCTCTAACCATTAAAATATATCATTGTATGCAAGTATTTTGTACTTTTACGACCAAAAATACTCTATTTAAATAAAACGAGGTTTTAGGTGTAAAAATGTTTTGTCAGAGACTTTGAGTCCCTTAGCATTTATAGTTTGTATATCTTATATGGTTCAATATACTTAGTTCACTATAAACAATGCTCTGATACCAATCTATCACACCCCCAAACCAGAACGGCGGAATCGTTCGAGGGTGGATGACTTCATTTAGTATCGTAACAATTGAATACATAGTAAAGAAAGCAATACAAGCATCACATATATAATTTAAAAGTTTACATTGGTCAAAGCTACTTGTTTCAAAAGAAATTACAGCATGATGTTTAAAATGAAATTAAACTAACGCCGCAGCATCCCTTCTTCAAAAGCTGCAGTTTACCTGTATTACTGAATCCCTGATAAATACAAGTGGTTTTGAAAGAGTAGGTCAGCATTTAAGATGGTGAGTTCATAAGTATTTAGTGACAATGTTTATGTAAAAAAGAATGAAAATGTTCTTTTCACGTTAAATGTTTCAAGAAAATCCCATATTTTCTACATAGTAGATGATTGTTTGATTTGTTCCAAAACTGTAATGCAATAGTGCTTTTCATGCCTAAAATAGTAGTTTTATGTGTAAATTGTTAAGGCATTTGAAAAATCTCGTAAATCAATGTGGTTTTAATACTCCATGCGAGTCTTATAACCATGTTATTTGACCAAGATGCCTATATCAACGTTCTTCAAGCGTTGGAAAGTTATGACGTTAGTCACCCCAGGCCTGCCGGCCTAGTTGTAGCTAACAGCTTAGGCGCGGGATTGTTAATCCCGTATAGATCTATACACAAGTATCACGCTCCCCTACAAGGGATTATGGTATATAATACAGGACTTAAAATGCATACTTAAAAGTACGTGAAATGTCTCACAAAATTTAGTATAAAACAGATTTACGTATGAAAATGTCCATTTGTTCTTGTATATGAAAATGTCTTCTTTGATGTAGTGTACCTAGTATGTAAATGTTCATGATTTCCTCGTAAACTATACATATTATAGTTTTTCAAAGTGTGTTTCGTTCATATAGTAAACCCTAGTGTAATGCTCACTCTTTATGTAAAGTATAACATCTAAAGTGACTTAACTGTTCACATATACCTAATTTAAAATGGAGCATTTGATTTGTGTGTATATATATATATATATATATATATATATATATATATATATATATATATATATATATATATAAACACATTTTATTTCCACAAGACAAGGTGTCTTTGAAAGTATATATTTCATACGAGAATACCCATGTAATAGTTTATGAATCACATATGATTACTTAAATAAAAACTTTATATAGTGAATCGTTATGTTACACACGATAATAACCGCGTGTTTTACTTGCATTTCCCCCCTTAATATTGTATAAAAAGCATTTATAAAACATTTAAAAACGTAGTTTATAGGGTATGAACTCACTTGAAAGATCGAAGAAAGCGAGATGAAAACCGAGCAGAACTTTCACTCGAAAAGCGGATTTTCTCGGGATTCTTCGGAACCTTGGGACCACAAACGAGCTTCGGAACTTTAGTATGGACACTGGGGCTTCGGGATAGCACGTGCACGGAAAACATGGCAAAAACGCAAGAATGATGAGAGAAAATGTGTAATTCCCCCGGAACCCTCGGATCCCTTTTATAAGGGCTGGGAACCGCCTCGGTACGCTGGGCGTACGGGGTTACGCGGGGCGTACTCCTACGTCACTGCTTACCGCATCCTCGGACGAAGGATCTGATGGGAGGGCATAGAGGCGTAGGGGCGACATGTACGTTCGGAGGCCTAGTCCTCACGTACGTTGGGCGTACACTGTTACGCCAGGCGTAACCTGGTTTGGGCCCCTGACCCCCCCTCCGGATATTACCGAATTTTGATTTAATTTTATATTTTTATTATTTAATAAATTTCAAAAATTCATATCTGCTTCATAAGAACTCCGTTTGCGACGTTCTTTATATCCACGCGTTGGTGAGACCATGCTCTAGAACTTTCGTTTAGACTCCATGGGCATATTTTAAAATTATTTTTTATTATTTATTTTTAAAAGGTCGGGGCAAGAAAAGTTCGTTAGAAATCCATAACTTATTTGTTCATTGAAATACCATTGTTGAGACCTTCGACTCTCATTTAGGTCATTCCGGCCAAAAGTCGCTCGTTCTCTGTTTCGAGTTTTTAGCTGTCTACCGCTCTACCGAACTTGGAAAAATCATAACTTCGTCATACGAAGTAAGATTTGGACGTTCTTTTTATGTACGCTCACGGTTTAATGATATCTAACATGGTAGGTAACAAAAATAGAGACTTTTTGTACAATTTATTTTCAAAGATCATTTCATTATTTTCGAAAGTGGTTACAATACTTGGCATTTTAATTCATTACATCGAATCGAAATATCGGGTTGTCACATCATCCTCCCGTTAGAGGGAATTTCATCCTGAAATTTAACGTAAGAAAAACACTTGTGGATTAGGGAAAAACATGTGGTTACTTGTGTTTCATCTGATCTTCACGTTCCCAGGTGTATTCAGGTCCTCGCTTTGCATTCCAGCGGACCTTAACGATGGGTATACGACTTTGTTTTGTTCTTTTAATTTCCATATCGATGATTTCGATTGGTTCTTCTATAAAATGGATACTCTCGTTGATTTTGATTTCGTACAGAGGGACGACGAGGGTCTCATCGGACAAACATTTCTTCAAGTTTGACACATGAAAGGTAGGGTGTACGTTATTGAGTTGCTGCGGTAGGCGATGTTTGTAGGCTACCGGGCCGATCCTTGGAAGGATCTCGAATGGTCCAATATACCTCGGGTTTAATTTCCCACGTTTTCTGAAATGTATTAACCCCTTCCAGGGTGAGACCTTTAATAGCACTCGGTCCCCTACCTGAAATTCCAAAGGTTTCCGTCTTTTGTATGCATAACTCTTTTGTCTGTCTCTTGAAGGCTTTAGTCGATCCCGGATGTGTACAATCTTTTCGGTTGTCTCTCTTATGATTTTATGGCCAGTAAGAGTGTTGTCGCGTACTTGTCCCTTGGCTAGTTGTGTGTCACCTACTTCAGTCCAGCACAGTGGTGATCTGCACTTCCGTCTGTAGAGGGCTTCAAATGGAGCAACTTTAATGCTGGAGTGATAACGATTATTGTATGAAAATTCGACTAGTGGTAAATGGGTATCCCATGCTTTACCAAAATTGATTGCACAAGCTCTTAGCATATCTTCCAAGGTTTGTATGGTCCTCTCAGATTGACCATCGGTTTATGGATGGTAGGCAATACTCATGTCAACCCTTGTTCCTAGAGATGTTTGTAACGATTGCCAAAATCGCGAGGTGAACCTACTATCTCTGTTGGAGATAATGGATATTGGTACACCATGTAATCGCACAATCTCTCGGATGTAGGTTCGAGCTAGCTTCTCCATCTTGTCGATTTCTCTTATTGGTAGGAAGTGTGCGGATTTTTTTAACCTATCAATGATTACCTAGATGTTGTCTAGTCCACCTGCTGTCTTGGATAATTTGGTTATGAAATCCATCGTTATCCGTTTCCACTTCCACTCGGGTATTTCGGGTTGTTGCAGCAATCCTGATGGCTTCTGGTAATCTACCTTGACCTTAGCACATGTCAGACACTTGCTTACATAGGTAGCGATCTCTGCTTTCATGTTCAACCACTAATATAGTTTCTTGAGGTCTAGATACATCTTGTACGAACCTGGATGCACGGAGTATTGAGTCTGATGAGCCTCGTTCATGACTACGTCTCTGAATCCACCAAACTTCGGTGTCCAGATCCGATCCATGAAGTAATGGACTCCGTCGCCCTTGACTTCAAGATTTTTGTCCATTCCTCTTAGGGCTTCACTAGCCACATTCTCTGTTTTCAAGGCTTCCCTCTGAGCTTCCTTGATTTGTGTGCACATATGTGAATGGATCGTCATGGTTAAGGATTTCACTCGGCGACCTGAGTATTCATTCCGACTAAGGGCATTAGCTACTACATTCGCTTTTCCTGAATGATAGCGAATCTCGCATTCGTAGTCATTCAGTAGTTCAACCCAATAGTATGGATTAGTTATAGTTATTTGTCACCAATTTGAGAGCATGGATTAGACATCGACATTCATTCCTAATTTGAGAGTATGGATTTGATATAGTTATTTGACACCAATATGAGAGCATCGATTAGACATCAAAATTCATTCCTGATCCGAGAGTATGTATTAGACATAATTATTTATTCCTGATCCAAGATTATGGACTACGTAAACTCATTCATTTTGAATCCGAGAATATGGATTATGTGAGGATTGGTGGTGTGGGTTAGATTGCTTATATGAGTGATATTTGTATATTGCGAGTGTGTGTGTGTGTGTGTATATATATATATATATATATATATATATATATATATATATATATATATATATTATAACACTGTGGGATTTAATTCCGTATGTACTCACCAAATTTCTCCGACCTGACCCACTCTACTTTTTTCAATGCCTCTAGCGGTACAAATGTACATGCATGATGAGAGATTCAAAACGATATTGACCGTTAGTATATTTGGACATTGTAAGTCTCTATTGATGCTTATGTTTTGGGTCAGTTATGACATCCCGAGGTTTGAAAGAAAATCACATTTTTTCAAAAATGTTTTGATAATATTATTATCATGTTTGTAGGACAAATTCCATGTAGTTAGTCTTTTTATGAATACTCCGATTTAATAAGCATAAACAAATCGGTCTTTTCTGGTCATAAAAATGGGGATGTCACATAATAATTAAAAGATAACTTAAATCATTTGTTAAATTGCACAAATGAGTGTAACTTGAGTAGAGTTAATGCAATTTATCATAATGATGTCCTAAAAAATGGGATACTCTGTGGTTATTTGAGGTTTCCTTTGTAACCAACATAGATATATTATAAATCCGTTACATTAAAGAGGTAAGACAAGGCAAAGCAAAAAACGGCAATTACAAAATGTTAAAAAGGTAAGAAACCCAATCCACCCATTTATAAGTATCAAAATGTCTCCTAGAGCTCATGCATGAAACAATGAGGGTATAAATGTTATCTGCCATTCTAGATGGAGAAATGTAAACATTTTTGAAATTTTTTCGTTTCTAGCTCTCCAAATACTCTAAAGTAACCCGTACAAAATAGCCAAAATAATTTTCCTTTTTCTTTGACAATTCCCCTAGCTAGCAGCAAAGTTTATAAATTCCTTACCTGAAGTAAATCATTGATGCGGGATACAACACCATTTGACGATCCAACTCAACACTTCATTCACATATCACACTGAATTAGAAGATGATCAGTATTGTCACACCCCAAAACCAAGAATGGCGGAAATGTTCTGGGGTGGAGGACGTCATGTACAGTATCACAACACAGTATAATACTAAACTAGTAAACAACATCATCCATTGCATTAAATAGATAATTTTAATAAAAGTGTGTTCTGTAGTATATAACACACCAAAACATAAATCAAAATATAAGATGAGTTTTGAATGCGCTCCATCTTCCCAAAAGCTATCATCGGTACCTATCTACTGATGACCTGAGAATACAAGTTATTTTGAAAGAGTTTATCATCATTAAAGCTAGTGAGTTCATAAGTATTTAGTGTCTATGTTTGTATCAAAATGTTTGAAGCATTGTTTGAAGTACAAGTTTGTAAACGTTTGTAGTAAAAGTATGTGAATGTTTGTGACTATTTGTAAAAGGTTGTAACTCCTAGAAAATCCTATATTTTCTACTAGTATAAAAAGTAGCCTTCTACCAAGGCACAACTGTTTTGTATGTTTGTTTCTTGTAAAAGTGTGTAATGTTCCCAAGTGCAACTTTCATTATCAAAATATAGTTTTTACATTAATGTTTAAGTGAAGTAATCACCAAATAAATGTAAAGGGTAAATTAATGTAGTATTGTAGTGTCGTATTATAGGAACTACTGATGCACTATCTACCTTAAACCGGATTTATATCAAGGTATTATATGATTAATTGTACCATACTATCGACTGGAAAACACGACAATGTAAGTCGTCAAAAGGTATGACATTTGGCATGCGAAGACCTACAGGTCCCTCTGTAGCTAGCAGCAAGGTGTAGGATAGTCAAAGTCATGCTCTCACTCCAGGAGATTTTGGTTACAACTCGGGTCATGACAATGAAGGCATGCTCCGATACAGTGGATCACATTTTTGTTATTGTATACTTGTATGTTCTCATCATAGTATCGTTGTATATGTTCTCACCTAGTATAGTTGTATATGTTCTCATAGTAATAAGTAATGACTCATGAATGAACTGACTCTTGTATGCTTCATTGAACTAGAAGTAGTAAGTAGTATAACTCTAAACTATACCTATTATAGTTTATTAGTAAACTTGTTTGTATGACTGAATGTACTGAACTGAGATAAAAGTCTTTATATCTACACATATACACATAATATGTAACTAAGGATTCAACAACACTCGGAAAAACAACTGAGTACTTTAAGACCACACCTAAACAAGGACATGAAGTAAAGTGGGTTATCTCTCCTAAGTCGTTCAATCCTTATTTATATAACTATATATGTAGTAGACATGGTTTTAACAATATATAAGTTTGAAAACTATAAAAGAAAAGTTTAGTATACAAAAGTGAATTTAATAAAGAGTTTAACATGTACAATAGTTTGATAAACAGTTTGAAGTCATTTGATTGGTAAAACAGTTTAAAGTATAATAAATCCATTCATATGCTAGTTATTAATCACATGTGATTGATCTAATAACTAACATGGTTCAACTTGTATTCCCCCCCCCCCCTAAAGCATTTAATAACATTTAAAAGAATTTCAAAGGTTGATTAAGGGGTATGAACCCACTTGATTGAAGTGGTTGTTTTGAAGTAGTTGAGCGAAGAATCGAGTAGAACTTCGACTAGAGAAAGTTGAAATCTCAAGATTTTCGGGGATCTCGGGAGTGTAGGACTTCCTTCGGGACCCAAGTATGAAAAATCGGGGCTTCAGGAAGGATTATCGAGGTAATCAATCAGAGTAACGACACTTAGATGGAAAGAGATGAGCACAAAACTCGGTACCCTTAAGCTTATATTTATAAGGGCTGATTTGGGGTCTCACGTTGTGAGTTTTGGATTGCTCACGTCGTGATTCTTAGTTAGCATGATCCTCTTCCATGAGTTAACGTGTCTGACACTCTGGAACCCATCAACCACGAGCTTACGTCGTGAGCATGGTTCCCTTACATCGTGAGGCTGAGTCTGCCTCGGGTTTTGTGTCCTGAACTTCTAAAGTCTGTAAATTTCGTGTACGAGCTCCGATTTCAACGTTCTTTATATGCACGCGTAGGTGTGAAAAGGCTTTCCAACTCTTGTTAAACTCTGTCTCCTAATTTTGAATTTATTTTTATTATATTATTTTTAACAGGTTGGGCCTGGAAAAGTCCGTTTAAATATCATAACTCCTTCATCTGATGTCTATTTTCGTCAGACTTTTTTACTGTTGTACTCATATTGTCCGGGTCTTTAACTTTCGTTTAGTTTGTTTCGGATAAAGACCGCTCGATTTCTATTTTGAGTTTTTTAGCTATCTAATGCTAGGTCTGAAACTTTGAAAATTCATAACTTCCTCATACGAAGTCAGATTTGAGCGTTCTTTTTATGTATGTTCGCGGTTTAATGATATCTACAACTTTCATTTAGATACCTAAGGCTAAAAAGTATTTATTGAAATTTCTCGTTTTATGCTTAACAACGCTTTACCGGTAGCGTTATGAAACTTAGATTGGTCATAACTCCTTCGTTATAGCTCGTATTTTAGTGTTCTTTATATTTTTGGAAACCTTATCACTATATCTACCACATAGTGTACCCAAACAGAGATTTTTGAACATTTCACTTTCTATTATATTCTTATTACTTTACAAAGAGGTTACAAGACTCGACTTTTAGTCATTACATTGACCTGAAATAACGGGTTGTCACAAGTATCATTAACACCATCCATGCACAAACGCCAATCAGTGGAGAAAATATGGATATCCCATTTCTGAAGGGCCACTCCACAAGGAATACGATCCATGCAACCTCTCCACACGAAGCTAAAGACGTTGATCGGGATAGTCTTAAGCCACACAATAGCATTGAAAACAGGGACAATAATTATATCCTCAATTAGCCTTCTAATGTGATGCATGTAAAAGGAACCATTGGAAGTCAAACTAGACTTCCAAGAATCGCACCCCGTGGTAAGTTTGAATTTGTTGAGGGTGTTCGAGAGCCAATCGAGTTTCGCTAAATCTTGAGTATTGTTGGGTTTCTTTTTCTAGTAATATGGGTGGATAGTAAAGGGCTTTTTCTCGGAGACATAACATGATTTACGTTTCAAAAGGTCCAAGAGAGATGGGAACCGAGTCATGAGAAACCTGTCTCCCAGCTAGAAAATAGTACTTGAGCCATTACCAACATCAATCTCGAAAATATAATGCAGATCAGTACACAGGTTCTAAAAAAGAGGAATAGCTTTAATAATATTACACCAGACACCAAGGATGCTTTTCTTGGTCAAGTTCAGAACAAAATTACGAGAAAGGTTATAGGTTCCAAAAAATGACATGACACCAAAGGGAGGCCGAATCATACTTTAAACGACAAAGACACTTAAGAAGATGAGCCAAATTCAATGATCAAAAATACCCCACAACTAAACCTCCCTTGTTTGTAGAGGTAATAGTTGTACTCTAAGCCACCTAGTCGAATTTGTTCTTCTCTAACTACTACCCCATAAGAATATTTTTCGTAGCTTCTCAATCGAATCTATAATGGATCTAAGAGCTTTAAACATGGAAAACTAATAGAGGGGCATACTACCAAAAATATATTTGATCAAGGTGAGGTGACCACTAAAGGAAGGAGTTTTGCATTTCCAATCCGAATTCTTAGATTGGATTCAGTTAATAATGGGCTTCAAATGTATTTTGCAGGACATGGTTCTCCCACCGGCACTCTAAATAGTTAAATGGGAGAGAAGTCACTTGACACCCAAAAATAGATGCACAATTAGCAATTTCACTGTTAGAAACACATATACCAAACACCTTAAATTTGTGAAATTCACTTTTTGCCCAGAAAAGATGTGGAAGTGATGGAGAATTCTAGATATATATATATATATATATATATATATATATATATATATATATATATATATATATATATTAAATTGGTGTTGGAGCATTTACCCACGAAAAGGGCATTGTATACGTAAAAAAGATAGTAGAGGGTGGGTCTATAACAAGGAATTTGAACTCCCTGAAATAGAGATTATTGTCCTGCGGAGCCCATAGAACAATTAAGACCTTCCATGTCGATGATTAAAAGGAAGGGAAAGAGCAGATCCCCTTCACGTAAACCCCTAGTAATAGGAAATTCTTTAGCGGAAGAACCATTGGTGAAGACCGAGGTATAATAAGGTGAGAGGCATGCATGAATCCGAAAGTTCCATCTTTCACTCAACCACATTTATCTCATAACTGAGAACAACTCATTCGAATTGATGGGATCGAAGGCTTTCTCAAAATCGAATTTGAAAAGAAAAAGCATGTTCTTCTTGAGTTTAGGCCAAAAGCACTCGTTTATTATCATGGATCCAACAAGGATGTTATGACCCTCGATGAATGTAGTTTGGGCTTCTTCGATCACCAACCCATTGGACTTTTTAACCTTTGAAGCAAGGATTTTGGCAATGATTTTATACACGAAGTCGATAAGGTTAATAGCCTAGAACTCGTTGAGGGTGATGGGATCCTTGACCATGGGAATAAGAGTAATAAAGGAGGAATTAATACCTCTAGGTAAGGTACCACAACCTCAAAGTGTCTAACAATCTTTATAATGTCCCCCTGGATACTATTCCAATATTGCATGCTGAATTTAATAGAGAACCCATTGGGCTCGGGGTCCTTTTCTCCACCATAATCACAAATAGCTTCCTTTATCTACATGGAATCAGTGGGAAGGTTGAGAAAATTCTTATCGGTTAAAGATAATTGCTTGAATTCCAGGTTCACAAGAACATGTCTAACATGTTGTATATCCCGAAATTTGGCATTAAAAATCTCGAACGTTCAAGTTTGATAGTAGAGACATCAGTAATCCAATAGTTTTTTTTCATGAAACCATGGATGTTGGATAGCTTGTGCTTAATTTTGAAGGAACAATGGAAACCATGTGTGTTCTTGTCACCGTTAGTCAACCACTTGTTTATGGATTTTTGAATTAAGTCAAGCCTCGTCATGTTTTCCAACTCTAAAATCTACTTTTTAAAATCCCTCTTGTTAGTAATTTCTAGGCCGGTGATAGGATTAACCTCTACAACCAACTCAATCGTATCCACCTTGGATCTCAAATTAGAGAGCTCTTTCATTTCCTTGTCAAAGTCAACTCTTATCGAAGATTTTATCTCCACTTTCATTTCTTTTAATATTTCAGAGAGGTACCTGTATAGGGCTCCGCCACCTCGAAATTAGGTTCTTGAATAAAAAACCAAGTCATTAAACCCATCATGTAAAAACCAGAAGTTAAAAACTTAAAAGGAGGGATCCTAAAATCAATGTATTTAGTGCGAAGAAGGATTTGAAAATGATCGAAGTGCTCACATGTGATGTAACGCCCGCGTTTCCAGGCTAGGCATTATCATTTATGTAATATTCTAGGTTAACCTTTGTAACTCTTTTTGAAGTATTAATGATGAAATATTTGAGTAGTATGTGAATTATGTGTTTATTTTCGTAATTATTATAATTTAATGAATTAAGAATAAAATAAGCATCGAATTTGAAGTGTGGGATAATCCCAATATCTTTGCATAAAGATGTAGTGGTCGAAACAAGGATTCCGAAGATATAAAGAATGCCGAAATCCGAGTTATAACGAAGAAGTTATGACCTTTCAAAGTTTCGCGACAGAACCGACAACGTTGAATGACGTAAAAAGTGAAATTTACGTTAGAGCAATATTTAGCCTTAGTGATCTAAATGAAAGTTGTAGAGTTCGTTAAACCGAGAGCGTGCATAAAAGAACGCCCAAATCTGACTTCGTATGAGGAAGTTATGATTTTTCGAAGTTTCGACACAGCAGTGTGCAGCCCGAATACTCGATTTGAGATCGAGCGGTTTTTAATAGGAGTAAAACGATAAAAAGATAAAAAGATAGGCGAAAACGGACGTCGGATGAAGAAGTTATGAATTTATAACATAATTTTCCTGTCCCGGCCTACTAAAAATAAATAATAAAAATAAAATCAAAATTAGCCGACGGAGTCTAAAAGAAAGTTGTAGATCGTAGTCTCACCTACGCGTGGATATAAAGAACGTCGCAAACGGAGTTCGTATGAGGAAGATAAGAATTCTTGAAGTTTATTAAATATTCTCGATATTTTATTTATATATATTCCGATATTAACCGAATTGGGGGGGGGGGGGGGGAGTCAGCGATCTTATCGTCTTTACGCCTAGCGTAATCTCAAGTTTTGCCCAGCGTAATTCGACCTTCGAGCCCCTATAAAAGGGTGTCGAGGGCAGCCGAGTAGTTTGCTCATTTCTTTCCTTTTTCTCGCGGTTTTGCATCGTTTTTCGTGCAAGAATTATCCGGAAGCCCCGATATCATTCCCGAGCCACAAAAGCAAGTCCCGAGGTCCCGAAGATCCCGAGAAGTAAGATTCCTGAGCCGAAGCTCTACCCGCGAGGAGTTCGGTTTTTGTGAAGATCTTCCAGATCTACCGAAAAATACTACTTCTACAAGCCTAGGCATTATCATTGATGTAAAAGTCTAGGTTAACCCTTGTAACTCTTTTTGAAGTATTAATGATAAAATATTTGAGTATTATGTGAATTATGTGTTTAGTTTCTTAATTATTATAATTTAATGAATTAAAAATAAAATAAGAGTCGAATTTGAAGTGTGGGATAATCTCAATATCTTTGCATAAAGATGTAGTGGTCGAAACAAGGATTCCGAAGATATAAAGAATGCCGAAATCCGAGTTATAACGAAGAAGTTATGACATTTCAAAGTTTCGCGACAGAACCGACAACGCTGAATGACGTAAAAAGTGAAATTTACGTTAGAGCAATATTTAGCCTTAGTGATCTAAATGAAAGTTGTATAGTTCGTTAAACCGAGAGTGTGCATAAAAAGAACGCCCAAATCTGACTTCGTATGAGGAAGTTATGATTTTTCGAAGTTTCGACACAGCAGTATGCAGCCCGAATACTCGATTTGAGATCGAGCGGTTTTTAGCCGAAACAAACTACATGAGAATCGAAGGTCTCGTTAATAGGAGTAAAACGATAAAAAGATAGGCGAAAACGGACGTCGGATGAAGAAGTTATGAATTTATAACATAATTTTCCTGTCCCGGCCAACTAAAAATAAATAATAAAAATAAAATCAAAATTAGCCGACGGAGTCTAAACGAAAGTTGTAGATCGTAGTCTCACCTACGCGTGGATATAAAGAACGTCGCAAACGGAGTTCGTATGAGGAAGATAAGAATTCTTGAATTTTATTAAATATTTTCGATATTTTATTTATATATATATTCCGATATTAACCGAATTGGGGGGGGGGGGGGAGTCAGCGATCTTATCGTCTTTACGCCCAGCGTAATCTCAAGTTACGCCCAGCGTAATTCGACCTTCCAGCCCCTATAAAAGGGTGTCGAGGGCAGCCGAGTAGTTTGCTCATTTCTTTCCTTTTTCTCGCGGTTTTGCATCGTTTTTCGTGCAAGAATTATCCGGAAGCCCCGATATCATTCCCGAGCCCCAAAGCAAGTCCCGAGGTCCCGAAGATCCCGAGAAGTAAGATTCCTGAGCCGAAGCTCTACCCGCGAGGAGTTCGGTTTTTGTGAAGATCTTTCAGATCTACCGAAAAATACTACTTCTACAAGCCTAGGCATTATCATTGATGTAAAAGTCTAGGTTAACCCTTGTAACTCTTTTTGAAGTATTAATGATAAAATATTTGAGTATTATGTGAATTATGTGTTTAGTTTCTTAATTATTATAATTTAATGAATTAAAAATAAAATAAGAGTCGAATTTGAAGTGTGGGATAATCTCAATATCTTTGCATAAAGATGTAGTGGTCGAAACAAGGATTCCGAAGATATACAGAATGCTGAAATCCGAGTTATAACGAAGAAGTTATCACCTGTCGAAGTTTCGCGACAGAACCGACAACACTGAATGACGTAAAAAGTGAAATCTACGTTAGAGCAATATTTAGCCTTAGTGATCTAAACGAAAGTCGTAGAGTTTGTTAAACCAAGAGTGTGCATAAAAAGAACGCCCAAATCTGACTTCGTATGAGGAAGTTATGATTTTTCGAAGTTTCGACATAGCAGTATGTAGCCCGAATATTCGATTTGAGATCGAGCGGTTTTTAGCCGAAACAAACTAAATGAGAATCAAAGGTATCGTTAATAGGAGTAAAAAGATAAAAAGATAGACGAAAACAGACGTCGGATGAAGAAGTTATGAATTTATAACAGAATTTTCCTGTCCCGGCCTACTAAAAATAAATAATAAAAATAAATTCAAAATTAACCGACGGAGTCTAAACGAAAGTTGTAGATCGTAGTATCACCTACGCGTGGATATAAAGAACATCGCAAACGGAGTTCGTATGAGGAAGATAAGAATTTTTGAAGTTTATTAAATATTTTCGATATTTTATTTATATATATTCCGATGTTAACCGAATAGGGGGGGGGGGGGGGGGAGTCAGCGATTTTATCGTCGTTACGCCCAGCGTAATCTCAAGTTACGCCCAGCGTAATTCGACCTTCCAGCCCCTATAAAAGGGTGTCGAGGCCAGCCGAGTAGTTTGCTCATTTCTTTCCTTTTTCTCGTGGTTTTGCATCGTTTTTCGTGCAAGAATTATCCCGAAGCCCCGATATCATTCCCGAGCCCCAAAGCAAGTCCCGAAGTCCCGAAGATCCCGAGAAGTAAGATTCCCGAGCCGAAGCTCTACCCGCGAGGAGTTCGGTTTTTGTGAAGATCTTCCAGATCTACCGAAAAATACTACTTCTACAAGCCTAGGCATTATCATTGATGTAAAAGTCTAGGTTAACCATTGTAACTCTTTTTGAAGTATTAATGATGAAATATTTGAGTAGTATGTGAATTATGTGTTTATTTTCGTAATTATTATAATTTAATGAATTAAGAATAAAATAAGCATCGAATTTGAAGTGTGGGATAATCCCAATATCTTTGCATAAAGATGTAGTGGTCGAAACAAGGATTCCGAAGATATAAAGAATGCCGAAATCCGAGTTATAACGAAGAAGTTATGACCTTTCAAAGTTTCGCGACAGAACCGACAACGTTGAATGACGTAAAAAGTGAAATTTACGTTAGAGAAATATTTAGCCTTAGTGATCTAAATGAAAGTTGTAGAGTTCGTTAAACCGAGAGCGTGCATAAAAGAACGCCCAAATCTGACTTCGTATGAGGAAGTTATGATTTTTCGAAGTTTCGACACAGCAGTGTGCAGCCCGAATACTCGATTTGAGATCGAGCGGTTTTCAGCCGAAACAAACTAAATGAGAATCGAAGGTCTCGTTAATAGGAGTAAAACGATAAAAAGATAGGCGAAAACGGACGTCGGATGAAGAAGTTATGAATTTATAACAGAATTTTCCTGTCCCGGCCTACTAAAAATAAATAATAAAAATAAAATCAAAATTAGCCGACGGAGTCTAAACGAAAGTTGTAGATCGTAGTCTCACCTACGTGTGGATATAATGAACGTCGCAAACGAAGTTCGTATGAGGAAGATAAGAATTCTTGAAGTTTATTAAATATTTTCGATATTTTATTTATATATATTCCGATATTAACCGAAAGGGGGGGGGGGGAGGGGTGGGGGAGTCAGCTATCTTATCGTCGTTACGCCCAGCGTAATCTCAAGTTACACCCAGTGTAATTCGACCTTCCAGCCCCTATAAAAGGGTGTCGAGGGCAGCCGAGTAGTTTGCTCATTTCTTTCCTTTTTCTCGCGGTTTTGCATCGTTTTTCGTGCAAGAATTATCCCGAAGCCCTGCTATCATTCCCAAGCCCCGAAGCAAGTCCCGAGGTCCCGAAGATCCCAAGAAGTAAGATTCCAGAGCCGAAGCTCTACCCACGAGGAGTCCAGTTTTTGTGAAGATCTTCCAGATGTACCGAAGAATACTACTTCTACAAGCCGTAGTGTTGTCCGATCATCTTCTGATCAAGTGAGTGAGTAGTTACTTTCTTCTAACGCATAATTATGAAGTATTTTATACGAAATACGTGTTGTGTGTATAATTTTGTTGTTATGTGTGTGAATGTATATTCACTTTCTTCTATCTCATAGATGCGATTTATTCTCAAGGAAATAGGTGTTATGTGGGTGTGCATGATCTGTTATGTGGAATATGTATTGAATGAAAATGCTATACATGTTTCAAAGTATGTATGAAAATATATATATTTTTATCTACTAATATGTTGGGTAGAACATGGGTAGATAGTTGGTGTGTAATAAATAGATGATAGGCCTCGATGTTGTTGTTGTTGATCTAGTTATTCAGCGGAGTATGGATAACGACCATAGACTCTTTCTAGACAGTCTTGTGGAACGCTAGTAGGTTCATAACCTGTAGGTGTTGTGAACGATGTGTTCACCGGTGTACTCTATCCCCCTCATGGTTGCCTTTAGGATATCTATTGTTGAGGGAACCCCTTAGCAGTAATGTCCGTCCCGATGAAAATCCTAGATTAGGTCCCTTGAGATAGATGTTGTTTTAGGGACGTAAAGTGAGGATAACAGGAATGGGTAATAGGGATAGTGATTGGTTGGTGAAATTAAATATAATTTATTTATTGTGGGTTGAAAACCCTATATGCTCACCAGGCTCCCAAGCCTGACCCACTCAGCTTTATTTGTATTACATGAAGTGGCGCAAGGGCGTAAGATGGATGAATCATCGAGTTGTTTTGTTTACAAGTCTGTATATGTATATATTTGTTGAATGACTTGTAATGTTATCGTTTATGTTTTATGGTCTGTATCGTAACATGACATCCCGAGTTTTGATTATATAATGAAAATGCATCTCTTGATGAAATGCTTTGATAAATATTATTTTTATCATGTTTTGTTTTGGGAACAAATTCCGCAACACTTTTAAATCAAAAGGATTTACTCTGAAATTATTTTAAAAAGCATAAATGAAATCGGTCTTTTCGGGCCGTGATTTTAGGGATGTCACATGTGACAAACCAAAAATCAATCAAGGTTGCTGTGCTTGCAACCATTGTCAGAGAAATAGGTGAAGCTATGAACACCCATGATTAGGTCGAGAAGACCACCGTCTAGGATAAACTTATTGAAGGAATCAGTGGTAGGGGTAGAAAATGGAGTTCAGATGCTCATCAGAGCGTCTAAACACGTTGAAGTCACCAATAAAGATCCAAGTGCCTGGGTTCGAGGACATCAAATTACTTAAGTTACCCTATAGCTCTTTTTTTATTAAAAAGGGGTGATGGTAGATACATTGACAATACTAGTCTCACCAATGATACCGTTATGGTACCCTTCATGGCCTGGAAGTAACAAGATTTAATAGACAAAATTTCATGGAAGAGGGATTTGTCCCAAATGCTAATAATACCTCCTAGATTCCCTACAACAACGATGTAATCCATCCCAACTCAGATGAACCCCAACAATTGCCAATGTTCATGGGAGGAGGGTTATTTTTGGTTGATGGTGAAACATGCAAGTTTATTCTCCTCTATATGTCACAATCACCACCCAATAAATCTAGTAGTACGACCCAAGGATAATATAATCTAAAAGATTTAATTTAATATTATTTCTAGCTTAATAACTATAAATTTATCATCAAATATATATCAAGTTTAGATCCTAAATTAACTCCTTGTAAAATTTATATCTCAGTTATATCAGCCTCCCCTCTAAAACGATTTGTATAATGAAAAATTACACAGTGACAGAACCTTAATACCTTTATATCTACGTATTTTTCTACCTTGATGGTCAAGCACGCATAGAGGCAGAAAAAGGCCAAGATATGAAGGTATTAAGGTTATGTGAATGTTTAATTTTTCATTATACAAATCGTTATATATAGGACGCTTATATAACCGAGATATACATTTTACAAGGTGCTAACTTAGGATCTAAACTTGGTATATAGTTGACAAGTAGTTTAAAGTAGTCAAGCTAGAAATAATAATAAATCAAATCTTTTAGATTTTGATGATCCTTAGGATGTAATATGCCCCCTGCAAGATGAAGGATCCATAGGAGACTCCTATCTTGGAATGTAGACAAAAGAACGGGTTCCGACTGAGAGGTTTGGCAAGAGCATTTGTGAGTTGATTATTAGAACTGATATGCAGAACCTTTAAAGACCAAAATTAACCTACTCACATACTAACTTATAGTCTAAATCCATGTGTTTCATGCATTAATGATAAATTGGGATAAATCATAGATAATTGGCACCTATAAGTTCCAAAACTTGAAGAAAGGGAGGATGAGCATAGACGACTATGCTACTGCATTCACTGAGAAAATGAAGTTATTTCCATACCTAGTGCCAACGGAACTCTCCAAGATTGAGAGGTTTGCTAATGGACTGCCTGCCGACTTTGGTCCGACAGTCAAGATGACAACTACTCTAAAAACAGCTGTTCGTGCAACTAAGAATGTGGAGGCCCAGCAGAAGGAAAAGGGTCTGGAAAGGATAGATGTTGGTGAAAAGAGGAAGTTCGATGGAACTTCCAGGGCCAATAAGAAAAACAAGTTCTCGAAGTCTGGTTCGAGGGGAGGTGGAGGCGAAGCGAAATGGTGCGACAAATGTAAGAAGAAGCATCATGGAAAATGTGAGGTAGTGGCCACATGCTACAAGTATGGAAAGCCAGGTCACCATGCCAATGAATGTAACTATTTTTGAAGTATTAATGATGAAATATTTGAGTATTATGTGTATGAGGAGATGATTATTAAACATCAAGTTCTGTGAGCAAGTTCGGAACCCAAAACACCTCAACTGTTGTATTTTATAGAGCTTTCTATTTTGCAATCGTATATGAACAAGAAATAGACTTCTGACGTGCTGATTTCCATGAAATAATGTTGAATCCCGGATAAAGAATGTAAGTAGTGGTAGAGTGATCTCTATTCAAGATATCTCCCTAATCAGAGTCAGACAAGGCTTGTAGATTAAGAGAGGAGCCTTGTTTAAGATATCACCCATGATGGATTGTGCCTTTTATATAATGTAGCACACGTTTTAGTACCTGCCAATGATTTTATAAAGGATATTGCATAAATTAAGCAAACCGGTTAACAGTAAAGGAAACATCAGGTCTTATAAATGCCAAGTATTGCAAGGAACCAACCAGTTTATGATATGGAATTAGATCAACACTTGGTAAACCGTCCATGGGGTAGAGAACTTGAGAAGTGGTTAGAGGAGTAGCCACATCTTTAGCATCATCCATACGAAATTGGGTTAGAATATTTTAAATATGACGATGTTGGAATAAGAATAGGCTATTAGTGGTGGGATAACTTGAATTCTAAGAAAATTATAGAGGGGTTCCATCTCTTTGATGGAAAAATGTTTTTCTAATGTACTAATGAATTCAGTGATGAAGTTGTTATTGCATATGAGAAAAATATCATCAACATATACTGTAAAAATACAAGATTTTATTATGATTGTAGATAAGGAGAGAGACATCGGCTTATGATTTGTGAAAACCACAAGTAATAAGAAAAATGTCAACTTTGTGTACCATGCAGTTTGTTCTTGTTTAATGCCATATAGAGATTTTTGCAGTTTGTAGACATAAGCGGGAAATTGAAGATGAATTTCATTTTTCAAGTCTATTTGATGCAAGGTCTGGTTGTGGGAAAGAGCTATAGATGGAATGACACGAATAGTTACGACTTTGGCTACGAGGTTGAAAGTGTCAAATTAATCATTCCCATGTTGTTATCGAAATCCTTTTGTGACTAAACAGGCCTTGTATTTTGATATCTTGCTATATGGGTTATGTTTGACTCGAAAGACACACTTATGGCCGAATGGATGTTGATTACTACACGGTACTAACTCTTAAGTACCATTCTGCATGAGAGCTTTAAACCCTTGATCCATTGCATGACGACACATTGGATCTCCGAGACTTGGGTTGTGTGTATCTGGTTTAATGGTAGTTGGAATGGGATGAAGAGTCATGGTATTCATGAATAAGTAATTAAAATATTAATGATTTTTCTTTCTTATGCATACAGATTGAGGAGAGTTTTTTGGTGTAGTAGTTGGATCGACAACAATAGATGAGATATGTGATGTATTTGGAGGTACATCAGACATTAGGATTGATGGTGGATCTGAGGTTTTAGAAGGAGAATGTGTTGGAGAAGTTGTATGGACAGGAGTGGTAAGTGATTTCAAGGATAAGATGGTTTTAGTGTTGTACTTGGAGTATGTTAGTGGACATGTTGTGGGAGTTTGAATTTAAGGTGAAGTGTGTCTAAGAGGATAGGTTGTAGTGGTAGTGTTGGCTATGTTTTTTTGTGGTAAGGGAGTGGAGTTGCTAGTGTAACATCCTAATTCTTGAGGTATGATAATTTTAAGTAATTTAACGGTTTTTTGATGGGTCATGACATGAGGGAAGCACCATCACGTCGTGACATAGCCGCATTCATCAGGTGGGAGATCTTTTGAGTGTAATGATCTCACACTCTATGTGTTTCGACGTGACACGTCACCAAATGCAAAACCTTAAATTTCAGACATGGAGCTTATTTAAAGAAGGTAAGGAGCTATGGTCTACTTCCTGCTCAGTCTCAATTACCTCAAAACGACCCTTTCGCCAAACCCAATCTCTCTTACAGCTATTGACTTCATTCTTGAAAGATTTGGTGGTTTTGAAGGAAGGAGAATAAGTTGTGGTGCCTTGTTTCCCCTTCCAATCTATCTTCTCATCTGAGTGGATCTTCTGGACTCTTTGTAAGTCCCTAAGTTTCCATCTTTTTATTCTTTTCTATTTAGATCAAGTTTTTATATCATATTTTGGTCCCTTTTTGTGGTTAGTATGGTTTGAAGAGATAAAGTTTACAACTTTATGGTTTCTCCAAGTCATTGAGCATCATATCTTTTAGATGTAGATTTTGGTGGTGGTTTGAGGACTTTGCTTGGATCTTAGGTCATTTTGCATATTTTGACCTGGATTTGGGAAAGGAAATGCATGAGCCATGTATGTCCATCAATTTTTCATTTTTTTAGGATCATTAGGGTCCTGAAGCCGTTCTGGAGTGCTCAATGGATTATTTTATGCATTGAGGTTATCGTTTAGGACCTTGGACTTGAGATCTTGACTTATAGTGATGTATGAATAAATAAAATTGGAAACTTTATCCATTAAGACAATGGAGCATATTATATTTGAGAATTCGAGCTTGTGAAACCGAAGGAAAACCGCTTAATCCACTAAGTTGGAATGTTTAGTTTTCACGAAGTGACACTTTTATTGTGACAATGTAAGAACTAGGGTCTTCCCTGATTATTTTGGATTGTTCTCTGTCACAACGTATTGAAAAGTGTGTCACGACTTAGCGACGAGTTGGATAGAGATTGAGTTGAGCTGAGTTAGATTGAATCGTGACTTATTTTGAACCGGGTTTAGTCCATTCGACATGACATGACCATCAGCTATTCTCAACATGAGAAATCAACTAATAGGAAAGTTGAGCATTGAATATATAGCCTAGAACTTTTACTTGTTGAATTGGTAAGACTTTTGGTCAATTGATCAGTGTTGGAGGTTACACTTAGGTGGTCAATTGGTCATAGTAGTGTTCACGTGGTAGTAGACAGTATTCTTAGTTGATTTTGTGAAATAGTTAAGTCTTCTCACTATACCTATGGGTCGAATGCACCGAAGCCGACCCATTGGATTGTGTTATTTAGGGTACTAGTTGTCTTTGTGACTCATGTATTTGTGTGTTAGGTTGGGCCTATTATTATATATGTAGGGTTGTGACCATTTATGTATGTTGGGTTGGGCCCATTTGCATGTTGGGATGGGCCTATTGGTTTATATGTTGAGATGGGACATTTGCGTGTTGATATGGGCCCATTCATATGGTATGTGGTATATTTGGGAACTAAGATTTGTGCCTTGAGACGAATTAGAGACACACGAAGTTAACTATACATCTCACGACTTGGAATTTGGAGCAGCAGTCCCTGCACTAAAGAATGAGAGATATGATCTCAATGGAACCAAGTACACGAATTTCACTAACCTTGAGAGACTACAACATAGATTCGATCAGAAAGACATGAACATGAGGCGCCCTTAGCCGAAAAGGAAAGCTTAGACAGCAAGACTAAGACATTAACAATGACCATCTAGACCCGTTTATTCGCTCAGACCTGATAAGCCTAGTCAAAAACCCTCAGAACTGTCCCAGCAGCCTAGATACCCGAATGGAAATGGTAAATAACCAACATGGACTTCACCATCAAGTGATCCAGTTTTCCAGAGTGATTACGATACCATTTGGGAATGGTCAATCCTTCGATAAAATCCGTTCACTTCCTTCCGATCAAAGAATCATTCAAGATGGAAAGACTCACGCGAACCCACATCCAAGAAGTAGTCCGACTGTATAGTATACCTGCGTCCATTATCTTTGGTAGAGATAGCAGGTTTACCTCAAGATTTAGGAAGATTTCTTCATAGAACTCACGGAACCAATCTAGACATGAGTACGACTATTCATCCTCAGACAAATGGACAGAGTGAGAGAGTTATTCAAGTCATAGAATACATGCTGGGAGCATGTGTCGTAAATTACTGAGCGACTTGAGATACCCCTTTACCTTTGATCGAGCCCTCGTATAATAACAATTATCGCACCAGTATCCAGACAACACCATTTGGAACCCTCTACAGTCAAAAGTACATATTCCTTTGTGTTAGGTCAAGATGGGAGACACGCAGCTAACCTAGAGTCGATTCCCTGGTAGTACCCACACTGGCTCTGAAATCATCCGCGAAACCTTCGAGAAGATCATCTAGACCCGAGAACAATTGAAAACTTCACAAGATCGACATAAGAGTTACGCCAATGTACAATGAAAACCTCTGGAATTCCAGGTTGGAGATCATGTCCTGTTAATGGTCTCGCCCTGGAAAGACACGGAACACTATTGAAAGCACGGAAAGTTTAACTCGTGGTACATTAGACCATTCGAGATCCTCATTAGGATCAAACCCGTAGCCTTCGAACTCCGAGTACCTTCAGAACTTAGAAACATCCATCCTGTCTCCCACGTTCCGAATCTTTTGAAGTACTTGTCCGATGAAACCTTAGTAATTCCTATTGAACAAATCGAGACCATAGACCGAGATATCAAACGTATGAAACAGAGCCATATCCCGTTAGTGAAGGTTCACTGGAAGTCCAAGCGAGAACCTGAATTCACTTGGGAACGCGAACACCCGACACAGTAGACACAATTGCGTCCTTTTCCATAACTTGTATCTTAATCTTTGAATTTCGGGACGAAATTCCCTCTAACGTGGGGATAATGTGACAACCCGAAGTTTTTTCATCGCCGCAACCCATTCTGTAAAACACGTTTTAATCGAATTATTCCGATTTTGTTTTTGGATTAGGTCAATTAAGTTAAGACTTTTATTTGACCTTCTAAGTATCCAAACATGTTGGAAACATGTGAAAACATCCCAAACTAGTAATTAGAAAAATTTTAGTTTCGACCATATCGGGTGACGACAACTTAATCGGGTGCTACCAAAAGCCTCGGTTAACATCAGTATCGGGTAGAATTCCACCGCGTATCAAATTCAAACCATATTTAAAGTGAGTTAAGACTCATTTGGAGCCTTTTCACTCTCTCTAACCGCTCTCCTCAACAAAAGAATTTGGTCCAAAAATCATCCATTTCAAGCCTCAAACACCAAGGTAAACATCCTAGCTTCTTGTACGACATGCTTAGCCTTCAAATTCGAGTTTAATTCATGATTTAGGACCTCAAACATGTGTTTACGACCCTGGAACACTCTTGGGCCGTGAACACATATAAGTGGTGTTTTTGATCCTCAAAACCCTTCCAAATCACCATTAGAGCTTAGATATGGCTTAAGGACTTATTGGATTGGACTTAGGACACCTTAAACTCAACATTTGAGGAGTAAACATGAGTTTACTGCCCAAGAACAAGCTTGGGACGTAAACACCATTTCATGGAGAGTAAACTCCTTTTTGGGTGTTAAAATGCAACTTACACACCTCATAAGCCCTGGAATAAAATCTAGAAGCAAGCATGAACAACTTAGAGGCCTAAAACATAAAAAAAATCACCCCTTTAAGGATTTCATGGCCATGAGGGGAGTCATGGGCCGTAAACTCCTAAAATCATGTCTAATGATGCCTTTAACTCACCCATTGGCTTGTAAAATTGAGTAGAATCACTTGTGATAAATCATTGGCCTTCAAAACACTTAAGAATGATGTGGGTGAGAATTTACGGCCGTAAACACTTAGTTTACTGTCCTAAACTCATCAAATAGTCCATATGTTTGATTTAGTCCCTTCAAATGCCCGAGAACCAAACCTAGCAACACCCCTCATTTGATTTAAGGGCATTTAGCACATAAGAAAACCCCACCATGAGTTTACGGCCGTAAACTCATGGGGATGTGGTGTATAGGGTCGTGAACACTCCCTAGAGTTTACTCTTGAAGAGTAAACTCCATACCTTAGCCATTTATGTCCTGAAAAGTCACCCGGGTCACTCCAAACACTAGTTTTGAAGTGTTTTTGCATCTTGGAGTGTTTAATCGTATCTAATTAGTGTTTTAAAGTCTAATTAGATACATTTGTGTATCATTTAACATTACATAGGAACCTCACACGTTTTTAAGCCTTGATCCGACGTTTAGCATCCCCGTCGACACATTTCCTCATCCGGTGAGTTCATACTCCTACCCTTTTTCAATGTTTTTCACTGTTTTCAGGGGGAATACAAGCAAAGTACAAGTAATACTTGTACTCAAAACTTACTTATAAGTGTTGTGTTTCACACTACATATGTTTTTAACACTGTTAATCATATCAGTTAACCGTTTGAACTTGCAGATTTTATTATCATAGTATTTGTGAAAAATGTTATAAATTGTTATATTTTATATTTTCACAAATGGTTTCCACATTAAAAATAGTTAAAAAAATAATTTTAGAACATTGAATTAGAAGTTTAGTATGTCATTTTGTCCTCGGTAACACTCCACAGAGATACGCGAGTGGAGGATCGTCTTTGTAGATTTGTTATTCCTATAAATTGGAGACACATCCTCGGAGAACACTCCACAGAGATACGCGAGTGGAGGACCGCCTCTGTAACCAGAATCTCTTAGGTAGGGAGCGTGACTTGAGTGTATAGATCTATACGGGACTGACTATCCCGCACCTGGCTGCTAGCTACAGCCGAACCGAAAAGGTTCAAGGGTGACAAAAGTCATAGTAATATTGGCATTCCTTTGCCATGTCTAGTCTATAGTATGGTTATAGAACTCGCAATTTGGATAATAGAAAATTACATTTTTAGTAATAATGGATATAGTAAATTAATAACCATAAAAATTAGTTTACTATGATAATCAAGATTTCAGTATACATCTTTTACATTACATTTTTGGGTTGGTAAACAAACACACTTTACAAAAGGAATCATGTACATTTACTATGATAATCAAGATTTCAGTACACACTTTACAAAATTAGTTTACTATGATAATCAGGTTTTCAGTATACATCTTTCACATTAGGAAAATATGGGATTTTCCTTGGGTTGTAACATTTTCAGAAATCAAAAGGAATCATGTACATTTTCATAAAAACAAACCGTTTATGAACTCACCAGCTTTATGCTGATTTTTAAAATGCTTGTATTCTCAGGTTCTACTTAGACAGGTACCTCGCATCCTTTTGCAGAAGACGGAGCGAATGGAAGTCATGTATTTCTTTTTTTTTTTAACTTATGGATCTATGAAAACTTGTAACACTTTACTTTTCAACTGATGTAATGAAATCTATGTAATGTAATGTTTTGTGGTTTACTTCGCTTACTATGTACATTGGTTATGATATTCACATGAAGTCACCTCCGCCCCGAGATGTTTCCGCCTTCGGTTTCGGGGTGTGACACTTGTAGTGTGAGGGATACCTCATGTATATTTTTCTAATCATTGTATGTTTGTATTTTAGTATGGATACCACTTGAGGAGGAGGTTTCGGTTCCGGTTCTGGCTCTAGTGCAAAACTGATAGATGATAGGATGCCTGAGTTCATCACGTAGGACATTACTCATGGTATTTTGGAGGCCAACCCTGCAATTTTTTGTACATCAAGGAAAGGATCATGGTTATTTTTGTTGAGTGTCTTAGGGATTTTCAGGCCAAGATTGCAGTAGGACAGTTAGGGCTCGAACTGTCGATTTTTGGAGTTTAAGGCTTGTAGAGCTCCAAAGTTCTTTAAGCCTAAAGAAACCTATTGCTAGTCATCAATGCATCACTGCCATGGAGAATTCTCACCAAACGAGCTTCTCCCCCACGGGGTCAAAGGTAGGGTTCACATGCTTCCTTTTGAGGGATCAAGCTCATGACTGGTGGGAGGAGGTTGGTCATGTAGTGGGATCTATGGCCGTGACAACCATAACTTGGGAGGAGTTTGTGATAAGGTTCTGAGTGGAGTTTGCAATGATGATTGAGGTGCAAAAACTGGCAAGGAAGTTTCAGGATGTTCGCCAGATCACAAAGACTATGCCGGAGATCACCGATAGGTTCAATGGGAGTTTAAGGAACATCAAGTTTCAGGAAATCCATGAGTTATTGAGTTTTTCTAATTGCAAAACCCTAGAAAATATGAATATTAGAGATAGTGAATGGGAGATTGATTTAGAGCTTCTGGGGAAGCGGACACCAGTGTAGACAGCAACAACAGAGGGCCATGCTAACAGGACTAAGATAATTGATTCGAGATCCAGAGGCCATCAGGGCCATGATCATTGTGCCAAGTGTGGGAAGAATCATGAGGGTAGTTTTAATGAGAAGGGAGGGAGTTGTTTTAGATGCGCCCATACATGCCATTTCAGTAGGGATTTCCCTTTTGGAGCACTGATATGTTTCCATAGCAATCAGACATGCCGTAAAAGGTTGATTGGTAGAGACGGATAGGAGGAGCAGTGGTGTCGACTGCACTAGCCAATTTTAGGATCGCTTATGGATTTCATGGAAAGGAGGAGGCTCCTATGGTGAACATCAGAGCATTCGAGTTTATAGATAAGGAGGCACGAATATTAGATGTGGTTACCAGTATGTAACTTTACCATATCTTTTACTATTTTCCTTATTTATGCTTATGTCTTATTTGATTATGTATAAGGACGTTTTTAGTCAATGGTATCATTGTGTATGTCATATTCGACGTGGGTACTACACGATATTTTCTATGTCTTGCGCTTAGCAACAAGTTTAGCGGTTCTCTAGAGACTTTGGATTACCATTTAGAGGTTGAGATCGTTGATAATTGTTCAGCTAGTGCTTCAAGGGTTCATTGGGATTGTGTACTGAATATGTTCATTAAGAGATATTCTATCGATTTGGTTCCGATTCCTCTGTGAGGGTAGAACGTAATTGTGGGTATGGATTGGTTAGCCGCTAATGGGGCCATGATTGATTGTGAGAACCAGTTGGTTAGGTTTCAAACCCTCAGTGGGGGATAACTAATTATTCATGTAGAGGGTGATTAGTGTGATCCAACAGTTTATTCAACTATTCGGGTTGGGAGGTATATTCAATAGGGATACCCTCGTTCTTTGCTTATGTGGTGGATACATGAAAGGAGGGAAACAGGACAGTGGACGACGTACCCACTATTCGGGATTTCCCATATCTAGTTCTTGAGGATTTTTCCAGGTGTACCTATTGAGAGGTAGGTTGGGTTTCAAATTGATTTGATTCCAGGAATGACTCTAATAGCCAAGGCACCTTATAACTTAGCATCTCTAAAGAGGAAATAGTTCTCTACACAGGTGCATGAGATGTTAGACAAGGGATTTATTAGGTCAAGTAGTTCATCGTGGGTTGCACTGGCTTTGTTCATAAAGAAGAAGTATAGTTCACAACGGATGTGTATTGATTACCGATAGTTGAACAAGCTAACGGTGACTAACCATTACCCACTCCTAAGGATAGATGATTTATTTGACCAACTTCAGGGTTCATCTTGGTTCTACAATATTGATTTGTGATCGAGTTATCACCAAATGACGGTTAGAGATGAGGATGTGCAGAATACGACCTTCCAAAATCATTATGGCCATTACGAGTTTGTATTACTTTTATTCGAGCACACCAAGACACCAACAGGTTTTATAGATATCATGAACATGGTGTGTAGACTGATGCTGGATTGGTCTGTGATTATATCCATTATGATATTTTAGCCTATTCCAAGACCAAGGAACAGGGTGAGGGACATTTACGGGAAGTTTTGGAGACCATGAAAGGGAGAAGGTTTAGGCCAAGGTCTCAAATTGGGAGTTCTAGTTGCGCGAGGTAAAGTTCTTGGGGCACATCATCAATTAAATTGGTATACTCGTTCACTCGACCAAGATAGAAACAGTGATGTCATTTACTGCGATGGATCGATTTTAGGTTTAGGAGTAGTCCTGATGTAGATGGGTCATGTGATTGCGTAAGCCTCAAGGTAGTTGAAGCCTCACGAGGCGAACTAGCCTATGAACGACTTGGAGCTAGGGGCGATGGTTTTTGACCTCAAGATTTGGAGGCATTATTTGTATGGGGTCTAGTGCACTATTTATATAGATTACAAGAGCATGTGGTATGTGATGGAACAGCTGAACTTAAATATGAGGCAATGTAGATGGTTAGACATGATGAAAGATTTGATGGGTTTTGAGCATTCTAACACTCCTATGGTGTACATGCAACCCTAGAAACCTTGGATCTATGTTTTCTTTATTATACATGCAAATTTGGTTTTTCCAAGGTTCTCATCCTATCTAGCATATCATGGGGTAGTTGTAATATATAAACTAGTAGAATGACCTACCTTTTCTTGTGGTTGATTGCTTGGAGCTTTAAGAGCATAACACCAATAATATGAATGCCTCAAGTGGAATCAGAAATCACCCAAAATACATTGGAAGACTTTGAGAGAATATGAAGCACTCTAGAAATCGGCCCACCCATGTTCTCACACATTAATGCCATTTCAAGTTCCAAACACCTCTTTATATAGTATAGTGGATTAGGGTTTCATTCATGTAAACCCTGACACCCATGAGCTTTCACTTCCATAGGATCCATGGGTTAAAAGCTCCATTCACTATCCATGGACTTGCATGCAAGCTTAGCCCATCCTAGATGAACATTGGCCCATTATATATATATATATATATATATATATATATATATATATATATATATATATATATATATATATATAAGAGTCCATATTTAATTAGCTTCCTTTTAATCACTAAATTAATTCCAATTAATTCTTGATCAATACTAATTAAATAATATGATTTCATATTAATATATAATAACTTATAATATATTAATAAATGATAAATATACTATTCTCAAAAAACTATACATACAAATTGCTCTGGTGAAGTGCAACCCAAATGGACCATGTCGGGTCGGGTGAAGTACATATCAAATATAGTTACGGACTTAGTCACCTTATCCAACAGTCTCCCATTTGGATAAGTCTGATAACTATAGTTTCATGTATAACTTCAGGAATCGACCAACAATCGTAGCTCTTAAAACTCTGTTGAGCTATGATGTGCCATTTTAGATAAGCGATGATAGAATCCTCTGTTCTCAAGATATTAGCTAGACAAATACATGGAACAATGATATACTTATTATCCAGCAGTTTGTTCCCGATTTCCGATTTGTTTGACATAGAAGTAAACTGAACACAGCCATTTTTTTCTAAACGGGCCCGACACAAAGGTCAAAACAAAATCATCGAGGGGCCCAGATATTGCTTCTAATCCTCCAAGGACTAAAAGGAACAGATAAACTTCGACTTATATTCTTGTACCATCTACTTGTTGAATCATACATAAAGGCATGTTTTATAACATCAAGTTACTGATGCATTTTCGTGCAATCAATTTACAACCAACTCATAGTCATCAACTCATATCTCTAGATTTGAAGAATTATATGATATTATCGTCTCACGATCACTCGTGATAAATTCCATGAAGTGATACCAGTGAGCGTGGGTTTAATCCAATACTCAAGACTTATGAGCACTCATGATTGTTGTAGCAACTTTTTCTATGTCTAACACCTTAGATATCTACAAGCCGAATTCATGACAATCTTGATTCATACCTACTTCCAAAGTATGATTGATTGTGGAGAGTTTAAATAAAGTAATTATTCTGGAAGTCAAAACATGCAAAGTTGAAATAATAGTAAACGATTGAACCAAGATAGTAACACCTTACTCATAAACAAACAACTTTTATTTAATCATCGAATTTCAATTATATTTTACAAGTTTCAGTAAAACTAATATCATCCTTCAGCCTAATGTGCCTCACATGCTGCAAATGCCTAACCCTAGTCAGTACTTTCATGAGGGGGTCTATTGGGTTCTCTTCTGATGATACCCTTTTTGCCATGAGGAGTCATTCTTCTATCTTGTGTATTATTAAGTGATATTTTTTTTCAATGTGTCTGGATCTGCCATGATCTCTTCGTTCCTTTGCTAAGGCAACCGCACTATTACTGTCACATAAAATCTCCATAGGCTGCTTTATAGCTGGTACAACTCCAACGTCTCTGATGAAGTTCTCCAGCCATATTGCCTCCTTTGCCGCTTCACTCGTTGTTATGTACTCTGATTCACATGTCAAATGAGTTACTGTCTCTTGCTTGGAACTTTTCCAAGTAATTGCTCCTCCATTCAGGGTAAAGACCCAGCGCGACTCAGAGTGGAAATTATTTCTATCGGTTTGAAAGTTGGCTTCACAATACCTACTACTCTCAAGTCACCGCTCCCACCAAGAGTAAGGATCCAATCTTTAGTCCTTCGCAGGTACTTGAGAATGTTCTTTACCGCAGTCCACTGAGTCTTGCTAGGGTTCCCCTAATATCTGTTGCCATGCTCAAAGCAAAGGTCATGTCAGGGCGGGTATAAGTCATAACATACATGATCGAGCCAACAACGGAAGCATATGGTAATCGACTCATCTAAGCTATCTCAGCCTCTGTACTCGGAATCTAAGCCTTACTCAGTTTGGCGTTGCTTTGGATCGATAAATCACCTTTCCTGGAATTTTCCATGTTTAACCTCTTCAACATCTTGTCCAAGTAGGTGCTCTGACTAATTCCAATTAGTCTTTTACTCCTATCTCTCAATATCCTTATTCCTAGGATATAGGTAGCTTCTCCAAGGTCCTTCATAGTGAAACACTTCCCAAGCCAGGACTTAATCTCCTATAAAGTTGGCATGTCATTTACTATGAGTAATATGTCATCCACATATAGTACCAAAAAGCTAACTATACTCCCACTAGCTATTACATATACATAGGACTCATCCTCGCTTCTTGAAAAAGCAAACTCTTTGAATTTCTCACCAAAACAAAGATTTCGGCTGCAAGATGCTTGTTCCAATCCATAAATGTATTTCTCAAGCTTGCACACTCTATCAGGGTACTTTGCATTGACAAAACCCTCTGGTTGAGTCATGTAAACATCTTTAGCCGACTTTCCAATAAGGAAAGCGGTTTTGACATCCATTTGCCATATTTCATAATCATGAAATGCATCAATAGTTAGCATAACCCTAATTGATTTAATATTCGCTACTGGTGAGAAGGCTTCATCATAGTCAACACCCTGAGTTTGACTGAAGCCCTTCGCAACCAATCGTTCCTTATAAGTGTGCACTTTCCCATCCATGTTGGTCTTCTTCTTGAAGATCCATTTGCACCCGACTGTCTTACAACCCGATACATTATCAACCAAGTTCCAAACTTGATTCGCATACATGGACTGAATCGCGATGTCCATAGCCTCTTCCCATTTAGCAAACTCAGGGCCTGTCATGGCTTCCCTATAGCTATTAGGGTTATCCAAATTTACCAATGTACTATCATTGATAAATGTATCATCTTCTGTAGTAATATGGAAACCATAATAATGCTCAGGTAGATTTATAACTCTACTGGAATGCCTCAGAGGTATAGACTCGTCAATTGGCTCAACATGAGTTTCCTCCTTAGGTTGATTGCTAGTGTCTGAGGTTCCTTCATCGCTTGACTCCTGAATCTCTTCAAGGTCAATTTCCCTCCCACTATTTCCTTGGCTTATAAATTATCTCTTATGCAAGACTCCTCTCCTTGCCATAAAGACCACATTTTCACTAGGTCTATGGAAGAGGTAAACAAATGATATATGTGGGTAGCCAATGAAAATACACCGCTCACTTCGAGGTTCGAGCTTATCGTGAGTCTCACGCCTCACAAAAGCCTTGCAACCCCAAATCTTGATGTGGTCTAAAGTGGGTGTTTTCCCAGTCCACATCTCGTGAGGTGTTTTGGCAACCTTTTTAGTTGGGACTAGATTAAGGATATGGGCGGTAGTCTCTAAAGCATACCCCCAAAATGAGATTGGTAACGAAGCTCGACTCATCATGGAATGAACCATGTCCAAAAGGTTCGATTGCGCCTCTCATCCATACCATTAAGTTGTGGTGTTCTAGGAGGTGTCAGTTGTGAAACGATTCCACATTCCTTAATATAGTCAAGGAACTTTATACTAAGATGTTCTCCACCTCGATTGGATCGAAGCATCTTAATGTTCCTGTCCAGATGATTCTCCACTTCTTGTTTAAACTCTTTGAATTTCTCAAAGGTTTCTGACTTATGCTTGATTAAGTAGACAACCATATCTACTATAATCAGCAGTAAAAGTCACATAGAAGTGGATTACATCCCTTGTGGCGGTTCTGAAGGGTCCACACACATCTGTATATATGAGGTCTAACAAAACTTCACCCCTAGCACAAGTACCAGTGAAGGGTGACTTTGTTATTTTTCAAAGCAAATAAGATTCGTAACTATCATCGAACTTTAAGTCAAATGATTCCAAGAGTCTAGCCTTTTAGAGTTGGCCTATGTGCTTAGAATATATATACAACACATTATTTCCTAAGTTGTCTACAATCGACATAGATTCATACACACCATCATAAGGTAACACTTTAAAATAAAGAGCAATATTATAAAAATCATTAAGACCACCACATTCATTATCAAATGAAAAAGGAAATCCTTGTTTCTACAAACCGTCAAAAGAAATAATATTTCTCGCCATTTCAGACGAGTAATAGCATTTTTTCAAATCTAATATTAACCCACTACTCAACAATAAATAATAAACTCCAATATTGGTGACAAGTGATGCTTTCCTATTCCCCATTATCAAGTTTATATTCATGTGCTCCACATCATCACTTCTTCTTAGGCCCTGCAAATCAGAACATATGTGAATACCACAACATGTATCAAGGACCCAAGAATTAGTATGTAGTGAGTTATTAGACAATGTAGTGCAAATACCTATATGGGTAGGTTTAGCCTTCCCATCCTTAACATCTTGCAGGTACTTGGGGCAGTTTTGTTTCCAGTGCCCCTTATCATGACAATAGAAGCATTCAAATTCTTTTGTGCTGGAAGAGGGAGTGGTAGAGCCACCTTTGGTTCCACTCGAAGAGAAGCCATCAAGAGACTTTACCTTGGTACCCTTCGAAGGGGTCTTCCTCTTTTTCCTTTTACCTTGCCCGATTGCTAGAATAGGGGCGGTGTTAGGAGTAGGAGTGGTAACAACCGATTTACCTTTGAGACCACTTTCGACGGTCTTCAAAAGTCCTTTAAGCTTGCTGAGTGTGGCCTCCTCTTTGTTCATATGATAAGTCATTCGGAACTGATCATAACAAGTAGGTAAGGAGTGCAGTATGATGTCAATAGCCAACTCCTCAGGGAAGTTCACATTCCACTTCTACAAACGGTTCATAGACCTTAGCATTTTCTGCATGTGGCACGTGATGGATTCCCCATCCTTCATTCGGGTTGTTATCATGGAAGATATGATTTCGTATCTCTCTTGACGAGCCCTATGATGGTATCTATCCATCAGGTCCATGTGCTACTCAAAAGGGTAAAAGTCCTCATAAGACTTTTGTAGTTCAGCTGTCATTATGGACAACATGATACATGCCACCTTGGTGGAATCTCTCCCATGAGTCCTAAAGTCAGCGATCTCCTGTTGAGTAGCAGCCGACTCATTGATTTTACTTCAGATCATTATCCAATACATATTTCTTGTCCTCATAAAATGTGACCACCCTAATGTTCCTGATCCAATCCTTAAAGTTGGAACCATCAAGGATCACTCTCCCACAAAGATTCATGATAGAAAATGAGCCAGTAGGGTTTGAGCCTGAAGCATTGTTGGAAGACATCTGAAAAAAAGAAAAACAAGTTTAGATTAGATATAGAGTCCTTAATAAGACACCCGAATGTAATATTAAGGCTAGGACCCAACACAATACTTTATAACTTAGAAGAGGGATGTCGAAATCCAAGTTATAAAATATTTGAAGGTAGGCGAATGACGATTAACCAATTTCCACCATGAAAAACGAAATAAATTATTAGGTTTTAATTGGATTGAAACTCCTAGATTATTTTGAGATTCATTGAACTTTTAAATGGCATGTTTAAATCTCGATTGTGCCCTCAAAAGTTTGTGACTGGGATGCCGAGGATCACAAACAAGGTGTGAATAACCATGCAAATTAACATGGTACCCTTAACTTTATCACCTAATTGATGTGCCGGTTAACCACACACTCCACCAATCTATGATAAACATTAAGTTACCCTTTTCCACTCTTACTAGTCCATGTTAGTGTATCAATTAACTACACACGCTCCACTAACGAATTGGTAAGGTACAAAGTTTAATTTCATGGGTTCGCACAAAATTCACATTTTCCTAAAGTAACTAACATTGGCAATTGATAAAAGATTTAGGTACTTTATCATTATCATTATACTTAATGAGAATTATAGTCCTATCCTACCCGTTTGGCTAATGACCCTCCACTATTCAAGGAAGCGGTGGGCGAGAGTGGACACCCATTAAGCTTCCATTTTATAGGCAAAAACCTTATACCCCCCCCTATAGACCGGCTTAATGAATGAGGTTTACTAAAGGTAAGAATGAGTTGATCTTATATATATATATATATATATATATATATATATATATATATATATATATATATATATATATATATATATATATATATTATTAACTTATAATAATACTATAACGTATAAGAGTTGAATTTTAACTTTTAAAACTCTAGGGTTTGGAATTAAAGTATTAATGTGTATGAGAGTTTACAAATTCCAAAACTTGAGGGAAAGTTTTTAAACTATTCAAAACTTTTCATTTCTATAACTTATGTGTAGCACCTGGTTCCTAGTACGTAAAATTTGTCTAAGTATTTGCAATTTTAGCCTTAGACTCGGCGAGTTGTAGGCCCGACTCGCCGAGTAGAGACGGGATATGGAACACGATTAAGTTGGCGACTCGGCGAGTCCATATCCTGGACTCGACGAGTCCTCGCTATCTGATGAAACCCTAAATTTCAATGGTTTGCACCCTATTTAAACCAACCTTATGCACCCCAACCTAGCCCCCTTCACCCTCAAAGCTTCCAACACCGTCCAAACCCTTATTTCTTGAGTGATTGAAGTGTTGTGGTGTGTTTCTGGAAGATTTTGAGAGAAAAGAAGAGTAGATCAAGAAGAGAAGAAGGAGGCTAGGCATCCTTGTGTTATTTCAGTGATTTCCTTGAGGTATAACTCAGTTTCCCTCTGTTTTCATGCTTATATTCCTTTGTAGCTCCATTAAAGTCCTTCTTGAGCCATTTACAAACTTGTTTTCTAGTTAGGGTTTGTAGTTGATGAGATTAATCTAACCTTTAATCTATAAAGATCGATTAGATCTTGAACAAGTATATAAACATAAACAATATGAACGCAATAATATGAATAAGTCAAGATGGAATCAAACGTGTCGAATGATTAAACAAAATCCTCAGAAGAGCTCTATTAAGAACATCAACTGTAGAGGATTGGAAGGTTACAAGAATGATTAAAGAAACCTGTTATCGTCTTGATTAATCGCTATTTTCATATTTCTAAAAACCTTAACCTCATATGCATGCAAGCGCAAACTTATATACAAAACATAAAAGGTTCACGGCTGGACAGGCCCAAACCGGAATACAAAGCAACTTAAGCTATCGAGCCCAAAAGACGCAATCTTCAAAAATAATCTCTAGCCCAACAATCTCCCCCTTTGCGTCAATTTGGAGCGAGACCTTCACTAGTTACTTGGGCCAGCAGTTGAAGCAGGTACCTTCTTCTTCACGGTACTAAACAGACATTTGGTGATGGAGAGAATGGTCTGTCTAAACCGGATGTACCAATTAATCATATCTTCAAAGTACTTGATGTCATCAGCCGAGTTCTCTTTACACCATTTGATAATGAATAACACATGCTCCAAACAAGTTGTGGTGTAAAGATGCTTGTCAGCTAAAGCGAAGAGACATTTCTGTCCTTCCGCTCTAGTGAACATAACTGAGTTGCGTCTCGGGTCGATCCTGCCCAATAGCATTTGGTTGAGATCACTGGCCGATCCCACAGGAGCAATCTTTGGTTTCTTCTTGAAGACTGTGGCGACCTCCTGATCCATTAGGGCAACCTCCATGATGTAGCAGGCTAACATCCTTTTGACATGGTCTAGAATGGGACCATATTCAGCTTCATTAGTCAAAAGGATATTATACAGGACAATCCAATCATGAGGATTTAGATTCGGTAGATCTGCCAGGGAGATAATATGAGCAGTTCTTGCAGATCCCCGAATCAACTTGAACCGAACATTTATAAAACGACCTTCGGTATAAGGTTTTAGCACCCGAACGTTTACAATCTTCTGGGCGCTCCAAGTAAGGTATTGTGGACGAGCAGCCGCCAGATAAAAGTCAATGAGCTCCCTGTCAAGCTCAGCATTCGGGTGAGGGACTTCAAAGATGTTTGAGAAGACGTGGAAGATGAACGCCTTTCGAGTCAGCGGCATATCGAACTGTGAATCGACAGTGTTGTTGCAGTCGAACGAGATAACCGGCTCGAGCCATAAAATGCTAGGAGTTTCTATGGCCTCTTTAATCAAACGTTCCCTAGTCCAGGCAGGGAAGAGAGTCTTTCGGCTCTCAAGGAGATCGTGGGCTTCTTTTTGTTTGCGTTCGGCTTCTTCAGCTTCTCGCGCCACACGACTGGCATCTTCGTCAACCTTGCGACTGTTCTTTCTTTTTAAAATGTCAGCAATGGTCTCCTTGTCTCCTTCTTCATCTTCTTCCTCAGCTATATTTTTGCCTTTGTTCTTCACACCCGAGCCTAAAGCTTGACCTGTCGGAGATGGTTTGGTCGTGTGAGTAGCTTTGGAGGAAGGAGGTGGTTTCGATCCTGTCTTCTCATCTCCCCCTTGTTTCGGAATGGACACGAAACTCGGTAGCCCTTCAACTTTGTTAAGAAGATCGATGGCCGGAGAGAGTTTTTCAGCAAGGGAACGCCTCACCGAAAAGTTTAATATGGGATCGTGTGCTTCCAGAATGTTGGATATAGCGGCGTGGACATCCGAAACACACGTTTTGATCACCTCCCTTTCGGATCGAAGATCTTCCAGTTGTTGTTGGGAGTAGGAGAGTTGAGTTGTCTTGACCTCAAGGGCGGTTGTTTTGGTTGCCAGATCGTCCATCAACAAACGCTCGGTTGCAAGATCCTCTTGTAGCTTGGCGAGGCGAGCATCGATGGAGGCACGAAGTGCCGAGTTGTCGTCGCTTAGGTTTTGGCGAAGAGTAGCGAACGAAGACAACTCCAATGAGACAAAGTTGGCCAATTGTTGAACAATTGGTTCCAAAGATGTCTTGGTGGCATTGGCACCTCCCTGCAAGGACTTCAGTAGGGTAGAAGCGTCAGAGAATAGTTTATCGACTTTTTCGGTCGCAGCCTCACAGGCTCTGGTAGAGACATTAATTGCAGCAGTTGCTGAGGCCACCGAATCATGTTGAGCCCTGGAGAAGGCATCAACAATTTTCTGAAGGGCAGCTTCAGAAAGAGAGGACTGCTGGTTGGAAGAGGAGGCGAGAAGTAGGTCAATCTTCTCGTTGAGCTCTTTGAGATGCTTCTTTGTTACTGGAGCATCATCCTCCTCGTCACTTTGAACTTGAAACGGACTATAGTAGACCGAATCAAAGATGATATTTTCACCACCAAGATAAGGGTTTTCGCCCTCAGAGGCATTTTCAGGAGATGAAGGGGGTGGTGAAGTTGGGGGTGTTGTGGTTTTGGTAGGATCAGGTTGAGTGGGTGTTGGAATAATTTTGGGTGGTGGTTGAGTATGGGTAGTTTCGGTTGTATGGGTTTTGGTTTGAGGTGGTTCGGTAACGTGTGGTGATTCGGTTGTAGTTGTAAAGATTGGTGGAGGTGAAGGAACTGGGGAAATAGGAAGATCCATCTCTGGGGTAGGGGACCGAGGTGGTGTGTTGCCTCGTTGAGGAGATGCGTCTCCTTGAGAATCGTCAGAACCCGAACTCTCACCCTCAGAGTCACTCGAAGAAGAGGGAATTACAAGCTTTCGCTTCGGTTGAGTCTTCCTCCTCTTCGGCTGTGGGGATTGTGCAGCTTTTGTTTGTTTCCTCTTTTTGGGAGAAGGTCCCTTCGGAACTTTGGACGCATGCTTCCCTTTTTCCGCCTTTTTTCCCCTGCTCACCGGTTTGTTTGCATCGTGAATCGACCTGAGGATATCCGGTGTCAGTTCCCTTGGACCAGATGGCCTTAGCTCCTTGATCTTCCGAATCAACCTGCTGTCAAAGGGCACATCTCCATACATTGACTCCGGGATGGAGCCAATGAAGGAAAACTTTGATGCATCTGAGACGATGATCTTCTTGGTATGGAAAGTACCAACAGAAGACATCGATGCACCGTCAGCAGTAGGAACATCGAATCTATCCATGGCCCATTTTGTAATCAGGATCCAGAATCGGGCCAACGACACCTCAAAGTGTCGGGATGATGAGGAGAGGCTTTGAATAACTTGTTGCCATAGGACAAACCCATAGTCCAGTTTAATCCCATTGTAAACCCCGTACATTATGGTTAGGAAGAGACGACTTGCACCGTCTGATCCTAAGCTTCTTTCCGACAAGCCCTTGAAGAGGACTGTAAATAGGCCGTTCCACTGTGGCGACAGGCATGACTTTTTGAACTTAGCGACAGAGGTAAGAACTTCTATGTATCCCATGTTGTAAAACATGTTATATAGATGACCAATCTGAATCGACTCCAGATGAACTCTTGAAGGGTCAACAGCAAACCCTAGCAAGGTGCAGAAACGTTGGCGAGAGACTGAGGTTTTGTGTTCTGCAATCTCGAAAAACACCCAGTCGACGACCTTGTCATAGTATGCAGTTGCGTAGACCTGCGATAGGGCCACCATCGGCACAGATTCGATTCTGGAGAGAGCCGGAACAAGTTGGGAATACTTCAAACACTCTCTGACCGGCGACATATAGGAGTCGTACGCCAGTGGGTTGAGATCAATGACCAGACATTGTTGTGGGCGAATGGGAAGGATCTGTGAGGTAGCATGAACAGAAGAGGAATCAGCCATTGTTGCAGGTATGAAGAAGATGATGAACAGGAAACTATTTGGGAGTATTTGCGCTTTGGAAATTTTGAAGGTGGTAAAGAGGTAAAAGGTGGTGTAGTGGCCTATTTATAGTGGTTGATAGGAGAGAGAAAAATTGTTTCAAATCTCTTATGGAAATTTGAACTCGGTTGTTGAGTGACAGATGGATGACAGTTGAGGCGTGCGATGATCACGTAGGAGAGAGAGTGTCAGGTTCCTAGGATCACGCCGCCCAACAAGCATCGTTTCATAGGGACAAGCCGTTACTATTTCCACACGCGCATTTAATGCCACAGGACAAGAGAGAACTTAAGGTTTAAAAGAGGATTCCCGTTAAATTACGATCAACCATTTATTAAGAAATGTTGAAAGGCTTCTTTTAATTAGGCTAAATAAGAGTGGCTTGGAAAAAAAATAAAATCTCAGAAAGAAAAATAAGAACTAGATCCCAAGGGAAGAAATGTTATGGGTTTTAACAATTTCATAGGAATCACATAAAATTGGAGATTTTAGTAGGGTACATTCATCAATCCTTTAGTGAAAACTTGAGCAACTTAATTGTTCACCGTCAATTCATTAGGTATTGAATTTTGGGTTTCACTTAGCTCGTAGTGATACGAGACTAAGATCATAAACACAGATGTTGTGTAACCATAAACCTCAGCGGTAATTTCTGAGAGTCTCAAGGGTTACTATGATGGAATGAGTGTAGTGGAGAAGTAAAGTGGAGATGGTGTAAGAGAACGTAGTACCTCTGCTGCGAAAATAAGGACCAAGAAGGAGACTCTTAACTCATGTGAGAAAAGAGTGAGGTAGCTCACGATTAGAATAAATGAGTTGGCCTTATTGGGAAGATGAGGTTTGTGTATACCAGGTCATGAAGGCCATTATTCAAAATCTTATGAGGCTTGAGACACATACAGCAGCATGCTTCTAGGGACACATAGGTAATTCATCAAATTTATCCCCATAAACGAACACGAACACACAAGAAATAAAAATAAAAAAAAATATTTTTGGAGTTTTGAGATTAAAAAAAATAAGTAAGAGGAAAAGAAAAAGAATTAGACTTAAAAAAAAATAAGACATAAAAAAAAACTTTTGGAAAGAATGAGAAAAACCGAACCCGAACGTTCAATTGGTTTCGGTTCGAGAAAATTTTGAAAAACCGAACCCGAACCTTCGGTTGGTTTCGGTTCTAGAAAATTTTGAAAAACCGAACCCGAACCTTCGGTTGGTTTCGGTTCTAGAAAATTTTGAAAAATCGAACCCGAACCTTCGGTTGGTTTCGGTTCAACAAAATATTGAGGAACCAAGAAATTTAGGCAAACAAGGAAAAATAATTTTAACACGAGGAAAAACAAAATTGTACAAGAAATATACAACAGAGAAAAACTACCTTTGAAGTAATGAGTGAGTCAGATAGTTGAACCGAACCCGAACGTTCGGTTGGTTTCGCTTCTTACGTTTGAGGTTGAGAGGTAGTGTGTGGTACTGACTCTGATTCCATCATACCTAGCCCTTGCAATATTTTATTGAATGATGCTTCAGGAAGAGCTTTTGTAAAGACGTCAGCCAGCTGATCAGTGGTTCTTACGAAGTGAACTTCGACGTTTCCATCTTCCACGTGATCTTTGATGAAGTGATACCTCAGTGCTATGTGTATGGTTTTGGAGTGTTGCACTGGGTTATGACAGATCCTAATTGCACTTTCAGAGTCACAATATAGTGGGATCTTTTTCATATTGAGTCCATAGTCTCGAAGTTGACTTTGGATCCAAATCACTTGTGATGTGCAGGATGCAGCTGCAATGTATTCCGCTTCGGTAGTAGACAACGACACACACGTTTGTTTCTTGGATTGCCAGCTGACTAACTTCCCGTCAAGGAATTGACAACCGCCAGTTGTGCTTTTTCGGTCGAGTCCACAGCCTCCAAGGTCAGCATCAGAATAGGCTTGAACAAAGAAGCCTGAGTTGGATGGATACCATAGACCTAAGGAGGTGGTTCGCTTGAGATAGCGTAAGATGTTCTTCACTGCAAGCATGTGAGGTTCGCGTGGGTTTGCCTGAAATCGAGCACAATAACACACAGAAAACATGATATCAGGTCTGCTAGCAGTTAGATACATCAGTGAGCCAATCATTTGATGATAGAGCGTGATATCGACAGCCAGTTTGTCTAGGGATGGGGTAAGCTTGGTGCCGAATGCCATTGGGAATTTGACTTTTGAGTCTCCCATCATACCAAACTTTTCTAAGAGAGTCTTCGTGTAAGACTCCGGATTAATAAAGATGCCTTCGGGTCCCTGTCTTATGTTTAAACCAAGGAAAAAGTTAATAGGACCCATTGAGCTCATTTCAAACTTAGTCTCCATCAGCTTTCTGAATTCAACTGTTAAGCTGGGATTCGTGGAGCCAAAGATGATGTCATCGACATAAATTTGAACTATCATAAGGTGGTTACCTTCCTTTTTGCGAAAGAAGGTTGGGTCAACCAAACCTTGTTTAAATTTAGACATCTTTAAAAATTTTGTAAGCGTTTCATACCAGGCTCTCGGAGCTTGTCTGAAACCGTACACAGCTTTATCCAGAATATAGCAATGATTTGGATGCTTTTCGTTCACGAACCCAGGAGGTTGCTCCACATACACAGTTTCTTCGAGTTCTCCATTGAGAAATGCACACTTGATGTCCATTTGGAAAACCTCAAAGTTTTTGTGAGCAGCATAAGCCAGAAATATTCTAACAGATTCTAGCCTAGCTACTGGAGCGAAAGTCTCTTCATAGTCTATCCCTTCCTCCTGACAGTATCCCTTTACCACTAGACGAGCCTTGTTTCTTATAACATTACCTTCCTTGTCCATTTTGTTCCTAAAAACCCATTTGAGACCAACAACCGAAGCATTTGGAGGAGTTGGAATGAGGCGCCAGACTTTGTTCCTTTCAAATTCGTTTAGTTCGTCTTGCATTGCTTGAACCCAATCAGAGTGATCTAGGGCAGTGTTAACTGTCTTCGGTTCAACTTTTGATACGAATGAGTTAAACATACAGAACTCAACCTTTGAAAATAAGGATGTTTGTTTTGCCTTCAATTGTGATCGGGTCAGAACCTTTTGAGAAACATCACCAACTACTTGAGAGACAGGATGATCTCTGGTCCATTTGATAAGAGGAGGGTAATTCGGATCAAAGGTTGGGTCTAGTTCAGCATTGATCATTTCTTCTGGCTCAGATTGGCTATCCTAATCGAGTGTCAGATCATCATGTTCGCCCTCAATTGATGAGCTTTGAGAGACATGAGGTTCAGGTGTTTCTTGTGGTACTGAGCTTCCAGGCGTTGAAGCATCTTCGGTTGGAGAGGTATCTTCTGTTGGAGAAGCATCTTCGGTTGGAGTGGTAGAATTTGGCTCCCCCTGGACTTGTGAGCTTGGCTCCCCCTCGACTTGTGAGCTTTGCTCCCCCTCGACGTGAGCGTTGTTGGAAGGAGAGTCACTAGTGGTCGATCCTCCTTCATGCATTCTTCTTGCAGCATCTTCGACAATCTGCTTCATATGATCAACTTTGTTGTCTGCTGCACCTGCTTCGGCGAGTGAAGCTTTCTCTGGTTCATCAAAGAGCTCAAGAAATGTCTCGTATAAATTTGCGACCAAGACTGTGACCTGGTTAGTTAGAGGAAAGATTTCCCCGGCGGTGTCTTCTTTGGCCTGTAGCTTCTTGACATAGCTATCGTCAAAGGTCACATAGTATGTCTCTTCAATCCTTCTTGAACGCTTGTTTAGGACCCTGTACGCCTTGGATGTGAGTGAGTAACCCAGAAATATTCCATCGTCGGCTTTGACGTCAAACTTGTTGCGGTGTTCTTTCGAATTAAAGATGAAACACCTCGAGCCGAACACATGGAAAAATTTCACATTGGGCTTTCTGTTGTTTAGTATCTCATATGGAGTGAGCGTGAAGCTCTTGTTTAGATAGGACCTATTCTGTGTAAAACAAGCAGCCGAAATAGCGTCAGCCCAAAAATAAAGAGGTAAGGAAGCGAAACTTAGCATAGTTCGGGCAGCTTCACACAAAGATCGGTTTCATCTTTCGACTATTCCGTTCTGTTGCGGTGTGTTGGGAGCTGAGAAATTGTGACTAATTCCCTTTTCTGCAAGAAACTCTTCAAACTCCCTGTTCTTGAATTCGAGACCATTGTCGCTTCTGATGTTGCGAACAACCTTCTTGAGCTGTACTTCAATTTGCTTGATAAACACTTTCAGCTTTTGAGTCGCTTCAGATTTGAGCTTTAGAAAGAACACCCATGTAAATCGTGAAAAGTCATCAACAATAACAAGAACATACTTGCTACCACCGATGCTTTCGATAGATGAAGGACCACACAAATCGATATGAAATAATTCAAGTGGTTCAACAACTTTTGTGTTGATTATAGATGGGTGACTTTGACAACTCTGCTTCCCCATTTCGCATGCAGCACACAGATGATCTCTGTCGAACTTGAGCAATGGAAGACCCCTAACATGACCTCCAGTGACAAGTCGGTTGATATCTTTAAAATTGAGATGAGATAATCTTCGGTGCCACAACCAGCTTTCGTCGGATTGAGCTTTTGACAACAAGCATATAGCTGGGTTTCCTTTGATGGGTTTAAGGTTTAAGGGAAACATTTCACCCTTTCGCTCTGACTTGAGAATCACTTTCTTTGTCTTTTTCTCTATGATTTCAGAACCTTCATCATCAAACGAGACTTTGAGACCTGTACCTCCAACAAGCTGAGATACACTAATGAGGTTGTGTTGGAGTCCTTCCACATAAGCCACCTTCCTTATAGTAAAGTCCCCATTTGTTATCATCCCGTATCCCTTTATGGTGCCGAAAGAATTATTTCCAAACTTGACATTGCCACCATTTGCAAGAGATCTGTATTCCCTAAGCTCCTCTTTCCTCTCTGTCATGTGACGTGAGCAGCCACTATCGATGTACCATTCTTCATCGAACTGCTCGTCACTTATAACCTGCAAAAATTAGGCAGATTTAGGAACCCAAAGTTTCTTGGGTCCACGTGAGCTTTGCATGGGAACGGGAATAGTAAGAGAGACGTCAACAAGATAAGATCGTTTTATAAGAGTTGTTTCATCTTTCCTTTTAATGGTAAAAACTTTTATTTTGTTAGGATTGAGTGTGTTCGGTTTGGACTCTGGTTTGGATTCATTGACCTTCTGCTTTCCCTTTTGTTCAGCTAACGAATGAGATTTTTGAGAACAAGCGGAATTAGGTTTAGAACAAAATGAAGATGAATCGGTGGATGTAGAAGAATTAGAAGAACGAGAAGAATTAGAATGAGAGAATTTGGATTGAGAGGACTTCCTTGCTGGAGACTCGAGGTGACCTTTTTGCTTTGGATTGTTGGAGGGACTGACCGTAGAGTCTTGATCTCTTTTGACTTCAGAACCGAACCTTTGCGTTCGGTTTGAGTTGTCCTTGGAACCGAACTTTTGGTTTCGGTTGAAGTCTTTTTCAGAACCGAACCTTTGCCTTCGGTTGATATTTTCTCGTGAACCGAACCTTGGCTTTCGGTTGTTGAGACTTTCAGGCTTTCCTACAGGATTGTTTTCATACTTCAGATTCTTGTCTTGGTGTGAGAAATATGCATTCTGGGAATGCCAGAATTGTTTCCTTTCAGAAAGGTTCTTCTTGTATCTATTGTTCCTTTCTCTCTTCCTATTCCTCATCTGTTTAGGTTGATGATGAACATTCGCTTTCGTTTTCGGTGTCTCCTTGGCTGGTTCCTTTTGAACTGCAGGAGTTTTACTTTGAGCCGAAGGAGCAGAGGGAATGTCTGTAGAAGTTCCACTTTGAGCTGAGGGAGTAGAGGTAGCGTGTTCTTTTGCTGAACGATCATCCTCCTGAGGAATATCTTTTGTACCACTGGTGCTTGGCTTATCGAAATTTTTCGGCTCATTCAAGGGTTCAGGTATGTATCTTCCTTTGCTCTTCCAGGAAGTTCTTTCAGATAAACCAATGGTTTCGTTTGCATTATCAATTGCAGCTTCCCAGAAGTACTCATCGCAGCCAACAACATTGTCTTCGTTTACAATGGCTGTGAGTTCAGCTGTTTGATGTTCGGTAACTCCTGTCACCTTGTATACTTGATTCGGAGTGGTCCTGACCTTTTGATACACAACTGCTTTCTCAACTAATATCGGGGACTTTTGATGGGACAATCGAGCGAACTCCACAGAATTTTTAGAAATAAGATTCTTGTGGTTTTCAGGATCGTTTTTAATGAATTCTAAGCAGTCAACCGTGTCCTCTACAGAAATTTCACTCATGTTTTCGTCCTCGTTAAACTCAGATGCGTTTTCAACATCAATTTTGTTTTCTGAGCTTACGTTGGCATTTAAAGAGTTAAATTTTTGCATGGTTTCGGTTCTCAGTTTAAGTCTGTCATTTTCATCCAAAAGGTTTTTAAGCGTGTCCTTGTGGTCCTTGGATTTAATGAAGGACTCAATTTTGTCCAGTCCATACATGTAGGTCGGATTGACATCATCAGACGATATCACACTCTCACAATTGTAGGCTTCAGCATCGATTTCATCCTTTAACTTTAACTAATTCCGACTCCTTTAACTCGATCCACATTCTCTGCTCCTCACTTTTCGATGCCACCCTGCTTAATTGATCAGTTAGGTTAGAATTGGTGACTCGAGTTTGAGTTAAGCTACTATCTAGATGAGAAATTATTGTATTAACATTTTTTAGTTCTTTCTCATATGAGGATGGTGGTACTTTGAATGAAATAAAAACAGATTGTACCTTCTTTATCAGTTCATCGAGCTCATTGAATTGCTGGCTGAGTGGTTTGGCCGTGAAGCACATGTCCTCCTGTACCTTCTGTCCATCGCTTCCTCCATCGGTGTTGTATCCTCTCATTTGAGATATATCAGTCACCATGAAGCATCTTCCTCCACTGCTTTCCTCCTTTGCCACATAAGCCTTTCCATGGGTAGGCTTCCTCACTTCATCGTCTTCTGAGTCGGTAGACCAAACTTCCGTGCTACCGAACTCGTCATCTTTAACCGAACCCTGCACAATGAGAGCATTAATAGAAGGGTTAGCGGTAGACTTCTTCTTTCTCAACTCGTCCAATCTTTTCTGCAACATAGCTTCCTCATCATTTCCATCATCCTTTTCAGCCATCTTCTTAAGGACACAGTCCTTGGCATAGTGGTTTTTCCCACCACAGTAGAAACAACTTACTCCGGAATCGCCATCCACCTTCGGTTCATTGTTCACCTTTTCAAAGCTGTAACTTCCCTGCCAGTTTCGGTTTTTGTTGCTGGGGAATCTCTTCTTTATGAACCTCTTGGGATTGGACACCATCATGGCATAATCCTCAGACGTGAGGTCATATTCTTCCAAATTAAGGTCTTCATCCTCCATCACGGCTTTACTTTTAGATAGGAGGGCCAACGAACCGAGACTAGAAATGACGTTCTTTTCTTGCAGCACAATCTTCTCTTGGGACTTGAGAATACCCACCAGTTTCGCCAAAGAATATGATTTAAACTGCTCATGGGCTTTGACTGTGGAAACCACTGCTCTCCATTCAGACCTCAGACCATTCAAGAAAGTGACCTTCTGTTCGATAAGCTTCCTTTCAATATCGTGTTTGATCATCTTGCTAAGAAGATGATTGAAGCGATCAAACGTCTGGGTCACGGTTTCTTCGGCCCCTTGCCTGAATTCTCCAAACTCAGATAAAAGCAAAGTTTGAATAGAGTGTTCAAGATCGTCGTCTGTGGAATACAGTTCACGAAGTCTATCCCAAACTTCCTTTGCCGTCGTGCATGAGCTGACCAACCTGAATGTGTCGGACTGAAGGGCGAATCTGATCAACCTTAACGCCTTAATATTGCACTGGAATTTATCTTTTTCATCTTGTGCAATATCTTTCACATCCTTTAGCAGATCATTGTACTCCTTTTGTGTCTTGATGATTCTGGACGATGCAGAATGAGAAAACGGTCCATTAGTGATGGCTTCCCATATGAGGTATCCATTATCCTCCGATCCAATCACGTAGTCTTCAAAGTGATGCGCCCATACTTCATAGTCATGGGTGTATAAGATTGGAATCTTTATCGTCGAATATTAATAATATTTGATTGCGTCGCGTCCATTATGATCGTAAAAACCTGTTCAAAGATCAGACTTGTAATAAAGCAGATTAGGGCAAAACAATAAATATCAAGATACGTCAATAAAGAGATGACGGCTCAATAAATATTGATAATTGCGGAAAAACCCTAATGGAAATCTTTTTCACAGAAAAGATGTGTATTGATTACACAGCAACCAGGCTCTGATACCAATTGATGAGATTAATCTAACCTTTAATCTATAAAGATCGATTAGATCTTGAACAAGTATATAAACATAAACAATATGAACGCAATAATATGATTAAGTCAAGATGGAATCAAACGTGTCGAATGATTAAACAAAATCCTCAGAAGAGCTCTATTAAGAACATCAACTGTAGAGGATTGGAAGGTTACAAGAATGATTAAAGAAACCTGTTATCGTCTTGATTAATCGCTATTTTCAGATTTCTAAAAACCTTAACCTAATATGCATGCAAGCGCAAACTTATATACAAAACATAAAAGGTTCACGGATGGACAGGCCCAAACCGAATTACAAAGCAACTTAAGCTATCGAGCCCAAAAGACGCAATCTTCAAAAATAATCTCTAGCCCAACAGTAGTAACTTGATTAACCCTTAGATCTAGGCATGATTGAGCTCCAGGAGCTTAGATCTACTGCCTTTATGGAGCCATATTGCATGAAAGCCCTAGATCTACTCTTTAAGTGCAGTTTGAGTCCTAAAACCTTCATTGGTGTTTATTTACGTGTTAATCAAGCCCTAAGAACCCACATCTATGTATATCATGAGTTGGTTCGAAGCAAAATTGAGTATATAATATTTGCATGAGAAAGACTCGGCGAGTCGAGTCGCGAGTCCCCCGAGTTTTCCCCCTTTTTGTGTTTGCTGGGTGGAGTAGTGAGTCATGGGATGTGACTCAGTGGGTCGGAAGCTAGACTCACTGATGAAGGAAATCGGTGAGTCAATGCCCTGACTGGTGAGTTCAAGGCAATCTTCTTGCCTCAAGAACAGACTCGTCGAGTTGTTCATACAACTCGGCGAGTCTCAGCATAGATTGTTCTTCGGATGAAGATGAATTCGACGAGTTGTTCATACAACTCGGCGAGTAGGATGAAGGACTATTGGACATTGGTTTGGAAGGAAAACTCGTCGAGTCAATGCCTAACTCGACGAGTAGAGACGGGATTATGGCCAATCGAATGGATAGGGACTCGATGAGTTGGTGAGCCAACTCGGCGAGTCGGGTCAACTGGAAGTTGACTTTGACTTTGAGTCTTGGTTTGGTTAGGGGTAAATGGTCATTTTACCCTGAGGTCGATTAGTCATATTTGACTGAGTGTTTTGTGGGAATTACAGCCGGAAGATTTCTGGGGTAGCAGTAGAAGAAGGCAGTCAGTTCCCACACAGATCAGCAGCTACTTTGAGGTGAGTTACCTTCCAGTAGCGGTGGGTCTAAGACCACAATGTCGGTCCACCAGTAGGAGTATGTATGATAGATGATTATCATTGTGATATCATCTAGGTTTGCTACTACCTGATATGTTATATGCTAGCATGATATGTTGTATGTGATAGTAGTAGAGTTCGGTTGTTAGGACCGAAGGGTAGTCAGACACCCCAGATACGTCTGACAATATGTGATGATATGTTTGCATGTTGGCTTGTTATGTTATATGCGATAGAGGTAGTAGGAGGGGACCAGTCCCCGAGTTCGGTTGATAGGACCGAAGGGTAGTTCAGGCACCCTAGATATGTCTGATAATATGTTATGTTATGGTATATGTGATAGTAGCAGTAGGGGGTGAAATAGTCCTCGGGGATCGGATGTTTGGGCCGATGGGTAGTCGGCACCCCAGAATGGCTTGACATGGGTAGTCAGCACCCAAGAACGGCTTGACACGGGTAGGTCGGCACCCCAGAATGGCCGTACCGGGTAAGTCGGGCACCCCAAAATTGCCCAACAGTATGTATGATATGTGATTGCATGGTATGTGGTACGATGGGGGAACTCACTAAGCTTCGTGCATACAGTTTTCAGTTTTGGTTTCAGGTACCTCTTCTTCGAATGGGGAGGAGTTGGCGCGGTAGCGACACATCACACACACGCTTTGTATTCCGCACTATGAGATATTCCGGGGGATTTGTACTCTGACATTATTATGTTTTTATAAACTGATTTCCAGACACACACATCTTTTATGAAATGATATGATCGGTGAATGTTTTATTTCTAATGTTTTGCTAAGTATGTGTTTTAAAAATGAAAATTTTGGCTCGTATTTTTGGGACGCTACAAGTTGGTATCAGGGCCCTGGTTTGAGGGATTCATACACACCTTCCGGGGTGTCTGAACTCAAATCGAGGGATTAAAAGATTTTGAAAAAGAAGAATGTTTTCTAAAAGGTTAAGTAAAGAGTTTTAAGAAGGAACAAAGTGTGTGATGTGCGCGAGCGGCCGAGCTCAAGTAAGTATTGCCCAATGTACCCATACAAGTTTACATATGTTTTTCAGTTCCAGTAGAACACCATGCTAGAATAGGACTAAAGATCTAGGAGTGATGCCTTATGTCACTGCTTTATGTGCTTTAGTATATGAAAATTGCATGCTAGGATTGAGTAGACAGCAGTAGGATAGTATGTTTAGGTTATGCCTGGTAGCATGAGCTTAGCATTATATGCTAGTTCAGTTTCCCATTATGAGGAGGGAATTGCTTGAGTAGTATCCTATGCCTGAATGCTGCTTGCTTTGTACTTTGTGGGACTCTAAATGATGATAGTTAGCCATTAGGTGAATGCGTCACGTCATATGCGAACAGGGTTGAATAATCTCAGAGTGCTAGACTTGGCCCTATTGTGCAGCTCTTGTCTGAGTCTAACCGTTGTAGGGACGAGTCTTTTACTTGAAGGATTATCTGAGCCTCGCCGCATGTGATGGTATTCAGGTGATGGCTAATCGGAATCACAAGGAGGCTTTCAGCAGCTAAGGACTGGATCGGGTATAGTTAGAGGATTCCCTAGGGCAAGCCCAGGATGGGAGTAGCAGAAATTATTAGCAGTAATAGTGACTTGGTGGAGTAAAGGCAGTACTTGAGGAAAGTATGGATAGATGTGGAAGGTAGTATAGGCCCATACTACTGGAAGCAGAGGATCCGTACTCGAATCAAGGAAAGCTGAGATGAGACCAGGAAACTTGTGGTAGTGTTGATTCCTCGAGATATATCAGTGTTCCTAACGTTTATTATGTTGTGTTTCAAAATGGTGGTATTGCGCCCTAGACCAGCAGTTGGATGTTCAGGAGAGGGATCGGGTTCGGGATCAGGTTCCAAGCCGGTGGATGAGGGGCTATGCGATTTCATCACGTCAGAGATCACCAGGGGCATCCTTGAGTCGACCCCCATTATCTTCGGGTCGATCAAGGAAGGGATACTGGAGTTGATGGAGGATCGGATCCGAGCATTCAGGAGCGACATGGCAGTGCTGCGCACACTGTCCTTTAAGGACTTCCGGGGCAGTGTTGCGCCATATTTTCACGGGGCGAAGGACCCCATAGTTGCCAGGCGATGGATTGCAGACATTGAGTCTGCACAGATGATTAGCTTCTGCCCTGAGGGGTCGAAGGTGAGGTTTGCAGCAGGGTGTTTATGAGATCGAATTAGGGATTGGTGGGAGTCCGTAGGTGACTCGTTGGGAGCCTCGGTTGTCAAGGCTATGACCTGGTCGGACTTCGCCACCACGTTTAGGGTAGAGTTTGCACCGGCTGTTGAGCTTCAGCAGCTGGCCAGGGAGTTTTTGGATTTGAGGCAGACGACGGAGACTGTGGCGGAGATCATCGCCAAGTTCTGGGAGAGGGCATTGTTGGTGCCCCAGTATGCGGGTGATGAGGACATGATGAGGACCCGCTACCATGACATGCTCCGAGGTGATATTCGAGAGCATGTCAGTTTTTCAGCTTGCCCTACCTTGGACTCTATGATTGTCAGGGCGAGGGAGAGAGAGAGAGAGATAGATCTGGAGCACATCTGGAAGAGGAAGACAGAGGAGGGACAGGCAGGAGGGACTTTAGGGAAGAAGCCCAAGGGACCAGATGGTAGGCCGAAAGGCCAGTCAGGACCGAGCCGTTGCAAGAAATACGGCAGGCCTCATGAGGGGGCATGTAGGCTGGGATCGTCGGGCTACTATAAGTGCCGCAAGACGGGACATTTTAGCAGGGATTGTACCGCCCCTGCACCTGTGATACAGATGTCTGAGTTGCTGTGTTTCCACTACAACCAGAGGGGCCACAAGAAGGCCAATTGCCCCCAGTTGACAGCATCAATGCCGGTTAATGCGCCAGCTCCAGCTACCATGCGGATTACAGATGGCCGGCATGTGACAACCCAAGTAATTCCATTACATTACCCCGTTACCGTTAACGGAATTTTCCACTGTATACAAGTTCCGTTAATTAGAGGTCGCCAATTAAATAAATATTTCAATTATATATGTCGTTAAGTCGTGATAAAAGGAAATAAAAACATATAACACACATAGTCCATTATTCGGAAAAAGATAGTTTTTATTATCACGACCACTAAATCGGATGCGACCAAAAGCCCCGTTAAACGATAGTATCGGGTAGAATATCACTGAGCTCCAACTCCCACCCATGTATAAAGGAGAGTAAACTCCATTTGGAGACTTTTCAACCCTCTCTCTCTATACTCTCTCTCTAGGCTCATTTTCGACTCTAAAAACCGCGATTTCCGACCCCTAAACGTAAGACTATCAACCCTAACTTGTTCTATGCGTGCATTATTGTCTTTTTAGCCTAAAAATCACAAGATTGAGACATGAAAAAGGAGTTTACGGCCTAAGTGCCTCCTTAGGCTGTAAACCCCCAAATGGTGGCCAAAATGACTAAAAAATGTCCCTAAAAGCTTAGAAACTAAATGGGGATTTAGCTTAGGAGTGTTTAAGCATCAAAACACAAGATTCTAGGGCATAAAAGGGAGTTTACGGCCCAAGCACAAGCTTAGGCCGTAAACACCTCTAAACCTTGTTTAAATGTCCCAAAAACACTCCCAAACCACCCTTAGGCTTCATACATAATTTAGGGACTTAGTATTTTGGGTTTAGACCATTCAAACACAATGAAAGGAAGGGGAAAAAGGAGTTTACGACCCAAGTATGTACCAAGGCCGTAAACACCCCTAAATGTGCCAAAAATGTGGTTTTTGCCCCCCAAATGGCCTTAGGCTATTTCTATAAAATGCTACGAATGATTTAAGGGCTTAAACTCCAAGAGTTGTGGGTGTATGAGAGTTCACGGCCAAGCCATAGAGCTTACGGTCGTAAACTCTCAAAGATTGGTCATTTGGACCATAAACTCTAAAGGAGTGCCCTCTTGGAACCCAAAACACCCTATAGCCTTGAATAATTACTAGAAGAGATATAAGGGCTTGAAACTTCACAAAACTCAAGGAATAAGAGTTTACGGCCGTAAACTCCCTTAGGAGTTGTCCCTAGGCCGTAAACTCCATTATGACGCCCTTAAAGACCTTAAACCCACTCATGCCTTTTGGAATTGGACCTAGAATAATCCTACTATCAAGATTGAAGCCTTAAAACACACTAGAACCCCTCAGCATGAGTTTACGGCCGTAAACTCATGGTGAGTAGTCCCTGGGCCGTAAACATGGTGTTGAGGGTTTACTCTTGGAGAGTAAACTCCATTCCTAAGCCATACACACCCTTAAATGTTACCCGGGACACCCCAAACACTTAACCAAAGTGTTTTCCGCTCCTTTGAGTGCGTATACTTGTTTAATTAGTATTAAATATACTAATTGTATGTGAACATATGTTATCATATGTTAAATAGGTCTCGATGTGTGTCCAAGTCCTTACGTGACACCGAACACCCAACCAGCACCTCCGTCGGACCTACTTACACCAAGTGAGTTCATACCCCTGAATGAACCTTTTCAATGTTTTACATGTTTTATAGGGGGGGAATACAAGTTAAACATGCTAGTCATCATATCAATCACATGTGATTAATGACCCGCATGCACGAGATTTTACCAGACTATACACTGTTTTACCGAGTAGGATACTATAATGGTTTTCAAAAATGGTTTTCGATTGTTTCAAAACTCTTACTCGTACTGTCGTATCAAAAATCATTTCAAACGGGTTTATAAAGATTCCAAAGACTTCTACAGGTTTTCAAACTTATTTTACCAAAGAATACCAAAATGTGATTTTCCTAAATATAATGGTTTTCCAAGGTTTTCGTAAAATTTCTCTTTCACGTCGTATCCTTATACTTATTAGTTACCTCTGTTTCGTTTTCACTTATTGTAAACTTCTACATGATAACGCTTTCACTTCCTGATAAGCTTATACCTGTTATTGCCTCTATTTCGCTTATACTTGTAGTCAGTTATATTTGTTAGACGCTTCTACTTCATCAGTTGTTGATTTCACTTCATGGTACACTTATACTTGGTGCACTGATACTTCACAATTCGATTATTCCCCACTATTCGCTCACACTGTATGATTCAGTTATTCCACACTATTCACTCACACAGTACGTTATACATCATGATTTGGTTATTCCACACTGTACATTTACACACCACGACCCAGTTATACATCACGATGCGTTTCCACTTTTACACACTCAATCATAGTTAGATGTATGTCTGTACTTGTATAGGTGCATATAAATAATGATTGAAGGACTTAGGAAGGTTTGTCCGCCCTATTTCCTTTTCTTCGTTGAGATGTGGTCTGGTGGGATCGGATGGTCGTCCGAAGGTCGTTTGGTTCATTTGTTGTATGTTATGTATACGAGTATAAACATATAGGTTTACTCTAGTCAGTTCAGTTAAGAGTCTCTACCTCTAGTTCAACACTTACATTAGAAACACACTACCCACTATTTGGAAGTCTCTACCCACTATTTGGGATGCATCTTCAGGACACGACCTTCTCCGTCGTCTAGTTGGTAACCAGAGTCTCCTGTAGGGAGAGCGGATATTGTGTGTATAGATCTATACGGGATTGACACCCCCGCACCCTGACTGCTAGCTACAGTCCACGGCCCACCAAGCCAAGGGGTGATAAATGTCATAATTTATAGACGCTTGTAGGGCGTCAGGTATTCTAGTGTCGGTTAGTATGGTTATGAGTATCCCAGGTTGCCTTATAATTCATGGCCTTAAGGTAACAGTATTTCACCGGCAATTTACACTGTATACTGGTAACTCATTTTCAGAGTCACATTGTTTTGACCTTGCAAGATGTATCTTTCATTTGATACTGTCTTCGGTCCGTATTCTCTGTTTTGACCTTGCAAGATGTATCTTTCATTTGATACTGTCTGTGGTATGTATTCTCTGTTTTGACCTTTCAAGATGTATCTTTCATTTGATACTATCTGCGGTCTCTACTCACTGTTTTAGACCTTACCAGCTGTACCTTTCATTTGGTACCTTTTGGGTTCTGTGTTTCCATTTTCTTAGACTGAACCAGGCGTGTCGTTCGTTCGATACTCTCCTGGAGTCTATGATTCCTTTTACTTAGTCAGCAGTCCTTAGTGCTGAGGCATATGTTATTTTCCCTAACTTCTCTTGCTTCCTTAAATAATCAAATTTAGTATTTTGATAATGATACCGATTAAAAGAAAACTACTTTTTACCACATAACTCCATCCAGTCTTGGTAGAAGGCCGCTTTATAAAAGGAAATATAGGATTTTCTAGAAAGAACTCTAATACACTGTAGACTCTTAAACTACTACATTGTAAAGTTAGTTGAATAAAATGTCACTAAATGCTTATGAACTCACCAGCATTTGTAAAAATGCTGATACTCGCTTTTCAAATAACTTGTATTCTCAGGTCAGTATTAGACAGGTACATCCCCGGAGCTGTTGATGAAGATAGCTTAGTACCATGTTGTTCTTATTACATTTACTTGTATTACTTCGATATATTGTAATGAGAACCATGTAAAACTATTACTATTAATGCAATGTTTTGTTTTACTTTGATTACTATAATAAATGTGTTGTGATACTTGACATGACGTCATCCACCCCAGAACATTTTCGCCGTTCCGGTTTTAGAGTGTGACACGGCAGGGCAAGGCCGAGGCTCCAGTGGTGAGGAGTCAGGCGTTTCAGCTGACTACCAAGGAGGCACGCGCCGCCCTCGATGTGGTGACGGGTATGATTCTTTCCCTCTATTTTATTTTTGTGATGTTATGATATTGATATGTTCTCTATGTGTATGCGTTAGGATCGTTCCATGTGAATGGTATCCCTGTTCAGGTGTTATTTGACTCGGGTGCCACCCGATCATTTGTTACCCTTGCACTTAGCAAGAGGTTTACTGAGTTTTCGGGCATGTTGGATTCCCCTTTAAAGGTAGAGATTGCCGATGATCGATCGGTGCGAGCATTAGCAGTATTCAGGGATTGTGTTCTAAGGTTATTTGAGGAGCGCTATTTGGTGGATTTGGTTCCCATCCCATTGCGGGGGAACAAGGTAATTATAGGCATGGATTGGTTGAGCCCTAATGGGGCGGTGATAGATTGCGCACAATAGCTACTACGGATCAGGACCCCAAGTGGGGGAGAGTTGTGGTCCATGGCGAGAGGCCACAGTGTGGACCCACAGTATGTTCAGCAGCGAGAGTTAGGCGCTACCTTCAGCAGGGTTGCACGGGATACGTCGCGTACGTGATGGATACCCGGTAGACGGGTAAGACGATGGTGAGCGAGGTTCCAGTGGTGCGTGACTACGCTGATGTGTTCCCGGAGGAGCTTCCTGGAATACCTCCGAAGCGTCAGATAGAGTTCAGGATCGACCTAGTTCCTGGTGCGGCTCCGATAGCCAGGGCACCCTATCGATTGGCTCCTCCCGAGATGCAGGAGTTGTCTACGCAGCTGCAGGAGCTGCTAGACAAGGGATTTATTCGACCAAGCAGTTCACCCTGGGGAGCCCTGATCCTGTTTGTGAAGAAGAAGAACGGGTCGCATCGGATGTGTATAGATTACCGGGAGCTAAATAAGGTAACGGTGAAGAACCGTTAACCACTCCCGAGGATTGATGACCTCTTTGATCAGTTGCAGGGAGCATCTTGGTTCTCCAAGATCGATTTGCGTTCAGGTTATCATCAGATGAGGGTCGGAGAGGAGGATGTACAGAAGATCGGGTTTCGAACGCAATATGACCATTATGAGTTCGTGGTGATGCCGTTTGGGCTCAGCAATGCTCCTGCCGTGTTCATGGACCTCATGAACCGCGTGTGTAGACCGATGATTTTAGTAGACCCGGCCAAGGTGGAGGCCGTGATGAGATGGGAGGTTCCGAAATCTCCATCCGAGATTCGGAGTTTCCTAGGATTAGCAGGCTATTATCGGAGGTTCATTCATGATTTCTCCAAGATAGTCGTACCCCTAACACGGACGACTAGGAAAGTCATGGTCTTTCGATGGTGGCCTGAGCAGCAGGCAGCGTTCGAGATTCTGAGGCGGAGATTGTGCGATGCACCAATCCTAGCCCTGCCCGAGGGCGTAGAGGATTTTATGGTTTATTGTGATGCATCTACCTCAAGTTTAGGCGTGGTATTGATGCAGAGAGGGCATGTCATCGTCTACGCTTCGAGGTAGCTGAAGCGTCATGAGGCGAACTACGCGATGCATGATTTAGAGTTGGGGGTGGTGGTCTTCGCCCTCAAGATTTGGCGATATTACCACTATGGAGTTCAGTGTACCATTTACACGGACCACAAGAGTTTGAGGTACCTCATGGATTAGCCAAATCTGAACATGAGACAACATTGGTGGTTAGACGTAGTGAAGGATTATCATTGCGAAATACTTTATCACCCGGGGAAGGCCAATGTGGTGGCCGATGCGCTTAGCCGTAAGGCGGCACCGATCAGGGATGTATGTATGAGGATGACGGTGGTGACTCCACTGTTAGAGCAGATTCGGGAAGCTCAGCAGGAGGCTATGAAGGAGGAGCATCGGAAGAGCAAGCGAATAATGGGTCAAGTCGCCTCTTTCGATTATGATACCCGAGGATTATTGACGCTACATCGTAGGGTGTGGGTGTCGTATCACGGAGGCGTGCACCAGATCTTGATGGAGGAGGCGCACAAATTCCGATTCTCCATTCATCCAGGGGCAACGAAGATAGAGGAGGCGCACAAATCCCAATTCTCCATTCATCCAGGTTTTGGAAGATGTTTCATGATGAGTTGAGAACTCGTTTGCATTTTAGCACCGCCTTTCACCCGCAGACGGATGGTCAGAGCGAGCGGACCATCCAGACTTTTGAGGATATGTTGCAGGCGTATGTGCTAGACTTCGGTGGTAGCTGGGATACCTATCTTCCCTTGGTTGAGTTCTCGTACAACAACAGCTACCACGCGAGTATCGACCACCCTCCTTTTGAGATGTTGTACGTAAGGAGGTGCAGGACCCCGATATGTTAGGGTGAAGTTGGCCAGAGGGTCGTGGGGAGCACAGAGGTGGTGCTCAAGACGACCGAGAGAATCCACTAGGTACGAAGTAGGCTTCAAACTGCGTAGAGTCGGCAGAAAAGTTACACCGACAAGCGCCGATCAGACCTGGAGTTCCAGGTTAGGGATATGGTACTCCTGAAAGTGTCGCCTTGGAAGGGTGTCATTCAATTCAGGAATTGGGGCAAGTTGGGCCTGAGATACATTGGTCCGTTCAGGGTTGTAGCCCGGGTGGGCAAGGTGGCATACCGGCTGGATCTGCCAGCCAAACTCAGCCAGATCCACAACGCCTTCCATGTCTCCCAGCTGAGGAAGTGCCTAGTGGATGATTCTGTGGTGGTGTCGTTAGAGGATATACAGGTTGAAGACAGTCTAAATTACATTGAGCGCCCAGTCGCAATCCTCGATCGGAAGTCGAAGGATCTGAGGAACAAGAGGGTGGAATTAGTTAAGTTGCAATGGCGGCACCGAAAGGGTTCAGAATGGACTTGGGAGCCGGAGGAGGAAATGATGGAGCATTACCCCGAGCTGTTTCAGGATCAAGCAGCAGACTTCGAGGAAGAAGTCTAAAATATGTGGGGGAGATTTGTGGCACCTAGTTCCTGGTACGTAAAATTTATCTAAGTATTTTCAATTTTAGCCTTGGACCCGGCGAGTTGTAGGCCCGACTCGCCGAGTAGAGACGGGATATGGAACATGGTTAAGTTGGCAACTCGGCGAGTCCTCGCTGTCTGATGAAACCCTAAATTTCAAGGGTTTGCACCATATTTAAACCAACTTTATGCGCCCCAAGCTAGCCCCCTTCACCCTCAGAGCTCCCAACACCGTCCAAACCCTTATTTCTTGAGAGATTGAAGTGTTTTGGTGTGTTTCTTCAAGATTTTGAGAGAAATGAAGAGTAGATCAAGAAGAGAAGAAGGTGGCCAGGCATCCTTGTGTTATTTCAGTGATTTCCTTGAGGTATAACTCAGTTTCCCTCTGTTTTCATGCTTATATTCCTTTGTAGCTCCATTAAAGTCCTTCTTGAGCCATTTCCAAGCTTGTTTTCGAGTTAGGGTTTGTAGTAAGTTGATTAACCCTTAGATCTAGGCATGATTGAGCTCCAGGAGCTCAGATCTACTGCCTTTATGGAGCCATATTGCATGAAAGCCCTAGATCTACTCTTTAGGTGCATTTTGAGTCCTAAAACCTTCATTGGTGTTTATTTACACGTAAAGTTAGAAATTTTAGGTGATAATCAAGCCCTAAGAACCCAGATCTATGTATGGCATGAGCTGGTTTCAAGCAAAATCAAGTATATAGTATTTGCATGAGAAAGACTCGGCGAGTCGAGTCGTGAGTCCTTGAGTTTTCCCCCTTTTCGTGTTTGCTGGGTTGAGTAGTGAGTCATGGGATGTGACTCAGTGGGTCGGAAGCCAGACTCACTGATGAAGGAACTCGGCAAGTCAATGTCCTGAATCGGCGAGTTCAAGGCAATTTTCTTGCCTCAAGAACAGACTTGGCAAGTTGTTCATACAACTCGGCGAGTCTCATCATAGATTGTTCTTCGGATGAAGATGAACTCGACGAGTTGTTCATACAACTCGACGAGTAGGATGAAGGACTATTGGACATCGGTTTAGAAGGAAAACTTGTCAAGTCAATGCCTAACTCGACGAGTAGGACGGGATTATGGCCAATTGAATGGATAGGGACTCGACGAGTTGGTGAGCCAACTCGGTGAGTCAGGTCAATTGGAAGTTGACTTTGACTTTGACTCTTGGTTTGGTTAAGGGTAAATGGTCATTTTACCCTGAGGTCGATTAGCCGTATTTGACTGAGTGTTTTGTCGGAAATTACAGCCGGAAGATTTTCGGGGTAGCAGCAGAAGAAGACAGTCTGTTCCCATGCAGATCAGCAGCTACTTTGAGGTGAGTTACCTTCCAGTAGCGGTGGGTCTAAGGCCACAAGGTCGGCCCACCAGTAGGATTACGTATGATAGATGATTGTCTTTGTGATATCATCTAGGTTTGCTACTACCTGATATGTTATATGCTAGCATGATATGTTGTATGTGATAGTAGTAGAGTTCGGTTGTTAGGATCGAAGGGTAGTCAGACACCCCAGATACGTCTGACAGTATGTGATAATATGTTTGCATGCTGGCTTATTATGTTATATGCGATAGAGGTAGTAGGAGGGGACCACTCCCCGAGTTCGGTTGATAGGACCGAAGGGTAGTTCAGGCACCCCAGATATGTTTGATAATATGTTATGTTATAGTATATGTGATAGTAGCAGTAGGGGTGAAATAGTCCCCGAGGACTGGTGTTAGGGCCGATGGGTAGTCAGCACCCCAAAATGGCTTGACATGGGTAGTCAGCACCCCAGAACGGCTTGACACGGGTAGGTCGACACCCCAGAATGATCGTACCGGGTAAGTCGGGCACCCCAGAATTGCCCGATAGTATGTATGATATGTGATTGCATGCTATGTGGTATGATGGGGGAACTCACTAAGCTTCGTGCTTACAGTTTTCAGTTTTGGTTTCAGGTAGCTCTTCTTCGAAGGGGAAGGAGCTGGCGCGGTAGCGGCATATCACACACACGCTTTGTATTTCGCACTATGAGATCTTCCTGGGGAATTGTACTCTGACATTATTATGTTTTTATAAATTGATTTCCAGACACGCACATCTTGTATGAAATGATATGATCGGTGAATGTTTTATTTCTAATGTTTTGCTAAGTATGTGTTTTAAAAATGAAATTTTTGGCTTGTATTTTTGGGACGTTACATTATGAGTTTTAATGGTTTTAAAGAAAAGACTTTTGGAATTCCATAACTTGAGGGGAAGTTATGGAGTCCATTAATTGGAATTTAGATCAAGAATTACACTAACAAATAATTTGCAAAATTTTTTTATGATCTAATAAAACTCATAAGCATGAATATTCATATCAAAATTTTTAAGAATCATATAAACATATATAAAACTTGAAACTTTGATAATTACCTTTGAAAATAGATTAGCATAATCATTACCATATCAAAAAAACAGATTTTGCAAGTCCAAAACAATTTAGGGTAATGATTCTAGTCTAATTCCACCATAAAAACTTGAAATTCTGCACTCTGGGCCTCCTACTCGTCGAGTGTATGAACCTACTCGACTAGTAGGAAGAACTTTCACTTGGGCTCATTGAGTCCTCCCATGGACTCGATGAGTTCATTGAACAGTGAGGCGGATTTTGACTTTTTTCAGCAATTTGTATCAAGTATAATGAAAACAAGCCTAGTCTCTGATACCACTGATGGGTTTTGAGCATTCTAATACTCATATGGTGTACATGCAACCCTAAAAACATTGGATCTATGTTTTCTGTATTATACATGCAGATTTGGTTTTCCAAGGTTCTCATCCTAACTAGCATATCATGGGGTACTTGTAATATAGTAGAATGACTTACCTTTTCTTGTGGTTGATTACTTGGAACTTTAAGAGCCTAGCACCAATAATGTGAATGCCTCAAGTGGAATCACAAATCACCCAAAACAACTTGGAAGACTTTGAGAGAATATGAAGCACTGTAGAAATCGTTCCACCCTTGTTCTCACACACTAGTGCCAAATTCTAGAACTAGTAACACCTTTATATAGTACACAGGATTAGGTTTACATCCATGTAAACCCTAATACCCATGACCATTCACATACCTAGGATCCATGGGTCAAAAGCTCCATGAACTTTCCATGGACTTTCATGCAAGATTAGCCCATCCTAAATAATCGATTGGCTCATACTATTAGAATCCATATTTAAGTAGTCTCTTTTGATCACCAAATTAATTCTTGATCAATACTAATTAAATAATATGATTTCATATTAATATATTATAACTTATAATATATTAATAAATCACAAATATACTCTTCTCAAAAGTCTATCCACACAAATTGTTCCGGTGAATTGCAACCAAAATGGACTTAGACACCTTATCCAACATTTAGGGCATGGAGGAGGGTCAAGACTTGATAAAGATGGGAACTTTATATTAAAAGAGGCCATGAAACGTCCAGATCTGAAGTCATAGCTACATGACAACTTAAATCCAAGAATGACTCCAATATAAGCTAATAATAACCATAAACTCTCAATTGAAGAGATCTAACAAATAAATGACCAATGTATCAACTTTATACCACAAAATTCTTGCCATAACATAGTAAACACCAGATCTACAGCCTCTCCCTTCAACAAACTTCTTCAAGCTTCTTGTTGCTTCCAAAAGAGCACCAAAAATCACTCTCCAAGCCCTCCCTCCCTCCCCCCCCACCCCCACCCCCACACACACACACACTGAGAGCAAAAGCACGAACTAGGGTTTTCTCTGGACAAGGAGGCGATAATGGAGGCCAACAATAAGACTTGAGGCCTTTAAATAGGGTGGAAACCCTAAAAATTAGGGTTTTCATATTCAGCCTTCAACCCGTCGAGTTGGGGTCTTCTAACTCGTCGAGTAGACATTGAAGATACGTGGGTATTAAATACCTTACACAACGAGTTGGAGCCTTCCAACTCGTTGACTTGGTCTGCAAATATAAATATATAAATCTTTAAATTCATACTTACAAATTGGGAGGTTACAAGGAGAATCGTCCAACTCTTAAAAAATAGAGAAATACCAAGAAAAATGAACAAAGTCAACTTCACCCATCGAAAAAGGAATTATATAAGGTGACAGGAAACAACAAGGTACCCAAATATCCAATGGACCAACAGACAAGTCAGAACCAACCAGGGGCAATGGTCTACAATATCATAACTACAAAGAGCATCAAACCAGGGGAAACGTGGTCCAATGCAGGAGAAGAGATGTGCACATGAATCAATCAGGGGTAATTGACACATCCAATAGCAGCCACGAGGAGTATCTCAAACAATCGAGAAACACTAAGCAACTATCATGGATATCTACAAACCGCCAAAGAAAGACGAACACACACCTCAACCCCTAAAAATAAGAAGAACAAGAACAAGGGCTTGCTCCCTATAAAATGAATGTATTTAACCTAGACTTTTGTTTTAACTGCTACATCGCTAATAGTCAATGCAAACGGTTGTTTGAGACTAGCCGGTTAAGTGTTATTAAATTATGCAATATACAAAAATAATGGTTAAAATGTATTTAAAATAACAAAGGGTGTGTGGGTTTTTTTTTTTTTTTTTCCTACGATGCAAGATAATAGATAGGGTTTTTTAAAGGTTTTCACTTTTTCAAAAACATTTCTCTTATAATGGTGATAATTCTTAAAAATCCCGATTTAATTATTTTATTACCTATCTTTAATGGATTTTGAAGCCCAAATACTAGAACTATGCACATGTCCTTTTTCAATTCGGCAAATGTCTCATATGCAGTTTCAGACGTTTTATTTATCTTTTAATCCAAGGATCCAAAACCTTTTATCTTTTAATCCATGGATCCAAAACCTTTTATTACTGACACAATATTCGCAATAGATACAATATTTATAATATACCTTTGATCCTGCCTAGTCTGCTAGACCTCTTAAAATATTTTAACTTAAAATAAGTAAATTGTTTTTATCAAACTATATTCTCAATTAAAAATTAAAGGAAATAGATTTATTATGGTAATTAATTTTCTGGTTTGTTCATATTTGGATAATTTTTTTTTCTACATTTATTGGTAACGGATTTTTAAGAAATTTTCACATATGATCATTATGACCGACTATAGGATGTTACCTCCAGCTATAATTGTCATATGTAAATACTTTCAAAAAATTTATTATCTATGTACAAAAAAAATATATTTACTCATATGTCAACATACTCAAAAAGTAAAAGTAAAATTACAAGAATGGTCCTTGTGGTTTAGGTAATTTATATGTTTGATCCTTAACTTATTCTTTAATTCCGATGATTTCTACTGTTTGTTTTTATTGTGCGTTTAGTCACTGTCTTGTCGAAAAAGACTATTGTGCCATTCTTATTTTTTTAATTAATTTTCTTATTTATGTTATTATTTTTTATATATTAAAAAAAAAATATTAGACCTCACATATGTTGCTTCAGAGTTAAGGTGAGGAGATACAAATATGTAAGGTCCATTAATTTTTTTAATATATAAAAAATAAATACATAAATAAGAAAATTAATTAAAAATAAATTAATAATGATACAATAGTCTTTTTATATAAGATACGACGCACAATAAAAATAAACAATATGGATCATTCGAATTGCAAAATAAGTTAGGGATCAAACATACAAATTACCCAAACCATAGAGACCATTCGTGTAATTTACTCTTACCTTTTCAATTTGTTCACATTTAGGTAAGTATATATTTTTTTTGTACACATCTAAGTAACCAACTTTTTAGAAGTGTTCACATATGATCATTATGACTCGTTATGATCGGATGTAACCTACAATAGTTGGTCATAATGATCATATATGAACATTTTCAAAAAGTTCGTTATCTAAATCTGTACAAAAAAAAAATACTTTGTAGATGTAAATAATCAAAACGTTAATTACCTTAATAAATCTATTCAGAAAATAAACTTTTTTTTTCTAATATCTTTGCTAATCCAAAAGAAAAAAGGTAAATTTTTTTTTTCTAATATGCTTGCTGTTTCAGAAACAAAAAGTTTTATTAATATGCGAAAAAAGTAATCATTAGTCTCTCTCTCTTGCTTTATTTATATGTTCATCCTTTGCTTAAATCATCAAGCTCCATAATCTCTCAGTGAAACTCTCTTTAATCTTGATTGTGGACAACAAACGAAACAGCCACACACAGAATCAAAGAGTAGGGAGCTGAATAAAAACAGCACATGGATTTCTTTTTACACTATAGAAACCCTAGTTTCCATTCTTCTTCTTCGTTAGTTCTAACAAGCAATAAAGTCAACAACAGAGTTCATGGGAGAGAAGGGGAGAGGAAGAAGAACAAGAGAAACCACAAAATCAGCACTAAAGTGAAGCTCTCAACGGACCCACAAAGTGTAGCAGCAAGAGAGAGAAGGCACAGAATCAGCGAGCGGTTCAAGAATCTGCGAAGCTTGATACCAGGTAGTGATACCAGGAACATGGATACAGTATCCATGCTGGAGGAGGCCATTCAATATGTCAAGTTCTTGAAAGCTCAGATTTGGCTACACCAAACAATGATTAGTTTTGAGAATTTTCATGATTATGATAATGCTAATAGAAATTATCATCATTATCAATACTCGAATCAAGATCTTCTCCCATCTGATAATTTCTATTGTGATTACCACAACCTCTCCAGCTTGCCTCAAATGGAACATGAAGTCGTACCCCAACTAGGGTTTGAAGATGGATCTTGCTTCAAGGTTGAATATGATGATAACAAGTTTTCTCCTTCTCATGGTATGATCATGTGATTTATCCATGAACATATGATATATCTATTATATATATAGATATTTACTTAGTTACAGCCCTAGATTTCCTATATCTATGTTCGAACGAGCTTCTCAAGTGCAGCTTAGTTTCATGATGTGATAAACAGTGTCTTAGATAATTAACATATATATATATGAATGTTTTAATTAGCATGAGATGGAACATAACCTGCCAACCATGTTGTATAGTCTTCCTTCTGACGTGGAATGATCGCATGCATCAAATATTTTCGATGAATTGGAAAGAAAAAGTACTTTAATCCATAGCCTAATATTATCCATGTTCAAATCAGTCCTTGTTGTCGCGGAGGTCTTAATTGAGCCATTGACTCTAAGGCATGAGATTATGTTGGGAGGATTAGGTCTGCAAAAGCTATTCGGAAAACCGTTTTTGTAAAAGTTTCATTTCCAACACATATTATAAAAAGATAAAACTGCAAATTTGGTCTCAAAAAACTTTAGATAGGATCCAAAAAGTTCTTAATTTCCATGGAAGGTTCAAAGTGAATGTTTTTCTGGGTTATTGGTCCAAAAAAACTTAAAAATACGGTTATACCCTTTTGATTTCTTTCTTCTTTTTTCTATTATTATTTTAATGTTATTTTTATTTTTTTAAAAAAAGAATTTTCCACCCTACCCCGATCTCTCTCTCTCTCTCTCTCCCTCTCTCATTGCACTAGTTACTCCACAAATTTCTGATGAACATACACACACACGAAAATCTCTCTCAAAAGAAAACCCACAAAATCCAATATACAATCGATTTATGTATGCATGTGTGTATGTGTAGGTTTCCTTCTGGAAATTATTTTTTGTATGTTCATATCCCTAAAGTTCATCAGATTCCCCCATAAGATCCAAATCAAAAAGCTTTGTCTGCCTCTTTCTGAAACTGAAATTGAAGCCAACACCCACTTCCCATCCCTCATATACACTTCTCCTCTTACTCTGAACCGAAGGAGACTGAATCGATGTCATCATTGAAGCATTTCAAGTGGTAGTTTTCAAAGGATTTTATTGTTGTTGCAGGTTGGTTCTTGAGAAACCGAAGATCTCTTTAAAGTAAGATTCGAACTCCTTTATGGTTTCTCTAATCATTGTCTCTATATGAAAATCAAAACCACTTATCACTTCAGATTCAGTAAATGAGTTCTTGTTAGTCGGCTTTGTTTTTCCGATCTGGGTTTTGTTGGAATTTCTTATTCGTCGATGATGATTTGGAATATGTGGTTTCAATTTAGATATTGAACATTTTTTATTTGTTTTTTGTTTCGATTTTATTAAGAAAATGTAATAACTATTGTAATGGAGAGGATGGAAAAATCTTTTTTTTTTCTTTCTTTTTTTTTAAGTCAAAAAATCATTAAAATACTTATAAGAAAAGGAAAAAAGAAATCAAAAGCGCATAACCGTCTTTCTATGTTTTTTTTGGACCAAAAACCCAAAAAAACTTTCATTTTGGACCTTCCATGCAAGTTGAAAAGTTTTTGGATTCTATGCAAAGTTTTTAGATACCACAAGGACCAAATTTGCAGTTTTGTCTTAAAAAATGAAAAGAAAAGGATAGTAACACCTGAAAATGAATATGGTGTGTTATGAAATCCAAAAAGTATATGCTATATTCTTCGATATAGAATAATAGATAAGTCTCTTGTTTAAATATTTAGATGTAATTGTTGTAAAGATCGGGTCCATAGTTTTAGTATCTAATTGTTAAACTTGTTAATGGTAAATTGTTTCTATATAACGAGATTATACCCAACATGGCTATTTACGCCAAAATCTGTTTTTCTATCTTGGTATCAGAGCCATGATCCCTGCTTAAACCCTAAAATCCCCTTCCGATCCTTGTGCTTCATTCAACGAGCATCTCTACAATGACTACACCAGTCAAATCCTCCACCATAGCATATCGTGGATATTGATACACACAAATTTCTTGCTTTAGAAAGCTCAGGTTATCTCTATCCTTTGAGGATTGCAATTTTTTGGGCACCTTGATGGGACCACACTGTCACTAGAGGCTATAATCACTAGTGAAACTAGTGCTGCCGATAAAGAATCTCCATTGATAAAAAAATCACCCAATCTGGAGTATCAAACTTGGATGATCCAAGATTAGGCGCTAATTGGAGGACTGTTATCCTCCTTGACTAGAGAGGATCTCCCTTAATTAATTTGAAATAGCAACACTGCTCATGAATTGTTGACCATTCTTCACACTATGTTTTATGCCCAACATCAAGGCAACTCAATTCAGATTCAAACACAATTGTCAACTACCAAGAAGGAAGACATGAGTATAGCTGAGTACTATCAGAAGATGACAGGGTTTGTTGATACAATGGCAAATATTGGACAACCCATGAATGATGAGGAAGTAATCGGGTACATTCTACCTAGATTAGGACCCGGTCACAGTGACATCTTCACAACCATTACAATTTTGAGCAACGAACGAAAGGTAACATTAAGTGAGTTTTACTCTTATTTGATTGCTCATGAAGCCCAATCTGCATCTATGGGAAATACAGTCGAATTCACTTCATTAGCAAACAATGTGACTCAACTAGAACCCAGTGCACCCTGACACAACTTTAACAACAATAATAACAAGAATGGCGGAGGATATCACACATCCAACAGCTATCACAAAGGTAACTATAGAGGCGGTGGCAGTAGAGGACATAGTCGTGGTCGCGGAAGAAACAATGGTGAGCCACGATGTCAATTTTGTGGAATACAGGGTCATACATCCATAACTTGCAGAAACATGTTCAATCACTCTTACCAGGCTGATGAATTTTGCAGTGGAAATAGTGTGACAATAGGAGGCTATCATCCTGATAGTGGGTGGTTTATGGACCGTGGAGCGACATATCATCTTACTAGTGATCTGGATCTGCTAAAAACTCAAGAAAGATACACTAGGAAGGATCAAGATCAGGTGGAAAATGGATCAGGTTGGTCTGTTTCTCATATTGGTCATTCATTAATTCCCGGTATTGGTAGACTCCTTGTTCTTAAGAACGTCCTTCATGTGCCTCATATTACCAAAAATCTTTTATCTATTCACAAACATGTCACATATGGCAATGTTTTTATTGAACTTTATCTTAATGTATTTTTGTTAAGGACATTGCCAAGAAGAAAACAATCATGCTCGGTAGAAGCAAAGGGAGGCTCTATCCAATATCGACAAATCGTTTTCATCCTCAAGGTTTTTCCAGTGTCAAAGTCTCATCATCTCAATGGCATAGGCGTTTTGGTCATCCAAATTCCATAGTGGTCAAGTCAATTTTGAAGTCGAATATAATAGGTTGTTCTTTTTCTAGTGAGTCATCTGTTTGTGATGCTTGCCAATGGGCTAAGAGTCACTAACTCCCTTATCATAGTTCAGGTCGTGTGACTTCATATCCTCTTGAGCTAGTTCATACTGATGTTTTGGGACCAGCTCAGGTGTCTGGTGGAGGTTTTAGATATTATGTCAGTTTTTTGGATGATTACAGTCGTTTTACTTGGATCCATCTTATTAAAAATAAATCCGATGTTGAGCAAATGTTCTATACTTTTCAAACTCATGTGGAATGCCTATTAAATGCCAAAATAAAAAACATACAATATGATTGGGTGGAGAATACCAAAAACTTCAAAAATATTTTAAGACAATCTGGAATTGCTCATCATGTCTCATGCCCACATACTTCACCTCAAAATGTTGTAGCTGAGCGCAAGCACCATCGTATTGTTGAAACTGGACTTGCACTTCTTACGCACTCTTCACTTCCTCTTAGATTTTGGGATGAAGCATTCTTAACTGTGTGTTATCTTATCAATCGTATGCCCACCAGAAATCTTCACAACCTTACACCTATCACACAACTCCTTAAAATCAAACATGACTATTCTTTTCTTCGTGTGTTTGGGTTCACTTGTTCGCCAAGTCTTATGAAATACAAGACTCAAAAACTCAATTTTCAATCCAAGCAATATGTTTTTCTAGGATATAGTTTTCTTCATAAAGGTTATAAGTGTTTGGATAGAGCTACAGGTCATATTTATATCTCTCCCGATGTTATTTTTTATGAGTCTCAATTTCCATTGCTAATACTAATTGCTCATCATCACCATCTAATGACTCTACCTCATCCTCATATCTTCAAAAAGAATCGACAATTAGTAATGATCATATGAGCAACTATGAATTATCACTGTTATATGCTAATGATTCTCATGCAGCTGTAGCACCATCTCATGTACAAGTTACATCATTGTTGTTGGGTTTTATGTAGTATAACACTCATATGGTGCACATACAACCCTAAATGCTTTAGATCTAAGTTTTCTCTAGTTATACATGTAATAAAAATTTCCAAAGCATGAAGCCTACAACTAGCATAAAATTTGTCATATAGATCATAAAAGTAAGTTACAAGATTACCTATTGTTGTAGCTTGTTGTATTTGGCCTTTAAGAACTTAACACCTCAAGTATGATGCCTCAAATGGTTCATAAACACCATGAAAAAATGGAGAACTTGAGAGAGAAGTTATAAGGCACTCAAAATTGACTATAGTATCTCTAAGATCACTAGTGTATCAAACTTTAGGCCAAGGGGTTACATGTAACCCTAATTCTTACACTTAGGCTTATGATCCATAACTCATGTGGACTAAAACTTCATGGATTCTTACATGAACTTAGTCCATCATGGATCAATAACCCAAACCTTATGTATCACTAATTTACATAAGTAGTCCCTATTTATTTAATTATTCTCTTTTCATAACTAAATTAATTACAAATTAAATCTTGATTAATACTAATTAAATAATGGGATTTCTCGATTACTATATTATACTTATAATATAATACTAAATCACAAATAACCACTTTCTCAAATATACTTCCTATCACATTGTTCTGGTTAAGGCAGCCCAAATGGACCATGCTACTCTCGGGTCAAGTACATACCAAATATAGTTATAGACTTAGACACCTAATCCAACAGTCTCCCATTTGGATAAGTCTAATAACTATTATTGCAATAAGACTCTAAAATACCGACTAGCAATCGTAGCACTTAAAATCTGTTGTTGAACTACCACGCGTCTATTAGATAAGGGATCGTATATTCCTCCATTATAGATATCGGATGGACTGAAACATGGATTATAATCATTCTCTTTGTCCATATGTTGTTTCCTGATTTTCGATTGATGACGATCGACTAATTGAACAAATCAAATCAGTCTTGGCTTGGTTAAGCGCTTAGGGTTGTCATCACTAAATCATCGAGGGGCCCACATATATCACTTTTATCCCTCTAAGGGTAAAAGGAACGTATAAACTTCGACTCATATGTTTGCTCTATTTACTCATCAAATCATACACAATAATATGTTTTATAACACCAAGTTACTAATGTGTTTACATATCATCAACGCACAACCGACTTGTAAACTACAACTATATGTCTCTGTTTTAAGAATATAAGATATTATCGTCTCACCAATCACTCGTTATAAAATCCATGAAATGATTCAGATGAGCATGGGTATAATTCAATACTCAAATCCTATTGCAGGAGTACTCATGAGCACCGCAACAAAATTGTGCTATGTCTAAAACACTTAGACAATCTACAATCAAATTCATGATAGTCTTACCTCAATAACTACTTCCAGAGTATTATTGACTATGGATAGTTTGAGTAATCTTATTATTCGGGAATTCAAAACTTGCTACGTGAAACACAATAATAATTGAATTCAATATGGTCACAAAACTTTTGAATTTAAATAAAACACATTTTATTTAATCACCATATTGATTACATATTATTCATTGTACTATGTTTCGATTTTTCAACTTAATAATTGAATTAAAACAATAATTATCCCATGCTCCAAACATGGACACTATGTTTTTCTATGTTCCTTACTATGTGAAATAGATCAATCGAAAATATTTCAATGATGCTTATTTCACAATTCCAAATCCTTATTACTTAGTGTAAGAAAACCTAATTCATACCACTATAAGAATGTGTTAGATTCTAAACTATCATGTAGTGTACCTTTTGTAATGTCGAGGTACCAAAGTCTCATAGACCTTGCCAACGATATTACAAAGAATACCACTGGAGATTGATGACAAAACCATTCCAAGGAAAAGAAGTCTCAAATTCAAAGTACATTCCTTTGAACATCCTTCTTGTATAAAAGTTTCTAACCTACACAAGGATTCTTTATACCAACTCCCATTATGGAAGCATTTCCGTATATACCATATGACAATTCATTAAAAATAGAATCATGTCTATTCATAATAATATCAATATGGTACATCCATTACTATACTTCCAACTGCCCACAAGTGACCAATGCTTAATGAACCTTGGATTGTCCTTAACACTTGTTAATAACTTTAGTCATATCTGGTTCTGGTCCGTTTTCCTTCTTAATGCCCTAGGAATTTGGAAAATTAGAACACATGAGTATTATAGAATATGTAATCAATCTGATACTCGTAGCATATGGGATACGATTCATAATGTCTTACATAAAGACATGATACTTGACTAGTCTCTTGCTATAATATCTCCGTATATAGAATTTACAATATTGAAATATTTCAACATGGTATTCATATAAATCCATGACTACGTTTGATTAATACTTCAATCTAAACTTTTAGATTCAAAGTAAAGTATAAGTTTCCTCTCCTTTACTATAGTGAGACAACTTTTTAACTTTTGCAACTTTGCAAATTAGAACTTTGTTTGCTATAAATAGTATTGCTAACTCGCAACACTTACCATAATAATTATGCTCCCACTAGCATAATTATATTGTTACTAGCATAACATTTATGCTCCCACTAGCTTTGACATGTATCCAAAATCAGCTGGACTTCTAGAAATCAATACTTATTTAATTTCTTTCCAAAGTTCAGAATTCTGATATGAGATGCTTTGAAAAGCCTTTATCTAAGCTCATACACCTTTTATTAGATAGCTTATTTGTGTGTCTAAACTATTTCAGAACTTACAATAATAAGTTCGAAATGTTTAAATTATTTTTCATTTCTCACAATACGAACTATGAAGAGGGATGTCGTAATCATAATAGAATTTGAGAATGAAATTAACACAACTTCTATCCCCTTGAAATTTACTTAGTGAAGGCGTTTCCTCCTAATCATTTTCATTAAATGGAGAGAAACGTTATGACACTTAGATTTTATGGTATATGTGTTCCTATCGATGTGAATTTGTCATTTCCAACCATTATCATAACACAAGGTCCTTGACAAATTCACACTTATATAGACTGAACTTGTTTAATCTTAATTTCTTGCCACTTCGCAGCACAAGGGCCTACCGTGTATTCCAAGTTGTTCAACATATCAACCTTACTGACCAACGAACTTTCACTGATCAAGGTGCTTTTCCCTATGCAAACAATTAAGAACTCGTATAACCGACAAGCATTGTCAACTTTAATTGGAATGAGCACAAAAACAAGAATATGTCAACACGATAGGTAACGAAACTCAAGTCGTGTGCTAGCGATAAACAACATGTTTTATTCTTGATTAGTTCTTAAAGGTATTCAAGATCTTTAAGACTCCTACTGACCTATTAACATATAAGATTCCCTATCAAAAACTATTCCTTAACAAACAAATATTCAAGAGTTAGTGCGGATTCTCATCATGAATGAGACTTCATACAATTGGTCCTAGTTGGTCTTTGCTTTATCCAAAACATCACAACTACCAATTTCAAATGTGCTACAAACCTACTTAAGATATGTCACTCAAGAAATAATCATGGAGAATGACTCTAAGACTTGATTTTGGAACGAAGTATGACTCACCTTAATTGTTGTAAGCATTTCAACAATTTTTTATTCCTCTTCTTAGCCATACAAATGTACTAAGGTGTCCTTAGAGGATCAATTGTGATAAGGTTTTCATAATCATTAAGATGATCATAAAATATGATACTAAACTACTCTCCTTTCCTTTCAGATTGGAGAAACTTTTATCTTTCTTCCTATTTGATTTTTTCTTATTCGTTCTGCTATACACTGAAACTTTTTCAATGATTCAGAATTAGACTTAATCTTGTAAGTATCACCATATTTACTAACTTTAGTTAATCATGAAGAATAGTCTTATCGTTCTTTGTGGTAGACTTGGACCAGTACACAACATTTTGTACCGGATTCCCTAGTCCTTCAGCTGACTCACATATGCAAGTGAACAAAGAATTAGTATTAATTTCCCAATAATGAAAGTTCTCATTCATCATGGAATACAAGCTGCGTGATTATAGGTTTCTATCCAATTGAAACTGGGGAACTGGGGCGATGAGAATCTTGCCTTATTTGGTAAATCTTGACATTACCACAAACAAAAGAATCAAATACATTTTCAACATTTCTAACAATAGAAACATACAAACATCAATTATCACAAATGCCAACTCAAGGAAATATAAAAATAAGATAAATTTCAAAAAATTTCTTTATTTATAAAATTGCGGAAAATCCTTTCCTTATAATGCAATTACAAATGAAAACTATGTTTCTAAATAGTTTTAAGCAATCTATCATAACTCCTAAGTAGTAGCTTAAAAATCCGATCATCGAATCATGCGATTGAAATCTATCTCTTCACGATCAGACTCAGCCTGCTCTTTCTTTAAGCTTCCTTTCTCTTCTTCGATCCTAAAAAACATCAAAATGTTATCTTATCACACCATCTTATTAAGAATCTAGAAATAGTAACTTAATAGAGTTAGATAGTGGACTTACCTGAAGCGAGTCAAGCATTTCGACTTTACCATCCTTGTGGTCCTTCAAGTAGATACGGAAGCTTCGCATCCAATTCCCCTTCTCTTGGCAGTAGAAGCAAACAAATTCTTTTGGAATGGCACACGGGACAATCTCAGACATAGGTGCTGTTTGTTTTTTAGAAAAAACCTCTTCAAATCTCTTATTGTTGCGTGACGCAACACACACACAACACTTTTCATCTCGCAGTTGTTTGTCTTTTAGAAGTCTTCTGAGTCAAAAACTTATGCGCGTGCTCTATTTGGCGCAACATTTGTACTGCCTCTTCTAACCTCTTCCAACCTCTTCTTCTTCTTTTTTATTGTTGAAATTTTGATTATATGCTATTAAAATTTTATTTCACATTTTTTTTTCATTTAATCTTGTTGAATTTATTTTTTGCTTTTTTATATTCAATAATGATAATTTTTTGATGAAATATCATTATTTTTTACTAAAATATCTTTATTTTTTTGTTAAAATATCATTATTTTTTACTGAAATATCATTAATTTTCACCGAAATGTTATACATTATTAAATTTTACGTATTAAAAAGCTATTTTCGGTTTATAAAATTAGTTTATTTTAATTTTTTAATATCTGCAGCAATATGCATGTTGAGTCTATTGGGTTGCGTCATGGGCTTGGTCCATAACCTAGTTTGAATGTCGGTATTGGGCCTGTCTAGCCGTGCATTATTTTGTATTAGGGTTTAGTATATAAGTTGCATGCATGCAGACTTAGAGATTATCGCTTTCATTGTTTTATTTGATATCTACTGTAAACCCTAGCTCGCCTCTACAACGGGACTTCTTCATCGAGCTCTGCTGAGGCGTGACTTTTTTTTAATCATAAGCATAAGTTTGATTCTGTTTTGTGTTCTTTCTCATATTGATATTAAACTGTTTGATTACTTTTATCGTACTTGTGAAATTTCTAATTGATCTAAGAGTTTTTGAACTCATCAATTGGTATCAGAGCAGGAGACTATGTAATCCATACACACCTCTTCTATCGAAGAAGTTCATAGGGTTTTAATTCTGCATTGATTGATATTTACTGAGCCGTCACTCTTTATTGACGTATCTCATTAATTGTTAATCCAACCCTAACGAAAATATTACAAGTCTGATCTTTTACAGGTTATCGATCAAAAGTATTTACAATGTCCATGGACGATTTACAAACCAATCTGATGAATATTTCCAACAGCATAGGGTCTACAACAAGAATACCAATCTTGTATACGCAAGTCTATGAAGTTTGGACCCATCACTTTGAAGACTACGTGATTGGAAATATTGATCGGATAGGGTCTACAACAAGAATACCAATCTTGTATACGCAAGTCTATGAAGTTTGGACCCATCACTTTGAAGACTACGTGATTGGATCGGAGGACAATGGATATCTAATCTGGGAAGCAATCACTTCAGGCCCATTCGCTCACTCAAGCACGTCAAAGATTGTTAAAACACATAAATAATACAATCAGCTTGTTAATGACGTCAAAGACATTCCTCAGGATGAAAAAGAGAAGTTTCAGTGCAACATCAAAGCTCTACGGATGATAAGGTTTGCTCTACAATCGGATACGTTTCGTTTAGTTAGTTCTTGTGCTACAGCTAAGGAGATCTGGGATAGATTGAAGGAATTATATTCCACAGATGAAGATCTCGAATACTCTATCCAAACTCTCTTGTTATCTGAGTTTGGGGATTTTAAGCAGAAGCCTGAAGAAAAGCTTGTTCAAACTTTCGATCGCTTCAATCATCTTTTGAGTAAGATGATAAGGCATGGAATTTAAAGAAAGGTAATTGAACAAAAGGTCACTTTCATGAATGGCCTCAGATCTAAATGGATGGCTGTTGTGTCAACAGTAAAGGCTCATGAACAGTTCAAGTCTTACTCTTTGGCAAAACTGGTGGGTATTTTAAAATCCCATGAGAATGCTTTATCGAAGGAAACGAATGTGGTCTCGGGTCTGGGTTCTTTAGCTCTTGTCTCCAAAAGAAAGAGTTTGGTTGAAGAAGAAGAGGAATTAGATCTTGCTGATTTTGATCTAACCGGCGAAGAATACGCCATGATGGTGTCAAATCCTAGAAAATTCATTAAGAAGAAATTCCCAGCCAACAAGAACCGAAACTGGCAGGGAAGTTATAGCGCCGAAAGGATCAAGGAGGAACCGAAGATGGGGTAAAATCAGAAGAGTCAAAGAAGGAAGCTAAAGCTGGAGGAGACTTAGGATTCGAGTATGATTACTGTGGAGGCAAAAATCATTTTGCTAAAGATTGTATGCTGAGAAAGAAATAAGAAAAGACAAACGAAGAAGATGAAGAAGGGAGCCTTCTAAGAAGATTGGAGGAAATAAAGAAAAGAAAGTCTACTGTTAATAACTCTACCATGAATGCTTTGATTGTGCAGGGTACAATTAACAGTGATGAATTCGGTGGTGTGGAGGTCTGGTCCACAGATTCTGAGGATGATGAAGTAAGGAAGCCTACTCACGGAAAAGCTATGCTGACAAAAGCAGAACAGGCAACAGGAAGATGTTTTGTAGTGACCGAGGGTGTGTCCCAAATGAGAAGATACACAACTGATGGGGGAGTCGAAGAAGAAAGAGAGCGAGACGATAGATGTTTTGTAGCCAAGCCTGTTAGTGCTCAGATCAACAAATGTGATGAGTTGATCAAAAAGGTACAAGATATTCTTGCATCTCTGAAAATACCTACTAATAATTATGAAAAGGAATTAAATAATTTAATGTCAAAATTCTCTAACATAAGTAGCAGTCTCACCTAAACCCATGTCACAAACTCTAACCTAACTGATCAAATCAGTAGGATTTCTTCAAAGAGTGAGGAACGAAGGATGTGGATCGCGCAGAAGGAAAAGGAGTTAATTTGATCTAAAGATGATACTATTTATTTGCAGAGAGATAATCTTAAACTTCATAAACAGAGAAATGTTTTTTGTTTAATTGCTAAGAGACTCTATTTTAACATCACTCAGTTGCATCTTGATTGTGAAATAGGGAAGAAAATACATCATATGATTTTGCCTTTCCTTGAATGAAAGGAGGATGAAATTGATGCTGAAGCCTACAACTGTGAAAGTGTTGTATCTTCTGACGAAGTTTCCGCTGCATACAAAATAGGTCTGGACAAAATTAAATCCTACATAAAGTCCAAGGACCATAAGGACATGCTCAAAAATCTGTTAGATGAAAATGATAGATTGAAATTGAGAGCCGAAACTATACAAAAATTTGACTCCTTGAATGCCAATTTAAGTTCAAAAAACAAAATTGATGTTGAAAAGACATTTGAACTTAATGAGGATGATCACATGAGTGAAATTTTTGTAGAAGATTTGGTAGACTGTTCTGAATTAGCCAAAAACGAACCCAAGTCCCATAAGAACCTAATTTCTGAAAACTCTGTTAAGTTTGCTCTTTCCTCTACTGACAAGTCCAAAGTTCTCAAAGCTAAAGTTGTTGTGTACGAAAAGGTTCAAACCACTCCAAACCAAGTCTACACAGTGTCGGGAATCACTCCATAACAAACTGCAGAGTTAACTGCTATGTTGGAAGAAGATAATGTTGTTGGATGTGATGAATTTTTCTTGTTGTCCCCAATAGACAACGCAGACGAGACGAAGGGTCATTCTCAGAAAACCTCATGGAGGGTAAAAGGTAGATACATACCTGAACCGCTAAATGAGCCTACAAAGTATGATGTGCCGAGCACAAGCGGAACTAAAAATCCTTTAGACGAACCTACGCTAACCACAACTGATACATCTTCAGCAAAAAGTGCATGCTGCGCACAGGCTTCAAAACGAAAGGCCAATATTCACAAAAATCCAAAACAGGTAGCTGATCGCAAACATCAAAGAAATCTGAGATACAAGAAGAATCTCTCAGAGAGAAAACAGTTTTGGAAGTCTCAAAATCCTGATTTTGCAAGGATTGAAAGGAAGCAAAAATCACAAGAAGAATCAAGGAACCGAAAGGATGGGTTCGGTCCTTCAACCGACAGGAACCAAAAGGATGGTTTCGGTCCTTCAACCTACAGGAACCGAAAGGATGGTTTCGGTCCTTTGACCAATAGGAACCGAAAGGGTGGTTTTGGTCCAACAACTGAAAAAAACCAAAAGAGCGGTTTCGGTCCCTCATCCTACAACAACCAAAAGGAGAGTTTCAGTCCCTCATCCAATGGCAAACGAAATTGCAATTTCGGTCCTCCTGCTTGCAAGTCTGATCAACAAAATCGGGAATCTAATGTCTCTTCTAAATCCAATTCTCTAAATTTCAGTTCCTCAGCCAAAAACCCCAGTCCTCATAAATCAACTAAAATTAAAGTTTTCACTATTAAAAGAAAAGATGAAACAACTTTGATTAAACGCACATATATGGTTGATATTTCTCTTACTATTTCCTATCTTGTAAAATGCTTACAAGGACCCAAGAAACTTTGTGTTCCTAAATCTGCTTAATATTTTGTAGGTTATTCGTGACGAGTAGTTTGACAAAGAATGGTACATCGATAGTGGCTGCTCGCATCACATGACAGGAAGGAAGGAGGAATTAAGAGAGTTTTGCTCTCTCAAAGATGGTGGTATTGTAAAATATGGCAACAACTCTTTTGGAACTATAAAAGGCTACGGAATGATCACCAATGGCGAGTTCTCCATAAGGAAGGTTGCATATGTTGAATGGCTCCAACACAATCTAATCAGTGTATCACAGCTGGTGGTTGGTACCGGATTAAAAGTATCATTCGATGATGAAGGCTTAGAAATTGTCGAAAAGAGCTAAAGCAACATTCTGTTGAAATCAAAGTGAAAAGGGGAAATGTATCCTTTGAACCTCAATCCTATAAGAGGTAAACCAGCCGTATGCTTACTCACAAAGGTTCACTCCGATGAAAGCTGGTTATGGCATAGGAGACTTTCTCATCTGAACTTCAAGGACATCGACAAGTTGCTCTTAGGTGATCACGTTTGAGGTCTACCAGTTCTAAAATTTGATAAAGAACATCTCTGTGCAGCTTGTGAAATGGGAAAGCAGAGTCGGAAGAGTCATCCTTCTATTATCAATACTAAGGTGATAGAACCACTGAAATTACTGCACATTGATCTATGTGGTCCTTCGTCCATCAAAAGCATTGGAGGAAACAAATACATTCTGGTAATTGTGGATGATTTCTCGAGGTTTACATGGATTTTCTTTCTCAAGCAAAAGTCTGAAGCTACTCCACAACTCATGCTCTTCATTAAACAAATGGAGACGCAACTAAGAAAGGTAGTCCGAAATATAAGGAATGAAAATGGCCTGGAATTCAAGAACAAAGACTTTGAAGGTTTTCTTGCTGAAAAAGGGATGGCTCACATTTTCACAGCTCCCTATACTCCACAGCAAAATGGCATTGTTGAAAGGAGAAATAGGTCACTATGTGAAGCTGCTGGTACCATGTTATGCTACGCGTCCTTGCCGTTGTATATCTAGGCTGATGCAATCGCGGCTGCATGTTATACTCAGAAGCGATCATACTTGAATAAACAATTCTCAATTACTCCTTACGAGATTCTGAACAATCGAAAACCAAACGTGAAATTCTTTCATGTGTTCGGTTGAAGATGTTTCATTTTCAACTCCAAAGAGAATCGAAACAGGTTTGATCTCAAGGTAGATGAAGGAATTTTCTTAGGCTACTCCTTAAACTCCAATACGTATAGAGTTAAACGATCCAAGAAAATTGAAGAAACATACTATGTCACTTTTGACGATAGTTATTTTAAGAAGTTGAAACCAACAGAAGATGCATCACATGACATATTTTCGAAGAATGGTCAGGTTACTGTCTCAATCTCAAATCTTTTTGACCAATTCATGCTCTTGTATGATGAGCCTCAAAAGGCGATTGACTCTGAATCAACTGCAAAAGACAACAAAGTTGATAATATGAAAGAGGTTATAGACAATGCTGCTAAGAAGATGGCTGAAAATCAATCCAAAGACACCGAAGGCACAAACGCAACCGAACCTTCTAGTGACCATCCTACTATCCAAGGGGAGAGTTCCTCTACTCCTCATGAACAAGGTCCTTCATTCCAGGGGGAGAACTCATCGCCAAATTCATCAAGCTCCACTGAAATTCCAGAAGATACAAATGCTAGTCCTGAACAGGGCTTATTCTTCGAGGGAGAGCACACCAATGTTGGTGATGATGACACCATGTCTGAACTAGAGGAAGAAGTTAATGCTGAACTGGATCCTATTTATGATCCAAAGTTTCCTCCACTTGTCAAATGGACCAAAGATCATCTGCAAACTCAAATTATTGGGGAATCATCTGAAAAAGTGTTAACTCGCTCTGAAATCCAAGCGAAATAGGCTGCACTTTTTTCCAAAGTAGAATTTTGCATGTTCAATTCATTCGTTTCTAAAATTGAACAAAAGACTGTCAACTCAGCTCTTGTTCATTTAGACTGGGTTCAAGCCATGCAGGATGAGTTAAATGAGTTTGAACGAAACAAGGTATGGCGTCTTATTCCAACTCCTAAGGATGCTTCAGTTGTCGGTCTCAAATGGGTATTCAGAAACAAGATGGACAAAGCGGGAAATGTCATTCAGAACAAAGCGAGATTGGTCATTAAAGGATATTATCAGGAAGAGGGAATTGATTATGAAGAAACCTTCGCTCCCGTGGCAAGATTAGAATATGTTTGTATCTTTCCTGCGTACGCTGCTCACAAGAACTTTGAAGTCTATCAAATGGACGTCAAATGTGCTTTCCTCAACGGTGAACTTGAAGAAACCGTATATGTTGAGCAACCGTTGGGCTTCATGAACGAGAAGTATCTCGATCACTGTTATGTTCTTGACAAAGCTATATATGGTCTTAAATAGGTTCCCAGAGCATGGTATGAAACTCTTACTCGCTTCTTAAAAATGTCTAAAGTCAAACAAGTTTAGGTTGACCTAACCTTCTTTCGTAAGTGAGAAGGTAACCACCTTATGATAGTCCAAATTTACGTTGATGACATCATCTTTGGCTCCATGAATCCTAGCTTAACAACTGAGTTCAGAAAGTTAATGGAAACTAAATTTGAGATAAGCTCAATGGGTCCAATTAACTTTTTTCTTGGATTAAACATTAGACAGGGACCCGAAGGCATTTTTATTAATCAGGAAGCATATACCAAGACTCTGCTAACTAAGTTTGGAATGATGGGAGACTCCAAAGTGAAAGTACCTATGGCTTTTGGTACTAAACTCTCACTATCATTGGAGAAACCAGCAGTTGATGTAACACTTTATCGACAGATGATTGGATCTCTGATGTATCTCACAGCCAGTAGACATGACATAATGTTTTCTGTTTGTTACTATGAACGATTTCAAGCCAACCCACGAGAACCTCAACTTCAAGCCGTGAAGAACATCTTTCGCTATCTGAAGCGAACCTCCTCTCTCGACTTATGGTATCCAGCCAACTCAGGATTCTTCGTTCAAGCATTTTCAGATGCAGATCTGGGTGGTTGTGGATTGGATCGTAAAAGAAGCACAGGAGGATGTCAATTTCTTGATGGTAAATTAGTCAGTTCGTAATCGAAGAAACAAACCTGTGTTTTGCTATCCACTGCAGAAGCAGAATATATTGCTGCAGCATCATGTACATCTCAAGTCGTATGGATACAAAGTAAAATCCGGGATTATGGGTTAAACATGAAGAAAATACCACTATATTGTGACTCTGAAAGCGCAATTAGGATTTGTCACAACCCAGTGCAATACTCCAAGACCAAGCATATAGCACTGAGATATCACTTCATCAAGGATCACGTCGAAGATGGTAACATAGAAATTCACTTCATCAGAACGACTGATCAATTGGCAGACATATTCACGAAGGCCTTACCTGAAGCAAGCTTCAATAAGATTCTACAAGGCCTAGGAATGATGCAAGCCGAGTCTGTACCGAAATTCCCTTCGCTCTCATAAAGGTAACAAGCGAAATAGAGCGAACTGAAATGAACCGAACGTTCGGTGTATTTCGGGTTCGGTCCTTCTGAACTCGTTCGTTTTTTTTAGGCATTTTAAGTGTTCTCTTATGTACATCTTTTCTTTACTTCTTTTCCACTTATAAAATTCCAAAAATATTTTCTTTTATAAAAACTCTTAAGAAATCCAAAAATATTTTTCTCTTTCGTTCAATTGGTCAACTCTCACAAAAATTCAAAAATATATATTTTTGTTTAAATATGGCTCTCGATGGCAATGCTAAAGCAAGTAAATGGTTTTCCTAGTTAGGAGTCCCTAGAAGCATGCTGCTGTATGTTGACTAAAGCCTTGACAAATTTTGAGTGAAGCCTTAATAACATGATATATACCAATCGTGTTTTCCCAATCCAGGCTATCTGATTCACTCTAATCATGAGCTACCTTACTCTGCTCATATTGAGTTTTGAGTTTTCTACTTGGTCCTTCTTTTGTTTAACGTAGAGGTACTTTCGCTTCTTATACCATCTCCATCATCATTCTCCATTATAATTCATTTCATCAATTTAACCCCTGAGACTCTCAGTTTTAACCACTAAGGTTTATGGTTATACCAAGTCTGTGTTCATGATCTTAGTTTCATGCTACTATGTACTAAGTGAAACCCAAAATTCAGCACCACTAATGAATTGACGGTGAATTTAACAATTCAAGATCTTACTTGTTACCCTATGAAATCTCTTTTTTATTTTGAGTGATCTTTATGAGTTTGGATTTCACCAATGCTTCTTTAACCATAAAAGATCCATTTTTTTTTGAGATTTCCTCTTTCCCTCGTCACTATAAAGTTTAACATACCTACTTGTTCAACAGATCACAATGATCTCACAAGTAATTCATTCAGTTTCGGTCTTATGTTAAGTATCGAAATTATGAATTGAAGCAAAAGCCACCCTCTTTAACCTTTAAAAGAAGCGTTTCAAAATTCTCAAAAAGTTATTGATCGTTATTCCATCTGAAACCAAGCAAGCACTTTAATGTATCTCTTGACATTGAAGGAAGTGATTTCTGCCCAGAATCAATTGTTTTATGTCAGATTACGACATCACATATGATCCCTAAAATCTCGTTTTATTTCCATATCTTTTACACTCTATGCACAAAATTTTTTTAATTTTCCAAATTCTAGTTCTTATTCAGATTGATCATTAAAGCGCTAAAGGTACAGAGATTCAAGCGTCATAAGAAACGATTGGGATAAAGTGGACGCTGACTCAGTAGCTATCCAACGACTTGGCGATTTGAAAAAGTGAATTTTATGAAAAGACGTGAAAAAGGGAAACGTTTTTTTCTCTCTCCTGCGTCATCCTCAGCACGCCAACTGTAGACCCATCAACTCAGGAACTATTTCTAAGATAATCCAAGATTTTAGCCGGATTTTTCTCTCTCCTCATTGTACCTATAAAAGGAATTGGAACGATACACTCTCATCCTTTATCACCTCCAAAATTCTTACAAAGAAACTCGGCGATTCTCTGAAACTGTTCATTATCTTCTTCAAGCTACATCAATGGCAGACTCATCTAGCAGATGTTCAAGAAGTCCTGCCTTCCTCCTCAATGGAATGGAATTTTTACGTTGTTGTTCAAGGGACTGTCTAAGCTAAGTGTCAGCTCCGATGGTGCAAGCAAATCCTTCATGGCGGTACTGTATGGGTTGTACCATGGAATTGACCTAGATTATGGGTCCATCATCTGGCAGCAGTTGGTCCAAAGCCTGGTCTCTTCATCCACGCATTCTGAGATTTCATGTGGGCATTTTTGGTCTATCATCACCCAATGGGCAATGGATCGCCTTCGTGTTCCAATAATGGCGGACTCCTTGCTCTCATCCATTGCTACCTTTCATACGACGAAAATCATTGTTACTGATCCATCGAAGTTTTCGTTTATTGGCTCCATTCCTGAACCAATTCTCACTCATATTTATGAGTCGAGTAATGTTCTACAACAATACAGGAAGCATCCATCTACTGGCCCAAGAGAGCTTACACAGGAAATGGTTCGGTCCATTGAATAGGATGACAAGCCTGCCAAGAGGGGCAAGAAGCCTGAAACACAGAAGGGAGAACAAGTCACTAAACAAACCAAGGGGCAAACCCCAAGAAGCGAAAATCTAACAAAGCTTCCCCTTCTCAGGCTCAACCGAAAAAGCAAAAGAAGCCCGCTCGGAGACTTATTCTGCAATCTTCAAGCGATTCAAAATATGTCCCTCCTAAGCACAAGAACGCTCCTCCATCGGAATCTGAGAGTGAAAGCTCAGAAGAAAAGGCTTCGGGCCGAGGTGATACTCCGCCTCGCTCCCCTACCCCAAAAATTCCAGTTCGCTCCAATCCCCCTTCACCTACACCTGTAAGAATCCCAATTACTACCTCTCAACCATCCACTACAATTCGTATTCCCACTCCCATCTTTACAGATACCACCACTACCACACAAACTCGCTCTACTGTTCCTAATCCACTTGCAACCAAACCTTCACCTTCTTCTAAACCCTTATCTCCCACTCAATCTGCTGAAATAACCCCTATTCTGGGTGGTGAGGATTTGGAGTTTGATTCCACATATTTCAGTCCTTATAGAGTGTAGAGCGATGATGATGACGATGAGCCTGTTACCAAACGTCATTTAAAGGAAGTAAACAAAAATCTTGATAAGCTTCTTTCATCCCCTTCCTCTTCCTCTGGTTCCTATTCTGAAGTTGCCTTGAAGGCCTTGTTCTCCTCGGTTGTCACCGAACACAATAGTTCTCTATCTGATGCAGCCAAGGCAATAGCAGTCTCCACTTCCCAATGTCAACAGGCCTCCCTTGCTATTGATGCCTCTACCAAGGAATGTAAGGAAGCGACCGCAAAAGTCGATAAACTAGTCTCCGAAGCTCACATATTTTTAGATTCCTTGCAGGCTGCTGCTGCCCAAAACGCTAAAATGGTCAATGCTTCGGTCGAGAACCTTCAAAAGTCTCTTCAAGCTGAGCGCTCTAACCTAGAAGCAGCATGCCAAGCCATTCAACAAGCCAACAAGAAGCTCCCTGCTAATTTCAACGATCGCTTAACTCAACTGGAAGCGGAGTTAGCTGTGTAGAATCGAATTATGGATGAGCTCGACCGACATACCTCCCAGCTTAAATTGCAAACTCACAAGCTGCGTACTGCTGAGGCTGAACTTAATGACATCAACACAGAATGGGAAGTCATTAGGAGTTATGCTATAGATGTTCACTCCATCCTTCTTCATCTTATTGAGGCTCATGATCTGGTCATCACTATCACTGTCAGGCGTCATTTGGCATACAAGCTCAAACCGGTGTTGGATATTCTTAGCCGAATCGAAGGTATTTCGGTTATCGAGGTCCAACCGAAACAAGGGGGAGAGAAAGTGACATCGCAACCTCCTCCTTCTGGATCAAAGCCATCCGTTGGACCATCTGCTGGACCGAAGGGTAATGAAGCTTCGGTCAGCACCAAAGACAAAAAGAAGAAGAAAATCGGCGATGACGACACAGACAATGAAGAAGATGTCTATGATGAAAATCCCAAGAATCCCTTCCATAAGGTGAAAACTTTTGAAAAAGAAATGGAAGAAAACATCAAGAAGTAGCAAGCTGAGTTGGAGATGATGCGAAAGGCGGTGGAGCTCCTAGAACAGAAAAAGTCTTTGTTCCCTGTATGGACAAAAGACTCGCTTTAGAGGTGTGTAATTGACGAGCCAACTATTCTCTGGCTCGAGCCAATAATGTCCTTTAGCCTTGATAACTCCAAGGATGCACAGTTCGACATGCCAATCACTCGAAAGGCATTCATCTTCCACTGCTTCAATTTGACTGTTGCTATTCCTTATCCAGACCTGAAGGTAGATAGGGATCTTCTAGAGTTTTAATTAGAGGTTGCTCAACCGCAATACCTGACCTGGAGCTCAAAGATGATAACTATAGTCAAGGTGATGAAGCCCTATTCAGCAGGGAAATTTATTAATATCAAATTCAGTGTGACTCGAGGAACCGAAGGCTCAGTCTACCATTTTTCCCTTACTGATCTACCAAACCTCAACCCCCATGACTGGATACTCCTCAACAATATTCTTTTGTTGAATCCTCAGGAGTATCAACCAATAATTGATCATGTCAAGCGTATGCTTGTTTTCTACATACATGAGGTAGCGAAGATGGACTAGGAGATTGCCACTGCCATTCACAAGCGACCAACGATCAAGCCCATGGACAGACCTGGCAATGTCAATACCATGATCCAAGGGGAAGATAGATTCATAGTATCACATAATTATGTTTCTCAAGGGCGAAGGTCAAAAATGTATGTTCTCTCTTGTTGATAAACGCCTCTTCTCGACGTCTTGTCTTGAGCATATCTTGGAGATCATATGGAGGTGCGACCAGAACAGCGCTGCTGATAAGAAACTATTTGTTGACATGCTGAGGTGGTACATTCGGTTCCGACAGACTCTTCTTGCCATTATTCCTAAACTGTTTAAACTTATAAAGACAATGGGGTCTGCTCAGAAGAAATAATCTCTCACCTCATTTGACGCAAAGGGGGAGATTGTTCAGTCTATTGGGTTGCGTCATGGGATCGGTCCATAGCCTAGTTTGAATGCCGGTATTGGGCCTGTCCAGCCGTGCATTATTTTATATTAGGGTTTAGTATATAAGTTGCATGCATGCAGACTTAGAGATTATCGCTTTCATTGTTTTATTTGATATCTACTGTAAACCCTAGCTCGCCTCTACAACAGAAGTTCTTCATCGAGCTCTGCTGAGGCGTGACTTTGTTTTGAATCATAAGCATAAGTTTGATTCTGTTTTGTGTTCTTTCTCATATTGATATTAAACTGTTTGATTACTTTTATCGTACCTGTGAAAGATCCAATCGATCTAAGAGTTTTTGAACTCATCAATGCAGATGTTAAAAAACAAACAAACAAACACGCTTCTTATTACAGTTTGCAGCCGTTTGGTCTACCTCTTCTACTATAGAGGGTTGCAGAGGTGGTCCGCATACTTCATGAATTTTTGCTTCAGAAAATGAAACAATACATTAGTCTTTCTCTTTACCATTAGGTCAAATGGTTTGACCATGGCTGATCCCTTTCCATTAGGAAGTGAAGACATTTCTGGAATTTTATTATTTCCATTGTCAATGTCCATGGAAGTTTGGGAGGTAGATCTTCAATCAAATTTGCTTGATCTGTGCGCCAAATCATTTCTGATTCAGTAGCAATTAGCAAATTCGTAAGATCAATAATGGTCATGTCGCGGTCTGTCATATAGTAGTCTTTAACAAACGGACTATACGACTCGGTAAGTGATTGAAGAACCAAGTGAATAGCCAACTTCCTCGACACAATGACTCCTAACATTCCCATCCTGTCAATGTGTGACTTCATCTCCATGACATGTGCACACACAAACCTTCCATCTTGGTGTTTTCTAGCCAATAGGGTTTTGAGTGACCTTAGACTTTTCAAGTCTTCGAACATGTGGGTTAGGGAGAACTATTGTAGGAGGTGGATGAAGTGAAGCATGATTTCCATCTCCACGATCCAATAGTGGGACATCATCTTCATGAGAAAAGCTTTTTCCAAAAGATTCGGGAAGACTATAGTTGTATGAACTAGACATCTACAAGAGAGAAATTGAAGTTTAGTTGATTAAGTCCTTAATATAACACACAAATGAATTATTAAGGCTAGGACCCAACACAATAATTTAAAACTTGGAAAAGGGATGGCGTAATCTAATTGTAAACTATTTGTCGGTAGGTAAATGATGATTTACCAATTCCACCACGAAAACAAAATTTAAAACAAAACAAGTTTTAAATGAAACTCCTAGATCTTTTGAGATTCATTGAACTTTTCAATGGTATGTTTAATCTTGATTATGCCCTTTAAGTTTGTCACTAGGTTACGGAGGATCAAAAACAAGGTGTCAATAACCATGTAAATTAGCTTGGTACTCCTGAAGTCATTTATCATCTAATCAATATGTCTGTTAACCTTACACGCTCTATTGATCTATGACAAACTACAAGCTACCCTTTGCCACCCTTACTAGTCCAAGTTAGTGGGTCGGTTAACCACATGCACTCCACTAACGACTTGGCAAGGTGTAAAGTGCAATTTCAAGGAAAAGCATCAAATTCACAGTTTCCCTAAAGTAACAAAGATTTGAGAATTTATAAAAGTATTTAGTTACTTAGTATTGCATTATACTTTTAATGAGAGTTTGTGTTCTATCCTACACGTTCGGCTAACGACAATCCACTAGTCAAGAGTGTGGTGGGTAAGAGTGGATACCCATTCAATCGCCATTTTGTAGGCAATTACCTTAAACACCCCTTAAGACCAGCTTTGTGAATGAGGCCTACTGACGGTAAGACTAACCTTTTATTATACATATATAATATATTAAACTTTTTAATTTTATATAGTATAAGAGTGTATTTTAAACTTCTAAAATACTTGATGGTTTAATTAATAAATTATACTCTTAATTTAATTAAACTTAAACCATGTTATTATTATTGATTTATTAATCCTCTCTTTTAATTAAACACTTTAATTCATTTAATATAATCCATAAGAGTTACCTTGAACTATTCAAAAGAAAATCATTAAGGTTCAAAATATAAATATTCAAAATTAAAAACTATTTAATTAATTTTTAAGTTATGAACCCAAGAGTTGCATCTTTTGAAAACTTTTCAATATTTCATAAATGTGACTTTTTAACTTTCAACACTTGAGGGCAAGTTTTGTAACTCTTGAAAATATTTTAAGTTCCAAACTTGATGACAAGTTTTGTAACTCCTAAAAATATTTAGATCAAATTTTAAAACCAATAAAATAATCGTAATTTTCTCTTTTACAAATTTGACTTAATGCAACTCTTAAAGAAAGATAGCTTCAAATTAAAATATTACAAACAATTAGCTTATCATATAAACTAGTAATAATTTCATGATTTGACAATTTATCTTTTAATTGGATGGGATAATCATTCCAATATCAGGAAAAATAAATTTTAAAAGTCCAAAACAGTTTGTGGTAATGATTCTAATCCAAAACTTGGCCAAAAAACTGGAAAAATCATCCATTGAACAGTAACCACATCGAGGTGATCATGCAGATTCGAAAAAAAATGATTTTTATTGCTTTGATCAATTAACCAATGCAGCTATATAATAGAAAACAACACATGGATCTGATACCACTTTTATGATTTATGTACTATAACACTCATATGGTGCACATACATCCCTAAATGCTTTGGATCTAAGTTCTCTCTAGTTATACATGCACTAAAAATTTCCAAAGCATGAAGCCTACAACTAGCAAACCATTTGACATATGGATCATATAAGTAAGTTAGATGATTACCTCTTGTTGTAGCTTTTTGTATTTGGCCTTTAAGAACTTAGCACCTCAAGTGTGATGCCTCAGATGGTTCACAAACACCATGAACAAATGGAGAACTTGAGAGAGAGGTTATGCGACACTCAAAATCGGCTATAGTACCTTTAAGATCACTAGTGTATCAAATTTTAGGCCAAGGGGTTATATATATATATATATATAGTGTTAGAATCCAAGAGTCACATGTAACCCTAATTCTTACACTTAGGCTTATGATCCATAACTCATGTGGACCAACTCTTCAAGGATTCTTACATGAACTTGGCCCATCATAGATCAATAGCCTAAACCATATGTATCACTAATTTATATGATTAGTCCCTATTTATTTAATTAGTCTCTTTTGTTCACTAAATTAATTCCAAACTAATTCTTTATGAATACTAATTAAATAATGTGATTTCTCAATTAATATATTATACTTATCATATATTACTAAATCACAAATAACATCTTTCTTAAATATTCTTCCTATCACGTTGTCCTGGTGAAGGCAACCCAAATGGACCATGCTACTCTCGTGTCAAGTGTATACCAATTATAGTTATGTGCTTAGACATCTAATCCAAGAATTGCTTCCTTCGTTTCCTATGCCTACCACATATGACAAATCATGGTCCTCTTCTCTTGAACACAACACATCACAACTAACCAGTTCAACGTCAGTTTCTCAAGAACTTGAAACACCAACTGATGATGTGTCAATTGCCACTCCATTGCCATCTCCTACAGTCACTTCACCATCTATTTCTTCATCATCAATGTCTAATCAGCAGCAGCCAAGCCTCATTATCCAAAGTAACAGTCATGTGTCACCTCCCGCAGCTCACACTAGACTTCATGCTGGAAAGTCATTTGCTTGAATTTTAACAGATGGTATAGTCCGATATGACTCAAATAAATGTGCTTTTCCTACTGAGGCACGCATATCTCTTCAAGTGTCCATGGATCATCCAGTCTCGAAGCAAGCAATGCAACATGAATTTGATGCCTTTAAGCAAAATAAAATATGGACATTAGTCCCCCCCACCTCCTGTTACAAATATTATAGGGTGCAAATGGGTTTATAAAGTCAAACAATTGTCTAATGGTTCCATCAACAAACCCAAAGCACGTTTGGTAGGCCGAGTTTTCACACAACAATATCGTCTAGATTATCATGATATGTTTAGGCTTGTGGTAAAACCTATCACTATTAGATTGGTACTCTCTTTAGATGTGTCTCATGGCTGGCATCTTCTTCAAATTGATGTCAATAATGCGTTTTTACATGGGTTCTTAGCCAAAGATGTATACATGAAACAACCCCCTTGTTTTGAGGACTTACATAATCCTACTCATTTCTGAAAGTTACACAAAGTGATTCATGGTTAAAAGCAATCTCCACGAGCATGGTTCTCTCGCTTAATTGACAAACTGCACTATCTTGTTTTTTCTTCCTCGCAAGCTGACACCTCCTTTTTCATGTTTCGTAATGGTCCTGTCACTATATATATATGCTTATGTACGTAGATGATATCATTATTGTAGGATCTTCCTCCAAAGTTGTTGACAACCTTGTTGCTGCCTTGTCATTGTCATTTCCCATTAAAGATTTCGGGCATCTCACTTATTTTCTAGGAATTGAACTACTGCAAAATTCAGGGGGGAATTACTCTCCATCAGCACAAACATGCTATTGGTCTCTTACATCGTGCTAACATGATTTATTGTATAAGCGTTTCAACTCCCGTGCTAGTAACAGACAAGTTTGCTCTGGATGTTGCTACACCCCCCTAAATGAAGCAGACAGTTTCCAACACAGAAGTATAGTAGGTGGATTACAATATCTCACTCTCACATGATCTGATATCTCGTTTCCACTCAATAAGGTGTGCCAATATCTCTGTAGATCCATTAATGCTCATTGGGTGGCTGTCAATCAAATTTTTGGATATATCAAAGGAACTTCAGGTACGGGGATGAATTTTCGAAATTCATCCTAAACCATGTTAAGTGTGTTCATAGATGCAGACTGGGTAGGCTGTTTTGATTATAGGAGGTCCATTGGTGGTTTTGTCATATTTTTAGGTCCTAAGTTGATTGCTTGGAGTTCTAGAAAGCAACCTACGACATCTCATTCTAGTACAGAAGCTGAGTACAAGGCACTAGCGAGTGGTACATCTGAAGCAACATGGATAAAGTAATTACTTAAGGAGTTGGTAGTTGTTCAAACAAGAGCAGCATTTCTGTGGTGCGATAATTTGGGAGCTACGTATTTAACAGCTAATCCGGTCGTAACATCCCATAAATTTCAACAAATTTAAACTTTTCAAAATGATACTTTTTTCTAATAAAATGTTTACAAAAATAGTGTACTCAAACATTATTTGAAAACTAGAGTTTCCCAAGATCCAATCTGTTGTAAAACCAAGGATGTGTACGGTTATGCCTTCGCCTTCCCAAAATCATCAAGAGCACCTGAAACAATAAACTAAAACCGTAAGCATAAATTTTAGTGAGTTTCCCCAAAAATATCACCACACAACAGCTAACATATACCAACAAACAAACGATATGCATATAGAGTCTATAGTATGACTGAATCGCCCTTACCGGGCATGCAGTCTATCTGGTCCACTCTCAAAACCTTCAAGATGTTTGGTCCGCCCTCCTAGGCCTTCAGCCTATTTTGGCAGTTCTTTGGGCCTTCGGCCTAACTGATATTCCCTAATGCGTATGTAGTCTATCTGGTTCGCCCTGGGTCTGTTGGTCTTCAGCACAAAACAGGACAACCTCAACCCAACCAAACACAATATGTCAACATATAACCAATCATGATCAAGTAAGCAGATAATAAAGATAAACAACAATCATACAACTCATTAATGCCTACAAATCCTCTCACAACATGCAGTCCCGCTACCACCTAACCCTTATAAAATTCATAACCATAAGTAACCAGAGGTGAGATATCCAACTGAACATATATTTGTACTCTAGAGCCACAACCAAACAAGGAACTTGCAAGAGATCCTAGACCAAGAGTTCTCAGGCTATCCTACATGACCACTGACAGTCCCTAAGGGCACTCCATAGATGGTAACCAGCAAGAACAACTAACATACAGTTCTATAGGTTATTAAAACAATGCAACATAATCCATACCAAGAGACATATCTAACTGATCACTACAACATATCAACATTCTTAATACCATAACACAGATCTAGCAGATCACTACAACATGACAACAAACTCAATACCATAACACAATTCTAATAGATCACTATAGCATAATAGCATACTAAATATCAACAATCCAAGGACTGCTTAACCGTATATACTCAGAGGCGAGGTAAGAAAGTTTAGATCAAGAGTCATCAATCTATCCTACATGAGTATATACAATCCTTAGATCATCCCTCTACTAGCAGATAATAAATACTAGTGCTTAGACATTGGTGCCTTCGACCGACAAATACAGTGAGGTGATGTATGCACAAAAGCCATTGCAGCAATGAAGGGGTCTACTAGCTTCAACTCACTTCTAAACACCTACAGGAAGATACTTGAGTCAATACCCGATCATATATCATAGTCACATGCAACAGTAACCACCTCACATGAAATGACGATTAGGGTTTCACATGAAATGACTATTAGGGTTAATTAAGAACACTTAACCCATTAAGTACTTAATTTCTTAAGGGTAGGATTGATTAAGGTTTGACTTAGTCATTTTTGGGTAAATTAATAATCCGGTCAAATGCCTAATTATGAGCCCGATTATTTCCCAAAACAAAGCCCCATGATTATACGTTTTTTACAATAAATGATAACTAGATTTAATGTTCATCACTTAACAAATTAAGGACTTAGTCCATTAAGTCCAATATTGCATTGAGTTAATTGTAGGGAATTATTAAGTTATTATTTTGGGTTCCATTAACAGTTTTAACACGGGTCCTGACTAAATCTAAAATTAGGATTTCTTGATATTAGGGTTTTTTAAACCCTAATTAGGGTTTCCAACCTCTAAAGTTAAATAAATATATAATTAAATAAATATTTAATTAATTAATAAATTGGGCACCACCCACTGCCACCTCGGGCACTGGCGGTGGCGATTTGAATAATAATTCCAATAATTCAATATACATACAGTTTCTTATAACACACACATACAAACACACACTAGCACCAACATAATAAGGTAAAAGCCCAATACAACCACCAAAAACGATGGTCGGCGAACGCAAGAGGTGGCAGCCACCACCTCATGGTGGTGATGGGGGTTTTCTTTGGTTTCCGGTTAAGCAACACCCAAAAACATCCAACATAAATAAACACACACACACACACTACATTACACACAGCCACCTCACATGGTGGTTGGTGGTGACAGAAGGGAAATACATAGCGGCAACCACCATGGTTTGCTACCATGGTAGTTCTAAACATTTTCCGGCCAACCCAAAAAGCACACACACACATGACACATGTACTTGAAGCAGAAGCACACACATACTTATGTGAAACACGAACACAAAAACCTTTCGGATGGCAAATTATGACTGGAGCAACCGATAAGATAGAGTAGTCGCGTGGGGGCCGACAGTTAACGTCGATTGCCTACAACGGATTAGAAGCATCGTGACATAATCGGGGAGGAGAGGTGCATCGATCCTTCACAGAGAGAAGTAACAATAAATTGCATCAACGTGTTTCTTTCATCTCGGCATTAGCAAACAATTTAACACCATAAATTTTGACACAAATAATTCATTTAAAATCACATAATTCTCATAAAAAATTTCACATAAATCCCGTTTATTTAATTTATAAAACACAAGTCGATGCCTTCCTTGGTGTGTATAATCAAGGCGATGCCTTGCAACGATTCTGAAAAAAACCTGAAACGTATAACAATAACATAGTAAGCATAAAGCTTAGTGAGTTCCCCAAAATACCAAACATAACTCATTAGCCACACGAGGCCATAATACTAGAAGACCCTCTGGTCAATGTGTCTCAGTGGGACCCTCTCATCCCATAACTCGGGTGGACCCTCCAGTCCTAACTAAGTAGGAATAGAATAATACACAACATAAATCACATAGACATAATGCAGGATATCATACTACTCAATGTGCACAAATAAGACATCTCAGTCACACAAGGATACCATTCATGGTAAGTATAGTGAGAAGACTTACCTCAGATAATGAACAATCCTTATAAACAGTGCAGCTACACACCGGCCACTAACTATGTGTCAAACTCACAATTAACCCAAATTAGGAACTAAGTCCAAACTCTCACTCATTAGGTCCAAAGGTAATCCACTAACTAGCCCATTAACAACCTGAAACTCATTGGGCCCAACAAGGCCCAATAATGAATGTTCTCTCCCGAGGCCCAAGTCTCTAGTCCAAGAAACAAGCCCAACTCAAGGGCCCAAGGCATTATAATATTTGTCTACTCAAAGTCTATAATACACTTGCCTAAAGATTCTTTCCCAACCCTTAAGGCCCATAATAAGACTTAGCCCAAAAGCCCACAGTGAGGTTACGTGGGGTGTACCTCCCTTCGTACACTCAACGTACTCATGCATACATGAAACTAATCAGGGACACCAACCCAGTATGCGGGGCGTACTGGATCTTACATTGGGCGTATGCACATTTTTGCTTTAGTCCATTCCCTTGGTCTTAACCAGTTAAGACCTTAGCTCATTTCTCAGATATGGACTCCCTAAGATCTCTTACTCCATAAAGTCAATCACTTTAAGTCTTTGCGCGGCAGATTTGGTCAAAAACACTTAAAACACTCATCCTCTTTTCTCATAAAGCTCATATCTTATGTACGAATCAATTCTAACGTCCACAATTGGATTTTTAAGACATCACTCCACTAAATACACTCAAATGGTGTTGATCAACATCTCTGGAGCTCAATAACTCATAAAGTCTCCACCTTTTGGGAAAAAACCCTAAAATACTCTAATATGATGCTCAAAACAAAAGAATGAGAAAGCTTGAAGCTTTATACCTCCATATGAAGCTTCCAACTCAGATATGCTTAGATCCAAGGCCTGGACTTCTCACTCCTTCTCCAAAGCTCCTTCTTTACTCCAAGAACACACAAAATCACTTAAGGCTCTAAAATGCACTCACAAGCTCCATTAACAAAGGATTAAGGTTTTATAGGGTTTCTTGACTGAGGATCGTGGCCCGGAATGAGGCTATATGATTCTTTATATAGGGACACATCCGGAATTACGGTTTTCCATTCTGTGCTTCGTACGCCTAATGTACTAGGTGGCTTTGCTTAAAACCCACGCACATGACTATGCTAAGCGTACACACATGTACACCCAACGTACTAAGCTGCCAGCTTTCTCAAATGAGGGACTTTTCCTACCAAAATATCAATCGTTAGTCCCGAATAGATCTGTTCACAAATCTCACACTCTCCCTCCAGGAGACTATGGTTATTCTAAATGTTGAGGATTTTACCAGTACCCCGAAGGGTACAAACAAAGAGATGTCTCACAATCCTTTATTAACTAGTTTACATGATGTTCTGTATCATATTCTCGTAATTGAAAATGTTTGTACAGTTAGTAATGTATAAATAATTATACCGAAAATAATTAATTAGTGTTATACTCTTGTTATTTGAATGCAGTAATGGATACTGTAAACTAATCTTTCATAGTTTATGTGATTGACCAAGAAAGTAGTTCGTATCAGTAAAATTGGTAATGAATTCCCCAAACTATACCTATTACAGTTTGACTGAAATGTTATGTTCGTGAATTGTTCAGAAACTATGCAATTATGTTTAGAAAACATCCATTATGCTCCGCATAATACAAAAGGGATAAAATATCTATATATTTTATGGAAATTCTTAGATTGTATCAATTGCATAAGTTTTAAACTAATTGAAAACCCTTTTGTTTTAGTTCGCAATATCATTTGTGTTTGGCTTATATCCCCCCCCCCCCCCCCCCCCCCCGAAAACAATTAAAAATCATGAAAATGTAGGAGTATCAACTCACTATTTGTTGTGTGAAAGCGTCGAAATGGAAACAAATATCCTCGAGTTGTTGTATGTGGCACTCAACGGAATCCTAATATCAAATAAATACGTATATGTATCTAAATTAGTGATTTCGTTAGATAAAGTGTTAGAAAAACACTTGCTTTCGGTTAAGGAATGTTACCGGGACTTGATTGAATCGAGGAAACGGGTTTGTCACCACTAAAGAGGTGTGTACGGCCATGAACGGGGGTTTACGGCCATGAACAGGGTTTACAATCGTCAACAAGGTTTACGGCCGTGAACTGTCTTTCGAAGGGTTTACGGTCTTTGAAGGTTTGAAGTGTTTACGACCGTAAACTCAAGAACAAGGGTGTTTGATTTCGAAGGAAACGTGTTCCAGATGTTCCAAATTGACTCCAAATTACAATTTAATGCGTCGAGTGATGTAGTTGCATCAATGATGGGAAATAGTTTGAGAGTTAAAAATAATCAGTCAAATGGTTTAGGGTATGATAAAGTGCCACCTCCTTTTAATCACACCTATCAGTATAACCCTTTGACTGAATAGGAAATGGACAGAGAGACACATCTCAAATATGGCAATCCTGCTGTATTTGTGTCAGGAAGCGGTCCTCAGGTTGCAAGTACTAATGTTTGCACTTCTTATGCAGATCAACCATTAAGTCAATTGAAGCAAGAAGCTGAAGAAAATGTGTATGAAAATAAGATTGTTTCTAAACCTGATGTTTTTGTTTCTAATGATGTTACTTTTGTTTATGATTCCAAAACTAATGTTGTGTCTTGTGATGATTCTGTGTCAAAGTCTGACAACTCAAATTTCTTCGATATGTTTGATGATTTATTTGACGATGCTGATGTTCCTGTCTCAAGCACATCCACTTCACCCTTACCCATCACACACACACACTGGGTTTTGCATATGTACTTGTGGGCAAAATAAGGGTGTTGTTAAAGAAAAAATAAATCAGAGAAAGGCAATACCAGTTTTCATGATCAAAGACAAATTTGTTTTAAGTGTGGTACTGCTGGCCACATTGCTCAAAGTTGTTCCAACCGGGAATTTGTGCATTTTTCCTCACCAAGGAGAGAGAACGATTATCGAGGAAGGTCTTTAACTAGAAATTCATCGAGATCCCGCCCTCAAGATGATGATTGGCAGGTTAATCATAAGAAAACAAGGGCCGGTTTTAAATCAAATAAACAGGTTTTCACTAAATCAGCGACAAGTGCTTTGCGAAAATCGAATGCGACTAAGTCAAAATCGATTTCGTCAAAGGGTGCGTTTGGATCTTCAACTAATTTTATCCAAAAATCTAAACGCTCAAAGCTAAAGAAAACCATTTCCAAACCACCTGTGAAATCTTCAAAACCTATATACCAGTGGGTGCCCAAATCTACTTTCGGCCAATCATCATCACCCTTTGAAATAGTTTCCAATAATGATTCAAAATCAAAAGTACAAAGGTTAAATCTGTGAATGTTAAGGGTCAACCCAAGGTTGTAACGACCTAGGCCCCCAAATCAAAATAATCACCCTCATTGTGCAGGAACAGTTGCGGAGGAATGTCGGTAGACCCTGGTATGTCGACAGCGGCTGTTCCCGGCACATGATAGGAGACATCTCCCAACTAAACGACATTAAATCTTTTAATGGGAGATATGTATCCTTTCCAGAAGGTGAAGGCGCAAATATCAATAAAAAAGGAACAGTATCAAACGGAGTGCTAAGTTTCGAGAATGTCAACTTCGTTCCCGAGTTAAAGCATAGCCTGTTGAGTGTTTTTCAAATTTGTGACAAGGATTATTCAACTCATTTCACTGATAAGGAGTTCCTTATTCTGAAGCCATGCATTATTATCCCGAAAGATTGGATTCTTGTAAAATCTAAATGGGATGGTGATGCATACATCATTGAGGACTAGCAACAATCCGGAACAAGTTACTTCCCTCTTCTCTAAAGTCTCTGAACAAAATGCTATGATGTGGCACCGAAGACTCAAACATGCTAACGCAAAGAACCTGAATCATCTTGTGAAGAACGATATGGTGCGTGGACTTCCTGTTAGAGATTTCATAACGTTTAAAAAGTGTATGTCATGTGTTCAAGGAAAGCATCATAGAAAACCACACCTGCCAAAATAGGTTAATTCAATCAGCCAGGTGCTCAAATTGTTTAATATGAATTTATTTGGTCTGGTCAATGTCCTTTGCATCAATAGAAATTTTTTATTGTCTGGTTGTGATCGATGACTTCTCGCGTTCTGTGTGGGTATTCTTCTTGTCCAACAAAACTGGGGTTGCTGATTTGATTAAGAAGTTCATTATGATGATAGAGAACCATACCAATCACCGGGTGAAGGCGCTTCGAACTGACAATGAGACAAAATTTAAGAATGTTGTTCTTGATCATTTTTGTGCTAAAAAGGGGACCATGCGTCAATATAGTTCCGTTCGCACGCCTCAACAAAATGGAGTTGCTGAACGGAGAAATTGAACATTACAAGATGCTATAAGGACGGTGCTATGTGACTCCAAGCTACCAATTTTCTTTTGGGATGAGGTGATCAACACAACTTATTATGTTCAAAATCCTGTTTCGATCAACAAAGCCCAGATGAAGACGCCATACGAAATTCTCTACATTCACAAGCCTTTTGTCAGTCATTTCCAGATTTTTGGTTGTCCTTGCACCCTTCTTCACCTGGAATCCAACACAAAATTCAATGCCAAAGCTGATGACTGTTATCCTGTAGACCCTCTGGTCCTAGCTCTGTGAACCTTCAGGTTCTAACTCTGATATACTCTGACATACACACGGAATAAATCACATAGAAATAACGCAGTGCAACACATCACATAAATAACATACAACAACTCTGTCACATAACTCTAATTACCACTCAAGGTAAAGTATAGTGATAAGACTCACCTCAGATGTCTTGGTAAATCCCTAAGTCGGTAGTAGTATAGTCTAGCCTCCGCCGAATCACATAAAGTCAAATACGCTCATAAATATAACTCTCGAGACTAGACCCAACCGTCTCTTAGACTCCTTAGATGCGTAAAAGACCATTTTACCCCTCTCTTGACTCAAAGACCCCATTGTTGACCAATCCCTAAAAGTCAACAAAGTCAATAGTCAAACTTTGACCTGACTCGTCGAGTGCACTTGGGCTACTCGGTGAGTCTACAGGTGTCCACTTTCTCTCTAACCTCTCATTACACATCGAGCCTTCCCCCTGCTTGATAGGTTACACCTGGCATGAATCGCGAGGCCACCCCGACTCAACTCGTCGAGTTCAATTATGAACTCGGCGAGTTCCACCTGTAATCCTCAACCCCCTTCTGACTCACCGAGTCATTCCCCCAACTCAACAAGTTACTCACTGAGTGACTTACGGGAAACCCTAGCCCTACTCACCGAGTCTGTTCTTGGGACTCGGCGAGTTCATGCCATGCTTGAGCTCAAATGAGCTCATAAGGTCATATCCGTTCCTCTAACTCATAAATCTAGCCTCCTAAAGCAATAAAAACACGTAAAGTTTGGATCTTGATGCCCATGCAAAGATCCAATGGCTCTATTTGAAGAAATGCCCTCAATATGACACCCTAAGCTCATATAACCCAATGACATCCCATTAAGATCGAGGGGCTTAGATCCCTGGACCTATTTGAATCTAGATCCGCAGCCCCAACACAAGAAGGGACCAATTGCACTAACAATCATACTCTTAATGGGCTAGAAACGCTAACTCTCAAGGATTAACACTCAAAACGGAAAAAGGATCGAATATATACCTCAAGATGAAGCCTTAAGCTCTGAAATCCATATATTAGCTCCCTCTTTACATTCCTCTTGCCTTGGTCACCTTCTTCTTGCAAAATCACCCACACAAGGATAAAAAAAATGGCTTGCTTTCTCTCTCAAAACGCTCACACACTCTGGGGTCTCTCTCTATCAACTGGTAGCCGCATATGAAGGCCATAAGGGCCTTTAAATAGGTATCAAACCCTGGAAATTAGGGTTTCGTTAAATATTGCAGACTTGCCGAGTCCACTAGTCGACTCGCCGAGTATGGTCATTAACCCGGATGGAAATTCGCGACTCTACTCGGCGAGTCTAAGCATCAACTCGCCGAGTCTCTCTCAAAATCTCCAAAATAATAATTAAATAAGGTACCTAGAAATCGGATGTTACAAAATCCTACGGTGGATACATCTGTTCCAATTGCTTTTCCAGAATATCCAATTCAGCAAAACAATCTAGATACTAATGCCACTCCTCTTACTCCCGATGAAAGAGAGTTTATGTCCAGAGATGCTTCCGCTGCTACTCAAGCTTTTATAGAACTTCTCTTTCCCGAACCGATTGCTAATGCGTTCATGGCAAACCCTTCTAACGGGTCGGAACCGTCTAAAATGGATCATTCAGTAGAGGATTAATTTGTCAATATTCACAATCTTCCCGTTTCGATCAATGATATCATCAAGAAGAGACCATCCATAATTCAACGCGACCATCCGATCGAAAATGCCATTGGCTAGCTGGGCGATGGTGTTAAAACGCGGAGTCAGAATGGAGATGTAAATACACTTCTCTACTCTTGCTTCATATCTCAAATTGATCCTAATAACGTTGAAATGGATTTAAATGAGCTCAACTGGGTGGATGTTATGCATGAAGAATTGAATCAATTTGAAAAGCTAGGGGTTTGGAAATTGGTTGAGTTACCTAAGGGCAAGAAGTCTCTTGACACACGATGGGTCTATCGTAACAAGCAAGATGCTTCCGGGGTCATTATACAGAATAAGGCTCGGTTCGTTGTACGTGGATTTAGACAAATCGATGGTCTTTATACACCGAAGTTTATGCTCTGGTGGCTCGCTTGGAGGTTATTCATATTTTCCTTGCATATGTCTCCTACATGAATTTCACAGTATACCAGATAATCGTCAAGACTACCTTCCTATATGGTGATGTGAAAGAAGAAATCTATGTTGATCAACCCCTTGGGTTCGCTAACTCAAAGTTTAACAATCACGTCTACAAGTTGGAGAAGGCTTTTTATGGTGCTGCATCAGGCTCCTTGACCGTGGTATGTGACTCTTACGAAGCACTTGCTCGAGCATAGCTATTTGCGAGGAACAATTGATCAAACCTTGTTCATTAAGCATGTTCGTGGAGATCAAATCTTGGTTCAGATCTACGTAGATGACCTCATTTTCGAGTCCAGAAGTCGACGACTATGCAAGGAGTTTGAAGGTATGATGATGAAAAGGTTTGAGATGAGTTAACTAGGAGAAATTGCCATGTGTTGGGGGCTTTTGGTCAAAGAAGATTCAACCGGAATCCTGATACATCAAGCAAAGAATGTTGAACATATGCTGGAGAAGTTCTGGTTTCGATACACAAAACCCACATTGACACCCATGGCCGAGAGACCCCTGTTGACTCTTGGAGAATTAAAGGCAACCCAAAACTGGGTCTTTGGTATCCGAAAAATTCTGAATTTGATCTATATAATTTTGCTGACAGTAATTATAGAGGCTATGAGCTTGACAGGAAATCAACTTCTGGTGGGTGTCAATTTCTTGGAGACCAGTTGGTGTCATGGTAGTGTAAGAAACAGCACACCATCTCAACCTCAACAGCAGAAGTGGAATATGTCGCTGCTTCTTCCTGTTGTTCTCAACTTATCTGGATCCAACATCAACTGTTGGATTACGGTTTGAATTATCTAGAACGCCCTCTCTTTTGTGACAATGAGGCTGGAATTCAGATTGCCAAAAAATCCATTCCAACACTCGAAAACGAAGCACATCGATATCAAAGTGCATTTCATCAGAGATTGTTATGAGCGTTGGCTCATTCGGTTGGAACAGGTTCCCACCGCTACTAATGTGGCGGATCTATTCACAAAACCGTTTAATAAAGCTCGATTCGATGTGCTTGTGGGATTCTTGAAAATGATACATTTTGAGGACTAATTTTTTGTTCTTTTTAGGTTAGTTTGATTTGTGCATCTTAAGTTCATTCACACCCATGCACAAATTTAGTGGGAGAAGTAAACAAAAACCAAAAAAATAGAAAATCAAAAACTAAACAAAAAACAAAAATCAAAAAGCCAAAAATATAGTGTATTTCTGTAGGTGTTGGGATTGGGGAAGTGATATCAACAAGTGAAGACAGGCAATCTGAGTCTGTGTAAGGTACCAAAGTTGAATTTTCTAGACTTTGTGTTCGATGCGCTAGTAAGCATGAAAGATTTATATGGACTTGACTAGGCATAAATGAACTTAAGGAATCTAGAGACTTGACAAATCTTAACCTAGATAGATCCATTTAGCCTGACAATACGATGCTCGGATAGGTTGAACAGGGAGATATACATGGGAATTTGCGGATAAATTAAATGATCAATATCTAAAACTATGGATTAACTTTTCCTCGATGTGCGGACTTTGTTCTTAATTCTGGTATTGATAGGGCGACCGGGGAATTCTGATAAAATTAGGTATATAGAAAGTAATTTTCTTTCTTTCCATCTGTCAGTCATATGTTGCCTCCTCTGTGTGATCGAGATATCCGACCTGGACTGCAACATATGCAATTCTATCTCTCTGCATCTTCTATCTATGCAATTCTTTCTACCTGTTAGTCATATGTTTTCTCCTTTGCGTGATTTATAATCCGACTTGGTACACAACATATGCATCATTCTACTTCTCAATCCATCTAAAACTCTAGTCAGTCATATGTTTCACCCTCTACATGATTGGAAGAGATTCGACCTGAGTATACAACATATGCGTTCTAAATCTGACTTCTCCTATAACAATTCTCTGCTAATCTAAAGTAAGAAGTATTTTGGAAGTCCCAGATTATTGTGGAATATCAGGAAGCAGGAAACATGTTCTAGTACATCTAAAATTAACAACTAATAGGTTATCTGTAGTTCTCATTGCTCAATTTAGGTGGATAATAATATCCTTGGTCGTCGTCAGCTGAATAGTCTGTTAGAAATTTTAACTAGGAACATAGAATCACAAATTATCTTGTCATTTATAGCATGTCCAAAATCTTCTCACAATTTTTCGTGCTTAAGTGGACTACAATGTTGGATTAGTGTCTAAGTCCATAACTATTTTGGTATATACTTGACCCGATTATGAGCATGGTCCTTTTGGGTTGCCTTCACCATAGCAATATGTAGGATGATTTAAGGAGAGAAAGGTTTAAATATGATTTATTAATATATTATGAGAATAATATATTAAAGGAGAAATCATATTGTTTAATTAATGTTAGTCAAGAATTAATTGTTAATTAATTTTGTGGCTAAAAGAGATTAATTAAACTTAGGGGACTGGACTGCAATTATTGGATAATTGAGTTATTGGGCTAAGGTATGCTAAAGGATCAAGGGGTGAACGAAATTATGATGGAAGCCCATCATATTTTCGTCCATGGCCTTATCCAGAAGGTTCCATGGGTTGCTTAAAGTTTAAGTTGTCCATTAGGGTTTTGACTGAAACCCTAGCAGCCCACACAAGTATATAAAGGACCCCTTAGGCTCCGAAAACGTGACAACTGATTCTCTAGGGTTTCTAGTCGTTTTTTTGCAGCCTCCTTTCATCTCCTCTTCATCCAAGTTGCATAAGGTGTTTGTGACTCCATTAGAGGTGCAGCACTTGAGGCACTAAGCTTTTGAAGCCAATTCAAGCAAGGAATTGATTGTTATTGTTATATAACAATCAAAGGTAATTCTCTAAACCCTAATTCAGTTTATAATATGTTAGATCTAAGTTTATTAGTCTTGGATTCGAAGCATGTACAATAGAGAAACCTAGATCCAACCATTAGGGTTTGTATGAGCACATAGGATTGTTTTTTATGCATAAAATCCATCAGTGGTATCAGAGCCTTGATTGGTTTCAGTTGTATGTGATGCTTAACTGCTTTACTGGCTGTAAAATCGATATTTTGGCCTCTGCCCGACCTGACTCGGCGAGTCAGTGGATGAACTCGGTGAGTCTGTCCCTGACTCGGCGATTCCAGTCCCTGACTCGGCGAGTCCAGGGGTCAGACAGAGGGAATTCCGGGTTTTTGCTGCTGTTTTGACTTGGATTTGATACCTAATTCATTTTTGAAGTTAAAATCCGATTTTTATCTTAAATTGGTGATTATCCTTGCCAAAACAATAGATAATTTCAAATCTTTTAAATATTGGTTGTTTATATGATAAATATGGATTATTTCAAATTATTTGGTAATTATCTAATGACTAAAATAAGATTCGGTCAAATATAGATAATTGTAAAATTAATTGTTTAAGTTGAATTATTTGTTGTTTGATCCCTAATGTTTTGAAATGTTTCAAAACTTGCCGTCATGTTTTGGAATTTAAAATTTGATTAAAAGTTTAATTTTTGAAATGTTAAATTCTAAAACCCTAGTAATTTGAAAAGTTCAATTCACACCCTTGTGGATTTATTAATTAATTAAAGTGTGTAATTAAAAGTGATTTAATAAGCCCATAAAGTTTTGGTTTACATTTAATTAAATTATAAGTATAATTTACTAAATTGAACCACCTAGTATTTTAAAAGTGTAAAATACACCCTATACTATATATAACATTAAAAGTCTAATATTATATATATGTATGAGTAAATAGTCAGTCTTACCGTTAGTAGGCCTCATTCACGAAGCTGGTCTATAAGGGGTGTTTAAGGAAATTGCCTATAAAATGGCGATTGAATGGGTATCCAATCTTACCCACTGCACTCTTGACTAGTGGAGGGTCGTTAGCCGAACGGGTAGGATAGGACAGAAACCTTCCATTATAAGTATAATGAAGTACAAAGTAACTAAATGCTTATACAAATTCCCAAATCATAGTTACTTTAGGCAAAATGTGAAATTGTATGCTAACCCATGGAATTACACTTCGTACCCTTGTCAAATGTTAGTGGAGCGTGTGTGGTTAACCGGCACACTAATTTGGGGATGACATTGGTTGCGAAGGGTGACTAAATGTTTGTCATAGATCAATGGAGCGTGTGTGGCTAACCGGCAAATTGATTAGGTGATAGTAGCATTGGGTGCACCACGTGATTCGTATGGTTATTCACACCTTGTTTGTGATCCTCGGCATCCCAGTCACAAATAGTAGGGCATAATCGAGATTAAACATGCCATTGAAAAGTTCAATGAATCTCAAAAGATCTAGGAGTTTCAATTCATTTAAAACTTAAACTTCTTTTCGTTTTTCATGGTGGAAATTGGTAAATCGTCATTTACCTACCTTCAAATATTCTGCAATTAGATTACGGCATCCCTCTTCTAGGTTGTAGAGTATTGTGTTGGATCCTAGCTTGATGTTTCATTTGGGTGTTGCATCAAGAACTCTAATCAACTTAACTTGAATTTTCTCTCGTTTTGTAGATGTCTAACCGTGGTATTCCCGAATCCCAAGGAAAAAGGGTTCCTAATGAAAGTGAAAGCTTGATTCAAAGTGAGAAATCAATGTGGACTAGCTTAATTTCACTTCCTCCTCTTCCTCCCGTTGTTCTCCTTAGCCCTAATGATCGAAGACTTGAAAGGTTCAAGATCACCGAATCCCTATTGGAAATGGAACATCAAGATGGCAAACCCGTGTGTGCTCACATCCTAGGGATGAAATCACACATTGATAGGTTGATCATGTTGGGTGCGTCTATCTCAAATAGGTTGGCTGTGGACTGGGTTCTTCAGTTACTCCCTGAATCGTATGATAAGTTCAATAGAGAGTATCATATGATGAAACTTGACGCAACCCTCATTGACTTGACTTACATGCTTATTGCTGCTGAATCAGAAATGATTTGGCGAAGTAATGGAGCATATTTGTCTAATAAGTCAACCAACCATGCTTCCGTGGACAATCTAGGAGAATCCACCTGTTCCTGCTGCCAAGGAAAAGGTAAATGGATACGAAGCTGCCCGAAGGACCTGAAGAATCTAAGAGACGGGAGAGTCGATAAGTATGGCTCTACTTCAGGTATCAAATCCACTATCTAACTCCATTTAAATTCCTATTCTTTATTCATAATGTCATAAGATTACATTTGCATGTTTTGCAGGTTTAGAGAAAAGAGAGGAAGTTTGATGGAAGAACAAGATGAGTCTGATCACGAAGAAATGGATTTCGATCGCATGAATTCGAAGATCAGATTTTGAGCTTAGGAAGTTATGATAGATTTGTTAGGAGTATATGATTCCATTGTTTTTCATTTGAATTTTGCATTGTAAGGACATGTTTTCCGTTGTTTTATGAATAAAATAAATTTTGGTTTTTATCTTATTTGTTTAACCTTGCAATGAAATATTTGAAAAATTGATGTTTGAATGTTTCTATGGATTTGATTCTTAATTATGTTATTTGTGGAAATGTCAAAAGTTTACCAAATAGGGAGAGTTTCTCATCGCCCAAGTTTCAATTGGACAAAAACTTGGAATCATGCAATGTGTATTGTATGATGAATGAAAAACTTTCACATTTGGGAAACTTAGACTAATTCTTTGACAGAGTGTCAATTGAAGGACTAGGAGATCAAGTACACTAGGTTGTGCGTTGATCAAGTCCACCACAAGAGTGACAAAGAAATTCGTCATGATTTACTAAAGTTTAGTAAATATGGTTATACTTATAAGATTGAGTATAATTCTGAGTTAACTGAAATGGTTTCAATCAATAGCAGAACGAATAAGGAGAATCAAGAAGGCAGAAAGATAAAAGTTTCTCCATTCTAAGAAGAAGGGAGAGTACCTTTTATTGTGTTTTATGATGAAGTCTTAATGATTAAGAACCATATCTCAATTGATCCTCTAAGTGAGTATTAGTGCATTTGCATGTCTAAGAAGAGGAATCAAGAATTGTAGAAATGGTTAAATCAAAGAGTCAATCATACTTCGTTCAAATATCAAGTCTTAGAGTCAAGATTGTCACATTGAGTGAAAAGTCTTGAGTAGGTTTATAACACTCATCAAATGTGGAACTTGGAAAAGTTTTCCTATTCTTACACATTTGAAATTGGTAAGTTGTGATGTCCTGGATAAGACAAAGAACAACTAAGACCAATTTGTAAAGGGTTTTGTCTTGATAAATGCTTCACTAACTCTTGAATATTTGTTTGTCAAGAAATGTTTCTTGACAAGAGAATCTTATATGTCAAGGAGTCAGTGGGAGTCTTAATGATCTTGAAAGGTTTCAAGAACAAACCAAGAATAAACTTTATCGATCATCACTAGCACACGACTTGAGGTTGACAACCTATCGTGTTGACATCATTTTGTTTCTGTGCCATTCCAATTGAATTAATTGTGTATGTGAGTTCTATGAGTTCTCATTTGAATGCATACTAAAGCCTTAGTCGATGGAAAGTACATTGATATGTAAGGACAAGTTACTAAACTACTTGGAAGACATGGTGGGCACTCGTGTTACCATAGGACAAGAAATCAAGATTAAGAAAGTTCAGTCCATATGAGTTTGGATATGTCGCAAACCTTGGTTTTGGAAAATTCACATGGATAGGAACTAATACACCTTAAAATCTAAGTGTCATAAGATTCCCTCCTTCATGAAACTGACTGTGAGGAAATGCTTTCACTAAGAGAGATCTTAAGAAGATAGCAATTGTGAATATTGTATTCTCAAATTCGATTATGGTTACGGCATCCCTTTCCATAGTTCGAATTGTGAGATTTAGCAATTAGGTTGAACATTTGGAACTTAGTAACATCAGTTCTAAATTGTTTAAACACACATATGAGCTATCTAAGCCAAAGGTGTATAAGTTTAAGAAGCTTAGATAAAGGCTTATCGAAGCATCGGGTATTAGAAATATGAATTTCAGAAAATTCAATAGGCATTGTTTTCTGGAAGTTCATTTGTTTTCTGAATACATGTCAAAGCTAGTGGGAGCATAAATGTTATGCTTATATGATAATCATCATGATAGTGGGATCATAAGTGTTATGCTTGTATGATTATTATGGCGAGTATTGCAAGTTAGCAATATTAATTATAGAAAAAAAAAGATTCCATTTGCAAAGTTGCATGGGTTGAAAAGTTGTTTTGCTATAATTAAGGGAGAGAATATTATACTTCATTTCAAAATATAAAGCTTAGATTGAGAAATTTTAACATTTTCAGTCTAAGGATACATTGTGTGTTATTAAAATTCGATTATGATTACGGCATCCCTCTTCATAGTTCGAATTGTGAGAACATAACACATAAAATATTATGGCAAAAGATTGGTAAAGTATCATATCTTTATGTAAGACATTATGCATCGTGTCCCATACGCTTCGGGTATAGGATCGATTGCGAATGCTATAATATTTACCATTCTAAAATTTTCCAAATGTATAGCGCATTAAGAGGGAAAAGGACTAGAATTGGTTTTAACTAAAATAATTAAACAACTATCAAAGGAAGATCCAAAGTTCGCTGAGGATTGGTTGCTTGTGAGTAGTTGGGAGTATGGTATTGGATGGACCATATCGACATTATTATGAATAGATAAGATTCTATTAAGGATGAGTTGTCATATGGCAAATGTGGAAATGTTTCCATATTGAGAGTTGGATATTAAGAGTCTATGCCTAGATTAGAAACTTTTATGCAAGAAGGATGTTCAAAGGAATGTACTTTGAATGTGAGACTTCACATCTATGGAATTGTCCTGTAACAATTTCTAAGAAAGTACTTTGTAATTTCATTAGCCAAGTCTTGGTGACTTTTGTGCTATGACTTTACGAAAGGATCGTTGCGTAAAATGTTAGAATCTAGCATATTCTAGTGTGACAACCCCAAATATATTGCCGTTACAAACCCTATTTTCACTAACGGAATGCATCAACATACGTTATTTTATGTAATATTTGGAATCGTCAATATCCGAATATCTAATTATATGCATGTCTTAATCTCATCATAAGCAATATAACTCATACGTGTTAACCTAGTTTAATCTAATAGAGTTGTATTACTTTTTCAACCACTCCACCCGGGTAAAAAGTTTTAACCCAGTTAACTTTAAACATCGGGTAGCCGTGTATCGGGTGCGATACCCAATACATATGAAATGGTTGTGCACAACATTTGAATACTCTTTCACCACACACCCACTTCCTCTCTCTACTTTCTCTCTCTAGACTTGTACTCATCCTCTATCTTAATCTAGTCATGCTTCATTGAATTTAGGGGCCAAAATTATAGAAATCAAGGACCATAAAGGAGTTTACGGCCTAAGAAGCTCCTTAGGCCGTAAACCCCCAAAATCATGCCAAAGATCAAGTTTTTCCTTATTTTAAGCTAGTATACAAATTAAGGCATGTATCTAGAAGAGTTTGGACACTAAAACACAAGGATTTGACATTTAAAAAGGAGTTTACGGCCCAAGCTTGTGCTTAGGCCGTAAACACCTCAAAGACCCCATAAATCTATGTTTAAAGCCCCAAAAACTCTTCTATGATGTTTGGTAAATTGGACTTGCCTCCAAGGAACACCTAAATGCATCAAACAACTCCATTTGAGGGCAAATTGAGGAGTTTACGGCCTAGCTTAAGCTTGGGCCGTAAACACCCAAAAATTTGTGTCAAACAAGTCCCTAAACTACTCTAGTGCTTGTAAGGAATTTAGCTAAGGCCTTTGGAAGTGTGTTGTACCATTTAACTTCACATTTGGATACAAAATGAAGAGTTTACGGCCAAGGATGTTCTTGGGCCGTAAACTCCCCAAAAGTGCATGCCAAATTGTCCCAAAACTCACTATAGGGCCTTCTAGGATTTATCTAAGGTGTATAAGACCATGTTGTACCATTAAAACATACATCTTGAAGGATTTATTTGAGTTTATGGCCCAAGAACAAGTCTTGGCCGTAAACTCCCCAAAAATGTCACAAACTATGATGTTTAATCCCTCCCTATTAGTCCAAGACACATGGACTGGACAAAATAGAATCTTTCATAAAATCCAAGGACCACAAGAACATGCTCAAAAATCTTTTGGATGAAAATGATAAACTGAAGCTAAGAACCGAAACCATACAAAAATTTGACTCACTGAATGTCAATTTAAGCTCAGAAAATAGGATTGATGTTGAAAATTACCATTAATTTAAGGAAGTGAAATAAGGCCCTAATCATACATTTTGGAGTGTCACAAGAGTTTACGGCCAAGCCTAGGGGGATTACGGCCGTAAACTCCCAAAGGATGGTCTTTGGGCCATAAAATCCAAGGGAGTGAGCTCATGGACCCTCCCGTAAATCATTCATGACCTTGTACCACTCCCGGGAACCCTTTCTAGGCCTTAAAACCCCGAAAACGATGCTAGAATGTCCAAATACTATAATGAAAAGCATAAGATGAGTAACTTCTTGTAAAATAAATATTTCATATGACATTAGGGTCCTAGGAGGTGCTCAAGTGGTTATTTGGTACCAAACGCTCAATCGACACTTTTACCCGATTTACCCGATTCACCCGATTTCCGCGATTTCAGGTGAGTTCATACCCCTTAAATGAACCTTTCAAATGTTTTATATGTTTTAGGGGGGGGGGAGATACAAGTTGAATATACATGTTTATGAAAAGTTATACAAGACTATTTTTCAGATTACAGAATTAATCACATGTGATTCACAACCTGTAGTTCAAATCACATGTAATTTATCACTATGCTTTATAAATAAATCAATTGTTTTCAAAACTATCTTGGATAAACAAACAAGTTTTAAATGTTTCGTTCGTACAACACTTTGGTTTAATAAAACTCCTTATAAGAATGTAACCACACTAATATATTTATATAAGTAAGACTTGAAGGACTTAGGACCGATAGCTCGCCTTATTTCCTGTTTCTTGTTTGATTGTGGGCTTAGGGTAGTGGTTATCCGTCCAAATGTCATTGATTTCTTAGTTATATATGTCGTATATTAGTACGGATTACGAGTACTTCTTATTTCATTAGATGCCTAAATCACTAACCTGATTAGAACCACACACACTAATTTAACTATAATAGGTATAGTTAAGGACTCTATCCCTTGTTTCAACTACTATTCTACACTACTATAATTCTCTCTATTATGAAGCAATACACTAATAAGAGAATACCATACAAGTTATACAAAAGACTACTACACTATAATACAAGAGAATGTACTAATCATGAAATAATTCATTAATCCACTACGAGATACTCTATACGCTACACACTAAGCCCGAAGTTTTCCGATAGGAAGACGACACTATATGTATAGATCTATACGGGGAAGACGCTATTACATCCCGACTGATAACTTCAGTCTGAGCCGCTTAGGCCCAGGGATGCCTTTACTCTACCACACTATACATGACTGGGAAGGTCATGAGGGTCCGCTATTACTCACACTATTGGTAACATACAAGAAAGACACTATAACCGCACTAAAATACTAAAAGAAAGATGAAGTAATATCCCGAAGCAAATAATTATCTAATACTAAAGGATGTTGCACCACTATTATGTACTCCAAGAATAACTCACTATATTGCCTTACTTAATGGTGAGTCACTATTACACTTCTATGATAAATGGCTTTCGAAGAGAGAAACAACATATTTCTAGGTTTTACCACTACTTATGATTACAAACTTCAGTTTTCATACTAATGATTCTAATGCTTTTTATACAAGTACTCACACTAAACTCTTATGAACTCACCAGCTTTATGCTGATATTCTTTTCAAAATAACTTGTATCTTCAGGTCAAAGATAGACAGGTACAGCTGCAGCATTTTTGGAGAGGATGGAGTATGCAAGACCCATCTCTTATTTTTGTTTACTTTTGGTGTTTGTCAAACATTACAAAACACACTTGTAAATACACTTACTATGTAAATGAAATGGTTGTATGTTTCTTGCTTTTACTATTATACAATTGTGATGATACTGTACACTACATCATCCACCCCGAAACGTATTCTGCCGTTATCGGTTTTGGTGTGTGACAGATTGGTATCAGAGCATTGTTTATAGTGAATCAAGTATATCAACCTATAAAAGATATACAGACTATAAACACTTTCTGGACTAAAACACTCTGACCAAGAATATATACTGTTAAGTATCTAAAAGATTTAACTAAGTATATATATACACACATCACTATAAAACACAGAAGTCAGTATCATCCTAGAACAAAACAAAAGTATTAAGATTGTTGGATAGCACAATTGGGTTTAGAGACATATAGTCACATTTAGGGGGATGTAGCCTGATCAACTACGTTTTCCTGGGAGTGACTAGCATGTACCTAAGCTTGGTTGTGGTGTTACAACAAGTCTAAAACTTACCAACACTACCACAATAACACTAACATTAGAATACTATAGGAGTATTCTGTACCTCTAAAAACATACATCTGTGAAAAACTAAAAAGGGTCGTTACTGATGGAGCAATAGTTGCTAAATGGATACTTTCTGGTTACATGTGACTAGGGCGTTATAGACTTAGAATCTGTGATCTTTGCTTTACTTCTTGTTCCTTGTTTGGTTGTGGACTTAGAGTTAGGGTCACTTATTCGACGGACTATCCTGCCCCAATCACATGTAATTAGTATGCATTATGCAAGTATTGGTCCCACTCGTGACGACCATCTTATAAATAATTTAGGTTAGTACGCCTATTAATTCTTCTTTTCCCCTTTTTCTCGCATAGATACCATGGCTGGCTTCCACCCTCTTGGCGACCCGTACTACCCAAACCAAGGTAATGGGGGATGGCTCAGTGAAGAGTCGGACGATGATCACCCAATCCCTTTGGATGACCACCGAGCAGAAGGCTTTCCGGATAACTCCGACTCCGAGCCAGAAGTTAATAACCTACCACCTGGAGTTCCGAACCCCAACCCCCGTCCGACATTTCAGGGCCCCACTCCTATATGGGCCATATACTTGCACAGATGGAGCGAAGAGCAGGGTCAGCCCATGCCATACAATGGAGACCGAAGTTTCTACAACATAAACGAAGGAGGATCAGCAGATCAGGTTCTGCCCATCATGATCCGAAGAATTGCCAGGAATGTCGAGCAAGGTCAAGCTGCAATAGGTCGAGTTGTAGAAGTGGATGCCAACTCAAATCTCAACACAGTTCGTATCCGCCAACTCGAAGAAGCCATGGACAGGACAAGGAGAACCAATGAGGCTCTGCAGCACCAGCTGGATGCATCCCGAGCCGAAGTTGGAGAACTCCGTGCACGCCAAAGGATTCATGATCGACACCTTCAAGAAGTTATGCGTCAGCTAGCAGATCTGAGGATTCGCCCAACAAGCAACCGTCGCCAGTAGAAGACGTTTAGTTACCTCAATCTTTTGTTAATGGATTAACCTTTTCACTCTATGTTCCGTAGATCTACTATCTGTAAACATTCCTAGCTTGAAAGCACTCTAGTTAAACCTCTAAACTGCCAACATTTTCTCTATGGTATGATGTAAGACCTATTGCTAGGTCAAATTTTCATGAACTTGTGTTGCATCATGAATACCAATATATTGGCAATTGACTTCTCTATTGCTATAACTCTCATCTTGATCTTGGATTATGTTGATTTAGTCCACAAAACACTCTATTTATATTCGCAATAGGCTCTTACTATTGCTATCATTTCTATAATTCTTCCAGTAAAGGATGCCTCCACGAAAGCGTCCCGCCAGAGGAAGGCCTGCAACTCAAACCCCTACTCCACCACCTCCTCCTCCACAGATCGATCCGGTGCTATTCCAAACAGCGGTGACTGCGTCCGTGACAACAGCCATGGCCCAAATGAATTCTGGGGATGCGAGCGGTGGTAACTCCAGGTTCGGTGAAGTCCACCATCGGGTGCAGGGATGTACTTATAAGGATTTCATGAAATGTAAACCTACCTTCTTCGACGGTACTGGAGGAATTCTAGCATTATCCCAATGGTTCGAAAGAACCGAAGCGGTGTTCGAGATGTGCTCTTGTTCCGAAGACAGCTTTCCGAACCCGCTACGGACACTTTGAGTTCGTTGTGATGCCCTTTGGACTGACCAACGCCCCTGCAGTATTCATTGACTTGATGAATAGAGTGTGTCGTCCATACCTGGATCAGTTCGTCATCGTCTTCATTGACGATATCCTCGTTTACTCTCGGAGCGAGGAAGAACACGGGGATCACTTACGACGAGTCTTGGAAACGTTGCGATCCGAAAAGTTATATGCGAAGTTCTCTAAGTGCGAGTTCTGGATCCGAAGAGTTGAATTCTTAGGTCACGTGGTTAGTGAAGAAGGAATTCATGTGGATCCCTCCAAGATTAAAGCTATTGAGAACTGGTCAGCGCCAAAGACGCCTACAGAAATTCGTCAATTTCTAGGCCTCGCTGGCTACTACCGTAGATTCATTCAAAACTTTTCTCGGATTGCGAAGCCTCTCACTATGCTGACACAGAAAGGGGTACCGTTCGACTGGGAAGAAAGACAGGAGAAGGCATTCCAAACCCTGAAGCGAGCCCTATGCACCGCACCAGTATTATCCCTTCCCGAAGGGACAGAAGATTTTGTTGTATACTGTGATGCATCCAATCAGGGGCTCGGTTGTGTCTTGATGCAACGGGGTAAGGTTATCGCATATGCCTCGAGACAGCTAAAGACCCATGAGGCGAACTACACTACTCACGACCTCGAGTTAGGAGCGGTTGTCTTTGCACTAAAAATCTGGAGACACTACTTATATGGGACGAAGAGTGTGGTGTACACTGATCATAAAAGCCTTCAACACATAATGAACCAAAAAGAACTCAACATGAGGCAGCATCGATGGGTCGAGCTGCTTAACGATTACGACTGTGAAATTAGATATCACCCGGGAAAAGCCAATGTAGTAGCAGATGCACTGAGCAGGAAGGAGTATACTGGTCGAAAGACCAAATCGTTGACGATGACTATCCATTCGCACCTCTCCACACAGATCAAAGAGGCTCAGCTGGAAGCCTTAAAGCCCGAGAACGTGTTGGGAGAATCTCTGCGCGGAATGGATAAAAATCTGGAGGTTAAGGGTGACGGAGCCTACTACTTCATGGACCGAATCTGGACTCCACGCCATGGAGGTTTTAGAGATTTGGTTATGAGGGAAGCACATAACACTCGCTACTCCATCCACCCAGGTTCAGATAAGATGTATCTGGATCTCAAAAAGCTATACTGGTGGCCAAACATGAAAGCGGAGATCGCCACTTTTGTGAGTAAGTGCCTTACTTGCGCGAAGGTCAAGGTTGAATATCAAAAGCCTTCAGGACTCCTTCAACAACCTGAGATACCAGAATGGAAGTGGGAGCGGATCACAATGGACTTTATAACCAAACTTCCCAAGACAGCGGGTGGATTAGATACTATTTGGGTCATTGTTGATAGGTTGACTAAGTCTGCACACTTCCTACCCATCAAAGAAACGGACAAGATGGAGAAACTCACTAGAACATACATTAAAGAAATAGTACGACTACATGGCGTCCCTATATCTATTATCTCAGACAGAGATAGTAGATTCACCTCTAGGTTCTGGCAATCGTTGCAAGAAGCACTAGGGACGAGGCTGGACATGAGTACAGCCTACCATCCGCAGACCGACGGACAGAGTGAGAGGACAATTCAAACCTTAGAGGATATGTTGCGAGCTTGTGTGATTGACTTCGGTAAGTCATGGGACACACACTTACCTCTTGTGGAATTTTCTTATAATAATAGTTATCATACGAGCATCAAGGCAGCCCCATTCGAAGCCCTCTACGGCCGTAAGTGTAGATCCCCTCTGTGCTGGGCTGAGGTGGGTGACACTCAATTAGCTAAAGGAAGAGTTCCTGATAGCTCTCGCACTGGTCCGGAGATCATTCGAGAAACGACCGAGAAGATTGTACTGATACGCGAACGACTAAAAGCCGCTAGGGATCGACAGAAGAGCTACGCCGACAAACGAAGAAAACCCTTGGAATTCCAGGTAGGAGACCGAGTCCTGTTGAAGGTTTCACCCTGGAAGGGCACGATACGCTTTGGAAAGCGTGGAAAGCTGAACCCAAGGTACATAGGGCCTTTTGAGATTCTCACCAGAATCGGCCCCGTAGCTTATAAACTCAACCTACCTCACGAACTAAGCAACATACACCCTACCTTTCACGTCTCTAACCTGAAGAAATGCCTGTCAGACGAGACACTCGTAATTCCCCTTGAAGAGATTGAGGTCAATGAGAGCCTCAACTTCGTGGAAGAGCCCGTGGAGATTATGGATCGAGAAGTAAAACGAACGAAGCAAAGCCGTATCCCAATTGTGAAAGTTCGGTGGAACGCCAAACGAGGACCGGAATACACCTGGGAACGCGAAGACCAAATGAAACTCAAATACCCCCATCTCTTCGCGTAGTAGTATTGTAATTCTTATCTGTATGAATTCTAAATTTTGGGACGAAATTCCCCTAACGGGGGAATAATGTGACAACCCCAAATATATTGCCGTTACAAACCCTATTTTCACTAACGGAATGCGTCAACATACGTTATTTTATGTAATATTTGGAATCGTCAATATCCGAATATCTAATTATATGCATGTCTTAATCTCATCATAAGCAATATAACTCATACGTGTTAACCCAGTTTAACCTAATAGAGTTGTATTACTTTTTCAACCACTTCACCCGGGTAAAAAGTTTTAACCCAGTTAACTTTAAACATCGGGTAGCCATGTATCGGGTGCAATACCCGAGACATATGAAATGGTTGTGCACAACATTTGAATACTCTTTCACCACACACCCACTTCCTCTCTCTACCTTCTCTCTCTAGACTCGAAATCGGCCCCGAATCCGCTAATTTCCGACTTCCAAACGTAAGTACTCATCCTCTATCTTAATCTAGTCATGCTTCATTGAATTTACGGGCCAAAATCATAGAAATCAAGGACCATAAAGGAGTTTACGGACTAAGAAGCTCCTTAGGCCGTAAACCCCCAAAATCATGCCAAAGATCAAGTTTTTCCTTATTTTAAGCTAGTATACTAATTAAGGCATGTATCTAGAAGAGTTTGGACACTAAAACACAAGGATTTGACATGTAAAAAGGAGTTTACGGCCCAAGCTTGTGCTTAGGCCGTAAACACCTCAAAGACCCCATAAATCTATGTTTAAAGCCCCAAAAACTCTTCTATGATGTTTGGTAAATTGGACTTGCCTCCGAGGAACACTTAAATGCTTCAAACAACTCCATTTGAGGGCAAATTGAGGAGTTTACGACCTAGCTTAAGCTTGGGCCGTAAACACCCAAAAATTTGTGTCAAACAAGTCCCTAAACTACTCTAGTGCTTGTAAGGAATTTAGCTAAGGCCTTTGGAAGTGTGTTGTACCATTTAACATCACATTTGGATACAAAATGAAGAGTTTACGGCCAAGGATGTTCTTGGGCCGTAAACTCCCCAAAAGTGCATGCCAAATTGTCCCAAAACTCACTATAGGGCCTTCTAGGATATATCTAAGGTGTATGAGACCATGTTGTACCATTAAAACATACATCTTGAAGGATTTATTTGAGTTTACGGCCCAAGAACAAGTCTTGGCCGTAAACTCCCCAAAAATGTCACAAATTATGATGTTTAATCTCTCCCTATTAGTCCAAGACACATACCATTAATTTAAGGAAGTGAAATAAGGCCCTAATCATACATTTTGGAGTGTCACAAGAGTTTACGGCCAAGCCTAGGGGGATTACTACACTATAATACAAGAGAATGTACTAATCATGAAATAATTCATTAATCCACTACGAGATACTCTATACGCTACACACTACGCCCGAAGTTTTCCGATAGGAAGACGACACTATATGTATAGATCTATACGGGGCAGACGCTATTACATCCCGACTGATAACTTCAGTCCGAGCCGCTCAGGCCCAGGGATGCCTTTACTCTACCACACTATACATGACTGGGAAGGTCATGAGGGTCCGCTATTACTCACACTATTGGTAACATACAAGAAAGACACTATAACCGCACTAAAATACTAAAAGAAAGATGAAGTAATATCCCGAAGCAAATATTTATCTAATACTAAAGGATGATGCACCACTATTATGTACTCCAAGAATAACTCGCTATATTTCCTTACTTAATGGTGAGTCACTATTACACTTCTATGATAAATGGCTTTCAAAGAGAGAAACAACATATTTCTTAAAGATTTTCATTTACTATACAGTTCTGGGAAATACAGGATTTTCTAGGTTTTACCACTACTTATGATTACAAACTTCAGTTTTCATACTAATGATTCTAATGCTTTTTATACAAGTACTCACACTAAACTCTTATGAACTCACCAGCTTTATGCTGATATTCTTTTCAAAATAACTTGTATCTTCAGGTCAAAGATAGACAGGTACAGCTGCAGCATTTTTGGAGAGGATGGAGTATGCAAGACCCATCTCTTATTTTTTTTTTTACTTTTGGTGTTTGTCAAACATTACAAAACACACTTGTAAATACACTTACTATGTAAATGAAATGGTTGTATGTTTCTTGCTTTTACTATTATACAATTGTGATGATACTGTACACTACATCATCCACCCCGAAACGTATTCCGCCGTTATCGGTTTTGGGGTGTGACATCTAGTAGTGGCAAGAACCTTGTGTTCTTACACTAACAATGGGTATTGAGGAATTGTGAAATGAGAATCGTTGGAAAAGTTTTCAATTGTTCTATTTCACAAAGCATGGATCATAGGAAACAAGGTGTGCATGCTTAGAGCATGGGACAATTGTTGTTGTAATTCAAGTAATGAGTTGACTATCCGAAACATTAAACGATAATAATGAGTAATCAATATGGTGGTTAAATAGAAGTGTTTTATTTACTCTCACAAGTTTGGGGCCATATAGGATTAAGTATTATTGTTATGTTTCAGTTTGCATGTTTTGACTTCCAGAATAACTAGGTTATTCAAACATCCACAGTTGGTCATACGTTAGGAGTAGGTATGAATAAAGACTGTCATGAATCCATCTGTAGATTGTCTGAAGTGTTTAGACATGGCACAAGTTTGCTGCAGAGTTCATGAGTGCTTTGATAAGATTAGAGTATTGGATTAAACCCACGCTCACTTGGATCACTTCATGGATTTATCACGAGTGATTAGTGAGACAATAATATTGTATATTCTTGAAACCGAGACATGTGAGTTGTTATTTGTTGGTCGGTTGCACATTGATAATAAGTAAACGCACCAGTAACTTGGTGTTATAAAACTTATTGTTGTGTGTGATTCAATGAATAAATGCAAGCGATCATTTGAGTCGAAGTTTATCCATTCCTTTTACCCAAAGTAGGATAAAAGCGATATCTGTGGACCTATCGATGATTTAATGATGACACCTAAGCGCTTGGCCAAGCTGGGACTATGTTGATGTGTTCAATTGTAGTCTGTTATCAGTCGTCATAAATCGGAAGTCGGGAAACAGTATAGAGAGAATGATTGAAATTCATGTCTTTTGTCTATACGATATCTTGAGAATGGAGGAGTATATAATCCCTTATCTAGAGGACACGCTATTTGATAAGATCAGAGTTGACAGCGGCTTTTGAAAGCCACGATTGCTGATCAGGTTCTGAAGTCATACGGAAAATAGTTATTAGATTTATCCAAGTGGGAGATTGTTGGATTAGTGTCTAAGTCCATAACTATTTTGGTATGTACTTGACCCGATTATGAGCATGGTCCTTTTGGGTTGCCTTCACCATAGCAATATGTAGGATGATTTAAGGAGAGAAAGGCTTAAATATGATTTATTAATATATTATGAGAATAATATATTAAAGGAGAAATCATATTGTTTAATTAATGTTAGTCAAGAATTAATTGTTAATTAATTTTGTGGCTATAAGAGATTTATTAAACTTAGGGGACTGGACTGCAATTATTGGATAATTGAGTTATTGGGCTAAGGAATGCTAAAGGATCAAGGGGTGAACGGAATTATGATGGAAGCCCATCATATTTTCGTCCATGGCCTTATCCAGAAGGTTCCATGGGCTGCTTAAAGTTTAAGATGTCCATTAGGGTTTTGACTGAAACCCTAGCAGCCCACACAAATATATAAAGAACCCCTTAGGCTCCAAAAACGTGACAACTGATTCTCTAGGGTTTCTAGTCGTTTTTTTGCAACCTCCTTTCATCTCCTCTTCATCCAAGTTGCATAAGGTGTTTGTGACTCCAGTAGAGGTGCAGCACTTGAGGCACTAAGCTTTTGAAGCCAATTCAAGCAAGGAATTGATTGTTATTGTTATATAACAATCCAAGGTAATTCTCTACACCCTAATTCAGTTTATAATATGTTAGATCTAAGTTTATTAGTCTTGGATTCAAAGCATGTACAATAGAGAAACCTAGATCCAAGCATTAGGGTTTGTATGAGCACATAGGATTGTTTTTTATGCATAAAACCCATCATACAATACCATCAATCGACCAGATTTATTCATGAAAAGGGAGGTACCGACAAATTGATGAAGGTTGTCTAATAGCTTTGATCCCAATCTAACAAAAATATTATCTGCATTAGAAATTAGTGAAATTTAATTTCAATTTTATTTTATTGTATTTTATTTTAGTTTATTTTATCTTATTTTATTTTATTTTATCTTAATTTTAAGTGCTTGAAATGTTTTTTTAATTATATTGTGATGTTGGGCTTGAGTTCAATGCAAGTTGAGTTGCAGCCCATAATCGGGTTTGGGGGAGTATATAACTCGTGTATGCCAGACACTCTTATTCTTCTTCTCACTTTCTGAGTACGGCCATACACTCGACAAACTCCCTCTCTTAAAGCCTTAAAAACTCTCAATTTTCTTGAAATTAACCAATCAGTTGTGTAGGTAACTCATTAACGACCCTTGTGATGTTATTCTTGAGCAAAATCGACCAAAAATTTAGGGTTTATTGAACGAAAAACGGATTTTCGACACTAATGAGGCGTGTACGGCCGGAATCCCGTGTACAGTCGTAGATCCAAATTTTGCCCTAAAAATGAAATGTTCTCCATTGAAAGCTTAATTTAACTGTCAAACGGGAAAACACCGGATGTTTATTAATATTTTTTTTGTTTTTCTCACATAGCTTGTTTTGTTATTAATATGACAGGTCTTGAATTTGCTAAAGTTCACAACTTGGCCATTTACCTAGTTGATCCTCCAGAGGCTCACTCTGATTTCCAATTCATAATCAGTGGCTTAAGAAGATGCTGCTTGTACACTGCTCTCACCACTAGTCCGGTCATCTATCAACAATTGTTTAAGGAGTTTTGGAGCATTGCAACTGTCATAAAGGATGATAAGGGCACAAAATATCTTGAAACATCTGTGCAAGGAAAGAAAGTCTTGGTTACTGAACAAATCCTTCGAAAAACTTTGCAAATAAGCGACGAACCTGAATTCTCCATAAGTCTAGCAACGCACTTGGCACAGCATAGTTCAGAACCTTTCTCAAGTGGAAAATGGATATCTATTGAGGAAGGTCATTCAGGGGATGTTGATCCTGTTGTGTCCAAGCTCAAAGAAGAAATTGGCATTCTCAATCAGCAAAATATTAAGAAGGACATTTTGATTGGGAAACATGATGTCAGGATCGTTGAGCCTAAAGCAGACAATGCATTGAAGTCAAAACAGATTTCTGATTCGCAAACTAATCTTGGATCCTTGACTTCTTTCTATTTCAACTTGAAGAACAAATTGTTTGAAGCTTTTGGTGATAAGTTCCAGTCCTTGTTTCAACGGCCTCATGGTATTGAAGATCCTCCCACTGCTCCCGTCCAGCCTTTCGAAAGCAAAATTCATGTTGATCAACAACCCCCAAGAACAACAAGAATTGTCAATCTGTTTGAGAAATATCATGTTAATGCCAATCCCCGGATCACAATTAAACATGGAAACAAAATATTCATAGCTGAGGAGAAAGTAGGTTTGGTCTTCATGAAGAACTCAAATGAGAATCGTAAAGCAAATAAACCTCAACTCACTGTGATAGATCTTGAAAAGAGAAAATTGATGATCGATTTGGTGATCATACTGGGATCAAAATGTGGGCCTATGATCATGAACTTAAACTGTGGGTGGTTAAGAGAAATTCTTGAAATACAGAGTACTACAAAAGCATTCATGACTTCAACTCCTAGACAAAAGTTGATCTCTCTTAACTCTCAAGGGTTCCATTCCACAATCCTTCAAAAAATCCTAGTGCTTTCAACTTCAAACAGTTTTTAGATAGACATGTCAGGGATAATTTCCCCATGATAAAGACAGCGAAAGCTTTAGTTAAAAAAGACAAAGATATTTTAGATCTTGAAATTGAAAAACTGATGAAGATAACGTTGTAGCCAGCTACAAACCAATTGAAGGAGATTCCAATCCCACAACATTTTCATGATGTATATCTTGATGATATGGATTTTTGGGCCATTGATGATGAAACATCAACTGCAGCCATAAAATTCAAAAACAGAGAAGGAATTATCAGGCTCGTTAGTGTTAAGGATATTTTGAGATTCACAGAGAGAGACATTCACACTTTGGCGTGTCATCAAATCGTGTGGAGGAGGGAGATCATAGAGGCTTCTGCAAAAGAATTTACATGAATGGTTGCCACAATTATCAAGGATAGGCTTTGGCTGGGATCTATGGGAAAAGCTGACCTAAGGCTGTTCGAGAAACCAAAAGATTGAAGACCAAGTATATGCTAGCCTCAAACCAAGGGGGAGATTGATAGGTCCTAATATAGTGGTTTGGGCTAGGCATCCATCTTGTATAGCTCTTAGTAGGATTTTGGGCTTTGTAATGGTGTTTGTAGCTTATTGTGTGCCTATATATAGTCGGACTCGTGTGTACGGCTGTACACCCTGTGTACGGTCGTACATGGGTGTACGGCTGTACACGCGTGTACAGTTGGTGGTCCTATAAATAGAGTGTGTATGTGTCAATTTTAGGGTGATTTATTTTTTTATATACAAGGTGTACCTGATTTTTTTGTGATATTAAGGTGTGCATGCTTGGTTTAATCTTTCCTCTACTCCATTCTTATTCTGATTGATTGCCATCTTTTTTATCACTAGTTTGGATCATCGAAATCGGGACTTACACACACGTTCAAACAATATTTGTGATTTATATTTGACAGTAACCATATATATATATATATATATATATATATATATATATATATATATATATATATATATGTGTGTGTGTGTGTGTGTGTGTGTGTATACCTAATAATTTGGTTTCCACATAACTTATCATGGTATAAAGCATTTATACACTACGCCTCTTCTTGATTTCCCATTCATCATACACAAGTTTCTCTTTCTTCTTCTTTTTTTTTTCTTTTTCTGATGGACCCTACTCCTTGCAAATCAAACTATTATTGTGGCTCCCTAGGTCTCCCCTTGTTATTACTAATTATAGTTTGATAATTATGTTCATAACAATAGGATGATATTATTCGTGGTACTCCACCTAATATCGTTAGCTAATATTATACCTAATTGTTATGATAAAGCACTATTATAGATAAGATCATACCTAGTAGTCATGCTGGAAAGTGGCTAGGAAACACTAAAACCCATTATTCTAGCCACCCTTTCGATAAGCATAGTACCTAGTGTTTCTATGCCTAAATACTCGGCTACACAAAACCGCCAATATATATATATATATATATATATATATATATATATATATATATATATATATATATATATATATATATATATATATATATATATATGATAGGTAAGTATCATATAAATACAATATAAATAACAACACAACCGACAAGTGGAGGTCCCACGAAAATAGTTAGGTCCCACTACAATAGTTAGATGAGACACGATTCATCAACACGCTTATATATGTGTAGATCTATATGTATAGATGTATATGTGATTAACACTCCCACCTATAGTTGCTAGCTACAACCCAACGACAAGTCAAGGCATATCTTTCTTAACACATCAACGTCCGATAAAGCATCATGCATTTTTCGCATCAACACTTATAACTCGAGTATAGGAATTCATCATAACTTTGTCAAACTAAAACTAGCTACCAGAAACTACTACTAGGAACTACCCTAATCAAGTAATGATAATACACACAAACTCGAGGAAGGGAGTTTAGGTCAACCAACATCTAACTATCTTAGGCTACTACTAAGAACCTACCCATGGAAGTAATGATAGTACCTACAAACTCAACGAAGTGAGTTTAGGATAAACAAAATAACCAAAATACCTACACATGTTTCATAACAACAAAACCTATAAACTCCCTAAAATTATGTTGTGTGACAACCATCCATTTCTGGTCAAGTAAAAGTAAACAAAGTCAAAAAGTCAAACCGGTCAACTCAACTAGTACTTGTATGCTAGGGCTTACTCTATGTTTACTAATGTACAACTGTTTAACTTAATACAAAGTATCACTCGGAAGTTTTAAATATTCAAAAAAAATGTAAGCCCTCATAGGGTGAGTGATGTACGACTCGATAAAACACTATTACATACCCTTCAGGGTGTATAACACTCATAACGAGGCATAATGAGGTTTACAAACCTTGCACTATGGGGAAAACCACTAACAAAGGATACAAACAAGGTCTATCTCAATCTCTCTTGCTATATCTATCTCTCCCAAATCTCTCTCAAAGTCTCTTTTCACTTTTTATAAACACCTGTTCCATCCCGACCCTTCAGCTAGTTGAAAACCACTTGAAACAGAAATTTGTATGAAAAACAACCTCTTGGATACAAAACCCCCTTAGGATGTTAAACGCTCTCAGTCCCGAAACCCTATCAGGTCATGAAACTCTCTCAGGGTGCGATAACTCTCGCAACGAAGCCACCTTCAGACCAAGCCTTCCTTTCGCAACGAATCGAGGAGTTTTGCAGGCATCGGACCGACGTTCGCAATGTACCTTCTAAATCTCGCACTCAGCTTTGACCTTCATATTTGGGTCCGACGCTTGCAACGAAACCTACTTTTGCACCCAGTTCCAACTCTAGCACCGAGAGCACCTGCCACCGAAACCTTAGCAACCTGCAAACCCCTTGGACGATCAACAACCTTCGTAGGTTCACTCTTTTTTCCGGTTTTTGGCCAGTTTTGCATTACGAGTCAGTTTTTTATGATTTTGACGAGAGATTTTCACCCAAATTCATATTTTTGATATCTTAGAGCCTCTAAACTCATATTTTATCCCCATATTGAAGATTTATTTAATATAAATCATATTTTTCTTAGGATAATATCAAGAGTAAATAAAAGATCTCTTTGACTTTTATAATAAAGTTATGAAGCCAACCACCCTCATGGCAACTTTATGTCTACTTTATGTCACTATTCACATCTAGCTAGTCAATTCATTGGCTTTTTCAAAACCTTTCCCAAAAATCTACAATTACCAAACCCTTATAAACAAAGCCAAGAGATTTCCTTTCCTGCTCATCCAATATTTCCAACTCTCTCTCTCTCTCTCTCTAGAACACGATTTCTCCGCGAAGTTCTTTTGTATTTCCTACATTTTTCTTAAGTATTTTCCTTTAATTTGTATACAATCTTCACATATTTATAGAAATAGCGTATAATTTACACAAATATCTATATATTTGTTTTTAGGATCTTCAAATCTTTAAGCATCTTTCAAGTGTTCTTGACTTGAAACTCCCCATCTTTAACCTTCCACCACAAGAAATCACAGAAGGTGAGTTCATACCCCTACGATTTAATTTTTTCTTCAAGTTTTAAGGGGCCAGGAGGGGGGATAGAAGTTACAACACCAAAACATATTCTAAACTTAAACAGCAGCCTTCAACAAAAAAGTTATCGTTTGTTCACGAACTGTTTTGACCATCTTAAACTTAATACTTTTCAAGAATGTTCGATATGAAAATAGTATAGGTTTATAAATTTCTAATGACTACTTGTACACGTTCATACGATTTTTCTATAATTTTTGGTGATTTTTAAAAAACTACCTATCATTTCAGAAATGATTTCGGAACAGTCTGTGAAGATGAAATTTTCACACTTGTTTGAAACCACTAAAAATCATAATAAAAATTATGAACAAAGTATACTCAATTTCTAAACTCTCAGAGTTTACGGATTGAGTTTTTGACTTACGATTATTTTTCTATATTTTTTCTAAACACAGGGACAGAAAAGTCATAACTAGAAAAATTGTTTACAAGTTCATTAAGCACTTTGGAACATGTTGAGCAAAGTGTGTAGCGATATAAAAATATATTTTGATAATAGTTCTGTTGGATATAGTGTCTAAGTTCATAACTATATTTGGTATGTACTTGATCCGACCCGGCATGGTCCATTTGGGTTGCACTTCACCCGAACAATTTATGGATAATATTTGAGAATAGTACAAGTTATGATTTATTAATATATTATAAGTTCTAATATATTAATATAAGATCATATTATTTAATTAGTAGTGATCTATAATTAATCTAGGATTAATTTAGAGATCAAAGATATTACTAATTAAGTATTGGCAACTATATTTATATAGTGTGGGCTAAAGCTTATTTAGAATGGGCTAGGCTTGCATGGAAAAGGCCATGGATACTCCATGGAGATTTAACCCATGGATCTCATGGAAATGAAGAGACATGGATTTTAGGGATGTAACCCTAATCCTCCACACTATATAAAGGATGATTTGGTTCTTGAAATAACACTAGTTGACACTTGTTGAGGTGAGGGCAAATTTCAAGATAGTAGTGACTATTCTCTCAAAGTTCCAAGTTTGTGGTGATTTGTGATTTCCACTTGAGGCATCCACACTATTGGTGCTAGGCTCAAAAACTCCAAGCAATCAACTACAACTTCAAGGTAAGTATTTCTTCTAGCTTTATTTGATTCATGTTCCCCATGCCGTGCTAGCTAGGATATAAACCTTGAAAATTAATTATTTGCATGTATCTTAGACAAACATAGATCCAAGGTTTATTAGGATTGCATGTACACTTAGGAAGTGTTAGAATGCTCAAAACCCAACAGTGGTATCAGAGCCAGATTTGTTTGTTTGATACTTGTTGCAATATTTTGGAAAAAGTCGAAAAACTTGCTGTCTGACTGCTGGACTCGACGAGTCCATGGGGGAACTCATCGAGTTCACTTGTATCTTCAACCTACTCGTCGAGTAGGTTCATGCACTCGGCGAGTAGGGTCGACAGAGTGCAAATTTTCGACTTTAGTTCCTGGAAATGGATTAGAAACATTACCCTAAACTGTTTTGGTACTTGAAAACTTGTTTTAGATTGTGTAATGTCATTGCTAATTCATTTACAACAACTAGTTATCAAAATTACAAAGTTTAAGTGTGATTTTGACTCATGAAAGTGTTCATATTCATGTTCTTGTTCTTATGATGTTTAGATGATCATAGGAATTATTTGTAACCTAGGTGGTAGATTAATTTTGATCATAATGTGTTTTAATGGAGTCCATAACTTGTCCTCAAGTTATGGAAAACCAAAAGTCACTTGGATTAAAAACCATTAAAAGAACACAAGAGTTAGAAAAACGAAGAGTCTTCATTTTATTACTCTATTAAACTCATAAGTTACAAGAAATGGAAAGTTTTGAAAGTTTACAAAACTTGCCCTCAAGTTTTGGGACAAGTAAAGTCAAGTTAATCTTTAGTTCCAACCCTAAGAATTTTAAAAGTTAAAATTCAACCCTTATACTTATATTATTATGATTTAATAATTATATATATATGTATAAGAACAAAGTCGTCTTACCGCTAGTACGCCTCATTCACGAAGCCGGTCTATAAGGTGGGTATAAGGTTGTTGCCTATAAAATGGCAACTTAATGGTTGTCCACTCTCACCCACCGCTTGCTTGACTGGTGGAGGGTCGTTAGCCGAACGGGTAAGACAAGGAATTATAAATTCTCATTTAAAGTATGATGAATATTATAAAGTAACTAAATATTTTATTAAATTCCCAATCTTAGTTACTTTAGGAAAAATGTGAATAAGGTGCTAATCCATGAAATTACACTTTACACTTTGTTTAAGTCGTTGGTGGAGCGTGTGTGGTTAACCGGCACACTAACTTGGACTTAACAAGGTAGGTAAAGGGTGACTTAAGGTTTATTATAGTATCAATGGAGCGTGTGTGGTTTACCGGCAGATCGATTAAGTGATAAACTTTAAGGGTACCAAGTGATTTGTATGGTTACTTCACACCTCGTTTTGTGATCCTCGGCATCCCAGCCACAAAACTTGGAGGGAACACTCGAGATTGAAACATGACTTTGAAAAGTTCATTGAATCTCAAAGAATCTAGGAATTTCTAAGAACCAATCAAAAACCCAATATTTAAATATTTCGGTTTTCGTGGTGGGAATTGGTGAATCGTCATTCACTTACCTTTTGAATATGTTATAGCTTGGATTACGGCATACCTGTTCTAAGTTATAATATATTGTGATTGGATCCTAGCCTTAATATTACATTTGGGTGTTTTATTAAGGACTCTCTTAATATCTAAACTAATCTTGTTCTCTTCTTTCAGATGTCCTTAAACAATGCTGCTTCTGGCTCTAATCCTAATGGCTCCTTTACCCTTATGAACTTGTGGGGGAAAGTCACTTTTGATGGATCCAACTTCAATGAGTGGATCAGAAACATTAGGATGATTACCCGCTACGAGGACAAAGAATATGTCCTTGACAAGGAGCTTAAGGAGATTGATGAGACCACTGCAACCCCCCAGGAGATCGATGACTTTCAGGCACATGAAAGGGATGCTACGAAAGCGGCTTGCATCATGATGGCCATGATGACAACGGAACTCCAAAAGTCTTATGAGGATTTCTACCCTTATGAAATGCACTAGGATTTGATGGAAAGATACCATCAAAGTGCACGACAAGAGAGGTATGAAATCATCTGCTCCATGATAACAGCCATGATGAAGGACGGGGAATCCATCACGAGCCACATGCAGAAAATGCAAGGTATGTGGATCGATTGCTGAAGCTTAATGTGAACTTCCCTGAGGAGCTTGCAATAGATATCATTTTGCACTCCTTACCATCGTGCTAAGATCAATTCCGCATGACATATCACATGAATAAGGAAGAGGTCACACTCAGCAAACTTCAGGGACTTCTCAAGACCGCAGAAACAGGTCTTAAGGGGAAGTCGGTTGTTAACACTCCTACTCCAAACTCTACTCCGGTTTTGGCAATCGTGAAAAGTCGAGGGAAGAAAAGGAAGAGCTCTTCGAAGGGTACCAAGGCTCGGATCCTTGATGGCTCTTCTTCAAGTGGAACCAAGAAAGGTTTCATCACTCCTTCTTCTGACCCAAAAGAGGCTAAATGCTTCTATTTCCATGAAAAGGCTCATTGGAAGCGGAACTGCCCAAAGTACCAGCAGGATGTAAAGGATGGGAAAGTTAAACCCAACCATGCAGGTATTTACACTATCTTATCTAATAACTCACCACATTCTAAATCTTAGGTCCTTGATACCGGTTGTGGTATTCATATTTGTTGTGACTTGCAGGGACTAAGAAGAAGTAAGAATGTGGAGCAAGGAAGAATAAACTTGATCATGGGGAATAGGAAAGCTTCACCTGTCACCAAGATTGGAGTTTATACTTTATCGCTAAGAAGTGGGTTTAGTTTAGATTTGAATAAATGTTGTTATTCGTTAGGAATGGCAAGAAATATTATTTCCTTTCATGCATTGTACAAACAAGGGTTTACCTTTTCATCTAATAATGAAGTTGGTTCTATTGATGCTTTCTTTAATAATGTTTTTTATTTTAAAGCATTACCCTGTGATGGTGTGTATGAAGTTGTATCTGTTGTAGATAACTTAGGAAATAATGTTTTATGTATTGATTCTACTAATAATAATAACTTGGAGAAAGCATCATTATGGCATTGTCGTCTTGGACATATAAGCAAGAAACGCGTAGGCCAACTCCAAAAGAATGGAGTCTTGGAGTCGTTTGATCTAATGTCAGATGATAGTTGCGAATCTCGCTTACTTGGAAAAATGACAAAGTCACCCTTCACAGGTTCTTGTGAGAGAGGTGAAGGTTTGTTGGACCTTCTACACACGGATGTGTGTGGACCATTCATGCCACAAGGGATGCTAATCGTTATTATTTGACTTTTACTGAGGATTACAGTAGATATGGATATGTCTACTTAATCAAGCATAAGTCAGAGACATTCGAGAGGTTTAAGGAATTTAAACATGAAGTCGAGAATCAATTAGGCAGGAACATTAAGATGCTTCGATCCGATCGAGGTGGTGAGTATCTTAGTTCAGAGTTCCTCGACTATCTTAGGGAATGTGGGATTGTCTCACAATTGACACCTCCCAGGACACCACAGTTGAATGGTGTAGCTGAGAGGCGTAATCGAACCTTGTTAGATATGGTTTGTTCCATGATGAGTCGAGCTACGCTACCAATCTCATTCTCGGGGTATGCCTTAGACACTGCCGCCCATATTCTTAATCTAGTCCCTACAAAGAAAGTTGCCAAAACTCCTTACGAGATGTGGACTGGTAAAGTACCTAAAGTAGACCACATCAAGATTTGGGGTTGCGAGGCTTTCGTGAGACGCGAGACTCATGATAAGCTCGAACCTCGAAGCGAGAGGTGTATTTTCATCGGCTACCCACAGCAATCCTTTGGTTACCTCTTCTACAGACCTAGTGATAATGTGGTCTTTGTAGCAAGAAGAGGAGTCTTTCGAGAGAGAGAATTTATAAGCCAAGGAAACAGTGGGAGGCAAATTGATCTTGAAGAAATTCAAGAGTCAAGTGGTAAAGGAACTTCGAACCCTAGCCCTCAACTTGAGGAGGAAACTCCTGTTGAGCCAGTTGATGTGCCTGTACCTCTAAGGCGTTCCACGAGAGTTAGGAATGCACCTGACCATTATTATGGTTTCCATATTACTGCGGAACGTGAGACACTTATTAGTGATGAGACACTAGTAGGTCTAGATGAACCTAACAGCTACACAGAAGCCATGGCAGGCCCTGATGCTGCTAAATGGAATGAGGCTATGGATAGTGAGATACAATCCATGTATGACAATCAAGTTTGCAACTTGGTTGAGAATGTACCCAGTCGTAAGACTGTAGGGTGCGTATGGATCTTCAAGAAGAAGACCGACATGGATGGTAATGTACACACTTATAAGGCACGACTGGTTGCAAAAGGTTATTCTCAAACTCCGGGAGTTGATTATGATGAAACCTTTTCACCAGTGGCCAAGATAAAGTCTATTAGGGTTCTGTTAGCCATTGTTGCATTTCATGATTATGAAATATGGCAAATGAATGTCAAAACCACTTTCCTTAATGGAAAGTTGGCTGAGGATGTTTACATGGTTCAGCTAGAGGGTTTTGTCAATACAGAGTACCCCAATAGAGTGTGTAAACTTGAGAAATCCATTTATGGATTAAAACAGGCACCTCGCAGGTGGAATCTTTGCTTTGATGAGAAAGTCAAGGAATTTGGTTTTTCAAGGAGTGAAGATGAATCTTGCATCTATATCAAGGCTAGTGGGAGCATAGTCAGTTTATTGGTACTGTATGTGGACAACATACTACTCATAGGAAATGACATCCCAACTCTGCAGGAAGTAAAGTCCTGGCTTGGGAAGTGTTTCGCTATGAAGGACCTTGGTGAAGCTGCCTATATCCTAGGGATAAGGATTTTGAGAAACAGGAGTAAAAGACTAATTGGACTTAGTCAAAGCACCTATGTGGACAAAGTGTTGAAAAGATTCAACATGCATAACTCCAAGAAAGGTGAGTTACCCATTCAGAGTAATGCCAGATTGAGTAAGACACAAAGCCCTAGTTCTGAGGCTGAGATAGCATAAATGAGTCGACTACCTTATGCTCTAGCTATAGGATCGATCATGTATGCTATGACGTGTACTCGACCTTATGTAGCCTTTACTTTGAGAATGGTTAGCAGGTATCAGGGGAACCCTGGCAAGGAACATTGGACTGCGGTAAAGAATATCCTCAAGTACCTGCGAAGGACTAAGGACCGGGTCCTTGGCTTCGGTGGGAGTGATGACTTGAGAGTTGTAGGGTATAGTGATGCTAGCTTCCAGACTGATAGGGATAATTTCCGCTCTCAGTCGGGCTGAGTCTTTACCTTAAACGGAGGAGCAATCACTTGGAAGAATTCCAAGCAGGAGACAGTGGTTGATTCCACTTGTGAATCAGAGTATATAGCAGCAAGCGAGGCAGAAAAGGAGGCTATATGGCTAAAGAACATCATCAGAGACCTTGGAGTTGTACCAGCTATAAAAGAGCCGATGGAGATTTTCTGTGACAGCAATAGTGCGGTTGCCTTAGCCAAGGAACCAAGAGATCATGGGAGCTCCAGACACATTGACTGAAAATATCACTTCATCAGACATCGAATAGAAGAAGGAATCCTTGTGGCGAAGAGGGTATCATCGGATGAGAACCCAACAGATCCCCTCACGAAGGGACTGAGTAGGGTTAAGCATCTCCAGCATGCTCGGAGCATAGGGCTGAAGGATGATATAAGTTTTAGTAGTTAGATAAATTATGAAATTTGTAAAGTGTAATTGACATTTGATGATGAATAAAAGGTGTTTTATTTATGAGTAAAGTGTTGCTATCTCTTGTCGATCGTTTACTTTATTTCTTTTTGCATGTTTTGACTTCCAGAATAATTATGTTTGGTATATCATATTATTCAAACCTCCTCAGTTGGTCATATGTCGGAAGTAGGTATGAATCAAGACTGTCATGATTGGTTGCAGAGGTCTAAGGTGTTGGACATGGCTACAACAATCATGAGTGCTCATAAGTTCTGAGCATTGGACTCAACCCACGCTCACTAGAAGCACTTCATGGAGTTCTATCTTAAGTGATCGTGGGATGGTAATATCATATAAGTCTTCAAACCTAGAGATATGATTTGTTACTTACAACTTGGTTATGCATAGATTGTTCGAAAAAGCATTGGTAACTCGATGTTATAAAACATACTTTTGTGTGTAATTCAATGAGTGGTAGAACAAACATATGAGTCGAAGTTTATCTGTTCCTTCTTGGATTAGAAGCTGATATCTGGGCTCCTCGATGATTTTGTTTTGACCTATGTACCAGGCCCGGTCAGAACTAAATTGATGTGTTCAGTTAAGTTCTATGTCAAACAAATCGGAAATCGGGAAACAAATGTTGGACAATAAGCAAGAGCATCTTCCATGTATTTGTCCGGCTGATATCTAGAACAGAGGATTATATGATCACTTATCTTAAATGGCGCGTTCTAGTTCAACAGAGTTTAAAGAGCTACGATTGCTGATCGGTTCCTGAAGTCATACTTGCAACTATAGTTATTAGACTTATCAAAGTGGGAGACTGTTGGATATAGTGTCTAAGTTCATAACTATATTTGGTATGTACTTGACCCGACCCGGCATGGTCCATTTGGGTTGCACTTCACCCGAACAATTTATGGATAATATTTGAGAATAGTACAAGTTATGATTTATTAATATATTATAAGTTCTAATATATTAATATAAGATCATATTATTTAATTAGTAGTGATCTATAATTAATCTAGGATTAATTTAGAGATCAAAGATATTACTAATTAAATATGGGCTTCTATATTTATATAGTGTGGGCTAAAGCTTATTTGGAATGGGCTAGGCTTGCATGGAAAAGTCCATGGATACTCCATGGAGCTTTAACCCATGGATCTCATGGAAATGAAGAGACATGGGTTTTAGGGATGTAACCCTAATCCTCCACACTATATAAAGGAGGCTTTGGTTCTTGAAATGACACTAGTTGACACTTGTTGAGGTGAGGGTAAATTGCAAGATAGTAGTGACTATTCTCTCAAAGTTCCAAGTTTGTGGTGATTTGTGATTTCCACTTGAGGCATCCACACTATTGGTGCTAGGCTCAAAAACTCCAAGCAATCAACTACAACTTCAAGGTAAGTATTTCTTCTAGCTTTATTTGATTCATGTTCCCCATGCCATGCTAGCTAGGATATAAACCTTGAAAATTAATTATTTGCATGTATCTTAGACAAACATAGATCCAAGGTTTATTAGGGTTGCATGTACACTTAGGAAGTGTTAGAATGCTCAAAACCCAACAATTTCATGCTATTTTATTCTAATGGAAAAGAAATAATCATTCACATAAGGGTATTTCATCACTACAAAACATTTATGATAAACTATAATAGGCATACTTTATGTTTCATTTACACTACACACTTACTAAGAAAGGTTTGTTACACTAAAAAAAGGAGTTTTCATTTCACCTTACATAAACCTGTAAATGAATAATTTTTTGAGACATTTGGATTCATGGTACTTTTAAAGTATTGCATTTAAAGTCCTGTAATTGTAACCGCAATATCTTTTAGGAAGAGTGTGATACTTGTGTATAGATTTATATTGGGACTGACAACCCCACACCTAAGGTGCTTACAACAGCTCGGCCGGCAAGTCAGCGGTGACAAATTTCATAATGAAATGCCTAGAGAATGTCATTACACGCTGACTGGGTTATCACATGGTTATAATAACTCACATGGGGTTTTAAAAATACATATGGTTTACCGGGATTACAAATCACATAAAAAGGGGTTATATTATCATAATACCTTCGGTATTTGATTTTAAGACTACATTTACGGTTTTCAAAGTACTAAATTTATACATTCGATCTTTGGTTTTAAGAAAAAATTTATGATTTTCAAAGTATAAAATTTGTACATTCGGTCTTTGGTCTTAAGACTACAATTCGTTTATGAAGGGAAATATTGATTTTTCTAAACTAAACACTACATTTACAAAGAAAGGATTTCAACGCCACATACCAAAGCTTATGAACTCACCAACATAATTGTTGAAACTTAAACGACTTGTATTCTCAGGAAACTAGTAATCAGGAAAGTACCAGCTTTTGAGGACGGGACGCTAAGACGTTAGTTTAATAACTCATTTTGTCATCATGTTGTAATTTATTTGGAAACATATAATACATGAATCAATGTAACCTTTTAAATTATATCTATGATGGTTGTGTTTGCTTCCTTTACTATTACACTTTTTTATGATAATGTACATGACATCAAATCCGCCCCCAAACGTTTCGCCATCCCAGTTCGGGGGTCTGATAGATTGGTATCGGAGCATTGTTTATAGTGAATTAAGTATATCAAACCGTGAAAGATATACAACTATAAATATAAAGGGATTAAGACACTCCGACCAAGATCCATACGTTAAAATACGATAAGAGTTTATAAAAGTATACATACATGCATACACACTAGAACAATGTTATAACAAGAACAGTACAAAAGTTTTTAGAAAGTTGAACAGCACGAGTATACCTTGGAATATATAATCAAGTATGGGAAGAATATAGCCTGATCAACTATATTTGTCCGAGAGTTGATTAGCATATCCCTGGGAATGGTCGTGGTGGTGCAACGAGCCTAAAACTTACCAACTCTATATCCAAAGGAACATTAGAACCAAACATAATTTTAAAATACTATAGGAGTATTCTCATGTGCTATAAATAACTTACGTGAAAATTAAAAGACCCTTACCGGTAGAACTATAATTTTTGAGTGTGTATGCTAAGGTTATATAAAATTGAGATTTCATAAACTCATAATTTGTGAAGCTTCGCTATCACAACCCAAAACCGGAACGGCGGAAACATACGGGGGTGGAGGACATCATGTCAAGTATCACGAGATATGTATATGGTAAGCAAGTAATGAACAACCATTTCATTTAGAAAGAAATTGTTTACAATGTGTGTGTTCACAAAACATAGAATTCATAAACAAATAACAAAACAAGACTTGAAGCTGTAATGCTCCATCTTCTAAATTCCCAGCACGATCACCTATCTAATAGTCTCGTAAGAATACAAGTTATTTGAAAGAGTTGATCAACAATTAAGTTGGTGAGTTCATAAGATTTTAGTGATGTAGTAAGATGGAAAGTGTTATTGAAAATGTATATGTAAAGTGATGTAAGCTGTATGTTATGTTTTGAAAAGCTCGCCCGTTCCTCTAAAAAATCCTATATTTCCTAACTTAATGGAAGTTAAGTAAAATAACACTACAAGCCTTTCTATGCGTACTAAGTGGGTACAAGTTATATATACTTGGAGTAAATAAACAATCGATTGTGCGCATCTGGCCTCAACTCACAACCCAACGGGGTACAGTAAGTAAGGCGGATCGCACACATTCCATTGGTTGTTAGATTGTTGTCATATATAACCTTGGTGTATTCACATGTTACTCATGGAGTTATTTTTAATGATTCCTTTATATCTAATGGAGAGTTCTTTTAAGAAAACCTATATTTCTTATAGTAAAACATTGTCACACCCCAAAACCGGAACGGTGGAAACGTTCTGGGGTGGATGACGTCATGTCAAGTATCACAACACATGCATTATAGTAATCAAAGTACAACAAAACATTGCATTAATAGTAATAGTTTTACATGATTACATCAATACATCAAAGTAAAACAAATAATCGAATAGATACAGCACAATACTAAACTATCTTCACCAACAGCTCCGAGATGTACCTGTCTAATGCTAACATGATAATACAAGTTATTTGAAAAGCGAGTATCATAATTTTTTTAAAAATGCTGGTGAGTTCATAAGTATTTAGTGACATTTCATTCAAATAACTTCATAAAGTAATAGTTTAAGTGTTTACAGTGTATTAGAGTTCTTTCCAGAAAATCCTATATTTTCTTTAATCAAAGCAGCCTTCTACCAAGACTGGTCAGTATTATGTGGTAAAAAGTGGTTTTCCCTTAATTGCTATCATTATCAAAATACTGAATTTGATTATTAAAGAAAGCAAGAGATGACAGGGAAATAACATATGCCTCAGCAGTGAGGACTGCTGACTAAGGCAAAGGAATCATAGACTCCAGGAGAGTATCGAACGAACGACATGCCTGGCTCAGTCTATCAAATAGAGACATAGACCCCAGAAGGTACCAAATGAAAGGTATAGCTGGTAAGTCCCAAAACAGTGAATACAGACCGCAAGCAATATCAAATGAAAGATACATCTAGCCAGGTCTAAAACAGTGAATACAGTTGATACAGACCCCAGACAGCATCAAATGAGAGATACGTCTTGTAGGGTCAAACAGAGGAGACAGACCCCAGATAGTATAAAATGAAAGATACATCTTGCAAGGTCTAAACAGTGTGATTTCAAAAACTGAGATACCAGCATACAATGTAAGTTGCCGGTGAAATACCGTTACCTTAAGACCATGAATTATAAGATAACCTGGGATACTCGTAACCATACTAACCGACACTAGAGTACCTAACGCCCTACAAGCGTCCATAAATTATGACATTTGTCACCCCTTCGCTTGATGAGACGTGGAATGTAGCTAGCAGTCAGGGTGCGGGGGTGTCAACCCCATATAGATCTATACACACAATGTCCGCTCTCCCTACAGGAGATTCTAGTTACCAACTAGACGACGGAGAAGGCCGTGTCCTGAAGATGCATCCCAAATAGTGGCTGGAGACTTCCAAATAGTGGGTAGTATGTAAGTGCTGAACTAGAGGTAGAGACTTCCCAATAGTGGGTTTTCTAATGTAAGTATAGACTAAAGGTAGAGACTCTTAACTGAACTGACTAGAGAATTCCTATATGTCCATACTCATATACATAACATATAACTAATGAATCAAACGACCTTCGGACGGCCATCCGATCCCACCAGATCACATCTAAACGAAGAAAAGGAAATAGGGCAGACAAGCCTTCCTAAATCATTCAATCATTACTTATATGTACCTATATAAGCACAGACATACATCTAACTACGACTGAGTGCGTATCAGTAGAAGTGATCTTTGTGAAGTAGGAGTGTCTAACAAGTGGAGTAGAAGCGGTCCCAAGTGAAGTAGAAGTCTCGAACAAGTATAATCATATCACGAAGAAGAGATGACAATAAGTGAAGCAAGAGCGTATCAAGTATAAGTGTACTAGAGTCGATATCAAGTATAAGCGAAGTAGAATCATATCACTAAGTAAGAGTGTGAATAAATAAAAAAACGTCCATCAGGTACAAGTGAGCTTCAAGTATAAGTGAAAGCGTTACAGAGTAGGAGTATAAAATAAGTATAAGTGAAGCAGCAGTAACTAGCAAGTAAATGTATTCTTCGTCGAAGAGAATTTGGTGAAAACCTTGGAAAACCGTTATATTTAGGAAAATCGCATTTTGTATTCTTTGATAAAATAAGTGTGAAAACCTTTAGAAATCTTTGGAAACTTTATGAATCGGTTTGAAATGATTTTGAATAAAACAGTATAAGTAAAAGTTTGAAACAGTTTGAAAACCTTTTTGAAAGCCATTATAGTGTCCTACTCGGTAAAACAGTATACAGTGTGGTAAAATCTTGTGCATGCGGGTTATCAATCACATGTGATTGACATGATAACTGGCATGTTTAACTTGTATTCCCCCCCTATAAAACATGTAAAAGCATTTAAAAGGTTCATTCAGGGGTATGAACTCACCTGGTGTAAGTAGGTCCGATGAAGGTGGCGTTTGGGCGTTCGGTGTCACGTAAGGACTCAAACACACTCAATGACCTATATAGCATATGATAAAATATGTTCACATACAGTTAGTCTATTCAATACTAATTAAACAAGTATACGCACTCAAAGGAGCGGAAAACACTTTAGGTAAGTGTTTGGGTGTCCCGGGTAGCATTTAAGGGTGTGTATGACTTAGGAATGGAGATTACCCTCCAAGATTAAGCCCTTAATATGATGTTTACGGCCCAGGGACTACTCACCATGAGTTTACGGCCGTAAACACATGGTGAAGGGTTCTAGGGTGTTTGAGGCTTCTAGCTTGTTCATGGAATTATTCTAAGTACTTTTCATAAAAGGCATGAGTGGGTTTAAGGATTCTAAGGGCACCTTATAGGAGTTTATGGCCTAGGGACACTCCTATGGGAGTTTACGGCCGTAAACTCTCATTCTTTGAGTTAAGTGAAGTTTTAAGCCCATAATACCTTTCTAGCAATTTCTAATGGAGTGTGATGCCATTTTGGGGGATTAAAACCATGATTTGGGTGTGTTTTGGGGAGTTTACGGCCTAGGCACTTGCTTGGGCTGTAAAATCCAAGTCACCCCATATTTCCTTGTTTTTAAATGGTCTAGACCCAAAATACTAAGTCCTTAAATTACGTGTGAAGCCTAAGGGTGGTTTGGGAGTGTTTTTGGGGCCTTTTAACAAGATTTTGAGGTGTTTACAGCTTAAGCTTGTGCTTGGGCCATAAACTCTCTTTTACCCCCTAAATTGATTGTTTTAAATGAGCAAACACTCCTAGGCTAAATCCCCTAATAGTTTGTAAGCTTAAGGATGAGTTTTAAGGCATGTTTGGCACCATATTAGGGGTTTACGGCCCTAGAGTGTTCCTAGGCCGTAAACTCCTTATTCGATGCCTTCTTGGACGATTTTTGGGCTATAAACACAAATCATAATGTTTAGAATAAGCTAGGGTAAGCGGACTTACGTGCGGATTCGGAGCGAAAACGGGTCTAGAGAGAGAGTATAGAGAGAGAGTGTAAAAAGTCTCCAATTGACTCCACTCATCCTTATATAGGGTTCTGAGTCGGGGCTCAGTGGGATTTTACCCGATACTACCGTTAAACGGGGCTTTTGGTCTCACCCGTTTTAGTAGTCGTAACAATGAAACTTAACATTTTCCATTTAAATGGAAATGTGTGTTATGTGATTTTATTTCCTTTTATCACAACTTAACGACATATTAATGTGAACCAATGGAATGTTTATTAAATTGACGCCCTCTAATTAATGGAACTTTTATACAGTGGAATATTACGTTAATGGTAACGGGGAAAATGTAACGGGACAACTTGGGTTGTCACATCATCCCCCCGTTAGAGGGAATTTCGTCCCGAAATTCAGGCCTAGGCAAGGAAGTAGGTATGAATGGCCAAATAGAACAAAGAGAGTACTTCCTATACGGTTGTCCTCACATTCCCAAGTAAACTCTAGTCTGTGTTTGTCATTCCAACAAACCTTCACATACGGGATGCGGGTTCCGTCTAGTGTAGCTAGTGGGTTCCGACTGGTGTATCTACGAGGTTAGGGTTCTCAATGGATTCTATCAAGATGAGTGGGGGACGAAGAGTGATGTCCGGAAATCACATATCATGTCTAAGAAGTGGATCGATCGGGTGTGAATCTTGTGATACATCCGAAGGTAGTAGCGGCCTGAAAAGGGTTGGACCAAGTCTCCATCGGAATCCTCATATGGTCCTAAGCTCTCGGAAGGGCAGAGCTTTTCAGCACTTAGGACAAAGTGTACTTCTATGGCAAGATCATCACTGGCGTGATCACCATTCCGAAGTTGCTAATGTTCTTACTCGTGTTGTGTGTGTAGTTCTTCAGGTTGGTTCTTAGAAAGCTCGAGTGGTCTTTGGTCTAAAGTTTCCTGTCAACTGGCTGATAGAGACTTTCTAGATCGTCGAGTGGGTTGCGTGATTATGGTTATCTGTTTGCTATAGAGTGTCTATCTCAAGCCTGTGCAAATGAACCTTCACTGAAGGCTCTTGAGATGTGGAAACTCTGAGGGTCGGGGAGATAGAGTTTCACGAGACGAGTGTTGGATTATCTCGGGAGGTGGTTCTACTATCTCTGAGTGAGATAGTATTCGTGGAACACCTAATCGTCCAAGGAATCTCTAAGACTGTGGTTTATTCTAGCGTGGAAAGTGTATGTTCCTGCATAACCCTTCGACTAACACTAGGGCTGGTGTCAAGTCTATAATCTCTTCGGGATCTGGGTCACGAGGTTCAACGCAACTACTACTGCACTTTGATTAGAGATTCTTGGTCGCGGAGGTCATCCTGTGGTTCTCGGTTTTCTAGCGTTCACTTCAGAGAATGTATTTTATCGTCTACGGGGCGACGATGATTTCCTCCTTGCGAGAGGGTGGAGGATGATAAGCACCACTTGTCTATAACTAGGTGGACGAGGTGCCTGAGTAGTGCAAGCATCTCCTGCAACTACTCTTCCGAAGGTTCTGAGTTTTCTCGGTCTAGGTCAAATCTAGTGAGTATAGGTCCTCATCACTTGGAACTTTGATCTTTTCATCCACTCTTCTTAGAGTTTACTTTATCACAGCTCTCGGATTTCTGGGATATTCGATGCAATGCTTAATTCGGGGAATCAAGCTTGAATGGATGGTCGTAGTCAATGTCCTTGACTCATACGACTCAGGTTTCTTTATCAACCGAGGGTGTTATCTACTAGGTTGGCTCAAGCGGAACGACAACAACTTCGGATCTGTGGTCATTATAGTGGCTCAATCCGTAGGGTTCTCTTGTCTCTAGCTCCCGTTCCATGGGATAGGATGAAGGGTCTTTCTAGGGAATCTACTAGATATGCTTCGGGTGGTTATCGTCTTCTGGAATGCATGCAGTGCCTTTCACTTCGATCTTATCTGTCTGAGGAGGGTTGGTTAATAGTGCACAGTACCGTCTCTTGGGTACTTCGGAAGGTTTGAGATAAGAGACGATTGACAGATCGCATTAGATTTGATCATTTGTGTTAGGTTTAGGTTCGGGAGAACCTTTATTTGCCGACATGGCTATGGGGAAAGTTCTTTTTACACAACACTAATAATGTACACATGGTTGCACTAAGTCGAATCATGATCAATAGAATCATCGAAGTTGGCACACTCCGACATGATGTATAATGAAGGTCGATAGAGTCATGTGCCGAACCGGAACACCAGTTCTAGGCGTCTCGGGTTTCGTCCTATGTATCACTACCGCTGATACCTGGACTGATAGAGTCGACGCGGAACTATAGAGAGTTCTAAGTGTTTCTGAATAGAGTACCTTTTCATGAATGGATTCTCACAAGGCATTTCTATAATCGCCTCACATATACTAGTCATGTATATTTAAGGTGGGGAGGACTGTTGACTGAGCTACGCCACCCTAAATCCACAACCCAACAAGGAACAGGAAATGAGGTGGCATTCACTCACTCTAGGTCTATCCATATTAACTATACCTGGTCGTAACGTATATGTTTAGCCATTATAGTTTTACCTAATGAATTTTAAATTTTATAACAGTGCTGCGACTTTCACCTTAATGGGGAAGAATTTACTTTATGAATTAATCTTTTAGTGTGCTTAGTTTAGTTATCTGAGATCGAGAGACGTACCAAAAATCTACCGAGTGTCTTGATGCTTCTCCCTAAGCAGTAAAGTTAGGCTCCTCCTATGTCTTTGTTGTTTCCTTCAGTTTGGCAGTCCTTCTTGGAGTGTCCCATTTCACCACATAGGTGGCAAACTATACGGGCCGCCACATTAGTGGTCGATGTAATGAACTCACCCGGGGTTCTGCAGACGCGAGCAGTATGCCCCAACATGTGGCACCTAGCACAATAGAGTTCCCGGCAGACACCATGATGATGGTAACTGCACTTGCTGCAGTGGGAAAGGTCTCCTAGGTATGGTCTTCTTGAGGTCGGGAGGGAAGGATTGACAGGAGTTGTAACTGTCTCAGCTCGTTGCCCTTCGGAAGATCCTTGAACTGAGATACTTCCCTCCTCATTCTTGAGTTTTCTCTTTAGTGGATTCGTTTGAGGTTCTTGGGTGACTGGGTATGGAAGTGTCGGTTGCTGTTGTCCATTGCTAGGATCGGAAATCCCGATAGGCACCTTGCTAACCTTGGCGTTGTTAGCATTCAGGTGAGCCATGACAGCTGCTATGGCTGTTGAGATTGCAGCTTGGAACGTAGCTTCATCGAATAAGAGTGTAGGTTTCTTGCTTGTGGATTGGTTACGCTTCTTTGGAGGCATGGTCTTCCTACACGGAAAGGAACGCATGAAAATGAGAGACGATGGTTACCCTGGACATTTCTGTCCTGAACGTATTAGGCATAAATTTTTTTTCCCTTTCCTCGGGTACTGATTGTCTGAGTGTCGACCTACATCCCTATGATGTAGTCCTGGTAATCGAAGTGGGTGTATGAGTATCAGAAAAAGTCCACAAGATGCGAGACATTCCTACTAAGTTACCTTTATACTGGGAAAGGTTTCACTCTCCGTCCTGGAGAGATTTGAGAATGGTTCGGAACGAGACTGCGAAAAGAAGGGGTCACAAGGGCAAATGACTAAATTCTCTCAATGGAGATGCGGTGATCTGCCCTAATCGTGTATCTGGCAACGGGCAACGACGATTTACCTAACACATAGTGTGAGTAGTGTAATCACTAACTCACTAAATTGTATTATTTTAAGGGTGTATTATCACGACGAACACGAGGAAAAAGACACTTCTCGGGTTCCATGCATTGGCTCCCGCTGTCTGCCTCGTATCTTTGACTGGAATCGGCGTTGGTTTCCTTCAGATAGTTACCTAGGGTTCTTTTCTTGTATGGACATATTGAATCTCTACTCCGCCTTCCTTCTGATTCTGACTCTGGGTGTCACCACTTCATGATGGATGACTGGGAATCTCTGAAGTTTAGGTGAATTTCTCACCGATGTCCCTAAAAGATATAGGCACTTGGTGAATTTAATAGTCTCGACCTAGTTCATTCGTTTCCTAGCTGGAAATCTTCTCAATGAACTTCTTCGGGGTCGGACTCAACTCTTCTGTTACGCACTGAAGTGGATAGGGTTTTCTACAGGGTTCGCGCGAGAATGGAAATGTCTAAAGAATCCTAAGGGATTATTAACATTTCACTGGATGATCCATATCGAGTCCTGCTACGATTACACAGGGTATACAAATCATATATAGCTTAGATCCGATAGGCCTTTGAATATGTGATACTACTCTAGAACCACATCCCAATGAGGAAAAGGAAATAGAGCGAAACTACACATTCTTAGCCTATGGGATCCTTGTTATATATAACCTTGGGAGTACACCTTCTGTAGTTGTAGGTATATCAATAAGGATCTTTTTATTTATTCACGCAAGGTTGTTTATGTTTCCTAAAATACCCCTATGGTATTTTAATTCTTGTTTGTTTCTTATCTTCTGAGTTTCATTCTGGGATTAGTGTAGATCTTTTAGTGTTCCAAAATACTCCTATAGTATTTTATTTATGTTTGGCTCTAGCATTCCTAGTTGGTAAGTTTCAGACCTGTTGTACACCACTATCACTCCCAAGCACATGTTCATCGCATCTCGGATAAATGTATTTGATCAGGTTACATTTATCCCAGCTTACGATTACATAACTGCTCAGGTTTGACGGTAATGCTCAACATCCGAAGACTTTTATTCTTGTTCTTCCTGTGATAATTGTGTTCGAGTGTTTAGATTCTGGATGTTATTATACTTTGGTAAAATATGGTTATATTTTAAAGTATAATTCTTGGTCAGAGTGTTTTATCCCTTTGTGTTTATAGGTTGTATATCTTTTATGAATTGATACACTTAGCTCACTATAAACAATGCTCTAATACCAATCTGTTACACCCCAAAACCGGAACGGCGGAAACGTTCTGGGGTGGATGATGTCATGTCAAGTATCACAACACATGCATTATAGTAATCAAAGTACAACAAAATATTGCATTAATAGTAATAGTTTTACATGGTTACATCAATACATCAAAATAATACAAATAATCGAATAGATACAGCGTAGTAGTAAGCTATCTTCACCAACAGCTCCGAGATGTACCTGTCTAATGCTAACCTCAGAATACAAGTTATTTGAAAAGCAAGTATCAGCATTTCTTACAAATGCTGGTGAGTTCATAAGTATTTAGTGACATTTCATTCAAATAAGTTCATAAAGTAATAGTTTAAGTGTTTACAATGTATTAGAGTTCCTTTCCAGAAAATCCTATATTTTCTTTAATCAAAGCAGCCTTCTACCAAGATTGGTTAGTGTTATGTGGTAAAAAGTGGTTTTCCCTTAATTGCTATCATTATCAAAATACTGAATTTGATTATTAAAGAAAGCAAGAGATGACAGGGAAATAACATATGCCTCAGCAGTGAGGACTGCTGACTAAGGCAAAGGAATCATAGACTCCAGGAGAGTATCGAACGAACGACACGCCTGGGTCAGTCTATCAAATAGAGACACATACCCCCAGAAGGTACCAAATGAAAGGTACAGCTGGTAAGGCCCAAAACAATGAATACAGACCGCAGGCAATATCAAATGAAAGATACGTCTAGCCAGGTCTAAAACAGTGAATACAGTTGATACAGACCCCAGACAGCATCAAATGAGAGATACGTCTTGTAGGGTCAAACAGAGGAGACAGACCCCAGACAGTATCAAATGAAAGATACATCTTACAAGGTCTAAACAGTGTGATTCCAGAAAGTGAGACACCAACATACAGTGTAAATTGCCGGTGAAATACCGGTACCTTAAGGCCATGAATTATAAGGCAACATGGGATACTCGTAACCATACTAACCGACACTAGAGTACCTAACGCCCTACAAGCGTCTATTAATTATGACATTTTTCACCCCTTGGCTTGGTGAGCCATCGACTGTAGCTAGCAGTCACGGTGCGGGGGTGTCAACCCCGTATAGATCTATACACACAATGTCCGCTCTCCCTACAGGAGATTCTGGTTACCAACTAGACGACGGAGAAGGCCGTGTCCTGAAGATGCATCCCAAATAGTGGATGGAGACTTCCAAATAGTGGGTAGTGTGTAAGTGTTGAACTAGAGGTAGAGACTTCCCAATAGTGGGTTTTCTAATGTAAGTATAGACTAAAGGTAGAGACTCTTAACTGAACTGACTAGAGAATTCCTATATGTCCATACTCATATACATAACATATAACTAATGAATCAAACGACCTTCGGACGGCCATCCGATCCCACCAGACCACATCTCAACGAAGAAAAGGAAATAGGGCAGACAAGCCTTCCTAAGTCTTTCAATCATTACTTATATGTACCTATATAAGAACAGACATACATCTAACTACGACTGAGTGTGTATCAGTAGAAGTGATCTTTGTTATGTAGGAGTGTCTAACAAGTGAAGTAGAAGCGGTCCCAAGTGAAGTAGAAGTGTCGAACAAGTATAATCATATCACGACGAAGAGATGACAATAAGTGAAGCAAGAGCGTATCAAGTATAAGTGTAGTAAAGTCGATATCAAGTATAAGCGAAGTAGAATCGTATCACTACGTAAGAGTGTGAATAAATAAAAAAAATGTCCATCAGGTACAAGTGACTTCAAGTATAAGTGAAAGCTTTACAGAGTAGGAGTATAAAATAAGTATAAGCGAAGCAGCAGTAACTAGCAAGTAAATGTATTTTACATGGAAGAGAATTTGGTGAAAACCTTGGAAAACCTTTATATTTAGGAAAATCGCATTTTGTATTCTTTGATAAAATAAGTGTGAAAGCCGTTAGAAATCTTTGGAAACTTTATGAATCGGTTTAAATGATTTTGAATAACACAGTATAAGTAAGACTTTGAAACAGTTTGAAAACCTTTTTGAAAGCCATTATAGTGTCCTACTCAGTAAAATAGTATATAGTGTGGTAAAATCTTGTGCATGTGGGTTATCAATAACATGTGATTGACATGATAACTGGCATGTTTAACTTGTATTCCCCCCCTATAAAACATGTAAAAGCATTTAAAAGGTTCATTCAGGGGTATGAACTCACCTGGTGTAAGTAGGTCCGACGAAGGTGCCGTTTGGGCGTTCGGTGTCACGTAAGGACTCGAACACACTCAGTGACCTATATAGCATATGATAACATATGCTCACATACAATTAGTATATTTAATACTAATTAAACAAGTATACGCACTCAAAGGAGCGGAAAATACTTTAGATAAGTGTTTGGGTGTCCTGGGTAGCATTTAAGGGTGTGTATGACCTAGGAATGGAGCTTACCCTCCAAGATTAGTCCCTTAATATGATGTTTACGGCCCAGGGACTACTCACCATGAGTTTACTGCCGTAAACTCATGGTGAAGGGTTCTAGGGTGTTTGAGGCTTCTAGCTTGTTCATGGAACTACTCTAAGTACTTTTCATAAAAGGCATGAGTGGGTTTAAGGCTTCTAAGGGCACCTTATAGGAGTTTACGGCCTAGGGACACTCCTATGGGAGTTTACGGCCGTAAACTCTCATTCATTGAGTTAAGTGAAGTTTTAAGCCCCTAATACCTTTCTAGCAATTTCTAATGGAGTGTGTTGTCGTTTTTGGGGATTAAAACCATGATTTGGGTGTGTTTTGGGGAGTATACAGCCTAGGCACTTGCTTGGTCCGTAAACTCCAAGTCACCCCAGATTTCCTTGTGTTTAAATGGTCTAAACCCAAAATACTACGTCCTTAAATTATGTGTGAAGCCTAAGGGTGGTTTGGGAGTGTTTTTGGGGCCTTTTAACAAGATTTTAAGGTGTTTACGGCCTAAGCTTGTGCTTGGGCCGTAAACTCTCTTTTACCACCTAAATTGATTGTTTTAAATGAGCAAACACTCCTAGGCTAAATCCCCTAATAGTTTCTAAGCTTAAGGATGAGTTTTAAGGCATGTTTGGCACCATATTAGGGGTTTACGGCCCTAGAGTGTTCCTAGGCCGTAAACTCGTTATTCCATGCCTTCTTGGACAATTTTTGGGCTATAAACAGAAATCATAATGTTTAGAATAAGCTAGGGTAAGCGGACTTACGTTTTGGAAGCGTTTGGGTGCGGATTTGGAGCGAAAACGGGTCTAGAGAGAGTATAGAGAGAGTGTGTAAAAAGTCCCCAATTGACTCCACTCATCCTTATATAGGGTTCTGAGTCGGGGCTCAGTGGGATTTTACCCGATACCACCGTTAAACGGGGCTTTTGGTCTCACCCATCTTAGTGGTCGTAACAATAAAACTTAACATTTTCTATTTAAATGTAAATGTGTGTTATGTGATTTTATTTCCTTTTATCACGACTTAACGGCATATTAATGTGAACCAATGGAATGTTTATTAAATTGACACCCTCTAATTAACGGAACTTTTATACAGTGGAATATTCTGTTAATTGTAATAGGGAAAATGTAACCGGACAACTTGGGTTGTCACAAACATTGACTATGGTGATTACTTTTATAATAGCTTTGTTCATACTGCTACATATAATTTGATATTGGGTAGATAGTTAATTGGGGGAAATCTAACCTAAGCCCAAATCCAACGGGAACAGGACGTCGGGGGAAGACACACATTTAACTATCTATTGGATATTAGTTTTATATATAAACATGATGTATAAAATAAGGTGTTATAGAATTAACTCACTTAAAGTCTTTAAAACTGTACTGACTTAATAAAATGGATTAAGCCCTTAACTGGGAAATCGCTAGTTTTGTATACCAAAAGTACTGACTTTGAAAAGTAAGTTTTGTACTAGAATAACTGTGTGTTGACTCTGTGACCTATGACCTGATCCATACCTGGTACCCTTATGATGACTTAATGTATACTAAGTATAAATATATATATATATATAGATTCAGGTAGATAATAGATTGGGTGACCTCGGTGCAAGCCCACATCCAACGGGAACAGGACATACAGCGAAGAGCACACATCCTATTAGCCGTCGGGATCTACTTAGCATATATGTATCCTATAGTGTATACATTAAGGAATCATAACGTTACCATTATGGTCCTAACTTTTAAGAGTAGCCTTCTACCAAGAGTCGACTGTTTTGAAAGTAGCCATCTACCAAGACTCGACTATTTTGAAAGTAGTCTTCTATAAGGACTCTACTGTTTTGAAAGTAGTCTTCTACCAAGTCTCTACTGTTTTGAAGGTATTCTTCTACCAAGACTCGACGGATTGACTATTATTAATTAAATCTAATTTACCATATCGATGCTGTGAATAAAACACATGGTAAAGGTATTAATAATATTGTAACTGGAATTTTATATCCTTCTGTGATTGTCGTGATGACAGTGTAAGTATTGTAGTATTTGTAATAAGTGACTACTTTAAGTACTATTGTGCCTTATTTGATAGGTAAGGCATAATGTGATGGCTAGATCCTATGCTAGATGCTCCCTTGTCAAGAGATTCTAGGAACTTCACGTCACCCCTGCATGAGTGCAAGCCACGAACATCCACATTACTATGATCATGTATACCCAATATAACTATCACTAATGCAGAAGTGATTCATTGGTATAGTTAGATCCTGAACTTGTTCCATGCTATAGCACCTTATTATGTTCTTTTCTGTTATCGTGTATTATTATTGTAATTATGTAAATGTATTCCATGTAAGCGTATTGTATTTGTATAGACATGTGAACTGAACTGACTCTTTGTGTGCTTCATTGTACTAGAATTAATGAATAGCATACTCCTAAACTATACCTATAATAGTTTACTAATGTTCTAACTATATTGTTACTGAAAAGACTCATTTATCAAACAAGTTATGCTTATACTTTAAAAACGGAGTTTTGTACAACTATAAAGTAGCACAACCTTAAAAAGAGTTTTGAAATGTATGACAACTTATAAATGACATAAGTAAAATTTTAAAAAATGTTTATAACAAACATTTACACAATTATCATTGTGTTCAACTTCTATTCCCCCCCCCCCCCTTAAAACAGTTAAAATAGTTTAAAAGATTTATTACAGGGTATGAACTCACCTGATGTGGGTGATTCAAACGGGTATGTGCGTACGAATGAGAAGTTCCACGAATGAAGTCCCGAGACACAATAAGTCCTAAATGATATGTAAGGACACTGATTGACATGAATATAGTGTTTTAAACAACTATATGAAAGATAACACCTTCCGGGACTAGGAAACACCTTGGCGAGGTGTTGGAATCACATGTGATTCAACAATGGAAAGTGAAATGGCACTAATTGGTGTTTATGGTTTTCTAACCAACTCCAATTGAGTTTACGGTTGGGACCCATGAGTTTACTGCCGTAAACTAATGGTACTTTAATCATTTGGTGGTTTGAAGTCCTAGAAGTCATTTGAAAGCATCCTAACTTCAAGTCTTAGCCTTAGGAAGTGATTAGGGCAACATATCACCCCTTTATAGGTTTTACGGTTTTTGGACCATTTGTCCTTTGGTTTACGGTAGTAAACCCATATGGTTTATGGTTAAATGATGTTTTCAAGTCCTAAACACTTCTAGGTAAATGTCTAGGCTAGTTTCTAAGCTTAAGGAATGAGTTTGGGGCATCAAAACATGCTTAATAGGTGTTTACGGTTTTGGGAGTTTCCCCAAACCATAAACACATATATAAGGGACATTTTTGTGGTTTTAATGTGCTAAACACAACCAAGGAATGTTCCATGTTCGCTTCTAAGGTTTGGCAAGACTTTAGGGCACTTTGGCACACTTTTAGCACCGTTTTTAGGATTTACGATCCAAGGAGATTCTTGGACCGTAAACACTTTATCTTTTTTGTTTTTGGGTGTTTTCTTGATGCTCTTATGGTTAAAACATGTCAAGGGTTGTTGCTACGCTTGTTTACAAGGTCTAAAGGGACAATGGGCACATTTAAGCCACACTGTTAGTGCTCACGGTCCAAGAAGATTCTTGGGCCGTGAACACCTTCTTCTTGGGGGATTTTGATGATTTTTTGATGTTTAACACTTGATCTAATGATAACAGGGCTAGAAACACTTACTAGTTGAAGATCTTGAAGAGAAACGGGTTGATACTTGAGAGAGAAATGGCCATAGTCTTTGGAAATGTGAAAAAGTGAATAAAATAACTAAGTTTCACTTATATAGTCTTTTGGGTTTACGGTCCCAAACCTTTTTGGACCGTAAGCTCAAAACTCTTGAAGTTTTGGGCACTTATTGCTACATAATAAACCCTAGTGTATCCACTCTCCTGATATCTTCTGAAGCACTAACTTTAAACCACTCAAACTTATTTTAAAAAGTTTAAAAGTTAGCAAAAATAGTTTTAACTCATATTGAAGTGGATGGTTGAACAGAATGGAAACTTTTGGATTGTCACATCATCCCCCCGTTACAATGAATTTCGTCCCGAAATTAACTCTCTTAATGTTACTACTGGGGTTGAGATCTTCTGCTTTGTAGAATACTCACTCGTAGACCTGGCAACTTTGCCCTGGTGTTCTTGATAGGATTCATACTTGGTCCATCTATCATTACTTCGTGTATACAAGTCGTATATAATTAGGATTAGTAGGACCGTCGGATGTGTGACTCTACCGCAGGTCCACAACCCAACGGGGAACAGAAGATAGGGCGGAAACACACATAATAGATCTGCGTAATCATAATCATATACCACCCTCGCGTATACACTTATTAATATTAGGTGGGCTATATTCGTCCATAGCCTCTATGCTCGAACTTGGTCTGCTCGATGAGTGGTATTTCGTGACGGTCTGCGGACGTCTGACGATAAGGCTTCAGAGGACAAAGTACTCTTCGCATGAGTACTTTGGGGGTTTAGAATGCGAAAGATAAAAATTTCTAATTTAGGTCGGACTTTCGATATGAATGATGAAAGTTTCGAGAACTTGTTGATCGAGGCGATAGAAACATATGAACTTAGTATGGTGAGGACCAAGCCAATTCATGACGAAATAAAACAACGGACTCTATAATGAACAAAGTTTTGGTCAAATGGAAGAAACATCTGATAAATGATGATGTATCCCTAGTATGATTGGTACTGTACTCCTAGTAAGTCCAACAATGTACTCCTTATAAGTGTTCTAGAGTTTACTATTTTCTATTTTGAAATTAGAACTCCTATGTATCGTACCTCTATGTGCACATACATACAAATAAAAGTGCTTTACTTATTGAAGGGATACTTTTATGCCATGATCCCCCATGGTACCCCTACCATCGCCTGTCATATACAAGTTGCGAATACTTAAGATGAGCCAGGCAGTCGACTGAGCATTTCTGCCTCAAATAGTTAACCAATTAACGAAGGGGACCTAAGCGAAGTCACTCACTCTAAGTCTGCAACCTCTCAGTTGTGCACAACCCTGATGTATATGGTGAGCCATAATAGCTTCTCTAAGGGATCTTTTAGTTCTCCTGAATATTATGACCTATTTCAACATGTGAGTTGTTATTATTACTTTTAAGTGTTATCCCCAAATTTTAATCTTATATGAATATAAATTAATTTTAAAAGTAATTACCATTTTGAAAACGTACCACTACTCGTTGACGACTCTAGGGTAGATTCTCCTGCTGTGATCATCAGAATGCGTCCATCCGCTCCTGAGTTCCTGATTATCGGGCAGTTCCTTTGATTGTGTCCATTCTCCCCACAGCCATAGCAGGCTTGGTTTCCTTCAGTTCCGAGGTCTTGGGAGATCGGCAGAGCTAGTGCCCTACAGTAACGGACCGTGTGCCCTTTTCTGTGGCAGTTCAGACACTGCATTTCTCGGCATACTCTGGTGTGGTGGAAATTTCACTTTCCACATTTCGAAAGGTTTCCAGCATATCGACTGGTAGGTGCTAAAACAGTAGGCGTCGTAGCGGCATACATAGTACTCACTTGTTGCTCTTGCGGGGTGTCTGGTGTTGTTCGCTTCTTCTTTCTCTTGTTCTCCGACTCCTGATTATAGTCCTCTTCCCTCAATGACTCAGGAATAGGGACTTTTATGATGTGGCGGACTCCATGATCGATGAGTCGCTGAGCCAAGCGTTTAGCACTAGCGAACGTGGCTGGGTTAGAAGACAACACATTTCCTTGGGTCGGAGCAATCAAACCCCAAATTTATCTTTCTATCTTCTTGCTCTCCGAGGTAATCATCTCGGGGCATAGAGCCGCTAATTCGCTGAACCGGTTGGTGTAGATAACTATGTATGAGCCGACCATAGTGAGATCCCATAGCTCTTGTTCCAGTTTTTGAGTCTCGCCTAACAGGAAATATTCTTCCCGCATTAACTCTTTTTGGTTTTCCCAACCTATTGAGTTTTCCACTGATAGGGTCAGTGAATTAACATGGCTGTTCCACCATGTTAGGGCCTTGCCGGAGAAGGTGCAGGCAGCAAACTTCACTTTGCTTCCTTCTGGGCATAAAAAGATTTCAAAGACTGACTCTATTTTCTCGAACCATTGCATGAGAGCAATGACTCCTTTAGTCCCTTTAAAGGACAATGGTTGGCATCTGGTGAAGTCCTTGTAGGAGAACTCTCCCTGGCGCACAGGGACCTCACCTTGAGTAGAATTGGTAGGCATTTCACCTCCACTTGTACTGACTGGATGATATTGTGCCATGGTTGTTGCCACAGCCACAACTACTGCAGCGTTTAGAGTTGTTGCATCTATTTGTGGAGAAGGTATGGGAGTTATCGGAGTAGTGTGTATGGGTGATCTGCGAGGAGGCATGTTTGCTAAAAGAAAGCAAAGATGAGATGGAATAAGTCTATAGTAACGGACACAAGCCAAAAGCTGAAAAGACAAGGTTATCCTAGTTCTGGATGTATCCGGTCCTGACTTCCACAGGGTTCTAGGAACAATTCATAAATGAGTCTATACCAAATAAACTCTATGAATTTGAAATAACTATCCTTGAATGAATATCTGTTTCCTAAATAACTGTTACCAGCTGCATGTAAGAAAATAATTTTAACACATGTAATGTGAGCAGTGTTTCCACTCGCTCGATAAATTAACCTAATTAATATTTATTAGTGTGACACGTAAGACGTTTTGGTTACTTCGGCTAATCTTTCCTTGAAATCTTCTCATGAATTTGTCCTTATTCTTCCTGAACTCTTCGATTGTCTACTATGAGGAAGTGGTTACATCTATCTGGGCTTGTCGTGCGAGAATGAAAGTGACTAAAGAACCTATGAGCTTTAAGGTAACTTTATGGGGTGATCCTTACGGAATTCTCCTATAATCGTACTAGGTGCACCAGTTTGCGTTGTATATAATTGTGTTGGATTAGTGTCTAAGTCCATAACTATTTTGGTATGAACTTGACCCGATGGTGCATGGTCCTTTTGGGTTGCCTTCACCAAAGCAACTTGATAGGATGAATTATGGAGAGAGAGGATTAATTATGATTTATTAATATATTATGAGAATAATATATTAAAGGAGAAATCATATTGTTTAATTAATATTAGTCAAGAATTAATTGATAATTAATTTTGTGGCTAAAAGAGATTAATTAAACTTAAGGGACTGGAATTGTAATTATAAGATAATTGCAACTAGACTATGGATTACCTTATTATATAAGGTTGGACGAATTCTATGGGGAAACCCATTAGAAATCGTCTAAGGCCTTTAAGAAAGGAATCCATGAGCTGCTTAGGGCTTAAGCAGTCAGATTAGGGTTTCTTAGTTTAAAACCCTAATAGCCTACATGTATAAATAGCACCCTTAAGCCCTAAAAACAAGAAGAGGATATCTTCTAGGGTTTTGGACGATTTTGGGCAGCATCCACTCTCCTTGTTCTTCATCCTCTTGCTCTTGGTGTTTGTGAACCATTAGAGGAGTACCATTTGTGACTCTAATCTTTCTAAAGTCATTACAAGGAGGAATTATGATTGTTATTGCTACATAACAATCAAGGTAATATCTTAAACCCATTATTATGTTAATATCGATTATCATATGCTAGAATTAGGGTTTATAGTCTTGGATGAATGCATGTGCAATAGACAAACCTAGATCCAAGCATTAGGGTTTGTATGAGCACATAGGATGTTCTTATGGCTAAAACCCATCAAATTGAAGATCAAATAGACCTTCGAATAATTGATCCCACCTCAACACTACTTCCTTAAAAGGAATGGATAGTGAAGCGTCGATCAAAAATTCTATGTCTATATGATCTTGATTACATATAAAACTTTATGAATATACCCTGTAAAATTATAGATCTATCCGGAAGGGTCTTTTAAGTTATCACATAAGTTATTTATCTGGACTAAAATACAACTATAGTATCCTAACAAAATGTACTTGGTGTGTTCTAAACTTGTTATCACGTTATCATATCATAGAACACTCCCATAGTACTCTAACTCTAACTGTACTTGTTCTGACGTTCTCTCGGCTAGTGATTCGGTAAGTTTTAACTATGTTGCAACACCACATCATTTCCAAATACATTTCGGTCACATCTCGAATGAATATAGTTGATCAGGCTATATTGATCCAAGCTATGATTACATAATTGTTCAGGTTGACGACAGTGTCCAACCTTTAAATACTTTTAGTTCTGTTCTCCTCGCGATCCTAGTTCTATTATGTACATGTGTGGGCAAGTAGGTATATTTTTATAACTTGAAGTTATACTCTAAAATATATCATTATCCAGAGCACTTAAGCCCTATTGTATTTATAGACGTATATCTTTTATTGGTTGATATACTTAGTTCACTATAAACAATGCTCTGATACCAATCTGTCACACCCCAAAACCGGAACGGCGGAAACGTTCGTGGGTGGAGGACGTCATGTCAATTATCACGAGATATGTAGACGGTAAGCAAGTAATGAACAACCATTTCATTTAGAAAGAAAGTGTTTACAATGTGTGTGTTCACAAAACATAGAAGTCATAAACAAATAACAAAACAAGACTTGAAGCTGTAATGCTCCATCTTCTAAATTCCCAGCACGAGCACCTGTCTAATAGTCTCCTGAGAATACAAGTTATTTGAAAGAGTTGATCAACAATTAAGCTGGTGAATTCATAAGATTTTAGTGATGTGAGTAAGCTGTAAGTGTTATTGAAAATGTATATGTAAAGTGATGTAAGCTGTAAGTTCTGTTTTAAAAAGTTCGCCCGTTCCTCTAGAAAATCCTATATTTCCTACTTTAATGGAAGTTAAGTAAAATGACACTACAAGCCTTTCTATGCGTACTAAGTGGGTACAAGTTATATATACTTGGAGTAAATAAAAAATCAATTGTGCGCATCTGCCCTCAACTCACAACCCAACGGGGTATAGTAAGTAGGGCGGATCGCACACATTCCATTGGTTGTTAGATCATTGTCATATATAACGTTGGTGTATTCACTTGTTACTCATGGAGTTATTTGTAATGATTCCTTTATATCTAATGGAGAGTTCTTTTAAGAAAACCTATATTTCTTATAGTAAAACATTGAATACGGTGATTACTTTTATAATAGCTTTGTTTATAGTACTATATATAATTTGATATCGGGTAGATAGTTAATTGGGGGAAATCTGCCCTAAGCCCACATCCAACGGGAACAGGACGTCGGGGGAAGACACACATTTAACTATCTATTAGATATTAGTTTTATATATAAACATGATGTATAAAATAAGGTGTTATAGAGTTAACTCACTTAAAGTCTTTAAAATTATACTGGCTTAATAAAATGGATTAAGCCCTTAACTGGGAAATCGCTAGTTTTGTATACCAAAAGTACTGACTTTGAAAAGTAAGTTTTGTACTAGAATAACTGTGCGTTGACTCTGTGTCCTATGACCTAATCGATACCTGGTACCCTTATGATGACTTAATGTATACTAAGTATAAATATATATAGATTCGGGTAGATAATAGATTGGGTGACCTCGATGCAAGCCCACATCCAACGGGATACAGCGAAGAGCACACATCCTATTAGCTCTCGGGACCTACCTAGGATATATGTATCCTATAGTGTATACATTAACGAATCATAACGTTAGAATTATGGTCCTAACTTTTAAAAGTAGCCTTCTACCAAGACTCGATTGTTTTGAAAGTAGCCTTCTACCAAGAGTCGACTATTTTGAAAGCAGTCTTCTACCAAGATTCTACTGTTTTGAAAGTACTCTTGTACCACGACTCTACTGTTTTGAAAGTAATCTTCTACCAAGTCTCTACTGATTGACTATTATTAATTAAATCTAATTTATCATATCGATGTTGTGAATAAGACACATGGTAAAGGTATTATTAATATTGTAACTGGAATGTTATATCCTTCTATAATTGTCGTGATGACAGTGTAAGTACTGTAGTATTTGTAATAAGTGACTACTTTAAATACTATTGTGCTTTATTTTACGGTTAAGGCATAATGTGATTGCTACATCCTATGCTAGACGCTCCCTTGTCAAGAGATTCTAGGAACTTCACGTGACCCCTGCATGAGTGCAAGCCACGAACATCCACATTACTATGATCATGTATACCCAATATAACTATCACTAATACAGAAGTGATTCATTGGTATAGTTAGATCCTAAACTTCTTCCATGCTATAGCACCTTATTATGTTATGTTCTGTTATCGTGTATTATTGTCGTATTTATGTAAATGTAATCCATGTGAGCATATTGTATTTGTATAGACTTGTGAACTGAACTAACTCTTTGTGTGCTTCATTGTACTAGAAGTAATGAATAACATACTCCTAAACTATACCTATAACAGTTTACTAAAGTTCTAACTGTACTGTTACTGAAAAGACTCATTTATATAGCAAGTTATGCTTATACATTAAAAATGGAGTTTTGTACAACTATAAAGTAGCACAACCTTAAAAAGAGTTTGGAAATGTATGAAAACTTATAAATGACATAAGTAACATTTTGAAAGATGTTTATAACAAAAATTTACACAATTATCATTGTGTTCAACTTGTATTCCCCCCTTAAAACAGTTAAAATAGTTTAAAAGATTCATTACGGGGTATAAACTCACCTGATGTGGGTGATTCAAACGGGTATACGCGTACATATGAGAAGTTCCATGAATGAAGTACCAAGACACAATAAGTCCTAAATGATATGTAAGGATACATATTGACATGAATATAGTGTTTTAAACAACTATATGAAAGATAACACCTTCCGGGACTACAAAACACCTTGGCGAGGTGTTGGAATCACATGTGATTCAACAATGGAAAATGAAATGGCACTAATTGGTGTTTATGGTTTTGTAACCAAATCCACTTGAGTTTATGGTTAGTACCCATGAGGTTACACCATTTGGTGGTTTGAAGTCCTAGAAGTCATTTTGAAGCATCCTAACTTCAAGTCTTAGCCTTACGAAGTGATTAGGGCAACATATCACCCCTTTATAGGGTTTACGGTTTTTGGACCATTTGTCCTTGGGTTTATGATAGTAAAACCATTTGTCCTAAACACTTCTAGGTAAATGTCTAGGCTAGTTTCTAAGCTTAAGGAATGAGTTTGGGGCATCAAAACATGCTTAAGTGGTGTTTACGGTTTTGGGAGTTTCCCCAAAACGTAAACACGTATATATGGGACATTTTTGTGGTTTTCATGTGCTAAACACATCCAAGGAATGTTCCATGTTCGCTTCTAAGGTTTGGAAAGAGTTTAGAGCACTTTGGCACACTTGTAGCACCCTTTTTACGGTTTATGGTCCAAGGAGATTCTTCGACCGTAAAAACCTTATCTTTTGTGTTTTTGGGGTGTTTTCTTGATGCTCTTAAGGTTAAAACATGTCAAGGGTTGTTGCTATGCTTGTTTCCAAGGTCTAAAGGGACAAAGGGCACATTTAAGCCACACTTTTAGTGTTCACGGTCCAAGAAGATTCTTGGGCCGTGAACACCTTGTTATTGGGGGATTTTGATGATTTCTTGATTTTAACACTTGATCTAATGATAATACGGCTAGAAACACTTACTAGTTGAAGATCTTGAAGAGAAACGGGTTGATACTTGAGAGAGAAATGGCCCTGGTCTTTGGAAATGTGAAAAAGTGTATAAAATAACTAAGTTTCACTTATATAGTCTTTTGGTTTTACCATCCCAAAACCTTTTTGGACCGTAAACTCAAAACTCTTGAAGTTTTGGGCACTTATTGCTACATAATAAATGTAACACCCGTAGATCAGGGCTAGTCAATTTAGAAACAATAAGCATCAAGAATGACTTTTTGATAGAAGATTGTTTAGGATGAATAATCCTAACTAAGTTGTAGTATATGTTACAAGGTTTCAGTGCATATAAAGAACGCCAAAATCTGAGTTATAACGAAGAAGTTATGACTTGTTAAAGTTTCGCGACAGAACCAGCACCACGCTGAATGACGTAAAAAGTGAATTTACGTTAGAGTGATATTTAGCCTTAGCGATCTAAATGAGAATCGAAGATCTCGTTGTTAGTATCGAAACGACGAAAAGTTAGGCTAGAACAGACGTCGGACGAAAAAGTTATGAATTTATAACGAAATTTTCTGTCCCGACCTATTAAAAATAAATAATAAAAATAAAAGTCAAAATTAGCCGACGGAATCTAAACGAAAGTTGTAGAGCGTAGTCTCACCTTCCCGTGGATATAAAGAACGTCGAAAACAAAGTTCGTATGAAGGAGATGTGAATTTCCGAAGTTTATTAAATAATTAATAATTAAAATTAATTATTAAACCTCGGCATTATCCGAAGAGGAGTCAGCGGTCCGATCCGAAGTACGCCCCGCATACTCGAGTACGCCCCGCGTACAGCGAATATGTCAACACTCGCACTCGAGGACTTCGGATGACGAACGCATTGACGATTTCGGACCAGTACGCCCCGCGTACTCCGAGGCTCCAGCCTCCTATAAATAGGATGCGAGGGCAGCCGACTTCTTTGCTATTTTTCTCCATTCTCTCTCCCATTTTGCATCGTTTTGCGTGCCATAAATACCCCGAAGCCCCGGTAATATTCCCGAGTCCCAAAGCAAGTCCCGAGATCCCGAAGATCCCGAGAGGTGCGGTTTCCGAGCCGAAGCTCTGCCCGCGAGAAGTTCGATTTTGGTGGAGATCTTCCAGATCTACCGAAGAATACTACTTCTGCAAGTCGTAGTGCTGTCCGATCATCTTCTGATCAAGTGAGTGTATACTACCTTTCATAAACACGATAATAATACAAGTATGGTTTGAGTGTATTAAGTTTATTGTTGTTTATATGTGTGAGTGTGTAGTTACTTTCTTGTAACACATAAATATGACGTATTTGCTATGAGATACGTGCTATGTGTTTATATGTTATTTGTCTATTTGAGATGGGCATGGAAATTGGAGTTTATACAGGTGTTAAATGATTTAAACTGTGTAAGTATTTATATCTACAAAATTGTTGGGTAGAACATAGGTAGATGGAATAGTTGGTGACTATGAAGTTAGCGCCTATTGTATAAACCTTGGCGACTATGGAGTTAGCGGACGTTGAGTAAACTTTGGCGACTATGGAGTTAACGCTTGTTGAGTAAACCTTGGCGACTATGGAGTTAGCGCTTGTTAAGTGAACCTTGGTGACTATGGAGTTAGCGCCAGATAACTATGGATTTAGTACTTGATAAATAAAGCTTTGGCAACAATGGAATTCGTGCCAAATTCCTTACGAATAAATGAATGAAGGATAGTTGGGTCTTAGGGTAAAACCTTAAGAAGATAATGGGGATGGGTAATTGGGTTGATTGTTTGCTGATTACATATAATAATTATATTATTGTGGGTTGAAAACCCTATATGCTCACCAGGCTCCCAAGCCTGACCCACTCATTTTTCTTTTCATTACATTTAATGGCACAAGGGTATAAGTTGGTGGACTAGACGAGAGATTTTGGATTATAGATCAGTAGTTGAATAACTATTCTAAGGTCTATTTTATATTGTTTATGCTTTTGGTCTGTATCGAACATGACATCCCAAGGTTTTATTATTTAATGAAAATACATTCTTTTTGATAAATGTTTTGATAAATGGTTATCATATTTTATTCTGGGAACAAATTCCGCAACTCTTTTAATCAAAAGATTACTCTGATTTTATAAAACAAAGCATAAACAAATCGGTCTTTTCTGGCCGTGAAATTGGGGATGTCACAATAAACCCTAGGGTATCCACTCTCCTGATATATTCTGAAGCACTAACTTTAAACCACTCAAACATATTCCAAAAAGTTTGATAGTTAGCAGAAATAGTTTTATCTCATATTGAAGTGGATGGTTGAACAGAATGGAAAGTTTTGGTTTGTCACATTCGCTCTACTTCTTGCTCCTTGTTTGGTTGTGGTCATAGAATATGATCAATTATTCAAAGGTCTATTCGATTTTAGTTGTGTATAATAGGTGTGGATTACGTAATTATAGGAAGACCAGGTAACCCCATGAAAATTTGAATAGAAGTGTTTTATTAATCTCATAGATTGTTTGGACACCCCCGTTCTCACACGAACAACATAGATATATATAGCCACTCCACTACACCCACCTATAGAAGAGTCGAAGAAGAACTACAAGGAGTTCATGAGGTGAATTCCAAAAAGGAGTCAGGCAAAGAGAAAGGAACTGGAGAGATCATTAACGAACCTTACTCTATCAAGGGCATACATGAGAGGCCCACTGGAACATTCGGGTTCATACACCCCATCATGAAATAATGGAGATCAGTGACAAGGCCTGAAGCATGACGAAGCAAAGATCCAATGTACTTACGAGGAACAAGGACACCAAGAGGGTAACAGGAGACAACAAATCTTTACAACTAATACTAGGGAAATCATACTAGAACAGAGAATAGAGGATACCACTCACAAGACGTACGATGTGGCAGAGAAACTTATGCGTCACACTAATAATTAACAATATCATATAACTTACTGAGATAGTAATTACACTACTCACACTATGTGTTAGACTTATCGCCTCTTTCTTCACCACTAGTAATAGTGAATCAAATCATAGAATTTTAATTTAGGGTGTTTACTATTCAAGATTCATAAGTCTATTGTACATAGACTTCTGTTATGAATTGCTTTCAAAGCACTATAAAAGTCAGAACAAGATACACACAAAACTAAGATAACTTAGTTCAAACGACACTCGACTTATAATACTGCTAAGGACTTACTACCCTTTCCTCTTTTAAAAACCTTACAGTAAAAAGTTGCCTCTCCATAGACCTATAAGGTGTGCCCTCAACAATACGTCAACAAATTCACCACAGTACGACACTGTTGTCTTTCAGGATGTTGTATCAGCCGCCATGAAAAAAATCCACACAAGTGGTACCCATAGGACAGGTATTAGTGCTAACTATTCTAACTACGAAGAAAGCCATGGGCACCCATATTCTATTTTAGTGAACTTAACACCAGTAATATATCTATTTTACTCCTACCATGAGTACATCTCTAGGATGTTGGCAGAAACATTGAGAAGAGTTGAACAAAACATGTAACTTATATATATATATATATATATATATATATATATATATATATATATATATATATATATATATATATATATATATATATATATATATATATATATATATAGAGAGAGAGAGAAAGAAAGAAAATTAGGTTCAAGTGTTTTCAATAAGTATTGTGTGCCTCTAACAACCAATTAGAATAAAATAAAAATAAATTCCATAATAAATCATAAAAGGGTATAATAGTAATCTTGGCTATACCTAATTATGGTAAATATTTAAAACATTTAATATCCTTTAAATTGGGTGAATTTGTTAGTTAAATTAGACGTCTCGTCCATTAGCATCACCAAAAAAACGTCGACTTCAACCACAAACCTACATCCTTCAATTGCCGACCAAAAAACCTCAGTGGCAATCTTTACCGCTAGTCCTCCTCTAGTCGTTGCCATCACTCAACTCCGTCATGTTTGATTTTCTGTCTAGTGAACAGGGAGATTTTTGCAAACATGGTGACCTCACAAAGAAAAAAAACCAAGGAACATACCCCTCTTCTTTAACTCGATGCAAGAATGAAGGCACAAAGAACTAAAGACGAGGTATAGAGGCGTATTTGCGTGCGTATGAATATATATCAAGATCATATGAGCATCCACCAGCATAAGTTGATTAATTCCACAAGTATGTTCCATTCCTAGTTAGTTTAAGGATTGTTAATGCTTCTTAAATGGCGAAGTCTTATTCAGTTATAGTCCCAATTCTCGATTTTCTAAGTTTGCTTTTTAAAAGATTGGATTAACATAGAACTTTTATTTTCTTGTTCCCTAAACTAGCATCTAGCTTCAGACTTAAAACGACATCTGATTTTGCCCACCAACTGTTTGTTGAAATGCTTGAGCCAAATATTAGTCACTGTAGTTTTGTTAATATGTTTGTGTTGGTCTAATCAAGTCTTTATTTTCGTTGTTTTAGCTTTGCTTATGGTTAGTTATTCCATAAACATGATGATTTAGTTTTATTTTTTTGAATTAATTTCATACTCTTTATGAATAATCAAAACCATTCTGGGAGAATATTTACGATATCATTCTTGCAGAATAAACATATTTTTTTGATAACTATTAGACCCTAAGTATTATCTTGTTAAAATAAGATTATATGTATTCGTATACAATATTTCGTACTGTATTTTTTTAGAATTTATTTGTATAAATGCATGCTGTCAGAATGCCTTTAAGAGTGTTTGTTAATAAAAAGGATATTCGTTAATTGGTAATACTAACAGGTAATGCATGTTATTCTTTCAAAATGACGTGAAGAAGGAATCAAATATTAATCACAAAAGAGAAAGATTTGGAATTGAATTCAACAACAAGTATATTTGTGAAGAATTACATTCTTACGATAACACATCACTTTTTTGTAATGATAGCTGGAATCAAGTGGATTATTTGGACCATTGAAGAATGTCAAGTGATTTTGTTCAATAATTGTATATTTAAGAATTCTTTTTCTTAAGAAATTTACTCATTTTTTATGACACTCTATTAGAATCTATGTAACTATATTAAAATGTATTAGGTTATTAGTCTATAAGAATATGTATCAATTTGTATTTAATTTCGAATATATGAAGAATATGTAGACTTCTTAAATATGGTTAATTATCAAAAATATTTGAATTGAAACTGTATTTTGTAAGAATAAAATATGAAATATCGTTACTAGTTCATGGCTGATATTCTATTAGAAAATTTTCGGTTTATTTTAAAATTTTATGTTAGAATAAAATTTAAATTAATTTAAAATTTCTATATTTGTAAAATTAAGAAAATTAATTATCCCTAAAAATCCAAAATTTTCCATTTTCAATGTAGACTACATGACTAAAATACCCTTAAGTTGAAATTTGTATGATTATATGGTACATATTACCCTATTGTAATATCCTACACCCTCAAATCATGATCATTGATTTATTCCTTCCGTTTGTCCAAATTTGTGCGTACGAGTACACAATAGATGCTAGAAACATTTGAACATAGCCCTATATATATATATATATATATATATATATATATATATATATATATATATATATATATATATATATATATATATAGAGAGAGAGAGAGAGAGAGAGAGAGAGACGAAATACAATTAGAAATGACGATAGTTACGAACTTGGTTCTCACCATGTAACAGGATCATGCCTACACATGGAAGTAACCAACCAACCAGGGACACACCGATTCTACAGATAGACTACCACTTTTCAAGCCACGGTCACAGCCGCTGTGATATCCGTCATGGTACAAGTTAGAGCTAACAACACAAGCGGATACGAAAATAGTGCTAACAATACTAACCGTTGTAACAACCAAGGGCATCAACGAGTGTCCACCTACAAGGGCACCCCAACACACAAACCTAGGAACAAGAAACAAAAGTTCTAGAACAAGAAAAGAGGCGGTTAGACTCAAGGACCTACTATAAGACAACAAAATGTAGTTGTCCATGCTGTCACAACCTTTGCCGCTCCAACACCTCCATATCGATATGGTGGAAACCTTCCAAAGTGTAACAAGTGCAGCTTCCATGACATGGGAGTTTGTCGAGATATGCATTGCAAAAAGTACAACAGTAAGGGGCATACCGCCCGTTTCTGTAGGGCACCAGCACAACCGATCACCCAAGTCACCGACATCGGAGTAGGCCAGGCCTGTTATGGGTGTGGTGAAACGAGACACTTCAAGAAGGATTGTCCAATGGCAAGGATTACTGGCGGAGAAGGAAGGATATTGATAATCACCACAGGAGACACTCTCCCGGAACTACATGTGGATAACGGTACGTTTTTGAATAAAAATATTTAAAACTTAATTTCATACTAAAACTAGTGTTAATTAAATCGTAAACAGAAATTGATCCCTTATTCGAACAAATCACACCATTCATAAAAACAAAGGATCCTTACAGGTGAGTGGCTACGACTTAGTGTAAACATTAGGGTCATATATAATTAGGATTCTACATATATAGAATGCATGACTCTGCCTTATTTCCTATTCCTTGTTTGGTTGTGGATGTAGGGCAGAGTCACTCAATCGTCTGTCTTCTCGATCTTAAATATATACGACTAGTTTACACCAAGCGATTATAGAGGGACCTGATAGGGATCATACTACGAAATTTCATCACTACTTATCGGAGCACTCTTATTGCATGTACTCGCTTAATACTTTTCCAACCGTTTGCAATAGTAATAACAAGGATAAAACTGAAACCTCTAAAGACGTACACATAGAATACACTATCACTCTGAACAATCACCCCCTTCCAAAATCGACTTAATCACCTATCACAATAAAAAACTTCGACATCATCAATGGCAGGGATCGGTTGAGTTCTAATCGTGCCAACATTCTGTGTTATGAAAGGGTCATTTGCCTTAATCTGCCAAGTGGTGAAACTCTTGTCATTTATGGTAACAAACCCGGTACAAATTTACAAATCATTTATTGTGGTAATCCCAAAAATATCTACGCAAGAAATAGCACGCCTTCCTTGCCCATGTGGTGGACAAGAAAAAATAGAGGAAAGAGATCAAAGGCATTCCAAAGGTCTGTGATTTCCCCAACGTAGTTTCTAGAAGGGACAGAAGATTTTGTAGTATACTGTGATTCATCCAATCAAGGACTAGGTTGTGTGCTTTTGCAACGTGGAAAGGTCATTGCCTATGCCTCAAGACAAATTAAGACACGCGATGTTAACTACACTACTCACGAGCTAAAACTGGAGCAGTGGTATTCGCCCTGAAGATCTTGAGACACCGCCTCTGCGGCACGAAATGCACTATCTTCACCGATCATAAAAGCCTTCAGCACATCCTCAACCATAAAGAGCTCAATATGAGAAAAATACGATGGGTAAAATTACTGAATGATTACAAATGCGAGATTCGTTATCATCCAGGAAAAACCAATGTAGTGGCTGACGCCCTCAGCAGGAAGAAATACTCAGGCCACCAAGTAAAGACATTAACTATGATGATCCATTCACATTTGTCCACACAAATCAAGGAAGCTCAACTGGAAGCTTCGAAACCAGAAAATGTCACATGTGAAGCCTTAAGGGGAGTGGATAAGAACGTAGATGTCAAGGGTGCCGATGTTCTTTATCTCATGAATCGAATCTGGACAACGAAGTTGGTGGGTTCAGAAATGTTGTCATGAACAAATCACACAAGACTCGATACTCCATTCATCCAGGTGCAGACAAGATGTATCTGGACCTCAAGAAACTATGTTAGTGGCCAAACATGAAAGCAGAGATTGTGATCTATGTAGGATACCAGAAGCCCTCAGGTTTACTACAACAACCAGATATACCTTAGAAGATAGGGAGTGGATAACAATTGACTTCATAACCAAGCTACCCAAGACATCAGGTGGTCTCGATATCATTTGGGTTATCGTTGGCAGGTTGACCAAATCCGCACACTTCCTACCAATGAAGGAAATTGACAAAATGGAGAAACTGATCAGAACCTACAGAAGGAGATTGTGCGACTGCATTGTATGCCAATATCCATTATCTCCAACAGATATAGTGGATTTAGTTCACGGTTCTACCAATAACTAAAAAAATCCCTCGGGACTAGACTTGACATGAGTACAGCCTACCACCCATAAACCGACGTGCATAGTGAGAGAACTATACAAATGCTACAATACATGCTAATAGCTTGTGTAATAGATTTTGGTAAAGCTTGGGATACCTATTTACCACTTATAGAATTCTCATACAATAAAGCAGTTACCACACTAGCATCAAGGTTCCCCAGTCGAAGCCCTCTATGGTCGTTAGTGCAAATCACCTATGTGCTGGGCCAAAGTAGGTGACATGCATCTAGCTAAGGGGCAAGTTACTGATAGCATTCTCACTGGACCGAAAAACGTAAGAGAAACGACCGAGAATATTGGCCAAATTCGAGAATGACTAAAAGCCTCTGGATACAGACATAAGAGTTATGTGGATAAAAGATAGAAGCCCTTGGAATTCTAGGTTGGAGACCGTGTACTGTTGAAAGTCCCACCCTGTAAAGGAATGATACGTTTTGGAAAATGTAGGAAAGTAAATCCAAGGTATATCGAGTTGTTCGAGATACTCGAAAGGATTGGCCTGGTAGCATACAAGCTTCGATTACTGCAAGAATAAAATAACATACATCCTACCTTTCACATATCCAACTTAAAGAAGTGCTTGTCCGATGAGACTCTCGTCATCCCTCTTGACAAAATCGAAATCAACGAGAGTCTCCATTTCATACAAGAACCAATAGAAATCATGGACCGGGATATTAAAAGAATGAAACAAAGTCGCATACCCCTTTGTGAAGGCCCGATGTAATGCTAAACGAGTACATGAGTTCACCTGGGAACGTGAAGATCAGATAAAACAAAAATACACACATCTTTTCCCCAGACCTTGAAGTCACATTCAAAACGCTAATTTCGGGAAGAAATTCCTTCTAACGGGGGGATTATACACCAAACATCATTTTTTGGTCAAGTCAACGTCAAACAAAGTCAACAAGTCAAACCAGTCAACTTAACTAGTACTTGTAGGTTAGGGCTTACTTTATGTTTACTAATGTATAACTCTCTATCTTAATACAAAGTATCACTCACAAGTTTCAAATTCTCAAAAAAACCTAAACCTTAAATAGGGTGAGTGATGTAACGACTCGATAAAACACTATTACATACCCTTTGGGCATGTATAACACTCATAACGAGGCATAGTGGGGTTTACAAACCTTGCACTACGGGGCAAAACACAAACAAATGCTATAAAAAAATCTCTCTCGATCTCTCTCACTATATCTCTCTCACCCAAATCTCTCCAAAATCTCTCTCAAAATCTCTTTCAACTTTTTATAAACACATAGGCCATCCCAACCCTTCAATTAGTTGAAAACCACTCGAAATGGGAAGTTTGTATGAAAACAGCCTCTTGGATGCGAAACCCTCGCATGCCACAAAACCCTCTCATGCCACAAAACCCTCTTAGGGTGCGAGACCTCATGCAGCGAAGCCACCTTCGGACCGAGCCTTCCTTTCGCAGCAAATCGAGAAGTTTCACAGGCATCCGACCGCGTTCGCAGCGAACCTTCTAACTCTCGCACTCAGTTCCATCCTTCACGTATGAGTCTGACGTTTGCAGTGAAACCTACTTTCGCATCCAGTTCCAACTATTATAACGAGAGCACCTGCATCCGAAACCTCAGCCATCTACGAACCCCCTCGGACCATCAGCAGCCTTCGTAGGTTCTCCCTCGGACCATCAGCAGCCTTCCGGTTTTTGACATTTCGAGCCCATTTTTGATGATTTTGACATGGGATTTTCAACTGAATTCATATTTTTGACATCTTAGACCCTCTAAACTCATATTTTATCCCGATATTGAAGATTTATTTAATATAAATCGCATCTTGCTTAGGATAATATCAAGAGTACATAAAAGATCTCTTTGACATTTCTCATAAAGTTATGATGCCAACAACCCTCATGGCAACTTTATGTCTACTTTATGTCATTATTCACATCTAGCTATAGTTAATTAATTGGATTTTTTTCAACACCTTTCTGAACAAGCTACCTATTATCAACCCCTTATAAACAAACCCAAGAGATTTCCTTTCCTTCTCATCCAAGATTTCCATCTCTCTCTCCAAAGCAAACTCTCCCTCTCTCTCTATCACTCTATCTCTCTCTCTCTCTCTCTATAACACGATTTCTCCACGAAGTTCTTTTGTATTTCCTCCATTTATCATAAGTATTTCCTTTAACTACTACACAATCTTCACATCTTCATAGAAATGGTGGATAATTTACACAAATATCTACATATTTGTTTTTAGGATCTTCAAATCTTCAAGCATCTTTCAAGTGTTGTTAACTTCAAACTCGTCATCTTCATCATGTTGGCTTACGAGTATTCTAACACTCCTAAGTGTACATGCAACCCTAAATATCTTTGATCTATGTTTTCTCTATTATACATGCAAATATGAATATTCCAAGGTATTACTGTTGGATTAATGTCTAAGTCCATAACTATAATTGGTAAGACTTGACCCGACCCGGCATGGTCCATTTGGGTTGCATGGCATCATGCACTTGGATAGACTATAATGAGAGAAATAAGACACTTATGGCTATTAATATATTATAAGTTTTAGGATATTAATAATAAGAATAATAAGATTATTTAATTAGTATTGATCAAGAATTAATCTAGCATTAATTAAGTGATCAAAAGAAGACTAATTAAATATATGGGTTGATTGTACAAATCATCCATACTTATATAATGGGATAATGCTCCATGGATTATCTAGTTGGGCTAAAACCCGTATGATGCTCCATGGATGCTCCATGGTGTGTTTGTACCCATGGATCACGGAAATGAAAGGCCATATCAATTAGGGTTTACATGGTGTAACCCTAACTATATAACCATCTTATTCTTGACCAAAATGGGGACTAGAGAGAGAAAGAAAGGGATAGCATATTTTCATGAAGTGTAGAATTCTCTCAAGTTATTCCAAGTGTAGTTGGTGTTGTGTGAACCATTTGAGGTGTCACACTTGGGGCACTAGGCACTCAAGCATCATGAAGACTCTCTACATCAAAGAAGTATGTAATCTATCTTGCTATAGTCATTGTTTTGTATGCTAGATTAGGATAATACCTTGGAAGTTCTTATTTGCATGTATAATAGAGAAAACATAGATCCAAGGAATTTAGGGTTGCATGTACACTTAGGAGTGTTAGAATGCTAAAAACCCAACTCGCCGAGTTGGTTCGTGCACTCGACGAGTTGGTTCGTGCACTCGACGAGTTGGACCCCCATACAGCATAAATTCGACTTTTTTGGCTGGAATTAGACTAGGAACATTACCCTAAGATGTTTTTTGAACTTATAAACTTGTTTTTGATGTGTTAATGCTCATGCTAATCCAATTTCAAAGATAATTGTCAATAGATTCATGTTTTGTATTAGTTTAAGGTTTAGACTAATTACATGAAAAAGTTTGATTTGAATTATCTTGTTCTTATGAGCTGCTTAGATTAATAGGAAAGTTGAGTGAAATAGTTGTTTTCAATCCAAATTAATCTAAGAGTTGATTCTAAAATGTGTTTTTGTAACTTTTCCTCAAGTTATATGGAAAGTCACATTTAAGATTCATAAAACTCATAAAAGTTGGCAAAGGTTACAAAATGAAGAGTCTAGTTCTAATTAATTGGTGTTATGACTCCATAATTTGTCCTTAAGTTATGGAGGACCAAGAGTCTCTTCATTAAATAATAAATAAATAAAAAGTGTAACCTTAATTAATTCCATAAGTTATAAAATAAAGAAAAGTTAATTCTTTTATTAGATTAAAGTCTTCCATAACTTGTTCTCAAGTTATGGAACTTGAAGAGTTTTTGAATTAAAACTACTTTAAACACATAAGTTATGGAATTAATTAGTTTTGAGTAGTTTCAAAACTTGCCCTCAAGTTTTGGAATTTGTAAAGTTTTCTCTTATGAATACTTTAATTCTAAGTTAGCCCTTAGAATTTTAAAAGTTAAAATTCAACCCTTATACTTTATAATATTATAAGTTAATAATATATATATGTATAAGAGTAAAGTCAGTCTTACCGCTAGTATGCCTCATTCACGAAGCCGGTCTATAAGGTGGGTATAAGGTTGTTGCCTATAAAATCGCAACTTAATGGGTGTCCACTCTCACCCACCTCTTGCTTGATTGGTGGAGGGTCGTTAGCCGAACAGGTTTGACAGAATTCTCCCTTCATTAAAAGTATTAATGATAAATACTAAGTAACTAAACTCTTATAAATACCCAATCTTAGTTACTTAGGAAAATGTGAATAAGGTGCTAATCCATGAAATTACACTTTGCACTTTCTTTAAGTCGGTTAGTGGAGCGTGTGTGGTTAACCGGCACACTAACTCATATTTAACAATGTAGGCAAAGGGTAACTTAATGTTTATCATAGTATCAATGGAGCGTGTGTGGTTAACCGGCACATCGATTGAGGGGTAAACACTCAAGGGTACCAAGTAATTTGCATGGTTACTTTACACCTTTTTTTATGATCCTCGGCATCCCAGTCACAAAACCTGAAGGGCACACTCGAGATTGAAACATGCCATTAAGCAGTTCAATGAATCTCAAAGATCTAGGAGTTTCAAAACCAATTAAAACCTAATTACTATTTCGTTTTTCATGGTGGAAATTGGTGAATCGTCATTCACCTATCTTCAAATATTTTATAGCTTGGATTACGGCATCCCTCTTCTAAGTTATAAAATAGTTTGTTGGGTCCTAGCCTTAATATTTCAGATTGGGTGTCATATTAAGGACTTTAGATCAACTATCTTGAATATCTCCCAAAACATGTCTGGTTTAGACATTTATGATCTTGCCAAATCTCTTGAAACAAGCTTTCCTAAATGAAGATGATGTCCCTTGGAAATCATACTTCTTTCACCTCCTCAAATTATTCTCCCTAACCCACAGGTTCAAAGTCACTCAAGCCCTATTGGCAAGGCAAGGTCTAGGTGTGATCACATCATGGAGATGTAGTCACATATTGACAATCCAGGAGAGAAGGGTGTCAATGTCTTGAGAAAGTTGGTGGTTCAACTACTTTCTAAGTCACATAGTGAGTTCTTCTGGAACACCTATGAAACAGACTATGACAAGACCCTTAATGATCTTATCTATTTGTTAAGATCAACTTCCTTAGAACTTGATGGACATTTACAACAGTGACACACGAAATCTAGAAAAGCATTCTCTTCCAAATGGAAAGGGATCGGCCATAGTCAACTCGATTGAACAAATGATAAAGAGAAAAGCTAAGTCTGTGATACTCCCGTGTACCATTATCAAAGGGCCCATATGTTTATATTGCCAAAGGAAGGGGCATTGGTTGCGAAGCTGCCAAATTTACCTAAGGAGGTTAAAGTCAATAAGTTTGACTCTACTTCAGGTAAAGTCCACTATCTAACTCTGTTATGTTTCTATTCTGAGATTCCTGATACATGATGTGACTGGGTCACATGGTAATGTTTTAAGAATCAAAGAAAAGTGAAGATACTTAAAGAAAGAATATGTTGAATCTGATCGCATAGATGGACTTCTATCGCGTAGTTTGAAGATCGGATTCTTGAGCTACTTCTTAGGAGTTATCAGATATTTCTTAGGAATAGATAAAAACAAGTTTTCATATGGATTGTAAGGATAAGTTTTTTCGCATAGTTTTAAAATAAAAGAAATTTTTTTATTTTATTTATTTAAAATATCCTTACAATGGCATTTGAGGAAAAAAAATTGTTGCTTATATGATTCCATTAATAGCAAGAGTGGAAATATGAAATTGATTCCTTCATTTGTCTTAATGTCTAAATTTACCAAATAAGGAAAGATTCTCATCACCCAAGTCTCAATTGGACCGAAACTTGGAATCATGCAAGTTGTATAGCATGATGAATGAGAACTTTCAAGTATTGGAAAATTAAGAGTAATTATTTCTTCACATGGATGTGTGAGTCAAGTAAAGGACTAAGGGATCGAGTACACATTCTTGTGCACTGGTCAAGTCCACCACAAAAGATCAATAAGATTATTCATCAATATTTACTAAAGTTCAGTAAATATGGTTATACTTACAAGCTTAAGTGTAATTCTGAGACATTGGAAAAAGGTTCCAATGTAAGGCAGAGCGAATAAGAAAAAGCAAATTAGGCAGAAGGATAAAAGTTTCTCAAATCTAAAAAAGATGGGAGAGTACTTTCGTATCAGTTTTTAAAATCATCTTAATGATTTAGAGACCTTATCACAATTCATCCCCTAAGTGCTTTCTTATAGCTAAGAAGAGTAACTATGAATTGTTGAAATGGTTGAATCAAGAAGATGATTCATACTTCGTTCCAAAAACAATTATTAGAGTCATACTCCAAGATTGTAACTTGAGTGACATGTCTCAGAGAAGGTTTAAAACACTTGTCAAATGTAAGAGTAAAAGTTTTCTACTCTTGTACATTTGAAATTGATAAGTTGTGATGTTTTGGATAAAACAAAGACCAACTTAGGCCAATTATGTGAAGTGTTTGTCTTGCTTAGAATCCACACTATATCTTGGATGTTTGACAAGGGAGTCTTATAGGTCAAGAGGACAGTGGGAGTCTTAAAGGTCTTGAAAGTCTCAAGAACTAATCAAGAATACAACCTGAAGTTCTTCACTAGCACACGACTTAAGGTTTATAACCTAGCGTGTTGACATATTCTATGCCCATTCCAATTAAAGTTGGCTTTACAGATTAGTTCTTAGAGTTCTCAATTGGTTGCACAACAACTTGGAAGCAATGATATGCCCTTGAGCTGCCAGGTGGCAAGAAATTAAGATTGAGTTCAGTCCATATGAGTTTGGATTTGTCATTATCCTTTTCTTGTGACTATGGTTTTGATAATTCACATGGATAAGAACACGTACACCATTAAATCTAAGTTTCATAAGGTTTCTCTCCGATTCATGAAAATGATGGTGAGTAAACACTTTTACTAGGTAGATTTTAGCTAGATAGCAATTGTGATATTTGCATTCTCAAAGTCGTTAGTGGAGCGTGTGTGGTTTACCGGCACACTAACCTGGACTTGTGAGAAGTGGCAAATAGGTCTAACCATTATGATTATGGCATCCCTCTTCATAATTGTGTAGACACACAAGTGTGCTATCTAAGGGAAGGTGTATGATTTTGATAAAGTTTTATCAAAACAATCTGGTATCAAAAATATGAACTTTGGTAAGAAAGTCAGTTGACTTCTGAGAATATGTCAGAGCTAGTGGGAGCATAAGTGTTATGCTAATAATCATCATGTTAGTGGGAGCATGATAATTATGATAAAGGTTGCAAGTTAGCAATGTTAATTATAGAAAACCAAAGGTTTCAATTGGGAAAAAATTGTTTTGCTATAATTAAGGGAGAGGAAATTATACTTCATCTCAAATCTATAAGCTTAGATCGTGAGGCTTTAATCATTTAGTCAAGGAAATATATGTAAATTTCATGTTGGAATGGCTCGGCATAAGGAAATTCTTTATATGGGTCCATTATTTGCGTTCTAAAATTCGATTATGATTACGGCATCCCTTTTCATAATTTGAATTATGAGAACTTGGCAAATGGAAATGTTATAGTAAAAGACTGGTTTAGTCTTTATGTGAGACATCATGAATCGTGTCCCATATGTTTTGGATATTGGATCGATTACATGTGCTATATTCATCATTTCTAAAAATTTTCCAAATGCCTGGGGCATTAAGAAGGGAAAAGGTTTAGAAATGGATATGACTAAAAGGATTAAACAATTGTCGAGGACAATCTAAGGCTTACCAAAGATTGGTTGCTCAAGGACAGTTGGATGTATAGTGATAATTCTGGAAGGACCATATTGGCATAATCTGTAAGGAGGCAACTCTTGTTCAGAAGTGATAGTCAAAATGAATCTGGAAATGTTTCAAAGTTAGAAATTCCAATCTGTGTAAGATTAAAGAAACTTAATGCAAGAAGGATGTTTCCAAGGAGTTGATCTCCTTTGGAATTCTTTGTAATGTTTATTGTCGAGTCCTTGTGACTTTGTGCATAATCATTACAAGAGGATCAACGCATATAAGTTTAGAATCTAACAGATTTTAGTAAATGGAATGAATTTGGAATTCTAGCATTTGCAGTAAGGATTTGGGACTGTGAAAAGAGAATCATTGAAGTTATGTTCAATTGATCTAGTTCACAAAGTAATATCATAGACAAACATAGTATGCATACTTGGTGTATGGCATGACTAGTGTATAGAAAACATAGTGTACATGCTTGGAGCATGGGACAACTATTGTTTTAAAATCAAGAATAAAGTTGATAGCTGAAACAATATACAATGAATAATGTGTAATCATATGGTGATAAATAAAAGGTGTTTTATTTATGTTCATAGGTTTTGATACCATATTGGATTCAATTATTATTGTGTTTCACTTTGCATGTTTTGACTTCCTGAATGAACTAGGTTATTCTTCCGAAATGACTAAGTTATTCAAACCATCCACAGTCGGTCATATGTTGGAAGTAGATATGAATTAAGACTGTCATGGGTTGGCTTGTAGAGGTCTAACATGTTGGACAAAGGGCTACAACACTCATTAGTTCTCATAAGTTCTGAGTATTGGATTCAACACGCACTCATTTGAATCACTTCATGGATTTTATCACGAGTGATCATGAGACGATAATATCATATATTCTTCAAACCTAGAGATATGAGTTGTTACTATGAGTTGGTTGTACATTGATTGCATGAAAACGCATTTGGTAACTCGGTGCTATAAAACGTGCCTTTGTGTATGATTCAACAAGTAGTAGAACAAGCCATATGAGTCGAAGTTTATCCATTCCTTTTACCTTCGGGAGAAAAGCAATATCTGTGGGCCCCTCGATGATTTGATGATGACAAATGGAAGTGCTCGGCCGGGGTAGGACTGATTTGATTTGTTCAATTAGTCAGTCGTCATAAATCTGAAATTGGGAAACAACGAATGGACAGAGAGAATGATTATAATCCATGTCTCAGTCCATATGATATCTAGAATGGAGGAATATATGATCCCTTATCTAATGGACATGTCATTGACAAAGGTCAGAGTTCATCTACAAGGTCAAAGTTCAACAGAAGCTTTTGAGAGCTACGATTGCCGGTCGGTTCTTGAAGTCATACGCAATAATAGTTTTAGACTTATCCAAGTGGGAGACTATCGGATTAATGTCTAAGTCCATAACTATAATTAGTAAGACTTTGTAACGACCCAAATTTTCAAATAAATTTGAACTTTTCAAAAACAACCCAATTCATTAAGTTATTACAAAAAGGTTTTCAATACATTTATTATTAGAGTATTCCCAGATCCATTTCATAAAACATAAACACGAAGAGCGGTACGATCACGCCTTTGCCTTGCCACAGTCTCCTGAAGAACCTGAAAAACATTAAACAACAACTGTAAGCCCGAAAGCTTAGTGAGATACCCCCAAAATACCAACCACATATACCATACACATAACATGCTATATCATAACGAATCACAGAACAGCCATGCATATCGGGTCTACTGTGAGACTGGTCCGCCGCATCGGGCCTTCAGTTCACCTGGTCCACCCTCCGAGTCCAATAATGTCCTTCGAGTCTACAGTGTGCTTGGTCCACCCGCACCGGGCCTTCAACCCACCTGGTCCACTCTCAAAGTCTACAGTATGACTGGTCCGCCCGCACCGGGCCTTCAACCCACCTGGTCCACTCTCTAAGTGTACAGTATGACTGGTCCGCCCACACCCGGGCCTTCAGTCGGACTGGTCCACTCTCCGAGCCTCGTCACGTCTGGTCCGCCCTCGTGGGGCCTACAGCCTATCCGGACTGCTAGCTGGGCCTTCGGAACAACCGGTCCCCCCTGAGTATCTTGGCCTACAGCACGAAGTAGGACCCGCCTCAACCCAACTCTAGTCCAAACAACCATGTGCACATAAAGATACAATCACATAACAATTCATATACAGTCAAACCGATCTAGCAGATCACATAACACAAGATACTCTAACAGGATACCGACCTAACCGGTCACTACCAAAGCATCATCCTATATACCAGGATACCGACCTTAACCAGGTCTCTAACGAATACCATCCTAACTACCCGGATGCATACATATCAAAGCAATACCATAACCACAGACACCCGGATCTCAATTCGATAAAGGGTCGGCCTTGGTGCTTAGACCCTGTTGATATAGTGAGGATAACTCACCTCGAACTGCCGGCTGAAAGGATAAGATCCCGCTGCTCCAAACTCCGACACGAACTCCTCCACTGAACACCAAAACACTCACTCAATAAATACCCTTAATTACCAAAATACCCCTGGAAGGCAACTGGTCAACCCTTGGACAAGGTCAAAGTCAACCCCTGACTGACTCTACTCGTCGAGTCAACCTGATGACTCGTCGAGTCCCCAAGCTCAGAACTTCCCTCAATCCGCGACCTAACTCGCTGACTCACCCCGAAACTCGCCGAGTCCAACAGCTCTGGGTCCACTTGCACCCAACTCACCGAGTCATCCCTTGACTCACCGATTCTCGACTCAACCAGAAAATATTGGGACTCTTCGACAAGACTCGCCGAGTCTAAGGCTATCTTCAACCTACTCGCCGAGTTGTTCATCCAACTCATCGAGTTCCAGCTCATCTTCAAGTAACTCGTCGAGTCCACCCATGTGACTCGTCGAGTACCACCAGTCTAAATCCATACAGAAGCATTCCAGGTCATGCAATTGATCCAAAAAATAGATCTAGCCTCCTACAACCCATTCATCACGTAAAGTGGCAAACTTTACGTGAATCCAAAGAGATCTAGGCCTTATACACTTTAGGGCTAGGGTTTGGGACATGATGGCTTCACTAAGCACTCAAACACAGAGACTTTAATGCTCTCTAGACCTTCCCAATTCCAGATCTGAGGTAGCAACCTCAGATCTAACCTCCAAACTCCAAAACACACCAAGATAAGCTTCCCATAAACCTTAAAATGATGAATCCATATGAGTAATAGCCCAAGAACGAGATATTACCTCAAAAGAATTCCCCAACTGCAATGAAACTCGAATCCAAGCGAAGCCCCTTGCTCCAAGCCTCCAAACTCCCAAGATTCCTTCAACAAATACCCTTCAAGCTCCCAAATGCACTTTGATCCACTCACACACAAATGCTAAGGGTTTCTGGACTTTAGGATGAGTAAAGAGGCTAGTGGAATGGATGTTATGTTCTTTATATAGGGCTCAACCCCGAGAATTAGGGTTTTCTCCACTCAGCACCTACTCGCCGAGTCCATCTTTGGACTCGCCGAGTAGGCCACTTGACACGCGACCAAAGTCGCGACCCTACTCGCTGAGTCCATCCATGGACTCGCCGAGTTGCCCTTCAAGTGTACACTTTTATCCCTTCAACTCTACTCTTGAGATTTCGGGATGTTACAATTCTCACCCACTTAAATTAGGCTTCATCCTCGAAGCCTGCGATAACTCGACTCTAGAAATTCTCTCGCATTACAACTCCTGGCAATTAACCCAACCAGGCTCCTCAAGGTACACTCATGGAGACCGTAAACTCACTTTCTCCCTGCTCGCAGTGTCCTGACCACCATCACAAGCCGGCCACCGGATTTACCCTCTGATAACCACACACAACAACTGAGTACCACTCATGATGCAACACTGCTCCAAATCATAACCATTACTCGACCCATATGAGCTATAAATTACTATGCACCACCCGGTTCCCGATCTGAGTCCAACTCTATCCATTCCATGCTAACAGAAAGACACACTCTTCAGAGCAAATCCTATGAGTTCTCTTCTTGCAATCGCATGCACATGCTGAACTAGCTCTAGCACCCTCGGGTTAGGAAAACCCATCACACCGACGACCCTCAAAACATCCATCGGGATGAACCACTGCTACACAATTCCTTCACCGAAAACAAGCTGGGAATCCAAAACTCCATACCTGCATCCCTCCTGAGACTCTTGGCTCTACACCCGCGGAATACCTTCCGCTTCCTCAGCAGACACTCCATCATGATGTCATTCCATACCACCACCGCAATCATCCTGCTCAATGACCACCGTCGGACCACTCCGATCATAACTCTACACTGTCGCTTTCACTTCCGCAAATTTACTCTTCCTCTCGGAGCTACACTCCTCTCTTCCTCTTTCCTTACCAAGGAAATCCACTTGGCTGCCTTGTCACCACGACAAGTGCCACGGTGCTCACCCCACGCTGCACCACCCCTTTATAGCATAACCGCTATCCATGCAACACACATGCCCTGAATCTGCTCGCAAGGACTCTCGAGTCCATGCACCATCTCCACTAATCAAGATCAATACCCGGGGCCAGACCTTCTGATGCTAACACATCACCACATACTCAATCCATTACCTTGCACCGATCTAATGACACCTACACAGTCTTCAGCATGACTGCGCCGCCTTACCAGGCCTTCAGCCAAACTGGACCACTCTCATAACCTTCAGCAGACCTGGACCGCCCTCCAGGGCCTTCAGTCTAGCTGGACCATTCACCGAGCCTTCGGCCTGACTGGTACGCCTATTGGCCTTCAGTCTATCCGGACCGCTCAACTAGCAATCAACATTCCGAGTTACCTCTCCGGGAAATCCTCCCATGCATACTGTTCTAGCCCCCTAGGGTTTTCGAACTCTATCTCCATCATACACACTCGATCCCGGCTTAATCCCAGGCCCTACACAATCAAGCTCTTGGTCTGTATCCCGCCCCGCACGCCTGCCATTTACTCATACCAACCAATGCCCTTGGCTGACCGAGACACTACTGAATCCCATACAGGTAAACAACCTTTCATACTCGTCGATCCTCCGGAGAATTCTCCAATTCTCCCCTGCTTAGGGCACTGACTATCAACCACTGGTCGCTATCACCGACCTCCCAAAATAACCTTGCACAAAACCCAACACTTACACGCAGATTGATTCCACTAGCACTAGCAACTTCCGGAAAAACACATTTCCACACCGATCATCTCGCTCGAAAGGAACCCAATCTTCAATTATCCACTCCTTAGACTGCAGATGCTACCCGACATTCAAACCAATGCCGCATCCACCAATAATCCTCACAAAAGATAACCAGTGAAAACCCGAAATACTAACCCATAACCATGCCAAACCCTCAAGGAACAACGGATACCAAAACGAAAACCACCCAACGAGACTAGCAGATAAACGATACTCCACAATAATCATAATAAACAAGACAACAATAAAGAAACATACCCGCAACTGCATCCGGTACTGCTCTAACCTCCTCCGCTGCAAGCTGAAAAGCACGACCCTAAGCCCTTGGGGGCTCCGCTCCACCGTGACCTCCACCTGTGATCCTCAACGTGGTCGGTGCTGGAGCTTACACCGGTCCTGCAGCAAGCTGTGGACAGTTGACCCTCAAGTGTCCAACCTGATGACAATGATAACATATCCTTAAATCCTGAATCGGAACTGACTACCGATAATCCCTCGCATAGTGCCCCTCCTTTCCGCACTTGCGGCATGTACCACCGGACCGACAAACTCCGGCGTGACCCCTCCCACACTTTCCACAAACGTGGCTGCCCTGATCTCCCATCCTGGAATCAACGGTCTTAGACCATTTCGTCGCCGGCTGCTACTGAACCGGAGCTTGCCTCAGCTTACGCAACTGCAACTCAATCTCTAACTCACGCCGCCTGGCGGCCTCCTACCACTCTAACAAGGTCTCGCACCTCTGCGTGGACACAAACTGTCTGATGTCTCTCTTTAGCATACTCAGATATCGGGACATCTAAGCTTGCTCCGAAGCGAACTCAGGGCAAAACATCGCCCTCTCAGTAAACATCCTGGTGATTTCCGTCACCGACTCCGAATCCTGCTTCAGCTCAAGGAACTCCTGAGCCAACCTCTCCCTCTCGACCTGCAGAACATAACAAGTGTTGAACATCTCTCTGAACTGATCCCATGAACTCGCTGCCCTCTGTGCATCCGAGTATGACCCCGTGGTCAACCTCCACCAATCCTGTGCCCCGAGCCTTAACACGTTCAGAGCACACCTCACCCTTTGATCAGCAGGGCATGAACACGTGAAGAAACACCCCTCCACGTCTGATAACCATCTCATAGCAACGATCGGATCCTGAACTCCGTCAAAGGTGGGAGGCTTCGTATTATCGAAGTCCCGATACTTAAAACCTCTACTCGCTCCTCCCCCTGCCGCTGTAGCTGCCGCGGCTGCCGTCTCCGTGAGAGCCGCATAGCGCTCATCAAAATACTCCACCATGGCGGTCTTGATCGACCGAAACAGTTCCGGCAGCTCGGCCCGGAACAATGCAACAACCTCATCATGCAGGATCTCACAAATCCTCGCATCCAACTCGCGCGCACTCATTTGACCGATAACCTCAGGCGAAACTGACCCATTCGCAACTCCCTCTCTTGCACCCGATCCTAACCCGGATCCACTCCCAGCATGCCTCGAAATCTCCATACTTAAATAAACCACAAAACCTCAGACACTTCCCATTATCTCGGGAACCAACTCTCAACCGAACCCCAGAGGTCATGGTTTCCCTGATACGCGTATGGGTCCTGTGCTTTCAGTAGTACGGGCCCATACTACCTTCCACACCTACCCATATTTGTATGAAGTACCACCACAACACCCTAGAGAAAACACACATAACAACGCTCTATCCTCACTACTAGAGGAACACTAGAAATCTCTCACAAGGAAACCCTAGGCTAGCAGGCATCACAAATCAGGCAACACATCATGAAATCCTAAAGATCCCTAGCCTATCTTTAGCATGTTGTTCTATCAAAGCTCAATAAAACAATTATCAGGTATGGTATTTTGGGGTTACTTACTGGCTCCGACTGATCGTACCTCCGCGTCCTCTACTTATTTTTTTTAAAACCATTTTAAATTCTCTTTCGAAATCCCTCCTTGATTTGAGACTGGAGTCACACGAGTGTTCCTCCAATTCACTCAAACCAAGGCTCTAATACCAACTTGTAACGACCCAAATTTTCAAATAAATTTAAACTTTTCAAAAACAACCCAATTCATTAAGTTATTACAAAAAGGTTTTCAATACATTTATTATTAGAGTATTCCCAGATCCATTTCATAAAACATAAACACGAAGAGCGGTACGATCACGCCTTTGCCTTGCCACAGTCTCCTGAAGAACCTGAAAAACATTAAACAACAACTGTAAGCCCGAAAGCTTAGTGAGATACCCCCAAAATACCAACCACATATACCATACACATAACATGCTATATCATAACGAATCACAGAACAGCCATGCATATCGGGTCTACTGTGAGACTGGTCCGCCGCATCGGGCCTTCAGTTCACCTGGTCCACCCTCCGAGTCCAATCATGTCCTTCGAGTCTGCAGTGTGGTTGGTCCGCCCGCACCGGGCCTTCAACCCACCTGTTCCACTCTCTAAGTCTACAGTATGACTGGTCCGCCCGCACCCGGGCCTTCAGTTGGACTGGTCCACTCTCCGAGCCTCGGCACGTCTGGTCCGCCCTCGTGGGGCCTACAGCCTATCCGGACTGCTAGTTGGGCCTTCGGAACAACCGGTCCCCCCTGAGTATCTTGGCCTACAGCACGAAGCAGGACCCGCCTCAACCCAACTCTAGTCCAAACAACCATGTGCACATAAAGATACAATCACATAACAATTCATATATAGTCAAACCGATCTAGCAGATCACATAACACAAGATACTCTAACAGGATACCGACCTAACCGGTCATTACCAAAGCATCATCCTATATACCAGGATACCGACCTTAACCAGGTCTCTAACGAATGCCATCCTAACTACCCGGATGCATACATATCAAAGCAATACCATAACCACAGACACCCGGATCTCAATCCGATAAAGGGCCGGCCTTGGTGCTTAGACCCTGTTGATATAGTGAGGATAACTCACCTCGAACTGCCTGCTGAAAGGATAAGATCTCGCTGCTCCAAACTCCGACACGAACTCCTCTACTGAACACCAAAACACTCACTCAATAAATACCCTTAATTACCAAAATACCCCTGGAAGGCAACTGGTCAACCCTTGGACAAGGTCAAAGTCAACCCCTGACTGACTCTACTCGCCGAGTCAACCCGATGACTCGCCGAGTCCCCAAGCTCAGAACTTCCCTCAATCTGCGACCTAACTCGCTGACTCACCCCGAGACTCACCGAGTCCAACAGCTCTGGGTCCACTCGCACCCAACTCACCGAGTCATCCCTTGACTCACCGATTCTCGACTCAACCAGAAAATATTGGGACTCTTCGACAAGACTCGCCGAGTCCAAGAACAGACTCGCCGAGTCTAAGGCTATCTTCAACCTACTCGCCGAGTTGTTCATCCAACTCGTCGAGTTCCAGCTCATCTTCAAGCAACTCGTCGAGTCCACCCATGTGACTAGCCGAGTACCACCAGTCTAAATCCATACAAAAGCATTCCAGGCCATGCAATTGATCCAAAACATAGATCTAGCCTCCTACAACCCATCCATCACGTAAAGTGGCAAACTTTACGTGAATCCAAAGAGATCTAGGCCTTATACACTTTAGGGCTAGGGTTTGGGACATGATGGCTTCACTAAGCACTCAAACACAGGGATTTTAATGCTCTCTAGACCTTCCCCATTCCAGATCTAAGGTAGCAACCTCAGATCTAACCTCCAAACTCCAAAACACACCAAGATAAGCTCCCCATAAACCCCAAAATGATGAATCCATATGAGTAACAAGCCAAGAACGAGATATTACCTCAAAAGAACGCCCCAACTGCATATGAAACTCGAATCCAAGCAAATCCCCTTGCTCCAAGCCTCCAAACTCCCAAGATTCCTTCAACAAATACCCTTCAAGCTCCCAAATGCACTTTGATCCACTCACACACGAATGCTAAGGGTTTCTGGACTTGAGGATGAGTAAAGAGGCTAGGGGAATGGATGTTAAGTTCTTTGTATAGGGCTCAACCCCGAGAATTAGGGTTTTCTCCACTCAGCACCTACTCGTCGAGTCCATCTTTGGACTCGCCGAGTAGGCCACTTGGCACGCGACCAAAGTCGCGACCCTACTCGCCGAGTCCATCCATGGACTCGCCGAGTTGCCCTTCAAGTTTACACTTTTAGCCCTTCAACTCTACTGTTGATATTCTGGGATGTTACAGACTTGACCCGACCCGGCATGGTCCATTGTCCATTTGGGTTGCATGGCATCATGCACTTGGATAGACTATAATGAGAGAAATAAGATACTTATGGTTATTAATATATTATAAGTTCTAGTATATTAATAATAAGAATAATAAGATTATTTAATTAGTATTGAGCAAGAATTAATCTAGGATTAATTAAGTGATCAAAAGAAGACTAATTAAATATATGGGTTCATTGTACAAATCATCCATACTTATATAGTGGGCTAATGCTCCATGGATTATCTAGTTAGGCTAAAACCCATATGATGCTCCATGGTGTGTTTGTACCCATGGATCATGGAAATGAAAGGCCATGTCAATTAGGGTTTACATGGTGTAACCCTAACTATATAAGCATCTTATTCTTGACCAAAATGGGGACTAAGGAGAGAAAGAAAGGGCTAGCCGATTTTCATGAAGTGTAGAATTCTCTCGAGTTATTCCAAGTGTAGTTGGTGTTGTGTGAACCATTTGAGGTGTCACACTTGGGGCACTAGGCACTCAAGCTTCATGAAGACTTTCTACATCAAAGAGGTATGCAATCTATCTTGCTATAGTTATTGTTTTGTATGCAAGATTAGGATAATACCTTGGAAGTTCTTATTTGCATGTATAATAGAGAAAACATAGATCCAAGGTATTTAGGGTTGCATGTACACTTAGGAGTGTTAGAATGCTTAAAACCCAACAATTACCCTATCTAGCATACAATCTTTTGATACTTGGGTAATATGACAAGTTAGAATACATGCCTCTTGATGTAGCTTGACTCCATGATACTTGAGAGCCTAGTCCCAAAGTGTGACACCTCAAATGGTTCACACAACATCATCAACACATGGAATAACCATGAGAATAAGACACTTCATGCTTAAATCGGTTAGCCCTCATACATGTATCACTCGTTCCAAATTGTTGATCCAAAGGGGTCCTTATATAGTGTGCACATTAGGGTTACACCATGTAACCCATGACTTTACCTATTCCTTATGCTCCATGGGTTTTAACCTTCATGGAGTATCCATAGGTCACCACATGGGTTAAACCCAACATAAGGAATCATGGATCATAAGCCCACATATATAAGAATGAATGACTTACACAAGCAATCCCCATATATTTAATCAGTCTCTTTTGATCACTAAATTAAGTACAAATTAAATCTTGATCAATACTAATTAAATAACATGATTTCATATTAATATATTAGAACTTATAATATATTAATATGTCATAAATATCTTCTTTTCATAAAACGTCTATCTAAGTGTTCTGATGCCATGCAACCCAAATGGACCATGTCGGGTCGGGTCAAGTACATATAAATTATAGTTATGGACTTAGACACTAATCTAACAGTCTCCCACTTAGATAAGTCTAAAACTATTACTGAGTATGAGTTCAAAACCTAACTGGCAATCGTAGCTCTCAAAAGCCACTGTCGAACTCTGACCTTGTCGATGAACTCTGACCTTTGTCAATGACTTGTCCATTAGATAAGGGATTATATATTCCTCCATTCCAGATATCTTATGCACTGAGACATGGATTATAAATCTTTCTCTCTGTCCATTTGTTGTTTCCTGATTTTCGATTTATGACGATTGACTGATTGAACAGATCAAATCTGTTCTGGCTTGGCCAAGCACTCACATGTGTCATCATTAAATCATCGAGGGGCCCACAGATATCACTTTTATCCCAATGGTAAAAGGAATGGATAAACTTTGACTCAGATGGCTTGTTCTAATACTTAGTTAGTCATACACAAAAACACATTTTATAACATCGAGTTAACGATGTGTTTTCATGCAATCAATGTATAACCAACTCATAGTAACAACTCATATCTCTAGGTTTGAAGAATATAAGATATGATCGTCTCATGATCACTCATGATAAAATTCATGAAGTGATTCCAATGAGTGTGGGTTGAATCCAATACTCAAAACTTACGAGCACTCATGAGTGTTGTGGCACCACTTTGTCCAACAACTTAGACCTCTACAAGCCAACCCATGACTTATCGGTGATACCACATTAATTTTCGGTGATACTTTTTTACTTTGACCCTAGCTCTGTCACTAACTTATAAGCTATCTGAAATTTATATAATGACAAAAAAGAGCACTTAAAAAACATGTTTTCTTAATTAATTAAGGGGTATATTTGGAAATTAAAAAAAAAACTTTTAAAAAATTAGTCTAACTAGCATTTTAAAACGCTGGCTTATAAGCTACTTTTTGATCTGTCAAATAAGATAACTTAAAAAAGATCGAAAAATAAATCAGTTTATCAAGTAGATGTAGCGCGCCAAACATAACCTTAATCATTAAGACTTTGATTATTATTATTATTATTATTATTATTATTATTCTTATTATTATTATTTATTTATTTATATTGTAAATATCACAACAAAATATTATATTACATTTTACTTAAAGGGTTGTGGTGAATGGATGACCAAAATGAGAAATTCAAATTATGAATCATCTAACTAGTTAATAATATAAATTGTAAAAGAATTTTAGATCAAATGATAGAAATATTAAAAATAATGAACTAATATGGATAAAATTAAAACTTTATTAATATTTTTAAAACGTTATAATAATCATGTTTGTGCAATATTTACAAAAATACCTTAAAACCTAATATGGATAAAATTATGACATTATTAGATTTTTTTAAACAATTAAAACAACCATTTTGATATAATATAATAAAGTTAAAACCTATTAACCCTTTAATCCAATTACCAAAACCTTTTATTACGGATACAATATTTGCAATAGATACAATATTTATAATATACGTTTGATCCTAGTCTCCTAGAACAAAAACTAATTTTTTTTCTAATATGTTTGCTTATGTGATATAGGTAATCATTACTCTCTCTCTCTCTCTCTCTCTCTCTCTCTCTCTCTCTCTCTCTCTCTCTCTCTCTCTCTCTCTCTCTCTCTCTCTCTCTCTCTCTCTCTCTCTCTCTCTCTCCTGCTTTATATATATGTTCATCCTTTGCGTAAAAGAATCCAGCTCCATATTTGCTGAGCTTTGGCTCTTTCAAAAAAAAAAAAAAAAAGAATCCAGCTCCATAATCTCTCAATGAACCTCTCTTTTATCTGATTGCGGACATCAAACGAAACAGCCACACACAGAATCAAAGAGTAGGAAGCCCTGCATAAAAACAGCACATGGATTTCTTTTTACAATACAGAAACCCTAATTTCCATTCTTCTTCTTCGGTAGCTGTAACAAGCAATAAAGTCAACGACAAAGTTCATGGGAGAGAAGGGGAGAAGAAGAACAACAAGAGAAACAACAAGATCAGCACTAAAGTGAAGCTCTCAACGGACCCACAAAGTGTAGCTGCAAGAGAGAGAAGGCATAGAATAAGCGAGCGGTTCAAGATTCTGCGAAGCTTGATACCAGGTAGTGATACAAGGAACATGGATACAGTATCCATGCTGGAAGAGGCCATTCAATATATCAAGTTCTTGAAAGCTGAGATTTGGCTACACCAAACAATGATTAGTTTTGAGAATTTCCATGATTATGATAATGCTAATAGAAATTATCATCATTATCAATGCTCGAATCAAGATCTTCTCCCGTCTGATAATTTCTATAGAGATTACCACCACCTCTCGAGCTTTCCTCAAATGGAACATGACGTCGTACCCCAACTAGGGTTTGAAGATGGATCTTGCTTCAAGTTAGATGATGATGATAACAAGTTTTTGCTTTCTCATGGTATCATCATGTGATTTATCCATGAACTTCTGAAATATCTATTATATAGATATATAGATATTTACTTAGTTACAACTCTAGATTTTTCTATATGTATGTTCGAAGGAGCTTCTCAAGTGCAGCTTAGTTTCATGATGCGATAAAGAGTGTCTTAGATAATTAGCATATATATTAATGTTTTAATTAGCATGAATTGATGGAACATAACCTGCCAACCATGTTGTATAGTGTTCCTTCTGACGTGTAATGATTGCATGCATCAAATATTTTGGATGAAATGGAAAGCAAAAGTACTTTAATCCATAGCCTAATATTATACATGTTCAAATCAATCCTTGTTGTGGCGGAGGTTTGAATTGAGCAATTGACTCTAAGGCATGAGATTATGTTGGAAGGATAAGGTCTACAAAAGCTATTCGGAAAACCCTTTCTAGTAAAAGTTTCATTTCCAAAAAGTAAAACAGAAAATGAAAAGACAAGGATAGCAATACTAAAGGAAAATAACTTTTGAGAGTAATTAACTATTCTGTTTGTTTTTATTTGGTTCATTTTTTTTGTACTTCATATATTATTGAACTTGCTATTTGTGTTCACCATAACCCTATTGACCTATGATTGTCGTTTAAAAGATTATGGTGAATACAAACGACAAGTTCGATCGTATATTGAGTAAAAAAAAAAGGAACCAAATGAGATGTGACAATCCGAAATTTCTATCATGTAAAGTCAACCAATACGATCAAAAGTAAGACTTGTATCTGTTACCTTTTAGCCTTGCTAAAGGGTTATTCTAGAAGCTTTTAAGCTTGTAAACTTAGAACTTAATGCTATGAATTGTGATTAAGGAATCTATGATTTTCAAATTGAGCCAAGATCATCTATCAAGGGATATTTACGAAGCTTGATCGTAAACTCCTCTCTCCTTGTATAGATTTCCTTCATTATTTCTTCATGCTCACATCTTCAAGTCAAGAACTCTCAAACTCTCTCAAGTATCATCAAGAACACTCTTCTTTCTCTTGAAAATGGTATGTGATTCTTCCATTTTTACTTGATGCCCTTCTTATTCACGTGAAGCTCTTTGATTTCATCCATGAATTCCACACTTTTGGTTTAGATCATCAAATCATCATCTCTTCACCAAGAACACACACACACACACACTTGTTCTTGGGCCATAAACTTCCTAAAAACTTCCAAAACATAAGTATCTCTTCTATCATCTTGTTATCCGTTAGAAGCTCTTGAATCCCCATGAAACAAACACCCTTTAAGCATGAATCAAGCACCAAAAATTTGCATGATCTTCACGAGTTCACGACCATGAACCCTTTATGTGGTCGTTAACCCTTTATAAGATCTTGATATGGTCGTGAACCCTTCATCCATGGCCGTAAACACTTCTTGATACATGTTTGGAACCTAAAACCTTCATAGGATCAAGCATTGGGTCGTAAACACTTCATGTGTGGCCGTAAACACTTCTATGGCCGTAAACACTTATAATGTGGCTGTGAACACCCTTTCATACAATTACATGTAATTGTAATACTTCATTTCAAGTGTTTCCTAGTCCCTAAGGTTGTTCCCTTACATGATTATTTGTTATATGCACTAATTGTATGCTTATATATGTGATTATATGTCTAATTGGATCCAATTGTGCCGCAACACTTCATTGTGATCTCAAGCATCCTATATCTATCTCTTATAGCAATCACTCACTAGTAGGTGAGTTCATACCCCTACAATCAACCTTTTTACTGTTTTAAATGCTCTTTAGGGGCAGGGGGGATACAAGTTGAATACGACTACTATGTGTTCTTATTATATACATTTGAACAACTTCCAAAACATTAGACATATATTGTTTTCAAAATACTGTTAATCATTCTTTTCAAAAGCTTATTCAAACTGTTTCTAAAATTACTTTCAAACTGCTTTTAAACTCTGTTAATTTCCAACCATATTCCTTTATATATCTAAGCATAAGTATGCTTTAATGGACTTAGGATACAGTAGTCCGACTATCAATTAACTCATAATTATACATGTTAAATACATATATTGTGACATCCCCATTTTCACGGCCATAAAAGACTGATTTTGTTTATGCTTTATAAAAATCATAGTACCTCTTTTAATAAAAATGTTGTGGAATTTGTTCCCAGTAAAAAATGATAAATACGTTATCAAAGAATTTTTGAAGAAAAGTATATTTAATTTCTTTTAAAACATTTAAGATGTGATCGTCAATACAGAAACATAAGCGTAAATAGAACTTACATTTATTTACACTAGAGATCTACATGTCTTTAATCTCTCAGTGTAATGTGATTTCATCTCAACACCTGTAATATATAAATAAACTAAGTGGATCAGGTTGGGAAACCTGGTGAGTACATAGGGTTCTCAACCCACAATAACAAAATTATTATGTTTAAACAATCAAACAATCGACTCAATTATCCATCCCCATTATCTTCTTTACTCTTAAGGATCTATCCTAAGAGTCATCTATCCTGCATTCGTTCATTCTGAAGTCCTTTGCTTCCAGAGTTCTAGGTATGGCACTAAATCCATAGCTGTCAGTGCTCGTTCGTAAAGCACTAATTCCGTAGCTGTTGGGTACTAAATCCATAGCTACCAGTGTTTATCTCATAGGTACTAAGTCCATAGCTAGCAGTGTTTGTCCAATAGGCACTAAGTCCATAGATGTCGATGTTATTTATTAGGCACTAAGTCTGTAGCTGCCTATGTTTACTTACATCATCTTTTATCTCTCATCATTCATCTACCCATGTAATACCCAACATATTTGTATATATAAAATACGTATATAATTTAAATCATTTAAAACACGTATAAAAACGTTCATCCAGCATAGACAGTAAGTACCCAGATAATATGCACACATATCACGTAATTTGTATAAAATACTTCATATTTATGTGTAAGCTGAAAGTAGCTATGCACTCATAACACGTAAATTATATAATAAAGACTTCATATCTATATGTAAGGTGAAAGGGACTATGCACTCACAACACGTAAATTATATAATAAATACTTCATATGTATGTGTAAGATGAAAGAGACTATGCACTCACTTGAAAAGGTGGTGATTCCGAACTCAAACAGGGCTTCGCTTCTTAAAAATAATTTCCTTCGACGAAACCTAGTATTATTACCACTAGAGTTTAGTATATTATTCGACAAGACTAATTAATATTCTAGCTATTATTACTATTATATAAGCGTTAAACAATACTTATCTAACCCATAATAATAGCCCAAGTACTTATTATAAGTTCATAATAATGTTAGTATAATTAAATAAAAGCTATATTAAAAATAGCGTAGCCATAGTTCACTTACAGCGAATTTTATAGATAATCGGGTTTTGCTTGGAGCAGCGTTCCAGAGCTGAAAAACTCTTTTTCTCGAAGCCGTCGGGCACTCCGGGGGTTCCGCCTCGTGCTAGGGAGGTTCCCTAGGCTTTTCGGGGGGTTTCGGGGCTAGAGAGAGGTTCTAGATAGAGAGTAAGGAAAAGAAAGAATGGGAAAGGTGTGAAGAAAATGAGGATGAGAGAGGTTCTATTTTTAGGGTGAAAATGGCTGAACTTGGTGCCACATGTCTCCATCTAGTGGCAAGACTTGGGGAGAAAGCAATGGCCAAGATTGTACCACATCACCCATTTTCGCACAACACACTCCCGAATTCTAAAATCCGTAACTTTCACATATGACCTCCGTTTTTGACGTTCTTTATATCCACGTGTAGGTAAAAATATGATCTACAACATTCATTTTTACTCCGTCGGCTAATTGTCAACCGATCTTAAATTTAACAGTATGAGAAGATTATACTATTAAATGTCCGCGTAAAATTCATAACTTTTACATACGGACTCCGTTTTCGTCTGTCTTTTTACCGATGAGTTCCTATTAATGAGATATTCAAATTTAATTTAGGTCGTGTAGGCCAAAAACCTCTCGAACTAAAATTCGAGTTTCAGGCCGTGCACTGCTGTGCGAAATGTTAGAAATTTCATAACTTCCTCATAGGAAGTCAGATTTGGGTGTTCTTTTTATGGACGCTATCAGTTTAACATATTCTACGAATTTTGTTTAGATTACTAAGGCTAAAAAGTCCTCCATCGTAAATTCACTATTTACATCTCCCGGTGTCGTGTCGGTTTTGCCGTAAAGTTTCGATGGACCATAACTTCTTCGTTAAAACTCGGATTTCAACGTTCATTACATCTACGAAACCGTTGAGACGTGTTCTACAACTTGGTTAAGATTATTTATTATAAATAATCTTTTGTCAAAAAGTCGTTTTCGATCCTTATTATCTCTAAATTGACTAGCCCGGATCTACGAGCATTACAATTATCTCCACCTTAGGATAATTACGTCCCGGAATCATCAATGAAACGGGGCTCACATGATGACTCCATAAGTTATCTCTTTGTCCTAAGTAATAACCGTAACTTTGATGTTTCTTCGAATGAATATCTAACTCTAAGACTTCCTGATTGTAGGTAGTGATCGATCTTGCACTTGCTCCCTATCTCACGTTAGACTCTAAATTATGACTTTCAAGTCATAATCTCGATTCATACTGGAGACTGCTTTTTCTTCTTAAGAAACTTAAGATAAGTTTCTTCCTTCGATTATGCTAATAGACTGATGGGTCATGTTCTAATGACCTATCATCGTATGATATATCGCTTGGACTCAGGTCTTTTAGAGTTAAATTCCAGAACATACTATACCTTCCTTCATGTTCTAACCATGTCTTAAAATGTAGCATTTCTAGCTACAAGCAAATTTTCGCGATACCTCTACTAATCACTTTTTTTTCAATCTTCCGTCTTAAGTTAGATGCTACCTCGAACTTGATTCTCTGAACCACATAACATACTCAGCGTAGTCGGATTCAAATTGATATGACCACTAGGGTCAGAATAACAATAATCTTCTTAGTCATTACCGAAACGATGGTAACAAAATACTTGAATAAAACGATATTTACTAGCTCCTTGGTAACCTTGTGACTTTCCCTGATCCAAGCGTGAGTCATGTGCTTCTGGTAGTATAGGCCTCTACTACCTTTCACACATATTCATACTCGTCCCATGTATAGTCTCGCAGTTCATGAAGTCGTTATCACAAAATCAATTTGAACACATTCAAATGTGTCCGAACAATCATATTTCCCAAGACTCTACTAGGACTTCTTCCATGTGTATCTTGAATCATCAATTCTGCTTTAACTTGGTTGGTGATGCTATTGTCAGAAGACGGGATAACTTTATAGATTATACGAAAAATCTTTCTTTTTGCTAATCGAACACATACTTCTCCCATACTAGATGTATTATTTATTAGAATTATTCTAAAGGCAAGATATCACTCTTACGATATCTTCCAATAGGTATTGTTCACTATCGTAAGCCTTCTCATTTCCTCCATTTACTCAATTTAGTATGAGTCTTCACCATGATGTTCTGCACACCAGAACAGACGTTTGGTGTATCGAGATGAGAATAAAGATAGAGGAAGGTTTAGACGCATATTCCTACTTATTACCTCGAAAAAATAATGTCAGTTCTAATATCGTAATTAAACGTTTAGAAATCTTAACACATAAAATTTCTAGATCCGATCGGCAACAGACCATAGATTTAATCAAACATTAACATAAAGCATCACAAATTATTTAGCACATAAAAGCATGTTAGGCATCTTCCCTAAAAACGCTACTGTTTGTGTCTATTCAGGTGTACAACCTAAAATATATTACACACATTGCACACGATCATTGCTTAGCATTCTAAGTTTAAGTCTAGAAATAAATCCTTATTCCTAGTTCGCTTAAACTAATGCTCTGATACCAACAGTCACATCCCCATTTTCACGGACAGAAAAGACCGATTTTGTTTATGCTTTATAAAAATCAGAGTACCATTTTAATAAAAATGTTGCGGAATTTGTTCCTAGTAAAACATGATAAATACGTTATCAAAGCATTTCTGAAGAAAAGTATTTCTAATTCGTTTTAAAACATTTGGAATGTCATCGTCAATATAGAAACATAAGCATAAACAGAACTTACATTTATTTACACTAGTGATCTACATCTCTTTAATCTCTCAGTGTAATGTGGCTTCATCTCAACACCTGTAATATAAATAAACTGAGTGGGTTAGGTTGGGAAACCTGGTGAGTACATAGGGTTTTCAACACACAATAACAAAATTATTATGTTTAAACAATCAAACAATCGAGCCAATTACCCATCCCCATTATCTTCTTTACTCTTAAGGATCTATCCTAAAAGTCATCTATCCCGCATTCGTTCATTCTAAAGTCCTTTGCTTCCAGAGTTATAGGACTGGCACTAAATCCATAGCTACCAATGCTCGTTTGTAAAGAAATAATTTCATAGCTGATGGGTACTAAATCCATAGCTACCAGTTTTTATCTAATAGGTATTAAGTCCATAGCTACCAATTCCTAATAGGTACTAAGTCCATCGCTACCAGTGTTTTCCAATAGACACTAAGTCCATAGATGTCGATGTATTTATTAGTCACTAAGTTTGTAGCTGCCTATGCTTACTCACATGATCTTTTATCTCTCATCATTCATCTACCTATGTCATACCCAACATATTTGTATATATAAAATATGTATACAGTTTAAGTCATTTAAAACATGTATAGAAACGTTCATCCAGCATAGACAACAAGTACTCAGATGATATGCACACATGGAACGTAATTTATATAAAATACTTCATATTTATGTGTAACATGAAAGTAACTATGCACTCACAACACGTAAATTATATAATAAATACTTCATATCTATGTGTAAGGTGAAAGGGACTATGCACTCACAACACGTAAATTATATAATAAATACTTCATATCTATGTGTAAGAGGAAAGAGACTATGCACTCACTTGAAAATGTGGTGATTCTGAACTCAAACTATTACAACCCAAAGTTTGTTCCGTTAAATTAGACCGTTTCCGCTAACGGAATATGTCATTTTATAAAAGTTCCGTTAATATTGGGATCGTCAAATAAATAAATGTTTATTTATTTATTTATTTATATCTTATGTTGTTATTGTCGTAACAAAATAAATAAAACTAATAAATTTCATTTCCATTTATTTGGAAAATGTTATTTTTATTACAACCATTTAACTCGGGTAAAAAGTTTAAACCTCGTTAAGCTTTAGCATCGGGTAGTCGTATGACGGGTGTAACACTCAAGGCTTATATATAGGGAGTTGAACACGTCCTAGAACTCTTTTTACCACTCAACATCCACTCTCTCTCTCTGTAGCTCGTTTTCGACTCAAAACCGCAAGTTTCCAACTAAAAAATGTAAGATCTTCTACCCTAACTTGTTCTAGATATTAATTAGTGTTGTTTTAATCCAAAAATCATCCAAGAAAGTTGAGAGAAAGGAGTTTACGGCCTAAGAAGATCCTTAGGTCGTAAACCCCTTAAATGAGGCCAAAAGTCCCAAAATTTCCTTCCCTAAAGCTTAGAAACTAGTTGGGGATTTAACCTAGGAGTGTTTAAACCTTGAAACATCAATTTTTAGGGCATAAAAGAGAGTTTACGGCCCAAGCACATGCTTAGGCCGTAAACACCCTTTAACCATGCTATCATGCCCAAAAACACTTCCAAACCACCCCTAGGCTTAAGATACGGATTAAGGACTTTCCATTTCTGACATGGAACATTTAAACACATGCATTTGTGGGGTAAAATAGAGTTCACGGCCCAAGCATGTGCTTAGGCCGTAAACTCCCCTAAATCATGCAAAATGGGAGTTTAAGCCCCCTAAAGAGCCCTATACCCTTACTAGAATTTATTAGAATTAAACCAAATGCCTAGAAATCAAGGAATTGGGTGTACAAGAGTTTACTACCATAAACCCTAAGGTTTACGGCCGTAAACTCCACAGGAGTGGCCTTTGGGCTGTAAACTCCAAGGGAGTATACTCTTGGACCCTTAAACACCCCTATAGCCTTGCTTAATTCCTTAGAACCATTTCTAGAACCATATGAGACTTGATAACACTGAAAAACACTCCTCCCATGAGTTTGCGACCGTAAACTCATGGTGGATTTGGCCTCCCAACCGTGAACTCACTTAAGGTGAGTTTTAGGAGAGTAAACTCTAATGTGAGGTGATACACTCCTTCCATACAACTCATTAACCCTCTAGCACTCAACCACAAGACCTGTAATCACACTAGGATGTCTATATGTTTTAATAAGAGTTTAAATCACTAATTACTTGTAAACATATGTATTCATATGTTATTAGGCTCATAAAGGGTGTGCAAGTCCTTACATGACACCAAACGCTTATCCGACACTCACACCCGATCTACTCATTTCAGGTGAGTTCGTACCCCTTAATGAACCTTTTAAATGTTTTTACATGTTTTAGGGGGGGATACAAGTACATTATTACCTGTTTTATTATCAAATCATATGTGATTTACAATCTATCATCAAAAATGGATCACTCTACAATTTTAGAAACTCATCAATAAAATTGTTTTAACTAGTTATCAAATGCGTTTTTAAGGTTAAATTGTTGTTAAAATATTTCAAAACTATGTTTCAACTACTTTTCTTTTAATAAAAATATATCCACATTAATATAATTATATAAATAAGACTTGAAGGACTTAGGACCGATAGCTGACCTTATTTCTTGTTCATGTTTGATGTGGTTTTAGGGTATTGGTTGTCCGTCCGACTATCGTTGAATTCTTAATTATAGATCATATATATTTGTGTTAGATATGCATATTTTTATCTTATTCATTACTACTATTGATTAGAAGCAGGAATTCACATACTGTTTTTAACTATAATAGGTATAGTTAAGGCTGCTACTAGTTATCTCTACTATTGTTATATACACCATAATCCTTTAACATTGCAAGCTAATGCAAGTATAAGAGAACAGTCTACTTACTATACTAAAAGTCTATCATACTAAAGTATAAGAGAATTTACTAATACTAAGTATATCACACTATCTCTCTATAAGGTACTCTACTATACTTTCACCATGTGACGAGGGCTTCCCGAAAGAGAAGCAACACTATATGTATAGATCTATACGGAAAAAACACTATTACATCCCCACTATTACCTACAGTCAGAGCCGATTAGGCCAGGGGTGGCACTACATTACTTCACTACGCATGACCGGGAAGGTCATCGGTACTCTACTACTTCACAATTGGTCACATGAGAAGTTATACTTACATTTAAAGAAATACACTAAGACTTAAAGTCTGAACTAAAATCCCGAAGTAATTAAAGATCTATTACTAACTAAAGTTACACCACTACTATTGTTAGCAAGCTTAACTTTTCTTCAGTCGTATTACTTACATGAGATTTATTTCTACACTTTTACAATTGAAGGTTTCAACAACATTACTTTTACACACTAGAAATATTGAATTACAAATGTACTTTATGGAAAATATATGATTTTCCAGGGATTTCTACTACTCATAAATACAATTTTCAGTTTTATACTATAAGTTTGCAAACACTTTTATACTACAATGACACTAAACTCTTATGAACTCACCAGCTTTATGCTGATATTCGTTCTCAAAATAACTTGTATCCTCAGGTCAAAGATAGACAGGTACAGGGCAGCTTTTGGAAGAAGATGGAGCATATACAGGACTCATCTTTTATTTTGTTATACTTTTGGTGTCTATTAAACTTTACAGAACACAATTGTAACTATTATCACTATATATATGAAATAGTTGTTGTTTCTTGTTTTTACTATTATGCAATTGTAATGATAATGTATATGACGTCCTCCACCCCAGAACGTATCCCGTCGTTCTCGGTTTTGGGGTGTGAGACAAATAGTGCTTCGCTTCTTAAAAATAATTTCCTTCGACGAAACCTAGTATTATTACCACTAGAGTTTAGTATATTATTCGCCGAGACTAATTAATAGTCTAGCTATTATTACTATTATATAAGCGTTAAACAATACTTATATAACCCATAATAATAGCTGAAGTACTTATTATAAGTTCATAACAACGTTACTATAATTAAATAAAAGCTGTATTAAAAATAGCGTAGGCGTAGCTCACTTACAGTGCATTTTATAGATAACCGGGATTTTCTTGGAGCAGCGTTCCCGAGCCGGAAAAAAAGCTCTTTTTATCGGAGCCGCCGAGCACTCCGGGGCTTCCACCTCGTGCTAGGGAGGTTCCCTAGGATTTTCGGGGGGTTTCGGGGCTATAGAGAGGTTCTAGATAGAGAGTAAAGAAAATAAAGAATGGGAAAAGTGTGATGAAAATGAGGGTGGGAGAGGTTCTATTTATAGGGTGAAAAATGACTGAACTTGGTGCCTCATGTTACCATCTAGTGGCAAGACTTGGGGAGAAAGTAATGGCCAAGATTGTGCCACATCACCCATTTTGGCACCGCACACTCCCAAATTCTAAAATTCGTAACTTTCACATATGACCTCCGTTATTGACGTTCTTTATATCCACGTGTAGGTAAAAATATGATCTATAACATTCATTTTGACTCAATCAGCTAATTCTCGACCGATCTTAAATTTAACAGTACGAGGAGATTATAATGTTAAATGTCCGCGTAAAATTCATAACTTCTACATACGAACTCCATTTTTGTCTATCTTTTTACCGCTGAGTTCCTATTAATGAGATCTTCAACTTTAATTTAGGTCACGTAGGCCAAAAACCACTCGAACTAAAATTCGAGTTTCAGGCCGTGCACTGTTATGCCAAATGTTAGAAATTTCATAACTTCCTCATACGAAGTCAGATTTGGGTGTTCTTTTTATGAACACTCTCAGTTTAACATATTCTACGACTCTTGTTTAGATTACTAAGGCTAAAAAGTCCTCCATCGTAAATTCACTTTTTACGTCTCCTGGTGTCGTGCCGGTTTTGCCGTAAAATTTCGACGGACCATGACTTCTTCGTTATAACTCGGATTTCAACGTTCTTTACATGTACGAAACCCTTGAGACGTATTCTACAACTTGGTCAACATTATTTATTCTAAATAATATTTTGTCAAAAGTCGTTTTTGACCCCTATTATTTATAAATTGCTAGCCCGGATCTACGGGCGTTACATATGTGAACACTAAATCTAATCTTTAAAGTTATACTTAAAATCAATTGTACACGCCGAGCAATTGAGTCTTTTCTACAAGTCAATTACAAAACAAGCATACTAGTAAACTATAACTTTAGAGGATTACTACTTACTATTTCTAGAACAATGAAACTTACATGAATCAGTACTCACATGAGTTAATTATTACATGAGGTAGTTCATATATGAGTTAATTGTTACATGAGCCAGTTCATACATGAGTCAGTTCAAACATACTATAACTTGAACAGGAAGATACATACAAATAACAAGAACAGAAAGGAACATACAATAACAAGAACATAAAAGAACATTCATCCTTTTACAAGAACAAGATTACATTAATGTGAAATCACTACTTCACATCATAGAAATATACTTGTTATGTCGCATTTTGTAACTAGAGTCCCTTGGAGGAAGACCGGACATTATGTGTATAGATCTATACGAGACTGACAATCTCATATCATAACTGTTAGCTACAGTCTGGCAGACAAGCTAGGGGGTGACAAATGTCACATTAGTTTTGATGTCAGCAGGTCATCGTGTTAAACACTAGTCAATCAGTATGTTCATAACCACATCACATTTTAACTTTAATTAAACAAATTGGTTTTAAGGTAGTTAGTGCTTTAGTAGTTACTTATTACCACATTACTATACACTATCATCTTTCCATTACATTCATATATTGATCTTCTCACATAAAAGGTAATGTAAAATTTTTTCTAGTAATGATAGTCATATACTTGGGAAAACACTCATTTTTACAAAAGAACAAACATACAAAATAGTCCGGTCCTTGTAGAATACCTACTTTCCATTTTTAGTAGAAAATATAGGATTTTCTAGGAAGTATACAAACAATTACATGAAAATAATTAAAAAAAATTCTTCAAACTTATACAAAAATTTGACACTAAAATACTTATGAACTCACCAGCTTAAATGTTGATCTACTCTTTCAAGATAACTTCTATTCTCAGGTCACCAGTAGGCAGGTACAGATGGCCATGTTTTGAGAAGAGGAAGCACTTTCAAGACTCATCTTTTATTTTGATATATATATATATATATATATATATATATATATATATATATATATATATATATATATATATATATATATATATATATACATATGTTGGTGTCTTTCAAATACATTCAGAACACACTTGTATTAACTATATTATTAATGCAATAGATGATGTTGTTGCTTGTTTTACTATTGTGGATTGTAATGATACTAAACATGATGTCATCAGCCCCTAAATGTTTCCGCCATTCTGGTTTGGAGGTGTGACATGAGAACAAACTCAACAGTTGGCTACCCTCCTGAGTCATTTTCCGAGAAAAGTTAAATGAAATTAAAGTTGCAAAATTATCGAAGACTGCAACCTTATTTGGCCATAACGTATATGAAGAGCGTTTTGGAGGGCTAACTTTGTTAAAACATGGTTTGTGCCATGTTTACTGTGGTTAGCTGTCAACACCTCTCTGCAAAAGGATATGACTGTATATGAGAGGTATGTTTATAATCATAAACAATTACCTCAAGATATATTATGGTGATGTGTCTGCAAAAGCTGCATGATATTGTACATATTGATGTTGAATCATATGCGATGAATTTGATCTTAAAGCTAACTAAACTAAAATATCATAACACTTGTGATTCCACTCGTTTGTAGAAATGTCTAGAATCCATGATACGATAAATCATTTGATTGGAAATTAATGTAAATATAGTCACGAAATGCACCTGCTTAGTCAAGATTCCCATAATAAATATTCAAGTACATTACAAAGTTATACATGTATGAATAATGCTCTTTCATGGGCAACTAGCTGTTTCATTTGTTCTCATATTGTCCTTTTCCTTTTTTTTTGTACTCAATATACCATTTAACTTCTTGTTTGTGTTCACCATAACCCTTTGACCAGCTATCACAAGTCGAAAGTCGATATAAACAACAAGTTCGATGGTATATTGAGTACAAAAAAAGGAAAGTGACCAAATGAAAAAAAAACATAATATTTAGTTACCCTTAAGAGTCATTTTCTCTATTACTAATACCTGAAAATGAGCATGGTGTTATGAAATCCAGAAAGTATATGTTATATTCTTCGATACTACAAATAAAAAAAATAAAAAAGTTATATGAAAACCGATAGTAAGTAATCCTAAAAATGTTTGCATGCAAATCCTAGCCTTATTTGAGAGTTCTTATACAAAAATCAAAATGAGGTCCCCCTTTTTTTTGTAAAATATCATTAAGTAAATATGATATCGATAACTTAAAATTTTAAAGTTATTAATAAAAATATCATAACACAAAGGACCTATGAACTTTCTAGGGTTTACCCTTTTAGTCACTAAACGTTTTTAGTGGCTTTATGAGGGAACGAACTTTGTTTTGTCTGGTCAATTAAGTCATTATGTCAATTGTGAAGGGGTCAACCGGTCCTATTCCTGCAACATGTGTTACTTAATCCCTTGCCTTGCTGACTGTGTCTGCCATGTCATTTACTATTAGTTTGACTTAAATAAGATATTTTTCCGTCTACTGTTCACCATTAACCACTTCCAGCTCGTTCGATAAACCCTTACTTTCATTCTGTCTCCTCAAACCTCAAACATGGATCCCATATTCATCCAAGTCGATGTGCATTTCCAAGGAATCTTTGCAAAATACCCTGTACACTTCACCGGCGGGATTACTCAGAGGTTATCGAACATCGACTTCGCAAGCATGGACAAGATCGGGTGTTTTGAATTTATCAGAATGTTCATTGGAGAAAAGTGTTTGAAGCTCTGTTACTGCCAACCAGATATTCATTTTCCAAAAGGCCTGACCTTAATTTTGAATGAGTTGGATTATGTCGGTATTATAGTAATAACATATTAATGTGGTGTTATATTCCCTATGTACTTAGACGATTTTGTTAATACTAACATGCATGAATGGTTGGAAGAACACTAAGAAGAGGTAGTTGATAACATAGTGGAAGAAGTTCTTGATGGTTCAAGACTAGTTAAAGAAATTGAGACATACCATTTCGATGATGAGGATAAAAATGAAAATGAAGATGAGGATGAGGATGACCATGGGGCTAAGGATGTGGATGTTGATGATGATGAGGATAACCATAGTAGCCCTTATTTTATCAAAAAGGATAATGGCCCTGATGTCGAAATGGGTGACAATGTAGCTTGGGGGGGGGGGGGGGGGACGGGAGGGGGCGGGGCTTTGGAAGAAGCCATGGATTAGGATGAAGATGTTTATCCTTAGTTGCCAAACATTTACAATGAAAAGCTTCAGTAGAAGGAACAGTAACCTGTGTTAGGTATTCAAGTGTTTTGAGCATTCTAACACTCCTATGGTGTACATGCAACCCTAGAAGCTTTGGATCAATGTAGTCTCTAATATACATGCAAACTTTGTTTTTCCAAAGCATCATCCTAACTAGCATACAATGTATTATCATACTACAAAATTCTATTTAGATGACATACCTTTTGTTGTCATTGGTAACCTTGGACCTTTAAGAACTTAGCAACAATTGTCTGAATGCCTCAAATGGAATCACAACACACCTTTGGACAAAATATGACTTTTGACATAATATCTAAACATCAAATCGGCTCAATGATTCTCCAAGAATACTAGTGTTTGTGGTAGCAAACTTTCGATGCTAAGGTTCTTCTTATATTGTGTGGCAAGATTAGGGTTACACCATAGAAACCTTAATGGCCATGACCTTCCATATTCTTTAGGATCCATGGGTTTAAACCTCCATGGATCATCCATGGGTTATCACAAGGGTTTAGCCCAACCTAAGGAATCATGGATCATTGGCCCACACCATAAGAATGAATGATTTACCAATCAACCCCTTATATTTAATTAGTCTCTTTTTGATCACATAATTAATTCCAAATTAATTCTTGATCAACTCTAATTAAATAATATTATTTCATATTAATATATTAGAACTTATAATATATTAACAAATCATAAATAAGTTTTTCTCAAAAGTCTACCCTATCAAATTGTCCTGGTGATATGCAACCCAAATGGACCATGCTACTCTCGGGTCAAGTACATACCAATAATAGTTATGGGCTTAGACACCTAATCCAACAATCTCCCACTTGGATAAGTCTAATAACTATCATTGGAAGCATAACTCGAACCCGACTAGCAATTATAGCTCTTAAAAGCCGTTGTCGAAATCTAACCTAGTCAATGACGTGTCCAATATTTAATGGATCATATATTCCTCCATCCTAGAAATCATATAGACTGAGAAGTGGATTGTAATCATTCTCTCTGTCTAACTGTTGTTTCCCGATTTCCGATTTATGACAACTAAGTAATTGAACAAATCAAATCAGTCCAGAAATAACAAATAATATAAATTAAACAATTTAATTTTATGATTATCTATATTTGACCTAATCCAATTTTAGTCACAAGATAATTACCAAATAATTTAAATAATTCATATTTAAAGGTAGGTAAATGACGATTTACCAATTTCCACCCGGAAAAACATAAAAAAAATTATAGTTTTTCAGTGAATTGAAATTCCTAGATCCTTTGAGATTCATTGAAACTTTCAATGGCATGTTTAAATCTAGATTGTGCCCTTCATGTTTGTGACTGGGATGTCGAGGATCACAAAAAGGTGTGAATAACCGTGCAAATTAGATTGTTACACCCAATGTTACTACCACCTAATCAATGTGCCAGTTAACTACTCACACTCCATTGATCTATGATTAACATCAAGCTACCCTTTTCCACGCACTGTCAGTCTGAGATTAGTATGCTAGTTAACCACACACGCTCCACTAATGACATAACAAGGTGCAAAGTGCAATTTCATGGAATAGCACCAAATTCACATTTTTCCTAAAGTAACTATTATTGGGAATTTTATAAAAGTTTAGTTACTTATCAATTATCATTGCATTTATAATGAGAATTGGTGTCCTATCCTACCCGTTCAACTAACGACCATCCACCAGTCAAGGAAGCGGTGGGTGAGAGTGAACACCCATTAAACTGCCATTTTATAGACAGTAACCCACTATAAGAGAAACTCGATTTTGCTACGGAAGGAATTTGTTGCAAAAAGATGAAATTCTTATGCAAAAGATAATTTGTTATGGAATTTGCAACGACCCATTTCCGTCCCTAAAAACGCCAAAGCGAGGGTTTGCAACTGAAACGATACTTTCGTCACAAATGTGACAAAGAAATGCAATCTGTCATAGATGGTATTCCTTCGTGTATTCTGTAGTAGGATTCTGTCACACAATCCATGGTAGTTATTCCATCACAAATTCTGTGGTGGTGATTCCCTAGCAACTTCTATGGTGGTGAATCCCTAGTAAATTTTGTGGTGGTCATTCCCTAGTAAATTCCGTGGTGGGGATTCCCTAGCAAATTCTATGGTGGTCATTCCCTAGCAAATGCCATGGTGGTGATTCCGTAGCAAATTTCGTCATGTTGAGTCCCTAGCAAATTCCGTTTGATGACTTACTAGCAAATTCCCTAGTCATGAATCCCTAGAAATTTTCGTGGTGTATATTGTATACTAGATTCCATATGGACCGATGGATAATTGATTTATAAGTTATATCCAATTTATTTTGTAGTAATATATGAAAAACAAAAATAACAAAAAAAATCAAAACCATTATATCATAAAATAATACAATAATTATTTATTATATGGAAAAAGGAAAGTTGCTAATCTAAAATAAACACTCTATGATAAACATATATCAAGCTACTACTGTTGTTGTTTTGTAAAGATATTAATATGATCCAATGCTGTTTGAAGTTGTTTTTCAAGATGCCCGACCCTTGTGTTGTTTTATTCTTGTTGGGCGTTCATCATTTCTTCAAGCTCTTCGTTTTGTTGTTTTTTTTTAGCAACATACTCCCTCATTTCTTTTATTTCATCATTTTTTCCGGAATGTAAGATACATCCGTTTACCATTCCTATTGGCAACCGCCTTTACAAAAGAGCCTAATCTATAAAGTCTTCTTTTTTTAGGACGTGATCTAAAAAAATATGTTGTCCTCCTCAAATTCAACACCTTCAGCATCCAACTCTTCCCGTTTTTCTATTTACGCCGCCTACAAAATAAAAATAATGTAAGTTAAAAGATATCAAATATATGAAAAATATTATGGACTAGCTACAATATAAAATTTTAACACTGAAATGAATATTACATTAATTTGTCTATCTTTTTCATTTTTGAAAGTGACACCATCGTGATTCTTCATGTATGTATACAGGAACAACTCACTATGGGGTAGATCACGCCCTAATTTCCTCTTTTGCATTAATACCAACTACTATAAATATTTAGAACATACCTCATGTTACTGTGGTTGTCGATATTTACCATGATATTAGTTGAATTGTGTCCTAAAGCTTGTACTACAGATAGAGGAATGAAAAGCGATGTTGTTATTTTGGTTATCAGCTCCGATCTCCATGTTTTTGTTGTCTACTCTGTCGATGCTATCGTAGTTTCGGTTAGATCCGACACCATTAGAGGCATTACAATGGCATGATATTCGAGAAGCAACGTTGGACAAATCGGGCTGCTATTGACTCTAATCCCTTCCACCATTTCCTCTATCACTTCTATCGCTTCTACAATGGCCATTATTGGTGTAGTTCTACCGTGTGGTTGTTTTACATCAGAAGGAGTTTTGATATATCCCATAGGGAGTTGGAGTCTATGTTATGAGTTTCCATCACTAATGAAGACAATGTTTCTACTTTGAGAATCTTTGGGGAATGTATTTTGGACATACTTAGGTTGCCTTAATCTTTAGATCAGATTCCTATTGATACAGTGGATGCCTAAGTGATTAGGGGGATGCATTAACTAAGCAAGTTTGGACATCTAATTGATTGCAAGACATAGTTAGTGGTTGCTCGAACCTAAAGTGGGGGAGAACTAACCATTTATGGTGGGGTACCAAGGTTGATTCAACTTTATGTTTTGATACCAGGGCTAGGAATTAGCTTCATCATGGACGTTTCGGTTATCTCACGTATATAGTTGACACTCAGGTTAAAGGGAACAAGTCAGTTTCTGATGTGTCGGTAGTTAAAGTGTTTCCAAATGTCTTCCCATAAGATTTACAAAGATTTCCTCTCATGATTGAGGGAGAGTTTAACCTTTCCTTAAGGAGCACTAATTCTTTTCATAAAAAAGAAGAATGGTTCTCCCCAAATATGAATTGATTTCTAGAACTTGAACAAGTTGTGATTGAATAACCATTATCTATATACGATGATTGATGACTTTTTCGATCAGTTGTAGGGTGCATCTTTGTTCTTCAAGATCGATTTTAGGTCGGGATACCACAAAGTGACAGTCAGAGAGGAGCATATTGAGAAGACAACCTTCTGAACTTGATATGGTCGTTATGAGTTCATGGTGATGCCATTTGGGCTCACCAATGCACCTGTAAAATTCATGGACCTGATGTATTGGGTGTGTAAACCGATGCTCAATCGGTAGGTTATTGTTTACATTGATGATAATATGTTCAACTCGAAGACTAGGGAGAAGAATAAGGAGCACCTACAGGATCTACTTGGAGTGTTTAGAAAGTAGAGGTAGTATGCCAAGTTCATTAAGTGTGAATTTTTTTTGTGGATGGTTCAGTTATTATGACATCTCGTCAATCATAATGAAATTCTATTAAATTCAGCCATGATCAAGGCAATGATGTGATGGCCGGTCCTACGGTCTCTATCCGAGATCTGGAGCTTTATGGACTTTGCAAGTTACTACAGGAGGTTTATTAAGCAATTCTTTAAGATTGTTGTTCCTCTTACCCGGTTGACGAAGAAGGGTGTTGATTTTCAATGGGAGTCTAACCAGCACCCAACATTTAAGATTAACATGCAAAAACTATGTGAGGACATGAAATTGACTCTTCTTGAGGGCGTTTAGGATTTTGTAGTGTATTGTGATGCTTCGATCATCGGATTGGGGAGGTGAAAATACAGAGGAGTAGGGTGATTAGTTATGTTTCTAGATAGCCGAAACCTCACAAGGCTAAGTATCCTATGCATCATTTTTTGTTGGGGGGAGTAGTGAGTTCCATCAAGATTTGGTGACACTACCTTTTTGGGGTTTATTGTATTATATACATTAATATCTAGATTTTGATATATTATATTGGCCAATTTGAATCTGAATATGAGACATCATAATTGGCTTGACATGGAGAAGGATTATGAGTGTGAGAACTTATACCACCCATGGAAGACTAATATGGACATCGATTCCTTGAGCCATAAGGCATCTAATACCCCTAATCAAGACTTATGTTTGAGGATGATCATCATTTCACCACTTATGGATCTGACCAAGGAGGCACATGTCGAGGGAATCAAAGATGACAACTGGAAGAAGAAAAAGATCAGTGGTTAGATTTATGCTTTTGTCTTGGATATTTGAGTGTTATTGAGTCTCTGTGGCTGGGTTTGGGTTACAATTATTTGTGGGGTTCGCCATACATTATTGGAGGAGGCGCAGAAGCCTAAGTTCTCGATTCACCTTGGAGCCATATAAATATATTAAGACTTGAGGGTTAGTTACTGGTGGCCTTACATGAAGAGAAAGATAACTTGATTTGTTGAGAGATGCTTGACCTTTCGGAAGTTCAAGGTCTAGCATCAGAGACCGCACAAAAAGTTACAGCCTCTAGACAATCCCATGTCAAAATAGGAGTAGATCACTATTGACATCATCATGATGCTACCAAGGACAAGTAATGTATTCGATGCTATTTAGGTGATTTTTGACCACCTGACAAAGAATGCCTATTTCCTTGCTATTTGGGATAGTTCCTAAGTAAAAAAATTGGTCGATATCTACGTGCGAGAGATCATTCCTCAGCACGGTGTGCCTATTTCCACTGTATCTAGTCGAGATGTTCGATTCACTTCCAAGTTTTAGAAAATGTTCCATGATGAGTTGGGTACTCGATTACAATTTAGCAATGCATATCATCCACATATACATAGGAAAAGTGAGTGGATTATTCAGGTTCTCAAGGATATGTTCAGGGTCTGCGTTATTGATTTTTGTGGGACTTGGAAATCCTACCTCCCTTTGGCTTAGTTTTCATACAATAACAACTATCATTCTAGAATTAGTGTACGTCCTTATGATGTTCTTTATGGGAGGAGATGTTGGAACCTAGTTTGTTTGGGAGAGTTTGGCTATAAGATCATGGGGAGTATAGAACTAGTGCTCCAAACAACGAAGATCATATATCATATTAGATAGAGATTGTAAAAATTACAAAGCACATAGAAGACTTATGCTAACAGGCGACGCTCGCAGTTAGAGTTTCAGGTTGGGGATATGGTATTGCTAAAGGTATCACCCTCGAAGGGTTTAATATGCTTCAGCAAGCAGGCCATGTTAGGCCCTAAATTCTTCAGACCATTCTGAGTTGTGGCCAAGGTAGGCAAGGCTGCATATTGGTTGGATTTACAAGAAGAGCTTATCTTGCAGCTATAGTGTCGTTAGATGACATCTAGGTTAACAAGTGGCTGAATTAGTGTAGAGACTAGTTGCGATTATTGATATGAAGATGAAGACCTTGCATAACAAGCCAATGCCTATGGTTAAGGTTCAGTGGTAGTAATGGTATGGCTCAAAATGGACATGCAAGCATGAGGTGGAGATTCCTGAGCATTACACAAATTTGTTTTCTACTGAAGATTTTAGAGTCAAAATCTTGATTAAGTGTAGAAGAATTCTAATATGAGTTTTAGGTATATATCTCTCTTTATGATTTAGGTAATTACTATTTAAAAAGTAGACTTCTAAGTGGCCACAACGTGATAGTGTAGACACTAAAACATAGACTCACCCGACAAGGAGCATGCCCTTTTAATGGATGCCATTAAGTGGAAAGGTTCTTGGAAATGTCGTGGCGGGAAGCATCATGAAAACACTAATTTTTCTAGTTTTAAGCAATATATGTAGGATGTGATGGCTAGGGTTTTCTCACCCTCAACCTCCATCACTCCTTTTCTACCTAAATCAAAACCTAGCCTCCATTGTTGGCATTTTGTACTTTAATGGTGTTTTGTGGAGTCTTGAAGAAGAAAATTTTGATCTTGGTGTATGAATCCATTAATAAAACCTCCTCATCACCTTTTTTCATACACTAGATTCTCTTGTAATTTCATAAGTCTATACTTTTGTGTGCAATGCTCTTAGATCTACAATTGGAAGCTTTCTCTTCAACTTGTTGATGTTTTGGATGGATTGATTCTATAAAGCTGGAAACTTTATGGCTCTTTGAGGTCCCTTTATGGTTATATGTTCCATATCTAGTGTTTTATGGATTACTTGACCTCATATATATGTTTTGAGCTTATTCATCCATTTTTTTACCTAGCTTGGAAGGTATATAAATTGGATACACATGTTCACAAACCAACGATTTTTATAATGTGTTTTGATATGTGAAAGCCTTTTGCAAATTATGGGTGAGTGACATAAGGGATTAAGTGTTTAATCCGTTAACCCTGTCGGAACACGTTCCATGATGTGGTGGTTTGATCACTGTGACTTGATGGTAGGCAATCTTGTGATTGTTTGTCATGAGGCTACCATGTCATGGTATAAGCTTGGCCACGATGTGTTTGTCAGTTGAGGTGGACTTTAACTGCTGAATTTTGACCAATAGGGGTTTTGGGATATAGGTGGTTGTAGCAATAGTATTTTTTTGTGTGAGATGCATTGATTTTCTGATAGCTTGTAACATAAGTTTTTTCACTATAATTATGTATCCTTATGTATACAATGTGGTTATGATGTGGTGATCTATTAGATTGACAAATCTACTTTGATTACCTTTGTTAATAGTTATTGTTTGTTTGTTTGCAAATGTCGACATATTGTGGTTAGGTTGAGGTGGTCGTACTCTCTGCTGTAGGCCAAGATACTCGAGTGGTCCATCCCCATGTTTTAGGCTTAAGAGAGAAGTCGAGATACTTATTGTAGGCTCTAAAGAACGGTCTAAGCGTACTTTAGGCCGTATAAGGTGGTCCAGTCAGATTGAAGGTTTATGTATGCAAGCATTGTATGTGTATTGTTGTGTGTGTTATTTTTAGGGAACTTACTATGATTTGGCATACATTTTTGGATTTAAATGTTTCAGGTACTTCTAAGGATCGGGGCAAGTCGATGGCTTGACTATGCACTTCATCTTGTGGTTGGTATGTTTTAAAAAAATTCTATTTTTTGATACTTTGAATTTATGATATGGTTGTGTAATAAAGTTTTGATGACTATGTTGTTACTTTGAATCTTGTGGTTGATACTTTTACAATAGTAGTGTGGAGTATGGTATGAGTCATCAGTATGTTATGATATGATTATGTTGTTGTATGTTGTTATGTAGGCAGATTAGCTTGTCAGCTGCCTGTGGTGTTTGATTGTTTATATATATATATATATATATATATGTGTGTGTGTGTGTGTGTGTGTGTGTACGTGTATGTGTGTATGGATATATTTAGTGACGAGTTGAGCGAGGTCCAACTATGTGATGTAGGCCAAGGGTAGGAACAGACTAGCTTTTAGCTGAAGGCTAATTTGTGTATGTATTTTGTGTATATTATTATATGTGGTATTTTCGGGAACACTCTATTCTTTGTGCTTACAGCTGTGGATTAAAATGTTTTAGATACTTCTAAGGATCGTGGGAAAGTGAAGGCATGACTATAGACACACGTCCATCAGCAGTGTTTATCAATTAAGATTCTGCAATGTTCTTATAACTTTAGATTTCTGAAAATTGCTTTTGATTTTTTCTAAAGTTAAGAAAAATTCTTCTGAAAATTAGGAAGTTACATAGTAAGTATGGTGTGATGTTTAGAATAAAGTGCTTAACTATGAAGTGCTTAAGATCTTGAAATATGTCAAAGATATTTGTCATGTCGAAGATCCTTAGAAGAAAACTGTGATATTAAAAAAATTGTGTCACACCCCAAAGCCGGAACGGCGGAAACGTTCTGGGGTGGATGACGTCATGTCAAGTATCAAAACATATGCAGTATAGTAATCAAAGTACAACAACCATTGCATTAATAGTAATAGGTTTACATAGGTTAGATTTCATAGAGACATCAAAGTAATACAAAGAATAATGTAGATGCAACTTGGTTATAAGTTGACTTCGCAAAAGCTTCCGGGGTGTACCTGTCTATTTCTGACCTGAGAATACAAGTTTTTTTGAAAGCGAGTATCAGCATTTTATAATGCCGATGAGTTCATAAGTATTTAATATCATTTGTGTAAGTAAGCATTTTTATTCAAAATAACTTTATGAAAGCTAGTAGTTTAGAATCTACAGTGTATTTAGGGGTGAACATGGTGCTGTTTGGTGCGGTTTTTGGCCAAAACCGAACCGAAAACCGCAACTTCGGTTTTTTGAAATTTAGAAACCGCACCGTTCGGTTTTATGCGGTTTGGTTTTTTCGGTTTTTCATTGCGGTTTTTTGCGGTTCGGTTTTTTTTCCTGTTTTGCCTTTTTACTAAAAATCAAGTAACTTAGCGAGTTCCTTTGACTCAAATGAGGAGTGGTAATCATTTATTGAAGATAAATCCATACCACAACCTATTGGTTTGAAATCAAATTACTTAACCACTCATTCAACATGTTTCTAATGCTTCAATATAATGTGAATTTAATATAATATTTGTTTCACAAGTACATACGATAATATCAAGTAATGTATTCATAAAAATGATACTATATCACTAGTACTCTTCATATTTAAATGTTAAAAAAAATATCATAAACATTATTTGTTATTGTAAATATCACTGAATGTACGCTTAAAAATATACAATCATCCTCCGATAGATAAGATATATATTTACATTTATAGAAATTTTAATTGTCATAAGTTCTTGGTTCTTACAAATATATTTACAAATAAGTTCTTGGTTCTTACATATATATATATACTAGTAGGGAACCCGCGCGATGCGGCGGCGCCAGTTAGTTTCTTTCGAGAGATAGTTGTCAAGCGGCGATTAGTGTTCTCGTTTGAGGTAGTTCATTTCAGTCTTTTGGCGGATTGCTTTGTGTAAGATACTTCCTTTCTGAGAATAATTTCTAGCTAGGTATATCAAAGCGGAGGCAGAATAATTCCATATCCGGTGTCATCTGTTATTCTGGTTGTTACTTATGACGGTTAGTTTCTAGGGAGTTACTTATAGTTTTCATACGGCGATTTGTTTATTTTAGGTTTGTGATAGTTCCTTTTAACCTTTTGACAAATTGTTTTTTGGCAGATAGTTCTTTACGATAGATAGGTTCTACGAGATTACTTATGATGGATACTTTCTATGGAATTACTCAAACGTGCAATACGGTTGACGGTAAATAATTTTTTTTTAGATGTCATCTATTGCTCAAGTTGATAGTATAATAATTTACCACTAAGTTTTATCTAGTAAGGAATTCGCACAATGTATCGACAACAAATATTTTCATTTGAGTGCTAATTTATGACAATGTTTAGTTTGTGTTATGTAGTTTTCAAATAGTTTATTCATTCTTTAAATTCTAATACTTTTAATTATTTTATTTTTAACTTTTTATACAAATAAATAACATCTATCTGAAAAATAATACATTGAAATTAGGGATGAGCATATGGACCAGAGAACCGGCCGGAACCGGTACCGGAACCGGAACCCGATGCAACCGGTCAGTCCGGGACCAGGGACGTTATTTTTGTAGATTTTTGGAACCAGGAACCAGCAGGAGCCGGAAGCGATATAACCGGAACCAGTAGAACCGGCAAAAACAGGAACCGTGTGATACTATTTTTCGAGGACCGATTCCAACATTGGAAAATACGACAAGAACCGGTAGAACCGTCGGGCGGATTCGGTTGATTTTGGCCGAAGCCGGTTCCCGGATCGGGTCCGGTTCCGGCCGTTTGCTCATCCTTAACTGAAATTCTTTAATTAGTATGAGGTAGAAAAAAGTATGCCTACGTTTCGAAAAGAACAATATCTCAAAAAAATAAAGTTTTTATATGATAAATAATATACATTTTAGTATACATTAATACACTAACGTATGAATATATTGTTTAATATATTATTGATCATTGTAGTACACCACAAAAAGATCAAAATTGTAAAAAATGCAAAAAACATATGGTACTTGCTTTGTATTTTTTTTCATCATAAAATACTATTAGGATCGTCTTAATACACACTAAATATTATATCAAATGTAAATAATTGATCGTTGTTTCATTCATTTTCTATTTTTTTTTAATAATTTATCCGATCTAAAATATTGTTAGTTACTTTTACCTATAATACGTACAACCACCTTATCATCCGATCATTATCAACAATACTCTTCAAATTAAAATTTCATATATAAATAAAAATAATCAAACATATAATTTATATTTCAACAACCCTCAAACAATACACAATTAAAATCTATTTTGGTCAAGATCGACTCACATACAACAATTATTTGAAACCTTCTACTAAACATCGATATAAATAGTTAAATACAAACAATAAATAACACATATGTCTAAAAGTGTTTATAAAAAAATAGAAAGCATTTGACTAAAAAGCAATAAATTTATAAACCATTAACAGTAAGCCTCTATAGATGTATACAAATATGAATGTGAAACCTCGAGGAAAAATCATTAAACCTGAAAACGAAATTTCAAGAAATAAACACAATTAAACCAACATAATGAAGTTTCCTTTCTAGTCAGATACATTCCATGTATGGTTCGACAACCATGGTTTGAGGGTGGTGGGGCAATAACCTTGATGTTGAGGGATTGGAATAGAAAAGGCACCAAGAATCTGTAAATGACAATATGAAACACAATGTGGAAAGCAAACCAAATCATGACTAAATTAACCCTTAAAATAATATATCATTTGAGTGTATATTTACTCAAACCAATTCTTTGACTGTTTTATCTTTAAGGAGGGTATTGTAACATCAGCCAAATTATTTATTTTTCCTATAAATAAGACCAACATGAAAGAATGGTTAGGACATCATATACATTATTATCAGATACGAAACAAAAAACTATATAACTTACCATACAAATTTATATATCTTTTCAACAAAATATTCAGTCAAGCATCCCACAATGTGAAAACATTACCAACTTCATCAAATGAGTAGCAACATAATAAATAAAACTTCGTTTATATATATATATATATATATATATATATATATATATATATATATATATATATATATATATATATATATATATATATATATATATATATATATATATATATATATATATATACACACACACACACACACATTTGTGCACCAAATTTTGATAACCGTGTCTACAATAATATTTCAAATAGTCATCAATTAGAAAAAGAAAAGCAAGAATACACCCGCTGGAATATCTTAACCATTTTAGTTTGTCTATTACTTCATTGTTGTGTTGTGGAAAGGACCAAGGGATCTAGACATTTAGTTCATGTATCGTCCTCAAATAAGTACACAAAAAATCAACAACAACTCATACATAAATCTGAAAGTAAGCAAGTATTTACCAGTCAATACATATCTTAATGCATAGATCTACATTTTTTTGACAAAATACCCCATATATTAGAGCATAGAGAAACTTGTGAAGTCTTCGGATTACTCCCTTTTCCCAAATCGCAGCTAATATCCTGAACAATAAACAAAAATAAACGTCAACTTAGTCCCAAGAGGTTTAAAATTAACTCATCATCCATGTACAAATCAAGCAAATACGGGTAGAAACCTGAAAAAGAGCCAAACCAGGATGAAAACCAGTGAAACGGAAATCACTTATCTATTCAGGGCCTGAAAACAAACACACGCCGTTAGACACATACAAAAACATACAAAGCTAGAGAGATGGAAAAGGTTAGTGGTGGTTATGGTGGTGAATTTTATAGAGATACAGAGAATAAACTTACATGTGGCGGTGGGGAGGATGTTTTTAGCAAGAAACAGAGAAGGCGAGGGTAAGGGGTGTTAGAAAATGGTGGTAATAGCTTTGTTAGAGTTTCTGTGGTGGTGTCAGTGGTGAAAGGTGTAGGTGGAGGTGGCCGATAAAGGTGACGAAGGTAGAGGCTGAAGGTCGAGATCAGGCGGAGGCTGTGGATGTGGTGACGGTGGTTGATTATGATGAGGTATGGTGGTAACCGCACACGTGGTCTCGACTCATGAAGCAGGTGTTGTGATGTAGCCGAAGGGGTCGAAGACGGAAAGACGTCATGAGAGAGAGGAAGGGTGTAGTGATTAGGGTGTGTTGTGGAGTGTGTTTCTATGTTATCATTCATCTGATCTAGTACCAAATCAATGGCCCAAAGTTAAACACGCTGGCAATCCATGTAAGCATCCATGTGAGTCCAATTATGCATAAACTATTTGTACTAACTGCTGTGAAATTTGCACCTCTTAGTTTTAAGATATTAGGCTTTATATTATTGTACATCATGCTTAAAAGTTTGTATTTAAGACATTAGATATGTATGCTTTATAAGATGGTATATATATATATATATATATATATATATATATATATATATATATATATATATATATATATATATATATGCGGTGCGGTTCAGGTTTTTGCGAGACTAGAAACCGCACCGCACCGAATATTTTCGGTTTTTGCCAAACTAAAGACCGCACCATTAGTTTTCATTTCGGTTTTGGTTTTTCGGTTTCGGTTTATGCGGTTTTTTTGGTTTTTTTGTTTTGCGGTTCGGTTTTTTCTCACCCCTAGGTGTATTAGCGTTCTTTCCAGAAAATCATATATTTTCTAAATAAAAGCAGTCTTCTACCAAGACCCGACAAAGTTATGTTTTAAAGAGTAATTTTCCCCGAAATACTATCATTACCAAAATACTGTATTTACTTTAAAGGAATAATGAGAAAATCACAAGTAAAAATACCAGGGGAAAAATAACAAATGCCTCAGTAGTTATACTATTGTCTAAGGCCAAATAAATCATAGATTCCATGAGAATATCGAATGAACGATATGCCTGGCTCAGTCTAACAAAAGGAAGCACGGGCTCCAAACAGTATCGAATGAACGACACAGCTAGTAAAGTCTTAAAACAGGAGAATACAAACTCCGGACAATATCAAATGAACGATACAGCTAGCAAAGTCTAAAACAAGGAAATACAGTGATAATTCTTGTTAGCCTAAGGCCATGAATTATAAGGCAAACATGGAGATACTTGTAACCATACTGATTGACAGTAGAGAACTTGACGCCCCACAAGCATCGGAATGAATGTGACATTTGTCACCCCTTGGCTTGGTCGGCCGGGGACTGTAGCTAGCAGTCAGGTATAGATCTATACACACAATGCCCGCTCTCCCTACGGGAGACTTTGGTTACCAACTTGACAACGGGGAAATCCGTGTCCAGAGGATGCATCTCGTATTCTGAATTCTAATATAGGTACTGAACTAATGATAGAGACTCACGAATGAACTGACTCCTTTGGAATTCTCGTACTATAAAGAGTAAATAGAACCTCCTAACTATTCCTATAATAGTTAATAGTGTCTCTAGTCTATGAACGGTGACTGTAAGGATGCCCTTGCTACCCAAGGGAAATGAATTGGTTGATGGAAACCTTTATGTCTATACATGTATACATAATATATAACTAATGTTTGAACAACCTTCGGACAGATAACTGATACCCACCAGACCACATCCCAACGAGGAAAAGGAAATAGGGCGAACTAGCCTTCCTAAATCTTTCAAACATTATTTATATAAGTATACAAATACAGGAATGCATTTAACGAAAGATCTATGAATGATGAATGGAAGGATGCCCTTGCTATCTAAGGGAAATGAACTTGTCGCTAAAAACCTTTATGTCTATACGTGTATACATGATATATAACTAATGTTTAAACAACCATCGAACGAATAACCAATACCCACCAGACCACATCTTAACGAGGAAAAGGAAATAGGGCGAACTAACCTTCCTATGTCTTTTAAACATTATTTATACAACTATACCGATATAGGCATGCATTTAATGAAACAAAAGCATAGAAGAAAACTCTGATAAAAACTTTGGAAAAACCTTTACACATAAGAAATTTACGACTTGATGTCAGTTTGTAAAACAAGTTTTGAAAATCCTTGGAATCCTTTGAAAATCTTTCATACTTTATCAAGAGTTGAAAACATAATTTAGAAACCTTTCAGCTGGATAAACAGTTTAATATGAAAAATCTATTTTTCTATACAATTATTAATCACATGGGTTTTATCTAGTAACTGTACAGTTCAACTTGTATTCCTCCCCCCCCCCCCTATAAAAGCAGTAAAATCATTTAAAAGGTCAATTCAGGGGTATGAACTCACCTATTGTAAGTGGATTGGATGGAGGTGCCGGTTGGGTGCTCCGTGTCAAGTAAAGACTTAAGCACGCTTAGTGACCTATTAACATATGATGACATATGTTTACATACAATTAGTAATTATAATACTAATTAAACACGTATAAGCATCCTAATGTGCGGAAAACACTTTGGTCAAGTGCAAGGAGGCTATTGGGTTGGAATATGGGGGTGTATGGCCTAGTTAGGGAGTTTACTCTTCAAGAGTAAACTCTATATGGAGATTTTGGCCCTAAGACCATATCCCCTTGAGTTTACGGCTGTAAACTCATGGGCGGTGTGTTTTTGGATGCTAAAAGGTCTTATATCACGTGTAGAGTTTGGCTACGTTCACATTCAGGGCTTAAGAAGGGTTTAAGGCTCCAAATGAACCATTTAAGGGAGTCCACGGCTGTAAACTTAGAGTTTACGGCTGTAAACTCTCACTTGGTCATTCCCTTCATTAATTAAGGTCTTAAATGAAAGGATATAATGTTCTATGCATTTTTCCAAGTCAAATGGGGAAGTTAGGGAATCATTTGGCTCCATTATGGGAGTTTACGGCCCATGGACCAATCCTTGGGGGGTTTACAGCCGTAAACTCCTAAATCCTGGGTTCCTTTGATTTTTAAAGCCATTACTTCATTTGTGGTTGATTCTAGACATTTACCCAAGCCTTAGGAGGCGTTGAAGGGAAAATTTAACACCTTAAAAGGTGTTCACGGCTCATGAAGAGGGTTTTACGGTCCAAGAGTGTTCTTGGGCCGTAAAATCTTGTTTACTCTCCATATGATAAGGTTTTGGTGTTCTAAGCTCATATGTGTAAGTCCACAAGTCATATCTAAGCCCTAGGAGTGATTTAGGAGGGTTTTGGGGCTTCAAAACTCCACTTATAGGTGTTTGCGGTACAAGAGTGTTCTTGGGCCGTAGACACATGATTTTGCCACTTTTGGATGTCTTAAACACGAATTTGCATGTTAAATGAGCTAGACAACAAGTTAGGGTAGATCACTTACTAGTTTGGGGCTTGAAAGAGGCATTTTTGGATCAAAATCGACTTTGTAGAGAGAGAGAGAGAGAGAATAGGGAGATGGTGGAAAAGCTTCAAATGGAGTCCACCCATCTTTATATAGGGGTTGAGTTTGTGGCTCAGTGGAAATTTACCCGATACTGACGTTAAACGGAGCTTTTGGTCGCACCCGATTAAACGGTCATAATTTGACTTGGTTGAAACTAAAAATTTTCAAGGGGAAAATCGAGGGTGTTTCTAATTTGTTTCAACCCTTATGAAGTCATAATAAAGTCCAAATTTAATTAAACTAATACAAAAGGTTAACGAACAATTTAATAAAGCGGGTTTTATTAATGGAATCAGGGTTCGGGGTGTCACAAATTGTTTACACTCGTGAACTAGATTAACATTTAGAATAAGTCTTAAGATACTAAAAAGGATACCAAGATACCGCTGATATCTTGGTTGTTTTTAGTAAGATTTCGACTATAAAATCAGATAAACAATCAAATAAGTTTGAGAAAATGTTGTAATTTAAATGGTAGTAAACGAATAAAATCAAATGAGAGAACTCAAGGGTGTATGAGGAAAGCCCTTAATTCTTTTGGATCTCCGACTTAAAATATTAGGAGAAAGAAGGTCATATTGTAAGTGTGAAAGAACTCACATGTCGAGAGAAAGAAGGTCTGGGTGAGGAGAGCCCTTAATTCTTTAGAATATAATATTACCAAATATGTAATTACAAATGCTAATTAATCATGTTGTAAGTGTGAAAGAACTCAAGTGTCGAGAGAAAGAAGGTATGGGTAAATGTCACAACTAGAAAATTTTTTGCCTTGTAACTACAACACTTATGTCAACTATGAATCAAAAACATGAAAGCATGCATGATGCTTACTCTAAGACAACAGAATTTCAATCAATCTCCTCATACAAGCATTGCAAGTAGTTAACAAGCAATTGGAAACCCTAGAAGTTCTTGTTTCAGTCCATTTTGGACTAGGACTTCCTTATTCGGCCCAATGGACCAATAAGCTTTCAATTTGAATATCTTGGGCATAGAACTCTTAAGTGGGCTCTAATTGGACCCACTTCTATTTATTTCAATATTTTGGGCCATATTGGGCCTAGAATGAAATAAATTATTTAAATGAACCATATTGGGCCATAATTAACCTAATTTAGCCCTAATAGGTCATAAAAATCACGTTTCTATTTATTTGAACCAAACGTCACTTAAGAAAACCATGAAATTGGCTTAAGCATACAAGGCCCAATCCTTTTCTTTTTTCCCTCTCCAAATCTCGGCCTAAGCCCAACCCAAAGAATGAAGAGTTGACTTGTGAGATTGCCACCTCATTTATACATCACATACCTCCATGCATGGACCAACATGCATCTAAAATAGTCATCTCAACTCTCTCTCTCTCTCTCTCTCTCTCTCTCTCTCTCTCTCTCTTCCTCTTCTTGATTCTCGACCGAGAGCTCCCAAACATACACACTTCATCCATTTTTTATTAAACAAACTCTCTCAAAGAACATCCTCACCTTTCTTCATCAAATTTTCGAGAATCAAGAGCTTTTCAAAGAGACTTTCCACAAAAATATCATCTAAGCTAATTTATATTTAGGTTTATGATCTAGACTCTTAGTTTATCAAAAATCTCATCTTAACTTAATCAAATTCATGATCTAACTCCCTAGAATCATCTAAGTTCGAAAACTTCCTTAAAAGGTTGCTAGGGCCGAAATATTCTCTCACATCTTCATCAAAACCAAATCCAAACCATAAGGTGAGTTTCATACCCCTTCTTTTTAGTTTTTATGAGTTTTTACGGGGGTGAATACAAGTAAATGTGTAGATCTATGTGTAAATGTATGCTATTTGTGATTTGATGCATGTATGTGTGTGATATCTTATGTTTGTGATGAATATGTTATTCAACAAGTGTGTAAAACCGAGATCTCAAACATGGGAAAGCAAGTAAACCTAACCTAAACCATTTTACACTAATCAAGTCAAGAAAAATAGTTCATTTGGTTAGGATGAACATATTTGGACATAAAAACCATTTTTGGGCTTAAATTGTCAAAAATACAAAACTAAGGGCCCAAACCGAAAAATTATGATTTTTGGAGGTTCAAAAGTGTCCAAACAGTTTCTATAACAATTTTTCTAAACATCAACATTTTTGAGGGGCTTAAAATGTCTATTTTGAATTTAATGAGCTAAATTTGGGCTTTTCGGCCCAATAAGCCCAAATTGCGAGATTTCTAAGATGGAGGGGCTGAAAAGGAAGTTTTCTGTAAAACAGGGGGTTTAAAGTGTATTAAAACCATTTCAAAGGTCAAAAATGTTTTTCAAATTCAAAAAGGATAAAAAATGTAAAAAATTTCTATTTTTGGCCAAAATTGAGAAAGTTGCGAAATTGAGGGTTCTAACCGAGAAACTTCATTTTGGAAGGACTTAAGCTGTTTACAAAACAAATTTGGGCTAAAAACATCTTCTCAACATGTTATGATACTAAAGTGTCAAGAAAAATGGTTTAAGGACTAAAATGGAAATTCTTTTATATAAAGGACTAAAAGTGTTAACTTTATAAAAGAAGGGTTGTAAAAAGATAAAAATCTTACTTTTAAACAAACAAATCCCTTAAGACAAAATATGAGATCCACGACTACCGGCGAAACGTAATAATGAATACACATTCAAAACCCAATATTGTTACCAAACGAATTGATTCGGTCTCGAATCAAAAACAAAACAAAATTCAATAAACCATAGTACTTCAATAAACACACGATAACTACGAGGAGTCAATATTCAATCTTTGGGCTTGAAAGTTTCAAACCGTGCTTTTTGGGCCTCGCTAGCCCAATAGCATGATCTTTGGGCCCAAAGGGGACGCGCTTACATGTTAATGGGCCTTTTATGACCTAATTCCATGTAAAATGACTTTCAATAGCTCTATCGTGTTGTTGGGCCCCATGGGCCCATTAGTACTGCTAGCGAAGTCGAGAAGTCAAATGGGAGTCGGGCCAAGTGCCTTTCGCATTCCCGATAGCCTTGAATGACTTATGGAAATAAAGGAGGCTTCTTGCCCTCCTTTCTCCTCGGTTGTGGGGCTATGAGAAACCGAGTATGCAGATTCGTGACGTTAAACAAGACAAGTCAGGGTGGTTGGATTATGTGAGTAGTATGGACGATGCCTCAAGGATCGTTCATAATTTGTAGTTATAAACTAGTCATTTTCAATAATGCGTGATTGTAACAACTCACAACCGTTAATTAATCCAATGTCACCTGCGTAACCAAAAACAATCGTCGTATCGGTATAACAATAAACAAGTCACGTAATTTACGCATTGGGAAAAGATCAGCTTTTCCCGGGGAGTTCAACATTTTATCCTATGTGATGTATACAAAGTTCAACAATTATTCATGTTTTCAAAATCGACAAGCATATTTACGGATCTTCACACTTTTTTTTACAAATACTCTTTTCAGAAAATATCGGATTTTCTAGGTTTGCAATCTTCACAAAAATCATTTTTCCATAACATTACTTATGAACTCACCAACATTTCATATGTTTACCGTTTTCAAAATAATTTGTATTCTCAGGTAACAGGTAAACAAAAGAATATGTATCAAGTTATGTCATGGTGTTTTGCTTGATTAATGATCAAACGGTTTATGTTATGGAATTGTAATGTTTAAAACAATGTACTGAATGTAAACAATATCAATTGTAATATTTCAATGCATGGTGATGAATGATGTTATGATTCATGTGTAATCATTGTGATGGTATTCAATTAAGTCACAAGAGCCCTCAGATGTTTCCGCCGTCTGGTTCGGGGGTGTGACAGGTTGGTATCAGAGCTCTGTTTATAGTGAACTAGCATATCTAACCACGCATTGATATGCAACTATAAACCAAAAAGAGGGACTAACACAACTCTAAAGAAAACAAGTGAAAAATAAAAATAAAAACATCCTTGCTTGTATTAGGGAAAGAACATAATACCGAACCAAACAAGATAATGCTAGTATATCGGTTAAGTCAGGACTGTTCTTAGTTATATCAAGGAGTCGATGTAGCCTGATCAACTACATTCCCTCCAAGGTATAATTATCATACGTCCTCAAGAGATCGTGATAGCTAGGGAACCTAAAAACATACCCCTTTATCACCAAGAAGAGAACATCCGTTCAGTTTATACAATAGTTGTAGCGTCCTAGGAATAATGTTAGCATATTTACGCACTCTCGCAGACAACATGGTTGGTTTCCATCACCCCGGAGATCCTTACTTTCTTAACCAGGAAAATAACGGATGGTTAGATGAAGATCTTGAAGAAGAGCCTGAGGAAGACCCCAAGGAGGAATCTGACGGGGAACCGGAGGCAGAAGTTAAGGGCGAGCCTACCGAACCAGAAGAAGAACAGGAAGAGGAAGAAGATGAAGGAAGCTTTGAGGAGGAACCCGGCGATAGTGAAGGGGGTGATTCGGATGCGGAGTCCGAAGTCATCAACCCCCTTACCCGATTAGGGTGCCCGCTTATCGGGTGGGCACCACTGGTCCTACACCCCCTAGGGTATTCATCTCTGGAGGTGGAGCAGACAGTAGGGATAGCGACCCCCGTTTGGCATGTCACGCGAGTTCTTTGACCTGAGGGATGGAGGAACGGCCGATCGAGCCCTTCCGGTCATGGTGAAACGGTTACGGAACACCAACGACCTAGCTCAGAGCACCGCCGACCAGGTACGCCAGATGTGCACTAGGGTCGAGCGTGCAGAGCAGGAGACACGAGACGTTCTTCGAGAGTTCCATATGAGGCAGGTGAGGTGGGAGTCTCGACTCCAAGACGCAGAACGACAGGTGGCTCGTCTTCAGGGAGCATCCACTTCCTCAGCACCACCCCCGGGTACAACTCACCGCGACTAGGGATAGACTTATCTAACTAGGTCATTAGGATCTATGCTATGTACCCCGACTCTATGTTTAGATGACTACACTACTCATAGAGCCGTTATGCTATCGAACTAGTATCACTTATGTATGTTCTTATGAGCAAAATTTTCATGTATCAAATGCGGATCATATTAGTAAAAAATTTTATATGTTTTATTATGACGTTATAATCTGCTATGTGTTACGAATCAATGATTGTATGCTAAATTGTAGAAGTACTTAAGTTTGTGCCACACACCTAGTCTATAGGATCACAACCTCACAAAAACCACATACACTCAACATCTTTCCGTTCTATGACAGAAAGATGCCTCCACGACCCGCTCGCGGAAACCCTGGACCAACCCCACCCGAAGTCGACTCAACTGCATTCCAGGCAGCTATATTTGTTGTGGTCACCGTAGCAATGGCACAAATTCACCAAGGGAACAATGGAGGAGTCAATGGACAAGGGGCTGGAAGTTCGAACAACGAAATGAATCAAGGACCCACCAAAACATGTTCCTACAAAGACTTCACAAACACCAAACCATGAACCTTTAACGACACTGGAGGAATGGTCACCCTGAAACGATGGATCGAGAAGGTGGAATCGGTGTTCAAGATATGCGATTGCCCTGAAGAGATGAAGGTGAATTTTTCCGCATGCATTTCCGTTGAAATTTCCCTAACAACAATAATCCCGGAAATGGAGGAACAGGAAGGGTGCTGACCATGGGTCAGGGGGGAGGCGATTCAGGATCCCGCTGTTGTTACCGGTACGTTTCCCCTAAACCACACTTATGCATGCATCATATTTGACACCGGAGCGGAGCGAAGTTTTGTGAGCAATAAGTTTAAACATTTGTTAAAAAAACAACCCCAGAAGCTCAATGAAACCTTTACAGTGGAAATGGCCAATGGGAAAACCAAATCCATTGGGGAAATCTACATCGGATATACCCTAACTCTAAATCAACATGACTTTCGAATAGACTTAATGTTTGTTTCCATTAGGTGTTTCGATGTGATTATTAGCATGGACTGGTTAAGCCCCCACCATGCTAAAATTATGTGTCACGAGAAGGTCGTTCGCTTTCACCTTCCCAATCATGAAACCTTAGTTATTTACGGAGACAAACCTAGCACGAACCTTCTCCTCATCTCGTGCATCCAGGCACAGAGCATCTGCGAAAGAAGGATTTGACATTCCCAGCTCCCATAGTGGATAAAACCAAGGAAGAGGTTAGCATTCAAGACATTCCAGTAGCATGTGAATTCCTAGAGGTATTTCTTGAAGATCTTACTGGAGTACCCCCAGAGAGACAAGTTGAATTCCGAATTGATCTTGTTCCAGGAGCAACTCCCCTCGCTAAATCGCCTTACTGAGTAGCTCCTGCTGAGATGCAGGAATTGTCCAGCCAACTCAGCGAACTCCTGGGAAAAGGATTCATCCAACCTAGCTACTCGCCATGGGGAGCTCCGGTCCTCTTTGTCAAAAAGAAGGACGGATCTTTTAGGATGTGCATCGATTACAGGGAGCTAAACAAACTCACTGTCAAAAATCGCTATCCACTCCCACGAATCGACGATCTATTTGACCAGCTCCAAGGAGCTAGTTACTTCTCTAAGATAGATCTACGATCTGGATACCATCAACTCAAGGTCCGGGAAGAGGATATACCCAAAACCGCTTTCCGAACTCGTTACGGACATTATGAATTTGTCGTAATGCCCTTTGGTCTAACGAATGCCCCTACCGCATTTATGGACCTAATGAACCGAATTTGTCGACCATTCCTCGACAACTTTGTTATCGTTTTCATTGATGACATTCTAGTCTATTCCCGAAGCGAAGAAGAGCATGGCCAACATCTCAGACAAATGCTGCAAACCCTGCGGATGGAGAAGCTATACGCAAAACTCTCCAAGTGTGAATTCTGGCTCCATAGCATGAACTTCTTAAGTCATGTTGTTAGTCGGGAAGGAATACATGTGGATCCTTCTAAGGTCAAAGCCGTTGAGGGATGGGCAGTTCCGACAACACCCACAGAAATTCGCCAATTCTTAGGCCTAGCAGGCTACTATAGGAGGTTCATTCAGAACTTCTCTAAGATCGCCAAGCCACTTACCTCGCTTACACAAAAGGGCGTACCATTCAAATTGACGGACAAACAAGAATTTGCATTCCGAACTCTGAAGCAAGCACTCTATAGTGTCCCGGTACTATCTCTACCAGAAGGAACGTAAGATTTCGTGGTCTACTGCGATGCGTCAAATCAGGGTTTAGGTTGCGTTCTCATGCAGTGCGGAAAGGTGATAGCTTACGCTTCCCGCCAACTAAAGACACACGAAGTGAACTATACAACCCACAATCTGGAATTGGGATCAGTGGTCTTCGCTCTGAAGATTTGGAGGCATTACCTCTATGGTACGAAGTGCACCATCTTCACGGACCACAAGAGTCTCCAACACATCCCGAATCAAAAAGAGTTGAATATGAGACAAAGAAGATGGGTTGAACTATTAAACGATTATGAGTGCGAAATGAAGTACCACCCAGGCAAGGCTAATGTGGTAGCCGATGCCTTGAGCCGAAAAGAGTACTCTAATCGTCGTGTGAAAACTCTCTCAATAACCATCCAATCTCAGCTAACCACTCAAATCAGGGTAGCCCAGTCAGATGCCATGAAGGCGGAAAATAGAGCAAGCGAAGCATTACGCGGAATGGAGAAGAATCTAGAGGTAAAAGAGGACGGAATATACTATTTCATGTACCGTATTTGGGTCCCTAAACTTGGAGGATTTAGGGAGGTAGTCATGAATGAAGCTCACAAGACGCAATACTCCATCCATCTAGGTTCAGACAAAATGTACTTGGATATTAAACAACATTATTGGTGGCCTAACATGAAGGCACAAATTGCCACATATGTCAGCAAGTGCCTTACTTGCGCCAAAGTAATGGTGGAATACCAGAAGCCCTCAGGGTTATTACAACAACCAGTAATCCCCGAGTGGAAATGGGAAGGTATTTCTATGGACTTTGTGACCAAGCTACCCAAGACGTCAGATGGATTAGACACTATATGGGTAATAATTGACCGACTGACGAAATCTGCCCATTTCCTGCCAATAAAAGAATCCTACAAGATGGAGAGACTGACACGAATATACATTCGAGAAATCGTGAGGCTTCACGGAGTATCAGTGTCTATCATCTCAGATAGAGACAGTAGGTTCACTTTCACATTTTTGGCAATCACTTTAGAAAGCACTTGGAACCCAACTCGACGTGAGCACCGCTTATCACCCACAAACGGACGGTCAAAGCGAACGAACCATCCAGACGCTCGAAGACATGCTTCGTGCATTTTTGTAGACTTTGGGAAGTCTTGGGATACCCACTTACCCTTGGTTGAGTTCTCATATAAGAACATTTATCATTCAAGCATCAGGGTCGCCCCTTTCGAAGTGCTATATGGACGTAAGTGTAGATCACCGTTGTGTTGGTCTGAGGTGGGCGGCACCCAGCTAGCAAAGGAACTAGCATCGGACAAGGCGTTAACGGGACCGGAGATCATACGTGAAACAATAGAAAAGATAGTTCAAATCAGAGATCGACTACAAGCCTCGCGCGACCGACAAAAGAGCTACACTGATAAACGGTGAAAGCCCTTAGAGTTTCAGGTCGGGGATCGAGTACTGTTAAAAGTTTCACCCTGGAAAGGGGTCATTCGTTTTGGAAAATGGGGAAAACTGAACCCACGATACATTGGACCTTTTGAGATCGTTGCCCGAATAGGTCAAGGGGCATACAAACTGCAGCTACCCGCTAAGCTAAGCAGTGTACACCCCGTGTTCCATGTTTCCAATCTAAAGAAGTGTCTATCAGATGAAACTCTCATCATTACCCTTGACGAAATTGAAATCAATGAGAATCTCCTGTTCGTGGAAGAACCAGTCGAAATCATGGACAGGGAGGTGAAGCGTACTAAGCAAAGTCGCATCCCGATCGTGAAAGTACAGTGGAACACGAAGTGTGGGCCAGAATTCATGTGGGAACGCGATGACCAATTGAAGCAAAAGTACCCTCATCTATTCTAGCATTCTCAGATCTAGCTTTCAAAAGAATTTCGGGACGAAATTCCCTCTAACGGGGGGATGATGTCACAACTAAAAAATTTTGTGCCTTTTAACCACAACACTTATGTCAACTATGAATCAAAAACATGAAAGCATGCATGATGCTTACTCTAAGACAACAGAATTTCAATCAATCTCCTCATACAAGCATTGCAAGTAGTCAACAAGCAATTGGAAACCCTAGAAGTTCTTGTTTCAGTCCATTTTGGACTAGGACTTCCTTATTCGGCCCAATGGACCAATAAGCTTCCAATTTGAATATCTTGGGCTTAGAACTCTTAAGTGGGCTCTAATTGGACCCACTTCTATTTATTTCAATATTTTGGGCCATATTGGGCCTAGAATGAAATAAATTATTTAAATGAACCATATTGGGCCATAATTAACATAATTTAGCCCTAATAGGTCATAAAATCACATTTATATTTATTTGAACCATACATCGCTTAACATAACCATGAAATAGGCTTAAGCATACAAGGACCAATCCTTTTCTTTTTTTCCTCTCCAAATCTCGGCCCAAGCCCAACCCAAAGAATGAAGAGTTGACTTGTGAGAGTGCTACCTCATATATATATATATATATATATATATATATATCACATACCTCCATGCATGGACCAACATGCATCTAAGTTAGTCATCACAACTCTCTCTCTCTCTCTCTCTCTCTCTTTTTCTTCTTGATTCTCGACCGAGAGCTCCCAAACATGCGCACTTCATCCAATTTTTATTAAACAAACTCTCTCAAAGAACATCCTTACCTTTCTTTATCAAATTTTCGAGAATCGAGGGCATTTCAAAGAGAGTTTCCACAAAAATCATCATCCAAGGTAAGTTTATATTTAGATTTATGATCTAGACTCTTAGTTTATCAAACATCTGATCTTAACTCAAGCAAATTCATGATCTAACTCCCTAGAATCATCTAAGTTCTAAAACTTTCTCAAAAGGTTGCTAGGGCCGAAATCTTCTCTCAAATCTTCATGAAAACCAAATCTAAACCACAAGGTGAGTTTCATACCCCTTCTTTTCGGTTTTTATGGGTTTTTATGGGGGAGAATACAAGTAAATGTGTAGATATATGTGTAAATGTATGCTATGTGTGATTTGATGCATCTATGTGTGTGATATCTTGTGTTTGTGATGAATATGTTATTCAACAAGTGTGTAAAACCGAGATCTAAAACATGGGAAAGGAAATAAACCTAACCTAAACCATTTTACACTAATCAAGTCAAGAAAAATAGTTCATTTGGTTAGGATGAACATATTTGGACATAAAACCCATTTTTGGGCTTAACTTGTCAAAAATACAAAACTAAGGGCCCAAACCGACAAATTATAATTTCTGGAGGTTCAAAAGGGTCCAAACAGTTTCTATAACAATTTTTCTGAACATCAACAATTTTGAGGGGCTTAAAATGTAAATTTTGAATTTAATGGGCTAAATTTGGTCTTTTCGACCCTATGAGCATAAATTGCAAGATTTCTAAGATGGTGGGGCTGAAAAGGAAGTTTTCTGTAAAACAGGGGGTTTAAACTGTATTAAAACCATTTCAAAGGTCAAAAATGTTTTTCAAATTCAAAAAGGATCAAAAATGTAAATTTTTTCTATTTTGGGCCAAAATTGACAAAGTTGCGAAATTGAGGGTTCTAACCGAGAAACTACATTTTGGAAGGATTTAAGCTGTTTACAAAACAAATTTGGGCTATAAACGTATTCTCAACATGTTATGATACTAAAGTGTCATGAAAAATGGTTTAAGGACTAAAATGGAAATTCTTTTATATAAAGGACTAAAAGTGTTAACTTTATAAAAGAAGGGTTGTAAAAAGATAAAAATATTAGTTTTAACCAAATAAATCCCTTAAGACAAAATACGAGATCCACGACTACCGGCGAAACGTAATAACGAATACACATCCAACAACCAATATCGTTACCAAACGAATTGATTCGGTCTCGAATAAAAAAAAAACAAAAATCAATAAACCATAGTACTTCAATAAACACGTGATAACTACGAGGAGTCAATATTCAATCTTTGGGCTTCAAAGTTTCAAACCGTGCTTGTTGGGCCTTGCTAGCCCAATAACATGATCTTTGGGCCCAAAGGGGACGCACTTACATGTTAATGTGTGATTGTAACAACTCACAACCCTTAATTAATGCAATGTCACCTGGGTAATAAAAAACAATTGTCGTATCGGTATAACAATAAACAAGTAATGTAATTTACACATTGTGAAAACATCGGGGTTTCCCGGGGAGTTCAACATTTTAACCTATGTGATGTATACAAAGTTCAACAATTATTCATGTTTTCAAAATCGACAAGCATATTTACGGATCTTCACACTTTTTTTTACAAATACTCTTTTCAGAAAATATCAGATTTTCTAGGTTTGCAATCTTCACAAAAATCATTTTTCCATAACATTACTTATGAACTCACCAACATTTCATATGTTGACCGTTTTCAAAATAACTTATATTCTCAGGTAACAGGTAAACAGAAGAATATGTATCAATTTATGTCATGGAGTTTTGCTTCGATTAATGATCAAACGGTTTATGTTATGGAATTATAATGTTTAAAACAATGTACTGAATGTAAACAATATCAGTTGTAATATTTCAATGCATGGTGATGAATGATGTTATGATTCATGTATAATCATTGTGGTGGTATTCAATTAAGTCACAGGAGCCCTCGGACGTTTCCGTCGTCTGGTTCGGGGGTGTGACAGTAAAAGACCTTCAATTTGTGTGAGTAGTGGATCAACTTGGCTTTTATACATGTGTTCATAAGAAACAATCCTAAATTCTAGCGATCTTCCATGATCCATGCCTAACCTGAATTTCTCGAAGGAATTCAACTTCTAATAATATTTTACCTCATTCTTTTCGATTATTTTATTCCTTTCTAGTCAAGTCTGTGATTCCTACATAACACATTTCAAGACAAACGAAGGTAGTCCTAAGATATTGACTAAATCCAAGATCTAGGGCTACCTGGGTGTTTGTATATGCTTAGGATGTTTAAAATGAAAGTAATTTTTTGCACCCATCACAATTAACACTAAAAATCTTAAATCCATGATCATAGGCATTTGCAATTTCTAGAAATTTGGTTGTTACATGTTGAAAATCTGGGGTGATTATTCGATTACCAAGGAAATTTGAATTTACATCAGCCTATCTTCTTTGGCATTATAAATTGACCTTAGGATCTTTCGTTTATCCTCACTTGGTCAGTTCCTTAGGTAAATGAGTAATTTATATCGAAGCTTGACAAGTAGGAACCTATCTGAGAGGAATTTATCTATGAGGAATTTATATATTCAAGAATTCTTTGTAATAAGAAGGAAGTCTATATTTTCTTAGATACCAAAATCGAATCTCTTCGGATTGAAGGGAAATTTCCTCCTCACAATCTTCAATCTGTTTGATGCGAAATTAAAACTTAATATTCTATCTTCGTCGTGGGTTTATTTTTACTATCTCCCTTTTCAAATTGGGTTATCTTTTCCTTTCCGCTCTATGATCTATGAATTTTTTGAAATGACAAGGTATCATTATGCCCAAATCATGCCTATGGTTTGGTGCATCTTATTTAGTCTTAACCACTTTAACAAAACTGAGAATCTTCATCTTGGCTTTCTAATTTTTGCTAGAATATATGATATTAGTACCTTTGGTTCTTCCCATTTCATTTTTAGAAGGAATTCTGGGACAAACCATTTATTCCTTTACACTTTTTGTCGTAATGCTGGGTGGAAAAAGAATTATTTCTTTGTTAATAAGATATCTCTGGTTGATGAGGACACTATTCCTATTAATGTTGGATGGAAAAAGAGTTATTTCTTTGTCAATAAGAATATATGATCTTAGGACCTTTGGTTCTTCCCATGTCATTCTATAAATCTTCCACACTTTCAAGAGGGAATGGTAACTATTTATTCATGGCTTGTTTGCAACAATTTCTAAATTTGAAGATTTGTTCATGCTCTGTGATGATAGTGAGAAATAAGCCTGCAAGTTCTTGGTGTTACTTGAAGAAAGAAGGACTTTGAAGATTTTTATGGATCCTACCTCATAAGAAGATGTGAATTTGTAACTTGTTGCATAGGATTATTCAGCTTTTTAAGATGTTGAATGGTAAGGGTCTTAATTTCTCATTTTGATTTTTCTCCATAACACCAATTACATTGAAATAAACAGTTTTAAGATTTAGTCGCTTCAGTTCTACCTTCTCTTGCTTCAACATTGATGAGTTTTGTTTTCCGGTGTTTCTCCTGTGAAGCCTGATAAGCTACCTACATCAATTTACAAGAAACTGCCATAGAATTCCACAATCCAAAGAAAAGCAAGCTTGGTCGACAATCAAGCCTTGACATTTTCCTTGGACTAACTCCCTTAGAAGTCAAACGAAAATTGATAATTCTTACCCAACATGTAAGTATAGTTAATAATGATATATATATATATATATATATATATATATATATATATATATATATATATATATATATATATATATATATATTATTTGTCAACTAACTATATATTGCTTATATTAGGCAACCAGCCTTACGCTGAAGGGTACATGTTTCAGTAAAAAAAATTAACAAACTAATTTTGAACCAAATTAGTTAGTGTAGTGTGATGTCAGAAATAAAATGTTAAAAACTAGGGTGCCTAAGCGTCTTGAAATATACCGAAGATCTTGGGCATGCCCGTGATCCTATGAAAAATATAGTAATATTCAATAAATTGTTTAATGAAATTGATTTTTTTAAAGTGAAAGCAATTACATTTGAAATATTTAGAGAAAATGGTGTTGAAGTTATTGGGAATTGACTTTGAGTAGAAAAGTAGCAGGATACTCGAAAAGGTGTCAAGATACCACATAATATCTTGATAAGTTGACGTGAAAACTGAAAAACAGTCAAATAATTATGAAACTGAAAAACAATCAAATAATTTATGAAATAAATATAGTAACTAATCAAACAATCATAAATGAGTAAATCCAAATCAAGAACATAGTGATGTGTGATGAAAGCCCTTAATCCTTTTAGATCTCTGACATAAAACCTCGGAACGTGATAAACTTACATGTCTTAGAACTTATATCAAATCGTAAATAAAGTTAAAAGAGCTAGTTGATTTTAGAAAAGAATGTGATTGTGATCAAACATCGAAAGAATCATAGAAGAGGAAAGGGAAGTATCCATGAGTACATTTGATTAGCTAGTCTGTTATACATAAGAAGAATTACTAAAACTCGGACATTCTTGGGATTCTCCTTGATATTTTCTTAGCCCGAGTTTCTTGAGAGTCTTCAACGTTCATGAGGAATTGACCACGTGTAGTTGACTTGGTATTATCTATGTATAAGATATCAAGTAATACTGTGGCAGTCCAAGATACCGAATAAATCCAAGATATTGGGTTCTCCTGGGAAATAAGTTCAAGTTCAAGATATTAATGTGTAAAATCAAAATTTCTACCTATAACATTTGCCGCCACAAATCTTCAATCCGAAATCTTGGGTGCTTCTAGATTTCCAGACATGAAATTTTCTCAACAGATTATGATGCGATGTGGTTGTCTCTACGGGATTAATCTCATCCATATGTTTTCCGAGGAAATTTGATTTTTTCAAGGGCCCAAACTTATGGAACTATCCTCTATAAAAATCTGAGTTGCAACTCCCAATGAGATATGTTAATAGGAATTTTTTATTTTTTTCCCCTTAGTTTCGTCATGAGGAAGAGGCATACTCGATCTAGGGACTAGTCTAATACTCCTATTGTTGAAGACTTCATTAACTTAGGAATGTTGCCTTGGGATGAAAATGAAACTAGTACCTTTTCTAATGTCGAAATTGAGGTACTCCGCTAAGTACACTAGTTTTCCAGGTATTATTTTTAGTGTTCCTAAATCAACACTGAAGTCAAATTATCTTTCCCCAACGTAGACATATTTTATGAATTTCCATTTACTAATGGCCTACCATTTCGTTTTCCTCCATTGATAGAAGCATTCTTTGAAAGCATCATATTTTAAGCTTAAGTTATGCGACTTGTATATCATATCCTATTTTGGAGTGATCGTCTGAATGAATGTGAAAGCATAAATGTTGGGCTACTCAAGATTGTAAGTGTTTATAACATTCAAGCCTTTGGGTAATTTTGTATTGTTCTCAAGATTAAAACTTCAAAGCCTTATTTGGTTTTAAAAAGTTCCCAAACTGACCTTGATTGAAAAAAGGGATATTTCTTTGTCAATGTTTCTTCTCAATGGCCAAGTTTTTCCTCCATCCACAGATTAGGTGATAGAAGGTAGGGATTTTTTTATCTTGTGATTTTCACTCTTTTTTTCTTTTAATGTAGACTCTTTCTTTCTATTTCTGGATAGTGCCAAGGTTTGACGAGCTCTGTCCTTGCTCTTGAAGACACTAAAAATAGGATTCACGAGTACTTGGAGGTTTCTAAGAGAAAAGAACGTTTACGATCTTGGTTGATTGTATCCTAGAGGAAAATTTGGCTTGTTCTTTGTTGGCCAAGGACTTGAAATCAATTGTTTTTTCTACAATTCAATTAAGTACAAAATTAATAGTTGTTGTTTCGAATACTGATATGTTATTTTATTTAATCACGATCTCTTTTTGGATCTCCTTGAATGTCGATGATTTTCTATCTTCAGCACCTATCCTCAAAAACTGAGAAACCTTTTCCTTCAGCCATGAGAATGTTAGACTTTAAGCACAAAATTCCTGAGTACTAGAAAAGAAGTGTTGTATTCTCATTAGGTAAAGAAATTTTTGAAGGGACGAATCCTTTTGAGATTAAACTAAAGATGAAATCATTGAATCGATGTGTAAGTTTTAGTTTATACGTTCTTTCTTCGCATATTAGTGGAAGATTTGAAGAAACAACTTGAACAAGATTTGAAAAAGAAGGTAAAAAAACTTCAAATCAAGGTAAAATTGCTAAATGCCAAGAATCGTGAGTTATATCATAAAAACGGTGAGTTGAATTTTAAGAAGGTGGAATCGAAAAAAACTGGTTGAAGAACATGATAGATTGAATTTTTTTTTTTGACTGAGATATAAGAGGAAGTGAAGAAGTTCACCACAATTTTAGTGGTAGAGACCAGGTTGTAGATGATGGATGTTTTTCTGGGAAAAAACACAAATCTCTACGATAGAAAGAAATAGGAGATGTCCTTAAGGAATTTGAAGAGTGTAACAAGAACAAGTAGGGTAGTTGACGTGGAAGGAGATATTGAGTAAAATATTGGAGCGGAATGAAAGGATGAAGATATCGAAGGTTCATCTCGAGAAGAGTGATCTGATAGCTTTCTTTTGCGGACATGTATTTTGGCTTAAGTTTCTAAGACATTTAGGCTTTTAATAGTTATGTTATGCTATCCATGATTTTGAAAGACAGGGTACTGTTTCTTTGGTCTAAAATATTTTTCTAGCAAAGTTTTTATATGCTTGAGAATATTTTCATAGGATCATAGCAAAACATTTTCCAAGTAACAAATTAAATTCCAAACTTTTCCTTAGAAAAACATATTCTAAAGAAGAATGTATTTAGGAATAAAAGATTTTTTAAAATAGAACATTAAGTATATATGATATGCTTAAATAATAAATCCCAAGTTAGAAACATGGGTTAAAATAATTCATGTTTGAATATTTAGAATAAAGTTTTGACTTCATACCTTATTCTAAATGACATATTTGAGAAAATAGATTTTGATAAAATTTTGTTCATGAATGAAAATAATTTTGATCTAAGACGCATAAATTTGTAACAGCCGGGTTTGCAGGTATATTATTTTATTTATTTATTTTGAATTATGAGAAGGAACTCAGTGAGTTGATGTGTAGACTCACCGAGTAGGGTCGTGATTGTTCATCCGGATTCACTTTGGACTCGGCGAGTCCATGAGTCGACTCGGCGAGTCCACGCTGTTTAATGAAACCCTAAATCCCCCGGGTTGGAGCCTATTTAAGGGCACTTATAGCCTCTCATTTCGGCTACCAATCCCTTGAGAGAACCCTAAGTGAGCCAAATCGTTGTGAGGAAGAAGAAGTCACTTTTGATCCTTGTACCTTTGGTTTTGCAAGAAGGAGGTGCGCAAGAGCAAAGGGGAGGTGCGATTCTAGCAGTTCCAGGGATTCAGAGACTCCATTTTGAGGTAATAGTTCGAACCTCCTTCCGTTTTGGTGTTGATCATTAGGGTTAGGGTTTTCTAACCCATTTGGAGAGTGATTATTTGGAGCAAATGGTCCCTCTTCGAGTTTGTGCCTTGGATCTGGACTCAAAAAGGTCCAGAGACCTTAACCCTCGGAGCTTTATGAATCAACTTGGGGTTATTGGACTTAGGTTGCCAATTTTGGGACTAAATCTCCTTTTGATGCCTTGTTGTTGTTATACAAGCATCAAGTTTCGAGCTTTACGTGACATTCATGCTTCGGAAGGCCATACCTTTGATTTAGGGAAACAGATCTGACCTCAGGTGGCCAGTAGAGTTTGTGCATGGCATCAACTTGCCGAGTTGTTCCTGAGACTCGGCGAGTAGGGTTAGGGTTTCACGTAAAATTGCTCAATGAGTAGAATCTCTAAGTTGGGGGATGACTCAGTGAGTCAGAATGGAGTTAGAGGATTGGAGTTCAAGGTGGTACTCGCCAAGTTGTTCTTGAGACTCGGCGAGTTGAGTCGTGGTGGCCCCACGATTCATGCCTAGTATGACTTGTCAAGCATAGGGAGGGAATCGGCGTGCCAAGCGGGATAAAGTGTTAAAGAACATGTGTGAACTCACCGAGTCACCAGGGTGCACTCGGCGAGTATGGTCAAAGTGTGACCGTTGACTTTTAGGGCTTGGTCAATGTAGTACTTTTGTCGAAGGGGGGGGGGGGGGTAAAATAGCCTTTTTCCCTCCTGAGAGTGCCAATGGCAGGTTGAGTCTAGTCTCAAGAGTTATATTTATAATAGTATTTACTTTATGTGAATAGGAAAAGACTAGGCAATATTTCTACCGAGTCAGAGATTTACCGAGACGCCTGAGGTGAGTCTTCTCACTATACTTTACCTAGTGTGGTAACAAAGTTATGTGATAGAGTATTTTAGAGTTATATGCCAGTGTAATTGCATGTTATTTATGTGCTATAATTTATTGTGATATGTGCCTTGTATGATTCAGAGTTAGGACCTTCTGGTACATAGAGTTAGGACCTTCGGGTCCACAGAGTTAGGGCAAGAGGGCCCATAGAGAGTTGGGGCTGGAGGGCCCCACTGAGACACATAGACCTGAGGGTCAACAGAGTTACAACCTCGAGTGGCTATTATGTGTTAGAGTGGTATTTTGGGGAACTCACTAAGCATTTATGCTTACAGTGTTATGTGTTATGTGTTTCAGGTACCAGTGATGATCGCTGGAAGGCGCCAACATAATTCGTACACGCGCATACCGGAGTTTATATATATTTTGATCTTGGGATTTGTATTGATACAATGTTGATACAATGTTTTGTTTAGGATTTCAAATGATATTTTCTGGGTTACAAAAGTGAAAAATTGTTCAAATTTTTACGGTGTTACAAGTTGGTATCAGAGCCTTGGTTTGAGGGATTCAGATATATCTTCAAGCGTATCTGAACTCAAACTAGGGACTTGAGGAAACTTTTAATAATATAAATAATACTTTTTGAAAAATAGTAAAAAGAGTCTTGAGACAAACAGAGCAGAGCCGTGTGTACGATCAGCCAGCGCCCGAACGATGATTTTCCAAAATACCCTCCTAATAAGTGATTATCAGATATGTTATGTATGTTATATGATGAGTTGCGATATGCATGCTAGAGTAGACTAGGTATTCTTATTAGGACTATAGTGGCCTGATATATAATGCCTTAGTCTAGGGGTTTCGCTGCTAGAGATGCTTAAGAGTGATTTATATAGCAGCGAGGTGCATATGAGAGTTTTGTTAGTGAGTAGCACATGATAGAAAGAGTAGAGTACTTAGGATTTGAGGCTCAAGGAGGAGGACTTGGGATGAATGCCAATGCAGTATGGACGGTAGTATTGGGCCCGTACTACTGAAGATGCCGGATTGGTACGCAGTCCAAGTAAGAAACCTTTGGGCACCAAGGAACGAATAGGGTGGAGTTATCGAGTGTGTTTATACTCGAAAGGGTCTCTAATATTCTTATTCTGTATTTCAGAAGGAGACCATGGTTGGGACGCGCCACACACACCAGTGGTCGGTAGTTCGGGTGATGAGGAGATCCGTAGGATCATCCAGGAGGAGATGGCTGCGGCCATCAGGGCAGAGATACCAGAGATGTTCGAATCCATCAAGACCACTCTGATGGAGACATTTGATGAGAGATACGCTGCTCTTTCTGAGGTTGCTATTGCTATGGCCACTGCAGCTATAGCTGCGACTAGGCCGCATGGTGGTGATGCGTTGTTGTTCCGAGAGTTCAGCAACACAAAACCACCGGAGTTTAACGGGACCCAGGACCTGATCATAGTGATGAGATGGATTTCAGACATAGAGGGGTGTTTCTTTACTTGCTCATCTCCAGAGCATTTGAGAGTTCGGTTCGCGCTAAACCAGCTTCGCTTGGGAGCGAAAGATTGGTGGAAGTTTGTGACTGTGCACTTTACGCCTGCTGAGCTTCTGTGGTCACCTGGGAGAGGTTCACCGCTATGTTTCGAGATGAGTACGTTCCTCAGGTGGAGATGGAGCGTTTGGACAGGAGTTTTTGAACCTCAAGCAGGGTACCGAGTCTGTTACGGTGATTACGAGGATGTTTCATGAGCGGGCGATGTTCTGCTCAGAGCACGTGTCCTCTGAGCAGTCACGCATGAGCCGATATTTGAGCATTATGAGGAGGGATATACATGAGTTCGTGGCAAACTCAACGAACCGGACATTTGCCTAACTTCAGGAAAATTCCCGGAAGAGGGAGATAGAGTTGGAAACCCAAGCCAGGGAGGAGGTTGAGTCTCAGGGAAAGGATCGGCGGCCGGCTTAATCTCAGTCGGCAGACAAGTGGGTTAAACCCGCTGATTCGAGATCTGGGAACTATAAGGGCCGTACTTGTGGCAAGTGCGACAAGAGCCACGAGGGGATTTTTAGAGCAGGGTCTTGCTACAAGTGTGGCAAGGAGGGGCACATGGCCAAGGATTGCCCCAAGGGTTTTTCAGTATGTTTTCATTGCAACCAGACTGGACACCGAAAGGTAGAGTGTCCATAATTGCGGGGGTCAGCGCAGGGAGCTTTTCTGGGATTAGCCCTTGCTGCAGTGAGAGCTGCGAATGTTCAGCCTGCGAAGGTTGAAGCACCGAAGGCACGTGGGAGAGCCTTCTAGTTCACTTCGGAGGAGCCCCGTGCAGCGACCGATGTCGTGGCCGGTATGTACTCTTTCATGTATTATTTTACATTCTATGATGATTGTGCTTATATTATGTTATGCGTAGGTACCTTCCTTGTGAATTCTGTACCTGCTCTAGTGTTATTTGACACGGGTGCGAGTCAATCTTTTGTATCGTTGGCCTTTAGCCGACACATCAGTACTAGTAGAGAGGCAATGAGTCGACCTCTGAGAGTTTCATAGAGGATGAGAGAGCAGTGTATGCCACCGAGGTGATTCGTGGTTGTGTACTCGAGATTTTTGGGGTTGAGTTTCCGATAGATTTGGTCCCTATTGCAATGGGGGATGTCTGTGTCATCGTGGGCATGGACTGGTTGAGCAGATTTGGAGCTTTCATCGACTGCGAGCGATAACTGGTGACCATGCGAGACCCTACGGCGAGGATACATGTTCCGGTTCAGCGTTTTGCTCAGCCGCCAGGGCGAGGCAGAGTCTTCAGTAGGGATGTAAGGGATTCATAACATATGTTATGGAGGCGCGGGTTGAGTCGGAGAAACCGAGGTCTGGGGAGAGGTTCCGATAGTGCGTGAGTTCCCAGATGTATTTCCGGAGGAGTTGCTGGGTGTACCTCCTATGAGGCAGGTGGAGTTCAATATCGATTTGGTTCCGGGGGCCGCGCCTATCGCCAAGGTGCCCTATTGCCTTGCGCCTCCAGAGATGCAGGAGTTATCATCGTAACTGCAGGAGCTGCTGGGAAAGGGGTTTATTCGGCCTAGTAGTTCACCGTAGGGAGCTCCTATCCTTTTCGTCAAGAAAAAGGTTGGTTCACACCGGATGTACATTGACTACCGGGAGTTGAACAAATTGACGGTCAAGAACTGTTACCCGTTGCCGAGGATTGACGATTTGTTCGATCAGTTGCAGGGAGCCTCTTGGTTTTCCAAGATCGACATGAGGTCTGGATATCATCAGATGAGGGTGTAACAACCCGAAATTTCCGTATCATTTATTGTAACTCTTTCGTAGTAGAATTCGCGAAACCAATCGTCGTTTCCAAATTCAATTTCCGATCTTCTGTATAATTAAGTCATTAATTAGTACACATTTAAAATGACTTAATGGGTGTCTTAGTACAATTAGAAATCATTTTAACATCCAATTCTAGTGATCGGAATATTTCTAGAAATTTACCGTATCGGGTTACGGTAACTCAATCGGGTACGACCAAAACCCTCGTCTAACGCCAGTATCGGGTAGAATTCCAACGTGTCCAAAACTTAAACACTATATAAACATGTTTAAGCCTCCATTTGAAGCCTTTGGTCAATTTCCCATTAAACACTTCCAACCTCTCTCCTCATCCAAGTTTAAGGGATCAAAACTCAAATTTAAGGCTTCAAATCTCTAAGGTACTTTCCCTAGCTTGTATTGTAACCTTCTTAGCCTTCAAATTCGAGTTCAAAGCATGATTTAAGACTATATTCATGAGTTTACGGCCATGGAACCTTCATGGGCCGTAAACTCATATATCAAGGGTTTTTAAGCCCTAAAACCCCTCCTAAGCAATGTTAGACATTAGTAATGGCTTATTGACTTAATGAAAGGGACTTATAACATGTAAAACATAATTTTTGGGGGACAAAAGAGAGTTTGCGGCCAAGACATATTCTTGGGCCATAAACTCCTCTTAAATGGGGATTTAGAGCCTTAAAACATGTCCAAATGCCTTGAAACTCAACCAATGGCTTTGTGGTAAAATCTAGATGCATCTAAAAATCGTTTAAGGGTTTGAAACATATCAAAAGTATCATTTATAGGAGTTTACGGCCTAGGAGCTTACCCTTGGCCGTAAACTCATAAAACTATGTTAATGATGCATCAAATATACTCAAAATTCTTGTATAAATTTCTAGAATCACATGTGATTGTTTTAAGCACCAAATACTATCTTTTTCATGGGTATGATAGAGTTTACGGCCTTAGAACATACCTCTAGGCCGTAAACTCCAAAAAGTATGTAAAATGATGTTTTAAATTCATAGCAAGGCTTGGAAAATTAATTAGAATCACATGTGATTGTCCTTTGAAGCTTAAATGAAATTTCCATGCCCATAGGTGAGTTTACGGCTATAAACTCTTATGGTATGGCCATAAACTCCCTTTTAAGTGTTATAATATCATACAATCCATTCCAAGGCATTTTAGAAATCCATTCCAACAATCCCCATGTCCATTTAAGCCATTTAAACACCCAAAATCACACCTACATGAGTTTACAGCCGTAAACTCATGTATGTGTGTGTTCAATAGCTGTAAGCTCCTTAAAATGTTTACTCTTGGGGAGTAAACTCAAGTCCCAAGTCCCTAGTGCCATTACACGTCCAAAGATGTCACCCGGGTCACTCCGAACGCTTGTTTTGAGGTGTTTAACCTCATTGGAGTGTAATGTTCCATATGATTAGTGAATGTATCCCTAATTGTATATATATGGACATTATTTCATTTTACATAGGGACATCGTGAGTAATCAAACCCCGAACCAACATCTAGTATCCAAAACCGACGTATTTCCGAGTCTGGTGAGTTCATACCCCTACCATTTTTCACTGTTTTCAGGGGAGGAACACAAGCAAAGTACAAGGGAATTCTTGTACTCAAAACATGTTTTCAAATGTGTGTTTCATATTTCATATGCTTTCATAACTGATTACCACAACTGATAACAGATTGAACATACAGATCACGTAACCTGTATTTGTGAAATAGGTCTTTAAACTGTTATGTTTTACATATATTTCACAAATGGTTTTTCCACACTTTATCAGTTAAAAGTACGAGATTAAACATTTGAACATAATACCTGTACACTGTTTTGTCCTCGGTAACACTCCACACTCATACGCGAGTGGAGGACTATCATATTATTACTAGTAAATTTGTTAATCCTGTATAATCGGAGACACGTCCTCGGAGAACACTCCACCGAGATACGCGAGTGGAGGACTACACCCATAACCAGAATCTCTGGTATTTAGAGAGCGTGACTTGAGTGTATAGATCTATACGGGGCTGACTACCCCACACCTGGCTGCTAGCTACAGCCAAACCGAAATGGTTCAAGGGTGACGAAAGTCATAAGTATGTGGACGACTTGTTGCCACATGTGAACTACTTATTGCCACAGGTATTAGTCTATTGTATGGTTATGGAACTCGCAATTAGGATAACATAAATTTACTTATAGTAATAATGAACCACCTTATACAACTTTTACATCTTATACATCTTTTACATCTTTCACGTATTGTAACTAACATTCGGGAAAGTGCGGGACTCTCCTGGGAAAACATGGAACCTAATCACGATTACATCTTTTACATCTTTAACATCGTTTACATTAGAAACCAACATGCAGGAAAGCATGGGGCTTTCCTGGGTAACACTTACATAACTAGAAAGAGTAACAAACTGGATAACAATACATCTTTTACAAATTGTAACATACAATAAGGAAAGTATGGGACTTTCCTGGTAACACATGATAAGTAAACAGAACAGTTTAACAAGGCAGATAACCAAATATACATTTTCATATGAGTAGACATGTTTTCAGTGTACAAACTTACTATGCTTTACATTTTTGAAACAATAACCAACTTTTAAGAAAATACGCGATTTTCTGGGTGTACATAACATTTCAGAAACATAAAGGAAACTCGAAACATTTTCACAAACAAAAACCGCTTATGAACTCACCAGCTTTATGCTGATTTTCAAACCGCTTGTGTTCTCAGGTCAGCGTTAGAACAGGTACTCGAAGATTCCTTTTTGATCAGAAGACGGCGTACATGAAGACCCGTTTCATTTTGTCTATACATATATATGATGTATCACAACTGTATAAACTTTACTTTTGAAACAACTGTAAAACTTTTATTATGTAATGTAATGGTTGTTTTACTTTACTTACTATGTGCATTGGATTTGATACTCAACGTGGTAGTCAACCCCGAAAATGTTTTCCGCCTTCGGTTTTCGGGGTGTGATAGATTGGTATCAGAGCCCTTGTTTATAGTGAATGAAGTATACAAAACCTTACATGGTATAAAACTATAAACACTAAAGGGCCTTAGTGCTCTGAATTAAAAGTATCTTCAAACTACAAGTATTTTTCAAAAGTATACAAGTATACCGAACCGTCGTCATCCGTAACCACAAGTAGAACAGAACATAAGTAATTGGGTGTTGTGTACTATGGTTAAACCTGAGCAGTTATGTAGTCGTGTCTAGGGTCAATATAGCCTGGCCAACTATATTCATTTGAGACACGGCCAACATGTGCTTGGGAGTGACTGTGGTATGCAGCATGCCTAAAACTTACCCTAATATCCCAAACATCGAATCATGGTCGTAAACAATTCTTGAAATACTATGAGAGTATTTCCAATTCCGATCCTCTGTAGTAATCCTTATTCGAGTGGCTTTTTGTGATTATTCTTAGCGATAAATTATCTGTTTGATAACTCTTTCCTGCTTTATCGCTTATTCGAATCATATAACTGCCATCTCTATCGATTCAATATAGAGGACTTACCATCCTCTCTTTGTTGATCTTATTAGATCAAGATGCCTCCCCGAAAGAGACCCAGTTCAAAGAACAACAACAATCCTTCTTCGCCGCCACCTCCTCCTCAGTTCGATCTAGCATCGCTCCAGACGATGATGACAGCTGCAATGGTAGCAGCTATGTCACAAATAAACCCTAGTGGTTCAGGTGGTGGTCCTCAATCTCAAAACCCCGAGGTTAACCAAGGACACCAAAGAGGGGGTTCCTATAAGGATTTCATGAATGCGAAACCAACTTCTTTCAATAGCGCTGGAGGTGTCATATCCTTATCCCGATGGTTCGAGAAAATCGAGTCCATCTTCGAAATTTGTGCTTGTGCGGAGTCTGATAAAGTTAAATTCACGGCCTGTACCTTCGCTGATAAAGCCTTGACTTGGTGAAATGGCCAAGTCAAATCTCTAACCTTACCTGTAGCCAATGCCATGGGCTGGGAGGCCATGAAAGAACTTCTCATTACCGAGTACTGCCCCCGTGGTGAAATGCAGAAATTAGAGCACGAGCTCTGGAACCTGAAGATGAAAGGTTCCGACATTGGTGCATATACTTCCCGATTTGATGATCTCGCACTTCTCTGCTCGGGATTAGTCACTCCTAAAAATAAAAAGATCGAAAGGTTCGTTTGGGGGTTATCTCAACCAACAAAGAGTCACGTTTTGGCTGCTCGTCCGGATACCTATGATAGTGCCAAGACTTCAGCTCAAATTCTGATTGATCACAACGACGATGTTAAGGAAATCACTACCACTTCTGAGCCGACTCAAAGGAGTGGTGAAAAGAGGAAATTCTGGAAGAAGAAGAAGGGTCAATCTTCTCAAGGATCTTCCAAGAAACAACAGACGGTAGCTGTCCATGTTGCAACTACTACCCCTGTTGCTGCTGTTTCTGTCATGGGATCCACAGCCCCAACTCCTACCAGTAAATATGCTGGTAACCTCCCTCTGTGTGACAAGTGTAAATACCATCATCATCCTGGTCCCTGCCGAGAATTGTCTTGCACCAACTGTGGTAAGAAAGGGCACCCAGTTCGATTCTGCAGAACTCCGACCCAATCAGCCAACCAATCATCGGGAGCAGGTGTTAGTCAAGCCTGCTACAACTGTGGAGAAGTTGGGCACTTTAAAAGGAGCTGTCCCAAGAAGTCAACTGCTGATAACACTGGAAGGGTGCTAACCATGGGATGGGAGGAAGCAGTTGCTGATCCCACTGTTGTTTCGGGTACGTTCCTTCTCGACAACTCATATGCTAGTATTCTTTTCGATTCGGGTGCTGAAAGGAGTTTTGTTAGTCATGCATTCAAACATAATCTAAAACCTAATCCTCAACCCCTAACCGAAATGTTTACCGTCGAGATGGCTAACGGTGAGAAAGAAAGCGCTAACGATGTATTCATAGGTTGTACGATTACCTTAAATGATCACTTATTTCTTATAAATCTCATGCCCGTCTCCATTAAGAGCTTTGATGTTATCATTGGCATGGATTGGTTGAGTCCCAATCATGCTGATATTCTTTGTTACGAAAAAGCTACTCGTCTCAATCTTCCTTCGGATCAAAATCTCGTAATCTATGGCGATAAACCCAGTTCCAATCTTTATATCATTTCTTGCATTAAAGCTCGAAAGCTCCTACGGAAGGAGTGCATTGCATTCTTAGCCCATGTGATCAACGAGAAACAAGAAGTTAGAGACCTCGCGAGCATCCTCGAAGTCTGTAACTTTCCAGATGTGTTTCCCGAAGAGCTTCTAGGAATTCCTCCCGAACGTCAGGTCGAGTTCCGTATTGACCTAATTCCTGGAGCTACCCCCGTAGCAAAATCTCCGTATCGCTTAGCTCCAGCAGAAATGCAGGAGTTATCCAGTCAACTCAACGAGTTGCTCAGTAAAGGATTCATTAGACCGAGTTCCTCACCTTGGGGAGCCCCGGTTCTATTTGTCAAGAAGAAATATGGATCCTTTCGGATGTGTATCGACTATCGTGAACTGCACAAGTTAACCGTTAAGAACCAATATCCTCTTCCATGAATAGACGACCTATTCGATCAACTCCAGGGAGCCAACTACTTTTCTAAGATAAACCTTCGGTCGGGGTACCATTAGTTATGAGTCCAGGAGAATGATGTTTCCAAGACAGCTTTTAGGACTCGGTATGGACACTACGAGTTCGTAGTGATGCCCTTCGGTCTAACCAATGCACCGGTTGTGTTCATGGACCTGATGAACCGGGTGTGCCGTCCCTTCTTAGACAAATTCGTCATCGTGTTCATTGACGACATCCTCGTCTACTCCCGAAGCGAAGAAGACCACAAGCAACACTTGAGGCTAGTGTTGGAGACCCTTAGATCCGAAAAGCTATACGCGGAATTTTCCAAATGTGAATTCTGGATATGGAAGGTAACTTTCCTCGGTCACGTGGTAAGCGAAGAGGGTATTCATGTAGATCCTTCCAAGATCAAAGCAATAGAGAATTGGTCGGCACCGAAGACACCCACAGAAATTCGTCAATTCTTGGGTCTCGCCGGCTACTATCGACGATTCATTCAGAATTTTTCAAAAATAGCCAAACCTTCAACCACTCTAACACAGAAAGGTGTACCCTTTTGTTGGAGTGATAAACAAGAAACTGCATTCCAAACGAGCCCTATGCAGCGCGCCTGTTCTGTCTCTGCCTGAAGGGACAAAGGACTTCGTTGTCTACTACGATGCGTCTAATCAAGGTTTAGGCTGTGTGCTTATGCAAAGAGGAAAGGTGATTGCCTATGCCTCAAGACAGCTGAAAGCACACGAGGTTAACTATACTACACATGACTTGGAACTAGGAGCAGTAGTCTTTGCATTGAAGATTTGGAGACATATCTCTACGGAACCAAGTGCACAATCTTCACTGATCACAAGAGCCTGCAGCACATCTTTAATCAGAAAGACTTAAACATGAGGCAACGACGATGGGTAGAATTACTCAGTGGTTATGAGTGCGAAATCCGTTACCACCCCGGCAAGGCCAATGTGGTAGCAGATGCCCTTAGCCGAAAGGATAGTGCATGCCACAAAGTGAAGAACCAGACGATGACCATCCATTCCAACTTACCTATAAAAATCCGAGAAGCCCAGTCAACAGCCCTCAAACCTGAGAACATGTCAGATGAAACCTTGAGAGGGATGGAAAAGAAACCTGAGATCAGAGGTGACGGAGTTCACTGTTTCATGAATCGAATCTGGATTCCCAAATCCTGAGGATTTAGGGAAATGGTCATGGAAGAAGCGCACAGAACCAAATACTCTGTTCACCCAGGTTCTGACAAGATGTACCTGGATCTCAAGAAACAATACTGGTGGCCAAACATGAAAGCTGGATAGCTACATTCATGGGCAAGTGCTTGACCTGCGCCAAAGTCAAAGTCGAACATCAGAAACCTTTAGGTCTGCTCCAACAACCCGAGATCCCCGAGTGGAAATGGGAGATGATTACCATGGACTTCATCACCAAACTACCCAAGTGTTCTAGTGGGTACGATACCATTTGGGTAATTGTCGATCATTTGACAAAATCCGCTCACTTCATTCCAGTTAAAGAATCATACAAGATGGAAAGACTCGCGCGAATCTACATCCAAGAGGTAGTATGTCTACACGGTGTACCTGTATCCATTATCTCTTATCGAGATAGTAGGTTTACCTCCAGATTCAGGCAATCCCTTCAGAAAGCCCTTGGAACCAAACTAGATATGAGCACGGCGTATCATCCTCAGACCGATGGACAGAGTGAGAGAACAATCCAAACCCTAGAGGACATGCTTAGGGCATGTGTCATTGCCTTTGGAAAGTCGTGGGACACATATCTATCCTTGATCAAATTCTCGTACAACAACAGTTACCACACCAGCATTAGGGCTGCTCCGTTCGATGCCCTATACGGTCGTAAGTGCAGATCCCCTCTGTGCTGGGCCGAGGTGGGGGCTACACAGTTAGCCAGGAGTCGAGTCCCCGACAGTGCTCTCACTGGTCCTGAAATCATCTGCAAAACCACCAAAAAGATCATACAAATCCGTAACCGACTGAAAGCCTCACGTGATCGTCAAAAGAGTTACACTGATAATCGTCGGAAACCACTAGAATTCCAGTTTGGAGACCGTGTCCTGTTAAAAGTCTCACCCTGGAAAGGCACTGTACGCTTTGGTAAGCGTGGGAAACTTAATCCAAGGTACATTAGACCCTTTAAGATCCTCTCCAGGATCGGTCCAGTTGCCTATAAACTTCATTTACCTCACGAACTCAGTAACATTCATCCTGCCTTCCATGTTTCAAATCTCAAAAAGTGCCTATCCGATGAAACCCTAACAATTCCCTTAGACGAGATCGAGATCAATGAAAACCTCAACTATGTGGAGGAACCGATCGAAATCATGGATCGAGAAGTCAAACGTACAAAGCAAAGTCGCATCCCGTTAGTGAAGGTTCGCTGGAATGCCAAGCGGGGACCGGAATTCACTTGGGAACGGGAAGATTCAATGAAACAGAAGTATCCACAACTCTTTCTTAATCCATGATTTGTATCTTGTCTTGTGTTTTAAACTTTAAATTTCGAGACGAAATTCCCTTTAACGGGGAGATAATGTAACAACTCGAAATTTCCGTATCATTTATTGTAACTCTTTCGTAGTACAATTCGCAAAACCAATCGTCGTTTCCAAATTCGATTTCCGATCTTCTGTATAATTAAGTCATTAATTAGTACACATTTAAAATGACTTAATGGGTGTCTTAATACAGTTAGAAATCATTTTAACATCCAATTCTAGTGATCGGAATATTTCTAGAAATTTACCGTATCGGGTTACGGTAACTCAATCGGGTACGACCAAAAGCCTCGTCTAACGCCAGTATCAGGTAGAATTCCACCGTGTCCAAAACCTAAACACTATATAAACGTGTTTAAGCCTCCATTTGAAGCCTTTGGTCAATTTCCCATTAAACACTTCCAACCTCTCTCCTCATCCAGGTTTAAGGGATCAAAACTCAAATTTAAGGCTTCAAATCTCTAAGGTACTTTCCCTAGCTTGTATTGTAACCTTCTTAGCCTTCAAATTCGAGTTCAAAGCATGATTTAAGACTATATTCATGAGTTTACGGCCATGGAACCTTCATGGGCCGTAAACTCATATATCAAGGGTTTTTAAGCCCTAAAACCCCTCCTAAGCAATGTTAGACATTAGTAATGGCTTATTGACTTAATGAAAGGGACTTATAACATGTAAAACATAATTTTTGGGGGACAAAAGAGAGTTTACGGCCAAGACATATTCTTGGGCCGTAAACTCCTCTTAAATGGGGATTTAGAGCCTTAAAACATGTCCAAATGCCTTGAAACTCAACCAATGGCTTTGTGGTAAAATCCAGATGCATCTAAAAATAGTTTAAGGGTTTGAAACATATCAAAAGTATCATTTATAGGATTTTACGGCCTAGGAGCTTATCCTTGGCCGTAAACTCATAAAACTATGTTAATGATGCATCAAATACACTCAAATGGCTTGTATAAATTTCTAGAATCACATTTGATTGTTTTAAGCACCAAAAACCATCTTTTTCATGGGTATGATAGAGTTTACGGCCTTAGAACATACCTCTAGGCCGTAAACTCCAAAAAGTATGTAAAATGATGTTTTAAATTCATAGCAAGGCATGGAAAATTAATTAGAATCACATGTGATTGTCCTTTGAAGCTTAAATGAAATTTCCATGGCCATAGGTGAGTTTACGATCGTAAACTCTTATGGTATGGCTGTAAACTCCCTTTTAAGTGTTATAATATCATGCAATCCATTCCAAGGCATTTTAGAAATCCATTCCAACAATCCCCATGTCCATTTAAGCCATTTAAACACCCAAAATCACACCTACATGAGTTTACAGCCGTAAACTCATGTATGTGTATGTTAAATAGCTGTAAACTCCTTAAAATGTTTACTCTTGGGGAGTAAACTCAAGTCCCAAGTCCCTAGTGCCATTACACGTCCAAAGATGTCACCCGGGTCACTCCGAACGCTTGTTTTGAGGTGTTTAACTGTTGGATAAGGTGTCTAAGTCCATAACTATTTCTGGTATGTACTTGACCCGACCCGGCATGGTCCATTTGGGTTGCATGGCACCATGCAATTGAATAGACTAAATGAGAGAAATAACACTTGGAGATTATTAATATATTATAAGTTCTACTATATTAATAATATTATTTGATTAGTTTGATCAAGAATTAATTTAGAATTAATTAAGTGATCAAAAGATAACTAATTAAATATATGGGTTGATTATGTAAATCATCCATATCTTGTATAGTGGGCTAAAAGGCTCCATGGACCATCAAGTTGGGTTCCACCCATAGGATGCTCCATGGATGCTCCATGGGAGTTACAAACCCATGGGTCATGGAAATGAAGAGTCATGACACATTAGGGTTTAACCCTAGATGTGTCAACACTATATAAGTAACATATTCTCCACCCAAAATCGGTTACACTAAGAAACAAGAGGGCTTGGCCGATTTTGAAGAAGTGAGTATTCTCTCATAAGTTCTTCCAAGAGCATTTGGTGTTGTGTGAAGCATTTGAGGCATCACACTTGGGGTGCTAGGCTCACAAGGTTTCAAGGAACACAAACAACAACAAGGTAAGTTATTCTATCTATACTTTATATTAAAATTGTTCCCCATGTATGCTAGATAGGAATATAACCTTGGAATTCAACTTTGCATGACAATTAGACAAACATAGATCCAAGGTTATTAGGGTTGCATGTACACTTAGGAAGTGTTAGAATGCTCAAAACCCATCATTAACCTCATTGGAGTGTAATGTTCCATATGATTAGTGAATGTATCCCTAATTGTATATATATGGACATTATTTCATTTTACATAGGGACATCGCGAGTAATCGAACCCCGAACCAACATCTAGTATCCAAAACCGACGTATTTCCGAGTCCGGTGAGTTCATACCCCTACCCTTTTTCACTGTTTTCACTGTTTTCAGGGGGGAACACAAGCAAAGTACAAGGGAATTCTTGTACTCAAAACATGTTTTCAAATGTGTGTTTCATATTTCATATGCTTTCATAATTGATTACCACAACTGATAACAGATTGAACATACAGATCACGTAACATGTATTTGTGAAATAGGTCTTTAAACTGTTATGTTTTACATATATTTCACAAATGGTTTTTCCACACTTTATTAGTTAAAAGTATGACATTAAACATTTGAACATAATACCTGTACACTGTTTTGTCCTCGGTAACAATCCACACTCATACGCGAGTGGAGGACTATCATATTATTACTAGTAAATTTGTTAATCCTGTATGATTGGAGACACGTCCTCGGAGAACACTCCACTGAGATACGCGAGTGGAGGACTACACCCATAACCAGAATCTCTGGTATTTAGAGAGCGTGACTTGAGTGTATAGATCTATACGGGCTGACTACCCCACACCTGACTGCTAGCTACAGCCGAACCGAAATGGTTCAAGGGTGACGAAAGTCATAAGTATGTGGACGACTTATTGCCACATGTGGACTACTTATTGCTACAGGTATTAGTCTATTGTATGGTTATGGAACTCGCAATTAGGATAACAGAAATTTACTTATAGTAATAATGAACCACCTTATACAACTTTTACATCTTATACGTCTTTTACATCTTTCACGTATTGTAACTAACATTCAGGAAAGTGCAAGACTCTCCTGGGAAAACATGGAACCTAATTACGATTACATCTTTTACATCTTTAACATCGTTTCCATTAGAAACCAACATGCAGGAAAGCATGGGGCTTTCCTGGGTAACACTTACATAACTAGAAAGAGTAACAAACTGGATAACAATACATCTTTTACAAATTGTAACATACAATAAGGAAAGTATGGGACTTTCCTGGTAACACATGATAAGTAAACAGAACAGTTTAACAAGGCAGATAACCAAATATACATTTTCATATGAGTAGACATGTTTTCAGTGTACAAACTTACTATACTTTACATTTGTGAAACAATAACCAACTTTTAAGAAAATACGGGATTTTCTGGGTGTACATAACATTTCAGAAACATAAAGGAAACTCGAAACATTTTCACAAACAAAAACCGCTTATGAACTCACCAGCTTTATGCTGATTTTCAAACCGCTTGTGTTCTCAGGTCAGCGTTAGAACAGGTACTCGAAGATTCCTTTTTGATCAGAAGACGGCGTACATGAAGACCCGTTTCATTTTGTCTATACATATATATGATGTATCACAACTGTATAAACTTTACTTTTGAAACAACTGTAAACTTTTATTATGTAATGTAATGGTTGTTTTACTTTACTTACTATGTGCATTGGATTTGATACTCAACGTGGTAGTCAACCCCGGAAATGTTTTTCGCCTTCAGTTTTCGGGGTGTGACAGAGGTTGCGAGATGAGGATATTTAGAAGACAACATTTAGGACTCGTTACGGGCATTACGAGTTCGTGGTGATGCCTTTCGGGCTCACCAACGCATGAGCGATGTTCATGGACCTCATGAACAGGGTGTGCAGACCGATGTTGGATCGCTCGGTAATCGTATTCATCGATGACATTCTGGTGTATTCGAGATCTAGAGAGCAGCATGAGGAGCATCTGAGGGAGATCCTAGGGGTTTTGAGATCGGAGAGGCTTTATGCCAAGTTCTCCAAGTGTGATTTCTGGCTACGAGAGGTCCAGTTTCTGGGACATCTCGTTAACCAGAAAGGGATATTGGTCGACCCCGCAAAAATTGAGGCGGTGATGAGTTGGGAGGTGCCGAGGTTGCCCACGGAGATCAGGAGTTTTCTAGGGATGGCGGGCTATTATCGGAGATTCATCAGGGATTTCTCCAAGATCGCCGTGCCACTCACCAAGTTGACCCGGAAGGGTGTAGTTTTTTCTTGGGGACCAGAGCAGCAGGCCTCCTTCAAGACACTTCGCCAGAGATTATGCGAAGCCCCGGTGTTAGCCCTTCCGGAGGGAATGGAGGATTTTGTGGTATTTTGTGATGTATTGATATCAGGATTGGGAGCAGTACTTATGTAGAGGGGTCATGTGATAGCGTATGAATCGAGGCAGCTGAAGCCTCATGAGGCGAGGTATCCTACCCATGATTTGGAGTTGAGGGTTGTGGTGTTAGCCCTCAGGATCTGGGGTCACTATTTATATGGGGTCTGGTGTACCATATACACGGATCACAAGAGCATGAAGTACTTGATGGATCAGCCCAACCTGAATATGTGATAGAGGAGATGGCTGGATGTGGTAAAGGATTATAATTGCGAGATCCTATACCACCCAGGAAAAGCTAATGTGGTGGCTGATGCCTTGAGTCGTAGGGCGGAGAGTGTTCCGATGCGTGACATTTATATGAGATTGACCGTGATGACTCCGGTGTTGGACACCATTCTAGGAGCTCAGACCGAGGTCATTAGGCCAGAAAACCAGAAGAGAGAGCAGGTTGTCGGGCAAGTATTGGAGTTCATCACCGACGCTCGGGGGCTTATGACGTTTTAGGGTCAGATCTGGGTACCGCATGTGGACGGAACGCGTACCATTTTGATGGAAGAGGCTCATCGATCGAAGTTCTCGATCCATCCCGGGGCCACTAAGATGTATTTGGATCTGAAAAGGGAGTATTGGTGGCCCTGTATGAAGAGGGATGTTGCATGGTTCGTGGAGAGGTGCCTAACCTGTCGCTGGGTTAAGGCCGAGCATCAGAGACCGCACGAAAAGTTGCAGCTGTTAGAGATTCCCGAGTGGAAGTGGGAACAGATTGCCATGGACTTTATCACCAAATTACCAAGGACCGCAAGGGGCGTCGATGTAATTTGGGTAATTGTAGACCGGTTGACGAAGAGCGCTCATTTCCTCGCTATTAGCGAGAGCACTTCCGTAGAGAGGTTGGCAGAGATATATGTGAGGGAAATGGTAGCACGACATGGAGTACCGATCTCGATTTTCTCAGACCAAGATGTGCGTTTCACCTCTACATTTTAGAAGAAATTCCATGAGGAATTGGGTACTAGACTGCATTTCAGTACCGCGTACCACCCCCACACTGACGGATAGAGTGAGCGGACGATTCAAACACTCGAGGATATGCTCCGGGCATGTGTGTTGGATTTCGGTGGGAGTTCGGACACGTACTTACCCTTGGAGGAATTTTCCTACAACAACAACCATCATTCGAGCATTGGTATGCCACCCTTTGAGCTGTTGTATGGGAGCAGGTGTCAGACCCCCATTTTTTGGGGAGAAGTGGGGCAACATGTAATGGGTAGTACGGAGATTGTGCTTCAGATGACAGATAAGATAAAGCAGGTCAGGCAGAGATTGTTGACCACTCAGAGTCGCCAGAAGAGTTATGCTGATAGGTGACGATCCGAGCTCGAATTTCAGGTCAGTGATTTGGTACTTCTGAAGGTATCTCCTTGGAAAGGAGTGATCCGATTCAGAAGGAGGGGCAAGCTGGGACCCCCGTATATTGGGCCGTTTAAAGTGAGTGCGAGGGTGGGCAGGGTAGCGTATCGCTTGGAGCTACCTGCAGAGTTGGGTTAGATTCATGACACTTTCCACGTATCGCAGTTGCGGAAGTGTATAGCAGATGAGTCGGCAGTGGTGCCATTAGAGGACATTCAGGTGGATGCGAGCCTGCATTATGCTGAGAGACCGGTGGCGATCAGGGATCAGAAGATCAAGGTTTTGAGGAACAAGGAAGTGCCTCTGGTTTTGGTTCAGCGGAAACATCGGAAGGGGTCCAAGCTGACTTGGGAGCCGGAGCGTGAGATGCGTGAGCAGCATCCGAAGTTATTTCCAGAGTGAGACTTCGAGGGCGAAGTCCGATTCTAGTGGGGAGAATTGTAACAGCCAGGTTTCCAGGTAAATTTTTTTATTTATTTATTTTGAATTATGAGAAGGAACTCGGCGAGTTGATGCGTAGACTCACCGAGTAGGGTCGTGATTGTTCATCCAGATTCACTTTGGACTCGGCGAGTCCATGAGTGGACTCGGCGAGTCCACGATGTTTAATGAAACCCTAAATCCCCCGGGTTGGAGCCTATTTAAGGGCACTTATAGCCTCTCATTTCGGCTACCAATCCCTTGAGAGAACCCTAAGTGAGCCAAATCGTTGTGAGGAAGAAGAAGTCACTTTTGATCCTTGTACCTTTGGTTTGGCAAGAAGGAGGTGCGCAAGAGCAAAAGGGAGGTGCGATTCTAGCAGTTCCAGGGATTCAGAGACTCCATTTTGAGGTAATAGTTCGAACCTCCTTCCGTTTTGGTGTTGATCATTAGGGTTAGGGTTTTCTAACCCATTTGGAGAGTGATTATTTGGAGCAAATGGTCCCTCTTCGAGTTTGTGCCTTGGATCTGGACTCAAAAAGGTCCAGAGACCTTAACCCTTGGAGCTTTATGAATCAGCTTGGGGTTATTGGACTTAGGTTGCCAATTTTGGGACTAAATCTCCTTTTGATGCCTTGTTGTTGTTATACAAGCACCAAGTTTCGAGCTTTACGTGACATTCATGCTTCGGAAGGCCATACCTTTGATTTAGGGAAACAGATCTGACCTCAGGAGGCCAGTAGATTTGTGCATGGCATGAACTTGCCGAGTTGTTCCTGAGACTCGGCGAGTAGGGTTAGGGTTTCACGTAAATTGCTTAGTGAGTAGACTTTCTAAGTTAGGGGATGACTCAGTGAGTCAGAAGGGAGTTAGAGCACTGGAGTTCAAGGCGGTACTCGCCGAGTTGTTCTTGAGACTCGGCGAGTTGAGTCGTGGTGCCCCTGCGATTCATGCCTAGTATGACCTGTCAAGAATAGGGAGGGACTCGGTGTGCCAAGTGGGACAAAGTGTTAAAGAACATGTGTCAACTCGCTGAGTCACCAGGGTGCACTCGGCGAGTACGGTCAAAGTGTGACCGTTGACTTTTAGGGTTTGGTAAATGGAGTACTTGTGTCGAGAGGGGGGTAAAATAGCTTTTTTCCCTCCTGAGGGGGCCAATGGCAGGTTGAGTCTAGTCTCGAGAGTTATATTTATAAGAGTATTTACTTTATGTGAATAGGCGAAGACTAGGAAATATTTCTACCGAATCAGAGATTTACCGAGACGCCTGAGGTGAGTCTTCTCACTATACTTTACCTAGTGTGGTAACAGAGTTTTGTGATATAGTATTTTAGAGTTATATGCCAATGTAATTGCATGTTATTTATGTTCTATGATTTATTGTGATATGTGCCTTGTATGATTTAGAGTTAGGACCTTCTGGTCCATAGAGTTAGGACCTTCGGGTCCACAGAGTTAAGGCAAGAGGGCCCATAGAGAGTTGGGGCTGGAGGGCCCCACTGAGACACATAGACCTGAGGGTCAACAGAGTTACAGCCTCGAGTGGTTATTATGTTTTAGAGTGGTATTTTGGGGAACTCACTAAGCATTTATGCTTACAGTGTTATGTGTTATGTGTTTCAGGTACTAGTGATGATCACGGGAAGGTGCCGACATGATTCGTACACACGTATACCGGAGTTTATATATATTTTGATCTTGGGATTTGTATTGATACAATTTTTTGTTTAGGATTTCAAATGATATTTTATGGGTTACAAAAGTGAAAAATTGTTCAAATTTTTATGGTGTTACAAAATTCGAGTGTAAAGCTAAAAATGTGGCACAATGTAAATTAAAGGTTTAGGATTATGAGTAGAAAACAATCTTTGAACTCAAGGTGTTTTAAGGATTGTGTAACTTATATCTGATATCTTGGGATGAAAGCATAGAAAGATATCTTGAGCGAAAATGATTTCTTTTGTTATCTTGATACGATGTCTTGGGATAACTTCATGGTTAGATGATACTTTGTTTAATATCTTGGGATTCCCCTATTGTTTTAAATCTTTTATTTATATCGTAGATATGGATGTCTCTTTCTTAATGAACATGATTGTGTTCTGGCCAATTGACAACATATAAATAATTAAAAGGTTGGGATAATGTAGTCTGAGGATTGTTCCCTAGGGATTTTCCACATCCTTGGGATATTCCTTGGCATAAGTTTAACATGTCAATGTTAAATGTGTGAGTATAAGTTCCTGACTTTACGACTGACTCATGTTATTTCACAGATTTTTGCGTAATTTATAACAAATAGTTAGTGATGTGGAGGTTGCTATTTACTATAGCGTAAGATGATTCCCGTCTCTTTTTACTATTACTAGAAGCTCTGCGTCTAACCAAGATGTTTAAAGCTACTCTTGTAGAAAGACATCAGTGTTTTAACCTAAGAAGATTTATTATATACCTTGGATCTTAGTAGGGGTGATCATCCGCAGAGTATGCAAAAAAATATATATTCTCTAAAGGGTGGGCGTCACCTTGCCTAAACCCCTCCGATTCCTAAGTTAGTATCAATAATAAGAATATATGATTGATCTTAAGATGTATAGCATTCTAAGATCATGGTAAGACTTGACCGTTAAGGTTGGATAGCAATTATACCCCCTTTCCACCCTCTGAATCTGTAAGTTAAGGACCTTTCCATTTGGATCAAGTTTCCCTCCATGATGTTCAGTTGTATTTTGGAACAATTTTTCTAAGGACGAGATCCACTACCTAAAGCTTCTTATCGTAATATTCTTGCTTTATGATTTGGAAATTCATTCCTGATATCCAAACATCCTCATCTTGGTAAGACCCCTCAGTTCATCCACTATGTCAAGATCATCAGCCAATTTCTTGTTTCTTTCTTCTTTATTGTGGAATCTTGTCCTAGCTGTAAGGATTAGAAATTTCGGGGGAATCACTACCACAATTTTAAATACGAAAGAGTATGGTGCTTGACCTGTGGAATTATCAGTCGTGGTTCTATTTTCCTAGAGAACCAAGTGTAATTCTTCATCCCGTCTTCATCTTTTTTCTGTGAGTCTTTCCTGTATATTAGTGATTATGATCCTTTTTCTCGACTCAACTTTACCATTTTATTGGATAAACATGTGTAGAAGTGATCATCTTCATTCCCAAACTTGTACATAAGTTTCGTGTTCTTGTACCTATAAATTGCACTTAATGAAGGATATCACTTCTTATTCTCTAAATTGAAAAAAGGCTTTATCTTTTATCCATTTGGAGAAGTAATCAATCATTGCTAATGTGAAAACTTTACCACGTGGTGCTATAGGAAGTTTTTTGAACTATATCCATTACCCACTTCATGAATGGCCTCGCAGATATAACTATATTTAGAAATTTAGGAGGTTGGTGCAAGATATTGACATGTCTCAGGCACACATAAATCTTTGAGAGTACTCCATCACATCTTTCAACATCATTGGTCAATAGTATCATGTCCCTAATATCTTGGAGAAGAGTGTCATGCCTCTATATGGTTCCCACATTCTCCTTCGCGAGTTTCTTTGAGGACGATATTGGATTAATCATGATTAAGACAAGTAAGATAAGGGATTGCTTATTTTAGAAAGAATATATCTTCAACGATGTTGAATCTAGAAGCTTTGATTCTAAATGTTCTTGGGCTTTTCTCATTTTCAGCAATGGATTCAACTTGGAGGTATTAAATGATAGATTGGATCTATGATTCATTAGCATTAAGGTCCTTGGATCCAAGATCTTGAACAGGTGCCACCTCTTCTTCTATGTTTTTTATCGTGGGTGAAATGGAATAAGATATAGGAATGTGGATGTCAGGATGATTCTTGAAATCAGAACGAACATTGGCTAATGCATATGCTTCAGTGTTATCCTCTGCAGGTGCATATTTTATTTTAAAATCTTGGAACTTGGATACCAAGTTCTTTACTATCCTAAGTTATCAAGCTAGTTTTTCATTTTTCACTGCATATTCTCCATTAAGTTGGTTAGGTACTAGTAATGAATTTGTATCTACCTAATTTTTGATACCCAGATCATCAGCGATTTGTAGACGTATGATCAGTACTTCAGGCACTAAACTTCCTTCGCGGCTTCAGGTTGAAGATCTGGACTGAATTGAGCCATAGAATCTGCTAAAACCTGTGATTTTATAATAGATCATGGCTCATATCAAAAGTGTAATGTAGTTATTTTTGGTACAAAACTGAAACAATCCCAAAATACGACCCAAAAATTTTTGTTTAACAATTACTAAAAACACTATGATAATATCATGAAATAAACTCGTACGTCAATATCTCAAAACAGTAGCAAAGTGTTATGAAGAAACTGTATCAAAACTGTATCAAATCACATTTATGAAAAACTAAAAACATCTCCCAGGACAACTGAAGTTGTGGTTTATGCGATGCCATCAACCCGAGCTCTTCCCTTTGCTTGCGGAAGTACCTGAAACCAAAATTGAAACTGTAAGCACGAAGCTTAGTGAGCTCCCCCAAACTACCACATACCATACAATACATATAAACACATACTGGGCCTTGCCCACTGCATCAGACCGAAGTTCGGAACTAACCAGGGCCTTGCCCTCTACATCGGACTGAAGTCCGGAACTACTGAGGCCTTGCCTCCTGCATCGGACTGAAGTCCGGAACTAACTGCATCCGACCGAAGTCTGGAACTGCTGAACATAGCATAGCATAAACATATCAATTAGCATAAACATGTAAACCGCATACTGCATCGGGATGTAACCCGGAACACATAACACATAAAATTCTGTCTAAGCCACGAAGGCATCAAACATACTAAAATCTGCATCGGACCGATGTCTGGAAACTACTACTAGCTAAACGGGCCAGCATTGTGGCCTTAGACCCGTTCCTACTGGAAGGAAACTCACCTCGTGATCTGGTTGCTGAGTGTATGGCTCTGGAAGCTATCTGCTGCTGCTCCGGTGTCTCCCCGGCTATAATTCCACAAATACACTAAATCAAATACTAATAACTGCATTGGGGTAAAATGACTCTTTTACCCCTGGCTAAAGTCAACTCTCCTGGTCAAAGTCAACTTACAGTTGACCTGACTCGCCGAGTTGGGCCGCCAACTCGCCGAGTCCCTACTCTCATTTCTCAACCCTGCTCGCTGCTACTCGTCGAGTATGGCATAAACTCGACGAGTTCCCATTCAATTCTAAAACTCAGGCTATCTACATCCGACTTGCCGAGTTGTATGAACAACTCGACGAGTTGTTCTTGAATCTAAGAAGATTGTCTTAGACTCGCCGAGTTGTATGAGCAACTCGTCGAGTCCCTCCATTACTGAGTCTAACCTCCGACTCACTGAGTCCATTCTACTACTCACTGGTCCCCACTCGGAATCACTCAAAGGGAAAGATTAGGGACTCGTGACTCGACTCACCGAGTCCGAAGAACGACTCGCCGAGTCACATGCATGCAGTTAATAAAAACTCGATTCTGCTCAAAACCACTACATACAATTTATAGATCTGAGTTTCTAAGGCTGGTTTACCACGTAAAGTTTCCAACTTTACGTGTACATATGCATGAAAAAGGATATAAAGGCTAAAAAGGCACGTAGAAGAGTAGATTTAGGGCTATCATGCAAAATGGCTCCATAAAGGTGATAGATCTATGTTTTTGGAACTGAAACATGGCTAGATCCGAAGGCTAATCAATCTAATGTGATCTCTCTCTACTATGAACAAGCTAAGGAATGGATAAAATGGGCTAAATATGCTTATAAAGGAGAATCAATCATAGAAACAGAAGGAATCCGATTATTACCTCAATAAACTCTGTAATGGGTGCAAGACCTTGGATCTTCTTCTTCTCCTTTGGATCTAGCCTCCTTCTTCTCTTCAAAACTTCAAGATTCACACAAGAAATGCTCAAATACTCAAGGGAATGGTTAGGGTTTGCTAAATGATGCTCTGAGGGTGAAGGAGACGAGTTTGGGGCTCATAAGATGGTTTAAATAGGGTGCAAACCCGGGGATTTAGGGTTTCTACCTGGCAGGCGGACTCGCCGAGTCCCAAATATGGACTCGCCGAGTCACCGATCTAAAGGCTGCTCAAGATCCTGTCTCTACTCGATGAGTCGGGCAATAGACTCGTCGAGTCCCTCTGCAAACTTCTAAATAAATAATACAAAAACAACATACCGTAGACGGGTCGTTACAATTCTCCCCCACTTGACTCAGACTTTGTCCTCGAAGTCTGCTACGGCTGAATCTGCAAATAACTCTGGGTAGTGCTCTCTCATCTCATCCTCAGCCTCCCACGTCCATTCAGACCCCTTCCGGTGCTCCCACTGCACCTTCACTAGCTGAATTACCTTGTTCCTCAAGGTCTTTGTCTTCCGGTCTAGAATCGCGACCGACCTCTCAATATAATTCAGGCTGCTATCAACCTGAATATCTTCTAAGGGAACAACTGCTGACTCATCCACCAAACACTTCCTCAACTGAGACACATGGAAAGTGTTGTGGAATTCTATAGTGTCTAAGTTTTGGGAACAACTGCTATTGACACATGGAGAGTAGTGAGATGGAGCCAAAAGCTTCAAATGAAGGCTTAGAACACATTATATAGTGTCTAAGTTTTGGGCACGGTGGAATTCTACTCGATACCGGCGTTAGGCGAGGCTTTTTGTCGTACTCGATTAGGTTGTCGTAACCCGGTATGGTCGATTCTAGAAATATTCCGATCACTAATATGTGGTGTTAAATGGATTTCTAAATGTATTAAGACACCCATTAAGTCATTTTAGATACGTACAAGTTAATGACTTAATTAAACAAGAAAATCGGAATTGAATTTGGAAACGACGATTGGTTGCTTGAATTGAACTACGAAAGAGTTACAAGTAGTGGTACGGAAATTTCGGGTTGTTACACTTTCTTTGCCCATTTCTCTCTTCTCTCTCACTTTTACTTCCTGTTTAGCATCCCGAGAAGACCCCGACACCCTGTTTAGCATCCCGAAGCCCCGAAATTCCTGAGAATCACGCCACTTTGCTATCGGAGTGTCGCCCAAGAAAAAGCTCGTTTTCTTCGAATCGTCACACTTTCCGAGTGAGGTCATACCCCTATTTTTCACACCTTTTCATGTTTTAGGGGGGGGGGGGGGGAATACAAGTACAATCCAAGAAAACGTATTGTTTTATATAGATTTAAATACAACTTCTATATTATTATTATTCGATATCAACATCTTAAATTACATAAAAAGTTAGTATTTCACCGAGCTATTATCACCAAATGGAACACAATTTCGGAAAACTATAATGGGTATAGTTTGCGAGTTATTCATACATTCTTACGTAAACATCTTGAAAAATGAAATACTTTCATCTGAAGTGAAATAAAGACTTTCTTTTCGTAAATCTATTTATACTAAGTGTTGTGAGAGACTCGACTTCAACGTACTCTCAAGTATGCATTTCAAGTCCTGTATTATAAACCATAATCTCTTGGATGGAGAGCGTGATACTTGTGTATAGATCTATACGGGATTGACAATCCCGCACCTAAAATGTTAGCTACAGTTAGACCGGTAGGTCTGGGTGACAAATGTCATAACATTACAACACCTAAAGAATACTGTTACAGGCAGTCTGTGTCAATAGCATGGTTATAAGACTCACACGAAAGTATAAAAATAAGGTTGATTTATGAGACTCATGAATGCATTCAGTATTTACATTGTTTTCACCTTTATCATTTAGGTACGAAAGATACTAACGCCCTCCAACTTTTGGGACTATTCAAACTATAGATGGAAAATATTGGATTTTCTGGAAACTATGTTCATCTATTTTCTTCTACAAAGACAGAATTTTTCAGTACGAAAACACTTATGAACTCACCAACTTTATTGTTGACACTTTTTCGAAAGTACTTGTATTTCTCTGGGAATCAGTAATGCAGGTAACCACCAGCTTTTGAAGAAGGAATGCTAAGGCGTCTATTATTAAACATTTTAAATCATCATATTGGTAATATTCTTTTGGAAACATGTATTACGCAACAATTTACGTTTTTGTTAAATATATGATGGTTGTGTTACTTTCTTTACAGTATTCAATTGTTATGGTACTACGTGAGGTCACCCACCCCCGAATGTTTCAGCCATTCTGGTTTGGGGGTGTGACAGATTGGTATTAGAGCATTGTTTATAGTGAACTAAGTATATCGAACCACATAAGATATACAAACTATAAATGCAAAAGGGACCAAAAACCCTCAGACAAAACGTTTTCATAAACAATATATTTTTACACGCATGCATCGGTCTCGTATCATAGCAAAGTTTTCTAAAAAGTATTAAGCAAAGTTGCGACACTACGACTGGGCCTCGGGGTATGTAATCAAACCGAGAATAAGTATAGCATGATCAACTATATTTATCCTGGATTTGACCAACGTACATCGATGAATGGTCGTAGTGGACAACGAGTCAAAAACTTACCAAATAAAAATACTAAAGTTGCAAATTTGAAATACTATAGGAGTATTTTATAAAAAAAAATATGGACAATAACAATCATGTACACCTCAAAATTTGGTTAAACTTAAGATGCCATTGATTAAAAATTTCTTCTCTCATAAAATTCTCATACCTCTATTCTAGTACAGACAAAATGGCCGGATTCCATATACCGGGAGATCCCTACTACCCAAACCAAGGTAACGGTGGATGGATAGAAGAAGATTCGGAAGAAGACCCAGAGGAAATCAAAGAGGAAGTCTAAGAGGAGTTCGAAGTCTAAGAGGAAGAGGAGCCTATGGAGGAGGAAGAGGAAAGTACGGATGGAACAGACTCCGAGCCAGAGATAATCAACCCACCGGCTCCCCGTCCTCCTGCAATTAGAATGGGCTACCAAGGTCCCACTCCCATGTGGGGAATCCATCTCCACCATTGGAGTCAGAAACTAGCTTTACGCCCTCCCTTTCGCATGTGTACAGAGTTCTACGATGTTAGTGGTGGAGGTTCAGCCAATTGAGCGTTTCCCGTCCTTGTGGGAAAAATAGCCGACTAGACCTACCAGTCGGGAATTCAAGTGGCCAAAATTCGTGAGATCAATGCTGATGCACTGGGTAACGACGTAGACATCTGTCGTCTGGATGGACTACACGAATATACCCAACTCCACACAGGGATGCTTCAAAGCCAAATGGAGGCAGCAGTTGCAGAAATAAGAGACATGAAGGAACAACAAGCGGTCTTTGAGAGACGTTTAATGGGAGTCAAACAATCGGATGCAGAGTCTAGCTCCAAACGCACAACACGCCGGAAGTAGGACTTGCCCAAATCCAACAATTTTGATATAGAATAGGACCTCAGATAAAGTTTTAACCTTCTTTGAACTTGTAATCGGAGACCTCTAGATAGGTCAAATTTTCCTAACCACAAAGAAAAATGTAATGCACCATACGTTTGAAATATATATATATATATATATATATATATATATATATATATATATATATATATATATATATATATATATATATATATATATATATATATATGAAGTATTTCGTTACCTACCTCTCGAAATTCATTGGATTATCTAAATTGTTATATCTACTTTGAAACCATTAACTAAAGTAAAAACAAATTACAGATATAACTAACCCTCTAGTGCACGATTGTCAAATCATTAAAAAAATTCTTATAGACTTCATTGTTATTTCTCTACCAGAGCATGCCTCCTCGTAGATCATCACGCAGAAACAAAACTCCAACACCACCTCCACCACCCTCTCCAACTATGAATGCAACTATGTTCCAAGCTGCTATAACAGTCGTTGTAACCGTAATGAAGGCACAAATGAGTAACAACGGGCCAGGAGGAGGAATAAACTGCTTTACAAATGGCCAAAGCCAAGGCCGTACCAAGGAATATAATTACAAAGACTTCACGAATGGCAAACCCATTCCCTTTAATGGGACTGGGGGAGTGATGGCTCTATCGCAATGGATAGAGAAACGGAAATCATGTTCGAAATATGTGCGTACCCCGAAGAAAGCAAAGTAAAATTTTCCGCATGTACTTTCTCCGAACGACCCCTAACATGGTGGAACGGCCACGTCAAGTCACTAACCCTGGTAGTGGCAAACTCCATGGGTTGGGAAAACCTGAAACGAATGCTCCTACGAGAGTACTGCACAAGAGGCGAGATTCAGAAGCTCGAAAAGGAGCTGTGTGGCCTTACGATGGTAGGCTTGGACATCGCAGGCTATACAAATAGATTCAGTGACTTAATAATACTTTGCCCAGGAATGATGATTCTGGAAAGCCAAAAGGTGGAAAGGTATATATGGGGACTATCACCCCAACTTCGAGGGAGTGTGCTAGCCTCCAAACCCATAACGTTCGACACTGCCAAGGAACTAGCGCAATCTATCGTTGATCATGGGGTCTGTTAAAGTGTCACAACCGTCGTCGCCGAACCAACCAAAGGAAGAAACAAAAACGACAGCAATGCCAACAACAACAACAAGAATAATTTCTGGAACAAGAGAAAAGATCAAACTTCGCAAGAACCTTCAAAGAAACAAACGGTGGCGGTCCATGCTGCTACTACCCCCACTACAATTCCCGCTACCCCTGCGCCAACGAAGCAATATGTTGGGAACCTGCCAAAGTGCAACAAATGCAATTACCATCACCACAATAATTGCTGAGAAATGCACTGTAAAAACTGCGACAGGAAAGCGCACACTGCCTGTTTCTGTAAGGCACCGGCGCAACCAATCACCCAAGTTGCTGGTACTGGAGTAAGCCAGGCATGCTATGGGTGTGGAGAAACTGGTCACTTCAAGAGGGATTGCCCCAAGGCAAAGAATACTGGCGGTGTAGGAAGAGTGCTGGCGATAGGACAGAATGAAGCAATAGCTGACCCCAAGGTGGTTACGGGTACGTTTCTCCTTGACAACATTTATGCATGCATACTCTTTGACTGCAGTGCGGAGAGAAGTTTTGTGAGTCATAAATTCAAACACCTACTTAATCAAAAACCCCAACCACTCAATAAAATATTCACTATAGAAATGCAAAATGGTAAAACGGAAAGCGCAAGCTATATGTACATAGGATGTACAATAAATTAAAACGAGCACTTAGTTCAAATCGATCTTATGCCAATTTCAATAAGAAGTTTTGATGTCATCATCGGTATGCATTGGTTAAGCCTTCACCATGCCGATATACTTTGTCACGAAAGGGTCGTTCGTCCAAATCTGCTAAACGGCGAAACTCTTGTCATTTATGGTGACAAACTGTAACAACCCGAAGTTGTCCATCGCCGAAACCCATTTCGTCCGTAAAACCTGTCTAAAGCGGTTTGTTCCGATTCCGTTTTTGGGCTAAGTTTGTTTTAATCTTATGAGTGGTCAAATCCATTAGAAGCTCATGAAAATGGCCCAAAATCATTAAATTGAAAATTTCCAAATTCTATCCCGCCGGATTACGATAACTTAATCGGGTGCGACCAAAAGCCCCGTTTAACGTCGGTAACGGGTAGAATTCCACTGTGTCCCGAACTTAGGACCTATTTAAAGCTCAAAAGACTTCATTCGAAGCCTTTCCTCTCTCTCACTACTCTCTCTCTCCCTCTAACCTCTCTCCTCAAACTCAAGATTAAGGTCCAAAAACATCAAATTTAGGCTCCAAATCACCAAGGTAACTACCCTAACTCCTAGTATAGCATCTTAGACCTTCAAATTCGATTTCAAATCATGGTATAGGACCATAATCATGTGTTTACGGCCCTGGAACACCCTTGGGCCGTGAACACATATAAAATGGGTTTTTGAGCCTTTAAACCCTTCCAATCAACTTTTGGAGCTTAGATACGATTTAGGGGCTTACCGAAATGGACTTAGAACACCTTGAACTTAATTTTTGGAGAGTAAACATGATTTTACTGCCCAAGAACATGCTTGGGCCGTAAAATCCATATCACGGGGAGTAAACTCATTTTGAAGTGCTAAAATGCCATTTAGACACACCAATAGCCTTGGAATAAATTCTAGAATCAACCACAATCGATTTAGGGTCCTTAAACTCAATCAAAACCCCAACCTTAAGAGTTCATGGCCGTAAAACCCCAAGGATGGGTTCCTGGGCCGTAAACTCCTATAACATGGACAAATGATGCCCTAAATTCCATCCAAGGCTTGTAAAATGAGTTTAAATCACATGTGATTATCCTAAATTCACCAAAACACATAAGGAAAGGGTATGGGGGAGTTTACGACCGTAAACTCCATTAAATGGTCGATAAATGATGTAAATCCATTCCTATGCCCTAGATTTGATCCTAGCTAATTTTCCCAAGTCATATAAGGCCATTTAGCACCATAAAACCCACACCTCTGAGTTCACGGCCGTGAACTCATGTGGAGTCGGTCTTAGGGACGAAAACTCCATTAGAAGTTTACTCTCGAAGAGTAAACACATTATCCAAGCCATATGTGTCCTTAAATGCCACCCGAGTCCCTCCAAATGCTTGTAATGGAGTGTTTTCGCGATTCGAAGTGTTTGTCCTTAACTAATAAATAATTCAAGTCCTAATTAGATACAAATGTGTATCTTTTCATAATACCTAGGAATCTTGTGCATTTGCAAACCAAGAACTGATGTTTAGGATCCAAACCGACGCGTTCCACAACCGGTGAGTGCATACCCCTACCCTTTTTCAATGTTTTTCACTGTTTTTAGCGGGGGAATACAAGAAAAAGTACAAGGAAATCTTGTACTTAAACTTATTATTTTCTGTTCAAATGTTTCATATTTTGTATACTTTTAATACCAAAAATCGTACTAACCATTGGTTCGAATTGTAGAGTAAATTGTAAAACTAAATATAGATTCCTTTAAAAGATGTTATAATCTAAGTTTCATATTATGTTTTGTATAAGGAATCATACTAATCATAAACTAAGATTAATACTAATAAAAATACAACTAGGGATAGAACGAATACAAATACAAATACGAATACAAAGATAACGAATAGGATATAACGAATATGAATAGGAATACGAATACGAAGATAACCAATAAGATAGAACGAATACAAATACGAATACGAATACGGAGATAAAGAATAGGATAGAATGAATACGAATATGAATACGAATACAGAGATAACGAATAGGATAGAACGAATACGAATACGAAGATAACGAATAGGATAGGACGAATACGAATACGAATACGAATACGAATACGAATACGAATACGAAGATAACGAATAGGATAGGACAACTACGAATACGAATACGAATACGAATACGAATACGAAGATAATGAATAGCGTATAATGAATACCAATACGAATACGAATACGAAGATAACAAATAGGATAGAACGAATACGAATACAAATACGAATATGAAGATAACTAATAGGATAGAACGAATACGAATATGAAATAACGCCTTTGGATGATGCCATGACTTCAGAAATACAGTTAGTGTACGCCTTGAGTGTCACCAGAGTTTCAAAATTTATGCAAAAGTACGCCTCTGGACATCGACTGAGTTTCAAATACATAAGCCTTAGGATGTCGACAGAGATTCGAAAATACATCTAAGGTACTCTTTTGGTAATCACCAGAACATCAAAAATACTGTTAATGTACGTTTCTGAGTGAATCCAAATATTCGAAAATACCACTAAGTATAGCAGATCATCAACAATCGAATGTAGGATAACTAAGATATCAGAATACTTAACTAATACTATAAGTAAGGTAGTTACTAGTACATCGAAATCTAAACTACTAATTAAGTATCAAATGGACAGCTAAACACTTAGGAAAATATGGGATTTTCCTGGAATAACGTAACAACTCGTAAACGAATTAAGTAACGAAATGATAACTAAACTGTTTTTACATACGAAAATATGGGATTTTCTTGGATACCAACTTTTTCAGAAACCAAAAAGGGAACTCATTCTTTTCAAAACTAAACCGCTTATGAACTCACCAGCTTTATGCTGATTTTTAAAACGCTTGTATTCTCATGTCAGCATTAGACAGGTACACCGCCATCTTTTTGTAGAAGACGGAGCGTTAGAAGACTCGTCTTTGTTTGTTTTCATATTTTATATCTATATAACCCCTGTATAACTTTTTCTTTCAAACAGATGTAAACAGTTCTATGTAATGTAATGTGTCACACCCCGAAACCGAGAACGGCAGAAACATTCTGGGGCAGAGGACGTCGTGTAATGTATCACAACAATGTAAAGTAGTAAACAAGCAACAACATCATCTATTGAATTAAGAGTAAAATTTTAATTACAAGTGTGTTATTTCATAGTATAAGACAACATAATAAGTAATCAAAATAAAAAAGGAGTCTTGACTTCTCCGTCGTCACAAAACCAGGTCGTCGTACCTGTCTATTTGTGACCTGAGAATACAAGTTTATTTTGAAAGCGAGTATCAGCAATAGAGCTGGTGAATTCAAAAGTATTAATGTGTCTTTGATTCGTAAAAACTATAAAGTAAAGACTTGTAAACATTTGGAAAAAGTTGGAAAATATTTGTAAGTAATTGTAAACGTTTGAAAACCCTAGGAAATCCTATATTTCATACTAGTATAAAAGTAGTCTTCTACCAAGACTCGACTGTTTTGAAAGTAAGCATCACTGTAAATGTGGCGGTTTTTCCCTGTTTAACTATTATTATAAAAGTTATAGTCTACCTCGTCGACTATGTGTATGAGTCACAATATAAAGGTAATAAGAAAAAATAGTTTATCTATATCAAATATACCCTACCTCGTCGTTCATGTGAATGTGACACAAAATAAAGGAAGGAGAATAATAGAATAACTAAAGATGTATCCTTTTGCATTAGGATATATACGGCGTGGAAACTCGCCGAACAGTACAACCGTGGACACCCATCGACGCTCCTTTTCCCTACTGTAGGTAAAAGCTTTGGGTGTGGAATGGTAAGTCCCGAAATGTTTGTAATAGATCCTATGTAATAGTATCTATTAAACATATTAATGTAGACGTTTTCATGTAAGCGTATCTCAATAAACGTATCAATGTAAACGTATCTCTGTAAGCGTATCTATGTAAACGTATTCATGTAAGCATATCTATGAAAATGTACTCATATAAGCGTATATATATGTAAACGTAGTCATGTAACATGTAATGTATTAGTATAGACTCGTGAATGAACTGACTCTTCTGAGATTCCTGGTACTTGGAATTGTAAGTAGTATCTCCTAACTATACATATTATAGTTACTATTAATGTACGAGTATAACTGGAAGTATACCATTGCTACTCAAAGGTACTGAACTGACTAATGGAACCTTTATACCTATATATGTATACATGATATATAAATAATATTTAGATGACATTCGGACGAGCAACCGATACCCTAAGGCCACATCCCTACGAGGAAAAGGAAATAAAGTGAGTTATCCGTCAAAGTCCTTTAAACATTACTTATATAACTATACATATATGAGCATGCATTTGACAATATAAAAGCGTAAAAGAAGTTTTCTAAAACCTTTGAAAAGTTTAATACTAAGAAACGATGACCCGATGGCAGTTTATAAAACAATTGAAAGTATTTTGTTTGATAAGACAGTTTAAGCATAAGGAAAACCTTTGTTTGAAAATACCTTTGTAACATAGTTTGAAAGGAAGCTTATTGTGTGTATGATAGTTTGATAAAGACTTTTAAACATGTAAAATCATTTAAGAAAGTCATTGGAAGAAATCTGTTTGGTAAAACAGTTAACGTATAGTAAATCCATTTGCGTGCTTGTTATTAATCACATGTGATTAATATAATAACTATACATGATTCAACTTGTATTCTACCCCCCCATAAAGCATTTATAAACATCTAAAAACATTTGAAAGGTTTATTAAGGGGTATGAACTCACTTGATTGATGTGGTTGATTTGAAGTAGTCGAGAGAATAATTGAGCAGAACTTCGACAGGAACAGTTGAAAACGCGGGTGAATCTCGGGATACTCGGGAATCTCTGGAATCTCGGGAACAAAAAATCTTCCTTCATGACTTGAAGGTGAAAACCGGGGCTTTGGGAGGGTCTCGGGGGCTTAAACGCAGAGTTTCGGCGCGAGAAAGAAGGGAACTGAGCAATGAAACCTGGAGCCCTTGATATCTATTTATAGGGGTATTTCTGGTGTGCCACGTCGTGGCTAGGGTTGACCACGTCGTGGGGAGCAAGTCTTATCCTCTTCCATTGATTGGACGCCCTTAGTCACTTGCCGGGTCGCGGAAAAACTGTGCCACGTCGTGGCAAGCCTGACAGCCTCGGATTTCGGGCCTCGAACATGTAAAATCTGTAACTGCCGCATACGAGCTCTGTTTTCAATGTTCCTTATATGCACGCGCAGCTGAAAATATGCTCTAGAACTCTCGTTTAGACTTCATCGGTTAATTTTGAATTTATTTTTAATTATTCATTTTTAACGGGCCGGGACACGAAAATTCCGTTAAAAATCCATAACTTCTTCATCCGATGTCCGTTTTTGTCAGACATTTCATTGTTGCACCACTATTGTTGAGACCTTCGATTCTCATTTAGGTTGTTTTGGCCAAAAGTCTCTCGATCTCTATTTCGAGTTTTTAGCTGTCTACTACTATATTCGGATATTGGAAAAATCATAACTTCCTCATATGAAGTTAGATTTGGGCGTTCTTTTTACGTATATTTATGGTTTAATGTTATCTACAAATTTCATTTAGATATTTAAGGCTAAAAACTATTGTATTGAAACTTCGCGTTTTTCGCTTAATCGGTGTTGCCGGTTTTGTCGGGAATTTTGGAATGGTTATAACTTCTTCGTTATAACTCGGATTTTTGTGTTCTTTATATGTATGAAAACTTTGTTACGATTCCTACCACTTGATTTAATCCATATAAGATTTTAGGAAAGTTATATTTTTGACCTAAATTTGACTGGTTTTACATTACATTATCTCTAAATATCGGGTTGTCACATCACCCCCCCTCCCCCCCCCCCCCCCCCGTTAGAGAGAATTTCGTCCCGAAATTAGAGTTTAAGCAGAAATGATAATCATGCTACGGATATAGGTTTTGTTTGCTCCTCATGTTCTTAAGTGAACTTAGGTCCTCGCTTGCCATTCCACCGAACCTTTCACTATTGGGATACGACTTTGCTTTTTTTTTGTTTGACTTCACTGGTATGATAACTCCTCTTTGTCAAATGTGCGTTGAGTGTTTTTGTGGTCAGTGAGAGTATTACACCTCATACCCTACAAGTAGTGTCTCCAGATCGTCAGAGCAATTACTATTGCTCCTGACTCATGATCATGTGTTGTATAGTTAACTTCTTGCATCTTAAGCTATCTTGAGGTATAGGCAGCGACCTTTCCTCTTTCTTAAGAACACAACCAAGCCCTTGGTTGGATGCATCGCATTACACCACAAATTATTCTATCCCCTTTTGGGAGGGATAATTTCGATGCGGTGCACTAGGGTTACTTTAGCGTTTGGAACGCTCTTTCTTGTTTACAAATAAGTTTGGTGATCCTCAAGGTGAGAAACATGGCCTAAGGAATCCTCTTATGAGGAGTTCGTTAAGCTGTCTGGGAAGTTCCAGTATCTTAGTTGGATCTAGACCATAATGTGATTTGGCTATTGGGGTAGCCCTTGTAACTAAGTCGATTCTAAACTCGAATTGACGTTGTGGTGGTAATCTTGGTAGTTCTCCTAGAAAGGTGTTGGGAAAGTCATGTACTTTTGGGATGTTCTGCATGTCCTTCACTTCTCAGCATATGTCGGCGATGTGTGCAAGGAATGCATGATATTACTTTCGTAAGCATTTCTGAGCTTGCATACACGAAATGATGAGAGGGTTCGTACTTGGTTCGTCGTTGTAAATAACTAGAGCTTCATTGTTTAGGGAGGTTAGGAGGAACTGCTTTATCAAAGCACCTGATGTCGGCTCGATGTGGACTTAACCAACTCATACTGATTATGATGTCAAAACCTTAGGGTGGATTAGCTGCCGGGAAGATATAAAAGAAAGTATGATTACTCATGAATTAAGCAAAAGGATAGGTATTTCTAAGTCTATGCTCATGGAAGCACGATCACTCATAGTCTTGGGTTGTCTCCGTGCTGAAGTTCATAGTAGAACTCATACCTGATTCATCAATCAAAGTCTCGGGTATATGAGTCGTATATAAATAAGATTGAAAAGGTGGGTCTTTGGATTGAACTTGACATATTGCACGAGTGTTACTTCGGGGAGGTTTGCTGAGGTTTTTTCGGAAAGGATAAGAAACATGAGGTACTCTACACATAAGTACTTCAGAGTTCTAAAGTGATAGCTTCGTTAGAAAGATGATTTCGGAGAAAGAGATGTATGCACGAAATTGATATTGTACAGATCGAATTGACTCAACTTGTATGGTAATGTCAGACTTCCTTAGAAGTAAAAGACACTAGATTCGATCATAAAGGAGTTATAGATAAACACAATAGTTCAACTTTTTCAAACAGTTACAGTACTTTAGAGTAACTACAGGAATACTGTTGCGAAAAAAGTATACTACAAAAGCGAAGTATATGCAGCATTAGGGTCCCTTAACTGACGGGATCTCCCAAAAGATAAGACTCGAGTTGCACTAGTTTTAAAAACATACATAATACTGACGATTGGAAGTGGACCTATACTATAGTAGGGTCCTTCATTGTCTCTTTCCATTATGAGGTCAAACTCTTCCGGATTCACCTTCATTCTCCTCTGTTGGACAATTTTCTTGAAGTGTCCCATTACACCACATAGATGGCATATACAAGGAGTTTCGACGTTGGTGGTTGAAGTAATGTGTTGGATCCGAGTCTTGCAGTAATGGATGGTGTGTCCCTTTTTATTGAAGTTTAAGCACTGCATTTTCCGACAATGTCCATGATGGTGATAGTTGCATTTGTTGCACTTTGGGAGATTGCCAACATACTGTCTGGCCGGGTTAGGGATAATTGGGATACTAGAAGGGGTGGTAGTAGGAGGTACAGAAGTCGTGGCTATGAAGGTTGCCACAGGTTGTTGTCTTTTTCTTGCCCGTTGGGGTGATTTGCCTTTAGCCTTAGCCCAAAACTTTCGTTTGTTATTATTCGGTTTGGGATTCGAGGTGTCGTGGTAGTTTGTTGCTCGATGAGGTACTTGATTTTTACTTGGATTTGAGTTATTGTTAACAATCCCACTAACATTCGAGTTGTTTGTGTTAAGGTGGTTAAGAACAGCTGACACGGCAGCCGAGACTGCAGCTTGAAAGGTAGTTGCATCAATCTGAAGACTTGGTATTTGGTTAATGGGTTGATCGTTTTTTTTCGGCGACATGATTCTATTACACGGAAAGAAAATGAATTTGTGAGTGAGTATGGTTGAACCTACATGTAGTTCAATTGTTCATGTAAAGAGTAGAAGTATGTTCTTAAAGGTTTGACCTACATCCCTATGATGCAGTCCTAATAGAGATTAGAAGTAAATTAATAGAATGGTCTCAAAACATTTATCGTCCAAACTAGGGTATTATTGGATGGTGGATAACATGATCAAACCTTTGAAATACACTTGGAAATGATTCTGGAGTTAAATTATCATAGTCCAATAACTTGACTAGATGGGGTTTCAGATAGACTCTAATGAAAGCATGATGAAAGCATTTGAACAAAGATTGACATGGAAGTTAGCCAACTATCGGTATCATTGATGTTTAAGATGTAATAGGCTTGGGGAAATTGACCTTGTTGTAGGTTATACATCATATTCGGAGTAGAAAAGTCTTTGACAGCATAATGATTTACTTAAAAGTACTTACAATACATGGTAGTCACATAGAAAGTACTACACAGGACATAGACAGGAACACGGTTCTTTAAAACAAAAAAGGAAGTAAGGTATCTCCTACTGGTGATGGTCAACCCTATGGTGAACCCTTAGTTCGGTTGGTTGACGTTCCATATCGAGCAGGTGTCTTTCGTACTCCTTCTGTCGTACTTGGAGCTCTATGACTTCGACTCAGGTTTCAACTAGTGCTTGCAGCAGGGTCTCATGGTTTCTCCCAGATCTCTCACTTGTGATCAAGGAAATTGGTGCGAATCGTATGCATTCGTGCATTGGCATTAACCTCTTCGATACATTGGAGAGCCGTGCTGCCTTAAATTTCGTTTCGGGCAACTCTACTGATTAGGATTGGTAGAAGTCTTTTTGCTGAGCTCCCTTCATTTATGTTGTAGAAGCTTCGGTCTCCATAAAACAACATAGGTTGATCTTGCTCTTTGCTCCATGTTCCCAATCATTCTACCCAAGGAGGCGTCGGGCCATGAAAAGTTGGACGAGGGTTAGGGTTTGAATTGGGAGCTACCGGGGGTAGGTTCTCAACCTCGGGTTCAGAGTTATCAACATCCGAAAGGTTTTCAGCATTGTGATCATTCAAAGGGATTGGATGATCATTCTCTGGTTCTTCTTCAAACCATCCAACATTGCTTTCGTTCGGAAGGTACGGGTTGTCGTAGGGATGGAGTCCAACCATGTTATCTACGCGAGAATTGGGGTAAGAAACTAATTATTAGACTAACTATCTAGATAATTATTAGATGATCTTCACTAGTTACATCATTATTTTTAAAGTGCATACCAGTCATATGTAATCAAAACAGGATAGGCCTTCGAATAAGTGACCTCAACTCCAAATTCACAAGGAACCGGGGTAAAGCAGAATTTCACCGATTCTAAGTCTATGACATCCTAGTTACATATAACCTTAGTATATCCACTTAGAAACTATCAACTTAGTAATGAAGATCCTTTTTAGTTCTCAAGTAAGTAATTATAGTAACACAAAATACTCCTATAGTATTTTAGACTTAGGTTCTGTTATAATGTTCTCATTGTGGTAGTGTAGGTAAGTTTTTAGACTTGTTGACGCATCACAACCATTATTGGGCATGTGCTAATCACTCCTCAGACCAACATAGTTGATTAGGATATGCCATTCCCAGGACTGACCATGCATCCCCGAGCTTACCTGTGATATTCAACAATCATAATACTTTTGTTCTTGTCATTGTGACACCGATTTTAGTATGAATGCAGGCACGTATACTCAATCAAGTATTTTATCATTTAAAATGATAAAATTTTGGTCAGAGTATTTTTAATCCCTTTGTATTTATAGTTAGTATATCTTTTATGGGTTGATATACTTAATTCGCTACAAACAATTCTCTGATACCAATCTGTTACACCCCAAAACCGAGAACGGCGGAAACGTTCTGGGACGGAGGAAATCTTGTAATGTATCACAAAAATGTAAAGTAGTAAACAAGCAACAACATCATCCATTGCATTAATAGTAAAATTTTAATTACAACTGTGTTCTTTCATAGTATAAGACAACATAATAAATTATCAAAATAAAAGAGGAGTCTTGACTTTTCCGTCTTCACAAAACCTGGTCATCGTACCTGTCTATTTGTGACCTGAGAATACAAGTATATTTTGAAAGCAAGTATTAGCAATAAAGCTGTTGAATTCAAAAGTATTAATTTGTCTTTGATTCGTAAAAACTGTAAAGTAAAGACTAGTAAACATTTGGAAAAATTTGGAAAATGTTTGTAAGTAATTATAAACGTTTGAAAACCCTAGGAAATCCTATATTTCATACTAGTATAAAAGTAGTCTTCTACCAATACTCGACTGTTTTGAAAGTAAGCATCACTGTAAATGTGACGGTTTTTCCCTGTTTAACTATTATTATAAAGGTTATAGTCTACCTCGTCGACTATGTGTATGAGTCACAATATAAAGGTAATAAGGAAAAATAGTTTATCTATATCAAATATATCATACCTCGTCGTTCATGTAAATGTGTCACAAAATAAAGGAAGGAAAATAATATAATAACTAAAGATGTATCCTTTTGCATTAGGATATACACGGCGTGGAAACTCATCGAACAGTACAACCGTGGACACCCGTCGACGCTCCTTTTCCCTACTGTAGCTAACAGCTTTACGTGTGGAATGGTAAGTCCCGAAATGTTTGTAACAGATCCTATGTAATAGTATCAATTAAACGTATTAATGTAGACGTGTTCATGTAAGCGTATCTCAATAAACGTATCAATGTAAACGTATCTCTGTAAGCGTATTTATGTAAACGTATTCATGTAAGCGTATATAGGAAAATGCACTCATGTAAGCGTATATATATGTAAACGTAGTCATGTAAAATGTAATGTATTAGTATAGACTCATGAATGAACTAACTCTTGTGTGATTCCTTGTACTTGGAATTGTAAGTAGTATCTCCTAACTATAACTATTATAGTTACTAGTAATGTACGAGTATAGCCGGAAGTATACCTTTGCTACTCAAAGTTACTAAACTGACTAATGGAACCTTTATACCTATATATGTATACATGATATATAAATAATATTTAGACGACATTCGGACGAGCAACCGATACCCTAAGGCCACATCCCAACGAGGAAAAGGAAATAAAGCGAGCTAACCGTCTTAAGTCCTTTAAACATTACTTATATAAATATACATATATGAGCATGCATTTGACAATATAAAAGCGTAAAAGAAGTTTTCTAAAACCTTTGAAAAGTTTAATACTAAGAAATGATGACCTATTGTCAGTTTATAAAACGATTGAAAGTATTTTGTTTGATAAGACAGTTTAATTATAAGGAAAACCTTTGTTTGAAAACACCTTTGTAACAGAGTTTGAAAGGAAGCTTACAGTGTGTAAGATAGTTTGATAAAGAGTTTTAAACATGTAAAAACATTTAAGAAAGTCATTTGAAGAAATCTGTTTGGTAAAACAGTTAACGTGTAGTAAATCCATTTGCATGCTAGTTATTAATCACATGTGATTGATATAATAACTAAACATGATTCAACTTGTATTCCCCCCCCCCCATAAAGCATTTATAAACATCTAAAAACATTTAAAAGGTTTATTAAGGGGTATGAACTCACTTGACTGAAGTGGTTGATTTGAAGTAGTCGAGAGAAGAATCGAGCATAACTTCGACAGGAAGATTTGAAAATGCGGGAAAATTTTGGGATACTTGGGAATCTCGGGAACAGAAAATCTTCCTTCGGGACTTGAAGGTGAAAACCGGGGCTTTGGGAGGGTCTCGGGGGCTTAAATGCAGAGTTTCAGCGCGAGAAAGAAGGGAACTAAGCAATGAACCCGGAGCCCTTGAAATCTATTTATAAGGGTATTTCTGGTGTGCCACGTCGTGGCTAGGTTGGCCACATCGTGGGGAGCAAGTCTTATCCTCTTCCATTGATTGGACGCCCTCAGTCACTTGTCGGGTCGCGGCAAAACTGTGCCACATCGTGGTAAGCCTGACAGCCTGAAATTTCGGGGCTCGAACTTGTGAAATCCGTAACTTTTGCATATGAGCTCCGTTTTCAACGTTCTTTATATGCACGCGTAGCTGAAAATATGGTCTACAACTCTTGTTTAGACTTCATCGGCTAATTTTGAATTTATTTTTAATTATTTATTTTTAATGGGGCGGGACACAAAAATTTCGTTAAAAATCCATAACTTCTTCATCCGATGTCCGTTTTTCTTCATACTTTTCATCGTTGCACCACTATTCATGAGACCTTCGATTCTCATTTAGGTTGTTTTAGCCAAAAGTCTCTCGATCTCTATTTCGAGTTTTTAGCTGTCTACTACTATATCCGGATATTGGAAAAATCATAACTTCCTCATATGAAGTCATAACTTTCATTTATATACTTAAGGCTAAAAACTATTGTATTGAAACTTTGCGTTTTTCGCTTAATCGGTGTTGCCGGTTTTGTTGGGAATTTTAGAATGGTTATAACTTCTTCGTTATCACTCAGATTTTTGTGTTCTTTATATGTATGAAAACCTTGTTACGATTCCTACTACATGATTTAATCCAAATAAGATTTTAGGAAAGTTATATTTTGACCTAAATTTGACTGGTTTTACATTACATTGTCTCTAAATATCGGGTTGCACATAATGTTTTATGTTTACTTTGTTACTATGTACATTGGAATTGATACTCAACGTGGATTCCGCCTCGGAAATGTTTCCGTCTTCGATTTTCGGGGTGTGATAGACTGGTATCAGAGCCCTTGTTTATAGTGAACTAGTATACCAAAGCTTACATGGTATAAGAGTATAAACACTAAGGGGCCTAAGTGCTCTGAACTAAAAGTATACTTCAAAGTATAAGTATTTTCAAAAGTATGCAAGTATACCTAACCGTCGAGACCCATAAGTACAAGTAGAACAAAATATAAGTAAATGGGTGTTGTACGCTGCGGTTAAACCTCGGCAGTTATGTAGTCGTGTTTAGGATCAATATAGCCTGGCCAACTATATTCATTCGTGACATGGCCAACATGTGCTTGGGAGTGACTGTGGTGTGCGGCATGCCTAAAACTTACCCAACACTCAAACAATGAGCCATCGTAGCAGCAAGACAAGAAATACTATGGGAGTATTTCTCGAGCCAAATCCATTATAAAAATCCTCATCCCAGCATTGCTCCTCAATCATTCCTTTAGCGATAGTTTATCTGTTTTGATAATTCATTCCTGCTTTATCGCTTAATAGAATTCTATGTCTGTCAGAAGGAGATATCCTGTCACACCCCGAAAACTGAAGGCGGAAACATTTCCGGGGCGAACTCCACATTGAGTATCAAATCCAATGCACATAGTAAGCAAAGTAAACTACCATTACATTACATATCAAAATTTACATTTGTTCAAAAGTAAAGTTGTACATTTGTGATACATAGTATATATGAAAAAAAGTAGAGACGAGTCTTCCGTACGCTACGTCTTCTTTAAAAGGATCGCTAGGTACCTGTTTAATGTTGACCTGAGAATACAAGCAGTTTGAAAATCAGCATAAAGCTGGTCAGTTCATAAGATGTTTGTTTTCTGAAAATGTACGTGTTTTCTTTTGGTTTTCTGAAAAGATTACTATCCAAGAAAATCCCATATTTTGTTATATGTAAAGTTTGATTAACTGTTATGTTACTTGATTATGGTGATGAACAATTGTTATCCAAGGAAAATCCTATATTTTCCTAAAAGTAAGTTTAGTTATTGAATTTCGATGTAATGTTTGACTATCTTTCGTACTTGTTATATTAGCTATGTATTATGATATCTTAATGGTGTTACACTTGAATGAACCTAGATGCGTGCCTTCGTATTCGTATTTCTATTCTTAATCATATTCATATTTATATTTTATATTTGTATTCGTATTTATATTTGTAGTCCTATTCATATTCGTATTCGCATTCCTATTCGTATTCCTACTAATAATCCTAGTCCTATTCGTATTCGTATTAGCATTCACAGTCGTATTCGTATCCCTATTCCTACTCCTAATACTATTCGTATTCATATTCGTATTCGCATTTGCAGTCGTGTTCGTAACCCTATTCCTACTCCTAATACTATTCTTATTCGTATTCGCGTTCGCAGTCGTATTCGTATCCCTATTCCTACTCCTAATACTATTCGTATTCGTATTCGCATTCGTAGTCGTATTCCTAATCCTAATCCTTATCCTATTCGTATCCGTATTCGTATTCGTATTCGCATTCGCAGTCGTATTCGTATTCCTATTCCTACTCCTAATACTATTCGTATTCGTATTCGTATTCATATTCGCATTCGCAGTCGTATTCCTAATCCAAATCCTAATCCTATTCGTTTTCGTATTTGCATTCGTATTCACGTTATTATTTTAGTATTCCTATTCGTTCTATTCCTAGTTATACTTTTGTATTCGTTCTATTCCTTGTTGTACTTTCGTATTCGTATTCATATTACTTCTAATTGATAATTAGTATGAATTATTCGTAGATTATGAAATATAATTTAGATTGTAACATTTTATCAAGAAATCTATGATTAGTCTGAAAGCTAACTTCGTAATTTGAACTATTTGGTAAACACAGTTTTTGATATTAAAACATACAGAATGAAAACAATTGAACTGAAAATAATAAGTTTGAGTACAAGATTTCCTTGTAATTTTGCTTGTATCCCCCCTGAAAACAGTGAAAACATTTGAAAAAGGGTAGGGGTATGAGCTCACCGGTTGAGGAACGCATCGGTTTGGATACTAAACGTTAGTTCTGGGTTCGCAAACGCACAAGATTCCTATGTATTTTGAAAAGATACACATTTGTATCTAATTAGGACTTGAATTATTTATTAGTTAAGGACAAACACTCAATTACAAGCGTTTGGAGGGACCCGGGTGGCATTTGAGGACACATATGCCTTGGACACATGGCCGTGAACTCCTTGGAAAAGTGTTTTAATATGTTTTAAGGTCCAAATCTTGATTGTAGTCATTTCTAGAATTTATCCCAAGACTTATGGTGTGTGTAAATGGCATTTTAACACATTATAAGGAGTTTACTCCCCAAGATAACGAGTTTACGGCCCAAGCATGTTCTTGGGTAGTAAACTCAAGTTTACTCTTCTAATTTGATGTTCAAGGTGTTCCAAGGCCAATTCCAAAATTCTACAAATCATATCTAAGCCTCCATGGTGTTTTGGAAGGGTTTTAGGGCATAAAAACCCATTTTATATGTGGTCACGGCCCAAGGGTGTTCCAGGGCCATAAACACATGATTTTGGTCTTATTCCGTGTTTTGAACTCGAATTTTAAGGTCTAAGATGCTATACTAGGAGTTAGGGTGGTTACCTTGAAGATTTGGGGCTTGAATTTGGTGTTTTTGGACCTTAATCTTGAGTTAGAGGAGAGAGGTTAGAGAGAGAGTAGTGAGAGAGAGGAAAGGCTTCAAATGAAGTCTTTTGAGCTTTAAATAGGTCGTAAGTTCAGCGCACGGTGGAATTCTACCCGATACCGACGCTAAACGGGGCTTTTGGTCGCACTCGATTAAGCTATCGTAGCCCGGCGGGATAGAATTTGGAGATTTTTAATTTAATGATTTTGGGCCATTTTCATGATTTTATAAGGGATTTGAACACTCATGAGATTATAATAAACATATAAGTTTAAATAACTCAGTCCAAAAATGAGATCGGAACGAATCGCTACAGACGGGTTCTTCGGACGAAATGGGTTTTGGTGATGGACAACTTTGGGTTGTCATATTATCCCCCCTATTAGAGGGAATTTCGTCCTGAAATTCAAACTTAGATACGATGTAAGGATTCGGAAAGAAATACGGATACTTCTACTTTGTTGGATTTTCGTGCTCTCAAGTGAATTCGAGTTCTAGTGTGGCTTTTCGGCGAATCTTTACTGTTGGAAAATGACTTTGTTTCCTACATTAGTCTCTCGATCTAGGATTTCGATTGGTTCTACCATCAGTTTCAAACTTTCATTGATTTCTGTCTTATCGAAGGAATTTCTAGGGTTTCATCGGGTAGATACTCCTTAAGGACAGAGACGTGGGATACCGGATGGATGCTGCTAAGTCCTGAGGCTAGTCGGGGTTTGTAGGCAACAGAATCAATCCAAATGAGGATTTCGAAAGGTTCTATGTTCCTTGGGATACGCATTTCAGAATGTAACACGCCATATTTCTCATCGTTGGCTACCTTGATGATGGATGTTTCGATTACTAATTGAGGACTATGTTTATGAAGACATTCGAATGAATAGATAATAGTTTATCTTTCAGGACTAGAATTGAAAAAGGATTGCAAGCAGAATAGTTGTCAAAAAGGAATATACCTGAGGCAACTGTGGGATCGGTGGCTGTCTCACCTTGTCTTATAGGTAGGACTCTTCCAGTGTTTCCAGTTGTTGCTGCATTAGGGCAGTTTCTCTTATAATGCCCAACTTTACCGCAACTATAATAGACCTGATTGATGCCCGCTCTGGAAGCTTGATTTGTTGGTGTTCTGCAACTCCACGCAAGGTGACCCTCTTGGCCACAATTTTTTCAAAATTTCGCACGACAAGGACCGGGGATGTAATGGTGGTAACTACACTAGTTACACTACAGGAGAACACTGGCATATCCGGTGATAGGGGCTTGGGCTGGGAAACCTACGGCAGAAACAGTAGCAGGGGTAGTTGCAGCATGGACCGCCACCATCTTTTGTTTCTTCGAGAACTCTTGTGATGGCTGACATTTCTCCCCCGCCTCCCAATACTTTCTTTTCTCACCACTTCTTTCTGTGGGCTCAAGAGTGGTGGCTGCTTCCTCTACATCCTCATTGTGGTCGATAAAGATTTGCGCCAGGCATTTTGTGCTATCGTATGTATATGGATTTGTAGCTAAAACATTCCCTTTGGTTGGCTGGGTCAACCCCCAGATGAACCTTTCTACCTTTTTGCTTTCCGGGGTAACCATTCCCGTACAAAGAAATGTCAAGTCGTCAAACATGGATGTGTAGGTAGCGATATCGGAACCTTTCATCTTTAGGTTCCAGAGTTCATGCTCCAGCTTCTGAATTTCACCCCGAGGGCAATACTCTGCGTGCAGAAGTTCCTTCTTAACTTCCTAGCCCATAGCATTGGCTACAGGTAGAGTTAGGGATTTAACTCGGCCATTCCACCAAGTCAGAGCTTTATTGGTGAGAGTGCAGGCGGCAAACTTCACCTTGTCGGATTCTAAACATGCACAGATCTCGAAGATAGATTCGATCTTCTCTAACCACCGAGTTAGAGCTATAACACCTCCTGTGCCATCGAAGAACGTCGGTTTTGCATTCATAAAGTCTTTATAGGAACACTCCTTTCTGTGTCCCTGGCTACCTTCCTGCTTTTGAGGCTGGGGACCACCTCTTGAACTACCGGGGTTTGTTTGCGACATGGTTGATGTAAATGTTGCAGTTAAAATTGTCTGAAGTGTTGCAAGATCGATTTTAAGAGAAGGTGGTGGTGGAGGATTGTTGTTGGTCTTTGAGTTGGGTCTCTTTCTTGGAGGCATCTTGATCTAACAAGATCAGGAAAGAGAGGATGGTAACTCCTCCGAATTGAATCAAGAGATATGATACAAGGGATATCTCTTTATGATTGACATAGAATTCTATTAAGCGATAAAGTAGGAAGGAGTTATCAAAACAGAATAAATTATCGCCAAAGGAATGATTGAGGAGCAACGCTGGGATGAGGATTTCTATAACGGATTCAGCTCGAGAAATACTCCCATAGTATTTCTTGTCTCGCTGCAGCGATGGCTCATTGTTTGGGTATTGGGTAAGTTTTAGGCATGCTGCACACCACAGTCACTCCCAAGCACATGTTCGCCGCGTCTCGAATGAATATAGTTGGCCAGGCTATATTGATCCTAAACACGACTACATAACTGCCCAGATTAAACCGCAGCGTACAACACCCATTTACTTATGTTTTGTTCTACTAGTAGCTACAGATTTCGACGGTTGGGTATACTTGTATACTTTTGAAAATACTTATATTCGAGGTATACTTTTAGTTCAGAGCACTTAGGCCCTTTAGTGTTTATATTTTTATACCATGTAAGGTTTGGTATACTAGTTCACTATAAACAAGGGCTCTGATACCAGTCTGTCACACCCCGAAAACCGAAGGCAGAAACATTTATGGGGCGGACTCCACGTTGAGCATCAAATCCAATGCACATAGTAAGCAAAGTAAACAACCATTACATTACATATCAAATTTTACATTTGTTCAAAAGTAAAGTTGTACATTTGTGATACATAGTATATATGAACAAAAGTAGAGACGAGTCTTCCGTACGCTCCGTCTTCTCCAAAAGGATCGCTAGGTACCTGTTTAATGTTGACCTAAGAATACAAATAGTTTGAAAATCAGCATAAAGCTGGTGAGTTCATAAGATGTTTGTTTTCTGAAAATGTACGTGTTTTCTTTTGGTTTTCTGAAAAGTTTACTATCCAAGAAAATCCCATATTTTCTTATATTTAAAGTTTGATTAACTGTTATGTTACTTGATTCTGGTTATGAACAATTGTTATCCCAGGAAAATCCTATATTTTCGTAAAAGGATGTTTAGGTATTGAATTTCGATGTAATGTTTGACTATCTTTCGTACTTGTTATATTAGCTATGTATTCTGATATCCTAATGGTGTTACACTTGAATGAACCTAGATGCGTGCCTTCGTATTCGTATTTCTATTCTTAATCATATTCATATTTATATTTTATATTTGTATTCGTATTTATACATGTAGTCGTATTCGTATTCGTATTCACATTTGTATTCGTATTCCTACTCCTACTCCTAATCCTAATCCTATTCGTATTCGTATTTGTATTCGTATTCGCATCCGCAGTCGTATTCGTATCCCAATTCCTACTCCTAATACTATTCGTATTCGCATTCGTAGTTGTATTCGTAACCCTATTCCAACTCCTAATACTATTCGTATTCGTATTCGTATTCGCATTCGCAGTTGTATTTGTATCCCTATTCCTACTCCTAATACTATTCGTATTCGTATTTGTATTCGTATTCGTATTCGTATTCATATTCGCATTCGCAGTCGTATTCCTAATCCTAATCCTAATCTTATTCGTATTCGTATTCGCATTATTATTTTAGTATTCTTATTCCTTCTGTTCCTAGTTATACTTTCGTATTCGTTCTATTCCTAGTTGTACTTTCGTATTCGTATTCAAATTAGTTCTGATTGATGATTAGTATGAATTATTCGTAGATTATGAAATAGAATTTAGATTGTAACATTTTGTCAAGAAATCTATGATTAGTCTGAAAGCTAACTTCGTAATTCGAACTATCTGGTAAACACATTTTTTGATATTAAAACATACAGAATGAAAACAATTGAACTGGAAATAATAAGTTTGAGTACAAGATTTCCTTGTACTTTTGCTTGTATCCCCCCCTCCCCCCGTTAAAAACAGTGAAAACATTTGAAAAAGGGTAGGGTATGAACTCACCGGTTGAGGAACGCGTCGGTTTAGATGCTAAACATTAGTTCTGGGTTCGCAAACGCACATGATTCCTATGTATTATGAAAAGATACACATTTATAACTAATTAGGACTTGAATTATTTATTAGTTAGGGACAAACACTTCTAATTGCGAAAAACACTCAATAACCAGTGTTTGGAGGGACTCGGGTGGCATTTGAGGACACATATGGCTTGGATATGGAGTTTACTCTTCAAGATTAAACTCATAGAGGAGTTTTCGGCCTTAAACACCCCATCCACATGAGTTCACAAATGTGAACTCAAGGAAGGTGTTTTCGGGTGCTAAATGGCTTCATAACTCATGGATAATTTAGCTAGGATTGCATCTAAGGCATTAGGATGAATTTAAACTCACTTAAGGACCATTTATTGGAGTTTACTGCAGTAAACATGGAGTTTACGGCCGTAAACTCCCCCTCACACCCAAACCTTAATGTTTTAGTCCCTTAATCAATCACATGTGATTCCAAATGATTTTTTTTCCAAGCCTTGTATGAATTTTTGTGGGACATTTAGCATGGATTTAGGAGTTTACGGCCCACGAACCCCCTCATGGCCATGAACTCCTTGGAAGAGTGTTTTAATATGTTTTAAGGTCCAAATCTTGATTGTAGTCATTTATAGAATTTATCCCATGGCTTATGGTGTGTGTAAATGGCATTTTAACACATTAGAAGGAGTTTACTCCCCAAGATAATGAGTTTACGGCCCAAGCATGTTCTTGGGAAGTAAACTCAAGTTTACTCTTCTAATTTGATGTTCAAGGTGTTCCAAGGCCAATTCCAATCTTCTACAAGTCATATCTAAGCCTCAATGGTGTTTTAGAAGGGTTTTAGGGCATAAAAACCCATTTTATATGTGTTCACGGCCCAAGGGTGTTCTAGGGCCGTAAACACATGATTTGGGTCTTATTCAATGTTTTGAACTCGAATTTGAAGGTCTAAGATGCTATACTAGGAGTTAGGGTGGTTACCTTGAAGATTTAGGGCTTGAATTTGGTGTTTTTGGACCTTAATCTTGAGTTAGAGGAGAGAGGTTAGAGAGAGAGTAGTGAGAGAGAGGAAAGGCTTCAAATGAAGTCTTTTGAGCTTTAAATAGGTCGTAAGTTCAGCGCACGGTGGAATTCTACCCGATACCGATGTTAAACGGGGCTTTTGGTCGCACCCGATTAAGCTATCGTAGCCCGGCGGGATAGAATTTGGAGATTTTTAAGGGATTTGAACACTCATGATATTATAATAAACATATAAGTGTAAATAACTCAGTCCAAAAACGAGATCGGAACAAATCGCTACAGACGAGTTCTTTGGACGGAATGGGTTTTGGCGATGGACAACTTCAGGTTGTCACGTATCCCTTGTATCATATCTCTTGATTCAATTCGGAGGACTTACCATAATCTCTTTTCTGATCTTATTAGATCAAGATGCCTCCAAGAAAGAGACCCAGCTAAAATACCAACAAAAACCCTCCTTCGCCACCACCTTCTCGTCAAATCGATCTGGTAACCCTTCAAAAAAAATTTACTGCCGCATTGATAGCAACCATGTCGCAAATGAACCCCGGTAGTTCAGGAGGTGGTCCCCAACCTCAAAAACAGGAAGGTAGCCAGGGACACTGAAAGGAGTGTTCCTATAAAGACTTTATGAACGCAAAGCCTACATTCTTCGATGGCACAGGAGGTGTCATTGCTCTAACAAGGTGGTTAGAGAAGATCGAATCCATCTTCGAGATCTGTGCTTGTTCAGAATCCAACAAGATGAAATTTGCCGCCTGCACTCTCACCAATAAAGCTCTAACATGGTGGAACGGCCGAGTCAAATCCCTAACTCTACCTGTAGCCAGTGCTATGGGTTGGGAAGTTATGAAGGAACTTCTGCACGCAGAGTATTGCCCTCGTGGTGAAATTCAGAAGCTGGAGCATGAACTCTGGAACCTGAAAATGAAAGGTTCTAATATCGCCGCTTACACTTCAAGGTTTGATGACTTAGCGCTTCTCTGTCCGGGATTGGTTACCCCGGAGAGCAAAAAGATTGAGAGGTTTATTTGGGGGTTGACCCAGCCAACCAAAGGGAACGTTTTAGCTGCAAAGCCGGATACCTATGACAGTGCCAAATGCCTAGCGCAAACCCTGATCGACCACAATGATGAACAAGAAAAAGCAGCCACCACTCCTGAGCCAACAGAGATGAGTGGAAAGAAAAGAAAGTTTTTAAAAAAAGAAGAAGAAGAGTCAGTCCTCCCCAGAGCCCTCGAAGAAACAGCAGATAATGGCAGTCCACGCTGCCACTACCCCTATTGTTGTTTCTGTTGTCGATTCCTCAGCCCAAGCACCTATCACCGGATATGCCGGTATCCTTCCGTGGTGTAACTGATGCAGTTACCACCATCGTATCCCTGGCCCTTTTCGTGCAAAGTTTTCTAAAAGCTGTGGCTATGAAGGTCACCTCACGTGAAGATACAGAGCACCAACCCAATCAACTAATCAAGCTTCTGGAGCTGGTATCGGTCAGACCTGTTACAGTTGTGGAGAAGTTGGACATTACAAACGAAAATTCCCTAAGACAGTAACATCTGGCAATACTGTGAGAGTCTTAATTATGGGACAAGAAAGGACAGCCATCCCCTTGGTGAATTTTATGCCTGTGATCCTTTTCGATTCTAATGCTGAAGGAAATTTGCTAATTATCCATTCAAACAACTTTCTAAACTTAGTCCTTCGCTAATAATCGAAAACGTGTACCGTCAAGTTGGTTAGTATGTGAGACAAGAACGCTAACGTCATACCCATAGATCGTATGCTCAATCCGGACGATTATTCTGTTCCATTCGATTAAATGGCAAACTTTTCATGAAAGGCTTTGATGTGATCATTGGCATGGAATGAATGAGTCTCATTCATGCTGTTATTCTTGGATCGTCCGTCTAAATTTTCCCTCTAACCCGACTCTCATGATCTTCGATGTCAAACCTGAATCCAACCTTCGCATCATTTCGTGCATCACGGCTTAAAAAGTTTCAAATGCATTCCTTGTACGTGTGGTCATCGGGAAACGAGAATTCTGCAACTTTTTCCTTAATGTCTTTCCCAAGAATTTCCTGAGAATTCCTTTTGAACGTCTAGTCAAGTATCGCATCGACCTAATCCCTGGAACTACCTCATAACCAGACCTCCGTGAGGATGACGTATCCAAGACAGCGACCGAGGCTTGATATGATCACTACGAGTTAGTAGCGGTGCCCTTCGGTCAAACCATTTTCCCTAGTCATGTAGATAAGCAAAGCAGTCATACCCGTGGACCTTTCCAAAAACTAAGACGATAGGGAATTAGTCGGCACCGGAGATACACATAGAAACCCGTCAGTTCTTGGGTCCCGTCGACTATTATCGCAAACCCACCTAGAAATTTCTTCTAGAACCATCCGACCATTAGCCACTCCGCTACATGAAGATGTACCTTTGTGTTGCAGCTTGTGTCCTGTTGAAGGCCTTATCCCAGAAGAGCATGATATGCTGTGGGAAGTGAGAAATACTTCTCCCGTGATACAGCGGACTTTTCGAAATCCCCGCCAGAAACATCAAATTTAGGTTCCAAATCAGCAAGGTAACTACCCTAACTCCTAGTATAGCATCTTAGACCTTCAAATTCGAGTTCAAATAATGGTATAGGACCATAATCATGTGTTTATGGCACTGGAACACCCTTGGGTCGGGAACACATATCAAATGGGGTTTTGAGCCTTTAAACCCTTCCAATCGACCTGTGGAGCTTAGATATGACTTAGGGGCTTACCAAAATGGACTTAGAACACCTTGAACTTAATTTTTGGAGAGTAAACATGAGTTTACTACCCAATAACATGCTTGGTCCGTAAACTCCATATCATGGGGAGTAAACTCATTTTGAAGTGTTAAAATTCCATTTAAACCCACCAATAGCCTTGGAATAAATTCTAGAATAAACCACAATCGATTTAGGGGCCTTAAACTCAATGAAAACCCCACCCTTAGGAGTTCACGGCCGTAAACTCCTATAACATGGACAAATGATGCCCTAAAGTCCATACAAGGCTTGTAAAATGAGTTTAAATCACATGTGATTGTCCTAACACCACCAAAACACATAAGGAAAGGGTATGGGGGAGTTTACAGACATAAACTCCGTTAAATGGTCTATAAGTGATGTAAATCCATTCCTATGCCCTAGATTTGATCCTAGCTAATTTTCTCAAGTCATATAAGGACATTTAGCACCATAAAACCCACACCCATGAGTTCACAGCCGTGAACTCATCTGGAGTTGGTCTTAGGGTCGAAAACTTCATAAGGAGTTTACTCTCGAAGAGTAAACACATTATCCAAGCCATATGTGTCCTTAAATGCCACCCGGGTCCCTCCAAACGCTTGTAATGGAGTGTTTTCGTGATTAGAAGTATTTGTCCTTAACTAATAAATAATTCAATTTCTAATTAGATACAAATGTGTATCTTTTCATAATACATAGGAATGTTGTGCGTTTGCAAACCTAGAACTGACGTTTATGATCCAAACCGACGCGTTCCTCAACCGGTGAGTTCAAACCCCTACCCTTTTTGAATGTTTTTCACTGTTTTCAAGGGGGGGGGGGGATACAAGCAAAAGTACAAGGAGATCTTGTACTTAAACTTATTATTTTCTTCTCAAATGTTTCATATTTTGTATACTTTTAATACCAAAAATCGTACTAACCATTGGTTCGAATTGCAGAATAAATTGTCAAACTAAATATAGATTCCTTTAAAAGATGTTATAATCTAAGTTTCATATTATGTTTTGTATAAGGAATCATACTAATCATAAACTAAGATTAATACTAATAAAAATACAACTAGGGATAGAACGAATACGAATACGAAGATAACGAATAGGATAGAACGAATACGAATACGAATACGAATACAAAGATAACAAATAGGATAGAACGAATACGAATACGAATACGAAGATAACAAATAGGATAAAACGAATACGAATACGAATACGAAGATAACGAATAGGATAGGACAAATACGAATATGAATACGAAGATAATGAATAGGATAGGACAAATACGAATACGAAGATAACGAATAGCATAGAACGAATATGAATACAAATACGAAGATAACGAATAGGATAGAACGAATACGAATACGAAGACAACTAATAGGATAGAACAAATACAAATACAAAATAACACCTTTGGATGACGCCAAGACTTCGGAAATATAGTTAGTGTACGCCTTGAGTGTCACCAGAGTTTCAAAATTTATGCGAAAGTACGCCTCTAGACATCGACTGAGTTTCAAATACGTACGCCTTAGGATGTCGACAGAGATTCGAAAATACATCTAAGGTACTCTTTTGGTAATCACCAGAACATCAAAAATACTGTTAATGTACGTTTCTGAGTGAATCCAAATATTCGAAAATACCACTAAGTATAGCAGATAATCAACAATCGAATGTAGGATAACTAAGATATCATAATACTTAACTAATACTATAAGTAAGGTAGTTACTAGTACATCGAAATCTAAACTACTAATTAAGTATCAAATGGACAGCTAAACACTTAGGAAAATATGGGATTTTCCTAGAATAACGTAACAACTTGTAAACGAATTAAGTAACGAAATGATAACTAAACTGTTTTTACATAAGAAAATATGGGTTTTTCTTGGATAACAACTTTTTTCAGCAACCAAAAATAGAACTCATTCTTTTCGAATGGGGAGACAAACAAGACATCGCATTTCAAACACTAAAGCAAGCCTTATGTAGTGCACTTATCTTAACCTCACCATAAGGAACAGAAGACTTCGTGGTATATTGTGATGCGTTAAACCAAGGACTTGGGTGTGTTCTGATGCAACGAGGGAGGGTCATCGCCTATGCCTCAAGACAACTAAAGACGCACGAAGTAAACTACACGACGCACGATCTCGAGCTAGGAGCAGTTGTTTTCGCTCTAAAGATATGGAGGCACTATCTCTATGGCACGAAATGTACAATCTTCACCGATCATAAAAGCCTCCAGCATATCCATAACCAGAAGGAACTCAAAATGAGACAAAGACGGTGGGTAGAGCTACTAAGCGATTACGAATGCGAAATTCGATATCATCCCGGAAAGGCTAACGTGGTGGCTGATGCACTCAGCCGAAAGGAATACTCGGGCTGCCGAGTAAAGTCGCTAACTATGAAAATCCATTCACACATATCCACACAAATCAAGGAAGCCCAAATAGAAGACTTGAAATTTGAAAATGTAACGGGGGAAGCCTTAAGGGGAATGGATAAGAATCTTGAAGTCAAGAATGATGGAGTTCGTTACTTCATGAATCGGATCTAAACACCGAAGTTTGGTGGATTCAGAGAAGTCATCGTGAACGAAGCCCATAAGACACGATACTCCATACATTCCGACTCTGATAAGATGTATTTGGACCTCAAGAAACTGTATTGGTGGCCTAACATGAAAGCCGAAATTGCTACCTACGTGAGCAAATGTCTGACGTGCGCCAAAGTCAAGGTTGAATACCAAAGCACTCGGGATTGTTAAAACAACCAGAAATACCCGAATGGAAGTGGGAGCAGATAACCATGGATTTCATAACTAAATTACCCAAGACGGCTAGCGGACTCGACACCATCTGGGTGATCGTCGACAAGTTAACTAAATCCGCACACTTCCTACCAATCAAAGAAACGGATAAATTGGAGAAGCTAACTAGAACATACCTCAGGGAGATTGTACGATTGCATGGTGTGCCAATATCCATTATCTCGGACCGAGATAGTAGATTCACCTCAAGGTTCTGGTAGTCGCTGCAAAGATCTCTAGGAACGAGACTAGACATGAGTATCGCGTATCACCCACAAACCGACTGCTAGAGTGAGAGTACCATACAAACCCTAGAAGATATGTTGAGAGCTTGCGTAATCGATTTTATCAAGGCATGGGACACCCATCTACCATTGGTCGAGTTTTTGTACAACAATAGCTACAACACTAGCATCAAGGATGCCCCGTTCGAAGCCCTCTACGACCGTAAGTGCAGATCACCTTTGTGCTGGGTTGAAGTGGTGACACACAACTAGCAAGAGGGAAAGCAACGGACAACACTCTCACTGGGCCAGATATCATAAGAGAAACTATGGAGAAGATTGTTTAGATCCGGGAACCAGTGAAGGCTTCATGGGACAGACAAAAGAGTTATATGGATAAAAGACGGAAACCCTTGGAATTACAGGTTGGAGACAGAGTCCTATTCAAAGTCTCGCCCTGGAAAGGATTAATACGTCTTGAAAAGCGTGGGAAGCTGAACCCAAGGTACATCGGACCATTCGAGATCCTTGCCAGGATCGGTCCAGTGACTTACAAACTCCGATTACCTCAGGAACTCCACAACGTACACCCTACCTTTCACGTATCAAACCTAAAGAAGAGCTTGTCCGATGAGACCCTCGTCGTCCCTCTAGATGAAATTGTAATAAATGAGAATCTCTAATTCGTAGAAGAACCAGTAGAGATCATGGATCGAGAAATTAAAAGAACTAAACAAAGCCGCATACCTACTGTAAAGGTCCGTTGGAACGCCAAACGAGGATGTGAATAGACCTGGGAACACGAGGATCAGATGAAAAAAAAAGTACCCGCATCGTTTTCCTAACCCGTAAACTCTGTCTTAGATTATATTTCGAGACGAAATTCCCTCTAACGGGGGGATGATATGACAACCCTATATTTTTCCAAATCAATGTAACACTCAAAAGTCGAATACAATGAACTATTTGGAATCAACGAAATTAACCTCAAAAATAAAGTGTTCAAAAATCTAAATTTGGATTGCATCAAATGTTAGATATCATGCCAACGTTTCCAAAAACATAAAGAACGTTCAAAACCGAGTTATAATGAAAAGATTATGACCACTCAAATATTCAAGACACACCCGGTAAAACATTATTAAACGAAAAAAGTGAAATTCCAATAAAATGCATTTTAGCCTTAGGTATCTAAACAAAAGTCGTGGATTATGTTAAACCGTGAACGTGCATAAAAAGATCGCCCAAATTGGACCTTGTATGAAGACGTTACGATTTTTCTAAGTTTCATAACAGTAGTAGAGAGATAAAAACTCGAATTAAAGATCAAACGATTTTTAGCCGACGCAACCTAAACGAGAGTTGAAGGCCTCTACAATAGTAGTACAATGGTAAAAAGACAAACAAAAACGAACATCGGATATAGAAGTTATGGATTTTTAACGAAATTATCGTGTCTCGGCCTATTAAATAAAATATAATTAAAAATAAATTCAAAACTAGGCGACGAAGTCTAAATGAAAGTTGTAGAGTATTTTCTCACCTTCGCGTGGATATAAAGAACGTCAAAAACTGAGCTCGTACGCGAAAGTTATGCATTTTTTAAGTTTTTTGCACACACTTCGAAGCTTATCCGAAGGAGTATGCCCAACATGCTCGGATACTAGGCTCCGGATCGTCCACGTCGACCAAACGCTTCGTCCGAGGATGCAGTAAGCAGTGATGCAAGCGAACGCCCGGCGTACAAGGTACGCCCCGCGTACGTCGGTGTACGCTCAATGTACGAGGGCAGTGGTCCTCACCTATAAATAGGATGCGAGACTTCCGACTTTATTTGCCCATTTCTCTCTTATCTTTCACTTTTACTTCCCGTTTAGTATCCCGAGATGACCCCGACACCCCAGTTTCATACCCCAGCTCCGACGAAGGTTGGAAGCACCGAGATTCCTGAGAATCTCGCCACTTTCTGGTCGGAGCGCTGCCCGAGAAAAAGCTCGTTTTCTTCGAATCGTCACACTTTCCAAGTGAGTTCATACCCCTATTTTTCATGTCTTTTCATGTTTTAGGGGGGGGGGGGGGGGAATACAAGTACAATACAAGAAAATGTATCGTTTTATATAGATTTAAATACAACTTCTATATTATTATTATTCGATATCAACATCTTACTTTACATAAAAAGTTAGTATTTCACCGAGCTATTATCACCAAATGGAACACACTTTTGGAAAAACTATAATGGGTATAGTTTGCGAGTTATTCATACATTCTTATGTAAACATCTTGAAAAACGAAATACTTTCATCTGAAGTGAAATAAAGACTTTTTTTCGTAAATCTATTTATACTAAGTGTTGTGAGATATTCAACTTCAACGTACTCTCAAGTATGCATTTCAAGTCCTGTATTATCAACGATAATCTCTTGGAGGGAGAGCGTGATTCTTATGTATAAATCTATACGGGATTGACAATCCCGCACCTAAATGGTTAGCTACAGTTAGACCGGCAGGTCTTGGGTGACAAATGTCATAACATTACAACACCTGAACAATGTTGTTACAGGCAATCTATGTCAATAGCATGGTTATAACACTCACACGAAAGTATAAAAATAAGCTTGATTTACGAGACTCATGAATTCATTCAATATTTACATTGTTTTCACCTCTATCATTTAGGTACGAAAGATACTAACGCCGTCCAACTTTTGGGACTATTCAAACTGTATATGGAAAATATTGGATTTTCTGGAAACTACGTTCATCTATTTTCTTCTAAAAATACATACTTTTTCAGTACGAAAACACTTATGAACTCACCAACTTTATTGTTGACACTTTTTCGAACCTACTTGTATTTCTCAGGGAATCAGTAATACAGGTAACCACCAGCTTTTGAAGAAGGAACGTTAAGGCGTCTATTATTAAGCATTTTAAATCATCATATTTGTAATATTCTTTTGGAAACATGTATTACGCAACAATATACGCTTTTGTTATATATATGATGGTTGTGTTACTTTCTTTAGAATATTCAATTGTTATGGTACTACGTGAAGTCACCCACCCCCGAATGTTTCAGCCATTCTGGTTTGGGGGTGTGGCACACACCCATGTCATTCGATTCATTGTAACTTAAGTTCTAACATATAGTTAGTAATAAGGATGTTTTCATTTATAAAGCATAAGCTAATCTCCTTATCCTTTGATTATAGCTAGAATTTGGGTGTCCAAGCAGCGTTTATAAACTTGATCTCGTTGAAAGATGTTAATCATTAAACCTTAGAAGATATCATGGTACTATAGATCATAGGAGGGATGATTAGTACCTAATATCTTGGTCAAGATCTCTAGGCTATGCAAAACAAATTTCTTGGGTAAAGGGTGGGTGTTAGCTTAGTTAACACCCCACCGATGCTTAAGTCAGTATCAAGGATGAAAATATATAAAGATAATTTAAATTTGGACAAGAAAATATGCATGAATATCTTGACTCAATATCTTCGATTTATTCAAAATAAGTTTTAATATGTATAACATTCTAGGATCATGGAAATACTTGACAATCTAGAGTAGATCATCAATATGCCCCCTTTCCAGATTTTGATTCTATAAGCTAAGGACCTTCCCATTTTGGGGCAAGTTTGCTTGCACTATCCTATGTTATATTTTGGAAGAGCTTTTTAAGGACAAGATCTCTTATCTAGAATCTGCTCTTTATGATATTCTAACGACCAAAAATTTCAACACAATTTAAACTTTTCAAAAACAACCCATTTTAATAATGTTATTACAAAAAGGTTTCAGTACTTTATTATCAGAGTATTCCCAAAACCATGTCATAAACACAAACACGAGGAGCGGTACGATCATGCCTTCGCCTTTCCACGGTATCCTGAAGAACCCGAAAAACATTTAAACCACAACTGTAAGCCCGAAAGCTTAGTGATATACCCCCAAAGTACCAACCACATATACGTCCTTCCAGGCTACAACCTTCCGGTCCAAAACATATTGCCTTCCAGCCCATAACATATTGCCTTCCGGCCCATAACATAAATAGCATACATAACATAACATAACATAGAACAACCATGCATATCGGGTCTACTGTGTGACTGGTCTGCTGCATCGGCTTTCAGTCCACCTTCCGTGTCTAGTCATGTCCTTCGAGTCTGCAGTGTGGTTGGTCCGCCCGCACCGGGCCTTCGACCAACCTGGTCCACTCTCTGAGTTTACAGTATGACTGGTCCTCCCGCATCGGGCCTTCAGTCGGCCTGGTCCACTCTCCGAGCCTCAGCACGTCTGGTGCGCCCTCGTGGGGCCTATATCCTATCTGGACCGCTCGCTGGGCCTTCGGAACAACTGGTCCGCCCTGGGTATCTTGGCCTACAGCACAAAGCAGGACCCGCCTCAACCCAACTCCAGTCCAAACAACCATGTGCGCATAACATACAATCATATAACAGTTCATAATCAACAAGCCGATCGAGCAGATCACATAACATATCATCTCCCTAACCAGGATACCGACCTAACCGGTCACTAGCATAGCATCACTCTACATATCAGGAAACCGACCTTAAACAGGTCTCTAGCATATACCATCCTAGCTACCAGGATGCAGAAAAATCAAAGCAATAACATAATAGCCATAACCGAATCTCAATCCGATAAAGGGCCGGCCTTGGTGCCTTAGACCCTGTCGATATTGTTAGGATAACTCACCTTGCGAATGCCAATACTGTGAACTGCAGAAGCAAACTCTCGAATCACCAACTCACCGCAAAACCCGAACTAACCATCATAACAAAATAAACATTAGGTCAATCATAATTCCACATATCGGGCCAAGACTAAAGTCTAAATCTCATACAAAGTCCAACATTGGCCCAATTTACCAAATTGGGCCCACTTCACCAAATGGGCCTAGAACCAATGTCCATAACAATAATTGGGCCCAAAATACTCTATCCATAAATTCCCAGACTTGGCCCAATAACCAACTACCCACCAACGACCCAAACTCAAAAGCCCAAAATGAAAGTCCAACAGGAGGAGTACGCTGGGCGTACTGTAATGTTCACAAAAGAAAACGGGGCACTGGCCTGCTACGCGGGGCTTACTCAAGGGTTATGCGGGGCGTAACTGCGAGATTCACTAAGTCCTAATCTCTTAATGGCTTAAGCTCTTAAGCCCAAACTTCAGATCCATAGGCCAAATATGATTAGAATCCAAAAAGTCTCAAACTTTATCACTTGGGATGTCCATAAGCTCTTAATCCAAGGTCTTAATCCATTAAGACCTATATATCTCACACATGGAACAACTACAGCCCTTGGGACCTCATTTTTCTCACTCAAGACCTCTCCAAAGGTCTGAAAGGACAGGTAATCTTGACCAATTCGATACATGCAACAAGGTGAGGACTTTTGGGACAAGAATGGTGTCAAAGCTTCAAAATACATAGATCTACACAATATGAATGTCAAGCAAGAAGCTTTATGATGGGTTTTGAGCATTCTAACACTTCCTAAGTGTTCATGCAACCCTAATAACCTTGGATCTATGTTTGTCTAATTGTCATGCAAAGTTGAATTCCAAGGTTATATTCCTATCTAGCATACATGGGGAACAATTTTAACATAAAGTATAGATAGAATAACTTACCTTGTTGTTGTTTGTGTTCCTTGAAACCTTGTGAGCCTAGCACCCCAAGTGTGATGCCTCAAATGCTTCACACAACACCAAATGCTCTTGGAAGAACTTATGAGAGAATACTCACTTCTCAAAATCGGCCAAGCCCTCTTGATTCTTAGTGTAACCGATTTTGGGTGGAGAACATGTTACTTATATAGTGTTGACACATCTAGGGTTAAACCCTAATGTGTCATGACTCTTCATTTCCATGACCCATGGGTTTGTAACTCCCATGGAGCATCCATGGAGCATCCTATGGGTGGAACCCAACTTGATGGTCCATGGAGCCTTTTAGCCCACTATACACGATATGGATGATTTACATAATCAACCCATATATTTAATTAGTTATCTTTTGATCACTTAATTAATTCTAAATTAATTCTTGATCAAACTAATCAAATAATATTATTAATATATTAGAACTTATAATATATTAATAATCTCCAAGTGTTATTTCTCTCATTTAGTCTATGCAATTGCATGGTGCCATGCAACCCAAATGGACCATGCCGGGTCGGGTCAAGTACATACCAGAAATAGTTATGGACTTACACACCTTATCCAACAGTCTCCCACTTGGATAAGTCTAATAACTATTACTGCAAGTATGACTTCAGGAACCGATCGGCAATCGTAGCTCTTTTCAAGGTTTCTCGAAACTGAGAAGATGATGGTACGCCATTTAAGATAAGTGATCATATAATCCTCTGTTCTAGATATCAGTCGGACAAATACATGGAACAATGTCTTACTTATTGTCCAACAATTTGTTTCCCGATTTCCGATTTGTTTGACAAAGAACTTCATTGAACACATCAATTTAGTTCTGACCGGGCCCGGTACATAGGTCAAAACAAAATCATCGAGGGGCCCAGATATCAGCTTCTAATCCAAGAAGGAACAGATAAACTTCGACTCATATGTTTGTTCTACTACTCATTGAATTACACATAAGAGCGCGATTTTATAACATCGAGTTACCAATGCGTTTTTCGTACAATCAATGCATAACCAACTTGTAAGTAACAAATCATATCTCTAGGTTTAAACATTTATATGATATTACCGTCTCACGATCACTCGAGATAGAATTCCATGAAGTGATTCCAGTGAGCGTGGGTTGAGTCCAATGCTCAGAACTTATGAGCACTCATGATTGTTGTAGCCTTGTCCCAGACCTCTACAACCAAACATGACAGTCTTGATTCATACCTACTTCCGACATATGACCGACTGTGGAGGTTTGAATAATATGTTATACCAAACAAAATTATTCTGGAAGTCAAAACATGCAAAAGAAATATAGTAAACGATCGACAAGAGATAGCAACACTTTACTCATAAATAAAACACTTTTATTCATCATCAAATGTCAATTACACTTTACAAATTTCGAGATTATCTAACTACTAAATCTAATATCATCCTTCAGCCCTATGCTCCGAGCATGCTGGAGATGCTTAATCCGAGTCAGTCCCTTCGTGAGGGGATCTGCCGGATTCTCATCTGATGATACCCTCTTTGCCACAAGGAGTCCTTCTTCGATCCGATGTCTGATGAAATGGTATTTTCTGTCGATGTGTCTGGATCTCCCGTGATCCCTTGGTTCCTTGGCTAAGGCAACAACACTTTCACTATCACAGAAAATTTCCATTGGCTCTTTAATAGCTGGTACAACTCCTAGGTCTCCAATGAAGTTCCTCAGCGATAACGCCTCCTTTGCCGCTTCGCTAGCTGCAATATACTCTGATTCACAAGTGGAATCTGCCACTGTCTCTTGCTTGGAACTCTTCCAAGAAATTGCTCCTCCATTTAGGGTAAAGACCCAGCCCGACTGAGAGCGGAAGTTATCCCTATCAGTCTGGAAGCTAGCATCACTATACCCTACAACTCTCAAGTCATCACTCCCACCGAGGGTAAGGACCCAGTCCTTAGTCCTTCGTAGGTACTTGAGAATATTCTTTACCGCAGTCCAGTGTGCCTTGCCAGGGTTCCCCTGAAACCTGCTAACCATGCTCAAGGCAAAGGCTACATCAGGTCGAGTACACGTCATAGCATACATGATCGAACCTACAGCCGAAGCATAAGGTACTCGACTCATTTCTGCTATCTCAGCCTCAGTGCTAGGGCTTTGTGTCTTACTCAACTTGGCGCTACTCTGGATGGGCAACTCTCCTTTCTTGGAGTCTTGCATTCTGAATCTCTTCAGAACCTTCTCCAAGTAGGTACTTTGACTAAGTCCAATTAGTCTTTTACTCCGATCTCTCAAGATCCTTATCCCCAAAATATAGGCAGCTTCACCAAGGTCCTTCATAGCGAAACACTTTCCAAGCCAGGACTTTACTTCCTACAGGGTTGGAATGTCATTTCCTTTGAGTAGTATGTCATCCACATACAATACCAAAAAGCTAACTATACTCCCACTAGCCTTGACATATACACAAGATTCATCTTCACTCCTAGAAAAGCCAAATTCCTTGACCTTTTCATCAAAGCAAAGATTCCATCTGCGAGGTGCTTGCTTTAATCCATAAGTGGATTTCTCAAGCTTACACACTCTATTAGGGTACTTGTTGCTGACAAAACCCTCTGGCTGACTCATTTAAACATCTTCAGCCAACTTCCCATTAAGGAAAGCGGTTTTGACATCCATTTGCCAAATTTCATAGTCATGAAATGCGGCTATGGCTAACAGAACCCGAATAGACTTAATCTTGGCTACCGGAGAAAAGGTCTCATCATAATCCACTCCAGGAATTTGAGAGAAGCCCTTTGCAACCAGTCTAGCCTTATAAGTGTGTACTTTACCATCCATGTCGGTCTTCTTTTTGAAGACCCATTTGCACCCTACAGTCTTTCGACCTGGTACATTCTCAACCAAGTTCCAAACTTGATTGTCATACATGGATTGTATCTCGCTATCCATAGCCTCTTTCCATTTAGCAGACTCGGGGCCTGCCATGGCTTCCTCATAGCTGTTAGGGTCATCTTGACTTACTAGTGTCTCATCACTAATAAGTGTCTCACCTTCTGCAGTAATATGGAATCCATAGTAATGCTCAAGTGCATTCCTAACTCTCGTGGAACGCCTCAGAGGTACAGATTCGTCAATTGGCTCAACAGGAGTTTCCTCCTCAAGTTGAGGGCTAGAGTTTGAAGTTCCTTCACCACTTGACTCTTGAATTTCTTCAAGATCAACTTGCCTCCCACTGTCTCCTTGGCTTATAAACTCTCTTTCTCGAAAGACTCCTCTTCTTGCTACAAAGACCACATTGTCACTAGGTCTGTAGAAGAGGTAACCAAAGGATTGTTGTGGGTAGCCGATGAAAATACACCTCTCGCTTCGGGGTTCGAGCTTATCATGAGTCTCGCGTCTCACGAAAGCCTCGCATCCCCAAATCTTGATGTGGTCTAGTTTAGGTACTTTACCAGTCCACATCTCGTGAGGAGTTTTGGCAAATTTCTTTGTAGGGACTAGATTAACGATATGGGCGGCAGTCTCTAAGGCATACCCCCAGAATGAGATTGGTAGCGAAGCTCGACTCATCATGGAACGAACCATGTCCAACAAGGTTCGATTACGCCTCTCAGCCACACCATTCAACTGCGGTGTCCTGGGAGGTGTCAATTGTGAGACAATCCCACATTCCTTTAGATAGTCGAGGAACTCTGAACTAAGATACTCACCACCTCGATCGGATCGAAGCATCTTAATGTTCCTGCCCAATTGATTCTCGACTTCCTGTTTAAATTCCTTAAACTTCTCGAAAGTCTCTGACTTATGCTTGATTAAGTAGACATATCCATATCTACTGTAATCATCAGTAAAAGTCAAATAATAACGCTTAGCATCCCTTGTGGCATGTTTGAATGGTCCACACACATCCGTGTGTATAAGGTCCAACAAACCTTCACCCCTTTCACACGAGCCTGTGAAGGGTGACTTTGTCATTTTTCCAAGTAAGCATGATTCGCAACTATCATTTGACTTTAGGTCAAACGACTCCAAGACTCCATCTTTTTAGAGTTGGCCTATGCGTTTCTTGCTTATATGTCCAAGACGACAATGCCATAATGATGCTTTATCCAAGTTATTATTATTAGGAGAATCAATACACAAAACATTATTTCCTGAGTTATCTACAATAGATACAGCTTCATACACACCATCACAAGGTAATGCTTTAAAATAAAGTACATTATTAAAGAAAGCATTAATGGAACCAACTTCATTATCAAACGAAAAGGTGAAACCGTGTTTGTACAATGCATGAAAGGAAATATTATTTCTTGCCATTTCTGGCGAATAACAACATTTATTCAAATCTAAATTTAACCCACTACTTAGCGATAAAGTATAAACTCCAATCTTGGTGACAGGTGTAACTTTCCTATTCCCCATGATTAAGTTTATTCTTCCTTGCTCCACATTCTCACTTCTTCCTAGTCCCTGCAAGTCACAACAAATATGAATACCGCAACCGGTATCAAGGACCCAAGATTTCGAATGGGGTGAGTTATTAGAAATGATAGTGTAAATACCTGCATGGTTGGGTTTGACTTTCCCATCCTTCACATCCTGCTGGTACTTTGGGCAGTTCCGCTTCCAATGAGCTTTTTCATGGCAATAGAAGCATTCAGCCTCTTTTGGGTCAGAAGAAGGAGTAATGAAACCTTTCTTGGTTCCACTTGAAGAAGAGCCATCAAGGGTCCGAGCCTTGGTACCCTTCGAAGATCTCTTTCTCTTCCTCCCTCGACTTTGCCCGATTGCCAAGACCGGAGTTGAGTCTGGAGTAGGAGTGATAGCAACCGACTTCCCCTTAAGACCTGTTTCTGCGGTCTTGAGAAGTCCCTGAAGTTTGCTGAGGGTGACCTCTTCCTTGTGCATGTGATATGTCATGCGGAATTGATCATAGCACGATGGTAAGGAGTGCAAAATGATATCTATTGCAAGCTCCTCACGGAAGTTCACATTGAGCTTCAGCAAACGATCCACATACCTTTGCATTTTCTGCATGTGGCTCGTGACGGACTCTCCGTCCTTCATCATGGTTGTTATCATGGAGCAGATGACTTCGTACCTCTCTTGTCGTGCACTTTGATGGTATCTTTCCATCAAATCTTGGTGCATTTCATAAGGGTAGAAATCTTCATAAGACTTTTGGAGTTCAGCTGTCATGGTGGCCAACATGATGCAAGCCACCTTGGTTGCATCTCTTTCATGAGTATGAAAGTCAGCGATCTCCTGTGGAGTTGCAGTGGACTCATCAATTTCCTTAAGCTCCTTGTCAAGGACATATTCTTTGTCCTCGTAGCGGGTAATCATCCTGATGTTTCTGATCCATTTATTAAAGTTGGATCCATCAAAGGTGACTTTTCCGCACAAACTCATAAGAGTAAAGGAGCCATTAGGATTCGAGCCAGAAGCATTATTTGAAGACATCTGAAAGAGAAGAACAAGTTTAGTTTAGATTTAAGAGAGTCCTTAATAAAACACCCAAATGTAATATTAAGGCTAGGATCCAATCACAATATAATATAACTTAGAAGAGGTATGCCGTAATCTAAGCTATACCATATTTGAAAGGTAGGTGAATGACGATTCACCAATTTCCACCACGAAAACCGAAATATTAGATATTTAGTTTTTATTGGTTTTAGAAATTCCTAGATTCTTTGAGATCCAATGAACTTTTCAAAGGCATGTTTCAATCTCAGGAGTGCCCTCCAGGTTTTGTGACTGGGATGCCGAGGATCACAAAACGAGGTGTGAAGTAACCATGCAAATCACTTGGTACCCTTAAAGTTTATCACTCAATCGATGTGCCGGTAAACCACACACGCTCCACCGATACTATAATAAACCTTAAGTCGCCCTTTACCTACCTTGTTAAGTCCAAGTTAGTGTGCCGGTTAACCACACACGCTCCACCAACGACTTAGACAAAGTGTAAAGTGTAATTTCATGGATTAGCACCTTATTCATATTTTTTCCTAAAGTAACTAAGATTGGGAATTTAATAAACATTTAGTTACTTTATTATATTCATCATACTTTGAATGAGAATTTATAAGTCCTTGTCTTACCCGTTCGGCTAACGACCCTCCACCAGTCAAGCAAGCGGTGGGTGAGAATATACACCCATTAAGTCACCATTTTATAGGCAACAACCTTATACCCACCTTATAGACCGGCTTCGTGAATGAGGCGTACTAGCGGTAAGACGACTTTATTCTTATACATATATATATAATTATTAAATCATAATATAAGTATAAGGGTTGAATTTTAACTTTTAAAATTCTAGGGGTTGGAACTTAAAGTTTTAACTTAACTTTACTTGTTCCAAAACTTGAGGGCAAGTTTTGTAACTTTCAAAACCTTTCATTTCTTGTAACTTATGAGTTTAATAGAGTAATAAAATGAAGACTCTTCATTTTTCTAACTCTTGTGTTTTCTTAATGGTTTTAACTCAAGTGTCTCTTGGTTTTCCATAACTTAAGGATAAGTTATGGACTCCATTAAAACACATTATGATCAAGAATTAAACTACCAAATAGGTTACAAATAATTCCTATGATCATCTAAAACATCATAAGAACAAGAACATGAATATGAACACAATCAAAAATTACATAAAACTTTGTAATTTTGATAACTAGTTGTTGTAAATGAATTAGCAAAGACATTACACCACCAAAAACAAGTTTTCAATTACCAAAACAGTTTAGGGTAATGTTTCTAATTCATTTCCAGCAACTGAATCGAAAATCTGCACTCAGTCGACCCTACTCGCCGAGTGCATAAACTGACTCGCCGAGTTGGTTGAAGATACTCATGGACTCGATGAGTCCCCCCTATAGACTCGACGAGTCCATTCGCAGACAGCAAAATTTCCGATTCTATTTTCAACTTTTAAGCACAAATAAGAGCAAACAAGCCTAGGCTCTGATACCACTGATGGGTTTTGAGCATTCTAACACTTCCTAAGTGTTCATGCAACCCTAATAACCTTGGATCTATGTTTGTCTAATTGTCATGCAAAGTTGAATTCCAAGGTTATATTCCTATCTAGCATACATGGGGAACAATTTTAACATAAAGTATAGATAGAATAACTTACCTTGTTGTTGTTTGTGTTCCTTGAAACCTTGTGAGCCTAGCACCCCAAGTGTGATGCCTCAAATGCTTCACACAACACCAAATGCTCTTGGAAGAACTTATGAGAGAATACTCACTTCTCAAAATCGGCCAAGCCCTCTTGATTCTTAGTGTAACCGATTTTGGGTGGAGAACATGTTACTTATATAGTGTTGACACATCTAGGGTTAAACCCTAATGTGTCATGAATCTTCATTTCCATGACCCATGGGTTTGTAACTCCCATGGAGCATCCATGGAGCATCCTATGGGTGGAACCCAACTTGATGGTCCATGGAGCCTTTTAGCCCACTATACACGATATGGATGATTTACATAATCAACCCATATATTTAATTAGTTATCTTTTGATCACTTAATTAATTCTAAATTAATTCTTGATCAAACTAATCAAATAATATTATTAATATATTAGAACTTATAATATATTAATAATCTCCAAGTGTTATTTCTCTCATTTAGTCTATCCAATTGCATGGTGCCATGCAACCCAAATGGACCATGCCGGGTCGGGTCAAGTACATACCAGAAATAGTTATGGACTAGACACCTTATCCAACACTTTATACCTCAAACAAGCTCCAAAGGATGGTATCTCTTCAGATCTACAAGCTCCAATCGTTCCTCTTCTTCCTTGACAACTTCTCTTTTCTCCTTCAAGCCTTTCTTTTGCCAAAATAAGCTTTCCAAGGTCAAACACACCCAATAATGGAGGGAATACGAGTTCTAGGGTTTTCTGAGGTTAAGGATGAGCATAAGGAGGCTAAGGGGTGAACCATCATGTTCTTTATATAGTGGCTGACCCTAAATTAGGGTTTGGAGTTTCTGAGAGTACGCTGGGCGTACCTCCCTGGTATGTTGGGCGTACTCACCCGGCCACCCGCTAACTTCTCGCCCCTTTATGCTGGGTGTATGTCCAGCTTACGTTGGGCGTACCCAGCTAGACTTCAAAATAATTGCATGCATGCATGCCACGCATGCATGGGACCATTTCCCTCTTATTCCACAAAGAGCTATCACAATGATTAACTTCAAAACACCGCAACTCCTCTAATCTAAACCCTCTCCCAAATAACGTATCATTCATATGAGAGTGACGAGAAGCTCAATGCTTCTAACCCATACACCAGCTTGAAACCTTCTCGGATGAAACTCATATCTCGTAAAAGGACCAGAATTACCCTTCCTCTTAAATCTCAGGGACTCATAATTAAACACTTAAAGAATGGGGTGTTACAGATATTCTTTATGTAATATATTTAAATCCTCTATTGATATGCTATTATTCTTATCTTTGCAAGATCCCTAAGTTCATCCACTATGTCAAGAATTCAAGATCTTCAGCTAGTATATTGTCATGTCTTCTTGATTTCAGAATCTTGTCCTAATGAAAAGGTTCATTAATCTAGGGAAATCACAACATAAATTCCACATAACAAATATTATGGAGTTTTTCTTGTAGAATTCTTGATTATGGTCATATCTACCCAAATAACAAAGGGTAACTCTTCAACCTATCTTCGTCTTGTTTCTATGAGTCGTATCTTTTGGTTATTAACAATGACTTTTTTGCTCGACTCAGCTTGACCAGTAGCTTGAGGATGAATAAGTGTAGAAGTGATCATTTTGATTTCCTACGCACAAAGGTTTTGTTTTATTTTACTTATAAATTAAGATACATTATCACATATAATCTCATATAGGATACCAAAATTGGTCAACAAATTATGCTTAATTAAAGATATAACTTCTTTTTCTTTAACATGAACAAAGGTTTTAGCTTCTATCCATATGGAGAAGTAATCGATCATTACTAGCTTGAAAACTTTACCAGCTAGTGTTATGAGAAGTTTTCCAACAATGCCCACCAGATCTTCAACCTGAAGCTGGTTGGTACAAGATATTGTTGAGTCTTTGGAATGGATCATATTTTTGGGCATATTTCATCGTCTATTTCTTCATTGTTGGCAAATAGTAACCTTTCCTTAATATCTTGGAGAAGATTGCCCTGACCCCTGTATGGTTACCACATTCTGCTTCATAGATCTCTTTAAGGATGATCATGGCTTCATTATTTTATTACATCTAGGATATGAACATATTGTTAGCTTTCTGAATAATATATCTTCGATTGTATTGAACCCAGAATTGAAGGTAAAATGTCCCATGTGGCAATTTTAGTATTACTATGTGGCAGGATCCTTTAGAATTTGAGGCTCCATTTGTAAAAAATGTCCATTTCTTTGGTTCTACTGTATCTTAAAGCTACGAAACTTCTTTTCTAGCTACAAGTTGAAGATCTAAACGTAAATTAGCCATAAAATGTGCTAACACTTGTGATTGTATTGCAAATATTTTCTCATATCTTAGGTATTATGTACTTAATTATACAGACCACATGTCCGTCCTTTTGACATCTCAGGATTTCTCATCAAGTTCTTAATTGGATAGTTAGTTCTTACACAAATACGGATAGTTTCAAAATATTAATGTAACTTTGTTGTAGCATAGACAAGACATAAGATTAGTTTTTCAAGGTGGGAGTACTTAGTCTCAGCATCCAAAAAACTCTTACTTACGTATTCAATTGGACGTTTGCTACCATCGGGTTGCTTTACCAAGACTACACTTGATGCATTCTTGGATGCAACTAGATATTGGAACAAGGGTTCTCAACTTTGAGGGTTAGCCAGCAACGGAGTTGAAGCTAGGTAATTCTTCCATATTTGGAATGCTTTTTCATGGTCTGTAGTCCACTAGGACCTATTTTTCTTTCTGAGGATAATAGATAAGTTTTCATCGTTTAGATTCTATACAGATAAAATTGTTTTGGGATGTAACTCTACCTATCAACTGTTTACTATCTTTGGTTGAAGTTATAGATAGCAGATTCAAGATAGCCTTAACTTGTTTTGGGTTAGCTTGAATTCCTTTCTTGGTTACCATGTAGCCTAAAATTTCCCAACCTTAATGCTAAAATGGCATTTAGAAGGGTCGAGTTTCATGTTGAACTCGTCAAGGATATTAAATTACACTTCAAGATCTTGGTCACTATATTTGGTTCTCTTGGATTTTACAAGTATGTCATCTATATAGTCTTCCATATTTTTTTTGTAGGTTCTTCTTGGAACATCTTATTGACAGATATTTGATAAGTTGCACATGTTTTTTAAACCAATAGGCATTTCCAAATAAAAATGTATACTTCTTGGGTTAAGAAAGTTGTATGTTATTCATCATATTGTTCGATCAGGATTTGATGAAATCCTAATAACGTAACCAAGAAGGTAAAAATTTAATGACATGTAGTGTCATCAGCCAAATAATCTATGTTTTAGAGGAAATTCGTCATTAGGATAATCTTTGTTAAGATCCATGAAATCTACTCAAATTCTCCACTTTCCATTCATATTTTCGACCACCACCTTGTTGGCCAGCCATTGTGGGAATTTTACTTCTTTGATTATCTTTGATTTGAGCAATCTTTGTACCTTTTCTTGAATGATCAAGTTCTTATTAAGTGAAAATTTTCTTCTTTTTTGATAAATTTGATTGAAACTCATATAAAAATTTAACTTACGTGTTATGATATCTTTAGATATACATATCATAGCATCTTGTATCCAAGCTAAGATTGATTTTCTGTCTTTCAAGAACATGGAAAGATCTCACTCAAGATATTGGTCAAAATTTGTGCCTAGTAGCATTTAACATTAGGATTATCACGGGTTAGTAATATGTCTTAGACTTCACTTTTTTTTTGCATCCAGAGCATTGCTTGCCTTTTTCTTTAATTGATAATCTTTCCTGGGTATGGCTAAGTTTTTCAACAAAGTGGTATAACAAAATGTTATGACTGGGTATGGCTCTTTGATATTAGGATCATTAAGGGTTAATAAGATTTCTTAACTTCACTTTCTTCGCTTGTTGTTGGTCACCATTGATGTTTACCATTCCTCATGGAGTTGGCATTTTCATACATTGATCGGAAGTCGAGGGGACGGTTTTCATATCATCAATCAAAGATCTGCCTATGATAATATTATTGCAAGAAAAAAAATCAGAAACACAAGAATTTAGAATAGAGTTAACTCCATCTCTCTCTCTCTCTCTCTCTATATATATATATATATATATATATATATATATATATATATATATATATATATATATATATATATAGTTGGATTTGGTGTCTAAGCCCATAACTATAACTGGGATTTACTTTACTCGATTGTAGAATGGTCCTTTTGGGTTGCCTTCACCAGTGTAATTTGATAGGATGGACTTTTGAGAATAAGGTGATTTATGATTAATTAATATATTACAAGTACAATATATTAATATGAAATCCTATTATTTAATTATTATTGATCAAGAATTAATTTAGAATTAATTTTGTGGTCAAATGAGACTAATTAAATATATGGGGATTGATTATGTAAATCAATGATTCATATAGTGTGGGCCAATGATCCATGATTATTTATATTAGCTAAATCAATGAGATAATCCATGGATAGTCCATGGAGGTTAAACCCTTGGAGTATAAGAATGTTAAAATGTCATGGGGCATTAGGGTTTGCATGAAAGTAACCCAAGCTTAGCAACACTATAAAAGCATACCGCGAGTCCCAAAATCCGCACCCATTTATTTCTAAGAGAGTCAAGTTGATTTTCTGCTAAGTAACCTATTCTCTCAGTCCTCTTATTACATATTGGTGTTTTTGAACAATTAGAGGCATCACACTTGGGGTGCTCAATCTTTGAAAGGTCAAGAACTATAAGTCCTTCTAAGAGGTAAGTCATCTCACTAGTTGTATTGTTCATTTGACAACTGTATGCTAGTTAAGTAGAATTCTTTGAAAAATTCAAAATGCATGTATAATTAAAAAAATTAGATCCAAAGCATTTAGGATTCTATGTGCACCATAGGAGTGTTATAGTGCTCAAAAACAAATAGTCGTATCAGAGCCTAGGATTGTTTTCTATTATATTTGATGCTTGCTAATTTTTCAAAAGCTGAAAGATTCGATTTCTAGCCTTTGACTGGTTAGCTCACCGAGTCCATGAACCGACTCAACGAGTCCACTCGGTAGCAGAGAAACTCGACGATTCAGTTCATGCACTCGACTGGTTGCAGATTCTGTTTGTTGAATTTCAAGTTTCTTGCCCTGGATTAGATTGGGAACACTACCACAAACTGTTTTGGATCATTAAAAATGTTTTGGATCATGAAAAATGTTTTTCCTGATTTGGTAGTTCTTTTACTCATCCAACCACAAGATTATTATCAAAGTTTTGAGAAAATTGAGGTTCTATGTTGTAAAGAAAGTTGCTTGCAAAATTGTTGACTTGGAATTATCTTGTTTATGAGTCTAGTTAGATCAATCATAAATTATGTGATATTTTAGTTGTTAGAAAATTGATCTAAATAATTTTAATGACCTCCATAAATTGTCCGCAAGATATGTAAAATGAAAGGTCTCATCCATTAAAATGCAATTAAACTCATAAGTTATGAATATGAACAGTTTTGACAAGTTTCAAAACTTGCCCTCATGTTTCGAAATTTGTAAGGTCTCACTAATGAAAATTTATTTCCAAACCCTAGAGTTTTAAAAGTTCAAATTCAACCGTTATACTTTGTAATATTATAAGTTATATATATATATATATATATATATATATATATATATATATATATATATATATATATATATAAACAAGTTAGTCTTACCGTTAGTAGGCCTCATTCACGAAGCCGGTCTATAAGGAAGGGGGGTATAAGGTTACTACTTATAAAATGGTGGTTTAATGGGCATCAACTCTCACCCACCGCTTCCTTGGCTGGTGGAGGGTTGTTAGCCAAACGAGTAGGATAGGTCACTAATTCTCCCTCATTAAAAATATAACGATAAATATAAAGTAACTAAACCATTATTAAATTCTCATTCTTAGTTGCTTTAGGAAAAATGTGAAAATGGTGCTAATCCATAAAATTACACTTTGCAGCTTGTTAAGTCGTTAGTGGAGCGTGTGTCGTTAAACGACAGACTAATCTAGGACGGAAATTGTGTGGCCAAAGGTAGCTTGATGTTAATCATAGATCAATGGATTATGTGTGGTTAACTGGCACAATGATTAGGTGATTTGTAATATTGAGTGTACCAAGTTAATTTTCATGGTTATTCACACCTTGTTTGTGATGCTCGACATCCCAATCACAAACTTGAAGCGACAATGAATATTTAAACATGCCATCGAAAGTTTCAATGAATGTCAAAGGATCTAGGACTTTCAATCCAATTAAAACTGAATAATTTATTTCGTTTTTGATGGTGGAAATTAGTAAATCGTCATTTATCTACCTTCAAATATTTTACAATTGGATTAGGACATCCCTTTTCGCAATTGTAGAATATTGTGTTGTGTCCTAGCCTTAATATTCCATTTGGGTGTAATATTAAGGATTATCACCTAACATACACTTTGTTCTTCTTCTTTTTCAGATATCTATCCCAAAACAATGCTTGCAAACCAATCCCTTTAGGCTCTTTCTCCCTCATGAATCTACATGGGAGGGTCATTTTCGATGGCTCGAACTTCAATGATTGGATTTGAAACATCAGAATGGCTATTCGTTATGACTGTTGGGTTATGAGCATTCTAACACTCCTAAGTGTACATGCAACCCTAAATACCTTGGATCTATGTTTTCTCTATTATACATGCAAATATGAACATCCAAGGTATTATCCTAATCTAGCATACAAAACAATGGATATAACAAGATAGAGTACATACCTTTTGTTAGTGCTTGTATTCATGAAGCTTGAGTGCCTAGTGCCCCAAGTGTGACACCTCAAATGGTTCACACAACACCATAAGCACTTGGAATAACTTAGAGAGAATTCTACACTACATGAAATCGGCTAGCCCTCTCTAGAATAATCTAGTGTCGATTTTGTCAAGAATAATATCTTTATATTGTGTTACAATTAGGGCAAACCCTAATTGTCATGACTTTCCATTTCCTTGGATCCATGGGTTCAAATAGACCATGGAGCATCCATGGAGCATCATATGGGTTTTGGCCCAACTAGATAATCCATGGAGCATTAGCCCACTATACAAGTATGGATGATTTACACAATCAACCCATATATTTAATTAGTCTTCTTTTGATCACTTAATTAATCCTAGATTAATTCTTGATCAATACTAATTAAATAATCTTATTATTCTTATTATTAATATACTAGAACTTATAATATATTAATAACCATAAGTGTCTTATTTCTCTCATTTTAGTCTATCCAAGTGCATGATGCCATGCAACCCAAATGGACCATGTCGGGTCGGGTCAAGTCTTACCAATTATAGTTATGGACTTAGACATTAATCCAACAGTCTCCCACTTGGATAAGTCTAAAACTATTATTGCGTATGACTTTAGGAACCAACTGGCAATCGTAGCTCTCCAAAGCTTCTGTCGAACTTTGACCTTGTAGATGAACTCTGACCTTTGTCAACGAATTGTCCATTAGATAAGGGATCATATATTCCTCCATTCTAGATATCATATGGACTGAGACATGGATTATAATCATTCTCTCTGTCCATTTGTTGTTTCCCGATTTCCGATTTATGACGACTGACTAATTGAACAAATTAAATCAGTCCTGGCCCGGCCGAGCACTTCCATTTGTCATCATCAAATCATCGAGGGGCCCACAGATATCGGTTTTATCCCGAAGGTAAAAGGAATGGATAAACTTCGACTCATATGGCTTGTTCTACTACTTGTTGAATCATACACAAAGGCACGTTTTATTGCACCGAGTTACCAAATGCGGTTTCGTGCAATCAATGTACAACCAACTCATAGTAACAACCCATATCTCTAGGTTTGAAGAATATAAGATATTATCATCTCATGATCACTCGTGATAAAATCCATGAAGTGATTCCAATGAGCGCGGGTTGAATCCGATACTCAGAACTTATGAGCACTCATGAGTGTTGTAGCCCTTTGTCCAACACCTTAGACCTCTACAAGCCAACCCATGACAGTCTTAATTCATATCTACTTCCAACATATGACCGACTATGGATGGTTTGAATAACTTAGTCATTCCGAAAGAATAACCTAGTTTATTCGGGAAGTCAAAACATGCAAAGTGAAACACAATAATAATTGAATCCAATATGGTATCAAAACCTATGAACATAAATAAAACACCTTTTATTTATCACCATATGATTACACATTATTCATTGTATACTGTTTCAGCTATCAACTATATTCTTGAATTTAAAACAATAGTTGTCCCATGCTCCAAGCATGTACACTATGTTTTCTAAACACTAGTCATGTTATACACCAATTATGCATACTATGTTTGTCTATGATCTTTACTTTGTGAACTAGATCAATTGAACATAACTTCAATGATTCTCTTTTCACACTCCCAAATCCTTACTACAAATGCAAGAATTCCAAATTCATGCCATTTACTGAAATCTGTTAGATTCTAAACTTATGTGCATTGATCCTCTTGTAATGATTATGCACAAATTCACAAAGACTTGGCAACAATCATTACAGAGTATTCCAAAGGAGATCAACTCCTTGGAAACATCCTTCTTGCATTAAGTTTCCTTAATCTTACACGGATTGAAATTTCTGACTTTGAAGCAATTCCAGGTTCATTTTTACTATCACTTCTGAACAAGAGTTGCCTCCTTACAGATAATGATAATGACAAATCCGAACTCATATGGACTGAAGTCAATCTTAACTTCTTGCCACCTGGCAGCTCAAGGGCCTGCCATTGCTTCCAAGTTGTTGTGCAACACATTGAGAACTCTAAGAACTCATATGCAAAGCCAACTTTAACTGGAATGGGCACAGAATATGTCAACACGATAGGTTATAAACCTCAAGTTGTGTGCTAGTGAGGAACTTCAGGTTTCATTCTTGATTAGTTCTTGAGACTTTCAAGACCTTTAAGACTCCCACTGTCCTCTTGACCTATAAGACTCCCTTGTCAAACATCCAAGAGATAGTGCGGATTCTAATCAAGACAAACACTTCACACAATTGGCCTTAGTTGGTCTTTGTTTTATCACAACTTACCAATTTCAAGTGTACAAGAGTAGAAAACTTTTACTCTTACATTTCATAAGTGTTTTTAAACCTTCTTAAAGACATTTCACTCAAATTATAATCTTGGAGTTTGACTCTAAGACTTGTATTGGAACGAAGTATGACTCATCTTCTTGATTTAACCATTTCAACAATTCAAGATCCCTTCTTCTTAGTCATAAGAATGCACTAAGACTTCCTTAGAGAACTAATTTTGATATGGTTTCTTAATCATTGAGATGATCACAAAGCTGATACTAAAGTACTCTCCCATCTTTTCAGATTTGAGAAACTTTTATCCTTCTGCCTAATTTGATTCTTCTTATCCGCTCTGCCATGCATTGGAACCTTTTCCAATGTCTCAGAGTTACACTTAAGCTTGTATGTATAATCATATTTACTAAGCTTTAGTAAACTATGACGAATAGCCTTATATCTTTTTTGGTGGACTTAATCAGTGCACATGACTATGTACTCGATCCCTTAGTCCATTACTTGACTTACACATCCATGTGAACAAGTAATTATTCTTAATTTTTCCAATACTTGAAAGTTCTCATTCATCATGCCATACAACTTGCATGATTCCAAGTCCCGGTTCAATTGAGACTTTGGATGATGAGAATCTTTCCTTATTTGGTAAATTTAGACATTACCACAAATGAAAGAATCAATTTCATATTTCCACTCTTGTTATTAATGGAATCATATAAGCAACAATTTTCCTCAAATGCCATTGTAAGGATATTTTTAAATAACTAAAATCAAAAATTTTCTTTTATTTTAAAACTTTACGGAAAAACTTATCCTTACAATCCATATGAAAACTTGTTGTTATCTATTCCTAAGCAAGATCTCATAACTCCTAAGAAGTAGCTCAAGAATCCGATTTTTAAACTACGCGATAGAAATCCATCTATGCGATCAGATTCAACATATTCTTTCTTTAAGTTCCTTTACTTTTCTTTGATTCTTAAAACATTACCGTGTGACCCAGTCACATCATGTATCAGGAATCTCAGAATAGAAACTTAACAGAGTTAGATAGTGGACTTTACCTGAAGTAGAGTCAAACTTATTGACTTTAACATCCTTAGGTAAATTAGGCAGCTTCGCAACTAATGACCCTTCCTTTGGCAATAAAAACATATGGACCCTTTGATAATGGTACACGGGACTATCACAAACTTAGCTTTTCTCTTTACCATTTGGTCAACCTAGTTGACTATGGTCAATCCCTTTCCTTGGGAAGAGAATGCTTTTTCTGTATTTCCAGTGTCACCATTGTCAATGTCCATAAAGTTTCAGGAAGTTGATCTTAACAAATAGATAAGATCATTAAGGGTCTTGTCATAGTCTGTTTCATAGGTGTCCCAAAGGAACTCACTATGTGACTTAGAAAGTGATTGAACCACTAACTTTCTCAAGACTTTGACACCCAACTCTCCCGGCTTGTCAATATGTGACTACATCTCCAAGATGTGACCACACCTAGACCTTCACTTGCCAATAGGGTTCGAGTGACCTTAAACTTTTCAAGAACTTGTGGGGTAGGGAGAATAATTGGAGGAGATGAAAGAAGTATGATTTCCATTGGAACATCATCTTCATTTAGGAAAGCTAGTTTCAAGAGATTTGGGAAGATCATAAATGTCTAAACCAGACATGTTTTGGGAGATATTCTAGATAATTGATCTTAAAGTCCTTAATATGACACCCAATATGAAATATTAAGGCTAGGACCCAACAAACTATTTTGTAACTTAGAAGAGGTATGCCGTAATCCAAGCTATAAAACAATTTGAAGGTAGGTGAATGACGATTCACCAATTTCCACCAAGATAAACGAAATGTATTATTAGGTTTTAATTGGTTTTGAAACTCCTAGATTTTTTGAGATTCATTGAACTGTTCAATGGCATGTTTCAATCTCGAGTGTGCCCTTCAGGTTTTGTGACTGGGATGCCGAGGATCACAAAACAAGGTGTGAAGTAACCATGAAAATTACTTGTTACCCTTAATAAATTACCCCTCAAATGATGTGCCAGTTAACCACACACGCTCCATCGATACTATGATAAATATTAAGTCACCCTTTACCTACCTTGTTAAGTCCAAGTTAGTGTGCCGGTTAACCACACATGCCCCACTAACGACTTAGACAAAGTATAAAGTGTAATTTCATGGATTAGCACCTTATTCACATTTTCCTAAGTAACTAAGATTGGGAATTATTAAGAGTTTAGTTACTTAGTATTTATCATTAATACTTTTAATGAAGGGAGAATTATAGTCCTATCAAACCCGTTCGGCTAACGACCCTCCACCAGTCAAGCAAGCGGTGGGTGAGAGTGGACACCCATTAAGTTGCCATTTTATAGGCAGCAACCTTATACCCACCTTATAGACCGGCTTCGTGAATGAGGCGTACTAGCGGTAAGACCGACTTTACTCTTATACATATATATATTATTAACTTATAATATTATAAAGTATAAGGGTTGAATTTTAACTTTTAAAATTCTAAGGGCTAACTTAGAATTAAAGTATTCATAAGAGAAAACTTTACAAATTCCAAAACTTGAGGGCAAGTTTTGAAACTATTCAAAACTAATTAATTCCATAACGTATGTGTTTAAAGTAGTTTTAATCCAAAAACTCTTCAAGTTCCATAACTTGAGGACAAGTTATGGAAGACTTTAAACTAATAAAAGAATTAACTTTTTCTTTATTTTACAACATATGGAATTAATTAAGGTTACACTTCTTTTTATTTATTATTTAATGAAGATACTCTTGGTCCTCCATAACATGAGGACAAATTATGGAGTCATAACTCCAATTAATTAGAACTAGACTCTTCATTTTTGTAACCTTTGCCAACTTTTAGGAGTTTTATGAAACTTAAATGTGACTTTTCATATAACTTGAGGACAAGTTACAAAAACACATTTTAGAATCAACTCTTAGATTAATTTGGATTGAAAACAACTTTTTCACTCAACTTTTCTATTAATCTAAGCAACTCATAAGAACAAGATAATTCAAATCAAACTTTTTCATGTAATTAGTCTAACCTTTAAACTAATACAAAACATGAATCTATTGACAATTATCTTTGAAATTGGATTAGCATGAACATTACCACATCAAAAACAAGTTTATAAGTTCAAAAACCTCTTAGGGTAATGTCCCTAGTCCAATTCTAGCCAAAAGGATCGAATTTATGCTGTCTGAGGGTCCAACTCATCGAGTGCACTAACCAACTCGGCGAGTTGGATGCTTTTTGACTTGGACTCATCGAGTCCCTTCATGGACTCGGCGAGTCTGCTGGGTAGACAACAACAAAACTCGATTTTTTAGCTTCTATTGCAAGTATAACAAGGAAAAAAGCCTAGGCTCTGATACCACTGTTGGGTTATGAGCATTCTAACACTCCTAAGTGTACATGCAAGCCTAAATACCTTGGATCTATGTTTTCTCTATTATACATGCAAATATGAACATCCAAGGTATTATCCTAATCTAGCATACAAAACAATGGATATAACAAGATAGAATACATACCTTTTGTTAGTGCTTGTCTTCATGAAGCTTGAGTGCCTAGTGCCCCAAGTGTGACACCTCAAATGGTTCACACAACACCATAAGCACTTGGAATAACTTAGAGAGAATTCTACACTACATGAAATCGGCTAGCCCTCTCTAGAATAATCTAGTGCCGATTTTGTCAAGAATAATATCTTTACATAGTGTTACAATTAGGGCAAACCCTAGTTGTCATGATTTTCCATTTCCTTGGATCCATGGGTTCAAATACACCATGGAGCATCATATGGGTTTTGGCCCAACTAGATAATCCATGGAGCATTAGCCCACTATACAAGTATGGATGATTTACACAATCAACCCATATATTTAATTAGTCTTTTTTTGACCACTTAATTAATCCTAGATTAATTCTTGATCAATACTAATTAAATAATCTTATTATTCTTATTATTAATATACTAGAACTTATAATATATTAATAACCATAAGTGTCTTATTTCTCTCATTTTAGTCTATCCAAGTGCATGATGCCATGCAACCCAAATGGACCATGCCGGGTCGGGTCAAGTCTTACCAATTATAATTATGGACTTAGACATTAATCCAACAATGACGACAAAGAATATATCCTTAATAAAGAGCTTAAGGAGATTGATTTCACCACTGCTACTCCTGAACTAATCGTTGAACATACTACTCAGGAGAGGGATGCGACAAAGGTGTTGTGTTTGATGATTTCTACCATGACTGTTGAGCTATAGAAGTCCTATGGAGACTACTATCCTTTTGAAATGCATCAAGATTTTATGGATAGATACCATGAAAGTTCTCGGCATGAGAGGCATGAGATAATTGCCAGAATGATCACAACCAAGATGAAGGATGGAGAGTCCATCATGGCCCACTTGCAAAAGATGCAAAGATATATGTACTGCTTGCTTTGAATATCAATTTTCATGAAGAGTTTCCATAGAGATTATTCTACACTGTATACCTTCTTATTATGATGAGTTTCGTATGACCTGTCATACGAACAAGGAGGAGGTCACTCTTAGCATGTTTCAAGGCCTTTTAAGGACTACAGAAAGCAACCTGAAAGGTAAGTCAGTTGTGTCTACTCCTACTACTATTGCCCCTGTTCTGGCAATTGGACATGGGAAGGGAAAGAAAAAGAAGGATCCCTACAAGATCCGCAAGGGAAAGTGTCTTGATAGATCCTCTTCTAGTAAGACCAATGCTTGTTCTACTAATACCTCTTCCAATCTGAAGGATGTTGACTACTTCCATTGCGATGAAAAAGGGCACTAGAAACGAAGCTGCCCCAAGTACTTGCAGGACATAAAGGATGGGAAGATGAAGCCTTGCTTTGCAAGTATTTACACTATTCAATCTAATAACTCATCACATGCTAATTCTTGGGTGCTTGATACAGGTTGTGGTTTTCATACTTTTTCTGATTTGCAAGGACTAAAAAGAAGTAGGGATGTGGATAACAGGGAGATAAACTTAATCATGGGAGATACAAAAGTGTCACCTGTAACCAAGATTGGAGTTTATTATTTATTTCTTATTAATGGTTTAAATTTAGATTTTAATAATTGTTGTTACTCAGTTGATATGGTGAGAAATATTATTTACTTTCACAGTTTGTATAAACAAGCTTTTACCTTTTCTTTTAATAACGAAATTGGTGGCATTAATGCTTATTATAATGCTGTATTTTATTTTGAAGCATTACCTTGCAACGGTATATATGAAAGAGTGATGGTTGTATATATCTTAGGAAATAATGTGTTACACATTGATTCTTCCAATGATTTGGATAAGGCATGCTTGTGGCTTGTCGTCTTGGACATGTCAACAAGAAGCGCATAGCCCAACTCCAAAAGGATGGAGTTTCGGATTCGAGTTAAATTCGACTGATACTTGAGAATCTTGTTTACTTGGAAAGATGACGAAGTCACCCTTCACTGGTACATGGGAAAGGGCTAAAGGTCTGTTAGATCTCATACATACTGATGTGTGTGGACCATTCAGAACAACCACAAGGGATGCTAACCACTTCTATGTTACTTTTACTAATGATTACAGTAGGTATGTGTACACACCGTAAATTTCAAAACAAAATTTTCAAATTTTCATAAAACATAATTCATTTAATATTCATAAAACAACCATATTTTAATTATCCAATTCAAGTAAATACAAAATCCCAAGATCACATTTCATAAAAATCCTGTGCGTGTGTACAGATCAAGTCGGTGCCTTCCCACGATCATCACTAGTACCTGAAAACAAACAACACTAACACTGTAAGCACAAAGCTTAGTGAGTTCCCCAAAATACCACACAAAACACATATTAGCCACTCGAGGCAATAACTCTGTGGGTCCGTGCACCCAGACTCTGTGAACCCTCAGGTTCTAACTCTGTTAACCTTCCGGTTCTAACTCTGTAAACATGCACAACATAAATCACATAGAAGTAATGCAACACAATACATAACATACATAGCATACAAATACTCTGTCACATAACTCTGGTGACCTACTCAAGGTAAAGTATAGTGAGAAGACTCAGCTCGTATATCTCGATAACTCGCGAATCCTGGAAATCACTCGTGCTCGATCCCCCGAGCCATAATCCTCCTATAACATCATATATCTCTAATTAATACTTTTACCACTAAGGTTGACTACCCCTATCAAGTCAACACTGGTCAACTCTGGTCAATGGTCAACGGGTCAACTTTGATCGGACTCGGTGAGTGCACTAGAGCGACTCAGCGAGTCTAAACGTTTTCACTAACTCTCTAGGATTCTCTTTTGACACGTCGAGTACTCCCCTGACTCGACGAGTTCCACTTGGCATGAATCGCGGGGCCACCACGACTCAACTCGCCGAGTCTCAAGAACAACTCGACGAGTTCCAGCTCGACTCAGTCCACCTGTCAACCATCTCTAACTCTTCATGACTCACTGAGTCAACCATAACTCGGCAGGACCACTCACTGAGTGGTTAAGGACAATCTTCATGCAACTCGCCGAGTCTGTTCTTCAAACTCGGCGAGTCCATGCCATGCATCAACTCAATCTCGCTTCTGAGGTCAGATCCACTCCATCCACTCATAGATCTGGCCCTCCTAAGCTCATTCATCACGTAAAGTCACAGTCTTGGCTACCATGCAACACCTACAAGGCTCTTTTTGGAGAAATGACCTCTAAGATGGCAACCCTAGTCTCCAACCCAAAAAGGAAGGACATAAAGCATAGCATTAGGGATTTCTGGACCTGCTAAGGTCCAGATCTAGGTACCATATCCCCATGGGACCTCTCACACTTCAATTACAAAGCAAACAAGGCAAGAAGAAACCCTATATTTGACCATATCAACAAAAATACGGAAATAAGCTTTGAATGATATCTCAAGAAGCTTCCTCTGGCGAAATGGAAGTAGATCCAAGCTCCCCAACTCTTCTAGCTTGACTTTCCCCTTCCTTTGTTGCAAATACACACAAATTTGGTGAACAATGGCCTCTTATCTCACTCACAGGAACCCTTACATGCTTTGGTGCTCTCAAGGTCAAGGTAGCCGCAATGAAGGGGCATAAGGTACTTTAAATAGGGGTTAGGACCGGGAAATTAGGGATTCATTAAACAGCGCGGACTCGCCGAGTCCAGGCTGAAACACGCATCCAGAACTGCGATCCTACTAGGCGAGTTTGAGCTCCAACTCGCCGAGTCCCCTCACAAAACACCAAAAATATATGAATAAAAGATACCTGGAAATCCGGGCTGTTACAATTCTCCCCGACTAGAACTAGACTTCGCGCTTGAAGTCTCGATCTGCAAATAGCTCCAGATGCTGCTCACGCATCTCACGCTCCGGCTCCCAAGTCATCTCTGATCCCTTCCGATGCTGCCACTGAACCAACACCAGGGGTACCTCCTTGTTCCTCAAAACCTTGATCTTTCGATCTCTGATGGCCACTGGTCTCTCGGCATAATTCAGGCTCGCATCTACCTGAATATCCTCTAATGGAACCACTGCCGATTCGTCGGCTATACACTTCCTCAGCTGCGACACATGAAAAGTGTCGTGAATCTGCCCCAACTCTGTTGGCAAATCCAAACGATAGGCTACCCGGCCTACCCTCGCGATCACACGGAAAGGACCAATATATTGTGGCCCCAACTTGCCCCTCTTCCTGAATCGAATCACTCATTTCCAAGGAGAGACGTTCAGGAGTACAAGGTCGCCGACCTGAAACTCAAGCTCAGACCGGTGTCTGTCTGCATAACTCTTCTGTCGGCTCTGAGCAGTCAACAACCTCTGTCTGACCTGCTGGATCTACTCTGTCGTCTGAAGCACAATCTCTGTATTGCACATCACCCTCTGTCCAACCTCTCCCCAACAAATGGGGGTCCGACACCTCCTCCCATACAACAGCTCAAATGGTCGCATACCAATGCTCGAATGATGGCTGTTGTTGTAGGAAAACTCTGCCAAGGGTAAATATGCATCCCAGCTACCCCCGAAATCCAACACACATGCCCGGAGCATGTCCTCGAGCGTCTGAATCGTCTGCTTACTCTGACCGTCTGTCTGGGGATGATATGCGGTACTAAAATGCAGTCTAGTACCCAACTCCTCATGAAACTTCTTCCAGAACCTGGAAGTGAAACGCACATCACGGTCTGAAACAATCGAGATCGGCACCCCATGCCGAGATACCACTTCCCTCACATACACCTCCGTAAATTTCTCTGCTGAAGAACTCTCACTGATGGCAAGGAAGTGAGCGATCTTCGTCAACCTGTCCAGAATCACCCAAATTGCATCAACTCCCCTGGCAATCCTTGGCAATTTGGTGGTGAAATCCATAGTGATCTGTTCCCACTTCCATTCGGGAACCTCCAATGGCTGCAACTTACCATGCGGCCTCTGGTGCTCGGCTTTAACCTACAGCAGGTCAAGCACCTCTCAACAAACCACGCGACATACCTCTTCATACAGGGCCACCAATACTCCTTTCTCAGATCCAAATACATCTTAGTGGCCCCCGGATGGATCGAAAATTTCGACTGATGAGCCTCTTCCATCAAAATGGTACGCGTTCCTCCCACAAACGACACCCAGGTACGCCCCTGAAATGTCATAAGCCCCCGACCATCGGTACCAAACTCTGAAACCAAACCAACAATCCGTTCCCTCTTCTGCATCTCAGGTTGCACAGCCTCGGCCTGTGCCCCACGAATGGCATCCAACACTGGAGCTATCACGGTCAATCTTAAACATACCTCCCGCAGCGGGATGCTCTCTGCCCTACGGCTCAATGCATCGGCTACCACATTAGCCTTTCCTAGGTGGTACAGGATCTCACAATCATAATCCTTGACCACATCCAACCACCTTCTTTGACGCATATTTAGGTTGGGCTGATCCATCAAATACTTCAAGCTCTTATGGTGTGTGTAAATCGTACACCGAACCCCATACAGGTAGTGATGCCAAATCTTGAGGGCGAACACCACTACCCCCAACTCTAGATCATGGGTGGGATATCTCGATGCATATGCTATCACATGCCCCCTCTGCATCAGCACCGCTCCCAACCCCAGAATCGATGCATCACAGTATACCACAAAGTCCTCCATCCCTTCCGGGAGAGCTAAGACCGGGGCTTCGCACAATCTTTGGTGAAGTGTCTCAAAGGAGGCCTGCTACTCGGGGCCCCATGAAAAAGCAACACCCTTCCGGGTCAATCTGGTGAGTGGCACTGCGATCTTGGAGAAATCCTTAATAAACCTCCGATAATACCCTGGCAACCCTAGGAAACTCCCAACTCATTACCGCCTCAACCTTGGCCGGATCGACCAATATGCCTTCCTGGTTAACGAGATGTCCTAAGAACTGGACCTCCCGCAACCAGAAATCACACTTGGAGAATTTGGCATAAAGCCTCTCCAACCTCAGAACTCCGAGAACCTCTCTCAAATGCTCCTCATGCTGCTCCCTAGATCTCGAATGTACCAAAATTTCATCAATAAATACGATCACCGACTGATACAACATCGGCCTGCATACCCGGTTCATGAGATCCATGAACACTACCGGAGCATTGGTGAGCCCGAAAGGCATCACCACAAACTCATAATGCCCATAACGCATCCTAAATGCTGTCTTCTGGACGTCCTCATCTCGTACCCTCACCTGATGGTATCCATACCTCAAATAGATCTTGGAGAACCAAGATGCTCCCTGCAACTGGTCGAACAAGTCGGCGATCCTCGGCAACGGGTAACGGTTCTTGACCGTCAGCTTGTTCAACTCCCGCTAATCAATACACATCCGGTGTGAACCATCCTTCTTCTTTACGAACAGAATGGGTGCTCCCCACGGCGAGCTACTCGGCCGAATAAACCCTTTCCCCAGCAGCTCCTAAAGCTGCGAGGATAGCTCTTGCATCTCTAGAGGTGCAAGACGTTAAGGCACCTTAGCGATAGGCGCGGCCCCCAGGACCAAATCAATACCGAACTCTACTTGCCTCATGGGAGGCACCCCCGGAAACTCCTCTGGAAAGACATCCGGGAACTCACACACTATAGGAACCTCCTCCACCGACCTCGGCCTCCTGGAATCAACCCGCGTATCTGAGACGTACGCCACAAAGCCCTTACAGCCCTGCTGTAAACACTGTCTCACCCTAGCGGCCGAACAAAATGCTGACCCAGAACGGGTACCCTCACCGTATACTGTAAGAACTCCCCCACTAGGGTCTCATATGGTCACTAGCTGTCGCTCACAGTCGATAACCACACTGAACTTGCTCAACCAGTCCATGCCCACGATGACACAAACATAGCCCATGGCAATAAGAACCAAATCGATCGGGAACTCAACACCGAAAATCTCGAGTATGCACCCATGGATCACCTTCGTGGCATATATCGCCTTCTCATCAGCTATGGAAACTCTCAGAGGCCAACTCAGTGCCTCGCGACTAACACTGATGTGCTGACTAAACGCCAAAGATACAAAGGACCGACTCGCACCCGAGTCAAATAATACCAAGGAAGGTACATAATTCACAAGAAAAGTACCAGCCACGGCATCGGGCGCTACGCGGACCTCCTCCGCGGTCAACTGAAATGCTCTCCCACGTGCCCTCGGCGCCTCGGCCTTCGCTGGCCCACTCCCAGTAGCTCTGATGGCGGCAGGGGCAGATCCCTGAGGTGCTCCCTGAGTTGATCCCCGCAACTGCGGACACTCCACCTTCCGGTGTCCGGTCTGGTTGCAGTGAAAACATACTGCAAACCCCTTAGGGTAGTCCTTCGCCATATGTCCCTCCTTGCCACATTTGTAGCAAGATCCCGCTCTACACATTCCATCATGACCCTTGCCGCACTTTCCACAAGTGCGGCCCTTCTGGCTCCCTGATTTGGGATCAGCGGGTTGGCCCGCTTGGCTGCCGGATGGAATTGTGCCGGTCACCGATCCCTCCCATGAGACTCATCCTCCTCGTTAGACTGGGTCTCTAGCTCGATCCCCCTCTTCCGGGCATTTTCCTGAAGCTCAGCAAATGTCCGGTAGGAGGATTTCGACACGAACTCCCAAATGTCCCGTCTCAAAATACTCAAATATCGACTCATACGTGCCTGCTCAGTGGACACGTGCTCAGGGCAGAACATCTCCCTCTCGTGAAACATCCTGGTGATCACCGTAACAGACTCCGTGCCGTGCTTGAGGGTCAGAAACTCCTGGGCCAAACGCTCCCTCTCCACCTGGGGAACGTACTCATCTCGGAACATGGCAGTGCACCTCTCCCAGGTCACTGCCGCAAGTTCAGCAAGCGAAAAGTGTGCTGTGAGAAACTTCCACCAGTCCTTCGCTCCCAAGCAAAGCTGGTTCAGCGCGAAGCGTACTCTTAAATGCTCAGGAGATGAGCAAGTGAAGAAACACCCCTCTACGTCAGAAATCCATCTCATAGCCGCCACCGGGTCCTGGGTCCCATCAAATTCCGGTGGTTTCGTGTTGCTGAACTCCCGGAACAGCAATGCGTCACCACCCTGTGGCCTAGCAGCAGCAATAGCTGTAGTGGCCGCCGCAACCGCAGCCTTAGAAAGAGCGGCATAACGCTCGTCGAAGGTCTCAATCAGCGCGGTCTTAATAGACCCGAACATCTTTGGTATCTCTGCCCTGATGACCGCAGCCACCTCCTCATGAATGATCTGTCGGATCTCCTCATCACTAGCCCTGACACCCTCCGGCATATGATGTGTCCTCACCATGATCAACCTCTGAAATACAACATACGATAAATTAGAATCCGCTCGAGCATACACACACTCGACAACCCATCCCTCCTTGAGTCTTGGTATTCCAAAGATTGTTATTTGGACCGTGCACCACCCCGGTGCTTTCAGTAGTACGGGCCCAATACTACTGTCCACACCATCTCAGTAAACACCCCAAATCCTCCTCTTCGGATCACAACTTCCAAGTACTCTATCACACTCTAACAGATCTCTCATAAGCTCCTCGCTGCTACCTATTCGCTCTCAAGCATCTCATAGCAACTCACATCTCCCTAGGCTAAGGCATCACAAATCAGGGTACTCTAGTCCTAATAAGAATACCTAGCCTACTCTAGCAAGAGAATACATCATAAACATATAACATAAGGGTATTCTGGGAAATCACCGTTCGGGCGCTGACCGATCGTACACACGTTTCTTCCTTGAATTTCTCTAAAAATCTTTTACTCTTAGAAAAGTTAAATTTTCTTTTGAAAATATTTTTCCAAATCCTCAGTTTGAGTTCAAATACTCCCGAAGGTGTACCCGAATCCCTCAAACCAAGGCTCTGATACCAAATTGTAACACCGTAAATTTCAAAACAAATTTTTCAAATTTCCATAAAACATAATTCATTTAATATTCATAAAACAACCATATTTTAATTATCCAATTCAAGTAAATACAAAATCCCAAGATCACATTTCACAAAAATCTTGTGCGTGTGTACAGATCAAGCCGACGCCTTCCCACGGTCATCACTAGTACCTGAAAACAAACAACACTAACACAGTAAGCACAAAGCTTAGTGAGTTCCCCAAAATACCACACAAAACACATATTAGCCACTCGAGGCTATAACTCTGTGGGTCCGTGCACCCAGACTCTATGAACCCTCAGGTTCTAACTCTGTGAACCTTCCGGTTCTAACTCTGTAAACATGCATAGCATAAATCACATAGAAGTAATGCAGCACAATACATAACATACATAGCATACAAATACTCTGTCACATAACTCTGGTGACCTACTCAAGGTAAAGTATAGTGAGAAGACTCACCTCGTATATCTGGATAACTCGCGAATCCTGGAAATCACTCGTGCTCGATCCCCGAGCTATAATCCTCCTATAACATCATATATCTCTAATTAATACTTTTACCACTAAGGTTGACTACCCCTATCAATTCAACACTGGTCAACGGTCAACGGTCAAGTATGACCGGACTCGGCGAGTGCACTAGAGCGACTCGGCGAGTCTAAACGTTTTCACCAACTCTCTAGGATTCTCTTTTGACACGTCGAGTACTCCCTAACTCGATGAGTTCCACTTGGCATGAATCGCGGGGCCACCACGACTCAACTCGCTGAGTCTCAATAACAACTCGGCGAGTTCCAGCTCGACTCAGTCCACCTGCGTACCCTCTCTAACTCTCCATGACTCACTGAGTCAACCATAACTTGGCAGGACCACTCACTAGTGGTTAAGGACAATCTTCATGCTACTCGCCGAGTCTGTTCTTCAAACTCGGCGAGTCCATGCCATGCATCAACTCAATCTCGCTTCTGAGGTCAAATCCGCTCTATCCACTCATAGATCTGGCCCTCATAAGCTCATTCATCACGTAAAGTCACAGTCTTGGCTACCATGCAACACCTACAAGGCTTTTTGTTTGGAGAAATGACCTCTAAGATGGCAACCTTAGTCTCCAACCCAAAAAGGAAGGACATAAAGCATAGCAATAGGGACTTTCTGGACCTGCTAAGGTCCAGATCTAGGTACCATATCCCCATGGGACCTCGCACACTTCAATTACAAAGCAAACAAGGCAAGAATAAACCCTACATTTGACCATATCAACAAAAATACGGAAATAAGCTCTGAATGATACCTCAAGAAGCTTCCCCTGGCGAAATGGAAGTAGATCCAAGCTCCCAAGCTCTTCTAACTTGACTTTCCCCTTCCTTTCTTGCAAATACACACAAATTTAGTGAACAATGGCCTCTTATCTCACTCATAGGAACCCTTCGCTGCTTTGGTGCTCTCAAGGTCAAGGTAGCCACAATGAAGGGCCATAAGGTCCTTTAAATAGGGCTTAGGACCAGAAATTAGGGTTTCATTAAACAGCGCAGACTCGCCGAGTCCATTCCTTGGACTCGTCGAGTCCAGGCGCGAACCCGCATCCAGAACCGCGATCCTACTCGGCGAGTTTGAGCTCCAACTCGCCGAGTCCCCTCACAAAACACCAAAAATATATGAATAAAAGATACCTAGAAATCTGGGTTGTTACAGTATGGCTATGTCTACTTACTCATGCATAAGTCAGAAACTTTTGAAAAGTTCTAAGAGTTTATGCAATAAGTAGAGAATAAACAGGGCATGAAGATAAAAATGATTTGATCCGATAGAGTAGGAGAGGATCTTAGTTTCGACTTCCTTGACTATCTTAAGGAATGTGGAATTGTTTAACAATTGACGACACCTAGCATAGCACAACTTAATGGTGTGGCTGAGAGGCGTAATAGAACCTTGTTAGATATGGTTCTTTCCATGATGAGTTGAGCTTCTTTACCTATCTCATTCAGGGGTATGCCTTAGACACTACTGCCCATATCCTTATTCTAGCCCCTACCAAAAAGGTTTCCAAAACACCTCACGAGATGTGGACAAGGAAGGCTCCCTCATTAGATCACATCAAGGTTTGGGGTTGCGAGGTTTTCGTGAGATGCAAGACTCACGACAACCTCGAACCTCGGAGTGAGAGATGTATTTTCATAGGTTACCCGCATAATTCCTTTGGATATCTCTTCTATAGACTGAGTGACAATGTTGTCTTCGTTGCGAGGAGAGGAATCTTTCACGAGAGAGAACTCATATGCCAAGCGGACAGTGGGAGTCAAATTGACCTTGAAGAGCGTCAAGAGTTAAGTGATGAAGGAACCTCAAACACTAGCACTCAACCCAAGGAGGAAACTTCGGTTGAACCAATTGACGAGTCCATGCGTTTAAGGCTTTCCCGTAGAGTTATAGTTTAACCTTAGTTTTATGGTTTCCATATTACTGCAGAAGGTGACACATTTATCAGTGATAGCACACTGGTAAATCTAGATGAACCTAATAATGACAAGGAAGCCATGGCAGACCCCGAGTATGCAAAGTGGAAAGAGGCTATGGACAGCAAGATTCAGTGCATGTATGGCTATCAAGTTTGGAACTTGGTTGACAATGTACCGGGTCGTAAGACAGTTGGGTTCAAATGGATCTTCAAGAAGAAGACTGACATGGATAGGAAATTACACACATATAAAGTGTGACTTCTTGCGAAGGTCTTTACTCAAACTTCAGGAGTTGACTATGATGAGACTTTCTCACGAGTAGCATAGATTAAATCTGTAAGGGTTACGTTGGCCATAGCTGCATTTTATGATTATGAAATATGGCAAATGGATGTCAAAACCGCATTCCTTAATGGAAAGTTGGCTGAAGATGTTTATATGAGTCAACCAGAGGGTTTTGTCAATGCAAAGTACCCTAATAGAGTGTGTAAGCTTCAGAAATCCATATATAGATTGAAACAAGCATCTTGCAGAGGGAATCTTTGTTTTGATGAGAAAGTCAGAGTTTGGATTTTTGAGAAGCAAGGATGAGTCCTGTGTATATGTCAAAGCTAGTAGGAGTATAGTTAGCTTCCTGGTACTGTATGTAGATGACATACTACTCGTAGGAAACGACATCCCAACCTTTCAGGGGGTTAAGTCCTAGCATGGGAATTGTTTTTCCATGAAGGACCTTGGAGATGTTGCTTATATTATAGGGATAAGGAGATTGAGAAACAAGAGTAAAATCCTAATAGGACTTAGTCAAACTACCTACTTGGACAAGGTGTTGAAGCGTTTCAACATAGTGGATTCAAAGAAAGGTGACTCACCTATCCAAAGCAATACCAAACTGAGTAAGACTCAGAGTACGAGTACAGAGGCAGAGATAGCATAGATGAGTCATATACCATATGCTTCCGCAGTTAGGTTGATCATGTATGCTATGACTGGTACTCACCCTCATGTGGCCTTTGCTTTGATCATGGTCAGCAGATATCAATGGATCCCTCGTAAAGCTCATTGGACTGCGGTTAAAAACATTCTTAAGTACTTGAGGAGGAACAAGGACTACGTCTTTACCCTTGGTGGGAGCGATGACTTGACAGTGACAAGTCATAGTAGCACCAACTTTCAAACAGACAGAGATAATTTCCTCTCTCATTCGGGATGAACAGTTACCCTAAATTGAGGAGCAGTGACATGGAATAGTTCTACACATGAGACTGTAGTTGATTCAACGTGTGAATGAGACTGCATAGCAACAAGCGAAGCGGTGAAGGAGACGATATGGTTGAGAAACTTCATCGGTGACCTTGGAGTCATTCCATCCATAAAGGAGCCTATGGAGATTTTCTGTGATAACGAAGGGGCGGTTGCCTTAACGAAGGAACCATGAGATAGGTATATCGTCATAAATTACCACTTCATAAGACATCATGTAGAAGTAGGACACCTCGTGGTGAGGAGTATATCTTCAGATGATAACCAAGTAGATCCCTTACAAAGGGACTAACTAGGGTTAAGTACTCCTAACATGCAAGGGGTATTGGCCTAACAGACGATATTAATTTTAGTGGTTAGATAAATAAAAATTTATAATAGCTAAATTGTAATTGACATTTGATGATTAAATAAAAGGAGTCTTTTTATAAGCAAAGTTACTATCTTTCGTTAAATATTTACTATTGTTTCCCTTTGCATGCTTTACTTCCAGAATAATAAGAGTATTCAAACCATCCACATTTTTGGAAGTAGGTAAAGAGGCTAGAATGTCATGCGTTGGCTTGTAGGTTCTCTAAGGTGTTAGACATAGCAAGAGTATGCTACACCATTCTTGAATGCTCCTTAAATAAGATTTGATTATTGGATTTAACCCGCGCTTGTCTTAATTACTGCATGTAATTTATCACGAGTAATTGTTAGATGATAATATCATATAATTTCAAAGCAAGATATATGAGTTGTTGACTACAAGTTGGTGTCCATTGATGGCACGAAAACGCATCAGTAACTCGATGTTATAAAACGTGTCGTTGTGCATGATTTGATGAGTAGTTAGTACGAGCATATAATGTTGAAATTTATTTGTTCCTTTTATCCTAAGAGGATTAAAAGCAATATCTTGGGCCCCTCGATGATTCTATTTTGACATATGTGTCGGCCCCTGTCAGACGTATCGGATGAATCAGAAATTTGAGAAAAAAATTGTGGGAAAATAAATATTACTATGTTCCATGTGTTTGTCCGCATAGATATCTTGAAAACAGAGGAATATATGACCCCTTATCTGAAGGACGCATCACAGACTAGATTAGAGTTCGACAACGACTTTTGAAAGCTTATGATTGTTAAGTTGGATTATGAAGTCACATTGTCATCTATAGTAATTAGACTTATCCAAGTAGGAGACTGATGAATTTGGTGTCTAAACCTCTAACTATAACTTGGATGTACTTGACCCGATTGTAGAATGGTCCTTTTGGGTTGCCTTCTCCAGTGTAATTTGATAGGATGGGCTTCTGAGAATAACGTTACTTATGATTTATTAATATATTAAAAGTATAATATATTAATATGAAATCATATTATTTAATTTGTATTAATCAAAAATTAATTTGGAATTAATTTTGTGGTCAAAAGAGACTAATAAAATATATGGGGATTGATTATGTAAATTAAGGATTCTTATAGTGTGGGCCAATGATCAGGATTATCAAGATGGGCTAAACCAATGAGATAATCCATGGATAGTCCATGGAGGTTAAACCCATGGAGCATAAGAATGTTAAAAGTTATTGGGCATTAGGGTTTGAATGAATGTAACCCTTTCTTAGTAACACTATAAAACCATACCCGTAGTCTCAAAATCCGCACCCATTCATTTTTAAGAGAGTGAAGTTGAGTTTGTGCTAAGTAACATATTCTCCTAAGCCTCCACTTGTATATGTTGGATAATGTGTCTAAGTCCATAACTTATTTGGTATATACTTGACCCGACCGACATGGTCCATTTGGGTTTTATCTCATCCAAACTATTATGGATAATTTTATGAGAGTTATACACATATGTTTATTAATATATTATGAGTTATAATATATTAATATGAAGTTATGTTATTTAATTAGTTTTAGTCTTAAATTAATTATGAATTAATTTAGAGATTAAAAGGAAGACTAATTAGATTATGGGCTATTTGTTTTATATAGTGTGGGCTAATACTCATTTGTTAATGGGCTAGGCTTATATGGAAGTCCATGGATGATCCATGGAGCTTTTAATCGATGGATCCTTGGAAAGGAAAAGACATGGGTTATTAGGGTTTCACCCTAACCATGCACACTATTTAAGCATGCTTATGGAGCATGAAATGGAGCCTAAGAAAAAACTAGTGAACTAGTGTGTGTGTGCATGTGTGTGGCCGATTTTATACAAGGTGTATACTCTCTCAAAGTTTTCCAAGAGTTTGTGGTGTTTGTGATTCCATTTGAGGCATTCACACTATTGGTGCTTGGCCCTCAAACTCCTTAGAACCAAACTCACCAAAAGGTATGTAATCTCTTCTAACTCTTTTATGTTGAAATGTTCCCCATGCCATGTTAGATAGGTTATAAACCTTGGAAAATTATTATTTTGCATGTATTTAGACAAACATATATCCAAGGTTTATTAGGGTTGCATGCACACTTAGGAAGTGTTAGATTGCTCAAAACCCAACAGTATATTGGTATTTGTGAACCATTACAATCATCACGCTTGGGGTGCTCGATCTTTCAAAGGTCAAGAACTACAACTCCTTATAAGAGGCAAGTTATCTAACTAGTTGTATTGTTCATTTGAAAATTGTATGCTAGTAAGGGAGAATGATTTGGAAAAACTGAAAATGCATGTATAACTAGAGAAAACATAGATCCAAAGCATTTAGGGTTGCATGTGCACCATAGGAGTGTTATAGTGCTCAAAACCCAACATATATATATATATATATATATATATATATATATATATTGGTGCCTTAATTTCTCTAATAGTATTCTTGGTCTCGCTACTAAATCCCACTTGGATTGAGGATCATCGTACCATCTCAGAATCTTGGGTGTTCATTTTGTTGAGTGGCTCCAACAGAATGATGTTGAATGAACTGTCACCATCTATCAAGATCCTTTGAACGAAGCGGTTGGCCACATATAGTGTAATAACTAGAACGTAATGGCATGGGTCTACTATATCTTTGATTTCATTTTCTAAGAAATATATATGCTTCTTGTTGGTCAAGAAAGTGTTCTTTCATGTCCTTTTCTCAACACATAACTAATCTATTTTCTAATGGCGAAGAAATGTTCAGTAAGATGTATACAATATTAGTGGTAAGTGGAACACTTAGATTTATCTTTCTATCTTTGTGTTTTATCATTTTTCATGGGCCATATTTCCATGTCCCAATACCCGATATTACATACAATAAAGTTGAAACATTAATAGAAAAACAATAGTCAGATACTTTGGATGATCTCTATCCTCCTCTTCATCTTCCAGAGCATTAATCTTTTGATTAATAGGTCTTGATTAAGGTTTATCTTTGTAAGGCTTTTGGGAGGAAGAGTCATTCTTCTTATTAGAATCGTGGTAGGATGTGTTCATCCTCTTCTACATTTTCTTTTCTTCTTTAAGCCTAATAAATTTTAAGGCTTTGCTTCTGACTTCATCTAGCTTCTTACATGCGGTCAGGACAAGATCTGGTAGAATGGAGAATCTTTCTTTAGTCTCATCTGGAAGGCTTCCACGACTATTTCAACATCTTGAAGTGGAATATCTAGGTCTTTTTTCCCAAACATGCAAATATATCCTTTCATGGTCTCATCATTGCCTTGAGTTAATATGTAAAGGTCAATTCTTAGTTTCTCAAAAGTTCTACTACAATAAAATTAAGAATTAAACAATTTAACGAGATGAGAGAGAATTGTTATAGAGCAACGAGGGGAATTTAGAAGCCACTTTAGTGTAGATCCTTTAAGGGTTGAACAATACCCATGCATAGACAAGCATCCTTAAGATGTTGTGGAATTGGTACAATTTCCATGTGTTCTCTGTTGGAGGACATGCTCTTTAGGATCAATGATCCCATCATACACTTTCATGTTGGGTGTATAAAATCTCTTTAGAACTTCAATGTCACGAATAAGGGTGTACATCCTAAGACCCTACGGCTAGTATGAGAAAGCTATGCTATAGATTGAATCACACATGGTACACTTGAGATCATTTCTCTCAATTTCTTGATTTCCTTCGCCATAATTAGACTTATCCCCAAATATTATGTATTTGATGGGATGTACAATATCTCTTTAATATCTTGGGAAACGCGACATCCCATGCTAGTCTGCCTCAATATAATGTCCCCTACTTCATGTTCTAAAGATGCACCAATATCAAATTTAGGATCCTAGGTTGCAACATGAATTTGAAGTTAATGTAGTTTCCATAGGCCTTCTCTAATCATAGCTGAATCTAACCATTCATTTGACAACATTTGATTGGTTTCACTTTACTCAGAGATATGTCAATCCATTCTTGTTAAGATGCATATGGTTTTTATGTTTGAGACCGTAACTAGTATTTCTTCTGTTGTTCCTCCATAATATTGGATCGGTGCATATGTGAAGACAACCCTTTTTTGTAGGTTAACATAAGGAGGTGGGGGTAGTCTCTAACCAGCAGAGAAGGATGGAACAAAGTGCAAAGTAAATTTTGGCAAACAAGACATTTTTATTGTGTAAAGATACAATAGATTTAAAAATATAAGAAAAATCATTTTTGAATAATCTCAAGAAAATACAATAGCACCACTTGTCCCATAGATTTCACCAAATTGTTTTAGTAAAAATTGCTAAACTAATTTCGTAACCTAATTAGTATGTGTGGTGTGTTGTTTAAAATAAAGGGTTTAACTGTGAAGCGCTTAAGAAGTTCAAATATGTCGAAGATCTTGGTCGTATCCAAGATCCTAGGAAGAAAACTATGATATTCATAAAAAATTTAATGATGTTTATTTAGTTTGAAATAAGAATAAGTGTATTTATAATCAGATAACAATCAAATAAGCTTGAGAAAATATCTTCGGCTATCAAATCAAATAATCATAAATACCAAGATACCTCAAGATATTTTCGTTGTTTTTAGTAAAATTTCGACTATCAAATCAGATAAACAATCAAATAAGATTGAGAAAATATTTTAATCAATTAAATAACAGTAAGAAAATAAAATCAATTGCAAGAACACTAGGGTGTACAAGGAAAGCGCTAAATCCTTTTGGATCTCTGACATAAAACCTTTGGATGTGATGAAATTACCTGTGTTAGAACTTAATATTAACAACAACGCAATTACATATGCAAGATGATCGTGTTGCTAGTGTGAAAGAGATCATGTGTTATCACACCCCCAAACCAGACAACGGAAACGTGGGGGGGGGGGGGGTGGAGGACTTCATTTGTAGTATCAAAACAGATGCATCATAGTAATCAAAGTACAAACAACCATTGTTTTTAAAATGTAAAAGTATTTACATATGTTCAATCTCTGTATATTGACACCAAAATAGTTATAACAAATTATAAAAGATATGACTCAAAATGGCTCCATCTTCTCAAAGCTCGGGGAGTACATGTCTACTGATTACTTGAAAATACAAGTAATTTGAAAATAGAGTATCAGAATAAAGTTGAGTGGGTGCATAAGTATTTATGTTTCAAAGTATGTTTTATGTTCTTTGAATATGTAAACTGTTCCAGAGAATCCTATATTTTCAAATGTATATGAAAATTAGTTTTAATCTCATAAAACTATTCTATTTATAAACCATTGTTTTGTATTTGTATTCTTTTGTAAAACATGTATAAGTGAGTTTCCCTGGCTCCAACAACTGTTATTGTAAATTGTAATGTAATACTATAAACTGTACCATTGTAAACCTAGTGCTTTCAAAATGTACTCATGTTTAGTTAGATATACACTAACATATTGTTAATATCTTTTTAATGAGTTATTATAACCATACTATGGCTAGATGGCCTGAAACAACGCTTTGAAGGCATTAAGCTATTGATAGTAACTATCACTCATAGGCGTGTATGCTCGGCTGTAACTAGCAGTGTAAGTATAGGGTTGTTAATCCCAATATATATCTGTACACACTTGTTTCGATCCCTGACTGGAGATTCTGGTTATAATATGTGACAACCCGTAAATTGTTCCGTCGCTGTAACCCATTCCCCGTTGGTAAAACCCGTTTGTCTTTCAATCTTCCCGTTAACATTTTGGATTAGTTCATTTAATTTAAGATTTTTATTATGACCTCGTAAGTATCCAAACACATTAGAAAAACATGAAAACACTTTTCGATATTTAATTGGATAATTTTTAGTTACGACCTCGTCGGATTACAAACACTTAATCGGGTACGACCAAAAGCCTCGGTAAACTTCAGTATCGGGTATAATTCCACCGTGTCTCAAACTTGACCCATATATAAAGTTCAAAGAACTTGATTTGAAGCTTTTTCAACCTCTCTCTACTCTCTCTCTACATATCTAAGCTTTTGATCCAAAAATCACCCCATTCAAAGCTCCAAATCGGTAAGATAAGTATCCTAGCTCATACTATGACATCTTTAACCTTAAAATTCATGTTTAAATTATGAAAAAGGACCATAAACATGTGTTTACAGCCCTGGAACACTCTTGGGCCGTAAACTCACATAGATGGGGTTTTTGAGCCTCAAAACCCTTCCAAACCACATTTGTAGCTTAGATATGACTTAGGGGCTTACAATACTGGACTTAGAACATCAACACCTTAACATTTGAGGGGTAAACATGAGTTTCTAGCCTAAGCACATGCTTGGACTGTAAACACCAATTCATAGGCCGTAAACCCCTTTAAAGGTGTTAAGATGCCCCTTAAACACCTCCTAAGCCTTGGAATGATGTCTAGATGCATCCACAAATGTGTTAGGGACCTTAAACTTGATAAAAACCACTCCCTTAGGAGTTCACGTCCATAAAACCCCCAAGGAAAGGTTCCTAGGCCGTAAACTCCTATAAATGAGTCAAATGGTGCCTTAACTTCATCCTATGACGTGTAAACTGAGTTAGAATCACATGTGATTAATCTTGGACCACTGAAACACATAAGGATTGAGTATGAGAGAGTTTACGACTATAAATTCCTAGTTTACTACCGTAAACGCCATTAAATGGTCCCTTTGTTAGTTAAACCACTTCCTATGCCTTAGATTTGATCCTAGCATCAACCCTTAAGAGTTATAAGACCATTAAGCATCCTAGAACACCCCACCATGAGTTTACGGCCGTAAACTCATAGGTAGTTGGTCATTTGGGCCAAAAATTACATAAGGAGTTTACTCTTGAAGAGCAAACTCCATATCGAAGCCTTACACACCTTTAGATGCTACCCGGGTCACTCCAAACACTTAAATTGAAGTGTTTTCTCCCCTTGAAGTGTTAATTCATGTGAATTAGTAAATCAAGGTCTAACTAGATACAAATTATGTATCTCTTCATATTACATAGGAACCTCGTGTGTTTTGAAGCCCCGAAATGACAATTAGCATCCAACCGACACATTTCTCGTCTGGTGAGTTCATACCCCTACGCCTTTTTCCGTGTTTTTCAATGTTTTCAGGGGGGGATACAAGCAAACTATAGATTTTTTTGAAATCTAAAACTAATGTAATTTTATAAATATCTGGCAAACTTTTAGATATCGTTACCCCTTTTGTATCATGCGGAGCATAAGGGATGTTTTACTGAATATAACTAAGTAGCTTTCAATTACAGTGTAAGAAACAATAAAAACAATCAAATTATTATGGGAATAATTTGGGATCTTCAGTTCTTGTTTTACGAGCACAGATTTCATGCAAACTTAATAGATAAACTATGTCTGATTCAGTTTATCTCTGTTTAATTTAGAGTATCCTGCTAGATAATTTCATTGTATTAAACTGTTTTTACTGTATTATGTTTCAAAACGACTACGATGTTTGATAACGACCGATTACACCGTGAATAATTTAATATTAGCTTGTGATATTTATCTTCATTAAACCCTTCGGGTCATTAGTAAATCCTCCCCGGAAGTATAACCAGAGTCTCCTGGAGGGAGAGCGTGGAATTTGTGAATAGATCTATTCGGGATTGACAATCCTACACCTTAACTGCTAGCTACAGTTAGGCGGGCACGCCTGGGGTGACAAATTCTGGATATCGTCCGATGCCTACAGAACATCAAGGACGTCACGTGTAATATTAGCATGGTTATCCGACTCACAATACGTATTAATATAAATTTGGTTCACGTATTTTATATCTTCCTTTAATCTATAGTTTTTTATATTAAAACTACCTACTTTCGTACAGGATGGTATTCCAATGATCTCAACTTATGGTTTTCTTATCGTACTGGTGATAATCAGGGTCTTTCTTATGGAAATCGACAAACATGTTAGAAAATATGGGATTTTCTTGGATAACAACTTTTCAGAAAAACCAAGGAAACATTATCTTTTTACATAAACAAACAGCTTATGAACTCACCAGCTTTATGCTGATTTTTAAACTGCTTGTATTCTCAGGTTCTCCTTAGACAGGTATCCCGCGTTCTTTTGTTGAAGACGGAGCGTATGGAAGTCACGTCTATGTTTTGTTTAAACTTATGTATCTGTAAATATGTATTACTTTACTTTTCTACTTTCAAACAAATGTAGTGATTTTATGTAATGTAATGTTTTGTGTTTGCTATGCTTACTATGTACATTGGTTGTGATACTCTACATGACGGCCTCCGCCCCGGAACGTTTCCGCCGTTGGTTTCAGGGTGTGACAGATTGGTATCATAGCCCTTGTTTGTATTGAACTAGTATACCAAACCTTACATGGTATAAGACTATAAACATTAAGGGGCCAAAGTGCTCTAAACTAAAACTATACTTTAAAATCTAAGTATTTTCAAACGTATACAAGTATACCTAACCGCTGGGAACCGTAACTACGAGTAGAACAAAACATAAGTAATTGGGTGTTGTGTACTGTGGTTAAACATGGGCAGTTATGTAGTCGTGTCTAGGGTCAATATAGCTTGATCAACTACATTCACTCGAGACACAACCAACATGTTCGTGGGAGTGACTGTGGTATGTAGCATGCCTAAAACTTACCTAAGATCCAAACAATGAGTTATCGTCACAGCAAAACATAAAATACTATGGGTGTATTTTAGCCAAAGCCGATTACGTGTACAAATTCATTCTGAGTGTTGCTACTCACTCATTCCTTAGCAATAGTTTATATACTTTGATAACTCTTTCCTATATTATCGCTTAGTGGAATATTTTTTTCTGTCATAATGAGATATCCCTTGTTTCGTATCTCGTTATTAAATTCAAGGGACTTACCATACTCTTTTTCCTAATCATTTTAGATCAAAATGTTTCCAAAGAAAGGACCCAGCTCTTGGAACAACAACTCTCCGCCACCATATTCTCCTCCGTTCGACCCTGTCTTATTTCAGGCAGCTGTTACTGCCGCAGTGACGGCTACAATGGCGCTTTTGAACCCTAACAGGTCCAGTGGACCAAGAAGTAACACCTACCCCCAAAACCATGAAGATAATCAGGAGCGAAAAAATGAGCGTAAGGAAAATAAAATGGTTATTTGGAAAAAGCTAAAGGGTCAGAGTTCACAAGGATCCTCCAAGAAGCCCAAAACAGTGGCAGTCCATGTTGCTACTACACTTATCGCTGCGACTATATCTCAAGCACCTACCACTAGGTATGTTGGTAACCTCCGTTGGTGCAAAAAGTGCAATTATCAGCATTATACCCCTGGCATGTGCCTCGATAAGATCTGCTACAACTGTGGCAAAAAGGGGCACACTGCTCGAAACTGCAAAACACCAACCCCACCAACCAATCAAGCGTCCGGAGCAGGTGTCGGTCAGGCTTGCTACAAGTGTGGTGAAGTAGGGCATTTTAAGCGGAACTGCCCCAAAGCAACAACAACTAGTAACGCAGGGATAGTTCTAGCTATAAAACAGGAGGAGGCAGTCGCCGATCCCTCTATCGCCGCGAGTACATTTATTCTTGACAATTCTTATACTCATATCCTTTTCAAATCTAGTGTTAAAGAAGTTCTTAGTAGCTATTCATTCAAACATCTTATTAAATATAGTCCTCGTCTAGTAACCGAAACATCTACCGTCGAGATGACTAACAATGAGAAAGGGAAACGCTAACGACATATTCATAAATTGTACCTTTACCATGAACAATCATTCTTTTCCCATTGACCTAATACCAGTTACCATCAAGAGCGTTGATGTTCTTATTGGCATGGATTGGTTAAGTCCCAATCATGCAGATATCCTTTGTTAAAACCATCCGTATCAATCTCCCCTCTAGCTAGACTCTCATGACCTACAGTGATAGATTTAGTTCCAATCTTCGTATCATATTATGAATCAAAGCTCAAAGGCTTCTGTGAAAGGAGCGTCGCGCATTCCTAGCTCATGTAATCAACAAGAAACAAATAGTTAAAAACCTCGAGAGCATCCCGGAAGTCTGCAACTTTCCTGATGTTTTTAACAAAAAGCTTCTGGGAATTCCTCCCGAACGTCGAGTCGAGTTTCGCATCGACCTAATTCCAGGAACTAATCACGTAGCCAAGTCTCTGTATCGCTTAGCTCCAGCATAAATGCAGGAGTTATCCAGTCAGTCTAATGAACTGCTCGACAAAGAGTACCATCAACTTCAAGCTGACAAGAATGATGTTTCCTAGACGACGTATAGGACTCGATATGATTACTACGAGTACGTAGTGATGACCTTCTATCTAACCACTTTCCTTTGGCCACGTAGTAAGCAAGGGAGACCTACGCAGGGATCCTTCCAAAAATAAGGTGAGAGAGAATTAGTTGGCACCGAAGATGTCACACCCCGAAAACCGAAGGTGGAAACATTTATGGGGTTGACTCCACATTGAGTATCAAATCCAATGCACATAGTAAGTAATGTAAACAAACATTACATTACATATATAAAAGTTTACATTTGTTTCAAAAGTAAAGTTGTACAAGTGTGATACATAGTATATATATAAACAAAAGTGAGACGAGCCTTCTGCGCACTCCGTCATTGCCCAAAAGGAATCATCGGGTACCTGTCTAATGCAGACTTGAGAATACAAGCAGTTTGAAAATCAGCATAATGCTGGTGAGTTCATAAGCAGTTTTCTTTTGTGAAAAATGTACAAGTTCCTTTCCGTTTCTGAAAATGTTACATACCAAGAAAATCCCATATTTTCTTAAAAGTTGGTTGTTGAATCCTAAACTGTAATGTAAAGATGTATACTGAAAACATATTTACCTTTGTGAAATGTAAAGTTTAGTTATCTGGTTTGTTACACTTTTCTGGTTATGTACAAATGTTCCCCATGAAAATCCCATATTTTCCTGAATGTTGGTTACCAAATGTGAAAGATGTATACTGAAAACCCAGTTGTCCTTGTGAAATGTATTGGTTTTAACACGTATATAAAACTAATATGCACAAAGTAAATTAAGTACCTTATTTATTATTACTATTTAGTAAATCTCTGTTATCCTAATTGCGAGTTCCATAACCATACGATAGACTAGATATGGCAATAAGTAGTCCACATCACCTTATGACTTTCGTCACGCTTGAACCATTTCGGTTCGGCTGTAGCTAGCAGCCAGGTGTGGGGTAGTCAGCCTCGTATAGATCTATACACTCAAGTCACGCTCCATATCTAAGAGATTCTGGTTACGGGTGCGGTCCTCCACTCGCGTATCTCTGTGGAGTGTTCACCGAGGACATGTCTCCAATTTATAGGAATAACAAATTTACTAGTAATAATATAGAAAGATCCTGTTACAAACAAGGATCCTCCACTCGCGTATCTCTGTGGATTGTTACCGAGGACAAAACAGTGTACTAAGTTTCATATTCAAGGTTCAAATGTCATGCTTTTAACTGATATAATATGGAAAACCATTTGTGAAAATATAAAATACAACATTTTATAACGTATTTCACAAATAATCTGAATAACTGTTCTGCAAGTTCAAACGGTTATCTGTTATGATTATCAGTGTTAAAAGCATATGTAATATGAAACACAACACATGTAAAACAAGTTTTGAGTACAAGTATCCCTTGTACTTTGCTTGTATTCCCCCCCCCCCCTCTGAACACAGTGAAAAACATTGAAAAAGGGTAGGGGTATGAACTCACCAGACGAGAAAACGAGTTGGTTTGGATGCTAAACGTTGGTTCGGGGCTTGTTAACACGCAAGGTTCCTATGTAATATGAAATGATATACAAATGTATCTAATTAGACTTTGAACCACTAATTAGACGTGAATATGCACTCCAAGACGTGAAAACACTTCAATTCAAGTGTTAGGAGTGATCCGGGTAGCATCTAAGGGTGTGTAGGGCCTAAATATGGAGTTTACTCTCCTTGAGGAGTTTACAGACCATTGACCATATTCCCATGAGTTTACGGCTGTAAACTCATGGGTGGTGGGTTCTTGGATGCCAAATGGGCATACAATGCACACAGGAAGGATCTAGGGTCGATTCCATGGCTTAGGAAGTGATCGGGACTTGAAATGGCCTTGGGAAATGAGTTCACGGTCTAAGGAGATGTTCTTTGGGAGTTTACTACCTTAAACTCATGATTTTACAACCGTAAACTCACGTTTGTCCATGAATCAAGGGCTTTGGTGGTTGTAATTCAATCACATGTGATTCTAGGTCCAAAACTAAGCTATCCAAGGGGTTAAAGGCACCTTAATACCCTTTGAAGGGTGTTTACGGCGTAAGGAGGTGGGTTTACGAATGTTCTTGGTCCGTAAACTCAAGTTTGTCCCATTTGGTACGGTTTGGTGCATTTGTTGAAGGGTTACAAGGTTCTATGCACTCTTGGAAGTCTATTGGATGTGTTTAATGGAAAACTAACATCCAACAAGGTGTTTAAGGTCTATGAATGAGGGTTTACGGTCCAAGAACGTGCTTGGGCCATAAACTAATGTCCATGCCTCATTTGGTGTGATTTTGGGGTCCTAATCTCATGCATGCAAATTTCTAGGCCGAATCTCACCCCTAGAAGTGTTTTGGAGGGGTTTTGAGGCTTCAAAACCCTCATATGAGGTGTTCACGGTCTTGGGAGGGTCCCCAAACCGTAAACACATGTTCATATGTGTTTTGGGTGATTCCAACATGAATTTGAATGATAAACAAGCTTAGAAATATGTTAGGATAAATTCCTTACCAAAATGAAAGCTTGAAAGGAGGATTTTCGGACCAATTTCGAGTTCTAGAGAGAGAGTAGTGAGAGAAAGTTGTGAGATGGGCAAAAGTCTTCAAATGTTGCCCACACAAACTTTATATAGTGGTTGGGTTTGGAACCTGGTGGAATTCTACCCGATACTAACGATATACGATGCTTTTGGTCGCACCCGATAAAGTTGTCGTAACTTGTTATGGTTGAAACTAAAAATTTACTAATATTTAATTTAGAATTATTTCCTTGATTTATTATTATATTTAAACAACCATTAAGTCATAATAAACAACCAAAATATTATGACTTAATTTAATAACGAAAACGGAAATAAATCAAAAACAACGTATTTATTAACGGAACGAGTTACAATAATGGAAAGAATTTTCGGGTTGTCACATTATCCCCCCGTTAGAGGGAATTACGTCCCAAAATTCATAATTAAGAAACAAATCATTGATCTGGAAAGAGATGTGGATACTTTTGTTTCATCGAGTCTTCACGCTCCCAAGTGAATTCCGGTCCTTGGTTGGCATTCCAGCGAACCTTCACTATCGGGATACGGCTTTGCTTCGTACGTTTGATCTCTCGATCCATGATTTCGATCGGTTCCTCCACAAAGTTCAAGTTTTCGTTGATCTCGATCTCGTCCAGAGGGATCACAAGGGTTTTATCGGATAAGCACTTTTTAAGATTCGAGACATGGAATACGGGATGGATGTTACTAAGCTCATGGGGTAAACGATGTTTATAGGCTACCAGACCGATCCTGGAGAGGATCTCGAAGGGTCCAATGTACCTCGGATTAAGTTTCCCATGCTTTCAAAAGCGTACCATACCTTTCTAGGGCGAGACCTTCAACACGACACGGTCTCCAACCTGGAACTCCAGAGGTTTCCGTCTGTTATCAGCGTATCTCTTTTGGCGATCTTGTGAAGCTTTCAATCGTTCCCGGATTTGAATGATATTCTCAGTGGTTTCATGGATGATTTCAGGACCAGTGAGAGCATTGTCAGGGACTCGACTCTTGGCTAAACCAATGAGATAATCCATGGATAGTCCATGGAGGTTAAACCCATGGAGCATAAGAATGTGAAAAGTTATTGGGCATTAGGGTTTGAATGAATGTAACCCTTTCGTAGTAACACTATAAAACCATACCCGTAGTCTCAAAATCCGCACCCATTCATTTTTAAGAGAGTGAAGTTGAGTTTGTGCTAAGTAACATATTCTCCTAAGCCTCCACTTGTATATGTTGGATAATGTGTCTAAGTCCATAACTTATTTGGTATATACTTGACCCGACCGACATGGTCCATTTGGGTTTTATCTCATCCAAACTATTATGGATAATTTTATGAGAGTTATACACATATGTTTATTAATATATTATGAGTTATAATATATTAATATGAAGTTATGTTATTTAATTAGTTTTAGTCTTAAATTAATTATGAATTAATTTAGAGATTAAAAGGAAGACTAATTAGATTATGGGCTATTTGTTTTATATAGTGTGGGCTAATACTCATTTGTTAATGGGCTAGGCTTATATGGAAGTCCATGGATGATCCATGGAGCTTTTAATCGATGGATCCTTGGAAAGGAAAAGACATGGGTTATTAGGGTTTCACCCTAACCATGCACACTATATAAGCATGCTTATGGAGCATGAAATGGAGCCTAAGAAAAAACTAGTGAACTAGTGTGTGTGTGCATGTGTGTGGCCGATTTTATACAAGGTGTATACTCTCTCAAAGTTTTCCAAGAGTTTGTGGTGTTTGTGATTCCATTTGAGGCATTCACACTATTGGTGCTTGGCCCTCAAACTCCTTAGAACCAAACTCACCAAAAGGTATGTAATCTCTTCTAACTCTTTTATGTTGAAATGTTCCCCATGCCATGTTAGATAGGTTATAAACCTTGGAAAATTATTATTTTGCATGTATTTAGACAAACATATATCCAAGGTTTATTAGGGTTGCATGCACACTTAGGAAGTGTTAGATTGCTCAAAACCCAACAGTATATTGGTATTTGTGAACCATTACAATCATCACGCTTGGGGTGCTCGATCTTTCAAAGGTCAAGAACTACAACTCCTTATAAGAGGCAAGTTATCTAACTAGTTGTATTGTTCATTTGAAAATTGTATGCTAGTAAGGGAGAATGATTTGGAAAAACTGAAAATGCATGTATAACTAGAGAAAACATAGATCCAAAGCATTTAGGGTTGCATGTGCACCATAGGAGTGTTATAGTGCTCAAAACCCAACATATATATATATATATATATATATATATATATATATATATATATATATATATATATATATTGGTGCCTTAATTTCTCTAATAGTATTCTTGGTCTCGCTACTAAATCCCACTTGGATTGAGGATCATCGTACCATCTCAGAATCTTGGGTGTTCATTTTGTTGAGTGGCTCCAACAGAATGATGTTGAATGAACTGTCACCATCTATCAAGATCCTTTGAACGAAGCGGTTGGCCACATATAGTGTAATAACTAGAACGTAATGGCATGGGTCTACTATATCTTTGATTTCATTTTCTAAGAAATATATATGCTTCTTGTTGGTCAAGAAAGTGTTCTTTCATGTCCTTTTCTCAACACATAACTAATCTATTTTCTAATGGCGAAGAAATGTTCAGTAAGATGTATACAATATTAGTGGTAAGTGGAACACTTAGATTTATCTTTCTATCTTTGTGTTTTATCATTTTTCATGGGCCATATTTCCATGTCCCAATACCCGATATTACATACAATAAAGTTGAAACATTAATAGAAAAACAATAGTCAGATACTTTGGATGATCTCTATCCTCCTCTTCATCTTCCAGAGCATTAATCTTTTGATTAATAGGTCTTGATTAAGGTTTATCTTTGTAAGGCTTTTGGGAGGAAGAGTCATTCTTCTTATTAGAATCGTGGTAGGATGTGTTCATCCTCTTCTACATTTTCTTTTCTTCTTTAAGCCTAATAAATTTTAAGGCTTTGCTTCTGACTTCATCTAGCTTCTTACATGCGGTCAGGACAAGATCTGGTAGAATGGAGAATCTTTCTTTAGTCTCATCTGGAAGGCTTCCACGACTATTTCAACATCTTGAAGTGGAATATCTAGGTCTTTTTTCCCAAACATGCAAATATATCCTTTCATGGTCTCATCATTGCCTTGAGTTAATATGTAAAGGTCAATTCTTAGTTTCTCAAAAGTTCTACTACAATAAAATTAAGAATTAAACAATTTAACGAGATGAGAGAGAATTGTTATAGAGCAACGAGGGGAATTTAGAAGCCACTTTAGTGTAGATCCTTTAAGGGTTGAACAATACCCATGCATAGACAAGCATCCTTAAGATGTTGTGGAATTGGTACAATTTCCATGTGTTCTCTGTTGGAGGACATGCTCTTTAGGATCAATGATCCCATCATACACTTTCATGTTGGGTGTATAAAATCTCTTTAGAACTTCAATGTCACGAATAAGGGTGTACATCCTAAGACCCTACGGCTGGTATGAGAAAGCTATGCTATAGATTGAATCACACATGGTACACTTGAGATCATTTCTCTCAATTTCTTGATTTCCTTCGCCATAATTAGACTTATCCCCAAATATTATGTATTTGATGGGATGTACAATATCTCTTTAATATCTTGGGAAACGCGACATCCCATGCTAGTCTGCCTCAATATAATGTCCCCTACTTCATGTTCTAAAGATGCACCAATATCAAATTTAGGATCCTAGGCTGCAACATGAATTTGAAGTTAATGTAGTTTCCATAGGCCTTCTCTAATCATAGCTGAATCTAACCATTCATTTGACAACATTTGATTGGTTTCACTTTACTCAGAGATATGTCAATCCATTCTTGTTAAGATGCATATGGTTTTTATGTTTGAGACCGTAACTAGTATTTCTTCTGTTGTTCCTCCATAATATTGGATCGGTGCATATGTGAAGACAACCCTTTTTTGTAGGTTAACATAAGGAGGTGGGGGTAGTCTCTAACCAGCAGAGAAGGATGGAACAAAGTGCAAAGTAAATTTTGGCAAACAAGACATTTTTATTGTGTAAAGATACAATAGATTTAAAAATATAAGAAAAATCATTTTTGAATAATCTCAAGAAAATACAATAGCACCACTTGTCCCATAGATTTCACCAAATTGTTTTAGTAAAAATTGCTAAACTAATTTCGTAACCTAATTAGTATGTGTGGTGTGTTGTTTAAAATAAAGGGTTTAACTGTGAAGCGCTTAAGAAGTTCAAATATGTCGAAGATCTTGGTCGTATCCAAGATCCTAGGAAGAAAACTATGATATTCATAAAAAATTTAATGATGTTTATTTAGTTTGAAATAAGAATAAGTGTATTTATAATCAGATAACAATCAAATAAGCTTGAGAAAATATCTTCGGCTATCAAATCAAATAATCATAAATACCAAGATACCTCAAGATATTTTCGTTGTTTTTAGTAAAATTTCGACTATCAAATCAGATAAACAATCAAATAAGATTGAGAAAATATTTTAATCAATTAAATAACAGTAAGAAAATAAAATCAATTGCAAGAACACTAGGGTGTACAAGGAAAGCGCTAAATCCTTTTGGATCTCTGACATAAAACCTTTGGATGTGATGAAATTACCTGTGTTAGAACTTAATATTAACAACAACGCAATTACATATGCAAGATGATCGTGTTGCTAGTGTGAAAGAGATCATGTGTTATCACACCCCCAAACCAGACAACGGAAACGTGGGCGGGGGGGGGGGGGGGGGGGGGTGGAGGACTTCATTTGTAGTATCAAAACAGATGCATCATAGTAATCAAAGTACAAACAACCATTGTTTTTAAAATGTAAAAGTATTTACATATGTTCAATCTCTGTATATTGACACCAAAATAGTTATAACAAATTATAAAAGATATGACTCAAAATGGCTCCATCTTCTCAAAGCTCGGGGAGTACATGTCTACTGATTACTTGAAAATACAAGTAATTTGAAAATAGAGTATCAAAATAAAGTTGAGTGGGTGCATAAGTATTTATGTTTCAAAGTATGTTTTATGTTCTTTGAATATGTAAACTGTTCCAGAGAATCCGATATTTTCAAATGTATATGAAAATTAGTTTTAATCTCATAAAACTATTCTATTTATAAACCATTGTTTTGTATTTGTATTCTTTTGTAAAACATGTATAAGTGAGTTTCCCTGGCTCCAACAACTGTTATTGTAAATTGTAATGTAATACTATAAACTGTACCATTGTAAACCTAGTGCTTTCAAAATGTACTCATGTTTAGTTAGATATACACTAACATATTGTTAATATCTTTTTAATGAGTTATTATAACCATACTATGGCTAGATGGCCTGAAACAACGCTTTGAAGGCATTAAGCTATTGATAGTAACTATCACTCATAGGCGTGTATGCTCGGCTGTAACTAGCAGTGTAAGTATAGGGTTGTTAATCCCAATATATATCTGTACACACTTTTTTCGATCCCCGACTGGAGATTCTGGTTATAATATGTGACAACCCGTAAATTGTTCCGTCGCTGTAACCCATTCCCCGTCGGTAAAACCCGTTTGTCTTTCAATCTTCCCGTTAACATTTTGGATTAGTTCATTTAATTTAAGATTTTTATTATGACCTCGTAAGTATCCAAACACATTAGAAAAACATGAAAACACTTTCGATATTTAATTGGATAATTTTTAGTTACGACCTCGTCGGATTACAAACACTTAATCGGGTACGACCAAAAGCCTCGGTAAACTTCAGTATCGGGTATAATTCCACCGTGTCTCAAACTTGACCCATATATAAAGTTCAAAGAACTTGATTTGAAGCTTTTTCAACCTCTCTCTACTCTCTCTCTACATATCTAAGCTTTTGATCCAAAAATCACCCCATTCAAAGCTCCAAATCGGTAAGATAAGTATCCTAGCTCATACTATGACATCTTTAACCTTAAAATTCATGTTTAAATTATGAAAAAGGACCATAAACATGTGTTTACAGCCCTGGAACACTCTTGGGCCATAAACTCACATAGATGGGGTTTTTGAGCCTCAAAACCCTTCCAAACCACATTTGTAGCTTAGATATGACTTAGGGGCTTACAATACTGGACTTAGAACATCAAAACCTTAACATTTGAGGGGTAAACATGAGTTTCTAGCCTAAGCACATGCTTGGACTGTAAACACCAATTCATAGGCCGTAAACCCCTTTAAAGGTGTTAAGATGCCCCTTAAACACCTCCTAAGCCTTGGAATGATGTCTAGATGCATCCACAAATGTGTTAGGGACCTTAAACTTGATAAAAACCACTCCCTTAGGAGTTCACGGCCATAAAACCCCCAAGGAAAGGTTCCTAGGCCGTAAACTCCTATAAATGGGTCAAATGGTGCCTTAACTTCATCCTATGACGTGTAAACTGAGTTAGAATCACATGTGATTAATCTTGGACCACTGAAACACATAAGGATTGAGTATGAGAGAGTTTACGACTATAAATTCCTAGTTTACTACCGTAAACGCCATTAAATGGTCCCTTTGTTAGTTAAACCATTTCCTATGCCTTAGATTTGATCCTAGCATCAACCCTTAAGAGTTATAAGACCATTAAGCATCCTAGAACACCCCACCATGAGTTTACGGCCGTAAACTCATAGGTAGTTGGTCATTTGGGCCAAAAATTACATAAGGAGTTTACTCTTGAAGAGCAAACTCCATATCGAAGCCTTACACACCTTTAGATGCTACCCGGGTCACTCCAAACACTTAAATTGAAGTGTTTTCTCCCCTTGAAGTGTTAATTCATGTGAATTAGTAAATCAAGGTCTAACTAGATACAAATTATGTATCTCTTCATATTACATAGGAACCTCGTGTGTTTTGAAGCCCCGAAATGACAATTAGCATCCAACCGACACATTTCTCGTCTGGTGAGTTCATACCCCTACGCCTTTTTCCGTGTTTTTCAATGTTTTCAGGGGGGGATACAAGCAAACTATAGATTTTTTCGAAATCTAAAACTAATGTAATTTTATAAATATCTGGCAAACTTTTAGATATCGTTACCCCTTTTGTATCATGCGGAGCATAAGGGATGTTTTACTGAATATAACTAAGTAGCTTTCAATTACAGTGTAAGAAACAATAAAAACAATCAAATTATTATGGGAATAATTTGGGATCTTCAGTTCTTGTTTTACGAGCACAGATTTCATGCAAACTTAATAGATAAACTATGTCTGATTCAGTTTATCTCTGTTTAATTTAGAGTATCCTGCTAGATAATTTCATTGTATTAAACTGTTTTTACTGTATTATGTTTCAAAACGACTACGATGTTTGATAACGACCGATTACACCGTGAATAATTTAATATTATCTTGTGATATTTATCTTCATTAAACCCTTCGGGTCATTAGTAAATCCTCCCCGGAAGTATAACCAGAGTCTCCTGGAGGGAGAGCGTGGAATTTGTGAATAGATCTATTCGGGATTGACAATCCTACACCTTAACTGCTAGCTACAGTTAGGCGGGCACGCCTGGGGTGACAAATTCTGGATATCGTCCGATGCCTACAGAACATCAAGGACGTCACGTGTAATATTAGCATGGTTATCCGACTCACAATACGTATTAATATAAATTTGGTTCACGTATTTTATATCTTCCTTTAATCTATAGTTTTTTATATTAAAACTACCTACTTTCGTACAGGATGGTATTCCAATGATCTCAACTTATGGTTTTCTTATCGTACTGGTGATAATCAGGGTCTTTCTTATGGAAATCGACAAACATGTTAGAAAATATGGGATTTTCTTGGATAACAACTTTTCAGAAAAACCAAGGAAACATTATCTTTTTACATAAACAAACAGCTTATGAACTCACCAGCTTTATGCTGATTTTTAAACTGCTTGTATTCTCAGGTTCTCCTTAGACAGGTATCCCGCGTTCTTTTGCTGAAGACGGAGCGTATGGAAGTCACGTCTATGTTTTGTTTAAACTTATGTATCTGTAAATATGTATTACTTTACTTTTCTACTTTCAAACAAATGTAGTGATTTTATGTAATGTAATGTTTTGTGTTTGCTATGCTTACTATGTACATTGGTTGTGATACTCTACATGACGGCCTCCGCCCCGGAACGTTTCCGCCGTTGGTTTCAGGGTGTGACAGATTGGTATCATAGCCCTTGTTTGTATTGAACTAGTATACCAAACCTTACATGGTATAAGACTATAAACATTAAGGGGCCAAAGTGCTCTAAACTAAAACTATACTTTAAAATCTAAGTATTTTCAAACGTATACAAGTATACCTAACCGCTGGGAACCGTAACTACGAGTAGAACAAAACATAAGTAATTGGGTGTTGTGTACTGTGGTTAAACATGGGCAGTTATGTAGTCGTGTCTAGGGTCAATATAGCTTGATCAACTACATTCACTCGAGACACAACCAACATGTTCGTGGGAGTGACTGTGGTATGTAGCATGCCTAAAACTTACCTAAGATCCAAACAATGAGTTATCGTCACAGCAAAACATAAAATACTATGGGTGTATTTTAGCCAAAGCCGATTACGTGTACAAATTCATTCTGAGTGTTGCTACTCACTCATTCCTTAGCAATAGTTTATATACTTTGATAACTCTTTCCTATATTATCGCTTAGTGGAATATTTTTTTCTGTCATAATGAGATATCCCTTGTTTCATATCTCGTTATTAAATTCAAGGGACTTACCATACTCTTTTTCCTAATCATTTTAGATCAAAATGTTTCCAAAGAAAGGACCCAGCTCTTGGAACAACAACTCTCCGCCACCATATTCTCCTCCGTTCGACCCTGTCTTATTTCAGGCAGTTGTTACTGCCGTAGTGACGGCTACAGTGGCGCTTTTGAACCCTAACAGGTCCAGTGGACCAAGAAGTAACACCTACCCCCAAAACCATGAAGATAATCAGGAGCAAAAAAATGAGCGTAAGGAAAATAAAAAGGTTATTTGGAAAAAGCTAAAGGGTCAGAGTTCACAAGGATCCTCCAAGAAGCCCAAAACAGTGGCAGTCCATGCTGCTACTACACTTATCGCTGCGACTATATCTCAAGCACCTACCACTAGGTATGTTGGTAACCTCCGTTGGTGCAAAAAGTGCAATTATCAGCATTATACCCCTGGCATGTGCCTCGATAAGATCTGCTACAACTGTGGCAAAAAGGGGCACACTGCTCGAAACTGCAAAACACCAACCCCACCAACCAATCAAGCGTCCGGAGCAGGTGTCGGTCAGGCTTGCTACAAGTGCGGTGAAGTAGGGCATTTTAAGCGGAACTGCCCCAAAGCAACAACAACTAGTAACGCAGGGATAGTTCTAGCTATAAAACAGGAGGAGGCAGTCGCCGATCCCTCTATCGCCGCGAGTACATTTATTCTTGACAATTCTTATACTCATATCCTTTTCAAATCTAGTGTTAAAGAAGTTCTTAGTAGCTATTCATTCAAACATCTTATTAAATATAGTCCTTGTCTAGTAACCGAAACATCTACCGTCGAGATGACTAACAATGAGAAAGGGAAACGCTAACGACATATTCATAAATTGTACCTTTACCATGAACAATCATTCTTTTCCCATTGACCTAATACCAGTTACCATCAAGAGCGTTGATGTTCTTATTGGCATGGATTGGTTAAGTCCCAATCATGCAGATATCCTTTGTTAAAACCATCCGTATCAATCTCCCCTCTAGCTAGACTCTCATGACCTACAGTGATAGATTTAGTTCCAATCTTCGTATCATATTATGAATCAAAGCTCAAAGGCTTCTGTGAAAGGAGCGTCGCGCATTCCTAGCTCATATAATCAACAAGAAACAAATAGTTAAAAACCTCGAGAGCATCCCGGAAGTCTGCAACTTTCCTGATGTTTTTAACAAAAAGCTTCTGGGAATTCCTCCCGAACGTCGAGTCGAGTTTCGCATCGACCTAATTCCAGGAACTAATCACGTAGCCAAGTCTCTGTATCGCTTAGCTCCAGCATAAATGCAGGAGTTATCCAGTCACTACGAGTACGTAGTGATGACCTTCAGTCTAACCACTTTCCTTTGGCCACGTAGTAAGCAAGGGAGACCTACGCAGGGATCCTTCCAAAAATAAGGTGAGAGAGAATTAGTTGGCACCGAAGATGTCACACCCCGAAAACCGAAGGTGGAAACATTTATGGGGTTGACTCCACATTGAGTATCAAATCCAATGCACATAGTAAGTAATGTAAACAAACATTACATTACATATATAAAAGTTTACATTTGTTTCAAAAGTAAAGTTGTACAAGTGTGATACATAGTATATATATAAACAAAAGTGAGACGAGCCTTCTGCGCACTCCGTCATTGCCCAAAAGGAATCATCGGGTACCTGTCTAATGCAGACTTGAGAATACAAGCAGTTTGAAAATCAGCATAATGCTGGTGAGTTCATAGGCAGTTTTCTTTTGTGAAAAATGTACAAGTTCCTTTCCGTTTCTGAAAATGTTACATACCAAGAAAATCCCATATTTTCTTAAAAGTTGGTTGTTGAATCCCAAACTGTAATGTAAAGATGTATACTGAAAACATATTTACCTTTGTGAAATGTAAAGTTTAGTTATCTGGTTTGTTACACTTTTCTGGTTATGTACAAATGTTCCCCATGAAAATCCCATATTTTCCTGAATGTTGGTTACCAAATGTGAAAGATGTATACTGAAAACCCAGTTGTCCTTGTGAAATGTATTGGTTTTAACACATATATAAAACTAATATGCACAAAGTAAATTAAGTACCTTATTTATTATTACTATTTAGTAAATCTCTGTTATCCTAATTGCGAGTTCCATAACCATACGATAGACTAGATATGGCAATAAGTAGTCCACATCACCTTATGACTTTCGTCACGCTTGAACCATTTCGGTTCGGCTGTAGCTAGCAGCCAGGTGTGGGGTAGTCAGCCTCGTATAGATCTATACACTCAAGTCACGCTCCATATCTAAGAGATTCTGGTTACGGGTGCGGTCCTCCACTCGCGTATCTCTGTGGAGTGTTCACCGAGGACATGTCTCCAATTTATAGGAATAACAAATTTACTAGTAATAATATAGAAAGATCCTGTTACAAACAAGGATCCTCCACTCGCGTATCTCTGTGGATTGTTACCGAGGACAAAACAGTGTACTAAGTTTCATATTCAAGGTTCAAATGTCATGCTTTTAACTGATATAATATGGAAAACCATTTGTGAAAATATAAAATACAACATTTTATAACGTATTTCACAAATAATCTGAATAACTGTTCTGCAAGTTCAAACGATTATCTGTTATGATTATCAGTGTTAAAAGCATATGTAATATGAAACACAACACATGTAAAACAAGTTTTGAGTACAAGTATCCCTTGTACTTTGCTTGTATTCCCCCCCCCCCCTCTGAACACAGTGAAAAACATTGAAAAAGGGTAGGGGTATGAACTCACCAGACGAGAAAACGAGTTGGTTTGGATGCTAAACGTTGGTTCGGGGCTTGTTAACACGCGAGGTTCCTATGTAATATGAAATGATATACAAATGTATCTAATTAGACTTTGAACCACTAATTAGACGTGAATATGCACTCCAAGACGTGAAAACACTTCAATTCAAGTGTTAGGAGTGATCCGGGTAGCATCTAAGGGTGTGTAGGGCCTAAATATGGAGTTTACTCTCCTTGAGGAGTTTACAGCCCATTGACCATATTCCCATGAGTTTACGGCTGTAAACTCATGGGTGGTGGGTTCTTGGATGCCAAATGGGCATACAATGCACACAGGAAGGATCTAGGGTCGATTACATGGCTTAGGAAGTGATCGGGACTTGAAATGGCCTTGGGAAATGAGTTCACGGTCTAAGGAGATGTTCTTGGGGAGTTTACTACCTTAAACTCATGATTTTACAACCGTAAACTCATGTTTGTCCATGAATCAAGGGCTTTGGTGGTTGTAATTCAATCACATGTGATTCTAGGTCCAAAACTAAGCTATCCAAGGGGTTAAAGGCACCTTAATACCCTTTGAAGGGTGTTTACGGCGTAAGGAGGTGGGTTTACGAATGTTCTTGGTCCGTAAACTCAAGTTTGTCCCATTTGGTACGGTTTGGTGCATTTGTTGAAGGGTTACAAGGTTCTATGCACTCTTGGAAGTCTATTGGATGTGTTTAATGGAAAACTAACATCCAACAAGGTGTTTAAGGTCTATGAATGAGGGTTTACGGTCCAAGAATGGGCTTGGGCCATAAACTAATGTCCATGCCTCATTTGGTGTGATTTTGGGGTCCTAATCTCATGCATGCAAATTTCTAGGCCGAATCTCACCCCTAGAAGTGTTTTGGAGGGGTTTTGAGGCTTCAAAACCCTCATATGAGGTGTTCACGGTCTTGGGAGGGTCCCCAAACCGTAAACACATGTTCATATGTGTTTTGGGTGATTCCAACATGAATTTGAATGATAAACAAGCTTAGAAATATGTTAGGATAAATTCCTTACCAAAATGAAAGCTTGAAAGGAGGATTTTCGGACCAATTTCGAGTTCTAGAGAGAGAGTAGTGAGAGAAAGTTGTGAGATGGGCAAAAGTCTTCAAATGTTGCCCACACAACCTTTATATAGTGGGTGGGTTTGGAACCTGGTGGAATTCTACCCGATACTAACGATATACGATGCTTTTGGTCGCACCCGATAAAGTTGTCGTAACTTGTTATGGTTGAAACTAAAAATTTACTAATATTTAATTTAGAATTATTTCCTTGATTTATTATTATATTTAAACAACCATTAAGTCATAATAAACAACCAAAATATTATGACTTAATTTAATAACGAAAACGGAAATAAATCAAAAACAACGTATTTATTAACGGAACGAGTTACAATAATGGAAAGAATTTTCGGGTTGTCACATTATCCCCCCGTTAGAGGGAATTACGTCCCAAAATTCATAATTAAGAAACAAATCATTGATCTGGAAAGAGATGTGGATACTTTTGTTTCATCGAGTCTTCACGCTCCCAAGTGAATTCCGGTCCTTGGTTGGCATTCCAGCGAACCTTCACTATCGGGATACGGCTTTGCTTCGTACGTTTGATCTCTCGATCCATGATTTCAATCGGTTCCTCCACAAAGTTCAAGTTTTCGTTGATCTCGATCTCGTCCAGAGGGATCACAAGGGTTTTATCGGATAAGCACTTTTTAAGATTCGAGACATGGAATACGGGATGGATGTTACTAAGCTCATGGGGTAAACGATGTTTATAGGCTACCAGACCGATCCTGGAGAGGATCTCGAAGGGTCCAATGTACCTCGGATTAAGTTTCCCATGCTTTCAAAAGCGTACCATACCTTTCTAGGGCGAGACCTTCAACACGACACGGTCTCCAACCTGGAACTCCAGAGGTTTCCGTCTGTTATCAGCGTATCTCTTTTGGCGATCTTGTGAAGCTTTCAATCGTTCCCGGATTTGAATGATATTCTCAGTGGTTTCACGGATGATTTCAGGACCAGTGAGAGCATTGTCAGGGACTCGACTCTTGGCTAGCTGTGTGTCCCCTACCTCGGCCCAGAATAGAGGGGATCTGCACTTGCGACCGTAGAGGGCCTCAAATGGAGCAGGCTTGATGCTGGTGTGGTAACTGTTATTGTATGAGAACTCAATCAAGGGCAGATGTGTGTCCCACGACTTTCCGAAATCAATGACACACACTCTAAGAATGTCCTCCAGGGTTTGGGTAGTTCTCTCACTCTGTCCATCGATCTGAGGATGATAAGTCGTGCTCATGTCCAGTTTGGTTCCAAGAGCCTTCTGGAGAGACTGCCAAAATCTGGAGGTAAACCTACTATATCGATCAGAGATAATGGATGCAGGTACAACGTGTAGTCGGACTACCTCTTGGATGTAAATTCGTGCGAATCTTTCCATCTTGAATGATTCTTTGATCGGAATGAAGTGAGCAGATTTTGTCAAACGATCTACAATTACCCAAATGGTGTCGAACCCACTCGGACACTTGGGTAACTTGGTGATGAAGCCGATGGTAATCATCTTCCATTTCCACTCGGGTATCTCGGGTTGCTGGAGCAGACCCGAGGGTTTCTGGTACTCAACTTTCATCTTGGCGCAAGTCAAGCATTTGCCCACAAATGTAGTTATCTCAGCTTTCATGTTCGGCAACCAGTATTGTTTCTTAAGGTCTAAGTGTTGGATTAATGTCTAAGTCCATAACTATATTTGGTATGTACTTGACACGACCCGGCATTGTCCATTTGGGTTGCACTTCACCAACACAATTTATATGGATAGTCTTTTGATAATAGTATATTTATGATTAATATTAAAATATTATAAGTTCTAATATATTAATATGGAATCATATTATTTAATTAGTATTGATCAAGAATTAATTTAGAATTAATTAACCGATCAAAATGAACTAATTAAATATGGACTCTTATATATATGGAATGGGCCAAGTTCATTTAGGTTGGGCTAAGCTCTCATGGATAGTCCATGGAGTGATTAACCCATGGATCAGATGAAATGAAAAGTCATGGGTTTAACCCTAGTCTCCATGCTATATAAAGATGTCATTAGTTGGTGAAATGGGCACTAGTGTGGTATACTAAGAAGGGCTAGCCGATTTCACTAGAGAGAACCAAGTATCTATATTCTCTAAAGTCTTCCAAGGTGTTTTGGTGATTTGTGATTCCACTTGAGGCTTCCAAACTATTATGGCTAAGCTCTTAAAGCTTGAAGACATCAAGCTACATCAAAAAGGTATGTCATCTAACTAGTACTTTGTAGTATATGAACTTTATAATACGCTAGTTAGGATTAAAGCCTTGGAAAGTTCTTATTTGCATGTATAATAGAGAAAACATAGATCCAAGGTTTATAGGGTTGCATGTACACCATAGGAGTGTTAGAATGCTCAAAACCCAACAGTGGTATCAGAGCCTAGGCGTGTTTTCTAGTTATTCTTGCAAAACTGCTTAAAAAAATCGAAGTTGTTGTTGTTTGATCATCAGACTCGGCGAGTCCATGCCTTAAAAGTGATCAAATCGATCCAACTCGCCGAGTTGGTTCATGCACTCGACGAGTTAGACCCCCAAACAGCATAAATTCGACTTTTTTGGCTGGAATTGGACTAGGAACATTACCCTAAGATGTTTTTGGACTTATAAACTTGATTTTGCTGTGGTAATGTTCATGCTAATCCAATTTCAAAGATAATTGTCAATAGATTCATGTTTTGTATTAGTTTAAAGTTTAGACTAATTACATGAAAAAGTTTGATTTGAATTATCTTGTTCTTATAAGTTTCTTAGATTAATAGAAAAGTTAATTGAAATAGTTGTTTTCAATCCATTTTAATCTAAGAGTTGAGTATAAAATGTGTTTGTGTAGCTTGTCCTCAAGTTACATGAAGAGTCACATTAAAGATTCATAAAACTCATAAAAGTTGGCAATGGTTGCAAAAAATGAAGAGTCTTGTCATCATTAATTGTATTTATGACTCTATAACTTGTCCTCAAGTTATGGAGGTTCAAAAGTCACTTCATTAAAGAATAAAGTTTGTAACCTTAATAATTCCATAAGTTATAAAATAAAGTAAAGTTAATTCTTTTATGAGTTTAAAGTCTTCCATAACTTGTCCTCAAGTTATGGAACTTAAAGAGTTTTTGGATTAAAACTACTTTAAACACATAAGTTATGGAATTAATTAGTTTTGAATAATTTCAAAAACTTGCCCTTAAGTTTTGGAATTTGAAAAGTGTTCTCTTATGAATACTTTAATTCCAAGTTAGCCCTTAGAATTTTAAAAGTTAAAATTCAACCCTTATACTTTATAATATTATAAGTTAATAATATTTATATATATATATATATATATATATATATATATATATATATATATATGTATAAGAGTAAAGTCAGTCTTACCGTTAGTAGGCCTCATTCACGAAGCCGGTCTATAAGGGGGTATAAGGTTACTGCATATAAAATGGCAGTTTAATGGGTGTCCACTCTCACCCACCGCTTCCTTGACCGGTGGAGGGTCGTTAGCCGAACAGGTTTGACAGGACTATAATTCTCCCTTCATTAAAAGTATTAATGATAAATACTAAGTAACTAAACTCTTAATAATACCCAATATTAGTTACTTAGGAAAATGTGAATAAGGTGCTAATCCATGAAATTACACTTTGCACTTTTTTTTAAGTCGGTTAGTGGAGCGTGTGTGGTTAACCGGCACACTAACTCTTATTTAACAAGGTAGGCAAAGGGTAACTTAATGTTTATCATAGTATCGATGGAGCGTGTGTGGTTAACCGACACATCGATTAAGGGGTAAACACTTAAGGGTACCAAGTAATTTGCATGGTTACTTCACACCTTGTTTTGTGATCCTCGGCATCCCAGTCACAAAACCTGAAGGGCAAACTCGAGATTGAAATATGCCATTGAACAGTTCAATGAATCTCAAAAGATCTAGTAGTTTCAAATCCAATTAAAACCTAATCATACATTTCGTTTATCTTGGTGGAGATTGGTGAATTCTCATTCACCTACCTTCAAATATTTTATAGCTTGGATTACGGCATCCCTCTTCTAAGTTATAAAATAGTTTGTTGGCTCCTAGCCTTAATATTTCATATTGGGTGTCATATTAAGGACTTAAGATCAACTATCTTAAATATCTCCCAAAAGATGTCTAGTCTAGACATCTATAATCTTCCCAAATCTCTTGAAACAAGCTTTCCTAAATGAAGATGATGTCCTTTGGAAATCATACTTCTTTAACCTCCTCGAATTATTCTCCCTAACCCACAAGTTCAAGGTCACTCAAGCCCTATTGGCAAGGCAAGGTCTAGGTGTGATCATATCTTGGAGATGTAGTCACATATTGACAAGCCAAGAGAGTTGGGTGTCAAAGTCTTGAGAAAGTTGGTGGTTCAACTAGTTTCTAAGTCACACAGTGAGTTCTTTTGGAACACCTATGAAACAGACTATGACAAGACCCTTAATGATCTTATCTATTTGCTAAGATCAACTTCCTAAAACTTTATGGACATTGATAATGATGACATTGGATATCTAGTAAAGCTCTCTCTTCTTAGTGGAAAGGGATCGGCCATAGTCAACTCGGTTGACCAAATGGTAAAGAGAAAGGCTAAGTCTAAGATAGTCCCGTGTACCATTATCAAAGGGTCTATATGTTTATATTGCCACAGGAAGGGTCATTAGTTGCGAAGCTGCCAAATTTACCTATGGTTGTTAAAGTCAATAAGTTTGACTCTACTTCAGGTAAAGTCCACTACTCTAACTCTGCTAAGTTTCTATTCTGAGATTCTTGATACATGATGTTGATGGGTTTTGAGCATTCTAACACTTCTTAAGTGTTCATGCAACCCTAATAACCTTGGATCTATGTTTGTCTAATTGTCATGCAAAGTTGAATTCCAAGGTTATATTCCTATCTAGCATACATGGGGAACAATTTTAACATAAAGTATAGATAGAATAACTTACCTTGTTGTTGTTTGTGTTCCTTGAAACCTTGTGAGCCTAGCACCCCAAGTGTGATGCCTCAAATGCTTCACACAACACCAAATGCTCTTGGAAGAACTTATGAGAGAATACTCACTTCTCAAAATCGGCCAAGCCCTCTTGATTCTTAGTGTAACCGATTTTGGGTGGAGAACATGTTACTTATATAGTGTTGACACATCTAGGGTTAAACCCTAATGTGTCATGACTCTTCATTTCCATGACCCATGGGTTTGTAACTCCCATGGAGCTTCCATGGAGCATCCTATGGGTGGAACCCAACTTGATGGTCCATGGAGCCTTTTAGCCCACTATACACGATATGGATGATTTACATAATCAACCCATATATTTAATTAGTTATCTTTTGATCACTTAATTAATTCTAAATTAATTCTTGATCAAACTAATCAAATAATATTATTAATATATTAGAACTTATAATATATTAATAATCTCCAAGTGTTATTTCTCTCATTTAGTCTATGCAATTGCATGGTGCCATGCAACCCAAATGGACCATGCCGGGTCGGGTCAAGTACATACCAGAAATAGTTATGGACTTAGACACCTTATCCAACAGTCTCCCACTTGGATAAGTCTAATAACTATTACTGCAAGTATGACTTCGGGAACCGATCGGCAATCGTAGCTCTTTTCAAGGTTTCTCGAAACTGAGAAGATGATGGTACGCCATTTAAGATAAGAGATCATATAATCCTCTGTTCTAGATATCAGTCGGACAAATACATGGAACAATGTCTTACTTATTGTCCAATAATTTGTTTCCCGATTTCCGATTTGTTTGACAAAGAACTTCATTCAACACATCAATTTAGTTCTGACCGGGCCCGGTACATAGGTCAAAACAAAATCATCGAGGGGCCCAGATATCAGCTTCTAATCCAAGAAGGAACATATAAACTTCGACTCATATGTTTGTTCTACTACTCATTGAATTACACATAAGGGCGCGATTTTATAACATCGAGTTACCAATGCGTTTTTCGTACAATCAATGCATAACCAACTTGTAAGTAACAAATCATATCTCTAGGTTTAAAGAATTATATGATATTACCGTCTCACGATCACTCGAGATAGAATTCCATGAAGTGATTCCAGTGAGCGTGGGTTGAGTCCAATGCTCAGAACTTATGAGCACTCATGATTGTTGTAGCCTTGTCCCAGACCTCTACAACCAAACATGACAGTCTTGATTCATACCTACTTCCGACATATAACCGACTGTGGAGGTTTGAATAATATGTTATACCAAACAAAATTATTCTGGAAGTCAAAACATGCAAAAGAAATATAGTAAACGATCGACAAGAGATAGCAACACTTTACTCATAAATAAAACACTTTTATTCATCATCAAATGTCAATTACACTTTACAAATTTCGAGATTATCTAACTACTAAATCTAATATCATCCTTCAGCCCTATGCTCCGAGCATGCTGGAGATGCTTAATCCGAGTCAGTCCCTTCGTGAGGGGATCTGCCGGATTCTCATCTGATGATACCCTCTTTGCCACAAGGAGTCCTTCTTCGATCCGATGTCTGATGAAATGGTATTTTCTGTCGATGTGTCTGGATCTCCCGTGATCCCTTGGTTCCTTGGCTAAGGCAACAACACTTTCACTATCACAGAAAATTTCCATTGGCTCTTTAATAGCTGGTACAACTCCTAGGTCTCCAATGAAGTTCCTCAGCGATAACGCCTCCTTTGCCGCTTCGCTAGCTGCAATATACTCTGATTCACAAGTGGAATCTGCCACTGTCTCTTGCTTGGAACTCTTCCAAGAAATTGCTCCTCCATTTAGGGTAAAGACCCAGCCCGACTGAGAGCGGAAGTTATCCCTATCAGTCTGGAAGCTAGCATCACTATACCCTACAACTCTCAAGTCATCACTCCCACCGAGGGTAAGGACCCAGTCCTTAGTCCTTCGTAGGTACTTGAGAATATTCTTTACCGCAGTCCAGTGTGCCTTGCCAGGGTTCCCCTGAAACCTGCTAACCATGCTCAAGGCAAAGGCTACATCAGGTCGAGTACACGTCATAGCATACATGATCGAACCTACAGCCGAAGCATAAGGTACTCGACTCATTTCTGCTATCTCAGCCTCAGTGCTAGGGCTTTGTGTCTTACTCAACTTGGCGCTACTCTGGATGGGCAATTCTCCTTTCTTGGAGTCTTGCATTCTGAATCTTTTCAGAACCTTCTCCAAGTAGATACTTTGACTAAGTCCAATTAGTCTTTTACTCCGATCTCTCAAGATCCTTATCCCCAAAATATAGGCAGCTTCACCAAGGTCCTTCATAGCGAAACACTTTCCAAGCCAGGACTTTACTTCCTGCAGGGTTGGAATGTCGTTTCCTATGAGTAGTATGTCATCCACATACAATACCAAAAAGCTAACTATACTCCCACTAGCCTTGACATATACACAAGATTCATCTTCACTCCTAGAAAAGCCAAATTCCTTGATCTTTTCATCAAAGCAAAGATTCCATCTGCGAGGTGCTTGCTTTAATCCATAAATGGATTTCTCAAGCTTACACACTCTATTAGGGTACTCGTTGCTGACAAAACCCTCTGGCTGACTCATGTAAACATCTTCAGCCAACTTCCCATTAAGGAAAGCGGTTTTGACATCCATTTGCCAAATTTCATAGTCATGAAATGCGGCTATGGCTAACAGAACCCGAATAGACTTAATCTTGGCTACCGGAGAAAAGGTCTCATCATAATCCACTCCAGGAATTTGAGAGAAGCCCTTTGCAACCAGTCTAGCCTTATAAGTGTGTACTTTACCATCCATGTCGGTCTTCTTCTTGAAGACCCATTTGCACCCTACAGTCTTTCGACCTGGTACATTCTCAACCAAGTTCCAAACTTGATTGTCATACATGGATTGTATCTCGCTATCCATAGCCTCTTTCCATTTGGCAGACTCGGGGCCCGCCATGGCTTCCTCGTAGCTGTTAGGGTCATCTTGACTTACTAGTGTCTCATCACTAATAAGTCTCTCACCTTCTGCAGTAATATGGAATCCATAGTAATGCTCAGGTGCACTCCTAACTCTCGTGGAACGCCTCAGAGGTACAGATTCGTCAATTGGCTCAACAGGAGTTTCCTCCTCAAGTTGAGGGCTAGAGTTTGAAGTTCCTTCACCACTTGACTCTTGAATTTCTTCAAGATCAATTTGCCTCCCACTGTCTCCTTGGCTTATAAACTCTCTTTCTCGAAAGACTCCTCTTCTTGCTACAAAGACCACATTGTCACTAGGTCTGTAGAAGAGGTAACCAAAGGATTGTTGTGGGTAGCCGATGAAAATACACCTCTCGCTTCGGGGTTCGAGCTTATCATGAGTCTCGCGTCTCACGAAAGCCTCGCATCCCCAAATCTTGATGTGGTCTAGTTTAGGTACTTTACCAGTCCACATCTCGTGAGGAGTTTTGGCAACTTTCTTTGTAGGGACTAGATTAACGATATGGGCGGCAGTCTCTAAGGCATACCCCCAAAATGAGATTGGTAGCGAAGCTCGACTCATCATGGAACGAACCATGTCCAACAAGGTTCGATTACGCCTCTCAGCCACACCATTCAACTGCGGTGTCCTGGGAGGTGTCAATTGTGAGACAATCCCACATTCCTTTAGATAGTCGAGGAACTCTGAACTAAGATACTCACCACCTCGATCGGATCGAAGCATCTTAATGTTCCTGCCCAATTGATTCTCGACTTCCTGTTTAAATTCCTTAAACTTCTCGAAAGTCTCTGACTTATGCTTGATTAAGTAGACATATCCATATCTACTGTAATCATCAGTAAAAGTCAAATAATAACGATTAGCATCCCTTGTGGCATGTTTGAATGGTCCACACACATCCGTGTGTATAAGGTCCAACAAACCTTCACCCCTTTCACACGAGCCTGTGAAGGGTGACTTTGTCATTTTTCCAAGTAAGCATGATTCGCAACTATCATTTGACTTTAGGTCAAACGACTCCAAGACTCCATCTTTTTGGAGTTGCCCTATGCGTTTCTTGCTTATATGTCCAAGACGACAATGCCATAATGATGCTTTATCCAAGTTATTATTATTAGGAGAATCAATACACAAAACATTATTTCCTGAGTTATCTACAATAGATACAGCTTCATACACACCATCACAAGGTAATGCTTTAAAATAAAGTACATTATTAAAGAAAGCATTAATCGAACCAACTTCATTATCAAACGAAAAGGTGAAACCTTGTTTGTACAATGCATGAAAGGAAATAATATTTCTTGCCATTTCTGGCGAATAACAACATTTATTCAAATCTAAATTTAACCCACTACTTAGCGATAAAGTATAAACTCCAATCTTGGTGACAGGTGTAACTTTCCAATTCCCCATGATTAAGTTTATTCTTCCTTGCTCCACATTCTCACTTCTTCCTAGTCCCTGCAAGTCACAACAAATATGAATACCGCAACCGGTATCAAGGACCCAAGATTTCGAATGGGGTGAGTTATTAGAAATGATAGTGTAAATACCTGCATGGCTGGGTTTGACTTTCCCATCCTTCACATCCTGCTGGTACTTTGGGCAGTTCCGCTTCCAATGAGCTTTTTCATGGCAATAGAAGCATTCAGCCTCTTTTGGGTCAGAAGAAGGAGTAATGAAACCTTTCTTGGTTCCACTTGAAGAAGAGCCATCAAGGGTCCGAGCCTTGGTACCCTTCGAAGATCTCTTTCTCTTCCTCCCTCGACTTTGCCCGATTGCCAAGACCGGAGTTGAGTCTGGAGTAGGAGTGATAGCAACCGACTTCCCCTTAAGACCTGTTTCTGCGGTCTTGAGAAGTCCCAGAAGTTTGCTGAGGGTGACCTCTTCCTTGTTCATGTGATATGTCATGCGGAATTGATCATAGCACGATGGTAAGGAGTGCAAAATGATATCTATTGCAAACTCCTCAGGGAAGTTCACATTGAGCTTCAGCAAACGATCCACATACCTTTGCATTTTCTGCATGTGGCTCGTGACGGACTCTCCGTCCTTCATCATGGTTGTTATCATGGAGCAGAAGACTTCGTACCTCTCTTGTCGTGCACTTTGATGGTATCTTTCCATCAAATCTTGGTGCATTTCATAAGGGTAGAAATCTTCATAAGACTTTTGGAGTTCAGCTGTCATGGTGGCCAACATGATGCAAGCCACCTTGGTTGCATCTCTTTCATGAGTATGAAAGTCAGCGATCTCCTGTGGAGTTGCAGTGGACTCATTAATTTCCTTAAGCTCCTTGTCAAGGACATATTCTTTGTCCTCGTAGCGGGTAATCATCCTAATGTTTCTGATCCATTTATTAAAGTTGGATCCATCAAAGGTGACTTTCCCGCACAAACTCATAAGAGTAAAGGAGCCATTAGGATTCGAGCCAGAAGCATTGTTTGAAGACATCTGAAAGAGAAGAACAAGTTTAGTTTAGATTTAAGAGAGTCCTTAATAAAACACCCAAATGTAATATTAAGGCTAGGATCCAATCACAATATAATATAACTTAGAAGAGGTATGCCGTAATCTAAGCTATACCATATTTGAAAGGTAGGTGAATGACGATTCACCAATTTCCACCACGAAAACCGAAATATTAGATATTTAGTTTTTATTGGTTTTAGAAATTCCTAGATTCTTTGAGATCCAATGAACTTTTCAAAGGCATGTTTCAATCTCGGGAGTGCCCTCCAGGTTTTGTGACTGGGATGCCGAGGAGCACAAAACGAGGTGTGAAGTAACCATGCAAATCACTTGGTACCCTTAAAGTTTATCACTCAATCGATGTGCCGGTAAACCACACACGCTCCACCGATACTATAATAAACCTTAAGTCACCCTTTACCTACCTTGTTAAGTCCAAGTTAGTGTGCCGGTTAACCACACACGCTCCACCAACGACTTAGACAAAGTGTAAAGTGTAATTTCATGGATTAGCACCTTATTCACATTTTTCCTAAAGTAACTAAGATTGGGAATTTAATAAACATTTAGTTACTTTATTATATTCATCATACTTTGAATGAGAATTTATAAGTCCTTGTCTTACCCGTTCGGCTAACGACCCTCCACCAGTCAAGCAAGTGGTGGGTGAGAATGTACACCCATTAAGTCACCATTTTATAGGCAACAACCTTATACCTACCTTATAGACCGGCTTCGTGAATGAGGCGTACTAGCGGTAAGACGACTTTATTCTTATACATATATATATATATATATATATATATATATATATATAATTATTAAATTATCATAATATAAGTATAAGGGTTGAATTTTAACTTTTAAAATTCTAGGGGATGGAACTTAAAGTTTTAACTTAACTTTACTTGTTCCAAAACTTGAGGGCAAGTTTTGTAACTTTCAAAACTTTTCATTTCTTGTAACTTATGAGTTTAATAGAGTAATAAAATGAAGACTCTTCATTTTTCTAACTCTTGTGTTTTCTTAATGGTTTTAACTCAAGTGTCTCTTGGTTTTCCATAACTTAAGGATAAGTTATGGACTCCATTAAAACACATTATGATCAAGAATTAAACTACCAAATAGGTTACAAATAATTCCTATGATCATCTAAAACATCATAAGAACAAGAACATGAATATGAACACAATCAAACATTACATAAAACTTTGTAATTTTGATAACTAGTTGTTGTAAATGAATTAGCAAAGACATTACACCACCAAAAATAAGTTTTCAATTACCAAAACAGTTTAGGGTAATGTTTCTAATTCATTTTCCAGCAACTGAATCGAAATTCTGCACTCATTCGACCCTACTCGCCGAGTGCATAAACTGACTCGCCGAGTTGGTTGAAGATACTCATGGACTCGACGAGTCCCCCCTATAGACTCGACGAGTCCATTCGCAGACAGCAAAATTTCCGATTCTGTTTTCAACTTTTAAGCACAAATAAGAACAAACAACCCTAGGCTCTGATACCACTGATGGGTTTTGAGCATTCTAACACTTCCTAAGTGTACATGCAACCCTAATAACCTTGGATCTATGTTTGTCTATTTGTCATGCAAAGTTGAATTCCAAGGTTATATTCCTATCTAGCATACATGGGGAACAATTTTAACATAAAGTATAGATAGAATAACTTACCTTGTTGTTGTTTGTGTTCCTTGAAACCTTGTGAGCCTAGCACCCCAAGTGTGATGCCTCAAATGCTTCACACAACACCAAATGCTCTTGGAAGAACTTATGAGAGAATACTCACTTCTCAAAATCGGCCAAGCCCTCTTGATTCTTAGTTTAACCGATTTTGGGTGGAGAACATGTTACTTATATAGTGTTGACACATCTAGGGTTAAACCCTAATGTGTCATGACTCTTCATTTCCATGACCCATGGGTTTGTAACTCCCATGGAGCATCCATGGAGCATCCTATGGGTGGAACCCAACTTGATGGTCCATGGAGCCTTTTAGCCAACTATACATGATATGGATGATTTACATAATCAACCCATATATTTAATTAGTTATCTTTTGATCACTTAATTAATTCTAAATTAATTCTTGATCAAACTAATCAAATAATATTATTAATATATTAGAACTTATAATATATTAATAATATCCAAGTGTTCTTTCTCTCATTTAGTCTATCTAATTGCGTGGTGCCATGCAACCCAAATGGACCATGCCGGGTCGGGTCAAGTACATACCAGAAATAGTTATGGACTTAGACACCTTATCCAACAGATGTGACAGGGTCACATGGTGATGTTTTCAAAATCAAAGAAAAGGGAAGAAACTTAAAGAAAGAATATGTTGAATCTGATCGCGTAGATCGATTTCTATCGCATAGTTTGAAGATCGGATTCTTGAGCTACTTCTTAGGAGTTATGAGAGATTGCTTCGGAATAGACAAAAAAAAGGTTTCATATGGATTGTAAGGATAATTTTTTCCGCAAAGTTTTAAAATAAAAGAAAAAATTTTATTTTATTTATTTTAAAATATCCTTACAATGCCATTTGAGGAAAATTGTTGCTTATATGATTCCATTAAAAGCAAGAGTGGAAATGTGAAATTGATTCTTTTAGTTGTGGTAATGTCTAAATTTACCAAATAAGGAAAGATTCTCGTCACCCAAGTTTCAATTGGACCAGAACTTGGAATCATGCAAGTTGTATAGCATGATGAATGAGAACTTTCAAGTATTGGAAAATTAAGACTAATTACTTGTTCACATGGATATGTGAGTCACGTAATGGACTAAGGGATCCAGTACACATTCTTGTGCACTGGTCAAGTCCACCACAAAAGATTGATAAGGTTATTCGTCATAATTTACTAAAGCTCAGTAAAAATGGTTATACTTACAAGCTTATGTGTTATTTTGAGACATTGGAAAAGGTTCCAATGTAAGGCAGAACGAATAAGAAGAATCAACTTAGGCAGAAGGATAAAAGTTTCTCAAATCTGAAAAGATGGGAGAGTAGTTTAGTATTAGTTTTGTGATCATCTTAATGATTAAGAAACCATAGCACAACTAGTTCTCTAAGGAAATATTAGTGCATTCTTATGACTAAGAAGAGGAATCTTGAATTGTTGAAATGGTTAAATCAAGAAGATGAGTCATACTTCATTCCAATACAAGTCTTAGAGTCATACTCCAAGATTGTAAATTAAGTGACATGTTTTAAAGAAGGTTTAAAAACACTTATCAAATGTAAGAGTAAAAGTTTCCTACTCTTGTACATTTGACATTGGTAAGTTGTGATGTTTTGGATAAAACAAAGACCAACTAATGCCAATTGTGTGAAGTGTTTGTCTTGATTAGAATCCGCACTATCTCTTGGATGTTTGACAAGGGAGTCTTATAGGTCAAGAGGACAGTGGGAGTCTTAAAGGTCTTGAAAGTCTCAAGAACCAATCAAGAATAAAACCTGAAGTTCTTCAATAGCATACGACTTGAGGATTATAACCTATCATGTTGACATATTCTGTGCCCATTCCAGTTAAAGTTGGTTTTGCGTATGAGTTCTTAGAGTTCTCAATTGGTTGCGCAACAACTGGGAAGCAATGGCAGGTTCTTGAGCTGCCAGGTGGCAAGAAGATAAGATTGCACAAGTTCAATCCATATGAGTTAGGATTTGTCACTAACCTAGTATTGTGATTATGGTTTCGACAAATCCACGTGGATAAGAACACTTCCACCATAAAATCTAAGTGTCATAAGGTTTCTCTTCGATTCATGAAAATGATGGTAAGGAAACTCTTTCACTAAGTAGATTTTAAGTAGATAGCAATTGTGATATTTGCAGTTCTCAAAGTCGTTAGTAAAGCATGCGTGGTTAACCGACACACTAACATTGACTTATGAGAAATGACAAAAGGTCTAAACAATTTAGACTATGATTACGGCATCCCTTTTCATAGTTCTGAAATTGTTTAGACACACATGTGAGCTATCTAAGAGAGGTGTATGATTTTGATAAAGTCTTATCAAGGCAATCTAGTATCAGAAATCTGAACTTTGGTAAGAAAGTCAATAAAGTATTGATTTCTAGAAGTCCAGTTGATTTTTGGGTACATATCAAAGCTAGTGGGAGCATAAGTGTTATGCTAATAATCATCATGTTAGTGGGAGCATGATAATTATGATAAAGATTGCAAGTTAGCAATGTTAATTATAGAAAACAAAGTTTCAATTGGGGAAGAGTTGTTTTGCTATAATTAAGGGAGAGGAAATTATACTTCATCTCAAATCTAAAAGCTTAGATTGAGGTTTTAATCCTATTTAGTCAAGGAGATATATATGAATTTCATGTTGGAATGGCTCAACATAAGGAAATTTTGTATATGGGTCCATTATTTGCATTCTAAAATTCGATTATGATTACGGCATCCCTTTTCATAATCTGAATTATAATAACCTGGCAAATTGAAATGGTAATCGTATAGCAAACGACTAGTTTAGTCTTTATGTGAGACATCATGAATCGTATCCCATATGCTTCGGATATAGGATCGATTACATGTGCTATATTCATCCTTTCTAAAATTTTCCAAATGCCTCGGGCATTAATAAGAGAAACAGTTTAGAACTTGATATGACTAAAAGGCTTAAAAAATTGTCAAGGACAATCTAAGGTTTACCAAAGATTGGGTGCTCAAGGACAGTTGGAAGTATAGTGATAATTCTGTAAGGACCATATTGACATAATCTGTAAGGAGGTGGCTCTTGTTCAGAAGTGACAGTCAAAATGGAATCTAGAAATGTTTCAAAGTTAGAATTTTTCAATCTGTTTAAGATTAGGAAACTTAATGCAAGAAGAATGTTTCTAAGGAGCTGATCTTCTTGGAATGCTCTGTAATGGTTGTTGCAAAGTCTTTCTGACTTCGTGCATAATCATTACAAGAGGATCAATGCATATAAGTTTAGAATCTAACAGATTTCAATAAATCGTATGAATTTGGAATTCTTGCATTTGCAGTAAGGATTTGGGACTATGAAAAGAGGATCATTGGAGTTATGTTCAATTGATCTAGTTCACAAAGTAAAGATCATAGACAAACATAGTATGCATACTTGGTGTATGGCATGACTAGTGTTTAGAAAACATAGTGTACATGGTTGGAGCATGGGAAAACTATTGTTTTAAATTCAGGAATAAAGCTGATAGCTGAAACAGTATACAATGAATAATGTGTAATCATATGGTGATAAATAAAAGGTGTTTTATTTATGCTCATAGGTTTTGATACCATATTGGATTCAATTATTATTGTGGTTCATTTTGCATTTTTTGACTTCCAGAATAAACTAGGTTATTCTTCCCGAATGACTAAGTTATTCAAACCATCCACATTCGGTCATATGTTCGAAGTAGATATGAATCAAGACTGTCATGGGTTGGCTTGTAGAGGTCTAAGGTGTTGGACAAAGGGCTACAACACTCATGAGTCCTCATAAGTTTTGAGTATTGGATTCAACCCGCGCTCATTGGAATCACTTCATGGATTTTATCACGAGTGATCATGAGATGATAATATCTTATATTCTTCAAACCTAGAGACATGAGTTCTTACTGTGAGTTGGTTGTACATTGATTGCACGAAAACGCATTCGGTAACTTGGTGTTATAAAACGTGCCTTTGTGTATGATTCAACAAGTAGTAGAACAAGCCATATGAGTCGAAGTTTATCCATTCCTTTTCCCTTCAGGATAAGAGTGATATATGTGGGCCCCTTGATGATTTAATGATGACACATGTGAGTGCTTGGCCAAGCCAGGACTGATTTGATTTGTTCAATTAGTCAGTCATCATGAATCGGAAATCGGGAAACAACAAATGGACAGAGAGAATGACTATAATCCATGTCTCAGTCCATATGATATCTAGAATGGAGGAATATATGATCCCTTATCTAATGGACAAGTTCGTTGACAAGATCAGAGTTCGACAGCGGCTTTAAGAGCTACTATTTCCAGTTAGGTTTTGAAGTCATACTCAACAATAATTTTAGACTTATCCAAGTGGGAAACTGTTGGATTAATTTCTAAGTCCATAACTATATTTGGTATGTACTTGACCCGACCAGGCATGGTCCATTTGGGTTGCACTTCACCAACACAATTTATATGGATAGTCTTTTGATAATAGTATATTTATGATTAATATTAATATATTATAAGTTCTAATATATTAATACGGAATCATATTATTTAATTAGTATTCATCAATAATTAATTTAGAATTAATTAAGTGATCAAAATGAACTAATTAAATATGGACTCTTATATATATGGAATGGGCCAAGTTCATTTAGGTTGGGCTAAGCTCTCATGGATAGTCCATGGTGTGTTTAACCCATGGAGCACATGAAATGAAAGGTCATGGGTTTAACCCTAGTCTCAATGCTATATAAAGATGTCATTGGTTGGTGAAATGGGCACTAGTGTGGTACACTAAGAAGGGCTAGCCGATTTCACTAGAGAGAACCAAGTATCCATATTCTCTAAAGTCTTCCAAGGTGTTTTGGTGATTTGTTATTCCACTTGAGGCTTCCACACTATTGGGGCTAAGCTCTTAAAGCTTGAAGTCATCAAGCTACATCAAAAAGGTATGTCATCTAACTAGTACTTTTTAGTATATAAGAACTTCATAATATGCTAGTTAGGATTAAAGCCTTGGAAAGTTCTTATTTGCATGTATAACAGAGAAAACATAGATCCAAGGTTTATAGGGTTGCATGTACACCATAGGAGTGTTAGAATGCTCAAAACCAAACACTAAGTACATCTTGTCCGAACCTCGGTGAACAGAGTATCTGGTCTTGTGTGCTTCCTCCATGACAATCTCCCTGAATCCTCCGGATTTTGGAATCCAGATTCGATCCATGAAACAAGAGACTCTGTCACCTCTGATCTCAAGTTTCTAATCCTTTCCACTCAAGGCTTCGATTGATATGTTCTCAGGGTTTAGGGCTTCTAATTGGGCTTCTCGGATTTGCATGGATAGATGAGAATGGATAGTCATCGGCAGGGTCTTCACTTTTCTGCTTGAACCCTCTTTTCGGCTAAGGGCATCTGCTACCACATTGGCCTTGCGGGGATGGTAACGGATTTCATACTCATAATCGTTGAGTAGTTCTACCCATCGCCGTTGCCTCATTTTCAAGTCTTTCTGATCAAAGATGTGATGCAGGCTCTTATGGTCTATAAAGATCGTACACTTGGTTCCATAGAGATAATGTCTCCAAATCTTCAGTGCAAAGACTACGACTCCTAACTCCAAGTCATGAATGGTATAGTTGACCTCGTGTGCCTTCAGTTGTCTCGAGGCATATGCAATCACCTTTCCTCTTTGCATAAGCACACAACCTAAGCCTTGATTAGACGCATTGCAGAAAACAACAAAGTCCTCTGTTCCTTCGGGCAAGGACAGAACCAGCACGCTGCACAAGGCTTTCTTCAATGTCTGGAATACGGTTTCTTGTTTTTCACTCCAGCAAAAGGGTACACCTTTCTGTGTCAGAATGGTTAAGGGTTTGGCGATTTTGGAAAAGTGTTGGATAAATCTCCGATAATAGCCGGCGAGACCCAGGAATTGACGAATTTCTGTGGGTGTCTTCGGTGCTGACCAATTCTGTATCGCTTTTATCTTGGATTAATCCATGTGAATACCCTCTTCGCTTACCATGTGATCGAGGAAAGTTACCTTCCGAATCCAGAATTCACACTTGGAAAATTTCGCATACAGCTTCTCGGATCTAAGGGTTTCCAACACTAGCCTCAAATACTGTTTGTGGTCCAGATAAGGATGACACACCCGGTTCATCAGGTCCATGAACACTACTGGTGCATTGGTTAGACCGAAGGGCGTCACTATGAACTCGTAGTGTCCATACCGAGTCTTGAAAGTTGTTTTGGAAACATCAATCTCATGAACTCGTAGCTGATGGTACCCTGACCGAAGGTCTATCTTGGAGAAGTAATTGGCTCCCTGGAGTTGATCGATGAGGTCATCTATTCACGGAAGGGGATATCAGTTTTTGACGGTTAACTTGTTCAGCTCACGGTAGTCGATACACATTTGGAAGGATCCATCTTTCTTCTTCACGAACAATACCGGAGCTCCCCAGGGTGAGGAACTCGGTCTAATGAATCTTTTACTGAGCAACTCATTGAATTGACTGGATAACTCCTGCATTTCTACTGGAGCTAAGCAATACGAAAATTTGGCTACGGGGGGTGGCTCCTGGAATCAGGTCAATGCGGAACTCGACCGGACGTTCGGGAGGGATTCCTGGAAGCTCTTCGGGAAACACATCAGGAAAGTTACAGAGTTCGGTGATGCTCGCGAGGTCTTTAACTTCCTGTTTTTCATTGATTACATGGGCTAGGAATGCTTGACACTCCTTACGCAGGAGCTTTTGAGCTTTGATGCAGGAAATGATGTTGAGGTTGGAGCTGAGTTTATCACCATAGATTATGAGACTCTGACCCGCAGGAAGGTTGAGACAGATGGATTTTTCGAAATAGAGAATATCAGAGTGATTGGGACTCAACCAATCCATGCCAATAATGACATCAAAGTTCTTTATGGAAATTGGCATAAGATCGATAGGAAGTGCATGGTCATTCAGGGTAAGGGTACAACCTACGAACACCTCGTTAGCGCTTTCTTTCTCACCGTTAGCCGTCTCGATGATAAACATTTCGGTTAATGGTTGAGGATTAGGTTTAAGATTATGTTTGAACGCATGACTAACAAAACTTCTTTCAGCACCCGAATCAAAAAGGATACTAGCATAAGAGTTTTCGAGAAGGAACGTACCCGAAACAACGGTGGGATCGGCGACTGCTTCCTCCCGTCCCATGGCTAGGACTCTCCCAGTATTATCAGCGGTCTCCTTCTTGGGGCAGTTCCTTTTGAAGTGCCCAACTTCTCCACAATTATAGCAGGCTTAACCAACACCTGCTCCAGCAGATTGATTGGCTGATTGGGCTGGTACTTTGCAGAATCGGATCGTGTGCCCCTTTTTACCACAATTGGTGCATGACAGTTCACAGCAGAGGCCGGGGTGGTGGTGGTATTTGCACTTGTCACATAAGGGAAGGTTACCAACATATCTGCTAGTAGGTGTTTGAGCTGTAGATCCCACAACAGAAGCAGCAGCAATGGGGGTAGTAGCAGCATGGACTGTAACAGTCTGCTGTTTCTTTGAGGACCCTTAGGTAGATTGACCGTTCTTCTTATTCCAAAATTTCCTTTTCTCACCACTCCTCTTAGTCGACTCAAGAGTGGTAGTTGTTTCCTCAACATCATCATTGTGATCAATCAGGGTCTGGGATAAACTCTTGGCGCTATCGTACGTATCTGGCCGTGCAGCTAAGGCATTTCCCTTAGTTGGTTGGGTCAGCCCCCAAATGAACCTCTCTATCTTCTTACTTTCCGGGGTAACCATTCCCGAGCAGACGAGTGCAAGGTCAGCGAATCTAGAAGTGTATGCACCAATATTGGAACCTTTCTTCTTCAGGTTCCAGAGCTCGTACTCTAATTTCTACATTTCGCCCCGAGGACAGTATTCAGCTAGGAGGAGTTCTTTCATGGCTTCCCAACCCATGGCGTTGGCTACAGGTACGGTCAAGGATTTGACTCGACCATTCCACCAAGTCAAATCTTTATCAATGAAGGTACATGCTGCAAACTTTACTTCATCGGATTCCGAACAAGCACAGATTTCGAAGATGTATTCGATTTTCTCGAACCATCGGGAAAGGGAATTAACACCTCCAGTGCCATCGAAGGATGTAGGTTTTGCGTTCATGAAATCTTTGTAGGAACCCTCCTTGCGGTGTCCCTAGCCATTTTCCTGATTTTGAGGTTGGGGACCACCTCCTGAACCACTGGGGTTCATTTGTGACATGGCGGCTGTCACTGCGGCAGTAATAGCTGCCTGAAGCGTTACAAGGTCTATTTGAGGAGGAGGTGGTGGCGGAGGGTTGTTGGTATTTGAGTTGGGTCTCTTTCTTGGAGGCATCTTGATCTAATAAGATCAAGAAAGAGAGAGGATAGTAACTCCCCTGAATTGAAACAAGAGATATGACAAATATATACATTCCGAATAAGCGATAAAGCAGAAAAGAATAATCAAAGCAGATAAATTATTTCTAAAGGAATGATCAAGGAATAATGCGTGAACAAGGTTTTCTACAAGGGATTGGCTCAAGAAAGACTCCCATAGTATTTCATGATTCGCTACAACACTGACTCGATGTTTGTGGTATTAGGGTAAGTTTTAGGCATGCCGCATACCACAGTCACTCCCAAGAACATGTTGGTCGTGTCTCGAATCAATATAGTTGGCCAGGCTATATTGATCCTAGACACGACTACATAACTGCCCAGGTTTAACCGCAGTATACAACACCCATTTACTTATGTTTTGTTCCACTTGTAGTTACGGATCTCGACAGTTCGATGTAGTTGTATACTTTTGAAAATACTTATATTTTGAAGGATACCTTTAGTTCAGAGCACTTAGGCCCCTTAATGTTTATAGTCTTATACCATGTAAGGTTTGGTATACTTTATTCACTATAAACAAGGGCTCTGATACCAATCTGTCACACCCCGAAAATCGAAGGTGGAAACATTTCCGGGGTTGACACCACGTTGAGTATCAAATCCAATGCACATAGTAAGTAAAGTAAAGAACCGTTACATTACATATATAAAAGTTTACATTTGTTTCAAAAGTAAATTTGTACAAGTGTGATACATAGTATATATATAAACAAAAGTGAGACGAGCCTTCTGTGCACTCCGTCATTGCCAAAAAGGAATCGTCGGGTACCTGTCTAATGCGCACCTGAGAATACAAGAAGTTTGAAAATCAGCATAACGCTGGTGAGTTCATAAGTGGTTTTGTTTTGTGAAAAATATACAAGTTCCTTTCCGTTTCTGAAAATGTTACATACCAAGAAAATCCCATATTTTCTTAAAAGTTGGTTATTGAATCCCAAACTGTAATGTAAAGATGTATACTGAAAACATGTTTACCTTTGTGAAATGTAAAGTTTAGTTATCTGGTTTGTTACACTTTTCTGGTTATGTACAAATGTTCCCCAGGAAAATCTCATATTTTCCTAAATGTTGGTTACCAAATGTGAAAGATGTATACTGAAAACCTAGTTGTCCTTGTGAAATGTATTAGTTTTAACACGTATATAAAACTAATATGCACAAAGTAAATTAATTACCTTATTTATTATTACTATTTAGTAAATCTCTGTTATCCTAATTACGAGTTCCATAACCATACGATAGACTAGATATGGCAATAAGTAGTCTACATCACCTTATGACTTTCGTCACCCTTGAACCATTTCGGTTCGGCTGTAGCTAGCAGTCAGGTGGGGCGTAGTCAGCCCCGTATAGATCTATACACTGAAGTCACACTCCCTATCTAAGAGATTCTGGTTATGGGTGCGGTCCTCCACTCGCGTATCTCTATGGAGTGTTCACCGAGGACGTGTTTCCAATTTATAGGAATAACAAATTTACTAGTAATAATACAGAAAGATCCTGTTACAAACAAGGATCCTCCACTCGCGTATCTCTGTGGAGTGTTACCGAGGACAAAACAGTGTACTAAGTTTCATATTCAAGGTTCAAATGTCATGCTTTTAACTGATATAATATGGAAAACCATTTGTGAAATATAAAATACAACATTTTATAACGTATTTCACAAATAATCTGAATAACTGTTCTGCAAGTTCAAACGGTTATCTGTTATGATTATCAGTGTTAAAAGCATATTTAATATGAAACACAACACATGTAAAACAAGTTTTAAGTACAAGTATCCCTTGTACTTTGCTTGTATTCCCCCCCCCCCTGAAAACAGTGAAAAACATTGAAAAAGGGTAGGGGTATGAACTCACCAGACGAGAAAACGAGTCGGTTTGGATGCTAAACGTTGGTTCGAGGCTTTCTAACACGCGAGGTTCCTATGTAATATGAAATGATATACAAATGTATCTAATTAGACTTTGAACCACTAATTAGACGTGAATATGCACTCCAAGACGTGAAAACACTTCAATTCAAGTGTTAGGAGTGATCCGGGTAGCATCTAAGGGTGTGTAGGGCCTAAATATGGAGTTTACTCTTCAATAGTAAACTCCTTGAGGAGTTTACGGCCCATTGACCATATCCCCATGAGTTTACGGCCGTAAACTCATGGCTGGTGGGTTCTTGGATGCCAAATGGTCATACAATGCACACGGGAAGGTTCTAGGATCGATTCCATTGCTTAGGAAGTGATCGGGACTTGAAATGGCCTTGGGAAATGAGTTCACGGTCTAAGGAGATGTTCTTGCGGAGTTTACTACCTTAAAATCATGAGTTTACAACCATAAACTCATGTTTGTCCATGAATCAATGGCTTTGGTGGTTGTAACTCAATCACATGTGATTCTAGGTCCAAAACCAAGCTATTCAAGGGGTTAAAGGCACCTTAACACCCTTTGAAGGGTGTTTACGGCCTAAGGAGGTGGGTTTATGGTCCAAGAATGTTCTTGGGCCGTAAACTCAAGTTTTTCCCATTTGGTACGGCTTGGTGCATTTCTCGAAGGGTTACAAGGTTATGTGCACTCATGGAAGTCCATTGGAGGTGTTTAGGGGCAAACCAACACCCAATAAGGTGTTTAAGGTCTATGAATGAGGGTTTACGGTCCAAGAACATGCTTGTGCCGCAAACTCATGTCCATGCCTCATTTGGTGCGATTTTGGGGTCCTAAGAAGCATGCAAGTTTCTAGGCCGAATCTAAGCCCTTGAAGTGTTTTGGAGGGGTTTTGAGGCTTCAAAACCCTCATATAAGGTGTTCACGGTTTTGGGAGGGTCCCCAAACCATAAACACATGTTCATATGTGTTTTGGTTGATTCCAACATGAATTTGAATGATAAACAAGCTTAGAAACATGTTAGGATAGATTCCTTACCAAAATGAAGCTTTAAAGGAGGATTTTTGGCCCAATTTCGAGTTGTAGAGAGAGAGTAGTGAGAGAAAGTTGTGAGATGGGCAAAAGTCTTCAAATGTTACCCACACAAACTTTATGTAGTGGTTGGGTTTGGAACCCGGTGGAATTCTACCCGATACTGACGATATACGAGGCTTTTGGTCGCACCCAATAAAGTTGTCGTAACTCGTTATGGTTGAAACTAAAAATTTACTGATATTTAATTTAGAATTATTTCCTTGATTTATTATTATATTTAAACAACCATTAATTCATAATAAACAACCCAAATATTATGACTTAATTTCATAACGAAAACGGATATAATTCGAACATGACGAATTTATTAACGGAACGAGTTACAATAATGGAAAGAATTTTCGGGTTGTCACAGAAGACACCCCCAGGAATCCGTCAATTCTTGGGCTTCGCCGGTTATTATCGAAGATTCAGCCAGAAATTTCTTGAACTGGCCAAGCCCTGACCACTCTGACATAGAAAGGTGTACTCTTTCGTGTAACACCGTAAATTTCCAAACAATTTTTCGCATTTATAAAAACATAATTCATTTGTAAATCATAAAAACATCATTGTTTGAAACTCAATTTATAACATATAAAATGTCCCAAGATCTCGTATCATAAAAATCTCGTGTGTGTACTGATCAAGTCGGCGCCTTCTCCGGATCCTCACTAGTACCTGAAACAAATAACACAAAACACTGTAAGTACAAAGCGTAGTGAGTTCCCCAAATTACCACATATAACACATATTAGCCACTCGAGGCTATAACTCTATGGGTCCGTGCACCCAAAACTCTGTGAACCCTCAGGTTCTAACTCTACAAGCATACAAAGGATAAATCACATAGAAGAATACAGTGCAACAAATAATATATATAAAACACTATATTACATAACTCTATTTACCTACTCAAGGTAAAGTATAGTGAGAAGACTCACCTCGTGTATCTTGGTAACTCGTAAATCCCTGAAATCACTAGTTCTCGATCTCCCGAGCTATAGTCCTCTTATAACACAATACATCTCTAATTAACACTTTCCCAACTAAGGTTGACTAACCCTATCAAGTCAACACCGGTCAACTCTGGTTAATGGTCAATGGTCAACCCAACTCGCCGAGTCTGGCGTGGACTCGCAGAGTCTCTTTAGGGACCCGATTCCTTTGAGTCCCTTCTGACTCACCGAGTTACTCACCCAACTCGGTTACTCAATCCCTGGTTCGAAATCCCTGAACAACCCACACCAACTCGGCAAGTGCATCCCATGCACAACCCCAAACGACCTTCTGAGGTCAGATTTGTTCCACTAACTCATATATCCAGTCCTTCCAAGCTTATTTATCACGTAAAGTTCATGTCTTGGCATTCATATCACACCTAATGACTCATAAATGGTGTTTTGACCTCAAGCACAAAGATCCCAAACCAAAACCTCCAAGGATTCACAAAAATCTTGGATAAATGGACACTCTGGACCTCCAAGGGTCCAGATCCAGAACCTAACTCACTTAAGGGACCATGGGAGCACTAGATCTAGCCACAAAAGAGCTCAATAAGCCCTAAATCAACATGAACATCACCTCAACAGAAAAGGGTTCGAAAATGGTACCTCAAATGTGATGTTCTGGACCTCAGATCTTCAGGAAGTTAATCCTCTTGCTTCTTCTTGGCTAAAGCTTCCTTTCCCTTGCTAGACAACACCTCCAAGGTTGATAATGGCTCCTTCTCTCACTCCAAACGCTCAAGTGCGCTAGGGTTTCGCTTTGGGGGCTGGTGAGCACAAATGACTACCATAAGGCCCTTTAAATAGGCCCCAAACCTGAGAAATTAGGGTTTGATTAAACAGCGCAGACACGCCGAGTCCACCAATGCGACTCGTCGAGTCCGGTCATTAATCCGGATGAGAAATCGCGTCTCTACTCGGCGAGTCTACGCACCAATTCACCGAGTTCTTCCTCAAAACTCAAAATAAAATGAATAAATATAATACCTGAAATTCCGGATGTTACAATTCTCCCCCACTTGATTCTGACTTCACCCTCGAAGTCTCATCCCTGAAACAGCTCTGAATGCTGCACACGCATCTCACGCTCCAGTTCCCAAGTAAGCTCCGACCTTTTCCGATGCTGCCACTGGACCTGAACCAGAGGCACCTCCTTGTTCCTCAGAACCTTGATCTTCCGATCCACAATCGCAACTGATCTCTCCGCGTAGTTCAGGCTCGCATCCACCTGAATGTCCTCTAACGGCACTACCGCCGACTCATCGGCTATACACTTCCTCAACTGAGACACATGGAAAGTATTATGAATCTGCTCCAATTCCGAAGGTAGCTCCGAGCGATACGCTACCTTGCCCACCCTCGCGATTACTCTGAACGACCCGATATACCGTGGGCCCTAGCTTGCACTTCTTCCGGAATCGAATTACTCGTTTCCAAGGAGAAACCTTTTGGAGAACATACTCACTGACCTGGAAGTCAAGCTCAGATCGTCGTCTATCCGAATAACTCTTCTGGCGGCTCTGAGCGGTCAACAATCTCTGTCTGACCGTTGAATCTGCTTTGTCGTCTGCAGCACAATCTCTGTACTTCCCATCACACGCTTCCCTACTTCTCCCCAGCAAATGGGGGTCCGACACCTCCTCCATACAACAGCTCAAAGGGCGTCATACGAATGCTCGAATGATGGCTGTTGTTGTAGGAAAACTCCGCTAAGGGAAAATACGTGTCCCAGCTTCCGCCGAAATCTACCACACATGCTCGAAGCATGTCCTCGAGCGTCTGGATCGTCCGCTCACTCTGTCCGTCAGTCTGTGGGTGGTATGCGATACTAAAATGCAACTTCGTACCCAAGTCCTCATGGAATTTCTTCCAAAATCTAGAAGTGAAATGCAGATCTCGATCTGAGACAATCGAAATTGGCACCCCATGTCGCGATACCACCTCTCTCATGTACAATTCTGCCAACCTCTCAGCAGAAGAGCTCTCACTAATGGAAAGGAAATGAGCGCTCTTCGTCAACCTGTTCACAATCACCCAAATTGCATCGACGCCCCTAGCAGTCCTCGGCAACTTGGTGATAAAATCCATGGTGATCTGTTCCCACTTCCACTCGGGAACCTCCAATGGCTGCAACTTGCCATGCGGACGCTGGTGCTCAGCCTTAACCTTGCGACAGGTTAAGCACCTCTCAATGAACCATACTACATCTCTCTTCATACAGGGCTACCAGTACTCCTTTTTAAGATCTAGGAACATCTTAGTGGCTCCGGGATGGATCGATAATCTCGATTTATGTGCCTCCTCCATCAAGATGGTATGCGTTCCTCCAACAAACGGTACCCAAATCAGACCCTGGAATGTCATAAGCCCTCTGCTGTCGGTCACGAACTCCATCACCTGCCCGATAACTCACTCTCTCTTGCGGTTCTCCGGTCTCACTGCCTCAGCCTGAGCCCCTCTGATGGTGTCCAATACCGGAGTCATCACTGTCAATCTCATACAAATATCCCGAATTGGGGAGCTCTCTGCTCTACGACTCAGGGCGTCGGCCACCACACTAGCCTTGCTCAGGTGGTACAGGATCTCGCAATCATAATCCTTTACCACGTCCAACCATCTCCTCTGACGCATGTTCAGATTGTGCTGATCCATCAAATACTTCAAACTCTTGTGATCCGTGTATATCGTACACCGAACCCCATATAGATAATGGCGCCAAATCTTGAGGACGAACACCATAGCCCCCAACTCTAGATCGTGGGTGGGATATCTTGTTTCATGGGGCTTCATCTGCCTCGATGCATATGCGATCACATGTCCCCTCTGCATCAACACCGCACCCAACCCAATTATCGATGCGTCACAATACACCACGAGGTCCTCCAACCCCTCTGGAAGAGTCAACACCAGGGCTTCGCATAATCTCTGGCGAAGAGTCTCAAATGAGGCCTGCTGCTCTGGGCCCCAGTTGAACACCACACACTTCCGGGTCAATCTGATGAGAGGAACAACAATCTTGGAGAAATCCCTGATGAACCTCTGATAATAGCCGGCCAACCCTAGAAAACTCCTGATCTCAAAAGGAGATTTCGGCACATCTCAACTCATTACCGCCTCGATCTTGGCCGGATCGACCAAAATCCCCTCCTGGTTAACAAGATGACCAAGGAATTGCACCTCTCGTAACCAAAAATCACACTTGGAGAATTTGGCGTAAAGCCTCTCCGATCTCAACACGCTGAGGATCTCGCGCAAATGCTCCTCATGCTACTCCCGGGACTTTAAATACACCAAAATTTCGTCAATGAACACAATCATTGAACGATCCAACATCGGTCTGCATACCCTGTTCATGAGATCCATGAATGCTGCAGGCGCATTGGTGAGCCCGAATGGCATCACCACGAACTCGTAATGCCCATAATGAGTCCTGAACGCAGTCTTCTGAATATCCTCCTCGCGCACCCACATCTTATGATATCCAAATCTCAGATCAATCTTGGAAAACCAAGATGCTCCCTACAGCTGATTGAACAAATCATCGATCCTCGGCAAAGGATAACGGTTCTTGACCGTTAACTTATTCAGCTCTCGATAATCTATGCACATTCGGTGCGAACCATCCTTTTTCTTCACAAACAGGATCGGTGCTCCCCACGGCGATCTGCTCGGCCGTATAAACCCCTTCCCCAGTAGCTCCTGAAGCTGCGAGGATGACTCCTGCATCTCTGGAGGTGCAAGGCGATAGGGCGCCTTGGCGATAGGTGTTGCCCCCGGAATCAAATCAATGCGAAACTCCACCTGCCTCTCGGGAGGCACACTCGGTAACTCCTTAGGGAAAACATCCCGGAATTCACACACTATCGGGACCTCCTCAACCGCACTCGGTCTCCCTGCACTAACCCTCGTATCCAACACATACGCTACAAAACCACTACAGCCCTGCTGTAGACTTTGCCTCGCTCTAGCAGCTGAACAAAATGCTGAATCGGGACGGGTACCCTCACCGTACACAGTAAGAACTCCCCCACTTGGGTCTCGTATAGTCACCAGCTGTCGCTTGTAGTCGATAATTGCTCCAAATCTGCTCAACCAATCCATGCCTATGATGACACACATGTCCCCCATCGCAATCGAGACCAAATCAATAGGAAACTCTACACCAAAAATCTCGATACACATCCTCGAATCACCACCGTGGCATATACTGCTCTCTCGTTGGTGATGGAAACTCTCAGAAGTCGACTCAACGCCTCTCGACTAATGCTGATGTGCCGACTGAAAGACATCGATACAAAAGATCGACTCACACCTAAGTCAAATAACACCAAAGCAGCTACAGAATTCACAAGGAAAGTACCTACGCATATCATAATATAAGCATAAAATTTTAACAATAAATAATTACATGAAAGAGTACATACCAGCCACGACATCGGACGCTGCACGGACCTCCTCCACGGTCAACTGGAAGGCTCTCCCTCGCGCCTTCGGTACCTTGGCCTTCATTGGCTGGCTCTCAGTAGCTCTGATAGCAGCAGGGGCAGATCCCTGTGGTGCTCCCTGGGTAGTCCCTCGAAACAGCGGACACTCTGCCTTCCGGTGTCCGGTCTAGTTGCAGTGAAAACATACTGCAAAACCCTTTGGGCAGTCCTTGGCCATATGCCCCTCCTTGCCACACTTATAGCAAGATCCTGCTCTACAAACCCCATCATGACCCTTGCCGCACTTCCCACAAGTGCGGCCCTTCTGGCTCCCTGCTCTGGGATCAGCGGGCTTTGCCCGCTTGGTTGCCGGCTGAGACTATGCCGTTCGCCGATCTCTCCCCTGAGACTCCGCCTTCTCACTCGCCTGAGTCTCTAGCTCGATCTCCCTCTTCCGGGCATTTGCCTGAAGCTCGGCAAATGTCCAGTACGAGGATTTCGCCACGAACTCCCGAATATCCCTCCACAAAATACTCAAATAACGGCTCATACGTGCGTGCTCAGATGACACGTGCATAGGGCAGAACATCGCCCTCTCATGAAACATCCTGGTGATAACCGTAACGGACTCTGTACCCTGCTTGAGGTTTAAAAACTCTTGTGCCAACCGATCCCATTCCACCGGAGGAACGTACTCATCACGAAACATGGTGGTGAACCTCTCCCAGGTCACCGCAGCAAGCTTTGCTGGAGAATAGTGTGCTGTCGTGAACTTCCACCAGTCCTTCGCCCCCAGGCGAAGCTGGTTCAGCATAAATCGAACACTCAAGTGCTCCGGGCACGAGCATGTGTAGAAACAACCCTCAATGTTAGACACCCATCTCATCGCTGCAATCGGACCCTGCGTCCCATCAAACTCTGGTGGCTTCGTGTTGCTAAACTCTCGGAACAGCAACACATCACCACCCTGCGGCCTCGCAGCAGCAACAGCTGCGGCGGCCGCTGCAACAGCAGCCTACAAAAAAGCAGCAAAACGCTCGTTAAAAGTCTCAATCAACGTGTTATAAATACACCCGAACATCTCTGGTATCTCAGCGCTCATGGCCGCAGCCACCTCCTCATGGATGATCTGATGGATCTCCTCATCACTAGCCCCATTGCTCTCTGGCATAAGACGTGTCCTCACCATGATCTACCTCTGAAATACAACATACGGTATATTAGAAATTCACTTGAGTACACTCGCACTCGATAACTCATCCCTCTTTGATCCCTCGCATCCCACAGATTCTTACTTGGACTGTACGCTGCCCAGGTGTTTTCAGTAGTACGGGCCCAATACTATTGTACGCACCGTATCAATATACACCCCAAGTCCTCTTCGGATCCCAAATCCCAAGTACTCTACTATGCATAATCCATTCTCTAACAAATCTCTCATAAGCTCCTCGCTACTACCTACTCACTCTCAAGCATCTCAGAGCAGCTCACGTCTCCCTAGGCTAAGGCATCACAATCAGGCCACTTTATTCCTAATAGGAATACCTAGCCCACTCTAGCAAGAGAATACATCATATCAATCTCATAAACATATAACATAAGGGTATTTTGGGAAATCACCGTTCGGGCGCTGACTGATTGTACACACGTTTCTGCTCTGTGTTTCTCTAAAAATCTTTTACTTCTTTTAGAAAATTTGGTTCTCTTTTGAAAATATTTTCCAAATCCTCAGTTAGAGTTCAAATACTCCCGAAGGTGTACCCGAATCCCTCAAACCAAGGCTCTGATACCAACTTGTAACACCGTAAATTTCCAAACAATTTTTCGCATTTATAAAAACATAATTCATTTGTAAATCATAAAAACATCATTGTTTGAAACTCAATTTATAACATATAAAAATATCCCAAGATCTCGTATCATAAAAATCCCGTGTGTGTACTGATCAAGTGGGCGCCTTCCCACGATCCTCACTAGTACCTGAAACACATAACACAAAACACTGTAAGCACAAAGCTTAGTGAGTTCCCCAAAATACCACATATAACACATATTAACCACTCGATGCTATAACTCTGTGGGTCCGTGCACCCAAAACTCTGTGAACCCTCAGGTTCTAACTCTACAAGCATACACAGGATAAACCACATAGAAGAATGCAATGCAGCAAACAATATATATATATAACATTGTATCACATAACTCTATTTACCTACTCAAGGTAAAGTATAGTGAGAAGACTCACCTCGCGTATCTTGGTAACTCGTAAATCACTGAAATCGCTAGTACTCGATCTCTCGAGCTATAGTCCTCCTATAACACAATACATCTCTAATTAACACTTTCCCAACTAAGGTTGACTAACCCTATCAAGTCAACACCGGTCAACTCTGGTCAATGGTCAACGGTCAACCCAACTCGCCGAGTCTGGCGTGGACTCGCCGAGTCTCTCTAGGGACCCGATTCCTCTGAGTCCCTTCCGACTCACCGAGTTACTCACCTAACTCAGTTACTCAACCCGTGGTTCGAAATTCCTGAACAACCCGCACCAACTCGTCGAGTCTGCCAATGGACTTGGCGAGTGCATCCCATGCACAACCCCAAACGACCTTCTGTGGTCAGATCTGTTCCACTAACTCATAGATCCAGTCCTTCCAAGCTTATTTATCACGTGAAGTTCATGTCTTGGCATTCATATCACACCTAATGACTCATAAATGGTGTTTTGACCTCAAGCACAAAGATCCCAAACCAAAACCTCCAAGGATTCACAAAAAGCATGGACAAATGGACACTCTGGACCTCCAAGGGTCCAGATCCAGAACCTCACTCACTTAAGGGACCATGGGAGCACTAGATCTAGCCACAAAAGAGCTCAATAAGCCCTAAATCAACATGAACATCACCTCAACAGAAAAGGGTTCGAAAATGGTACCTGTAATGTGATGTTCGTGACCTCAGATCTTCAGAAAGTTAATCCTGTTGCTTCCTCTTTGCTAAAGCTTCCTTTCCCTTGCTAGACAACACCTCCAAGGTTGATAATGGCTCCTTCTCTCACTCCAAACGCTCAAGTGCACTAGGGTTTCGCTCTGGGGGCTGGTGAGCACAAATGACGGCCATAAGGCCCTTTGAATAGACCCCAAACCTGAGAAATTAGGGTTTCATTAAACAGCGCGGACTCGCCGAGTCCACTAATGCGACTCGTCGAGTCTGGTCATTAATCCGGATGAGAAATCGCGTCTTTACTCGGCGTGTCTACGCACCAACTCGCCGAGTTCTTCCTCAAAACTCAAAATAAAATGAATAAATATAATACCTGAAATTCCGGATGTTACATTTCATTAGAATGAAAAGCAAGATACGATGTTCCAAACATACAAGCAAGCCTTGTACAACACGCCTATCCTTTCTCTGCCTGAAGGAACAGAGGATTTCGTTGTCATCAGCGATGCGTATAATCAGAGTCTGGACTGTGTACTTATGCAGAGAGGAAAAGTTATCATTTATGCCTCGAGACAGCTGGAGACAAGCAAGGTTAAATACACGATTTACGACCTAAAGTTAGGAGTTGTGGTCTTCACCCCGAAGGTTTAGAAACATTATATTTACGGAACTAAGTGCACAATCTTCACCGACCATAAAAGCATGCAGGACATCTTCAATCAGAAAGACTTAAACATGAGGCAATAGCGATGGGTAGAGTTGCTCAATTACTACGAGTGTGAAATCCGCTACCATCCTGATCAGGCCAATGTGGTAGCAGATGCCCTTATCTGAAAGGAAAGCTCAATTAACAAGGCGAAGACATTGTCAATAACCATCCATTCCCACTTATCCGTACAAATTCGAGAAGCCCAGTTGGAGGCCCTAAAACCAGAGAACGTTATGAACGAAGCTCACAAGGCTAGATACTCTGTTCACCCAGGTTCGGACAAGATGTATATGGATATCAAGAAAACAGTAATGATGGTCAAACCTAAAGGCCGAAATTGCAACCTTCGTGGGCAAGATTCTAACTTGCGCCAAGTAAAACTTGAGTATCAGAAGCCCTCAGGTCTGCTCCAGCAGTCTGAGATACCTGAATGGAAATAAAAGATGATTACCACGAATGTCATCACCAAGTTACCCAGATCCCTGAGTGGGTACGATACCATTTGGGAAATTGTCGATCGTTTGACAAAAATCCACTCACTTCCTTCAAGATGGAAAAACTCACGCGAATCTACATCCAAGAGATAGTCGGACTGCACGGTGTACCTGTGTCCATTATGTCTGATCGAGATAACAACTTTAGCTTAATATTTTTGGCAGTCCCTTCAGAAAGCTCCTGGAACTAAGCTAGATATGAGTACAACTTAGCATCCTCGAACAGGCGGACAGAGTAAGAGAATTATCCAGACCCTAAAATACATACTAAGAGCATGTGACATTGATTTCGGAAAATCATGAGACACCCATTTACCCTTGACCGAATCATCATAGACCTGCATCAAGACTGCCCCGTTCGAAACCCTCTACGGTCGCAAGTGCAAGATCCCCGCTGTGCTGGACCGACGTAAAGGACACGCAGGTAGCCAAGAGACAATTCCCTGACAGTGCCTCCTCTGGTACTTAAAATCATCCGCGAAACCACCGAGAAGATCATCCAAATCCAAGAGCAACTAAAAGCTTCATGAGACTGAAAAAAGAGTTACACTGATAAACAACGGAAACCCTTAGAATTCCAGGTTGGAGATTGTGTCCAATTGAAAGTCTCACCCTGGAAAGGCATGACATGCTTTGGAAAGCATGGAAAACTTAACCCGAGGTACATAGGACCTTTCGAGATCCTCGCTAGGATCGGTTCTGCGTGGAGCGTGTGTGGTTAACCGGCACACTAACATGGACTAGTAAGAGTGGCAAAGGGTAGCTTGACTTTATTATAGATCGGTGGAGCGTGTGTGGTTAACCGGCACATCGATTAGGTAATATTGTTGAGCGTACCAAGTCAATTTGTATGGTTATTCACACCTTTTTTGTGATCCTCGGCATCCCAGTCACAAACTTGAGAGGGCACAATCGAGATTCAAACATGCCATTGAAAGTTCAATGTATCTCAAAAGATCTAGGAGTTTCAAATCCAATTAAAACTTAATTATATTTCGTTTTTCATGGTGGAAATTGGTAAATCGTCATTTACCTACTTTTAACTATTTTATAATGTGGATTACGACATCCCTCTTCCAGTTATAAATTACTTATTGGGTCCTAGCCTTAATATTTCATCTTGGGTGTTATATTAATGACTTTAAATCAACTAACTTGAATTTCTCCCATTATAGATGTCTAGTTTAGATAGCTATGTTCTTCCTAAATATTTAGGAAGAAGCTTTGTAATGAAGATGATATCCCAAATGGCAACCAAGGTGAAAGATCAGTCCCCTTAGTGGGACTGGAAATCATACTTCACTTCCTCCACCTCCTCCAATAAATCTCCCTATCCCACAAGTTTCAAGACCTGATAAGTTCGAAGTCACTCAATCCGTATTGGAAAACAAAGTCTATATGTGCTTAGGTCTTGGATATTAAGTCACATATTGACAAGTTAGGAGAGTCGGGTATCGAAGTCTCAAGGTAGTTGTCTGTTAACTTGGTCACTCCCTGATGATAGATCATGACATGACCCTTAATGATCTTACCTATTTGCTTGATGATGCTGAATCAGCAATGATTTGGAGAATTGGTAAAGCAAAATTTGATTAGAAAATGAACTTCCCAAACTTCCATGGACATTGACAATGGTAACATTGGAAGTCCAGAAAACCTTTATCTTCCCAATTGAAAAGGATTGGCCATAGTCAACTTGGTTGACCAAATGGTAAAGAGAAAGGCTAAGTCTATGACAGTCCCGTGTACCGGTTCCAAAGAGTCCATATGTTTCTGTTGCCAAAGGAAGAGCATTGGTTGCGAAGCTGCCAAATTTACCTAAAAGTCCATAAGGATAGTAAAATCAAATGTTTGACTCTGCTTTAGGTAAAGTCCATAATCTAACTTTATTAAGTTTCTATTCTGAGATTCTTATTGCATGATGTGACAGGGTCACATATTGATGCTTTCAGAATCAAAGAAGAGTGAAGAAACTTAAAGGAAGTATATGCTGATTCTGATCGTGAAGATAGATTTTGATCGCATGGTTCGGTGATCAGAATTTTGAGTTGTTACATAAGAGGTGAGACATATTGCTTAGGAATAGATAACAAGGTTTTCATATGGGTTGTAAGGATAAGTTTTCCGCAAAATTTTAAAATACAGAAAAGTTTTAATTTTATTTATTTTAAGTATCCTTACAATGGTATTTGTGAAAAATTGTTTATTATATGGTTCCATTAATAGCAATATTTTAAAATGGATTTGATTCTTTCATTTGTGGTAGTATCATAATTTACCAAATAAGGAAAGATTCTCATCACCCAAGTTTCAGTTAGATAGAAACTTGGAATCATGCTACTTGTATTGTATGATGAATGAGAAGTTTTCATCTTTGAGAAATTTAGACTAATTCCTTATTCACATGTACATGTGAGTTAAGTGAAGGACTAAAAGATTGGGTACACTTGGTTGTGTGTTGGTCAGGTCCACCACAAAGGTTGATAAGATTATTCATTATGGTTTACTAAAGTTTACTAAATATGGTTATACTTACAAGTTTAAGTATAATTTTTGATCATTGAAGAGTTTCAATGATAGACAGAATGAGTAAGAAGAATCAAATAAGGCAGAAAGATAAAAGCTTCTCCAATCTGAAGAGATGGGAGAGTACTTGAGTATTTTGTTTTATGATTATCTTAGTGATTATGAAACCATATCACAATTGATCCTCTAAGGACACCTTAGTTCATTTGTTTGGCTAAGGAGAGGAATCATGAGTTGTTGAAATGGTTAAATCAAAAGATAAATCATACATCAAAATCAAATCCTAGAGTCATACTCGAAGATTGAGCCATTGAGTGACATAATCTTTAGAAAGTTTATAACAATTATCAAAGGTAGAGTAAGATGTGTCCTACTCTTGTACATTTGAGGTTGGTTAGTTGTGATGTTTTGGATAAAACAAAGACCAACTAAGTTCAATTATGGGAAGTGTTTAACTTGATAAGAATCCGCACTAACTATTGAATATTTGTTTTGTCAAGGAATGGTTCTTGACAAAGAGAATCATATATGTCAAGAGGTCAGTGGGAGTCTTAAAAGGATCTTAAGATAGGTTCAAAAACTAATCAAGAGATTTGTTAATCACTAGCCCACGACTTGAGGTGTGTAACCTATCATGTTGACATATTCTGTGCTCATCCCAGTTAAGGTTGGCTTTGCATTGGAGTTCTGAGAGTTCTCGTCTATTTGCATAACAACCTGGAAGTAATGGTAGGCCCTTGTGCTGCCGGGTGGCAAGAAATTAAGATTGCACAAGTTCAGTCCATATGAATTTGGAAGTGTCACTAACCTAGCCCTGTGATTATGGTTTTGACAAAATTCACATGGAAAAGAACACATACACCATAAAAATCTAAGTGTCATAATGTTTCTCTTCGATTCATGAAAATGATGGTAACGAAACTCTTTCACTAAGTATATTTTGAGTAGATAGCAATTGTGAGAATGACAAAAAGGTCTAAACATTATGATTACGACATCCCTCTTCATAATTGTTCAGATACACAAGTGAGCTATCGAAGGAAAGGTGTATGATTTTGATAAAGTCTTATCAAAGCAATTGCGTATCAGAAATCTGCACTTTGGTAAGAAATTCAATAAACTGTTGGTTTCTAAAAGTACAGCTGATCTCTGGATACATGTCAAAGCTAGTGGGACCATAAGTGTTATGCTAGTAAGAAAATAATCATTATTCTAGTGGGAGCATGATTATTATATTAAGTGTTGCAAGTCAGCAATATTAATTATACAAAACAAAAGTTTCAATTCGCCTTGAAAAAGTTGTTTTGCTATAATTAAGGGAGAGGATTTTATACTTCACTCCAATTCTACAATCTTAGATTGAGAATTTAATCTACTTTAGTCAAGAATATATTTGAATGTTATGCTGGAATGGTTCAACATAAGGAAATTCTATATATGTTGCGTTCTCAAAATTCGATTATGATTACGACATCCCTCTTCATAGTTCGAATTATGAAAACATGGAAAATAAAAATTTTATAGCATAAATCATCTCCCATATGTTTTGGGTATAAGTTTGATTACATGTTCTATAATCCATTCTAGATTTTCCAAATGTCTAGGGCATTAAGATGGAAAAAGGAATAGAACTGGAAATGCCTAAAATGGTTAAGCAAAATTGTCGAGGACAATCTGAGGTTTACCGAAGATTGGTTGCTCATGGACAATTAGAAGTATAGAGTAAGGACCATATTGACATATTTTGAAAAGAAGCAACTCTTGTTCAGAAGTGATGGTCAAAATGGTAATATGGAATTGTCTCCATAGGTGGAAGTTATTCTTTGAATCTGTGTAAGATTAAAGAACTTAATGCTAAGAAGGATGTTCAAAGGAATGTACTTTGAATTTGAGACTTCATTTCCATGGAATTGTTTCCCATTGGAATACTTTGTAATGTTTGTTGCCAAGTCTTTGTGACTTTTGTGCATAGTCGTTACAAGGGGATCATTGCATATAAGTTTAGAATCTAACAGATTATAGTAAATGGCAAGAGTTTGGTACTTTTGCATTTACAACAAGGATTGGAATTGTGAAATGAGCATCATTGCAATATTGTCAATTGATCTATTTCACAAAGAGAGGACCATATGTAAACATAGTATGCATACTTGGAGTATGGCATAATTGTTTTTTGGAAAAACATAGTGTGCATGCTTGGAGCATGGGACAACTAATGTTTTAATTCAAGCATAAAGTTGATTAATCGAAACATAAATAATCAGTAATCAATATGGTACTTAAATAAAAGGTTTTTTTATTTACACTCAAAGTGTTGGGGCCATATAAGATTAGTATTATTCTTGTGTTTCACTTTGCATGTTTTGACTTCCAGAATAATTATGTTATGGTATATATCATATTATTCAAACCATCCACAGTCAAGCATATGTTGGAAGTAGATATGAATCAAGACTGTCATGAATTTGGCTTGTATGATTTGTCTAAAGTGCTTTAGACAATGCAATGGTTGCTACAACATTCATGTGTACTCATAAGGGCTGAGTATTGGATTCAACCCACGCTCACTTGCATCACTTCATGGAATTTATCTCGAGTGATCATGAGATGGTAATATCATATAAATCTTCAAACCTAGAGATATGAGTTGTTGACTATGAGTTGGTTATTCATTGATTGTACGAAAATGCATTGGTAACTCGATGTTATAAAACGTGCCTTTATGAATAATTCAACAAGTAGCTAGTACAAGGATATCAGTTGAAGTTTATCTGTTCCTTCTAGAATAGAATAGATATATGGGCCCTTCGATGATTTGGTTTTGACCTATGTACCAGGTCTGGTTAGAACCTAATTGATGTGTTCAATTTAGTTCTATGTCGAAAAAAATCAGAGATCGAGAAACAAATGTTGGACAATAAGTAAGACCATGTTCCATGTGTTTGTCCGGTTGATATCATGAGACCAGAGGATTATATGATCACTTATCTTAAATGGCGTATCATCATCATCTCAGTTCTGAGAGACTTTGAAAGAGCTACAATTGCTAGTCGGATGTTGAAGTTATATTTGCAAATATAGTTATTAGACTTATCCAAGTGGGAGACTGTTGGATATAGTGTCTAAGTCCATAACTTTATTTGGTATGTACTTGACCCGACCTGGCATGGTCCATTTGGGTTGCATGGCATTGCAATACTTGGATAGACAAAATGAGAGAAAGTACACTTGTGATTATTAATTTATTATAAGTTCTAATATATTAATAATAGTATTATTTAATTAGTATTGATCAAGTATTAATCTAGTATTAATTTGGTGATCAAAGTGAGACTAATTAAATATATAGGGTTGATTATGTCAATCATCAATTCTTTTATGGTGGATTAATGATCCATGGTTTATGGGTTTGGTTATAACCATATGGAGCTCCATGGATAGTCCATGGGAGTTACAAACCCATGGGTCATGAGAAATGAAGAGTCATGACAATTAGGGTTTACACTTGTAACTCCTAATTATGACACACTATAAAAGAAACCCTATAGCATGCAAAATCGGCACTAGAGTGTTTCTAGAGAGGGCATAACCAATTTTCAAGTGTAAGAAGTATTCTTTCAAGTTATTCCAAGTTTTGTAGTGTTGTGTGAAGCATTTGAGGCACAACATTTGGGGTGCTAGGCTCACAAAGTCTTGAAGGAATCCAAGCAACAACAAGGTATGTATTTCTACTAGCTTTATGTTTTATATATTCCCCATGCCATGCTAGTTAGGAAATAACCTTGAAAAGGAATTTGCATGTATATAGAGAAAACATAGATTCAAGGTTATTAGGGTTGCATGTACACTTACGAAGTGTTAGAATGCTCAGAACCCATCAGTTTACTGTCTTAAACTCATGTTTGATCATTTCTTTTGTGCTTTGGTGGTTCTAGGCTATGTAGGCAAGGTTCTAGTCACTTATATGAGCATAGGAAGGTCTTAAAAGCACTTAGACACCTTGGAAAGGTGTTTACAGTTCTTGAAGGTGGGTTTACGGTCCAAGAATGTTCTTGGGCTGTAAACTCATGTTTACTCCCCAAAAACCGAGATTTTTGTGTTCTAAGTCCTTTCATGTAAGCCCCTAAGTCGTAACTAAGCATTGGAAGTGGTTTGGAAGGGTTTTTGGGCATCAAAACCCTCTTTCAAGGTGTTTAGGGTTTTGGGATGTTCCCAAACCGTAAACTCTTGGTCTTGGGGTTTTTGGATGTTTAAGCCACAAATTTGCAAGTGTGATAAGCTAAAAAACAAGCTAGGAAGGTAAACTTACCGTTTTGAAGCTTGAAGGGGCGATTTTTTGACTAAAACCCGACTTGTAGAGAGAGAAAGTAGAGAGAGGAAGTGTCTAAGTTGTGAAAAAGGTTAGGATGAAACCCACTCAACCCTTATATAGGGTTGAGTTTACAGTCTGGGTGGGGGTCCACCCAACACTAACCGCAAACGGGGTTTTTCGCGACTTCCATTAAACACAGCAAATTTTCAATTATACCTCCTTATTTTTATTTCGCTTGACGAATATTATTAAAAATATTCTAACAGGCTTAAATCCAGCCAAAAATATTTTTGGGATAAATTTGGCCAATTTTTGACGTGCTTAATTACATCGTTAAAGCTAATGGAAATTTTGGGTTGTCACAGATAAGAGTACGATCAAGAAACTCAGTACGCCCCGCATACCAGGAAGTATGCCCCCTGTATTGGCCCTGCCCACAACCAACCTAAAGAACATCTTAATCCTTTAAGCCATGACGTCCAATGCTCAGGGCTAGATCCAAAATGTGCCTTAATCCACAAAGTTGTTAACTTTGAGCTTTTGTAGGGCTCAATGGGTCCTAAATCTAGGTTCTTACTTTCCAATTTCATCAAAAGGCTAAACAACATGTATGAGTTGACATGAACTATCAAGATCATATTTTTATGCATTTGGGGCACCTAAAATGTCTAAATCTAGTGTCTAAACTATTAGGGCAAGCTCGAACTCATAAATACAAACTAAAAGGACCAATACCACACCAAACAAGATCAAACCAAAGACATGCCAATGTGAGAGCATTTTACCTTCAATAGATGACAAAGAATGAGAAACTTCTGGATCTACAAGCCCCACTAAAAAAGATGATCCTTCAATAATCTTCAACCACTTCGAATGTTTAGAAACACTCCAAAATCACACAAAAAAGCATGAGAACTCCAAGATGATGGCTAAGGGTCGAATATTAGGGTTTTGGAGTATTGGGGATGATAAGGGTCAAGGCTTAAGAAGATAAGCTGCTTAAATAGGGGTGACACCCTAAAACTGAGGGTTTGGTGTTGAAGGAGTACGCCCGCGAACTCGACCAACCTCCAATTCTTGTGAAATAATAATAATAAATCGATCTAAAATTATATATATATATATATATATATATATATATATATATATATATATATATATATATATATATATATATATGTAGGGTTTGGTGAATATGTGGTTGTCATATATCTATTGTTAGGTATGTTAGGGTGCAAAGTCACACTTGGATGTGGAATGTTAGGCTTACCCTCTTGTATATGTAAATGGGTTAAGTATTTTCATATAATTAGGAAGTGAGTGACTCCCATTATGTAGGGAACCATTTGAAGTGTTAGACTAGAGAGAGAATTTATACGAAACCCACTTTATATGCTCTTTCTAGATCTAATATGAGCTTAACAAGATTTATTTACTTCATGTATTATTAAGTTTGTATGATGATTCACTAGATCTTTTTTTATTCCGCACATATCATCATAATCAACACCACTACAATTGGTATCAGAGTGGGTGTTCTTGATTCATTCAAGAATTGATCCTTGACGGATTTCTAGATTTGGTGATTCTTCATTTTGATTTTTGATCTTCGTGTTATTGAGAGTTTGGATTCTAGAAATTGAATTCATATTTGATGCTATTCATAATTCGGTTTTCTTCACTGGAATTTAAGTGATTTTTACTTTCTCTCTCTAGAAAACCTATTCACAATCACTTTCTCTCTCTACAAAAACTCAACATCTTGTTGTTTGATCAAAGATGGTGGACTTTCTGTATGATTCTTGCATTGTGATCATTGAAGATACCAAATACAAAATCAATGAAGATAATTTTGTAGGTTATTATTAAGTGTTTTGATTTCATGGAGTAATAAGGTTTCTAGATATTTCATGGAAGCTAGATATTTCAATCACTTCATAGGATTGAATGGTTGATGAAAATTTCCTTCTCCATGTTATTCATTAGTAGAAATCAAAAGGAATGAGAAGAAAGAGATTTGTTTAATAAGAAATACATTTCTCTACTTGAAAACCCAATTGATCTTCGTGCTCTTAAGTTTTTTCAAGAGCAAGACAATGGAGTTCAATGGGATGTTTTTGATGTTTTTGAAGTTCATGATAAGAAGATTCAAGTTGATTCTCATGAAGATGAAATTTTTTTTGCTTGATTGGAGTTCAACCAATGATATTTTATGTTCTTTTATTTGTTTGAAGGGATGATTCCTTATTGGAAGTCGGTGATCCAAGAAATTCACAAGTATCAAACTCCAAAAGATTTGATTCAAACTCACAAAGTTGAAGTTTTGGAAAGTGGGTTTGTTCATGAAATCAAATCTTCAAGATGCAAAAAGATGAGAAAGAAAAAGAAGAAGAAGATTAAAGCGGAAAAACAAGCGGGTTTATTCAAATGTTGGTGTGAAGCAGAAATTCGTGAAACAAAGTTGGGTTCCAAATAAACAATCTCCAAATGGTGCTTTAAATTTGAAGTCAAAACCCAAAAGTGTTGGTGGTTTGTTTGAAGATATTATTGGATCGCTGATGAACACGAATAACGAGTTGTACATCAAGCATAATGGGTGGTATAATATTCAAATTAGAGATTTTCTCATTCCAACAAAAGAACCAAGATCTTCAAAATTTTGTTTGTTAGTTGAAAATGGAACTTGAGTCGTCAAAAAGGTATCTCAAATTCTCAAATGGATTCCAAAACATCCATGATTACGATTTAATCTTTACGTTTTTCATTTTTGATCATTTTGTCTCGGTTGGATCGAATTTGTTTCAAACCCAATTGTGGATCCAATCTATTTTCTTTCATTGATCAAGCCCAAACCAAATTCACAATCATTTGATTATACATTTTTCTTAAAAACAATTTTTTGAGACCAAATTGTAATTCTTGCCATTCATAACCATATATTCGAGCCCAATCATCAAATCTATTATTGATCATAAGATTTGAGCACAAACAAACATTTGTACACTGTTCATCGATCCATCTTATAATACACATTCTTTAAACCTGATTCGTTGTTGATTTCTCCTCATATTTATTTGTCGCATTGATACACAACTCGGTTGTGGAATTTGTTTTGAAGTCAATCTCAATGTCGAAAGCCATATAATAAAACATGTTTTTGAGTTCACAATCAAAACGAAAATTGTTATTAGTTTTGGTTTGATGTCGAATGTCAATTTCTTGAAGTCTCCACTAAATTTGAAGTTAGGATTTGAGTCGATTTCGATTGTATAGTATATCGACGGTAGTTTGGGGTTAAATGATAAAAAGTTATTGAAATCGATAACAATTTTCAGTTTAAATTTAATCAGAATCAAATGATTCAACTCATGATATTGTTCTTCGTTTGAAGTCATGAACTTGTTCTTAATTGGAATCAAATTTCATTTTCAGTACTAAGTATATAATCGAGTCGAACTTGATGTTTTAGTTTCGATGGTCAAGGAAAGAAAGTCAAAACATTATTCCTGGTCAAAATTGGTGTTCTTGATTGCCGATTTTGAAGAACAGTTGGGTGTTAGAAGTCGATTTCGGAGGTTCTTATCAAAGGTTTAATCTTCGATATGTTGCTTCTGGGTCTCAATTGAGTTCACATATGAAGACGATTGGGTTTGGAATTCCCATATGGGAAGGTTTGGGATTCAATTATATATGTCAATGATTGAAGAATTGATATCAAGTGTAGAGAAATCAAAGTTGGACTCTGAGTCGATATTGAAATTGAAGCGTTAATGTTGATAGGTATTTCCTATAAAACGAAACGAACAGGTGAAGAAGTGAGCTTTTAATGTTCGATGTGTGGGTATCAGGTTGTTTAATGAAGGATTATTTTTGATGTCTAATTGAATGGAAGTCGAATGGGAAAGAGGAAGATTTTGAAGGGGTTGGAATTTATATCAATGGTTGATGATGATTTGTGTAAATTGATGATTTGGTATCGATGTCTGAAAAGTGAACCATTTATTTTGATAACGAAGAGTTGATTTTGGTATCGATAATTTTTTTTGCAAAAAGTGAGTCGCTATTGATGATGTAGTTTTGAAGGCCTGTTGGTCGAAGGGTCTTAAAAATTTGATGCCGATGTGATGAAAAAGCGAAGAGCAAAGGGTTGATTCGTGTTACGAAATTCTTGGGTATCGATATAATGAAGGCTTCGTTATTGATCGATTATGGAATTAAAAGAGAAGGGTCGTTTTGTTCGTGCTTCGTTATTAAGCATGTAGATGAAAAGCGAAGTGGTGATACTTTGTTGTCTGTATAAGGAATTGGGAAGAAGAAGAAAACATATGTTTCGAAATTGGTCTCTCAACTATCAACGAGATGGCAGAAAAAGTACAACTTCGACATTGGAGTAAAAAATCTGTGAAGATTGCAGAATTTCACTTTTAGCCCCGACAGTTTCGAAATGTTGGCCAAAATTACCCAACTTCGAAATTGGGCTAACTAAGCTGAGAAATTGGACATTTTACAAGTTTAGTCCCTACAGTTGGTGCGAACTTACAGTTTATGCCCAGTTTTGTAAATGGGGAGTTTTCGCATCTTTCGCTGTTTTAGGCACAACAGGTCCCTGCAAAATTCAGAAAGTAACAATTTTTACCCGGATTTTGGAAAATCCTGCAACTCTAACCTAAAAGTCAAAAAATTTCACAAATTGGAAATTTTTTCAAGGCTTTTTCGTGATTGTTTTTCCATGCAAGATTTTCCAGGTTTTATTTTTGGCACAGATCAAGGGGGAGTATTGTGAAGTTAATTCCTTGGGCGCTTCTCACCCATAATGGGTTTTAAAATAATTGTTTGATTATAGAAAAGGAGAGAATGATGGGTATTCGAAGCGAGTTTTTCGGGTATTCATTTGCGGATTTCAAGATCGGTGTTACTTCTTGGGAAGTTTGGTCTTAATTGCGCAAGCTCATTGGATATTGAAGTCGGGAGATCCAATCATAAATTTTAGGGGGAAAATGTTATGGTGCAAAGTCACGTTTGGATGTGGAGTGTTAGGCTTACCCTCTTGTATATGTAAATGGGTTGAGTGTTCTGCTATAATTAGGAAGTGGGTGACTCCCATTATGTAAGGAACCATTTTGAGTGTTAGACTAGAGAGAGAATTTGTACAAAACCCACTTTATATGTTCTTTCTAGATCTAATATGAGCTTAACAAGATTTAATTACTTAAAGTGGTCTTGAGTTTTTATGATAATTCACTAGATTTTTTCTTATTACGTACATGTCATCATAATCAACACCACTACAAGGTATAAAAACATCAAAACTACATTACAATCAAATATTAATCGCTTTTGCAAAAATTAAAAGTAAATCTAGATCGATGGTGCAATAAAATAAACACAATCACTTGAACAATTAATGTGTGTGTGTGTATGTGTGTGTGTGTGTATATATATATATATATATATATATATATATATATATATATACAGAGAGAGAGAGAGAGAGACAGGATCAGTTAAGGACTCATTTTAAAGTGAACACTCGTGAAGATATTATAAAAAATTGAAAAAAAAAAATCTAAAAAAATTCAAATCATAAAATCGAGCATATATCTATATCTGTGAGAGAAAAAAAATTGGAAAAAAATTGGTTCATTAAAATTGAATAATGGTTCATAATGATGCAAAATAAATAATTAAATTTGAATCATAGATCAATTTTAATAATGTAAAAACAAATTCATTTTTTTCTCCCGGATATACATCTATGCTCGATTTTATGATTTTGTATTTTTTTTAGATCTTTTTAAAAAAAAAAAATTAAGGTATTCTCACGAATCTTCACCTTAAAATAAGTCCAGACAGAAACCGGACCGTGTATATATATATATATATATATATATATATATATATATATATATATATATATATATATATATATATATATATATATATATATATATATATATATATATATATGGGAGAATTTCATATATGCCCTTCTTAAACATCAAAATATCATATTTACCCTTCATAAAATTTCAAAATATCATACATGTCCTTTTTAAACATCAAAATATCATATATGCCCTTCTTAAATATCAAAATATTATATATTTACTTTTTAAACATCAAAATATCAATGGTAATATCTAAAATATCTTTCATCTACAACATGATAATAATGAACAACAACTAAAACTAAATAATCAAAATATATACATTTCATAGAGAGGGTTGAAAATGAATCTTTTTGTTTGTCAAGAGACGACATTCCAACAATTTAGAAGTTCGCATTCCGTTATCATAGATGTAAGGATAATATGTTAAAATTTTGAATTATTATAATAATTCTAAGGTATAAAGAATGATTATAAAATATTAAAAACATTATTAAAAAGCATTTGGGCAAATATGATATTTCGAAGGTTTATGAAGGGTAATATGATATTGAGAAATTAAGCTGGGCAAATATGATATTCTTAAGTTTAAGAGGGGTATATATGAAATTATATATATATATATATATATATATATATATATATATATATATATATATATATATATATATATATAGAGAGAGAGAGAGAGAGAGAGAAAGAGGAGGGTTCAATTGACGGAAAAAAAAAAGGTTGAGAATGAGGGAATCATTCTCAGCCAATCATTTAATTAGCATATTAACTTAAAATATACGGTGGTAAACTTGTAAATATGATATGATATCTTTCAATCACAGATATGTAACTGTGGATAATTTTGATAACAATTCAAATTCATTATAATCGATCGTTCATCATCAAAATTTATTCTCCAACATTCAACGATCATCCAGATTTCTTCAATTAAATCATCGATCAACATCATCTAGTATTAATCAATCATCCATCTTCATCAAAAACACGTTCATCAACATCATTGAACAGTATATCAAAAAAAATTGTTTTTGGTTCTTTCAATCCAACCTTCAACTATGCTTAAATACGAGAATATCTTCAACATCTACGATTAAGTTTACTCCTGGTGTCATTAGATCAATATCATCGATAATCAACAGCAGTTTCACTTCATATCATTCATTCAACATCGATCATCAAACAAAACTTCGAAATTAAGGTTATAAAAACATCAAATCATTTTTTTGAAAAATTTCATATAATTCTCTATCAATCTACTATTTTGTAAATTTTAAATAGTCAAAGTATCATGTTTTTAGCATTTTTAAGAAAGCTTACTTGTATGCACTCCAACTGTTTGATGAAATGCATAAACTAAATGACCACGTATGAATATGTTTTCGCACCTTAATCAATATATTATTATTAAAACACAAAAAAAATATACAATTTTATATGTTATTCATATGTGAATAACATATAAAAATTATATATATATTTTTAATATATCTTGTAATATGCATATGTTAATATACTGTGTAATATTCATATGTGAATAAACTGTGTAATATTCACATATGAATATATCAACTAATATTCATAAGTGAATATAGCATCTAATACATACAAGTGAATATATTATGTAATATTCACAAGTGAATGCATCGTTCAATATTTAAATATGAATATCATGTATCATATTCACAAGTGTATATATTATATATTATTCATATATGAATATACTATGTAATATTAATGAATAAATATATACCATGCAATATATAGATGTGACTAGAATGTGTAATATTCACAAGTAAATATACCATATAATATTCACATATGAATCTACTATATAATATTCATATGTGAATATACTATGTAATATTCATTTGTGAATATACCATGTAATATCACATGTAAATATACAATATAAACAACATATATCATATAATATTCACATATGATTATACATTCATATGTGAATATACCATGTGATAATTAGAATGTGATAAATCGTAATTATTATGAACTAAAAGTATATTTTTAACATTTTTTATGTGTGTTCACATATTTTTCAGGCATCGTTATAACTCAATAAAAGAATAACATTTCAATCAATGGTTGGTTCATATCTCGGTGGTTGACGTAATTGAGAAGATATCATTGACAAAGACAATATATTTTTATATTCACATGTAAATGTTATACAATTTAATATATTCTTCATTTTGATCGTGTTAAATTCAAATGCAAATGATATTCATTAACCAATACAATGTTGTTTGTCTTAGTATAATGTTGATTTTACATGTAAAATAATATTGTTACATTATACAAAAGAAACTATGCACAAACCAATTCTTATAGTGTATTATTTATTTTTATATATAAAGGTTGTATTCATAAATAAATAAATCAACACGTATAGTTTATTCACATAAATAAAAATAAAATATTACAATAACGATGTTTTTACTAGTAGGATTAAAGTTAGTAACATCATCAGTTAATATGTCGTCTTCTAAACTTTATTCATATATGAATAATGATGATGTAATCACTAATAGGAATTAAAATTTAGTGACATTATCAAAACAATTTTCCGCAATGAAGTTTAGTCTCGGAATTGGACGAAATTCGCATATTTGATGTAAAATGGTGCGATTTACAAAACTCACAGCTTCGCCATGACGTACGGTGTTTTTCGGCCATTCGATGTTGTGTAGGGCCTCAAAATGACGTTTTTCTATTTTTATAATTTTCTGGAAAAAAAAAGTTATCATTTATTCACAAATGAATATAACATTAATAAAAATATATATGCTTATATAATTATTTTATTAACCTAAAAAGATTAGTTGTATGTGAATAAATATATATTCTTATCAAATATGTTTTTTATCTTTAATTTTATATATTTTATAATCCTCGGTTTTATTGACAGTTTTATTCATTTGTGAATAATACATATATATTCACATTTAATTATTACATACATATTCATTTGTGAATATTACATATGATTATATGCGGATATAATTCTTATTTGTTATTCACATATGAATTACAAACTTACTTAGGACCTTAAAATGACGTATTACTTGTATTCATTTATGAATATTACATGTATTCATTTGTGAACATTACATGTATTTGCATGTGAATATATTTTTTCATATATTATTCACGTATCAATTACATACTTGCTCTGTGTTTTTAAAAGATATATATTGATTCTCATATAAAGACATATTCACTTGTGAATATTACGTGATATATTTTGTTTATGCATTTCATCGAACAGTTGGCATGCAAATAAATTAACATATATAACTATGGTAAAAAATTCACAATTGAAGCCAATAATTACAAAACAAATCAAATCCTATCAAAATCGATTAATAATCAATAGGTTTATATCAAAAATTATGAAAAAAATTGTATAAAAAACGAAAATTTTCAAACTTGAAAAACGATTTTTTAAAAAAACTTCAAATATATGGTTATGTTGATGAACTTTCGATTACTACCTGTTGTTTGATATTGGCGAACGTTCCTTTGATGAAGTTTCGATGATTTGTGATCACTAAATGATGTGACATCGATAAATATGGATTATTTTAACGATTTTGCTTGATGTCAATGAAACTAGACAAGATTGAATCACGAGTTACACTTAATAGTACAAATAAATGTTTTTAATGACGAATCACAACATTTTGATGAATAAACGAAGATTTTTGATGAAGAATTGATGTTTTTATGAAGTGTCGATATCTTTTTTTTATGAAGAACATGTGATTTTGACAGCGAACAACTATTAGAATGTATGATGTTGATGAAGAACACAGAGGAACAATCGAGATGAATGAATAACAGATGGTGTTAATAAAGAATAAATAACGATCCAGAAGAAATGGTATCTGTGATTGAAAGTTAATATATCAAATTTTCAAATTTGCCACCATGTATTTTATGCTAATATGCTAATTCAATTGAACTTACTTCTCTCTCTCTCTCTCTCTCTCTCTCTCTCTCTATATATATATATATATATATATATATATATATATATATATATATATATATATATATATATATATATATATATATATATATATATATATATATATATATATATATATATATATATATATATATATATATATATATATAGTGTTCATCTCAAACCTAGAAATCCAGTGCCAATGTTTGTAAGTTACAATAAATAAAAAGTAATTAATATGAATACAATATGATTACAAATAAAACAATTAAATATAAAAAATAATTACGAGTCTCTCAACGGAGATAAATTAAAGGTTTATGCTTTGATCGGTACAAAACCTAGTTGCAATGAATATTATTTGTATTACCGACTCCACGAGTTTTAATTCGTGAGAGAAATGGTTTTATATATATAGTGTTGTATACCCAATATAAGATAAGAACCACCAAAAATAAATTAAAACTAAAACTACCAAAATTGTATAGTTTTAAATCAAATAAATTACATTAGATTTCGAATGTCGCATTTACTGTCCTTATTGATTTGATTGAAACTAACTTCTGTCATTTAATCTTATAATTTTGATTGGATAACATTAAAAGGAATCGATATGAGTGTATATATGTTCGTAGAAGTTCCATAATATGATTGCAAAAGTAAAATTTTATGCTTCATTGATGTAAAAGAATCAACAAATATTAAAAATAATATAAAATACACATATTCAATACTCCAATTAATTCGATAAGATACAATACACACATTCAAAACTCAAATTTGTATCACAATGAATCTGATCTTTATTATTTTTAAGAATATAATATATTTTCCTATGTGCGACCATAACCCAACATCAATTGAAGACTTTATTTGTTCGGTTTAGATTTATATTTTTATTTTTTTTTGTTATTATTATTTTTTGCTATTAACTTCGATATTTTCATTCCATGTATGTAAAACCATGTATGAAATTATCCATTTACGTTGACAAAATAAAGGAACGTTATAAATTACAATGTAAGAAAAATAAGACTATAAATAATAAAATATTTAACATTTTAGTTAAATGGCTAAACAAAATACCCAAAATACTTTACAATAATGCAAACCAAGTAACATTGTTTATTTTTTTTCATGCCTTGATATATAATTTGTATGTGTGGAGTGAAATGGAATCTTTCCCACATAATCCCAAGGGTTAATGCATTTGTTTTAAGAAATCAATGCAGAGTGTGTTCGAATATCTCTGATACCCAGGGAGGCTATTAAACTAACACTGCACATCCTTTCAATATTCACATGTAGGGGACACATATTCTTTTTTAGAGGCAACATATATTTCAAATACAATCATTAAACTAGAGAGAGGAGTGATACTGATTTTAATCATATCTTGTTTGACATCACCTGTATTGCAACCCGTAAGTAGATGCAGCCTAAAAGGCGCATTTTCACTCCAAAAGGCCAACATGAAACCAAACAAAACCTCCATGCAGATCCGCCAGAATATATATATATATATATATATATATATATATATATATATATATATATGGAGGGAAGGGTTATTTGTAAAACAAAAAAAAACCTTAAAAATCATAAATTTAGGTTATATAGGAAAACAAAAAAATAAAAAAAATACTTAGAAATCACAAAACTTATTTTTTAAATTTTTTTATGAAAAAATCGCAGGTTTTTAAGTAAATTCGTTGATTTTTTAAAAAAAAAATATTGTATTTTTTTTAAGTTTTGATTTTTTATTTTTTTCCAGCAAATTTTTAAAAAACCAACGTTTTTTATAAACAAAATAAAAAAAAAGTTTTGTAATCTTAAAGTATTCTTTTTTATGCATTTTTATGATTTTTAGGGTTTTTTGGTTTTCCAAATAACTCTTCCCTATATATATATATATATATATATATATATATATATATATATATATATATATATATATATATATATATATATATATATATATATATATATATATATATATATACATATATATATATATATATATATATATATATATATATATATATATATATGCAGCTGATGATATGCCCCTCAAAGCGGGACAGGAATAAGGAAGCCTCCGACGAGGAGTTTCCTGCAGGGCCCAGCCAGGACCAACTCGACCACTCCAACCGCTAGGCGCCCCCATCTGGCGGGCGCCTTTGCAGGACGATCGCACAGAAGGCTCGACCACGCTAAAGGTCATCATCTACTATAGTGCAAAGATAACGACTCCCAGCGACAAAGAGCACATCCAGAGCATTATCGCCTGGACCAATCGATGGGTCTGACATAAAGAGCAACACGACTCACGAATAAGGACGGTCGATCTTGTCAGGATCGTTGTCCTTATCTCTCGTACAAAACGAAGAAGATCCTCAGTATGGTAAGCTATCTCTCCTGATTCTAAAACCGTTACCCCCAGATACTCTACTAACTTCACCATCGGAGCATTTTTCCGAGACCTCCTCCCGGAGAGCGGTTGGCAGTTTTCTTTCTTTGTGACCTCTCAGGTTTCCCCCAGACGATCACATTGAGCGCCTCCTAGGTGGTCGGAAGCCAGGTCACATCAATTGGCGTTGTCCGTTTCTTTGATAATAGATACGCAAACCCCATTTTTCTTTATTTTTCACCTTTAACCAATCACACATGGCGGATGAGGCCACCGGTGAACCATCGGAAACACCGCATAGCCTGATACGCCAAATGGTCTCCCTAGAGATGACCAATATTCCGATAACACCACTACCTCATATAACCAGCGTGGTTTCTGAGGTACCATTATCCGGTGGACCACCACCTTCTCTTGCAACAGTCGTGCATTCTGTATTAACCCACATACCAACAGCCACATTAAACAATGTAGCCCCGTCATTGTTCCCCAACGACGGCAGACCGAACCTTCCCGTTTCACCTCCCATACTCTTGTTTTTCCCAACACCGACAGATTAAACAATGCTGGTTAAAGTTTCTTACCACCACCTTTACACATCCCAATCAAGCAACGACAATCAGTACCCATAACACCACCGTGAATAGGGATTCCTTCATTAACAGCATCGGCGAATAACACCACTAACGATCCAAGCGCCATTTTTCAAGAGCAAAACCACCCACCGCTAGTGATAGGAGCAATGTCGGCACCACCATTCACGCCATACCAACAAAACCATATGGCACATATGCTTTCCACCCCGTTGCAGCCACATAACTTCTATGGCCTAACTCCACCAGACCTCACAACCTACAATAACATGCTGGTACAACCATTCCTAACAATACAACAACCAGGATACCATTTTTCCCAACGAACACCAAACCAAGACTGCCTTTCATCTAGCGTCACATCGCTATTCATGTTGGGTATTTGGTGTTGCGTCTTGGGCTCGTCTCTTAGCCCCATTTTGTATCCGGTATGGGCCTGTCCATCTGTGACTTGTTTGTTAGGGTTTGTGTATTTATATATGCTTGCATGCATTTTTTCCATAACTGATAGATCGTTTTTTACGTGTGATTTAGAAGATCTCTTTTGTAACCCTAAAATCCTCTGTAGCAGAAGTTCTTAATCGAGCTCTGCTGAGGATTGAACGTTCGAATCATTCGACTCATTCAGATCCATACTTGTGTATTGTTTCATTGTTTTATGTTTTTTATCTACCTGTTACAAAGATATAATCGATCAAAGAGTTTATAAATCTCATTAATTGGTATCAGAGCAGGAGGCTGTGTAATTCATACACATCTCTTCTGTGAAAGAAGTTATTAGGGTTTATTCCGCATTAACTGATATTTATTGAGCCGTCACTCCATAATTGACGTATCTCATTACTTATTCGTTTTGCTCTAATATTATATATTACAAGTCTGATCTTTCAAACAGGTTAAACGATCAAGCATGGACGATTCTCAATCTAATCCTATCAACATCTCAAACAGTATTGGATCAACAACAAAGATTCCTATTATTTACGCTCAAGATTACGAAGTTTGGGCGCATCACTTTGAAGACTACGTCATCGGATCTGAAGACAATGGGTATCTTGTATGGGAAGCTATTGTGTCAGGACCATTCGCTCACTCAGGAACATCCATAATTATTAAAACTCAGAAAGAGTATAATGATTTGCTAAAAGATGTTAAAGATGTGGCACAAGACGAAAAGGAAAAGTTTCAGTGCAACATTAAAGCTTTGAGACTGATTCGATTCGCTCTTCAATCTGATACATTTAGATTGGTAAGTTCTTGTAGTACCGCTAAAGAAATCTGGGATAGGCTGCGAGAGCTATATTCCACAGATGAATTTAAGCAGAATTCTGATGAAACTGTTACTCAGATGTTCAATCGCTTCAATCATCTTCTTAGCAAGATGATCAAACACGATATAGAAAGGAAGCTGATTGAACAGAAAGTCACCTTTCTGAATGGCTTAAGATCTGAATGGAGATCTGTTGTGTCTACGGTCAAAGCTCACGAACAGTTCAAGTCTTATTCGTTGGCTAAGCTGGTGGGAATTTTGAAATCCCAAGAAAAGATTGTCATGCAAGAGAAGAATGTAGTCTCAAGTTTGGGATCCTTGGCCCTCCTATCTAAAAGCAAAAATGTGGTAGAAGATGAAGATATGGACCTAGAAGACTATGATCTTACCTCTGAAGATTATGCAATGATGGTGTCTAATCCAAAGAGATTTATCAAGAAGATTTTCCCTACTAATAAGAACTGAAACTGGCAGGGAAGCTATAGTTCTGAAAAGGTAAGGGAAGAGCCAAAGACAGAGGAACCAAAGAAAGAGGCAAAAGTTGAAGGAGATTCAGGTGTGAGTTGCTACTACTGTGGAGGAAAGAACCACTATGCCAAAGACTGCGTTCTAAAGAAAATAACATAGAAGGATGAGGAAAAAGATGAAGAGTCATTGTTAATGAAAAGGCTAGAAGAAATCAAGAGAAAGAAAGCTACTGCTAACCCTTCAATGAATGCTTTAATTGTGTAGGGTTCGGCAGCAGATGATGAGTTCGGTGGCGTGCAGGTCTGTTCATCCGACTCGGAAGATGATAAAGTCAGGTTACCATCTCATGGAGAGGCATACGTTGCAAGAGGTGAAGGAAGCAGTGGGAAGTGTTTGATGGTGACAGATGTATCTCAAATGAGGGGATACAATACAGATGGGTGGAATGAAGACTCCAAGGAGCGAGAGGATCTATGCTTCACAGCAAAACCTCTCAGCGTGCAGATCAATGAGCTAGATGAATTGATCAAGAAGGTACAGTCTGTTCTTGTTTCATTTAAAGTCCCACAAAATTCGTATGAAAAAGAATTAAAAAGCTTAAATTCAAGAATCTTAAATCTAGATAGTAGCTTAACTCAAACACGGGTCACCAATTCTAACCTAACTAACCAAATAAGCAGGGTGTCTTCCAAGAGTGAAGAACGAAGGATGTGGATAGAGCTGAAGGAGTCGGAGCTGATTAAATCCAAAGATGAAAACATTTATTTGCAAAGAGACAATTTAAAACTTTTGAAACAGAGAAATGTTTTTTGTTTAATTGTTAAATGTCTTTATGCTAACATCACTCAACTTCATCTGAACTGTGAAATAAGGCAGAAAATTCATCGCATGATTTTGCCCTTCCTTGAGTTTAAGGAAGATGAAATCGATGCTGAAGCATATAATTGCGAAAGTGTTGTATCGTCTGATGATGTGAATCCCACTTACATGTATGGCCTCGACAAAATAGAATCTTTTATAAAGTCCAAGGACCATAAGGACATGCTGAAAAATCTTTTGGATGAAAACGATAGACTGAAACTAAGGACCGAAACCATACAAAAATTTGACTCATTGAATGCCAATTTAAGTTCGGAAAATAAAATTGATGTTGAAAATGCATCTGAACTTAATGAGGATGATGATATGAGTGTAATTTATGTAGAAGATGAAGTCGATTGTTCCGAGTTTGTAAAAAGCGAACACGAAAACCACAAAAATCTTATTTCCGAAAATTCTGTGGAGTTCGCTCGTCTGTCACAAAATAAGTCCCCGATTCTTAAGGAAAAGGCTGTTGTATACCAGAAGGTGAGAACAACACCAAATCAGGTATATAAAGTCAAAGGAGTATCCGAACATCAAACAGCCGAACTCACTACCATTGTAAACGAAGATAACGCAGATGGCTGCGATGAGTTCTTCTGGTCTGCTCCTATCGATAATGTCGATGAAACAGTTGGTTTATCAGAGCGAATATCCTGGAAAACAAAAGGAAGATATATACCAGAGCCGCTGAACAAGCCTGATAACTTTGACGTGCCAAGTACCAGTGGCACTAAAGAAATTCCATTAGAAGAGGTCACCTCCATAAACGAAACCTCATCTATAACAAGTGAACCTGTTGTTCAAAAGCCAAAACAAAAGGCGAATATTCACAGGCAACCCAAATAGGTGAAAAACCAAAAGCAACAGAGAAATCTGAGATACAAGAAGAATCTCTCAGAGCGAAAACAGTTCTGGCAATCTCAAAATGCTCGTTTTTCTGATCATGACAAGAATTCAGAGAAAAGGGAAGTCAGACCGCAAGAAGGCATTAACAACCGAAAGCATAGGTTCGGCTCAGAGCACATAAGCAACCGAAAGCATAAGTTCGGTTCAGAGCACACAAGCTACCGAAAGCATAGGTTCGGTTCAGAGCACACAAGCTACCGAAAGCATAGGTTCGGTTCCGAGAGCAAAGGTCACCAAGATTCAAGGTTCGGTCTCACTCATGACCACCAACAAAAGGGTCACCTAGAATCTCGAGTCAAGAAAACTTCTCAATCTAAATTCTCTCATTCTAATTCTTCTCAACCCCATTCTAAATCCAATTCTGTTCAAACTCAAAATCCTAAATCTTCAACATATTTGAAAGGAAAATCGAAGGTTTCCTCGATCAAGAGTGATCAAAAGCATTCCAAAGTCCAAACACCTGAACCTGAATTCAAATCAACTGTAACAAATCCCAATAAAATTAAAGTTTACACTATTAAGAAGAAAGATAATACAACTTTAATAAAAAGAACATATCTCATTGATATTTCTCTCACTATTCATGTTCCTGTGAAAGGCTCACGTGGACCCAAGAAACTTTGGGTTCCTAAATCTGCTTAATTTTTGCAGGTTATCAGTGACGAGCAATTCGATGAAGAATGGTATATTGACAGTGGCTGCTCGCATCACATGACAGGAAGGAAAGAAGAACTGAGGGAATTTCGATCACTTCCAAATGGTGGGAATGTCAAGTTCGGGAACAACTCATATGGAACAATTAAAGGTTATGTGATGATAACGAATGGAGACTTCACGATTAGAAAGGTTGCATACGTTGAAGGACTACAGCACAATCTCATCAGTGTGTCTCAGCTTATTGGAGGTACCGGTCTTAAAGTTTCGTTTGATGATGAGGGTTCGGAAATAATAGAGAAGAAAACAAAAAGGGTAATTCTCAAATCGGAGCGCAACGGCGAAATGTTTCCTCTCAATCTCAAACCTATCAAAGGAAACCCAACTATTTGTTTGTTATCCAAAGCACATTCTGATGAAAGCTGGCTGTGGCACCGAAGGCTCTCCCATCTCAATTTCAAGGATATTAATAAACTCATCACAGGAGGTCATGTTAGGGGTCTTCCATTGCTCAAGTTTTATCGAGAACATTTGTGTGTTGCATGTGAAATGGGGAAGCAAAGTTATCAAAGTCACCCATCCATCATAAACACAAAGGTTGTTGAACCACTTGAGTTAATTCACATTGACTTGTGTGGTCCATCTTCTATTGAAAGCATAGGCGGTAGCAAGTATATTCTTGTTATTGTCGATGACTTTTCACGTTTTACATGTGTGTTCTTTCTGAAGCACAAATCTGAGGCAACTCTCAAGCTGAAGTTGTTTATCAAGCAAGTTGAAGTGCAGCTGAGGAAAGTTGTACTCAACATCAGAAGCGACAATGGGCTGGAATTCAAAAATAAAGAATTTGAAGACTTTTTAGCGGAATAAGGAACCAGGCAAAACTTCTCAGCTCCCTACACCCCTCAACAAAACGGAATTGTCGAAAGACGAAACCGATCTTTGTGTGAGGCGGCAAGAACCATGTTATGTTTCGCTTCTTTACCATTATATTTCTGGGCTGATGCTATTTCTGCAGCATGTTTTACGCAGAACAGGTCCTATCTCAATAAGCGTTTCACTCTCACCCCTTATGAGATCATCAACAACATAAAACCAAATGTCAAATTCTTCCATGTGTTCAGCTCACGATGCTTTATCTTCAATTCTAAAGAACATCGTAACAAGTTCGACGTAAAAGCCGGTGAAGGGATTTTTCTGGGATACTCTCTAACTTCAAAATCATATCGGGTCTTAAATAAGCGTTCAAGGAAGATTGAAGAGATATATTATGTGACTTTCGATGACAGCTTCGTCAAAAGGATAAAGGCTACTGAAGAAGCAATTGGAGAAATTTTCACTCAAACAGGTCATGTCACGGCCTCGATTGCTAATTTGTTTGAGCTGTTTGGGGAGTTATTCGATGAACCTGAGGAAGCCACTCTCTCGGAAGCCAAGGCAGTAGACAACAAAATCAACCATCTGAAGCAAATCGTCGATGAAGCTGCCAAACGACTAGGTGACGGAGAATCAGCTCCAAATAAAACTTCTCAGCACAATGCATCAGTTGAGGGAGAGGATCCATCTTCTTCAAAACAGTCAAGATTACCAGTTGAGGGGGAGCACTCTAGTCCTGTCGCACCCAAACGCTCCAATGCACCCAAAGGTACTGTAGCACCCGAACGCTCCAATGCACCCGAAGGTACTGTAGAACCCGAACGCTCCACAGCACCCGAAGGTACTGTAGCACCCGAACGCTCCACAACACCCGAAAGTACTGTAGCAACCGAAAGCTCAAAACTGTCAGAGAACTTTACACCGTCCGAGAGCACAACCACACCCGAAAGTCCTGCTGCACCAGAAAGCTCATCACTCGAGGGGGAGAATGTCGATACGTTTTATGACAAAGACAGTCAATCTGAATTGGAAGAGATGGTGAACGCTGAATTGGATCCTTCCTATGATCCAAATTACCCTCCTCTTGTCAAATGGACTAAAGATAATCTTGTTTCACAGGTCGTAGGTAATGTCTCTGAAAAGGTGTTGACCCGATCTCAACTGAAGGCAAAGCAAACTTCTTTATTTTCCAAAGTAGAGTTATGTATGTTTAACTCTTTCGACTCAAAATTTGAACCAAAGACAGTAAACACCGCTCTTGATCACTCTGATTGGGTTCAAGCTATGCAAGACGAACTTAATGAGTTTGAAAGAAATAAAGTTTGGCGTCTCATTCCAACTCCTCAAGATGCCTCGGTTGTTGGTCTCAAATGGGTCTTTAGAAATAAAATGGACAAGGAAGGCAATGTAATAAGAAACAAAGCTCGTCTAGTGGTGAAAGAATACTGCCAGGAAGAAGGAATTGATTACGAAGAGACTTTCGCTCCAGTTGCAAGGCTGGAATCTGTTCGAATATTTCTTGCCTATGCTGCGCACAAAAACTTTGAGGTCTACCAAATGGACGTAAAATGCGCTTTTCTGAATGGAGAACTTGAAGAAACGGTCTACGTGGAGCAACCTCCTGGTTTTGTCAATGAGAAGTATCCAAATCACTATTATATTCCGGACAAGGCAGTTTACGGCCTGAAACAAGCACCTAGGGCCTGGTATGAAACGCTAACTAAGTTTTTAAAGATGTCCAAATTCAAACAAGGTTTGGTTGACCCAACCTTCTTTCGTAAGAAGGAGGGTAACCACCTTATGATTGTACAAATCTATGTCGATGATATCATCTTTGGCTCAATGAATCCCAGCTTAACAGCAGAATTCAGAAAGCAGCTGGAGACTAAATTTGAAATGAGCTCAATGGGTCCGATTAACTTTTTCCTTGGTTTGAATATTAGACAGGGACCCGAAGGCATCTTTATCAACCAGGAAGCATACACCAAAACTCTTCTTGCCAAATTTGGTATGATGGGAGACTCAAAGGTCAAAGTTCCAATGGCATTCGGCACCAAACTCACACCTTCCCTGGAAAAACTGGCAGTTGACATTACGCTATACCACCAGATGATTGGGTCCTTAATGTATCTTACTGGTAGCAGGCCTGATATAATGTTTTCTGTATGTTATTGTGCTAGGTTCCAGGCAAATCCTCATGAACCACATATGCTTGCAGTGAAAAATATACTCCGGTATCTGAAATGAACCACCCCTCTCGATCTATGGTATCCATCAAACTCAGGCTTCTTCGTTCAAGCCTTCTCAGATGCAGACCTTGGAGGATGCGGTTTAGACAGGAAAAGCACCACAGGAGGTTGCCAATTCCTTGATGGGAAGTTAGTCAGCTGGCAGTCAAAGAAACAAACCTGTGTTTCTCTTTCTACAGCCGAAGCAGAGTACATCGCAGCCGCCTCTTGTACATCTCAAGTCATTTGGATCCAAAGCTAGCTCCGAGATTATGGACTCAACATGAAAAAGATCCCACTATATTGCGATTCAGAAAGTGCAATTAGGATCTGTCATAACCCAGTGCAACACTCTAAGACCAAACATATAGCACTGAGGTATCACTTCATTAAGGATCATGTGGAGGATGGAAATGTCGAAATTCACTTTGTTCGAACCACTGATCAACTGGACGATATTTTCACCAAAGCCTTACCTGAAGCAAGTTTCAATAAAATCCTTCAAGGTCTAGGAATGATGGAATCAGAGTCGGTACCAAAAACACTATCTCAAAGTTAAAAGTTGGAAGCGAAATGAACCAAACGCTCTGTCTATTTCGGGTTCGGTTCAGATGGGAACCGAAATAAACCGAACGCTCGGTCTATTTCGGGTTCGGTCCCATAGCACATATTTTCGTTCAATCTCAAAAAGGTGTTGTCTATGGTTGTATACATTTGTACAGTTGTTTTCCAAAAATACAAAAATATTTTTTTTGGAACCGAAATGAACCGAGCGTTCGGTCCATTTCGGGTTCGGTTCAAATTTTTTTATATTTTGTTTTGTTTGGTTTTTCTCTTTTCAAAAATTTAAAATCTCCAAAAATATTTTCTTACTTTTTCTTCCATTCTTGTTTAAATATCGATGGGACAGGTTTCGTTCTCACACTTTGTACTAGTTAAGTGTCCCTAGAAGCATGCTGCTGCATGTAGTCTAAAGCCTCAACTGATTTTGAATAAAGCCTTAATGACTAGGTATATACAAACCTTGTCTTCCCAATAAGGCTGCTACATTTATTCTAATCCTGAGCTACCTTACTCTTTTCTCATATGGGTTAAGAGTTTACTGCTTGGTCACCATTTTCAACAGAGGTACTTTAGTTTCTTCTCACCACCTCAATATTTTTCTCAATTATATTTCGGTTCCATATAGTAACCCTTAAGACTCTCAGAAATAACCACTGAGGTTTATGGTTACACAATCTATGTGTTTATGATCTTAGCCTCGTGTCACTACGTGCTAAGTGAAACCCTAAATTCAATACCTAACATGAATTGACGGTAAACATGAAATCTCTTTCCGTTGTGAGATTCTTATGAAATTGTTATTTACCATAACATTTCTTCCCTTAGAATCCAGTTTTAATCTTTTGAGATTTCACAAACAAACATCTTCAATGAGTCACTATATATATATATATTCCAACCTACTTGTTCAACAGACCACATCGATCTCACAGGTACTTCATTTAGTCTCGATCTTATGTCAAGGTCCGGGATTCTAAACTGAAGCGAAAGCCACCCTTTTAAGCCTTATCAAAAGATGCCTTTCAACACTTCTTTACAAGTGATTGATCGTAATTCAACGGGAATCCATACAGACACTTTAAGGTCTCTCTTGACTTTGAAGAAAGTGATTCGTGCCCGGGATCAATTGTTTTGTGTCTATATTGACATCACAAATTCCCACATAAATATCGCTTTATTTCCTTATCTTTGACACTCTATGCATGAAAATCTTTGATTTTCCAAAAGTCTAGTTCGGTTCCATCATTATCTTTTTTTTGGATGACAGCTATTTAACAGATAAGGTGTTGACTCAGCCGACAGAGTAACGGCTTCAATAGTGAGTTGACGGGCACGTGTGCAATACGAAATAGTTTTTCTCTCTCATGCGTAATCATCGGGGTTGCCAACCGTCGTGATTCAGTCACATCCGAAACCGTTTCGTGTATCAAGAAGATTTGGGGGATGATTCTTCTCTCTCCTCTACCCACAGTATAAAAGCAACACTCCTAATTCATTCCACATTTACAGCAATCAAAATTAAACGAGCAAAATCAGGCGATTTATTCTCTACTGTTCATCATTTTCAACATTGCATTCAACAATGGCGGACTCTTCCTCAGTTCAGGAAACCTCTTCTCGCACCAACATTCTTCCTATTCGCGCTCAACAAAGCCTGGTGATCGATCTAAACCCTAAAGTCTACGAGAATTATATGTATCCTATGGTGGAGTGTCTCAAATACCCTCCACTGGTTCTAGCCCTTTCGAAGGTCGAGATTGTGCCCATGGCATGTCTTTCCCAAGTCTTCTCCACTGCTCATTATGATAAATCAGTGGATCGCATCTACTTCGACCTCCTTTCTCACAAGACCTCCATCTCCAAGCAACGATTCTGCTGGCTCCTAGGGTTTGAACCTAATGAATCTAGGGTTAATCCTGACTCCATCACTTTGGGACAGTTATTCTCGATGTTCTACAACATGGGCTACACAGAAATACTCACGACTGTTACCAAGTTCAAAAAGTCGTGTCTTCCTCCTCCATGTAATGGATTCTTCACCATTCTGTTCAAGGGGATATCTGAGCGAAGTTCTGGTTCTGATGGGGCCAGTAAAGTGTTCATGGCCATTCTCTATGGTCTATACAATGGCATAAACCTCGACTACAGCTCGGTTCTCTGGCAACAACTCATTCAGAGCCTTGCCTCCTCCTCTCGCCATACTGAAGTGTCCTATGCCAGATTTTGGACACTGATCACAAAGTGTGCAATGGATAAGCTTCATGTTCCTATTGTTGTTGATTCCATCCTCTCCTCCATCAGTGTCTTCCACACCACCAAGATCATCGTCACTGATCCGACCAAGTTCTCCTTCGTCGGATCCATTCCGGATTCCATGTCCGCTGGTGTGTCTAAGGAGAGTGTTATCATGAAGGCCTACAAGGACTTTCGTCCTTCAGGCCCACGAGAACTTTCTGCGGAAATGGTTCAGTCCATCAATGATGCAGATAAACCAGCTGCGAGAGGGAAGAAACCCGAGAAAGGGAAGATTAAGAAAGCAACAAAGGGAGCAAAGGGTCCTTCTCCTAAGAAGCGAAAACCCTCAAAGACAGATCTTTCCCCCCAGTGAAGAAGAAGAAAACTCAGCTGAAGAGGAAACTTATTCTCTCTTCTTCATCAAGCGATTCAGAGGATAACCAATCTGACTCAGACGAGTCAGCTAGAGGCGATACTCCTCCTCACTCGCCTGCTCATGAGGTACCAGTTTCATCAAAACCTCCTTCTCCTTCTCCTATCACCATACCCTCCATTCCCACCATAACCTCCTCTATTTCCATTCCCTCCATATCTAACCTTATTTCTATTCCCCCCATAACTACGTCTACAACCATTCCACCCACAACTACTTCCATACCACCACCAATCTTCACTGAAGCCACCAAAACCACAACCAATGAGATTCCAACCAACGTATCTGATACGGGGGTTCGAACTTCACAACCCGAACCTACTTCCGTACCCGAACCCACTTTCCCTACCGAACCATCCGCCACACCCTTATCTCCCACTCCCTCTGCTGAAACCGAAACCTTTTTGGGAGGGGAGGATATGATCTTTTATTCCATCTACTACAGCCCCTACCAAGTCCAAATTGATGATGATGATGATGCTCCAGTTACCAAAAAGCACATCAAGGAACTCCACGAGAAGATTGATAATCTTGTGGCTTCTTCCTCTACCTCAAAATCTCACATTTCGGAGGCTGCCATTCAGGGGATGGTGGAATCTCTCACCAAAGCACATGAAGCATCCATTAGCTCAGCTGCTGCTGCTATTGACAAATCTACAAAGGCTAGTGCTGCGACGACCGAAAAAGTCGAAAAACTATTTCAAGATGCTCAGATATGGCTGGAGTCTTTGCAGGCGGCATCCGAAACCAATACCAAGAAGATTCGCACCGTGGTGGAGAAGCTGGTCCATTCTCTCGAAACAGAAAAAGACCACTTTGCTAGCTTCCGTCGGAACCTCAAAGAAGATAATCAATCTTTTCAGTCTTCGGTTGCGGATCGTCTTCTCACCTTTCAAGCAACTCTTGCCGCCGATTCTACTACAAAGGATGAGCTTGCTCGTAAATCTTCCGAACTTCATCTTGCAACTCATCAGCTCTCCCAAGCCGAGAAGGAGATCGATTATCTTCGGTCTGAGAAAGCTGTGGTTAGGAGTTGTGTTTCGGATGTTCATGGGGCTCTATCCAACATCATCGAAGCCCATGATCCGATTCTTAACTACTCGGTGAGGCGCACTCTTGCAGAGAAGCTTGCTCCTGCCCTTGCCTTGCTTAGCCGCATTGAAGGGATTCTTGAGCAGGAGGAACATCCGAAACAAGGGGGAGAAGGGAAGCCCACAGCTCAATCAAAACCCCCTCCGATTTCCAAAGCTCAATCACTCCCAGTTTCTTCACTAGTTCCTCCGAGAGCACCCAAACCAACAACTGTTCCTGCATCAGGTTTGAGTGCTCAAAGAAAAGACAAACAAATCATCGATGATAGTGATGAATGTGAGGACCAAGAACCGATTTCCAGCCTACTGAAGAAACAGGCCAGAGAGAAGGTGCTTGATGAAAACGCTCGTATTGCTAGATAGGCTGAAGCAAAAGAGAGGAAGATAAAGGAGGCTCATGATCTCCTTGAAAGCAAAAAAAACTCTATTTCCTCCTTGGACTCTTGAAGAGCTTGTCAAATAAGCTATCGAGTCCCCCTGCACTCTTTGGCTTGAACCAGTGATCTCCTTGGACCGGGTTAATTCGGTGGATTCCCAATTTGACATGCCCTTGACCAGAAAAGCTTTTATCTTCCATGCATTCGCCCACATAGCTGAAGTTCCTCATCCTCACCCGAAGGTTGATAGGGAGCTTGTAGACTTCTATCTGAGGACAGCTCAACCTCAGTATCAGACGTGGAGCGCACAGAAGATCATCAACGTTCGGGTTCTCAAACCTGTTTGGGAGGGTAACTTCACCAATGTCAGATTCAAGGTCTTAAGGGGATCCGACAAAACCAAGCATTCCATCTCTCTAGCTGATCTTCCCAACTTAAACCCTCATGACTGGATAATCTTGCACAACATTCTTCTTGTTAATGAAGTGGAATATGGTCCGATCATAGATCATTTCAAGAGAATGTTGGTGTGTTATATTTTGGAGGTTGCCAAGTTGGATCAAGAAGTTGCAAATGTTCTTAGGAAGAAGCCCACTATCACTCCAGTCGGTTCTGCAAGTGATTTGAACAGAATGAAGATGGGAAAGATTGATCCAAAATGAAACTCAATCATGTTCACCAGGGCAGAAGGTCAGAAATGCTTATTTGCTTTGGCTGACAAACATCTTTACACCACTTCCTGCTTGGAGCATGTTCTGGGTATCATCAATCGATGCAAACAGAATTCGGAGAGTGATAAGAAATACTTCAACGATATGATCAATTGGTACATTCACTTCCGACAAACACTTCTTGCTATAATTCCCTGACTATTCAAAACTGTGAAGAAAGCCAGTGCCACAAGAGTAAGCAAGTTGGAGTAAGCTCTCGCCCCTATTGACGCAAAGGGGGAGATTGTTGGGTATTTGGTGTTGCATCTTGGGCTCGTCTCTTAGTCCCATTTTGTATCCGGTATGGGTCTGTCCATCTGTGACTTGTTTGTTAGGGTTTGTGTATTTATAGATGCTTGCATGCATCTTTTCCATAACTGATAGATCGTTTTTTACGTGTGATTTAGAAGATCTCTTTTGTAACCCTAAAATCCTCTATAGCGGAATTTCTTAATCGAGCTCTGCTGAGGATTGAACGTTCTAATCATTCGACTCATTCAGATCCATACTTGTGTATTGTTTCATTGTTTTATGTTTATTATCTACCTGTTACAAAGGTCTAATCGATCAAAGAGTTTATAAATCTCATCAATTCGTAAAAGAGTTACTGGAATATGAGATCCCCAACACAGCTAAACCACCTCACCTCAAAACATACGATGGCACCACGAATCCGGATAGCCACATCGACACGTACGATTAGACGATGACATCCCTTAAGCTAGACGAGCGGTTTTTGGTGCACATATTTCCCCTCTACTCTAGATGGCAATGCAGGGACGTGGTTCAGAACACTACGCCCCGGTAGCATCTACAACTTCGGCCAGCTGAAATATCTCTTCCTAACCAACTTCATTGAACTCCGAAATTACAAAAGGGACTGTCACTCCATCATTGGGTACAAGCAAAGGGACGGGGAGACACTCAGGGACTATTTCGCCAAGTTCACCAAAGCAACACTAGATGTCCCAAGGTATGATGAAGGATTGAGTGCAGGTGCATTTACCTGGGCACTACTACCAGCGAGTGGAGCGCTTCCTGCGCCAAGAGGAAGGTGAAGCATCAAAGCAAGAATACCTCAACGCCATGTCCTCCTCAGCTGGAAAGTGTCACCACTAATCAACCCCTAACCATGACCCCCACGGGGGTAGGGTCTCAAGACGAGACAGATGACTGCATTGACGGTTCAGGCCTTTCACAAGGGACGATAGACGAGGAAGAAGAACAAGAGTTTATACCGTCGCCAAAAAACCAGTAGCAAAGGGTACTAAGATGCGATATTGTGATTACCATATGAGTAGAACGCACGACACGATCAACTGCTCAGTTCTAAAATGAGAGATGGAAGAAAATCAACTGAAACGAAACGTGATAGAAATCGCCAAAAGTCTACGAGCTATGAAGGTTCAGAACACCAAAAGTCCTGATCAGTGACAACGGACTGCAATTCGCTGAGAACCCCTTCAGAAACTGGTGTGCAGAGAGAGGAATAGAGCAAAGATTCATGTTGGTAACACACCCCCAAGCCAATGGACAGAAAGAGGTGTCCAATAGGATGCTGGTGCTAGGAATCAAAAAGTACCTTGGCAAGGCAAAGGGTAACTGGGTAGACAAATTATCGGAAGTCCTATTGTTGTACCGAACCACACTGCGAAGCAACACAAAGGAAACGTCGTTCAACCTTGCCTACAGAGCTGAGGCGATGTTGCTGGTAGAGATGATGATAGGGTCAATACGATATAACACTATTAAGAGCAAACAAATGTAAAAAACCTGAGGGAGAATTTGGACCTTTTGGAGGAGCGATAGGAACGCTTAAGCATGCACCAAGTTGGATAAAAAAATAGTGAAAGGGTACTATAATCAGTGGGTCAAAGATAAGGCTTTCCGTGTCGAGGATTACGTCCTACGAAAAAACGAGGCTAGTCGAACGCAGCCCCGTGGAAAATTGAGCCAGACGTGGGAAGGGTCGTACAAAGTGGGAGAAGCACATCGCAACGGACCATATTCTTTATAGACACCTGAGGGAAGACACTCCTGAGAACGTGGAATGCAAGGAACCTAAGGATGTTCCATTTCTGAGTGATTTCACGAACCCCTACACAGAAGGGAGGACAATTCTAGTAAAACATTCCCTGGTCGGATTGATCACCCGGACCGATAGACGGACGCTCAGTGTAGTCCGATAGAGAACCTTAGTGCACTAAAAAGTAGCATGTATCAGGATTACATAATGGCAATAAAAATGCGCTAGATTTTATATATATTATGCACCATGGGCATGTATGATGAAATAAAATAAAACACGAAGGATACTTAGTGAATCCACACCTGCATACACACATACTTTCATAAACAAAAATATAAAGCAACAAAATGACTAGTCTTAGAATAAAGTCTTAGCAAGCAACAAAATCTATACAGGAGGCTTAGTATGCCCACAATCTTAAAAAAAAATTCACCCAAGGGTAAACAAACACACCAATTCACATAGATAAAAAGAAAGCAATACAGTGCAGAGTAGTGCTAAAGCTAATAGAAGCAAACACAACTATTGTCATTCAATACACAAGCAAAAACCCACAAAAGGCATTCAAGACCATAAGTCATTGAAAAACAAAGAAAACAGAAAGAAGAAGAAGAAAGCTTCATCAAATTTTTACACCCCGAAGGGTAGCTATAATAAACCTCAAAACCACCGGGAACCCTATTACCATCCCCAACAACACTAATCGTTGGTCCACCACCACCATCATCAACACCAGTGCAATCCCCTCCAGTCAGAATAGTCGCCACACCCACCGCAACATCATCAGCCTCATCAAACTCACATAACGCCCTTATCCCATTTACATCAAGCTGACCTAATCCAAGTAGATCCGCAAAATCCATAAACGCAAAACCCAGCAAAGCATCATCCGGAGCTGAAGAATCACTTGAGCAAGAATCGCTAGCAGACGGATCATACGTCCCAGCGTCAACCCGTGCTTTCAAACCTAAACGGTCCAATTCCTCACATGCAACCAATGCAGCATGGCGAATGCGACTGATACCCCCGGAAAATCTAAGGTGTTCTATGAGTTTATCCATTACGCGCATAAGCCCAACCTGAAGTAGCAAATCACGGTCTGCTTTCAAGATCTCTAACGCACGATCACGGTCAACAAGTTCACACTCTAGGCGCTCCTTTTGGATCATCAAACCCTCATTTATCTGCGTCAGCGATTCCACACAAGCCTCCAAATCACGCCAAACATCCTCCAACAAAAACTTCCCTGATACCATGAACTTATTTTGTTGATCGAATAGACGATCGGTAGCTCCAAGCTCCTCCACCTGCATCTTCAAGGCTGCCTCGCTCACCACCTGAGCAGAGTGTGCGCGCTCTATATCATCAAGTCGCTGCACATGATGGCATCCAGCAGCAAGGTAAGTCATGGCATGTGTAGCAACATAAGCCAGATTGTGGGCAAAGACAGTGTTGTTCAGTGTGTCCATATCATCAACAGTGGCAGGAGGAAGGGCATGACAGGTAAATCCATAGCAGCGAAGTGAACAGACAAACAAGCGTCTGCTTGAAATTACAACCGAGAACAAAGAAAGAAGGGGCACAGAAAGCCTTAGCAGCAGAAGACTCATGATGCAATCGCTCAACACTATCTCTTGAAGATTGAGAGCAAACACAAGGATTTAAAGCAATCGGAACAGGAACAATGGGCTGCTGAGGCGCCCCCTCAATACCCTCAGACGGTTGAACGTCGTCATTGAGTATTACTAACACATCTCCATGATGAGGCGGCACGGAAGATAGTAGATGCATAAGTCCACAACATTGCACCACACGGTTGCCAATGCAGCCAGAACTACCCTCGGATACCGACTCACCCATCGCTTGAGCATCTTTACGCTTCTCATCAACACGATGTATGCTGGTCATGATTCCATCCTTACTGTCCACCACATCATCCGCTGAAGGCTCACCGGATGGGCAAGGTACTGGGGTAGGAGAGAACAGAACATCCGACACTGCCTGGTTACCCGTCGCAGTAGAACTCCCCACTGGTTGTGGGGGCGTCACAAAAGAGATACTCAAGCGACGGGGAAGAAGTAAAACCTCATGAAGAGGCACTACCCAGTGCTCTAACTTCCCTTTGTACCGCTTTCGCAAGATAGAATCCATAGAAACAGAGCATTTGGTACCTGCATAACGAAACCAATAAGCACAAGCATGAAACGTCTTCATTTCTTCAAAAAACAAAATGGGGGGGGGGGGGGAAGGAGGAACAGAGCAAATAAGAACAGCTCACCGTTAGAGACTGTGTAAAAGACCGGCATCTCCCCCCGAGCATGCAATTGGGGCTCATTCCAACTCCAACAAGAAGCACCTCTGACAACACATCAATGTCAACTTGAAGAGTGCGTGAGAGATCGACGATCGCCTGGTTACGAGGAAACAACTTAGGATTAACATCTGACAAAGTATTTTCCCGATGGTACTCCCGGCCAAGTAGTTCCGGATTGACCCATAACCACTTGTCCTGTCAATTCTTCGGTAGTTTGTTGTCTAGGACAAGGTTATGACCTCCATGCCGAGTATAAAAGGTGTACTTGTTGTTGGTGGCTGCAAATCAGGAAAAGAACTTGAAGACAAAGAAGTCGGGGATGATGCCGTTATCCCGCCATATCATCTCAAAAGCCACCGTTTTGTGAATAGCATCAGGAGTCAACATTTGAACGCTACAACCATTTCGACGAAGCATTTCTTCTTGAAAGTCGGTCAAAGGAAGTTGGAGTCCGGTGTCAAAAGTCTTCACGTAAACACCCACCTTTCCGGGAGGTGGTGAAGTAATCACAAACTCAGTAGCCGGGAACTCTACTCCGTCAGCCGGAGTAAGCCCATAAGCCACCTGAAGGGTAGCAAACTCAGAAGAACTAGGGATCAGACTCATAGAAGAAGCAATAAAGGAAATACTGAAAGAAAAGAGAGGAGAAAAGAAAAAGAAACAAAAGAAGACGGTATGAAAACCAAGGGGATTTTCCATGGAAAATATAGAGGGAAAAGAGGGATTTACGAAGACCCCTGACACAGCTGACGTAACCGCCAAGCACGTCGAACAGTCGCATCACCGAAAATGAAGCGACAACTATATAAAGGCGTGACACGTACACCAGCAGTTAAGTCCAGAACATCATAGCTAGCTAGCATACGCTATGACTACTGGACTAGGGGACTTGATGACACATCCATTAGAGTGGGCCAGGAATAAGGAAGCCTCAGACGAGGAGTCTCCTGCAGGGCCCAGCCAGGCCCGACTCGACCACTCCAACCACTAGACGCCCCAAGCTGTCGGGCGACTTGGTGGGACGACTGCGCAGAAGGCTCACCCTCGCCCAAGGTCGTGCTCTACTACAGTCCAAAGATAACGGGTCCAGGCGACAAGGAGCACATCCAGAGCATTATCTCATGGACCAATCGATGGGCCTAACTCAACGAGGAACACGACTCGTCAATAAGGATGATGGATCTTGTCGGAATCGCTGTCCCTGTCCCTCGTACGGATGGAAGAAGATCCTCAGTATAAAAGGACCATCGCCTTGCCTTGATGGGTAAGCTATCTCTACCGATTCTCAAACCATTACCCCCAAATACTCTACTAACTTGACCGCCAGAGCATTTTTCCGGGACCTCCTCCCAGAGAGAGGCTAACGATTTTCTTTCATTGTGACCTCTGAGGTTTCCCACAAACGATCACACTGAGCGCATCCTAGGTGGTCGAAAGCCAAGTCACATCAACGGCAAAAATGGGATGTAATAATCATATGATAATCAAAATATATTTTATATGTCGGTGTTTGCATGTTTCACATGATAATGATCCTATTCAATTCCGCTATATGGAAATATATTTATTTTATTAAAAAAAATGTACTTGTTTTTGTATAGTGATTGAGTATTCCATTAATTATACTTGTTTTATCGGTACAAATAAATCATTAGGGTGAAAAAAAAAAAAAGAAAAAAAAAAGAAAAAAAAAATCCCGTTTTGGCTTTTTGCAATTTTGGGAAAAAAACCATGGAAACTAGAATGCAAAATTGCAATAAATACAATTATCCTTGGCATTTTTGGTCTAAAGCGGTCAATCTTACAAGGTGTAAGGATCTTTTTTGCGTTTGAAAAGGATTTATAGCAATTTTGCAACGCAAAAATAGAATACGTGTAGTACATATTTTTTAAGAGCCATATCAGTACCTATAGTAGCAAACAAAAAGAAATCATACATGACAAACAATAAAACAAGATTAATATGCAGATGGTTTTCTTTAACTTTAAAAAGATGATGAAAGAGGAAAATCACAAGTGCATGCTCTAGAACAAGTACCTCAAGATCTCACTTAGAATTTGTCTCATTCATATAGTCAGATCCAGAGTACTTGCCCTTTTAGCTTTTTGATCATTGCTATGATCATCTTCTGTTATTAACTTTTTTCTGTTTCTTGAGAAAGATGGTGAATACAATGACAATGACAAATTACGTTCTTCTCCTTCTCCATCGTCATAGTCTTCTTCCACAGCTTTCTGGCTCTCAGTGCTTCCAGAATGGACCCCAAGAGACAGATTTAAATCGAGAGTCAGATCAGATGCCTTCCTCTTTGTTCCTTTATGCTTCTCAAGACTTGTACTTTCTAAATCTAGAGGGATATTTTCATGTTCTTGAACCTTGAATGGATTGAGTTTTTCGGTAGGGTTTGGCAGCTTGGAGTATTGGCCTTGCAACATGTCCATTTTCTCACAGATTCTTGATCCAAAATTATCATTAACTTCCTGCGTTCCCCATGAAAACTTTTCACTAAGAGGACGCAGATTACTTTGCATACTACGATTTGCTTGTTCCACTTGGTTTATTGCAAGAATTCTATCAGCGATGTTATAAAATCTCGGTTTTGTTTTTTGAAATGAGCAATGCTCCCTCAATGCGTTATGCATCCAATCACGACGATATGGCGGTGGATCTTCATATCTTTGAACACCAAAAACGGATAATTAGTAAACAAACTGAGATCTAAAGGTACAGAAATGGTACAACAAGAAGAAGTGTGATTGACAATTAATATTTAACCATTGCAAATTCTAATTTTCTTGTAGTCTACATATATGTTTTACCTGAAGGCTGAATCATATGTTCGGTTGTAGCATTGAAGCATTGGTAGTTGGCTAAGGTTGAAAATATTTTGATCTCCACCATCAATCCTAGGATCAGCTACTGCAATATCAAGATATTAACATTAATCACGTCGCCAAAGAGAGAGAGAGAGAGAGAGAGAGAGAGAGAGAGAGAGAGAGAGAGAGAGAGAGAGAGAGAGAGAGAGAGAGAGAGAGAGAGAGAGAGAGAGAGAGATGAACCCTATTGTTGATTATTAGGGCAACACAGTTAGGAGTTAGCATACCTTGGTTTGGATCCTCGATCTTCTTACTTCTATACATCTGATGAAAGAAACACCCAAAACAAAAATAATTAGAATCCATTTTGTTGTTAGAATTCGATATATATGAATATATCGTTGTACACTTTCGTGTCTATTAGCAGTAGAAGAACCTGTAAATGACTTTTGACATGAGCGATGTGAAGTCCTTTGATATTCATCAACTGAAGAACCAGTTTCGGAGTCGCTCCTGCACAGAATGGAATTAAAACTGTCAAGAAAAAGTCATTATGGTCTAGAAGCTCAAGGACAACTCGAACAACATAAAAACATGTATGATTACTTACTTTCTTGTCCACCAAGCTTCTCGATTGCCTGAACAAACCGAAGATGCAGATCATTGGTCCATCGGAGTCTAGGCATCTTAGATCGGACATAAGGTCGGACAGATGGCTTCTTATCACTCTCCTCTATCGTGCTATTACTAGAACATCCTCCGTCCTTCAACTCCAGAACTTCCTTTGACTCGCTTTCTTCCTCGCCTTCTTCATTCGGGTACGAATCCGAACTTGTCTTGGAACACTTGGTTTCTTGACTTCTCTCCATATACGCTTAATTAGTTGATCTTTTTTTGATCTCCTTTTGTTCGATGATGTGGCCTCTATGTGTTGCAATCATCCGTTAGTCTGAGTAAATTCATTAATAGAAATGCTTCAAACAAGTAATCCTACTGCTGGCGTTGAAGTTTGAACACATAATTTTGTAGACTTTTCTTCAAAACTTCTCTACCATGTCTTTCCATTTCTAGGAATGAAAACCTAAGATACAGTGATCAAAAATACATTTAGGATACTGTAGACAAACATACCGGAAATAAGTTTGAAACCCTAGGTAGATAGATCTTTTACAAACAAGTTTGAAACCCTAGGTAGATAGATCTTTTGCAAAGATGTTCTCTCTCTCTCTCTCCCTCTCTCTCTCTCTCCCCTTCTCTCTCTCTCTCTGTCTCTCGCTCTCATGTAAGATAAATAATTCTCCATCTATATATATTATATGCACCCACTGGTATGCATATATGTACATATACATAAAAAAAAGCAATACATGTACGCATCTGTATGTGTACAAAATTTATAATAGGAGGAAAAAATATGGGGTAGGTCTCATAAGAATTCAATCGTTGTAGCACAAATTCCTACAATAATAATTAATTATTGGAGAGTACCATATCCTGCAACAAAAAAGACTTTAAAATTATAATATGAAAATGAAGAAAAGACAGTCCTACTCGTTGAATAAACACCTTCTTCCACAGAGAGCTACATATGCCGAGAAATTTAATTATTTCTTTATTGGATGAATCCAAATAAGTTCAAAGTAAACTTTCCTCCGTCTTTGTCATGATCGCAGCATTTCCCATTTCTCTTTGCTAATAGTAGTGAAACCACACTCAACTTTGGAAATATTTTTGGTGAATTTAGTTTTATAACGGTTTAAAATAGGATTTTTATTTTTAATTAGAAACCGCAATTCTATGAAAAGACACGCCACCTAAGAGTTAGCAACACAAAATTTCATCTGAAAAATTGCGACCCTCCTCATCAATCGTGAAGCTTTGACAACTAGAAAAAACAATCATTAGCGGCGACGCATAACACCGCTAAAACCACACAACATCGCCACTAAAAGTAAAAACAGCGAGATATCGCCACTAATGAGTTGTCATTAATCTTGTCGCGTCGCTATATATTGCCCAAAAAACCGCACCAAAAGAAACGTGTTGCTGTTAATGGTGTTGTGGTCGGTAATACCTTAAATCACCGCTAATGAATCATTGTCGATAATACCTAGATATAACTGTTAAAAGCGTCACCTGTAATGATGTTTTTATTTTTTTTAAATCAACTCTTTTAGGATGTAGAAAACCGATATGTAATGTTATTAAATGCAGAAAACATGAAACATTAAATGCAGAAAACGATTATATAAAGACATCCACTTAAATACCAAAAGTGTTATGATTTCTTAAATATATCAAAATCAATAAAAAAAAGTTTTATAAAGTTATGTCATAATAAGTCTAACAAAACAAACACTAGTCTGGAGTGTATAAAGTAAAGAATCTGGAAAAAAAGTATCAAAAGTTAATTTTAAACATCAAAACTTGATTTTAGATTTGATTTGTGTTTAATGACAAGAAAATTAAAGAAAAAAAAAGGAAAATGTAGTATCAATTTATCAAACTTAACGGATGGTATTTATTTGGATTATAGGTCATCCCAAAACGTTTCTAGAATTTATTGACTGATAGGTGCATTTTATGCAACTATTTTGCATGTTTATTTCTGTTCTTTCATAATCTTCTACTTTATAATTCATGCATTTAGTTAATTATTTGGGCAATTGTATATTTAATTAAGAATGTCTGATACTTCACTATTTTTTTTATTCATTTTGCAGGCATTAGAGAGTATGGAGCGTGGAACTTAGAACATGGAGCTTTGGAGTATGAAGAGAAGATGGATTGGTCATGCCATAGAAAAGAACATGAAGACATAACCCAAGTCATTGTCGCATTATCATCATAGCAAATGACTAAATTTGAAACGTGGTCCTTGTCACACCGATACGTGTCGTGTTTGTTCTTGTCATCTTATATTTGAGCAACATGACTTGTGATGAAGCTATACTGAAGATGGAGCCAACAGTGAAGACTTATTGAACTTTTAACAAAAAGCATGGGTCAAGACAAATGGTCATGGCAAACAAACATGGGCAAAAGGCATGACCATGCAAAAAACGCATGTCTTATGGCAAGCACGTGAGCACTTAATAAAGTAGCGGAAGATGTTATTTTTAGAGAAGAGACGGTTTTTGGAGCAAGTTTGGGTGATTTTGGGAGAATTCTTGGAGCTTTTGAGAAGACCAAATCATTGCAAACACTTTTAATTTCATTTTAGTAAGCAATAAACATTTCAATTCCATCTTTATTCTTGTTTGATTTGTTCTTAGCTATATGTGGCTAAGAAACCCTAATTTCTAGTTCTTGTTCAAAACATGTTGATTTTTTAACTTGAAGCATATAATTTGATGTTTGATTTGTGATTCTATTCTAGTGATTATGTTTTTGCTTAAACTAGAATCCTTGAATTTGATTTGTATTTGATTGGCCACTTTTATGAATTGAATTTTTGTGAAGTTAATTAACTTTTAGGACACCTAATCGTTCTATAAAGTTAATAGTTGGTAAGAAACAATAGAGAAATCTCCAAAAAAGTCCTAAAATTTTAGTCTAAATTATAAAAAAGTCTCAAACTAAATTTTGTTTATAGAAAAGCACAAAATACCGGCTAAAACATCGAAAAAAAACCCTTTTTGGCCGATTTCGTATATTTAACCGGTATTCTATCTTTTTTTGTTAGTTTGCTCAAAATATTAGGATTTTTTTGAAAATTACCCGATAACCAAAATATTATGGTTTTTCTAAAAAATTATTATGGAATTAATGAATATTATTATTAACAAATCATTTATAAATATAACAAATATTTTTTTATTATAAACAAAGGAAATACATTTGATTCTAATTTCAAGGAATAGAATGGTCGATGTAACGACCCAATTTTCACGTCCAAAAATTTCATTTTTGATTAAGTGATTTACAAAACATTTGTAACAAAATATCATTTGATCATATCATCTAATAAAAACATGTCTCGTATCTGAAAACCGAATCGTAAAAACATAATAATGTCAGAGTACAAATCCCAGAATAACTCATAGTACGAAAAACAAAGAGTGTGTGTATGATGTGTCGCTACCGCGCCAGCTCCTTCTCCTTTCCTGAAGAGGTACCTGAAACCAAAACTGTAAACTGTAAGCACGAAACTTAGTGAGTTCCCCCATCGTACCACATTCCATACAATCACATAGCATACATACTGCCGGGCAATTCTGGGGTGCCCGACCTACCCGGTACGACCATTCTGGGGTGCCGACCTACCCATGCGGCCATTCTAGGTGCCGTCCTACCCATGCAGCCATTCTGGGGTGTCGTCCTACCCATGTCAAGCCATTCTGGGGTGCTGACCTACCCTTCGATCCTAACAACCGAACTCTAGTACTATCACATATACAATATCATGCCAACATATAACATATCAGCACATATTATCAGACGTATCTTGGGTGTCTAACCTACCTTTCAGTCCTAACAACCAAACTCTACTACTATCACATATAACATATCATGCCAGCATATAACATATCAGGTAGCAGCAAACCTAGATGATATCACAAAGATAATCATCTAATCATACAACTCCTACTGGTGGTCGGCATTGTGGCCGTAGACCCACCGCTACTAGAAGGTAACTCACCTCGTAGTAGCTGTTGATCTGTACGGGAATCCTCTGACTGTTTCCGCTGCTGCTCCGGTTGTCCTCCGGCTATAATTCCTACAAAACACTTAGTCATACACTTCTAACTATTCTTAGGGTAGAATGACCATTTTACCCCTGACAAAAACAAGGTCAAAGTCAACTTCTAGTGACCTTACTCGCTGAGTTGGCTCGCCAACTCGCCGAGTTCCTATCCTTCCATTTGACCTTATACTCTTCTATACTCGTCGAGTTAGGCGATAACTCGATGAGTTTTCCTTCTAAATGAACATCGACTGAATCCTCATCCGACTCACCGAGTTCATCTTCAAGTGATACACGGGTCCTGTCCTTGACTCGCCGAGTTGTATGAACAACTCGTCGAGTTCATCTTCATCCTTAAGAAGTTTTCCTTGGACTTGTCGACTCTGCTCATGCACTCGCCGAGTCCCTTGAACTTCCAGAGCAATGGCTTAGTCCAGAGCATTGGTCACTCCCCTGGATCCCCTTAAAACCTTTCCATACTCAACTGGGTCCTTATGACCCTTAACTGATATGGGAAAAAACCTTGGACTCGCCGAGTTGGTCACAACCACTCACTAAATCTTCGATTTTTGATGTACAAAACTTGATCAAAAGATAGATCTATGCTCCTACAATCGATCTAGCATGTAAAGTTACAACCTTTACGTGCTTGCATGGGACTTTGAGCTTACAAGGTCCTTAAAAAGGTTCTTTTAATGCATGGGGCCTTCTTTGAGTGCAAGAGCCACTCCTTTCTACCTTGTAACCCCTTTAAGGACCTAGATCCAAAACACCAACTCCAAACCATGCTTGCAATCATGGTTGGTGACCAAAATGGCTTAGAAAAGCCCTAAAAGTCCATAAAATGGGATCTATCAAAAGAACAAACAAGGTATAGACTTTACATCTTCTGTAGACTTTAAATGATGCTCAAACTCGGATCCTTCTAGCCTCCTCTTGATCCTTCAAGCTTCTCCTTCCTTCCTAGGGTCACAAAAGCACCAAAATCACTCCAAATGCCTTAGATTGCTTCAATAACAGCTAAGGTTTGCTATGGGGGTCTTCTGGGAGCAAATGGGATGAAGGAGGCCGAGTTAAGGTGTTTAAATAGGGTGCAAACCCTCGGGTTAAGGTTTCTGTTCAGATAGGGCCTACTCGCCGAGTTCAGGACCCGACTCGTCGAGTCCACAGCTTAAGCCTCGCACCGCATCACGCTTCTACTTGGTGAGTTGGTCCTTCAACTCGCCGAGTCCAAAGCCAAGATGTAAAAAATATAAATAAGAGAATACGTACCAATAACCATGTGCTACAAATCTCCCCCACTTATTTTAGACTTCATCCTTGAAGTCTGCTACTCGATCCTGAAACAGCTCGGGGTAATGCTCCATCATATCGTCCGCCGGCTCCCTCGTCCACTCCGACCCCTTCCAGTGCTGCCATGGCACCTTCACGAGTTCCACTCTTTTGTTACTGAAATCCTTCGACTTCCGGTCAAGGATTGCCACCAGTCGCTCAATGTAGTTCAGGCTGTCATCAACCTGAATGTCCTCCAAGGGTACCACTACTGAGGCGTCTACCAGGCACTTTTGTAGCTAAGAAACATGGAAAGTGTTGTGTATCTGACTGAGTTCGGCTGGCAAATCCAGCCTGCACGCCACCTTTCCCACCCGAGCTATAACCCTGAACGGTCCAATGTACCTAGGGCCCAACTTGCCCCGCTTCCTGAATCGGATAATGCCTTTCCATAGCGAAACTTTCAGGAGAACCATATCCCCAACCTGGAACTCCAGGTCTGATCGGCGCTTATCGGTATAGCTTTTCTGCCGACTCTGAGCAGTCTAAAGCCTACTCTGGACCTGCTGAATCTTCTCTGTCGTCTTGAGCACTACCTCAGTGCTCCCCATTACCCTTTGGCCAACCTCTTCCCAACATATCGGGGTCCTGTACTTCCTCCCATAAAGCATCTCAAAGGGAGGACAATCAATGCTCGCGTGATAACTATTGTTATAGGAGAACTCTGCCAATGGAAGGTAGGTATCCCAACTACCTCCGAAGTCTAATAGGCATGCTCGCAGCATATCCTCCAGGGTCTGGATGGTTCGCTCGCTCTGACCATCCGTCTGTGGGTGAAAGGCGGTGCTAAAATGCAGACGAGTACCTAACTCATCATGAAACTTCCTCCAAAACATGGAAGTGAACCGTACATCCCTATCTGAAATCACAGAAATTGGCACACCGTGTCGTGCCACCACCTCCAGAATATAGATGTCGGCCAACTTCTCGGCCGAGATGCTCTCCTGAATCGGGATAAAATGGGCGCTCTTGGTCAATCGATCGATGATGACCCAGATCGAATCCACTCCCCGCGCGGTCCTGGGAAGCTTAGTGATAAAATCCATTGTGATGTCTTCCCATTTCCACAACGGAATATCCAATATTTGCATCTTGCCGGGAGGTCTCTGATGCTCAGCCTTGACCTTCCTGCAAGTCAAGCACTGCTCCACGAACCATGCCACATCCCGCTTCATGTAGGCCCACCAATAGTCTCGACGAAGATCCCTATACATCTTCGTCACCCCGGGATGAATGGAGAATCGAGATTTGTGCGCCTCCTTCATTAGAACTTGGTGCACACCCCCGTGGTATGGCACCCACACCTACGGTGTAGTGTCAGTAATCCTCGACTGTCATAGTCGAATGAGGAAACCTGCCCCACGATCCGCTCGCTCTTCCGATGTTCCTCCTTCATGACCTCTTGTTGGCCTCCCAAATCCGCACCAATAGCAGAGTCACCACTATCATCCTCGGGCAGATATCCCTGATCGGTGCTGCTTTGCAGCTGAGCACGTCGGCCACTACATTGGCCTTACCCGGGTGATAAAGGATCTCGCAATCGTAATCCTTTACCACGTCTATCCGCCGACGCTGCCTCATATTTAGATTCGGTTGATCCATGAGGTACCTCAAACTCTTATGGTCTGTGTAGATGGTACAGCAAAACCCATAGAGGTAATGACGTCAAATCTTGAGGGCGAATACAACAACCCCCAACTCCAAGTCATTCGTCGGGTAGTTCGCCTCGTGAGGCTTCAGCTGCCTTGACGCGTAGGCAATGACATGCCCTCTCTGCATCAATACTGCGCCCAAACCTGAGATGGACGCATCGCAGTACACAACAAAATCCTCCATGCCCTCTGGCACGGCTAAGATTGGCGCCTCGCACAATCTCTGTCTTAGTGTCTCGAATGCGGCCTGTTGCTCAGGCCCCCAACGAAAGACCACGACCTTCTTTGTTAGCCTGGTCAGGGGTACGACTATCTTGGAGAAATCCTGGATGAATCTCCGATAGTAGCCGCCTAATCCTAGGAAACTTCGAATCACGGATGGAGAGTTCGGAATCTCCTATCTCATCACGACCTCCACCTTGGCCGGGTCCACTAAGATCTCGTTCTGGTTGACGAGATGCCCAAGGAACTACACCTCGCGCAACCAGAACTCACACTTAGAGAACTTAGCATACAAGTTCTCCCTCCTAAAAGTCTCCACAACCTCTTGCAGGTGCTCCTCGTGCTCCTTCTGTGTCTTGGAGTAAACCAAGATATCATCAATAAACACTATCACATACCGGTCTAACATCGGTCTACACACGCGGTTCATGAGGTCCATGAACGCGACAAGAGCATTAATGAGCCCGAAGGGCATCGCCACAAACTCGTAGTGACCATAGCGCATCTGAAACACAGTCTTCTATACATTCTCCTCTCTGACCCTCATCTGATGATATCCTGATCACAGATCAATCTTGGAGAACCAAGATGCTCCCTGAAGCTGATCAAAGAGGTCATCAATCCTCAGGAGTGGCTAACGGTTCTTCACCATTACCTTGTTCAGCTCCTGGTAATCTATACACATCTGATGTGACCTATCCTTCTTCCTCACAAACATAATTGGGGCTCCCCAGGGAGAGTTACTCGGTCTAATGAATCCCTTGTCTAACAGCTCCTGCAGCTGTGTAGATAACTCCTGCATCTTAGGAGGAGCCAACCGATACGGTGCCTTGGCTATCAGAGCCGCACTAGGGACTAGGTCGATCTTGAACTCCACCTGCCTCTCCGTATGTATCCCTGGAAACTCCTCAGGGAATACATTTGTAAGCTCTCGCACTACGGGCACATCGCCCACTGCCACCTTACCCGCCTCCCGGGTTTCCATAACATAAGCAACATATCCTGCGCAACCCTGTTGAAGGTAACACCTAGCTCTCGCTGCTGAACATACCGTTGGTCCTTGCTGTGGTGTAACATCCGGATTTTACCAGGTAGCTTGTAATCTAATTTTTTTGTTATATTGTGAGAGGGACTCGGCGAGTTGGAGCTCAGACTCGCCGAGTAGGGATGCGGGATGGAACATTGGTGCGCGCCGGGACTCGGCGAGTCCAGGATATGGACTCGGCGAGTCTGCGCTGTGTAATGAAACCCTAAATCTCCGGGTTTGAGGCCTATTTAAAGGGCCTTATGGCCGTCATTTGTGCTCACCCAACCCTCAGTGAGTGTCCCTAGTGTTCTTGAGCGATTTGTGAAGAGAAGGGAGCCATTCTTGATCTTGTGTGTGTTATTTAGCAAGAAGAAGGAGACCCTAGGCAAGAGGAAGCAAAGGAGGTTGCTATTTCGTGGATTTGGAGCTTAGATCATCACTCTAGAGGTATTATCTCGGACCGTTTTCTGTTTAGTGAAGCTTGTTGCGATTTAGGGTTTGTTGAACCCTTTTATGGCAAGATTTGGTGTCCTTTTGGTCCCTTATGAGGTTGGAACCATAGATCTGGACCCTTAGAGGTCCAGAGTGTCCCTTTACCCAAGCTTTTTGGGGATCAATGGAGGCTTTGGATTGGAATCCTCATGCCTTAGGTCAAAAACTCCATTATTGAGCTATAGGGTGTGTTATGAGCACCAAGATAGGAGCTTTACGTGATGAATCAGTCGAGGGAGGCCAGATCTATAGTTTTTGGAAGCAGATCTGACCTTAGAAGCGAGTTTGAGTGGTTGCATGGCATGGACTCGCCGAGTCTGTTCATCCGACTCGGCGAGTAGCTTGAAGATTGCCTTGGGACTGTTCAACGAGTGGTCCAATCGAGTCATGGGTAGACTCAGTGAGTCAGGGTGAGTTGGAGAGGGATGACGAGTGGACTAAGTCAAACTTGGACTCGCCGAGTTGTCCTTGAGACTCGGCGAGTTGAGTCGGGGTGGCCCCGCGATTCATCCAGGTGAAACTCGTCGAGTAAAGGGGGGGATACTCGACGTGTAGTAAGAGGATTTCAGAGGGTTGGTGAAAACGTCTAGACTCGCCGAGTCGCCATGGTACTCGCCGAGTCCGGTCAGAGTTGACCATTGACCGTTGACCAGAGTTGACATGTGTTGACTTCTTATAGATAGTCAACCTTAGAGATATAAAGTGTTAATTAGAAACGTATAATTTTATAGGAGGATTAGAGCTCGGAGGATCGAGCACGAGGGATTTCCAGGATTCGTGAGATACCGAGATACGCGAGGTGAGTCTTCTCACTATACTTTACCTTGAGTAGGTAACCAGAGCTATTTGATGGGGTATTTGTATGCTATGTATGTTATGTGTTGTACTGCATGATTTCTATGTGATTTATGTGGTGCATGTTTATCAGAGTTAGAACCTGAGGGTTCACAGAGTTTGGGTGCACGGACCCACAGAGTTATAGCCTAGAGTGGCTAATATGTGTTATATGTGGTATTTTGGGGAACTCACTAAGCCTTGTGCTTACAGTGTTGATGTTATTTGTTTCAGGTACTAGTGACGACCGCGGAAAGGCGCCGGCTTGATCCGTACACACACACGTTTAGAGCTTGACGTTATGATCTTGGGATTTGTATTGTTTTGTTGGACAATTAAAATGGCTGTTATAATGAATATTGATGGAATTATGTTTTATAAAAATTGAAAAAAAAATTGGTTTAAATTTTCGGTGTTACAAATTGGTATCAGAGCCTTGGTTTGAGGGATTCGGGTACACCTTCGGGGGTATTTGAACTCAAACTGAGGAATTAAAGAGATATTTTCAAAATAAAAACCAAAAATTTTCTAAGAGTCAAAGATTTTCCAGGAAGAAACGTGTGTACGATCAGCCAGCGCCCGAACGGTGAATTCCCAAAATATCTTTTATTACGTGATAATTATTAATGCGATGCGTTTGCATGCTTGAGTAGGCTAGGTATTGCTGATAGGACTAGAATGGCCTGTTTCGTGATGCCTTAGCCTAGGGATTGGTGAGCTGCTATGAGATGCTGAGAGTAATTAGGTAGCAGCTAGAGCTTTGTGTGAGACCTGTTACAGAGTGAATTAAGTATAATAGAGTACTTGGGGATTGGGATCCGAAGAGGAAGATTTGGGGTGTGTACTGAGACGGTGCGGACAGTAGTATTGGGCCCGTACTACTGAAAGCATCGGTGCGGTACACAGTCCAAATAAGAATCTTGGGATGCCAAGAGTCAAGGAGGGGTGGATTGTCGAATGTAAGAGTGTTCGAGTGAATTCTAATTATCGCATGTTGTATTTCAGAGGTTGATCATGGTGAGGACACGTCACATGCCGGAGGATGCCGGAACTAGCGATGAGGAGATTCGACAGATCATTCATGAGGAGGTGGCTGCGGTCATCAGAGCTGAGTTACCAGAGATGTTTGGGTCCATTAAGACCGCGTTGATTGAGACATTTGACGAGCGCTATGCCGCTCTTTCTGAGGCTGCGGTTGCAGCGGCTACCGCAGTGATTGCTGCGGCAAGACCCCAGGGAGGTGATGCGACATTGTTTAGGGAGTTCAGCAACACCAAGCCACCAGAGTTTGATGGTACGCAGGATCCGGTGGCAGCTATGAGGTGGATATCTGATATGGAGGGATGCTTCTTCACTTGCTCGTCCCCTGAGCATTTGAAGGTTCGGTTTGCGCTGAACCAGCTTCGCTTGGGAGCGAAGGACTGGTGGAAGTTTGTGACTGCGCACTTCACACCGACTGAGCTTTCGGCAGTGACCTGGGAGAGGTTCACTACCATGTTCCGAGATGAGTACGTTCCTCAGGTGGAGAGGGAGCGTCTGGCACAGGAGTTTCTGACCCTCAAGCAGGGTACCGAGTTCAGTGGATGAAGTTCCGGTGGTGCGTGAGTTCCCAGATGTCTTTCCCGAAGAGTTACCAGGTGTGCCTCCCGTGAGGCAAGTGGAGTTTGGTATCGAATTGGTTCCGGGAGCCGCGCCTATTGCTAAGGTGCCGTATCGCCTTGCGCCTCCAGAGATGCAAGAGTTATCCTCGCAACTTCAGGAGTTGCTGGGGAAGGGGTTTATTCGGCCGAGTAGCTCGCCGTGGGGAGCACCCATCCTGTTTGTGAAGAAGAAAGATGGCTCACACCGCATGTGTATTGATTACCGGGAATTGAATAAGCTGACGGTCAAGAATCGTTACCCGTTGCCGAGGATCGACGATTTATTCGATCAGTTACAGGGAGCATCTTGGTTCTCCAAGATTGATTTGAGGTCGGGCTATCATCAGGTGAGAGTGCGGGACGAGGACGTCCAGAAGACAGCATTCAGGATGCGTTATGGGCATTATGAGTTTGTGGTGATGCCTTTTGGGCTCACCAATGCCCCGGCTGTGTTCATGGACCTCATGAACAGGGTATGTCAGCCGATGTTGGATCGGTCGGTGATTGTGTTCATTGACGATATTCTGGTATATTCGAGATCTAGAGAGCAGCACGAGGAGCATTTGAGGGAGGTTCTTGGAGTTTTGAGATCGGAGAAACTTTACGCAAAGTTTTCCAAGTGCGATTTCTGGTTGCGGGAGGTCCAGTTTCTGGGACATCTCGTTAACCAGAAGGGGATATTGGTCGATCCGGCCAAGGTTGACGCAGTGATGAGGTGGGAGGTGCCAAGGTCACCTTCTGAGATCCGGAGTTTCCTTGGGTTGGCAGGATATTATCGGAGGTTTATTAAGGATTTCTCCAAGATCGCGGTTCCACTCACCAGATTGACCTGGAAGGGTGTTGCATTTTCATGGGGTCCCGAGCAGCAGAACTCCTTTGAGACGCTTCGCCAGAGGTTGTGTGAAGCTCCAGTATTAGCCCTTCCGGAAGGGATGGAAGGTTTTGTGGTATTCTGTGATGCATCGATTTTAGGACTGGGAGCGGTATTGATGCAGAAGGGTCATGTGATAGCATATGCATCGAGGCAGTTGAAGCCTCACGAGACGAGGTACCCCACACATGATTTGGAGTTGGGGGCAGTGGTGTTCGCCCTCAAGATTTGGCGGCACTACTTGTATGGGGTTCGTTGTACGATTTACACGGACCATAAGAGCTTGAAGTACTTGATGGATCAGCCTAACCTAAATATGCGGCAGAGAAGATGGTTAGACGTGGTCAAGGATTATGATTGTGAGATCTTGTACCACCCGGGCAAGGCTAATGTGGTAGCCGACGCATTGAGTCGCAGGGCGGAGAGTACTCCACTACGAGACGTATGTTTGAGATTGACCGTGATAGCTCCAGTCCTGGACGCCATTCGTGGGGCTCAGGCCGAGGCCGTGCGTCCGGAGATGCAGAAGAGAGAGCAGGTCGTCGGGTTGGTTTCTGAGTTTATATCGGATAGTCGAGGCCTTATGACTTATCAGGGCAGGATCTGGGTACCGTTTGTGGGCGGTACACGTACTACATTGATGGAGGAGGCTCATAGATCGAAATTTTCGATCCATCCCGGGGCTACAAAGAATGATTTGGACTTAAGGAAGGAGTATTGGTGGCCTTGTATGAAGAGGGATGTCTCATGGTTTGTCGAGAGGTGTTTGACCTGTCGAAGGGTAAAGGCCGAACACCAGAGACCGCATGGCAAGTTGCAGCCATTAGAGGTTCCCGAGTGGAAGTGGGAACAGATCACTATGGATTTCATCACCAAATTGCCGAGGACTGCCAGAGGAGTCGATGCAATTTGGGTGATTGTGGATAGGTTGACAAAGAGCGCTCACTTTCTTGCCATCAGTGAGAGTTCTTCGGCGGAGAAGTTGGTGGAGATTTACGTGAGGGAGGTTGTATCTCGGCATGGGGTGCCGATCTCGATTGTTTCAGACCGCGATGTACGTTTCACTTCCCGTTTCTGGAAGAAATTTCATGAGGAGTTGGGTACTAAGCTGCATTTTAGTACCGCATACCACCCCCAGACCGACGGTCAGAGTGAACGGACGATACAGACACTCGAGGACATGCTTCGAGCATGTGTATTGGACTTTGGGGGTAGTTGGGACACGTATTTGCCTTTGGCGGAGTTTTCCTACAATAACAGCCATCATTCGAGCATCGGTATGCCGCCCTTTGAGCTGTTGTATGGTAGGAGGTGTCGGACTCCCATATGTTGGGGAGAGGTTGGGCAAAGGGTAATGGGCAGTACAGAGATCGTGAATCAGACGACAGAGCAGATACAACTGGTCAGACAGAGGTTATTGACCGCTCAGAGCCGACAAAAGAGTTACGCGGATAGACACCGGTCCGAGCTGGAATTTCAGGTCGGTGACTTCGTTCTCCTGAAGGTTTCTCCTTGGAAAGGGGTGATCCGGTTCAGGAAGAGGGGCAAATTGGGGCCCCGGTTTATAGGTCCATTTCGTGTGATTGCCAGGGTAGGCCGGGTAGCCTATCGGCTGGAGTTACCAGCGGAGTTGGGGCAGATTCACAATACTTTTCATGTATCGCAGTTGAGGAAATGTATAGCCGATGAGTCGGCAGTGGTTCCACTAGAGGATATTCAGGTGGATGCAAGCCTGAATTATGCTGAGAGACCAGTGGCTATTAGGGATCGGAAGATCAAGATTTTGAGGAACAAGGAGGTACCTCTGGTATTGGTTCAGTGGCAACATCGGAAGGGATCAGAAATGACCTGGGAGCCGGAGGGTATGATGCGGGAGCAGCATCCGGAGCTGTTTTAGAGCGAGACTTCGAGGGCGAAGTCTAGTTCTAGTGGGGGAGAGTTGTAACATCCGGATTTTACTAGGTAGCTTGTAATCTAATTTTTTTGTTATATTGTGAGAGGGACTCGGCGAGTTGGAGCTCAGACTCGCCGAGTAGGGACGCGGGATGGAACATTGGTGCGCGCCTGGACTCGGCGAGTCCAGGATATGGACTCGGCGAGTCTGTGCTGTGTAATGAAACCCTAAATCTCCGGGTTTGAGGCCTATTTAAAGGGCCTTATGGCCGTCATTTGTGCTCACCCTACCCTCAGTAAGTGTCCCTAGTGTTCTTGAGCGATTTTTGAAGAGAAGGGAGCCATTCTTGATCTTGTGTGTGTTATTTAGCAAGAAGAAGGAGACCCTAGGCAAGAGGAAGCAAAGGAGGTTGCTATTTCGTGGATTTGGAGCTTAGATCATCACTCTAGAGGTATTATCTCGGACCGTTTTCTGTTTAGTGAAGCTTGTTGCGATTTAGGGTTTGTTGAACCCTTTTATGGCAAGATTTGGTGTCCTTTTGGTCCCTTATGAGGTTGGAACCATAGATCTGGACCCTTAGAGGTCCAGAGTGTCCCTTTACCCAAGCTTTTTGGGGATCAATGGAGGCTTTGGATTGGAATCCTCATGCCTTACGTCAAAAACTCCATTATTGAGCTATAGGGTGTGTTATGAGCACCAAGATAGGAGCTTTACGTGATGAATCAGTCGAGGGAGGCCAGATCTATAGTTTTTGGAAGCAGATCTGACCTTAGAAGCGAGTTTGAGTGGTTGCATGGCATGGACTCGCCGAGTCTGTTCATCCGACTCGGCGACTAGCTTGAAGATTGCCTTGGGACTGTTCAACGAGTGGTCCAATCGATTCATGGGTAGACTCAGTGAGTCAGGGTGAGTTGGAGAGGGATAACGAGTGGACTAAGTCAAACTTGGACTCGCCGAGTTGTCCTTGAGACTCGGCGAGTTGAGTCGGGGTGGCCCCGCGATTCATCCAGGTGAAAGTCGTCGAGTAAAGGGGGGATACTCGACGTGTAGTAAGAGGATTTCAGAGGGTTGGTGAAAACGTCTAGACTCGCCGAGTCGCCATGGTACTCGCCGAGTCCGGTCAGAGTTGACCATTGACCGTTGACCAGAGTTGACCTGTGTTGACTTCTTATAGATAGTCAACCTTAGAGATATAAAGTGTTAATTAGAAACGTATAATTTTATAGGAGGATTAGAGATCGGAGGATCGAGCACGAGGGATTTCCAGGATTCGTGAGATACCGAGATACGCAAGGTGAGTCTTCTCACTATACTTTACCTTGAGTAGGTAACCAGAGCTATTTGATGGGGTATTTGTATGCTATGTATGTTATGTGTTGTACTGCATGATTTCTATGTGATTTATGTGGTGCATGTTTATCAGAGTTAGAACCTGAGGGTTCACAGAGTTTGGGTGCACGGACCCACAAAGTTATAGCCTAGAGTGGCTAATATGTGTTATATGTGGTATTTTGGGGAACTCACTAAGCCTTGTGCTTACAGTGTTGTTGTTATTTGTTTCAGGTACTAGTGACGACCGCGGGAAGGCGCCGGCTTGATCCGTACACACACATGTTTGGAGCTTGACGTTATGATCTTGGTATTTGTATTGTTTTGTTGGACAATTAAAATGGCTGTTATAATGAATATTGATGGAATTATGTTTTATAAAAATTGAAAAAAAAAATTGGTTTAAATTTTCGGTGTTACATGTGGCCTCTCACCCTGAACTACCAACTCTCCCCCACTCAGGGTCCTGATCCGAACCAGCTGTTGTGCGCAATCTATCGTTGCCCATCGGGGCTCAACAATTCCATGACTATAATCACCTTATTCCCTCTCAACGGAATAGGAACCATGTCCACCGGATAACGCTCCTCGAATAATCTCAGCACACAGCCTCAGAATACCGTCGATGCGTGCACCGATCGATCATCTGCAATCTCCACCTCTAAAGGGTAATCCAACATACCCAAAGACTCAGGAAACTTCTTGCTAAGCGCAAGGGAGACAAATGATCGGGTAGCCCCCGAATCAAATAGTACCTGAAATGGGATACCGTTGACATGGAACGATCCTAAACAGAGCACATACATAACATATCAAAATCACAGCAGTGCATCATAAAGCATAAAGATAGGAAATCATACCCGTTACCACATCGGGTGCAACGCGTGCCTCCTCGGTAGTCAATTGGAATGCCCGACTCCTCACCACTGGAGCCTCTGCCTTTCCCTTCCAGCCATCCTTGATCCACGGGGTTGCTGGAGCTAGCGCCTTCACTGGCACTGATGGTGCTGTCAACTGGGAGTAGTTGGCCTTCTTGTGGCCCTTCTGGTTGTAGTGGAAACATAGCAACTCAGACGTCTGAATAACCAGTGTAGGGGCAGTACAATCCATGCTGAAGTGCCCCGTCTTGCCGCACTTATAGCAGCCTGACGATCCCAATCTACACGGACCCTCATGTGGCCTGCCGCATTTCCTACAGCGGCTCAATCCTGACTGGCCTTTTGGCCTACCGTCTGATCCCTTGGGCTTCTTCCCCAAAGCCCCAATCGTCTGACCTTCCTCTATCTTTCTTTTCCTGACATGCTCTAGATCAATCTCCCTATCCCTTGCTCTAGCAGACATGTAGTCCAGGGTAGGGCACGCTGAAAAACTAACATGCTCCCGAATTTCGGCCCGTAGCATGTCGTGGTAATGGGTCCTCCTCATATCCTCATCTCCAGCATACTGGGGCACCAACAATGCTCTCTCTCGGAACTTGGTGGTGATCTCCGTCACAGTCTCCGTAGTCTGTCTCATGTCCAAAAACTCTCTTTCCAGATGCTGAAGCTCTACAGCTGGCGCAAACTCTGCTCGGAACCGGGTCACAAATCTGACCATGCCATAGCCTCAACATCCAAGGCTCCTAGAGAGTCACCAACCAAACCCCACCAATCCCTGGCCCAGTCCCTCAAACACCCTGCTACAAAACGTACCTTCGACCCCTCGAGGCAGAAGCTGGTCAGTTGCACGGACTCAATGTCCGCAATCCATCGTCTGGCAGCAATGGGGTCCTTCGCCCCGTGGAAATCTGGTGCACCACTGCCCCTGAAGTCCTTAAAAGAAAGTGTGCGGGATCCTGACTGGCCAGATGCCATATCACTCCTGAATGCCCTGAGGCGATCCTCCATCAGCTCGACTATCCCTTCCTTGATCTTCCCGAAGATGATGGGGGTCAACTCAAGGATGCCCTTGGTGATCTCTGACGCGATGAACTCGCGTAGCCTCTCATCTGCTAGCTCGGAACCCGATCCCTCTCCTGAACTGCCAACTACTGGCCTCTGACGTATTACCACCATTATGCAAAACATAATACCAACCGTAAGGGATACTGATACATCCTGAGGGATCACACCCACTACAAGTTCTCTGGTCTTATCTCAGCCTTCCTTGATTCGAGTACAGTCCTCTGCTTTTAGTAGTATAGGCCCTACTACCTTCCACATCTATTCGTACTTTCCTCAAGTACTGCCTCAACTCTACTCAATACTAGCATGGAATTCACATAAGCTGAAGCACATAAAGTAGGCACATAAGGCATCATTCCTAGACCCTTAGTCTTATTCTAGCATGTTGTTCTACTGAAACTGATAAACATAAGATAACTGGTATGGGTACTATAGGGAATACTTACTTGAGCTCGGCCGGTTGCGCACATTACACACTTATTCCTTCTCAAAACTCTTTTATCTTAGCTTTTAGAAAGTCATTTTTCTTGTAAAAAAATTTTAATCCCTTGGTTTGAGTCAAGACACCCCCGAAGGTGTGTCCGAATCCCTCAAACCAGGGCTCTGATACCAACTTGTAACGACCAAATTTTCACGTCCAAAAATTTAATTTTTGATCAAGCAATTTAAAAAACATTTGTAACAAAATATCATCCGATCATACCATCTAATAAAAATATGTATCGTATCTAAAAACCGAATCGTAAAAACATAATAATGTCAGAGTATAAATCCCAGAATAACTCATAGTGCTGAAAACAAAGAGTGTGTGTATGATGTGCCGCTACCGCGCCAGCTCCTTCCCCTTTGCTGAGGAGGTACCTGAAACCAAAACTATAAATTGTAAGCACGAAGCTTGGTGAGTTCCCTTATCCTACCACATTCCATACAATCACATAACACACATACTGCCAGGAAATTTTAGGGTGCCCGACCGACCCGGTACTGCCATTCTGAGGTGCCGACCTACCCACACGGCCATTGTGGGGTGCCTTCCTACCCATGCGGCCATTCTAGGGTGCCGTCCTATCCATGTCAAGCCATTTTGGGGTGATGACCTACCCTTTTGGTCCTAACAACCGAACTCTACTACTATCACATATAACATATAATGCCAGCATATAACATATCAGCACATATTATCAAACGTATCTAGGGTGTCTGACCTACCCTTCGGGCCTAACAACCGAACTATACTACTATCACATAGAACATATCATGCCAGCATATAACACATCAGGTAGCAGTAAACCTAGATGATATCACAAAGAGAATCATCTAATCATACAACTCCTACTGGTGGTTCGGCATTGTGGTCGTAGACCCACCACTACTAGAAGGTAACTCACCTCGTAGTAGTTGCTGATCTGTGCGGGAATCCTCTGATTGCTGCCGCTGCTGCTTCGGGAATTCTCCGGCTATAATTCCCAGAAAACACTTAGTCATACATTGCTAACTGTTCTTAAGGTAAAATGACCATTTTACCCCTGACCAAAACAAGGTCAATGTCAACTTCTAGTGACCTGACTCGCCGAGTTGGCTCGCCAACTCGCCGAGTCCCTATCCTTCCATTTGACCTTATACTCGTCTCTACTCGTCGAGTTAGGCGATGTCACGACGAGTTTTCCTTCTACATGAACATCGACTGAATCCTCATCCGACTCACCGAGTTGTATGAACAACTCATCAAGTTCATCTTCAAGTGATACACATGTCATGTCCTTGACTCGCCGAGTTATATGAACAACTCATCGAGTTCATCTTCATCCTTATGAAGCTTACCTTGGACTCGCTGAGTCTACTCATGCACTCGCCGAGTCCCCTGAACTTCCAAAACAATGGCTTAGTCCAGAACGTTGGGTCACTCCCCGGGACCCCTTTAAAACCTTTCCATACTCAACTGGGTCTTTATGACCCTCAACTGATATGGGACAAAACCTTGCACTCGCTGAGTCCAAGAATGGACTCGTCTAGTTGGTCATAACCACTCACTAAATCTTTGATTTCTGATGTACAACCCTTGATCAAAAGATAGATCTATGCTCCTACAATAGATCTAGCATGTAAAGTTACAACCTTTACGTGCTTGCATGGGACTTTGAGCTCAAAAGGTCCTTAAACAAGTTCTTTTAATGCATGGGTCCTTCTTTGAGTGCAAGAGCCACTCCTTTCTGCTTTGTAACCCTTCTAAGGACCTAGATCCGAAACACCAACTCCAAATCATGCTTGCAATCATGGTTGGTGACCAAAATGGCTTAAAAAAGCCCTAAAACTCCACAAAATGGGATCTATCAAAAGAACAAACAAGGTATAGACTTTATACCTTCTGTAGACTGCAAATAATGCTCAAACTCGGATCCTTCTAGCATCCTCTTGATCCTTCAAGCTTCCCTTCCTTCCTAGGGTCACAAAAGCACCAAAATCACTCCAAATGCCTTGGATTGCTTCAATAACGGCTACGGTTTTCTATGGGGATCTTCTGGGAGCAAATGGGACGAAGGAGGCCGAGTTAAGGTGTTTAAATAGGGTGCAAACCCTCAGGTTAGGGTTTTGTCTATAGAGGGCCTACTCGCCGAGTCCGGGACCCGACTCGTCGAGTCCACAGCTTAAGCCCCGCACCTCATCACGCTTCTACTCGGCGAGTTGGTCCTTCAACTCACGGAGTCTAAGGCCAAGATGCATAAAATATAAATAAGAGAATACATACCAAGAACCAAGTGCTACAGTCGACTAGGTCTATTGTTTGTTGACCACTTCAAACTCCTTATTTTCCTCTTATGTATCATTATGGGTGTCATAGTGAGATGTACTATCTATGTTTTTTCAATTAAATATAAGAGTTGATAATATTTATTAATATACAATCAATAAGTGTCTACTTTCTATTATGTGTAACGCTATAAGTTCACATTTTATTAGAAAATATCATTACATAATGATTCTTGAACATATAGGTCTTTCATTATGTTCATTAACCTAAATACTACCTAACCTCCATATACAAATAGTGAAAAATAAATATTAGATAGATGTGTGTTAGTCTATGATTGTTATCGTGTGAGGTATGGATATTGGAGGATAGTTAGGTTAAACAACATAAGAGGAACACCAACACTAGAGAAACACTCATTGAGCACATCTCACCATCGTACACACAACGATGCATAAGAGGAACGTGGAGAGTTTGATGTTGTCAATAAGCAATAGAGGAGTACTTAGACCACCGATTTATTCCTAGAAATTAGCAACATGTGTATTTCCTTTTTTATAATAAAAATATTTGTTATGTTTATAAATGATTTTTAATAATAATATCCATTAATTCCATGGTAATTTTCAAAAAACTCCCAATATTTTCGTTATCAGTTAGTTTTCGGACAAGTCCCAAAATTTTAAACAAACTAACAAAAAAAGAAAGAATACCGGTTGAATCTGCGAAATCAGCCAAAAAGGGTTTTTTCAAAGTTGTAACCAGTATTCTGAATTTTTCTGTAATCAAACTTTTGTTTTGGACTTTATCATAAATTGGACTAAAATTTTAGGACTTTTCTAGAGATTTCCCACAAACGATAAGTTTTCTTATTTTAAAACATAAATCACATGTGTTCACACTTCTGAGCGTATGAGAAGAAATGAACATTGTTGGGAAGCTTGTACAAAACTTAATGGAGCTTTTCAATACAATCGAAGAGCGTGTTTAGGTTGAACTAGTAAAGTTAGGTCTAGTCAAAGAGCGTGTTTTGGTTAAATTATTTGACAAGCGAGAGGTATTAGAGTGTATTAATATCTTTCAATACCAACTTAGAATAGCAATCATGAATTACATCAAGTCATAATCAAGTTGAACAACAACATTAAGAACTAGAACTAGAATCATTCAATCAAATTGTTTACAATTTTATTTCATTTTGTGCATGCTTTTAAAGTAGATTATTATTTAATTATTTTACACTTTCAAACAAAACCCCCTTTGTGACCAAAGTACCTTGCGCAAAGAGGTATAGACTTTTATCTCGTGTCTCTGTGGTTCGACCCTGCTTGCCTTGTACTACTTTTTAGTGCATTAAAGCAGTGTATTTGGAGTCTATTGTACCCCTATTATTTTTTGGGTTTGACACACATAACAAATTGGCGCAATTGTCGAGGACACGATGTTACTAATTGTTTATGCCTAGATCTTTTTGTACAAGTACACCATTACCAATTAAATCAAAGATAGAGAAGACTGAAAAGAGGTTACGGAAGCAAGCTAAGCTTCGTAAGAAGCGATCTGTAACATCCATAAAATCATGCCAAATTTAGACTTTCTAAAACATTTCAAAACCATTAAGCATTACAAAAAAAGTTTTCAAAATAGTATAATATTAGAGTATCCCAGAATCAAATCATAAAACATGAAATATGAGGAGCTGTACGACAACATCTTCGCCTGTAAACCCGCGATCATCAGAGGTAACTAAAACATAATCAACAACTGTAAACCCGAAGCTTAGTGAGTTTCCCCAAAATACAAACGAAATACATATATAACCATGTCATATAAACATATAAGCAACAACATGCATAATGAACCATCAGTCTGACTGGATCGCCTCCCCAAGCCCTCAATCTATCTGGACCGCTCTCCGAGCCTTCAGCACGTCTGGACCGCCCTCTTGGGGCCTTTAGCCTATCTGGACCGCTCGTTGGGCCTTTGGCCTGACTAAATTTTCCTAGCTCAAGCCTGCAGTCTTCCCGGTCCGCCCAGGGTGTCTTGGCCTACTGCACACATCAGGACCTACCTCAACCCTTTCACCAAACAAACAAACATGTGCACATACATATAAACAAGTAAACATGCAGATCTAACAGATTACTAATCATCGAACTCATCCTATAACCAGGATACCGATCTAACCGATCACTAACATAGCAACCATCCTATAACCAGGATACTGATGTTACCGATCTCTACATAGCAACCATCCTAGTACCAGGATATTAATCTAACCAATCTCTAGTTGACTCTTCGAGTTTCCCGGCAACTCTCCAAGTGCATGCATGTCCAAACGTTGGGAAAACCCTAGCTGAATCGCCGAGTCGTCCTACTGACTCCCCGAGTTCATGCAAAAATCCTTGCACGACAATCTTCATCGTACTCACCGATTTGGCCATGCAACTCCTCGAGTGCCTTCACTCCTTCCTCCATTCAGATGCTTTTAAGCCATCCCAAAGCTCCAAATTGCAGATCAAGCTTCCCAAGGCATGTTTATCATATAAAGTTGCAAACTTTACATACATGCAAGGATCTAAAGGCTTAGAGTGTCAAATTCATGTGTATGATGGGGTTTAACTCAAAAAGGGAGGTTCATACTTGCTTAAGCGGGAGACTTGATAGCCATAGAAACCAAAATAAGCTCAGATATGATGTTGCAACTTCAGATCCTAGCCCATACCCGAAAATGGTTAATACTCATGCTATAAAGGCCCTAATCCTAAACATAAAGAGATCTAGAATGAGGGAAGGTCAAGGTAACAACTTGTTACCTTCAAGTATCTTTCTTGAAAATCACCTTCCAAGCTTGAGAATCTCACAAAAATGGAGTGCACACACAAATTAGGGTTTCAGAGTTCAAGGGGGCGGTAAGGGGAGGCCAAGGGAGGCTAATGATCCTTTAAATAAGACGTAAAACCCCAGAATTTAGGGTTTCATCCTATAGCTCACACTCGTTGAGTCATGCCTCCGACTTGGCAAGTTGGTTACTTAAAGATGTTTCCAAAACATTCCTACTCGACGAGTCAGGGCATCCAACTTGTCGAGTTGACCTTTCAAAATGGAAATATAAGACTGTAAAGTCTATACTTGAGAGTCGGGGTGTTATAATTATCCCCCACTTGAACTATACTTCATCCTCGAAGTCCGCTATGGTGAACAACTCTGGGTAATGCTCCTGCATCTCAGCCTCCGGCTTCCATGTCCACTCAGATCCCCTTTGGTGCCCCCATTATACCTTTACCAAACGTATTCTCTTGCCACACAAAAATTTTACCTTTATTTCTAAGACGGCCATCCGCCTCTCGATGTAACTCAAGCGTTCATCGACCTGAATATAACCCAATTATACCATCTCGTCCGACACACGCTTTCACAATTGCGAAACATAGAAGTTGCTATGAATCTGACTGAGCTCCTCCAGAAGATCCAGTCGGTATGCTGCCTTGCCATCCCGAAGGAGAATAACCCATATCATGCAGCGACCCAACCTCTTATATATCCAAACTTGGGTACCGGTCCTGTCAGACTCCCTGTCTAACATATATTAACAGTCAACTACTAACGCATAACTAGAACACCTATGACTGGCCCGTTCAGCCTCGGGCTCGTATATCAATATGTCAAATCCAATCAACCATCAGATTAAAATTCTTAGGGTTTATCGGCCTACTGCCTCAACCCCACTGCTCCTCCTGAGCCTCCATGCCTACGATTTATAATCGGTCTGCAATGGTTATCTTGGCCTACCGCAACCAGCGGGACCGCCTTAATCCATCCAAACATAATATGTCGTCAATCAAACAATCAGGATCAAGAATGCACATATCACTGGCAAAGTAACAATCATACTGCTCCCTGTCGTCTACAAACTCCTCTTAGTATACAATCATGCAGGCGATTACCACGAAGCAACACGCTAAATATCAGGAGAAAGATCTAACTCGGTTGTAAACTCACCACCGAAGATCCAAGGATCTACCCTGGCATCCGCCCAAAATCATCTGATTCATTGGAACCTTCCACTAATCCTGAATGCAAAGAATTCTTCCCTGCCGCTGAAATTACCAGTCCCACCCCTGATCCGGGCACTAGGTTCACGGAACCTGGGAGATAGGGACATCCTAACCCAACCAAACAACGTTTACCACCTTACAGACCTCCAGAATGCCATTCATCACATGGACACACTTGTGATTCCAAACGCAAGTTTCAACTCTAAGCCATCCCAAAATGACCATCTATGAGTCCACCCACAAGTTTATGACTGAAGATACCACAATCACGCATAAAAGATCCTCAATCAGGTCGATAGCGAACCTCTTCCCATCCAAATCCATACGATACACTAAATCCTTAGTATAACCTTTGACTCTTTACCATGTCATTACCAATTTCCGGAGTGACGAGAGAAGATGATCAACCAAGAACATCTACATTACATCCGATCCTTATCAACAACTTGTGAGCATGCAGGAATACAGGGCAAACATTCCCAGGATTCATTTTGACACTTGACTGATACTCCCTTCAATTTTTCATGCTTCCTTTATCCAACCAACTCACTTACGACTCGCCATGCCCCCATCAACGCGTCAATCCCGAGAACACCACAACCAGAAGGAATGAATATTTATGATCATTAGGCCCATATCCCATGATTGGAACGCTTCCGATGACCTATCGATGTTGTCGTCTACTCATCAACGGCCCATTCCCTCTATTACCCAAAATGCATATTCAACATTCTTCACATTGCCAAACAAGCATCTCGATACTGAAACTCTACCACACATGATTCCTTTCTTGGGACAGGTTGCTACTCAAAAAATTCCAAGCTCTCGTACATGACCACCGATAGTCCCTAAGGGTAATCTATAAGCGACAACCAGTAAGTACGGAACGTACAATTCCATAGGTTATTATCACAAGGCAGCATGCTCAATACCAGAACATAGATTTAACAAAGTGCATATAGAGCCTTTAGCATGACTGGGTCGTTCTCCGGGCTTTCGGCCTGACTGGACTGCCTTCACCGGGCTTTCAGTCTATCCTAGTCACCCTGGGTTTGTTAAGTATAACCCTGGATCCATTTTGGTGCCCTCTTCTATATAGCTAGTTCTCCCCCACTTGGGGTTTCGAACTCCCAATCCTATCTGTAAACTATAATCCCAACCTCACTCTAGACGTCAGGTTGATGGCCCACCCTCTCGGGAAAACTGTGGTCTGATCTCTGACTCGCGTATCTGCCACATACGTTAAATAATCCGCACACATGTGCTGGAAGTACTGTAGAGCCCTGGCAGCTAAACAAAATCCTCAATAGTTGATGATGAATTAGATACTTCCCGATTCCTCCCCTACTTAGGACATTAACCCCTACCAACTAGTGACAAACCAAAACACCACTTAACCATCTGTACCAAGTATTACCATACTTAACGATGGAACGATTAACCATGAAATGAATAGCCTACACAAACAATCCTCTAGATACAGATCAAACGAATCCCAAGAGAACCCTGAATTCCTGCTGAAGACCTTCCATATTTGCAATCTAACTACAACCTAATACCAAGCTTTCCCACCTCTGAAGGATGCGGGCCTTTGCTCGCATTGCTAAGGTATTTATGCCACATCAATCCACCTGTGCACCCTGGCGCTGACATATTGTCGCTAACTAGCGCAAAAAACTCCTTAAATCCTTTAGGTTGGTGACTAAGACTGATAACATGTCCTAGCTAGCACGAAAGGTGCTCTACCAAAAGGATAAGCGCCCATTAAAGACGTCCTTACAAAGGGCTCACACCCGCCAGAGGCGCCTCAGAGCTCCACGACAAAAGATACGGTCAGGGGACAAAACAAGGGATCATAGCATTACCGGTAGGACCAATGGCAGCGCTCTGACAAGTAGAGGAGCATGATCCTCCAATCAGTGCCCTGGATCCTGTCAGCTCAGGAGATCCTATCTCGTACGGACGAACAGGATCGTTGAGTATAAAAGTAGAAGCTCGTGACCTCGACATGTAAGACGTTTTCTCCAAGCTACACTCATACACACTCTCTAAACCCTACCTACTTAACCGTCGAAGCGTTCTTTCGGGAGCCTCCTCCCAAGAAACGGTTGATGACCTTTTTTCTCTATGATCTTCTAGGAGTAACTCAGGGACCATGGCTGAAGTCTACATAGAGCAGAAGAAATTTCGCATCATTTGGCACCATCTATACGTGTGACAAATAACGAAATCAAAAGCACACAGTTCAACGACAAAAATGGATTCCGATGGAACCGGAAGAACCAACAGAGCTCCAGAAAGACCAATCTGGTCAATGGAGCCATTAAACGAAACACCACCTATTTCAGTGGCAAACAGAGAAGTCCAAGACGAAGGTGGTTCTGTAGTAACGGCCGAACCACCAAGTAGTTCACAACTACGAGCACAATCTGCGCCAATAACCACCCTCACAACAATCATCCCGACTCTGCCATCACAACCATCACTCACATCATCAGTAGCAAACACCTACACGATAATGCCGACATTACAACAGACGACGAGTCAGATGATGATGCCACTGGTCACATTACCGCCAATCCCTAAGATCCTACTACCACTAAACCAAATCACTAGCGGCCAACCGTTACACCAAACACCAATGGCCATGTAGCCAACGCTTTACCTACCACCACTGGCTCAAGCCATGACAGCTCAGTCACCCATTTTCTTTTCATCGCCGCCCATGATGAGCAAACCCATTGTTACTACAAACACACATCCCCAATAAACCACCACAAACAACTTTCACACCCAAAAACAACCTATACTCTCGAACCATTTTCTCGAGATCATGTTCCAACAACAAACGTTCTGCGGCCCTAGTCCAGGTTATCCTGCACCCTACAACAATCCAGGCGTACAACCATACAAGATATTTCACCCATACGGCGCACACAGGCCATTACCCATACCAAATCAAGACTATCTATCATGAAGTGTCACGTCACCATTTGCCAAAGAGTTGTTGGACTACGAGATCCCAAACACAGCCAAACTCCCATAAAAACCTAAAACGGAACAACATATCCGAACAACCACAATGACACTTAAGAAAGGACAATGACCTCACTCAAACTAGATGAACGATTTTGGTGTACCTACTTCCCAACAACCCTTGATGGCAATGCAGGCATGTGGTTCAAGACACTCCGACCAGGAAGCATATACAACTTTGGCCAACTAAAGTACCTTTTTCTCTTAAATTTCATGCAACTACAAAAATATAAAGCCGACTCTGACTCAATCATCGGCTGCAAGCAGAAGGAAGGAAAGACGGTAAGGGAATATTTCACAAGGCTCACAAATGCCATACTAGATGTCCCAGGGCATGAGGATAGTCTAATAGTCGGGGGCCTTCACATGGGGACTCTTGCTAGGCCCTTTGTCTCAAAAACACATGGGAAAGAAACTGCAAACACGAGCAGAGTTAAAGGAGAAAGTAGAATGGTACTTGAGGCAAGAAGAGGAAGAGGCAACAAAGCACGCATACCTAAAAGTCATGGCGGCTCCTGCCAGGAGTTACAGTCTAACCCAAATAGAAACGTCGGGTGGCAGCAGGCATTTTGGGCGAGGGAAGCGCCTGCAGGGACACTTTAGACCATTCAATAGGGATGACAGGCGGGGTCGCTGACTAGATGTTTATATAGTCGCGGACAAACCACAATCGGTGAAGACAACAAAAGGATAATATTGTGAATATCACAAAAGCCAAACCCATGACACCGTCAATTTCTCGGCCCTAAAGGATGGAATGGTGATAACCCACTGGTAATCCAAGCATCCATAAGGAATGTAACTATTCACAGGGTATACATCGACACAGGTAGCTCGGGGAATATAATCTACGAGCATTGTTTCCACGTCCTCCCCGAAATATGGAAAGAAAACCTCAGACTCACCACATGAAGACTGGTAGGTTTTACTAGGCACAACATATGGCCCTTGGGCACAATACACGTGCCTCTCACGCTGACCAATCACGACAAACAATTAAGAAAAACAACTTTGATCGAGTTTGTGGTCATCCGTCACTCTGCAGAACACAACATCATACTATGAAGGATGGCCCTACTCAAACTTGGGGCGATTCCGTCAACAATGCACGGGATCATAAAGTTCAGCACTACCGAAGGACAGGCTACAATCCTCGCCACCCCTCCAAAAGAGTCGCAATGCTTTAAAGTCATGAAACAAGTGGAAATTGTGCACGAGACAAAGAGGGAAAGGGTCGAAACGGGGAACGAGAAAGAGGTGATCAATGAGGAATACATGGATCAGCCAATAAGCATTGGTGGTAACCTTTCAGAGTGAACCAGAGGAAAGTTGGTAAGCCTACTGAGACAGTACAAGCATGTGTTCGCATAGACCCCCACATACATGGTTGGTGTGGACAGAAAGGTCATAGAACACAAGCTAATGATCAAACTAGGCACAAAGGATGTAAAACAAAATAAGAGAGTCCAAGGAGGGGACTGAAACCAAGCGATCAACGCAGAGGTGGCCAAGCTAACAAGGGTTGAAATCTTGAGAGTGACATTCTTCTCAACGTGGATTGCTAATCCAATAATGGTAAAAAAGCATGATGGGTCATGGCACATGTGCATTAACTATTCCAACCTAAACAAAGCATGCCCCAAAGATTGTTACCCCCTACCGGAAATCAACCAGAAGGTGGAGTCGCTACAAGGTTTCAAACTAAAGTATTTTTTGGATGCTTACAAAGGGTACCATCAAATACTGATGAGCAAGGAAGATGAGGAGAAGACAACATTCTACACAGATCATGGCACCTTCTGTTACACCAAGATGCCATATGGATTAAAAAACACAGGAGCAACATATCAACAGCTAGTCGATTTTGTATTCGTTAAGCTGATTGGACGAAACATAGAAGTATACGTTGATGATATGGTCATCAAGAGTCCAAATGATCATATAGTTGGTAAAAAATTATGAACAAATCCATATCGATGACATATCACACCAATTACTTTATTTGAGTAATATCTACGTTGATATTTGTTGATATTAACTGTGAAGATAAAGCCCATGCATTACTATTATTTCATCTTCGTCTCAAAGTGATGGGGTATATAGGTTACAACTATATTGCCTTAAGTGAAAAAACAACCAAAACAAGTCGATTGATTAGGTCACATACAACCTAGTGTGACCTGTGTCTTTCATATATTAGCAACATACTACGAACACTAGCATACAAAATTTTCCTATGAATAAACTAATTCATAAGATAAGAAAAATAACCTTGAGATTGTTATTGTAAACAATCTTGATTCCTTCTTCTTTAAAAACTTTGATAGCTACCACAACAAGCGTCGTGCCTCTTATGGTTCACACCCAAGACTAGCAAAAAAGAATTATGGAGAGGGATAATAAGAATTTTGGTCAGAACTCTTCTAGGGTTAGGACCCTTAAAGTTTTGAAGGCTAAGGCTCTTAAAATATGTGAGGTAGCTTAGAGAGAAAGCAAGGGTTTAAGGAGGAAACTCAAATCCCTTTGCTTGGTGACCAAGCAACCTATAAGCCTCCATCCAAGAGCCTTTGGACGAAAATTCTAGACCCTTCATAAAAGTTTTCGTCCACCCTCTTACAAGGATGTTCTAGATCCTTTTCCTTGACTATCAACAAATATCCAAACAGCCCCTGTACTATAGATTAATCAAATTAATCACAAAATTAATTCTAAATAACTTCTGATTAATTATTAATAAAATATTATAATTTCTAATTAATATATTATTCTCATAATATATTAATAAATTATATATTCCGATTTATTAATCAAATAATAAATCATTATCTCTCTCCAAAACAATCATATCTAATTGCTAGCTTTAAGGTTAACCCAAAAGAATTGTGCTACTATCAATTCAAGTTTATATCAATTATAGTTATGCGCTTAAAGACCTAATCCAGCAGTCTCCCACTTGGATAAGTATGTAACTATAATGGCCTGTATAATCTTCCTAATTGATTAGAAAATTGAAGCTACCAAAAGCCGCTGTCGAACTTTGACCCGGTCAGTAACATGTCCTAAGATAAGTGATCATATAATCCTCCATCCTGTAAGATATCATTCTGACATGAGATATGGAATACAATCAATCTTATTATCTAATACTTTTTTTCACAATTTTTGATTTGTAATGACAAAGAATTCTAATTGAACAGATCAATTAAGTCATGGTCGGGCCCGACACTATGAGTCAACACAAAATGATTGAGGGGCCCAAAGATATCGCTTTTCCCATTAAGGAAAAGGGAACAAATAAACTTTGACTTATATGCTTGCACTATTACTCATCAAATCATGCGCAACAATATGTATTATAACACCACAGTACTAATGCATTTATGTATCATCAATGCACAATCAATTTTAAACTATAACTCACATATCTTTATTTAATGATTATAAGATGTTATTGTCTCATAATTACTCGTGATAAATTCCATGAAGTAATTCTCTGAACATGGGTTAATCTAATACTTAAATCTCAATTTCAAAGTACTCATGAATATTACAGCAATGTCATTGCCATGTCTAGAACTATTTAGACAATCTACAATCCAATTCATGACAACCTTTATTCATTACTTAATTCCAAAAGTATGATCGACTGTGGATGTTATAATAATCCAATTATTTGGGAAGTAAAACAGGCAAAATGAAATACAAAATAAACAATAGACAGAATGTAGTAATCGAACTCATAAATAAATCTCCATTATTTAATCATCAAAAGTCGATTACATTTATTTTGTTACAAGTTTCAAAATAACTATCTTACTACTAAAACTAATATCATATTTCACACCAATGCTCCTAGCATTCTAAATGTTCTTAACCCAAGTCAGACCCTTTCTGAAGTGATCTGTAGGATTCTCTTGTGATGCTACCCTCTTCATAACGATGTGACCTTCTTCTACTCTATGTCTGATGAAATGGTATTCTCTGTTGATATGTCTTCATTTTCCATGATCTCTTGGTTCCCTTGTTAAGGAAACCACCCCTTCATTATCACAAAAAATCTCCATTGGCTCCTTGATGGCTGGAACAATTCCAAGGTCTCCGATGAAGTTTTTCAAACAAATAGCCTCATTTGATGCTTTGCTCGCCGCAATGTACTCTGATTCACATGTAGAATCAGCCAAAATCTCTTGTTTGGAACTTTTCCAAATTACCTCTCCTTTATTTATGGTAAACAACCAACCTAACTGAGAATGTAAGTTATCTCAATCTATCTGAAAACTGGTGCCACTATACCCAGTTACAAATATATCATTACCACCAAGAACAAGGAACCATTCATCAGTTCTTCACAAATACTTGAGAATATTCTTAACTGCTATCCAATGAGCTCTACTTGGATATCCCTGATAACGATTGACCATGGTTAAAGAAAAAGCCACATCAAGGTCAGTACATGTCATAACAAACATGATAGATATCATTGCAGAAACATATTGGACTCTACTCATTTTTGCTATCCCTGCATCAGTACTCGGGCTTTGAGCGTCACTTATTTTGGTATTACTTTGGATAGGCATTTCCCCTTTCTTGGAATTCTCCATACTAAAACCCATTATCACCTTTTCCAAGTATGTACTTTCACTAAGTCTAATTAGCCTTTTACTCCTACCTCTCAAAATCCTTATCCCCATAATATAAGCAGCCTCTCCCAGATCCTTCATAGAGAAACACATTCCAAGCCAAGACTTAACCATTTGCAAGGTTGGAGTGTTGTTTCCTATAAGAAGTATGTTATCAACATACAATACCAAGAAGGTTACTATATTCCCACTAGCTTTGACATATACACAAGATTCATCTTCAATTCTGGAGATGCCAAACTCTTTGACCTTCTCATCAAAGCAAAGATTCCATCTGCAAGAAGCTTGTTTCAATCCATAGATTTATTTCTCAATCTTACACACTCTATTCGGATACTTTATATCCAAAAAACCCTCTATCTAACTCATGTAAACATCCTCAACCAACTTCCCATTAATGAAAGCGGTTTTGACATCCATCTGCCAAATATAGTAGTCATGAAATGAAGTTACGGCTATCATTATCCTAATAGAATTAATCTTAGCTACTATTGAGAAGGTCTCATCATAGTCAACCCCTGGGGTTTGAGTAAAGACAAAGACCTTCACAACCAATCGAGCCTTGAAAGTGTGTGTCTTTCAATCCATGTCAGTATTCTTAATAAATATCAATTTGCACCCAACCATCTTATGACCTGGTACATTGTCAACCAAATTCCAAATATGGTTTTTATACATGGACTTGATCTCACTATCCATCGCCACTTTCCATTTGGTAGCCTCAGGGCCAACCATTTCTTCCATGTAGTTAGAAGCTTCATCTAAATTTACCAGTGTGTTATCACTGAAAAACGTATCACCATCTATAGTAATATGGAAACTATAGAACTTAGGTAGCATTCTAACTCTACTGGGATGCCTAAGAGGTAATGATTCGTCAATTGTTTCAACTGGAATTTCTTCCTAGGTTGAGTCCTAGCGTCTTTAGAGGTTCCTTCATCGTTTGATTCTTGAATCTATTCAAGATCAATTGTTCTCCCATTGCACTATTTTCATGTGATCTCTCTCTCACTAAAGACGCTCCTTCGTGCTACAAATACCATATTCTCATTAGGTATATAGAACAAATATCCAAAGGACTTTTGTAGATACCTGATGAAAATATATTTCTCAGTATGTGGTTCAAGCTTGTTGTGAGTCTCTCATTAACGAAAGCTTCATAAACATAAACCTTGATATGTGCTAACGAGGGAACCTACCATATCCACATTTCATGAGGTGTTTTTGGCTACCTTCTTATTTCGGACAAGATTAATAATGTGGGTGTCGATATCTAAGGCATACCCCCATAATGATATTGGAAGAGAATATCGACCAATCATGGAACGAACCAAGTCCAACAAGGTTCGATTGCGCCTCTCAACCACACCATTAAGTTGTAGTGTCCTAGAAGGTGTTAATTGTGAAATTATTCCACATTCCTTGAGGTAGTCTTGGAAATTCATACTAAGATACTCACTGCCTCTATCGGATCTAAGCATCTTTATCTTCCTGTCCAATTGATTCTCGAATTATTTCTTAAACTCTTTGAACTTTTCAAAGGTTTCTGACTTATGCTTGATTAAGTAGATACATCTATATCTTCTATAATAATTAGTAAAAGTCAAATAAAATTGATTTGCATCCCTAGTGGTGGATCTAAAGGGCCCACACACATCTTTTTGTATGAGATCCAACAATCCTTCACCTCTTTCGCAAGAACCAGTAAATGGTGATTTTTTCATCTTACCCAATAGACAAGACTCGCATGAATCATCTGACCTTAAGTCAAATGATTCCAACACTCCAACCTTTTGGAGTTAGGCGATGCGTTTCTTGTTAACATGTCCAAGACAACAATGTTATAAGCATGTTTTGTCTATACCGTTAGATGAATCAATTTGAAAAACACTATTACCTAAATTGTCTATAATCATCACAGTTTCATACACACCATCACAAGGTAAAGCTTCAAATTTTTTAAAAAAACAACATTTTTATAAGTATAAATAAGACCATTCTTATCATCAAAAGAATATCTATAACCTTGTTTAAACTATTCATGAAAATAAATTATGTTTCGTGTCATTTTTTACGAATAGCAACAATTTATGAAATCTAATCCTAAACCACTAGTTAGAACTAAGCCATAAACTCCAATCTTGGTAACAAGTGAAGATCGCCTATTTCGTATGACCAAGTTCATCCTTCCATGCTCCACATCCTTACTTCTTTTTAGAAACTGCAAATCAAAACTAATGTGAAATCCCTATCATGTATCAAGGACCCAAGAACAAGAATCTAATGAGTTATTAGATAAGATAGTATAAATACCTGTCGAGGTTGGCTTCACATTTCCATCCTTGATATCCTCCAAGTATTTCGGCTAGCTTCGTTTCAAACGCCCCTTGTCATTGTAGTAGAAGCAAGTAGCCTCTTTAGAGTCAAAGACAGGGGAGCATCAAAAAAGGATTTTCCTTTGGGTCTTGTACTTGACGACCCAACTTAGGACTTTCCCTTCCAGTTTTGCTTAGGAGGACCTATCCTCTTTTTCCATTTCTCTTGACCTATGGATAGAATAGGAGCACTAGTAGAAGTGGAGGCAATACTTTTTTCCTTCATACCTACTTCAGTTGTTCGCAGGAGGTTGTGCAATTGAGATAAAGTAGTTTCATTGTTGTTCAAATGATAGGTCAATATGATCTAATCATAAAAACTAGGCACATAGTTCAAGAATATGTTGATTTCCAATTCTTCATCAAAATTCACATTCAACTTGATGACCCTCTCCACATATCATTGCATTCTCTGAATATGGCTACTAATAGACTATCCCTCCTTCATCTTGCTATCAATGAGAGACTTTCCCACCTCATACTTTTCCTGACATGCTCGCTTATGGTATTTCTCCGTAAGGTGCTTGTTTATCTCGTACGAATAATAATCTTTATAGTGCCTTTGCAATTCTAGAGTCATTCTGGCCACCAAGATGCATGCAACTTTTGTGGCATCATTATAGTGTTTCTTGTATGTGACCATTTCTTTAGGGGTGGCCTTCTCTTCGTCGATCTCATCTAATGGTCTCTCGAGGACATATTCCTGGTCCTCAAAATGAAGGGCCATTTTAATGTTGTGCATTTAATCGTTATAGTTGCTGCTATCCTATTGCACCTTACAACAGATGTTCAAAAAGGAAAAGTTGTTATTGGAGGAGGAGGAACCAAAAGCATCAATTGGAGTAGACATCGTTACCAATTTCACCATCAAAAAATGAAACTTGAACGAATTAGATTTTTTAAACAAAACTCCTACATCTTTTGAGATTCATTGAAGTTTTCATTGGCATGTTTAATCTCGATTATGCTATTCCTTTTGTGACTGGGATACCAAGGATCACAAACAAGACGTGAATAACCATGCAAATGAGCTTGGTACTCTCGATGTCCTTTATCATCTCATTTTAATGTGTTGGTTAACTACAAGCGCTCCGTTAATCAATGATAATTTTTTAGACTCCCATTACAACTCTTTATTGCTACCTATTAGTATGTCGGTTAACCACACATGTGTAACAATTGGTAAAAATAGGAATAATCGTACGATGCTATGTTTTGATTACTAAGCAATATGAGTATTTTATCAAGAATGGTAGAAGGAATTTAACCTCTTTTATTTAAATAAGCTCTTGTGAAATGTAAAACAAGTAAGTAATGATAAATTTTGTTATGATGTATGACTACGAACCATCACCGGTTTGTGAAAATTAGCATATAACATCATTTGAACGCAACAAACTTAATTTTTGTATCAAAATGTATCTAGTTGATAATTAAGTTAGGTTCTATGTAAAACGTGTGCTTAATAGTTGTGGAGGATCTAAATTTGACAAATATACGAACCAAAGTGACAAAACGTGTTTAACGATATGGTTAACCGGTTAAATGTCACGAAATTATACATTGGTCAATAAATTTTATATTTAAATAAATTAAAATATAAAATGAATTATTATAAGGTATAATTAGAATCTATTTAAGTGTTTTTTGAATAAAAAGAATAAAACATAAACATTAAAGTTTAAATACACAAAAACTACATTGTTATTTTATACTAAGTATACATGTATGTATTTGTATATATGTATTATTATCTAGTGAATGACTAGTTATGGGTCATGACTTAAAGTGATTTCATGTAAGTTTTATGATGTCTAAATCAATTAAGATAAGATAATTGGTGGAGATAAGTGCCAACTTAACTAATAAGTGCTTAATCACTTAAGACATTTTACTAAGAATGCTTCTTAATCCCTCTTCTAGTTTTCGACATTAATACATTCCTTCTCCTTAACTAGAACTCCTAACTAACTAAATAACTAGTAGTTAGTTAGTTAACTAACCCTATCTCTAAGAAACCACCCAAGCAAGTGGCTAGACAAGATCACATCACTTAAATTTACATCCCATCACAAGCTAGTCTAGGTTTTGTCCCCTTATCCTCTTCCACCCTTTCCACCTTCATAATCACGAAATTTCCTCATCATTTTACCCTAAATTCACCAGCCAATACTCTAGGGAATTACTCTCAACCTTCATCTCATTTTCAGCCACAAGAACTTCCTTCAAAAGCCATCAAAACCATGAACTAAAGGGTTGTTGTCCCTTTTGTATTTCAGCCACCATATCACCCATCTAAACCTTCCTTTTGCTTGATATTTTTACCACAAAATACCCCTGGAAGTTAGTTGTTATGCTACTAAAAATTATAGATTCAAAACAGTGAGTAAACTACCCTTTTTCTACTCTTTTGTTGTGAAGTTTTCGTGACAGCAACATAGCCAAAATAGTGGTTGTTTTGGAGCATCAAACCAACACCCAAAAGTTCTTCATCTTCAACCTTACATTCTTCAATTATTCACATAAGGTGAGTTCATACCCCCTACATTTTCATGTTTTCTTCAAGTTTTAAGGGGGGGAATACAAGTTAGAACACTAAACATAACTTAAATTTAAATGACAGCTTTCTACAGAAAAGTTAAGTCCTGTTCACGGACTGTTTTGACCATCTTAAACTTAATATCTTTCAAAACTGTACAATATGCAAATATTTCAAGTTTATACCTTTCTAAGGACTACTCGCACGTGTTCATACGACTTTTTCTACAATTTATGGCGATTTTTATAAAACTGTCTGTCATTTCAGAAGTGATTTCGGACCAGTCTGTGAAGATGTTCGTTTTCACACTAGTTTGAGACCACTAAAAATCGTAATAAAAATTAGGAACAAAGTAGACTCATTTTATAAACTCTCAGAGGTTACAGATTCAATTTTTAACTTACGATGATTTTTTCTATGAGTTTTCTAAAAACAGGGACAATAAAGGGTAAAACTATAAAAAGTGGTTTATAGATTTATTAACACCTTCTAACATTTTTTAACAATGTTTATACATTAAGGAAGTTAAAACACAATCATTTAAATATGTTTAATTACAATTTTTACAAAAGTGATAAGTACAAAAAGGTCTTAGTATCAAACTTAAGGATTATTTCATGCAAAGTTTCTAATAAAAACGTAAGAATATGAACAACAATTACGAAACATACCAAATCATCTTTTAAAATTTATACATATGTATAACCATTTACATATATATGTTTTGTTTACAAACTTGTCTTCTACATCGAAAATATACATATATAGTTTACGAAACTCTACTCCATTTGTATCCTGTTGAGCAAATGTTAAAATATTGTCAAATGCATATGTAAAGATTTCACGTCGTTTTTCATAGCTATCCCAGTCTTAGGGGATGATCATTTATACAAACATTTTCAACCCAAAACACATAAACTCGTTGAACAAATTTTGTGAGTTTTGTCTTCACGGTACCTTATAAAGTACACACGAAATTCCTGTTAAATATAACCAGAGTCTCTTGTAGGGAGAGCGTGATAGTTGTGTATAGATCTATACTGGGACTGACAATCCTGCACCTTAGTTGCTTGCAACAACTGGACCGGCAGGTCTTCGGGTGACAAATGTCATAACGAAATCGACACCTGAAGAACGTCACGAACAAGGCATTATGGGTCAATCAAGCATGGTTATAAGATAAAAATGAAAACTCACATAAAACAACAACGACACTTTTAGTTTACGCAAAGACAGTCTTCAAGCAGCTTTATATACAAACAAAACTGCATAACATCATTTTAAGTAGGAAAATTACTTATACGCTTCGGTGTTGGTTCATTTAAGGCCACATCTCATTTTAGAGAAAATATAGGATTTTTCCGGAAAACAAACATTACTACATTTCATAGAAAAAATTTACAAATATACATACAAATGCTTATGCACTCACCAACTTAAATGTTGATACTCTCTTTTCAAATAACTTGTATTCTTAGGAAATCAGTAAATCAGGTAACAACTGGCTTTGAGGATGGGACGCTTAGGCGTCTAAACAAATCTTTTGACAACATATTGTAATTGATATTTTGAAACATGTAATACGTACAAATGATGTAATTTTTTCAATTATATATAGGATGGTTGTGTTTGCTTTGAACATTTATACTCAACTGTTATAATACACTACATGATAGTCACATGCCCCTGGACGTTTCCGCCATCCTGGTTTGGGGTGTGACAACATGCTCCATTAACGACTTATAAAACTCAATGTGCAATTTCCTGGGTTAGCATACAAATTCACATTTTCCTAAAGTATCTAAGATTGGGAATTGAAAATAAAATGGTTTATGTAACTTTTAACTTATTATATTTATTAACATGAATTAATTTCTCTTATTGTAAAACCCAATCTTACGTATGAATCGAAGTCACTAGAATTGGTGCGGAATCCCAATTTAATGAATAATGCAAAATGGTTATATCAAAATAAGAACACAGTTAACGAATCTTCAATGCACACAACATTGAATAATAGTCTAGTTCATAAGATTCTTAATTACTCTCGCTTCTCTCTTTTTCTCTAAACTCGATCTCAGCTTCTTAGAATGACCAACCACTTTACACCGTTGAAACAATAATATATATATATATATATATATATATATATATATATATATATATATATATATATATACACATACATACATATATATATATATATATATATATATATATATATATATATATATATCTAGACCTAATTACAAAGTCCCTGCCCAAAACTCAACTAAAATCCTCATTAAGCCTACCGATGTCACATGGTGATTTCGGTCCAAACACCACCAAAAACATGGTGTTTTCGGTCCTAGACCGAGAACTCTAAAGGTCATCAAAAGTAATGTATAAACCATAAATCATGTCCTAACAATCTCCCCCCTTGGTTTATAGCTTTCTTTTCTTTTCAATCTTCTCTTTATTCTTGACATTCAGCCTTTATCATCGATTTCTTCACAACTTCAAGCTGAACATATAAATTTCAACATGAATGATTTTATCTTTAACAGTTGGACTTCCTTTAAAAATTTATTTTGAAAGCACATTGGGTATAGAGGCTTCTTGTATAGATTCTTGAAAATTACCACTTTTAGCTTTGAAAAACATCAGAGATAATTACAGAGCGACTGATTCTTCTAGATGACTTCAGCTAGTTCATAGATAGTAGCAAATTGATTGAGGAGGATTTAATGCAATTTAACACATAAAATCAAATACAACTTCACATTGCTTTTAGAGTTGAAAGGATGTGTGTTGAAAAATAATCTTCACTTCTTGTTCCTTCAAAAGAAAATTCTTTATCGATCACCGATGCGTCTTGAAAAGGTAACTATGACTAAAAACTCCTTGTGGATAAAAAAAATCATAAAGACCCTTCTCACCATAGTTATTCAATGACCCGGCCTTAGCTCAGATGGAGACTACTCGCAGTATCTGTTGGAACACAGAGGAATGCACTGTGATTTATTGAGTATCGGAGAACTACTCATGGCTATTTTTAATGTTAGCCCCAGCATATCCTTGATCAAAGATCTCAATATAGTTTTTCAAGAAAACAAGTTAACTTGGCCCTTCGCGAGATGTTAAATGGTTTCTGAATCTCAGTTAAATGTACCATTCTAGTGCAAGTGAGAGTTAATTAGGAATAACTCACAAAACCATCCTGAGAGAAACAAATCTGAAGACATATTTCCACAGTTTAGCATGACAAGAGGTCAAGGCCCTTTGGTGGGACGTTCATCGATAATCGTGCCTGGCGAGTTGAATCGCCCTAGTGCCAATAATCGTTAATTCCTTACCTACGGAGAACGTATCCAAGAATACATCCGAGTCTCCACAATTTTGTATGACACAAAGAATGTCAAGACCCTGGGCGGCATGTTCAGTGATATATATTTACCGGTTGCATGAATCGCCCTAGTTTCATGACAGTTCTTAGGTAAAGATAACTGACAAGACAAATTTTGACAATCTATACAGTTTTAGACTTTCAATTCCTTAAATATGACAGTTCCTAGAAAGATACTGCCTAACTGATAGTTTGTACAGTTTCATGCCTTCAATTCCTCGAATACAATAGTTCTTAAAGAGAAACTGCCTAATTGACAACTTGTACGGTTTCATGCCTTCAATTCCTTGTGAATGTAGTGTGAAGTGAAATTCAATGAATTCCTTTCAAGATCTCTTTTTGCATAGAAAATTCTGACACAGTCTATTTGAGTCTCTTCTTCTTTTGAATTCACATTATAACACAAATGAAATTTTTGAGAAAAAATAAAAATAAAATAAACTTAGCACATATTAAAAATAACCAAGAAATAAAATTAAATTAAAATACGCTAAAAAAATGGAGTTTTGACCTTTTTTTTTAAATAAGAAATAAAAAAAACAGAAATCAAATAACTATATTTTTTGGAATTTTGGAATTTTATGATTTTTTGTTTGGTTTTTATTATCCCTCTAAATTTGTGCATAGAGAAAAATTATGAACAATTTTAACAAAAAAAAAATACAAAGTGTACAAAACACACAAAAAAAACCTTTTAATCTTCAAAACGAATCATTTTAAGAAAAAAAAATAGGAATATCAAGAAAATTCAAACCGTAAATCATCAATTGAAGTTGCATTCACATGACCTGAGAACAGCAAGCAGAAGCAGCAACGTATTCAGCCTCAGCTATGTTTCAATTCTTGAACGAAGTTAACATATTCAAAATTCATCACACCGTTAAATACGGTCCCCATTTGTATGATCTTTTCTTTTTCCCTTCCCGCAAATGAGACATGCTCTCCATGACAATTCTGAATATCATGCATAAGAGAGATGCCCCCTATCATGTGCCTGGAACAGCCACTATCAACATACCGAAGTAAAACGATATTCCTCCATAGCTGCTCCTGCACAGAGTGCGAGATTAATTGGTTTTGGAAACTCAGTACATTTTGAAACTGGATTTACCATTACTATCTATGCAAGAGACTCTTTCCTATGACATATTATGTTTATCAAATAAAGTACTTAAAGAAGTTACATGACTTTTGGACGATTTTGAAATGTGACCTTTGGGAACCCATTTGTAATTAGGTTTTTTTAACTTTCTTGTTGGACCAAATTGGATCTTTTTCACTTACCTTTGAGATGGGACTACCTTTTGATTTAGGCTTGTATTGTAAGTGTAGCTAGAGGATAACCCTTGAGATGAATTCGACCTTACCGATTATGGTTTGGTTGAACCATCTCTTGAATTAGGCTTCTTGTCTGACATGACCATTTTGTCCATGGAAGTCTGAATCTTGGCCCTTTATCGCTCCTATCACCATTGTGTGAACGTGACCTCGAAGGATTTCTTTTGGAAGATCTCCCCCTTGGCACGTTCTGCCAACCTTGTTCATAGTAGGGAACATATGAACGATGTGAGCAATTTCTAGCAATGTGACAGGGAGTCCCATAGTTGAAACAAGTTTGTATTTTTAAATAAATAAGATTGTGACTTGGTCCTTGTCCAAATGAATTTTGTTTTAAAGAACTTCCACAAGTGCAAACACATTTGTTATACTTTTTAACAAAATTTTGTTTCTTGAAATTTTCAACAGTAGGATTATTATCATCACAAGATTTTGAAGCATTTTCAGCAGAAGTAGAATTATTTCTTTCTGCTTATATGCATCTTTCATTGTTACATTATCTGCACATAAAGTAGAAGTATTAGTATTATTCAAATTAATACTCTCAGTTGAGCCAGATTGTTCAATCTCGAATGAGGCAGTTACAGGTGGCTGACCATATTGTGCAGGTGTCTCTATCTCTTTGGTTTCAAGGGGTGGAGAATAGTTATCACTGAAAGGAGGTGGAACATTATGATACCCTAGACCTGTACCCTATTTATCTTTCCACTTTAATTGTTTTTCTATCATTGATTCAACTTTCTCACTTGAGACATCAAATTTCTTAAAGTTAAATCCAACATCTTTAAATTTAGCTTTTAATGCATCAAGTTCGTTGGTTAATTTGGCAATTTCCTCTTTAGCATAACAAAGGTGAACATATGTGGTGCTATATTCCTCCCTAATCCTAATTAAATCTTTATTTTGAGCATCTAGTTTTTCTTTAAGATGCTTGTTTACTTTCTTAATTTCATATATTTCATTTTTAAAGTCAAAAACCTCTCTAACTGATAACACATTTTGCACACGATATTTATTAATTTTGTCTTCATAGGATTGTGAACATGACATTTCACTTACCTTCTTGGTATTTAAAAAACTCGTTATTCACCAAAAAAACTGACCAAAAACCAAAAATAAATAATCTTTCACCGAAAATGCCAATAGTCAACACCCTGTTGACCGAGAACCTTCAAGGTCAAAATTTTGACTGAGAGCGAGGTTACTTGACCGAGAACCTTAGCCGAAATCTCACAACCAAAAAGCTTGACTGAGGATGCGGAGCCGTGAACATAGATTTCTCAGCTGAGAACTGCGAGGCTAAGACCGAGAACTCTGAAGTTGAGTCTGAGGAGTTGCCCTAAACGAAATCTATAAACTGGCCGCCAAGAACTCTTAAACCTAACCGAGACCCTGAGCTTGTTGCCGAGAACTCTTAGGTTTTGACCGAAGACACCCAAAATGCCAAAAACACGAAATTGGTATTTAATTGAGACCAATGTCGATCAAAATCTCTAATGTACTGAAGAACACGAAGAAGAGCAGCAACAATTTTTCGTCAAAAAGAACTTAAAATGTAACACCCCAAAAATTATGGACCAAAATTTTCATTTTTAATTAAGTGTTTTGCAAAAACGTTAGTAACAAAATATCATTCAACCATATAATCTAATAATTTAATAAAACATATCCCGCATTTGTAAACCATAACGTAAATCATAATAATAATTAGAGTACAAATCCCAGAATGTCTCATAGTGCGGAAAACAAGAACGAGTGTGTGATATGTCGCTACCACGCCAGCTCCTTCCCCTTGGCTGAAGAGGTACCTCAAACAACAACTAAAAATCGTAAGCACGAAGCTTAGTGAGTTCCCCCAACGTACCGCATACCAAATAACCATATAACATACAATTATTGTTAGGCATATCTGGGTGCCCGACCTACCCCTTCGGTGCTCTCAACCGGATAATGACTAGCATATCTGGGTGCTGGTCTCCCCTTTGTTCCTTTTGACCGGATACTGACAAGCATATCTGGGTGCTGGTCTCCCCTTCGGTCATTTCGATCGGATACTGACTAGCATATCTGGGTGCTGGTCTCCCCTTTGGTCCTTTCAATCGGATACTGACTAGCATATCTGGGTGCTGGTCTCCCCTGCAGTCCTTTCGATCGGATACTGACTAGCATATTTGGGTGTTGGTCTCCCCTTCGGTCCTTTCGACCAGATACCTGGGGACTATCTCCCCTACTATCGTTAGCACATAGCATCATATCGTACAAACACATAAACATAACACAGGTAGTGGCAATGCTAGATGAATATCACAGAGACTATCATCTAATTTTACAATTCCTACTAGTGGGCCGACATTGTGGCCTTAGACCCACCACTACTAGAAGGTAACTCACCTCGAAGTAGCTGTTGAAAGTCTTCTTGCTGAGCGTTAGGCTGCTGAACCGGAACTCCCGGCTATAACTTCCATAAACACTAAGTCAGATACTGATAACTAATCTTAGGGTAAAACGACTATTTTACCCCCTGGTCAAAGTCAACGTCCTGGTCAAAGTCAACTTCCTGGTTGACCGGACTCGCCGAGTTGGCTTGCCAACTCGCCGAGTCCCTTCCATCTGTTCTGGTTCTACACCCGTATCTACTCGTTGAGCTTAGTGAAGACTCGACGCGTTCTTCCTCGATGCATACATACTAAATCCAAATTCATCTGACACGCCGAATTGAAGAACAACTCGTCGAGTCTAAGGCAATCTTCATCGGACTCGCCGAGTTGCTCATTCAACTTGCCGAGTCCACGACTATCTTCATAGGACTCGCCGAGTCCATCGTTCTACTCGGTGAGTACATTCAGTCCTTTTTCCATACAGTCCTGATTTGAGCCATGCAACGGCTCCAAACCAATGATCTAGGCTTCCAGGGCATGCTTATCACGTAAAGTTGCAAACTTTACGTGCATGCATAGCTTTAGAGGCTTCAAATGCCCAAACCAAGCTCTTAATGAGAGTCCAGATCCAAAGTATAACCCAACCATAAGGTTTCTCTTTAAGGATTTGGGGTTTTATGGTTTAAAAGCAACAATTTAGGGACACACAAGATCTAATAGATAAATAACCAAGATGGAAACTTTGTTACCCGAATGGATGACCACAAATGAATGTGTTATGGATCTAAATCCCCTTCCTTGACCTCTTCAACTTCTCCCCTCTTCCACTTGCTCCAAAGTGCACCAAAAGTCCCTTCACAAGGCAACAAATCACTCAAACTCACCAATTGAGGCTAGGGTTTCGATAAGGATTGTTATGAGGGTGATGGGGATTGAGATGGGGCTGAAAGGGTACTTAAATAGGGTGCAAACCGTAAGGATTAGGGTCCCCTCCTGATTGGCCTACTCGTCGAGTAGATCATTTAAAGCCCGCATACACTCGACATCTACTCGGCGAGTTAGGGCTACAACTCGCCGAGTAGCTCTTCCCAAAAGAACATTTAATTAAAATAAATACCTACCAGGAACAGGGCGTTACAATTCTCCCCCACTTATCTTAGACTTCGTCCTCGAAGTCTGCTGTCTCTAGAAACAACAAGGGGTAGAGTTCCCTCATCTCCTCCTCCGCCTCCCATGTCCACTCCGAACCCTTCTAGTGTTGCCACTGCACCTTCACCAGCTGGACCACTTTGTTCCTCAAGGCCTTCGCCTTTCGATCTAAGATTGCAAATGGTATCTTGATATAATTCAGGTTGCTATCAACCTGAATATCATCCAAGGGTACAACTTCTGAGTCGTCCACCAAACACTTTCTCAACTGAGAAACGTGAAAAGTGTTGTGGATCTGGCTAAGCTCTACTGGAAGATCCAATCGATAGGTGGGCCGACCCACCCGGGCCAAAACCCTAAAAGGACCAATGAACCTGGGGCCCAACTTGCCCCGCTTCCGGAACCTAATGACACCTTTCCAAGGTGATACCTTAAGGAGGACCATGTCACCCACCTGAAATTCCAAGTCTGAACGCCTCCTATCAGCGTAACTCTTTTGCCGACTCTGCGCAGTCTGCAGTCTACTACGAACCTGCTGAATCAACTTTGTCGTTCTGAGCACCACTTTGGTGCTCCTAATGACACGCTGACCGACCTCGCCCCAACAAATCGGTGTCCTGCACTTTCTCCCGTAGAGCATCTCGAAAGGAGGACGGTCAATACTCGCATGGTAACTGTTGTTATACGAAAACTTGTCTAACGGAAGATAAGTATCCCAACTGCCGCCAAAATCTAGTACACATGCCCGCAACATATCCTCAAGAGTTTGGATGGTCCGCTCACTCTGGCCATCCGTATGTGGGTAGAAGGCAGTGCTGAGATGCAGATGAGTGCCCAACTCATCATGAAACTTCTTCCAAAACCTGGAAGTAAAGCGCACATCTCTGTCTGAAATCACTGACACTGGCACCCCATGCCGCACCACTATCTCCCTAATATAGATGTCGGCCAACTTCTCGGCCGAGATGCTCTCCTGAATTGGAATAAAATGGGTTCTCTTAGTCAATCAATCCACGATGACCCATATAGAATCCACTCCTCGTGCGGTCCTGGGAAGCTTTGTGATAAAATCCATCATAATATCCTCCCACTTCCACAATGGGATTTCCAACGGTTGCATCTTTCCATGCGGTCTCTGATGTTCGGCCTTGACCTTCCTGCAGGTCAAGCACCGCTAGACGTACCAAGCCACATCCCGCTTCATGCAGGGCCACCAATAGTCCAGATGAAGATCCCTATACATCTTTGTCACCCCAGGATGAATGGAGAATCGGGATTTGTACGCCTCCTCCATCAAAATCTGGCGCACGCCCCCCAGGTATGGCACCCATACTCTGCGGTGTAATGTCAATAATCCCATGTTGTCATAGTCGAAGGAGGAAACCTGACCCCATATGCGCTCACTCTTCCGATATTTCTCCTTCAGGGTCTCCTGTTGGGCCTCCCGAATCCGCTCCAAAAGCAGAGTCACCACTATCATCCTCATGCAAATATCCCAGATCGGTGCCGCCTTACGACTAAGCGCATCGGCCACGACATTGGCCTTCCCCCGGTGGTAAAGGATCTCGCAATCATAATCCTTCACCACATCAAGCCACCGATGCTTCCTCATGTTCAAATTCGGCTGATCCATAAGGTACCTCAAACTCTTGTGGTCCGTGTAAATGGTACACCGAACCCCGTAGAGGTAATGTCTCAAAATCTTGAGGGCGAAGACCACCGCCCCTAACTCTAAATCATGCGTCGGGTAGTTCACCTCATGAGGCTTCAGCTACCTCGAAGCGTAGGCTATGACGTGCCCTCTCTGCATCAGCACCGCGCCCAGTCCTGAAATGGACACGTCACCATATGCCACAAAATCCTCTACGCCCTCTGGCAGGGCTAAGATTGGCGCCTCGCACAACCTTTATCTCAGATCCTTGAACGCTGCCTGCTGCTCAGGCCCCCATCGAAAAACTACGGCTTTCTTAGTCAACTGTGTAAGGGGTACGACTATCTTGGAAAAGTCCTGAATGAATCTCCGATAGTATCCCGCTAAACCCAGGAAACTTCGAATCTCGGATGCAGACTTCGGAACCTCCCATCTCATCACGGCCTCTATCTTGGCTGGGTCGACCAAGATACCATTCTGGTTGACAAGGTGCCCAAGTAATTGCACCCTGTGCAACCAGAACTTGCACTTGGAGAACTTAGCATACAAGCTCTCCCTCCTCAGAGTCTACAAAACCTCCCTCAGATGCTCCTCGTGTTCCTCCTGCGTCTTGGAATAAACCAAGATATCATCAATGAAAACTATCACACATCGATCCAGCATCGGTCTGCATACGCGGTTCATGAGGTCCATGAACGCGGCAGGAGCATTGGTGAGCCCGAACGGCATCACCACGAACTCATAATGGCCATAACGCATCCAAAACACGGTCTTCTGCACATCCTCCTCTCTGACCCTCATCTGATGATAACCTAAACACAAATCGATCTTTGAGAACCAAGATGCTCCCTCCAACTGATCAAAGAGGTCATCAATCCTCGGGAGCGGGTAACGGTTCTTCACCGCTACCTTATTCAACTCTCGATAATCTATACACATCCGATGCGACCCATCCTTCTTTTTCTCAAACAGGATCGGGGCTCCCCATGGTGAACTGCTCGGTCTAATGAATCCCTTGTCTAATAGCTCCAGTATCTGTGTAGACAACTCCTGCATCTCAGGAGGAGCCAACCGATACGGTGCCTTGGCTATCGGAGCCGCACCAGGAACTAGGTCAGTCCTGAATTCTACTTAACGCTCCGGGGGTATTCCAGGAAGCTCCACCAGGAACACATCAGCGTAGTCTCGCACCACTGGAACTTCGTCCACCGTCGCCTTACCTGCCTCCCGGGTTTCCACAACATACGCGACATATACCGCGCAACCCTGCTGAAGGTAGCGCCTACCTCTCGCTGCTGAACACACTGTGGGTCCATGTTGTGGCCTCTTGCCATAGATCACCAACTCTCCCCCACTTGGGGTCCTAACTCGCACTAGCTGCTGTGCACAATCTATCACCTCCCCATTAAGGCTCAACCAATCCATGCCTATAATCACCTTGTTCCCACGCAACGGAATGGGAACAAAATCCACCAAGTAGCACTCTTCGAATATCCTTAGAACGCAATCTCTAAACACCGCTGACCCACGCACCGATCGATCATCGGCGATCTCCACTTCTAAAGGGCACTCCAACGTGTATGAAGACTCAGAAAACTTCTTGCTAAGTGCAAGAGAAACAAACGATCGGGTGGCACCTGAGTCAAACAACACCTGAACAGGGATACCGTTCACATGGAACGATCCTAAAGCATATACATAGAGCACATATCAATAATATAACAGCATGAAAATGAAATAGAGGGAAAGAATCATACTCGTCACCACATCGGGTACGGCGTGTGCCTCCTCGGTAGTCAACTGAAACGCCCGACTCCCCACCACTGGGGCCTCTGCCTTGCCCTGTCGGCCATCCGTGATCTGCAGGGTCGCTGGAGTTGGCGCCGATACTGTTGTCAACTGGGGACAACTAGCCCTCTTGTGGCCCCTCTGGTTGCATTGGAAACATAGCAACTCGGATGTCTGTACCAAAGGTGCAGGGGCGGTACAATCCCTGCTAAAGTACCCAGACTTGCCGCACTTATAGCAGCCTGACGATCCCAACCTTGCACGCTCCCTCGTGCGCCTTGCCGCATTTCCTGCAGCGGCCCTGCCCCTGTTGGCCTTTCGGCCCCGCATCTGGTCCCTTGGGCTTCTTCCCTGAAGCCCCCATAACATGACCCTCTTCCGCCTTCCTCTTCCGAATGTGCTCCAGATCTATCTCCCTCTCCCTTCCCCTGGTAATCATGGAGTCCAGGGTAGGACAATCTGAAAAACTAACATGCTCCCGGATATCAGCTCGTAACATATCATGATAGCGGTTCCTCCTCATATCCTCATCTCCCGCATACTGGGGCACCAACAACGCCCTCTCCTAGAACTTGGCAGTGATCTCCGCCACAGTCTCCGTCGTCTGCCTCATATCTAAAAACTCCCTGGCTAGCTGCTGAAGCTCGACAACTGGTGCAAACTCTGCCCTGAACCTGGTCATGAAGTCCGACCAGGTCATAGCCTCGACAACCGAGGCTCACAACGAGTCACCAACGGACTCCCACCAATCCCTAGCTCGATCCCTCAGACATCCTGCTGCAAATCTTACATTTGACCCCTCAGGGCAGAAGCTAGTCAACTGTGCAGACTCAATGTCTGCAATCCATCACCTGGCAGCTATGGGGTCCTTTGCCCCGTGGAAATGCAGCGCACCACTTCCCCTGAAGTCCTTGAAGGAAAGTGTGCGAGATCCCGACTGGCCAGATGCCATGTCGCTCCTGAACGCCCAAAGGCGATCCTCCATCAGCTCAACTATCCCTTCCTTAATCAACCCGAAGATGATGTGGGTTGACTTAAGGATGCCCCTGGTGATCTCTGATGTGATGAAATCGTGTAGCCTCTCATCCACCGGCTCAGAACCTGATCCCAAACCCGATCCCTCCCCTGAACTACCAACTGCTGGTCTAGGGCGTAATACCACCATTCTGAAACACAACACAATAAACGTCAGGAACACTGATATATCTCCAGGGATCACTACTACCACAAGTTTCCTGATCTCGTCTCAGCTTTCCTTGATTCGAGTATGGATCCTCTACTTCCAGTAGTACGGGCCCATACTACCTTCCACATCTATCCGTACTTTCCTCAAGTACTGCCTTGACTCCACCAAGTCACTATCACTGCTAATAATTTCTGCTACTCCCATCCTAGGCTTGCCCTAGGGAGTTCTCTGAGTATACCTAATCCAGTCCTCAGATGTTGAAACCCTCCTTATGATGCCAATTAGCCATCACCTGAATACATGTTGTTCTACTGAAACAGATAAACATACATAAACTTGTATGGCTACATTGGGGAATACTTACTTTAGCTCGGCCGGTCGCGCACATCACACACTTTGTTCCTTCTTAATATTTTTTACTTAACCTTTTAGAAAACATTTTTCTTTTTCAAAATCTTGTAATCTCTTGATTTGAGTTCAGATACCCTTGAAGGTGTGACCGAATCCATCAAACCAGGGCTCTAATACCAACTTGTAACACCCCAAAAATTATGGACCAAAAATTTCATTTTTAATTAAGTGTTTTGCAAAAACGTTAGTAACAAAATATCATTCAACCATATAATCAAATAATTTAATAAAACATGTCCCGCATTTGTAAACCAGAACGTAAATCGTAATAATAATCAGAGTACAAATCCCATAATTTCTCATAGTGCGGAAAAACAAGAACGGGTGTCTGATATGCCGCTACAGCGCCAGCTCCTTCCCCTTGGCTGAAGAGGTACCTGAAACAACAACTAAAAATCGTAAGCACAAAGCTTAGTGAGTTCCCCCAACGTAGCGCATACCAAATAACCATATAACATATAATTATTGTCAGGCATATCTGGGTGCCCGACCTACCCCTTCGGTCCTCTCGACCGGATAATGACTAGCATATCTGGATGTTGGTCTCCCCTTCGCTCCTTTCGATCGGATACTGACTAGCATATCTGGGTGTTGGTCTACCCTTTGGTCCTTTCGACCGGATACTGACTAGCATATCTCGGTGTTGATCTCCCCTTCGGTCCTTTCGATCATATACTGACTAGCATATCTAGGTGCTGGTCTCCCCTTCGGTCCTTTCGATCGGATACTAACTAGCATATCTGGGTGATGGTCTCCCCTTCGGTCCTTTCGACTGAATACTAACTAGCATATCTGGGTGCTGGTCTCCCAATCGGTCCTTTCGATCGGATACCTGGGCACTATCTCCCCTACTATCGTTAGCACATAGCATCATATCGTACAAACACATAAACATAACATAGGTAGTGGCAATCCTAGATGAATATCATAGAGATAATCATCTAATCATACAATTCCTACTAGTGGGCCGGCATTGTGGCCTTAGACCCACCGCTATTGGAAGGTAACTCACCTCGAAGTAGCTACTGAAAGTCTGCTTGCTGAGCGTCTGGCTGCTGAACCGGAACTCCAGGCTACAATTTCCATAAAAACTAAGTCAGATACTGATAAGTAATCTTAGGGTAAAATGACTATTTTACCCCCCGGTCAAAGTCAACATCCTGGTCAAAGTCAACTTCCTGGTTGACCGGACTCGTCGAGTTGGCTAGCCAACTCGCCGAGTCCTTTCCATCTGTTCTGGTTCTACACCCGTTTCTACTCGTCGAGCTTAGCGAATACTTGACACGTTCTTCCTCGATGCATACATACTAAGTCCAAATTCATCTGACTCGCCGAGTTGAAGAACAACTCATCGAGTCTAAGGCAATCTTCATCGGACTCGCCGAGTCCACGGCTATCTTCATAGGATTCGCCGAGTCCATCGTTCTACTCGCCAAGTACATTCAGTCCTTTTCCATACAGTCCTGATTTGAGCCATGCAGCGGCTCCAAACCACAGATCCAGGCTTCCAGGGCATGCTTATCACGTAAAGTTGCAAACTTTACGTGTATGCATAGCTTTAGAGGCTTTAAATGCCCAAACCAAGCTCTTAATGGGTTCTAAGCTAAAGAGGGACCTTAATCACTAATATGACCGAAGCTTAACACTTCAAGAAGGTAATGAGAGTCCGGATCCGAAGTATAACCCAACCATAAGGTTTCTCTTCAAGGATTTGGGGTTTTAGGGTTTAAAAGCAACAATTTAGGTACAAACAAGATCTAATAGATAAATAACGAAGATGGAAACTTTTTTACCCGAATGGATGACCACAAATGAATTTGTTCTGGATCTAAGTCCCCTTCCTTGACCTCTTCAACTTCTCCCCTCTTCCACTTGCTCCAAAGTGCACCAAAAGTCCCTTCACAAGGCAACAAATCACTCAAACTCACCAATGGAGGCTACGGTTCCAATAAGGATTGCTCTGAGGGTGATGGGGGTTGAGATGGGGCTGAAAGGGTTCTTAATTAGGGTGCAAACCTTAAGGATTAGGGTCCCCTCCTGATTGGCCTACTCGCCGAGTCCAGGCGTGGACTCGCCTAGCAGATCACTTAAAGCCCGCATCCACTCGACATCTACTCGGCGAGTTAGGGCTACAACTCGCCGAGTAGCTTTTCCTAAAAGAACATTTAATTAAAATAAATACGTACCAGGAACGGTACGTTACATAAAACACTAAAAAAAACAAGAGAAATTCCAAGAATCGTTTAATATCCTGCTAATTCGATTGATACCAAATCTTGCACTGATACCAATTGTAAAACCCGATCATAAGTATCAATCGAAGTCACTAGAATTGGTGTGAAATCCAATTCAATGATTAATGCAAAACCGTTATATCGAATTAAAGAACACAATTAACGAATCTTCAATGCACACTATATTGAATAATAGTCTTGTACATAAGATTCTCAATTACTCTCGGTTCTCTCTTTTTCTCTAAACTCGATCTCTGCTTGTTAGTATATCCAACCACTTTACATGGCTAAAACAATAATATATATATATATATATATATATATATATATATATATATATATATATACACACACACACATATAGGGGATAGGGAATATACATTACAACCCCACCTAAGCTTAGGTACTAATCCTCTAAAATATGTCGATTTAGCATGCTAAATATGTTCGGTTTGGTTTCACTTGGTAAATATATCATCCTCCATAACATTTCTTTCTTTCATTATTGTTTTACCATCTTTGTTTTCTTTCCTCAATTATCGTTAATTACTTCACCCAAGTGAACATTACTAAACCCTAAACCTAAACCCTAAACCCTAAATTTAAACCCTAAACCCTAAACCCTAAATCTAATCCCTAAACCTTAAACCCTAAACCTTAACCCTAAACCCAAACCCAAACCCTAAACCCTAAACTTAAATCCTAAATTTAAACCATAAACCCTAAATCTAAACCCTAAAACCTAAACCCTAAACCTAAACCCTAAACCTAAACCCTAAACCATAAACCCTATTGTGTCGATCTTGAATTTACATCTTGAAATGTTAACCGTGAATCCATTAACCGTAATCTTTATATAGTAAAACAATGTATTTTCAAGAGGTTAGTACCTAAGTTTAGGTGGGGCTGTAATGTATATTTCCTTTTCCCATATATATATATATATATATATATATATATATATATATATATATATATATATATATATATAAAGTCCTTTTATTCCGGTCGTCTACATCCTTTTTGTACATTTCCCATGACGCCACGTAACCCTACAATGGAACGACGCAAGGCATTTCTTCAAAACGGTGTATCTAATGGACACGACCTCTTATATTCTTCTTGATGATGATGGGTATATATATCCTGTTATCTCCATTCAGGAACCATCCTTTTCAATTGCTTTTCAGTTTGTCATACGTCTTCTCTGTTTTTTGATTGTCAAGTAAGAATTAACTCCATTATTTATCTTTAGTTTCCGTTGCCATTCTTTTGAAACCCTAGCTTTGCTGGGTTTTTGATTTGTTTGAAAATTATTTAAATTTCAAATATTGTGGCGATATGGTTATAAAATGTGGTCTATCTCCTTTAGATCGTAAACTAGGGGAGGATGTTTTTTATTTCTTCATTTTGGCCATTTACATTTTTCTTGGGCTGTTAATAGAACCTGCATCAACATTCTGTATTTCTTTTTTTAAAGTTGAGCTTTTTACTTTCAAGAACAACTATTTTGTTGCAAAAGGTTAATCTTTAATTTTACATCCTCCATTCTTCGATTATATATTTTTTGCATTATATAAATTATTATAAGGAAGTTCATATTAATCAATGAACCTTTTGGTGAATTTTGAAATATTTTGTAACGTCTTCGATCAAGAAAAGATTAGCAATACTATTAGTACATAAAGATTGTTGAGATGGCTCGTATTCAAAGAAAATCAATGAAGCAAACACTTGAGATTTTTTAATGTTCTTTTCAAAATGTCTCTTCATGTGATTTTCTAGATATTTAGTAAATATTGACACCGTTCATTGATCTGATTACGGATTTACGATTTTGTAACATGAAATTTGTTAAAATTTTCTAAATAAAATTTTGTGATCAAGTAAAGAAAAGGTTTTTTCATTAAATATGGTATTTTAAGTTTGTGTTGCTAAGTACATCTTCATAATTTGATAGTATTTTTATGGAAATATTTTTTTCTTCACTAGACCTTCTAATAAATTATATCAAGACAAACATGTTTTTAAGTAATGAAACAATATGGATGCATCTTTGTTAAGGAAAGTTCGATGAATAATTGATTAAATTCCATGAAAAAAGAACATTAAAGGTTGCTAATATAGAAGTTAATCACACTATGATTCCCTACATAAATAGGACCTCTTTTTGGATGCATATATCCTTTTTAACAAAAGGCCTTAAATAAATTTATTTTTCGAAATCATAATTGTTGGCTTGTTAGAAAGCTAACGTGTGACCTTAATATGAAGTAATTATGTAGTCATCTTGTGATGGAAACAGGAGAGGATATGCTAATTAAGTGGTTATGTAGCTTGAAGGGTGAAGGATTTTGCTGGCACATTTAATCATGTAGGTTTATTTTAATCTCTACCACCATATTGCGTTTTGTTTATGGCAGTTTGAAGCTTGGCCAATTCCATTTTGATTCAAAACAAGCACAATTAATCAATTTTTTTTTGCTTTTTTTTTTGCTTTACTTGGTTTTCTAGATTATAGTCAACAGGTTTACTATATAGTACTAAAAGAAGATGTAAGAAAATCCAATTATGAATTGGAAACTTCATTATCGAAATGGCTTCCATAAAGGTGGTTGACAAGATGCTTCTAGTAAGGCCTAACCCAAAACCCAACCGAAATCCTCATTAAGCCCACCAAAATCATATGGTGTTTTCGGTCCTGTACCGAGAACTCTAAAAGTCATCAAAAGTAAACTATAAATCATAAATCATGTCCTAACACCTATCAAACTCGTTCAGCTAACGACCCTCCAGCAATCAAGGAAGCGGTGGGTGAGAGTGGACATCCATTCCACCACCATTTTATAGGTAATTTCATATATCCTCCTTATAGATCGGCTTTGTGAATGAGGCATACTAACGGTTCGACTAACTTAGTCTTATACATATAGCAATATTAGACTTTTAATGTTATATATATTATAAGGTTGTATTTTAAACTTTTCAAAATACCAAGGTTTATAATAAATTTCAAGAAATTAAAATAACTTAAATTTAAGACAAACCAAATATTATTTGAGATTAATTATTAAGATCCAATAATATCCAAATTAATTATTAAAAATTTTAAAAATCAATCATATTAATCACAAAACAATTGATCAAGTCAAATATTAATCTTCTAACATCTAGATTTTTAAATCATCATCATAGATACACCATAATCGGATTTGGGGATAAAATATATCAAATATTTATCATATTAAAGTTGTCAAGCCAGATTGGCTCCAGATTTTCGGATCTTACTAAGCTCACGTCGTGAGCCCATATGCTCATGTTATGAGTTGCGACTAAACCAAAACAAGGTTTCTTTTTCTATTCATCAATGTAAAAATACATGAAAGAAAGTCCTAAGCTCTGATACCAATGATGGGGAATCTAGGTTACAACTATAATGCCTTAAGCGGCAAAACAATCAAAACAATTCAATTGATTAGCGCACATGCAACCTAGTGTGATCTATGTCTTTCATATATTAGCTACATACTATGAATACTAGAATACAAAACTTTCCTATGAATAAAATAATTCATAAGACAAGAAAACTAACCTTTAGATTGTTATTGTAAACAATCTTGAATCCTTGTTCTTCAAAAACTTTGGTAGCTAGCACCACAAGCATCATGCCTCTGATGGTTCATACCCAAGACTAGCAACTAAGAATTATGGAGAAAGAGAATGAGAATTTCAGGAAGAACTCTTCTAAGGTTAGGAGTCCTGAATTTGTGAAGGTTAAGGCTCTTTATATAGGTGAGATAGCTTAGAGCCAAAGCTAAGGTTTAAGGAGGAAAACCTAATCCCTTCGCTTGGTGACTAAGTAGCCCATAAGCCTCCATCCAAGAGCCTTTGGACAAAAATTTGAAGTCCTTCATAGAAGTTTTCATCCAACCTTTTACAAGGAGGTTCTAAAGCCTTTTCCTCAACTATCTATAACTATCCAAACTGACCGTGCACGATAGATTAATCCAATTAATCCCAAATTAAATTCTAATTAATTTCTAATCAATTATTAATCAAATTTCATAATTTCTAATTAATATATTATTCTCATAATATATTACTAAATTATATATTCCAATTTAGTAATCAAATAACAAATCATTCTCTCTCTCTCTCTCTCTATATATATATATATATATATATATATATATATATATATATATATATATATCTTTTCTCTCTCTCTCTCTCGATCAATCGATCGAAAAATAACCGTGTCTAATTGCTAGTTTTGAGGGCAACCCGGAGTATTGTGCTACTATCAATTCAAGTTTATAATTATGGGCTTAGACACGTAATCCAACAGCTGATGGAGAATCTAGCTTACAACCATAAAGCGTTAAGCGGAAAAACAATCAAAACAATTCAATTGATTAGGGCACGTGCAACCTAGTGTGATTTATGTTTTTCATATATTAGCAACATATTATGAACACTAGTATGCAAAACTTTCTTATGAATAAACTAATTCATAAGACAAGAAAACTAATCTTTAGATTATTTTTGTAAACAATCTTGAATCCTTTTTCTTCAAAAACTTTGGTAGCTAGCACCACAAGCGTCATGCCTCTTATGGTTCGCACCCAAGACTAGCAACTAAAAATTATAGAGAAGGAGAAGGAGAATTTTGGCCAGAACTCTTCTAGGGTTAGGAGTCCCAAATTGGTAAAGGCTAAGGCATGTTATATACGTGAGTTAGTTTTGAGCCAAAGCTAGGGTTTAAGGAGGAAACCCTAATCCTTCCGTTTGATGACCAAGCAGCCCATAAGCCTCCATCCAAGAGCCTTTGCACAAAAATTTTAGGTCCTTCATACAAGTTTTCATCGAACCTCTTACAAGGAAGTTTTAGAGCCTTTTCCTCCGCTATCAATAAATTTCCAAACAGCCCCTGCACTATAGATTAATCCAATTAACCCCAACATTAATTCTAATTAATCTTTGATTAATTATTCATCAAATATCATTATTTATAATTAATATATTGCTTTCATAATATATTAATAAATTATATATTCCAATTTATTAATCAAATAATAAATCATTCTCTCTCGCCAAAATAATCAATTCCAATTGGAAGCTTTGAGGGCAAACCAAAAGGACTATGTACTATCAATTAAAGCTTATACCAATTAGAGTTACAAGCTTAGACACCTAATACAACAGTCTCTCACTTGGATAAGTCTGTAACTATATCTACCAATATAACCTTCCAAATTGATTAGCAAATTACAACTACCAAAAGCAGTTGTTGAACTTTAACCCACTCAGTAACATGTCCTAAGATAAGTGATCATATAATCCTCCGTTCCCTAACATATTATTCAGACATGAGACATGGAATAGAATCAATCACATTTTCCAATACTTTGTTTCATGATTTCCGATTTGTAATGCCATATAAATTCAAATTGAACACATCAATTAATTAAGTCTTGACCAGGCCCGACATTATAAGTAAACACCAAATCACTGAGGGGCCCAAAGAAATCGCTTTTCCCATTAAGGCAAAAGGAAGAACTAAATTTTGACTTATATGCTTGCACTATTTACTCATCAAATCATGCACAACAATACATTTTATAACACCAAGCTACTGATGCGTTTACATATCATCAATGCACAACTAATTTGTAAACTACAGCTCATATATCTCCGTTTAAATATTATAATATGTTATCGTCTCCGAATTACTCCTGATAAATTCCATGAAGTAATTCTCTAAGCGTGGGTTAATCCAATACTTAAATCTCCATTTGAAAGTACTCATGAATATTGCAAGAACACCATTGCCATGTCTAAAACTCTTTAGACAATCTACAATCCAATTTATGATAGTCTTGTTTCACCACTTACTTCAAAAAGTATGATCAACTGTGGATGTTTGAATAATCTAATTATTTGGGAAGTTACATGCAAAATGAAATACGAAATAAACAACAGACAAAAGGTAGTAATCCAACTCATAAATAAATCTCTATTATTTAATCACCAAAAGTCAATTACATTTATTTTATTACAAGTTTCAATATAACTATCTAACTACTAAAACAAATATCATCTTTCAGACCAATGCTCTTAGCATGTTGAAAGTGCTTGACCCTAATTGTTAGAACAAAGTTCTATCAGGATCGTATGATTCTAAGCAAAATATTAATAAGAGCGTAAATAAGAACACAAGTATTGCAATGAAGATGTCGAATGATTAATGAAAAATACCCCAGAAGAGCTCGATTAAGAACTTCAATCTGTAGAGGTAAAAAATTAGGGTTACAAGAATCAACGTGAAAGACTAATCTCTTATATACGCATACATGCATGCATATATTTATAACAAAACCCTAACAACTTATCTAGATAAAGGAAACTATTCTAGATAACTACGGATGGATAAGCCCAATCGGATTACAAAACAAATAACCCAAGACGCAACACTAAAATATTCAACAATCTCCCCCTTTGCGTCTTTGGAGCAGAAACTCTATTCTCTTCTCACACCAGTGGGCTTCTTCACCATTTCAAAAATCCTCGGTATAATGGCCAGAACATGTTGTTTAAATGTTATATACCACCGAAGCATATCTGTAAAATTCTTCTTGTCTGATGCTGAGTTTTGCTTGCATCGATGAATGATGTTGATAATATGCTCCAAACAATCTGTTGAAAACAGATGCTTGTGAACCAATGCAAACAGAAACTTAAGTCTGTCACCCTTAGTGAACATGACAGTCAAGTTAGTTGAATCAATCTGCCCCAACTTCATTTTATTTACATCACCGGGCTTAGATGTTGGCTTGACTGTCGGCTTCTTATTCATCACCCTTGTTATCTCCTGATCCATTGTGGCAAGCTCATGGATATAGGAGGCCAAAATCCTTTTAAGATGTTTCAAAATTGGCTCATACTCTCGTTGATTTGAGAGCAGAATGTTGTATAGCAAGATCCAATCATGAGGATTAAGATTGGGAAGATCTGCCAGAGAGATGAAATATTCCGTGTTTGCAGTACCACGGTTAATCTTGAAATGTACATTCATAAATCTCCTAGCAAGTGATGATATCAGTACCTTGACTCTTGTAATCTTCTGTGCACTCCAAGTCAAGTACTGCGGTTGACCGTTCTTCAAGTAAAAATCAACTAGCTCCCTGTCAACCTTCAAATTGGGAAAAGGAACCTCAGCAGTGACCTCAAAGCAATGATAAGTAAATGCTCTTTTAGTGATTGGCATGTCAAACTGCGAGTCCTTTGAGTTTTCCCATTCAAAAGAAGCAACCAGTTCCAACCAATACATGGAAGGAAACTCAATCGCTTGGGTGATAAGAGTATCTTTGTCCCACTCGGGAAACAGAGTCTTTTTACACTGTAAGATCTCCTCTGCTTCTTTAGTCATTTTCTCCTTCTCTTCAGCCTCTTTTGCCACCTTCATAGTCTCATCAAGCTCTTTGTCTCGTTTCTTTCGCTTGAGAGCTTCGACAATAGTCTCTTCAGGATCAGAGTCACTATCATCTAGAATTGTCTTTCCAGAAACCGAAGCTACATTAACCTTCGGTTTTGTTTTGACTTTACTCTCCTCTCCCCCTTGTGTCGGAAGAAAGACTTTCTCCGAGACACCTTTCATTTCACTAAGAAGAGAAATGGCAGGAAGAAGTTTAGTTTGGAGATGCTTCCGAATAGTTAAAGTCAGAATCGGATCATGGGCTTCGAGAAGAGCAGTCAACATATTCTTCACATCACCAGCACAACTTTGAAAAACAGCCCTTTGAGTCTTGAGCATAGAGATCTCTTTTTCATTCTGGGCCAGTTGTACTTTCTGTAAATACATAGTTGCCTGGTGTTTTATCAAGTCTTCCTTCAATGTGCTTTCTGCAGTTAAAGTAGCAAAACGAGAATCCAAGGATTGAAGAAATGATGTGGATTCTGTTTTGAGATCAGCACGAAGGGCATCAAACTTAGTAGTTTCTTCTTGAAGAGTGTGAGAAAAGGAGTCAACAGAAGCTTGGTATTTTGTTTCATTAGTATCAGCATGAGCTTTGAGTGAAGCAAGGAAAATCTGAGTTGTATGAACAACCTCAGTGACCTTCTCTGTGGCCTGGGAACATGAAGTTGTGGACTTGTTAACTGCAGTAGTAGATTGGTCAATGGCTTCAGTATATTGTTGAACAGCCGTTTCCACAAAAGCTTTCATGACAACCCCAATATAAGCTTTGTTGTCTGCAAGCAGTCGGTCAACCTTGTCATTTATGACTTGAAGCTGTTGATTATTGGCAGGAGCATCAGCATCTGTATCAGTTGGAAGCCAGTAAGGACTAAAGTATAATGAATCATACTCTTCGTCATCTCCTCCCAAAGTGGCACCAGAGTTAGAAGATGGGGTGGGAGATGGTGGTTTAGAAACAGGTGGATCAACCACAGGAGTAGCCCCTGTATCAGATACATTGACTTCTACTGGGATCTGGGGAATGGTGGTGGTGATGGATTCTGTTGCAAGAGGAGTTGAGATAGGTGTAGTGGAGACAGGAACAGAGGTATAGGTAGTTGAAGTTGGTAGAGAAGAAGTTTCAACCGGAAGGGTTAGTATATCTGTGGGAACAGAAAGTGGAGCTTTCTGTTTTGGTGATTGGGTTGGAGTGGAAATTTTTGTGGGTTGAGGAGATGGAGGTGGGGTTTGAGATCTTGGTGGTGTAGGCTCTCTGGTGAACACTGGAGGATTCTCAGTTTCTGCTTCTTGATCTTCAAGGGTTTCAGGTTCAGGAGACAAATTTCTCTTGGGCCTTTTAGCCATCTTCTTAATCTTCTTCGGCTTTGTTTGAGAAGAAGCTTCCTCACCAGCCTTTCGCTTAGAAATTTTCGGCTTTTTCTCCTTTGCTTCTTCTTTCTCTGTTTTCACCACCCGCTTGCCTCTGGGAGCAGGTTGTTCCAAAGCATCTAGTGCAGCTTGCTGTTCTGCAGACAAGACCCTCGGACCAACTGGAGACAATTTTCGGTAATCGTCCATCACTGTGCTTTGTGTTGTGACACACTTGTACATCGATTCAAGAATTGATCCATAATGAGGAAACTTACATGGATCAGATAGAATAATCTTCGTGGTGTGATATGTAGCAATAGAGGCAAGAAGTGCGTCTTTCATAACCAGAATCTCCAAAGAATCCATAGCTTTCCTTGTAATCACAGTCCAGAATCGGCCACATGAAATTTCTGAGTGACGGGTTGTGGTATTCAAACTCTGCACCACTTGGGACCAGATTATTGTGCCATAATCCAGATTGATCCCGTTATATAGACCATAAAGCATGGTGAGAAAGCCTTTGCTTGTGGTATCAGAACCACCACTTCTTTCCGCCAAACCCTTGATGAGCAGGGTCAGCAACCCATTCCACTGTGATGGTAAGCAGGACTTCTTGACCTTTGCCACTGTTGTAAGGATGTCGGTGTACCCCATTTCGTACAGCATTGTGAAGATTTGGGTTATAGTGATGAAGTCTGGAGAGATGATGGAGGAATCAACTACAAGCCCTAAAAGGGAACAAAACTTCGTCTTTGAAATCGAGGATTTCTTATCGTGAATACTGAAGTAGATGTGATCCTTATTCTTGTCATACGTCGTTGATGAGTACACTTGAGATAGTAGCGACATCGGAACTGCTTCGACTAGGGTTAGGGCCATTACCAGTGGGGAATACTTCAGTCACTCCACCACATGCAACATATATGAGTCATATGCAAATGGACTCAGTTCGATTATCAGATTTTGGTTGGGTCGTATTGTAAGCAAGGAGGATGTAGCAGTTTGATCATGCGCGGAGGATGAGGTCGCCATTGATGAACAAAGAAGAAGATGATCAGTTTAATCTTTATATGAGAGAGATAATCTGTGACTTGGTAAATGACAAAGAAAACGATCACCCCTATTTATACGGTTGCCTGGAGAGAGAAATCGTGATGATGAGGTTGCTAAAACGTCGCCTGAAAAAGCGCGATTTGACAGGGTGGTTAATCCTAGGAAAACGTAAGCACGCGTGGGTTTGAAACGGATCAAATTCATGCGCCCAAATCTTATCTTCAAACCGTTTGAAATTCCCTGTTACCTCATGTTTAGTTACAACGGATAACCAAAACTTATACCAATCAGTAATTAGAATGTTGGAAAATAGTAATTTACGTGCATAAGAGTGTGAAAGATAAAGAAATAAAACAAGTACGTATTGGGTGTGAGTGATGTCCTTTTAGAGAACAAAAAGCAAAGGATTCTGGGCAAGAATCACTTCCTTCAAAGTCAAGAGAGACATGAAGTGCTTGTGCGGTTTCCCGAAAATACGATCAACTGTTTGTCAATAAACAATAAAAGTCTTCTTTTGATCATATGCATTGGGTGGCTTTCCTCCAACTAAACATCAAGTTTTAACATAAAACCGATCGTTGGTAGAGGTACCTGTGAGACCGATGTGATCTATTGAACAGGTAGGAGGGATATATTATGTTTATGGCTTATAGGAAGCAGAAATCAAAAAAAATAAACTGGACCTCTTTGGGAAGAAATGTCTTAGCTATAGACGATTTCGTAAAAGATCACGCAAAAAAAAAAATTTCCTTAGGTAACCAGTTAAAGCTTGAGTATTTCACTCACCGTCAATTCATTATTGGTGTTGAATTTTGGGTTTCACTTAGAACGTGGTAATTGTATCTAGGATCATTAACATAGATTTTGTGTAAGCATAAACCTCAGTGGTAAAGACCGAGATTCTTAAGGGTTACATAAGTGAACCGAAGGTAGATGGAGAATATAAGTAGGTGGTTAAGGAACCGAATGTACCTTCTGCTAGATAAGCGTGATAGAGCAGAGAAACTCTTTACTCAAATGAGAAGAGTAAGGTAGCTCTAGACCGAGTGACTTAAAATAGCCTGATTTGGAAGAAACGATGGGTATCAATCGAATCATTAAGGCTTACTCGAGATCATAGAGGCTTTATGACAACATACAGCAGCATGCTTCTAGGGACACTTAACTAGTTTGTATAAAAGTTAAATCATACCTGCTTTGAGAATTTTCAACGGTTATTCTTGTGTTTTACCTATTAATAACAAAACAAACAAGCAACAAAAAGAAAAAAAAGAAAAAAATATTTTTGGATTTTTGGATATTTTCTGGAAAAAAAACAGAAAGATAAAATGTTTTTGGATTTTTGGATATTTTCTGAAAAAAATAAAATAAAAAAAACAAAAAAAATTTTAAAAAAATGTATATAACCGAAACCTTGTCTTATTAGTGAGAGCAGACATAGCGAAGCCGAGATTCACGGAAACGAGATATACAGAGCGGTCTGTTTATTTCGAAAAGACTGGAGCAGAGATAGACCGAGCGCTCTGTCTATCTCTGTCGTCCATATTTTAAGGAGAAAATTGAAGATTCGGTACCGACTCTCCTTCCATCATACCCAAGCCTTGTAAGATTTTATTGAAGGTTGTTTCTGGTAAGGCTTTAGTAAAGATGTCGGCCAGTTGATCAGCAAAACGAACAAAATGTACTTCTACGTTCCCGTCTTCTACGTGATCCTTGATGAAATGATACCTTAGTGCTATGTGCTTAGTTTTTGAATGTTGCACTGGATTATGACAAATCCTAATTGCACTGTCAGAGTCACAGTAGAGAGGGATCTTTTTCATACTCAGCCCATAATCTCTCAACTGACTTTGAATCCAAACACCCTGAGAGGTACAAGATGCGGCAGCGATGTATTCTGCTTCTGTTGTGGACAAGGAAACACAGGTTTGCTTCTTTGATTGCCAATTGACAAGTTTTCCGTCAAGGAATTGACGTCCTCCGGTAGTGCTTTTCCTGTCCAATCCACATCCTCCAAGATCAGCATCTGAAAAGGCTTGTATGAAGAATCCAGATCTTGCGGGATACCAGAGACAGAGAGTTGATGTCTTCTTCAGATATCGAAAAATATTCTTTACAGCAGTCATGTGGGGTTCTCTTGTATTTGCTTGAAACCTGGCACAATAACAGACAGAGAACATGATATCTAGTATACTAGTTGTTAGATACATAAGGGATCCTATCATTTATCGATAAAGAGTTATGTCTACAGCCGGTTTCTCCAGAGATGGGGTCAGCTTGGTACCGAATGCCATTGGAACCTTTACTTTTGAATCACCCTTCATTCCAAACTTAGTCAGCAGATTTTTGGTGTATGCTTCCTGGTTTATAAAGATGCCCTCTGGTCCCTGTCTAATATTCAAACCAAGGAAAAAGTTAATCGGACCCATTGTGCTCATTTCAAATTTAGTCTCCATCAACTTTCTGAATTCAGCGGTTAAGCTAGGATTCGTAGAGCCGAAGATGATATCATCGACATAAATCTGAACAATCATTAGATGTTCGCCTTCCTTCTTTCGAAAGAAGGTTGGGTCAACCGAACCTTGTTTAAACTTTGACATTTTTAGAAAGCGAGTAAGAGTTTCATACCAGGCTCTTGGTGCTTGCTTTAGCCCATAGACAGCTTTATCCAGTACGTAGCAATGATCCGGGTACCTTTCATTCACAAAATCGTGTGGTTGCTCAACATAGACAGTCTCTTCTAATTCTCCATTCAAGAGTGCACATTTGACATCCATTTGGAAAACTTCGAAGTTCTTGTGAGCAGCATATGCTAGGAAAATTCGAACAGACTCTAATCGTGCCACTGGAGCAAACGTTTCTTCATAATCAATCCCTTCTTCTTGACAGTAGCCTTTTACAACCAACTGAGCCTTGTTACGAATGACATTTCCTTCTTTATCCAGCTTATTTCTAAATGCCCATTTCAAGCCAACAACATAGGCATCTTTCGGTGTAGGAATCAATCTCCAAACTCTGTTTCTTTCAAATTCATTGAGCTCATCCTACATTGCTTGAACCCAATCAGAATGATCGAGTGCAGCATTTACTATTTTCGGCTCTATTTTGGAGATAAAAGAGTTAAACATACAAAATTCCACTTTGGAGAATAATGTTGTTTGTTTTGCCTTCAGTTGAGATCTAGTAAGAACACTTTCAGACGATTCACCAATAAATTGCTCTTTGGGATGGTTTTTTGTCCATTTTACTAGCGGAGGATAGCTTGGATCATATTGCGGATTTAATTCTGCTTCAACTTCAATTTCAACATCTGACTTATCCCCTTCACCTTCGTCAGTTAAACAATCACTTGTTCTCACCTTCTCCCCCTCGACTGGCGAAGTGTAGCATATGTCTTCAACAGAATCACCAGTAGGGGTCTCCCCCTCGATTGGAGTTACGCTTGTTAATTTTGGTTCAGCTATTTGAGTATCAGATGTGGCGGAATGGTAATTCTCCCCCTCGACAGAAACTCCAGATGGTTGGAAAGTGTTATCGTTCTCCCCCTGGAACATTGAATCGGAGTTTGAAGTACTAGGTGATGGTTTAGGAGTAGGTGTTTCGGTTTCCAATGATTTGGCAGCTTCGTCTATAACTTTCTTCATATTATCTACCTTGTTGTCTGCTGCTGTTACTTCCGAATGGATTGCCTTTTCCGGTTCATCGAACAACCGAATGTATTCATCAAACAGATTTGATATTGAAACCGAGACCTGTCCAGATGCGGGAAAGATGTCTCCAGAGGCATCTTCTGTCCGTTGAACCTTCTTCATGTAATTGTCGTCAAAGATGACATAGTAAGTCTCTTCTATTCTTTTGGAACGCTTGTTCAATACTCGGTATGCTTTTGATGACAGAGAATAACCCAGAAAGATCCCCTCATCGGCTTTAACGTCAAACTTATTTCGGTTTTCTTTAGAGTTAAGGATAAAGCACCTGGAACCGAATATGTGGAAAAACTTGACGTTTGGTTTCCGATTGTTTAAAATCTCATAAGGAATTAATGAGAATCGCTTGTTGAGGAGGGACCGATTCTGAGTATAACAGGCCGCAGCAATGGCATCAGCCCAGAAGTATAGAGGTAGAGAGGCATAACTAAGCATGGTCCTGGCTGCTTCACACAACGATCGGTTTCGTCTTTCAACGATTCCGTTTTGCTGTGGAGTATAAGGAGCCGAAAAGTTGTGTGTGATCCCCTTATCGGCCAGAAAGTCTTCGAAATCCTTGTTTTTGAATTCATTGTCACTTCTGATGTTTCTCACCGTCTTCTTTAATTGAACTTCCACTTGCTTGATGAACATCTTCAGCTTGGGAATTGCATCTGATTTCTGTCTAAGAAAGAAAACCCACGTGAAACGTGAAAAATCATCTACAATTACTAGAATATACTTACTTCCTCCGATACTCTCTATAGCAGATGGTCCACACAAATCGATATGTAACAATTCAAGTGCTTCCACGATCTTGGTATTAATGCGTGTTGGGTGGCTTTTTCTGCTTTGCTTTCCCATTTCACATGTTGCACACAAATGCTCTTTTTCGAACTTTAGAAGAGGAAGACCTCGAACGTGATCACCAATTACCAGTTTGTTGATATCTTTGAAGTTCAGGTGAGATAGACGTCGATGCCAAAGCCAACTTTCATCAGTGTTTGCCTTTGATAGCAGACAGATAGCTGGTGTCCCTCGAATAGGATTAAGATTCAGAGGATACATTTCTCCTTTTTGTGCCGATTTTAGCAGAACTTTCTTGGTTTGTTTTTCGATAATCTCAGATCCTGTATCATCGAATGATACCTTCAAGCCGGTGCCCACAACTAATTGCGATACACTTATGAGGTTGTGCTGCAATCCCTCCACATAAGCCACCTTTCTGATGGAAAAGTCTCCATTAGTTATCATCCCGTATCCTTTGATTGTTCCATAGGAGTTTTTTCCAAATTTCACCGAACCGCCATCCTTTAGAGATCGAAACTCCCTTAATTTCTCCTTTCTTCCTGTCATGTGACGCGAGCAGCCACTGTCTATATACCATTCTTCGTCGAACTGCTCGTCACTGATTACCTGCAATTTCAAGCAGATTTAGGAACCCAAAGTTTCTTGGGTCCTGGTGAGTTTTTCACAGAGAAAGGAATTACAATAGAAGCATCAACAAAATAAGTTCTTTTGATGAGAGTTGTTTGATCTTTTCTTTTGATAGTAAATACCTTGATTTTTGTTTTATCTTCTTTAAATTTTAAGGTATCTTTATTAGTTAGTTTAGTGTTTTTCGTTTGATTCTTAGGTTTAGGGGAGGATCGCTTATGTTCATATTGGAACCTGGAGGATCCATATCTAGTATTGGGACCGAACCCGGTGTTAGATATGAGTCTGGTGTAAGGACTGAACTTGGGTTGATGACGAAAACCTGATCTAGGACCGAAACTTGGTTTAGAACCGACACTCGGTTGAGAACCGAAACTTGGTTTAGAACCGACACTCGGTTGAGAACCGACACTCGGTTGAGAACCGAAACTTGGTTTAGAACCGACACTCGGTTGAGAACCGAAACTTGGTTTAGAACTGAGACTCGGTTGAGAACCGAAACTTGGTTTAGAACCGACACTCGGTTGAGAACCGAAACATGGTTTAGAACCGACACTCAGTTGAGAACCGAAACTTGGTTTAGAACCGAGACTTGACTTTTGGTTTTGGGATTTGGAATAATAGGAGTTAGGAGCAAAATCTTCCTTTAACTTTTTCTTCCCTTTATCCGTGGATTCTTTCCTAGGAGATTCATAGTTAGGATTTTGAGAATTCCAATGCCTTTTCCGTTCATTTAGATTCGAGGCATATCGTTGATTTCTGAGTCTTTTCTATTCAGCTAGATCCTTTTGAGATTTGTGAACATTGAAACTTGACTCTGATTTCTCTATCATTCTATTGTCTTCCACTCTGGTTTCAGTGCGTTCCTTAGTTTGAACTGCCGATGCTTCCTGTCTCTTGAGTGGACCTTTCGGTTCTTTTCTTTCGATTGGAGCGTCAGGTTGCATTGATGGTTCTTCAAGAACATCTTTCATTCCGCTTGTGCTGGGAATATCAAAACTTCAAGGTTTATTGATGGGTTCTGGTATGTATCGCCCTTTGACTCTCCATGTGGTTCTCTCAGACAGACCCACAGTCTCATCTGCATTGTCAATGGGAGCAGACCAGAAATAGTATTCACATCCTTCAGCATTATACTCTTCAACTATCGTCCTTAATTCAGTTGTTTGTCTGTGAGTGACTCCAGTCACAGCATAAACTTGGTTCGGTACGGTCTGTACCTTCTGATAAACCATAGCCTTTTCTTTGAGTTTCGGTTTCTGTTCCTTCGACAGACGAGCAAACTCAACTGAGTTTTCTGAAATAAGAGGTTTTTCACTCTTGGCTTCATCTTTCACAAACTCAGAACAATCAACAACATCCTCTACTGAGATTTCACTCATCTCACTCTCTGTTTCAAATTCAGAAGTATTATCTATTTTAATTTTATTATCCTTGACGATTTTGGCATTTGATTCATCGAATGTTTGTATACTTTCGGTTTTAATATTCATCCTATCATTTTCATCTAAGCTATCTCTTAACATACTTTTATGTTCCTTAGAATCGATGAAAGTTTCTATCTTATCTAAACCTAGCCTATATGACATGGATGTTTCTTCAGAGGAAACTTCTGATTCACACTCTGCTATAACATCATCTTCCTTAAATTCAAGAAAGGGCAAAATCATTTTATGTATTTTCTTTCCAATTTCACAATTAAGATGTAATTGAGCAATATTAGTATAAAGACGCTTAGCAATTAAACAGAAAACATTTCTTTGTTTTAATAATTTCAAATTGTCTCTTTGCAAATAAATACTCTCATCCTTAGCCCTAACTAACTCCGCTTCCTTCTGCTCAATCCAGATCCTTCTCTCCTCACTTTTTGAAGACACCCTGCCGAGTTGGTTAGTTAGGTTAGAGTTTGCTAAGCGGGTTTGCATGAGGCTGCTACTTAGGTTGTTAAATTTAAAGTTTAGTTCATTTAATTCTTCTAGATATTCAGTTTTGGAAATTTTAAGATATTCAAGGAGAGAATGTACCTTCTTGATCAATCGATCACAGTCGTTGATCTTCTCACTCACTGGCTGGGCTGCAAAACACTTGTTCTCAGTCATGTTCGGTTCTGTGTCTGCACTTTCGGTTGATGGTCCGGCAGTGACGATCAGGCATTTTCCACCAGAACCTCCATTCTTTGCCAGAAACGCCTTTCCGTGCGTGGGTCTTCTAACCTCTTCGTCTTCAGAATCTGTTGACCAGACTTCTACGCCGCCAAACTCGTCTTCCCCTGCATTTTCTTGTACAATAAGAGCATTCATCGAGCTATTGGAAGCCTTTTTGTTTTTGATTTCTTCAAGTTTTCGCATATAATACGCTTCATCGTCTTCACCCTCTTTCTTCTCAGCCATCTTTCTTAACATGCAATCTTTGGCAAAGTGGTTCTTGCCGTGACAGTAATTGCAGTCGTATCCAGAGTCTCCCGCAAGTTTGTTTTCTTCCACCTTTTGGGAAGGGCCTTTCGGTTCTTCTTTTACTTTCTCGAAACTATAACTTCCTTGCCAATTTCGGTTCTTATTGGTAGGAAATTTTCTTCTTGCAAATTTCTTTGGATCTGTTATCATCAGAGCATACTCCTCACTCGTAAGATCACATTCTGACATGTCTGACTCTTCTTCTTCCTCAACAGTACTTTTTCCTTTAGAGACAAGAGCCAGTGATCCCATGCTAGAGACTACTTTCGCCTCCTTAGTTACAACACTTTCATGTGACTTCAGTATGCCAACTAGTTTCGCTAGAGAGTAGGATTTGAACTGTTCATGCGCCTTCACAGTGGAAACCACAGCCATCCATTCTGGTCTGATCCCGTTCATGAATGTAACTTTCTGTTCGATCACCTTCCTTTCAATTCCATGCTTGATCATCTTACTTAAAAGATGATTGAACCGATCAACGGTCTGAATGAGCTTCTCTTCAGGTTTCTGTTCAAACGCTCTGAATTCTTACAGCAATAGAGTTTGAATGGAGTGTTCCAGATCCTCATCAGTTGAGTAGAGTTCCTTCAACCTATCCCAGATTTCCTTAGCAGTTGTGCATGAGCCTACAAGCCGAAAGGTGTCAGATTGTAAGGCGAATCTTATCATTCGCATGGCTTTGACATTACACAGAATCTTGTCCTTCTCATCTTGCGGCATCTTTTGAACATCTGTTACCAACTTGTTGTAATCTTTCTGTGTCTTGACGATGGTTTTTGTTTCTAAGTGCACGAACGGTCCAAGAACAATAGCTTCCCATATGAGATAGCCATTATCTTCGGATCCAACCACGTAATCTTCAAAGTGATGAGCCCATACTTCGTAGTCTTGAGTGTAGAGTATGGGTACTCTGGTTGTAGAACCGATGTTGTTTGAGATGTTAATAAGGTTTGTATGCGTATCTTCATGAGACATGGTGAGCTGCTAGAATCTTACCTGTAAACTTAAGATTAGGGTTTTATCAAAAGCTGAGTAATCGTCATTAAGAAGACGACGGCTTCGATAAAAGCGGAAACCCTAACTATTTGTGAATACAGAAGAGAAGTGTATCGACGAACACAATCTCCTGCTCTGATACCAATTGTTAGAACAAAGTTCTATCAGGATCGTATGATTCTAAGCAAAATATTAATAAGAGCGTAAATAAGAACACAAGTATTGCAATGAAGATGTCGAATGATTAATGCAAAATACCCCAGAAGAGCTCGATTAAGAACTTCAATCTGTAGAGGTAAAAAATTAGGGTTACAAGAATCAACGTGAACGACTAATCTCTTATATACGCATACATGCATGCATATATTTATAACAAAACCCTAACAACTTATCTAGATAAAGGAAACTATTCTAGATAACTACGGATGGATAAGCCCAATCCGATTACAAAACAAATAACCCAAGACGCAACACTAAAATATTCAACACTAATCATACCCTTTGTGAGGGGATCTATTGGATTCTCTTCTGATGATACCATCTACACGACAAGGTGACCTTCCTCTATGTCTGATGAAATGGTATTTTATGTCAATATTTCTTTATCTTCCATGATCTCTTGGTTCGATTGTTAAGGAAACCACCCCTTCATTATCATAGAAAATCTTCATTGGTTCCTTGATGGCTGGAACAACTCCAAGGTCTCCAATGAAAGTTTTTTAACCAAATAGCCTCATATGTTGTTTCGCTCGACGCTATATACTCTGATTCATAGGTAGAATTAGATGTCGTCTCATGTTTGGAACTTTTCCAAGTTACTGATCTCTATTTAGGTAAACACCCAACCTGACTTAGAACGGAAGTTGTCTCTGTATGTTTGAAATTTGGCGTCAATATACCAAGTCACTATCAATGTATCACTGCCACCAAGCACAAGGACCCAATCCTTAGTTCTTCAAATATATTGAGAATATTTTTAACTGCTATCTATTGACCTCCACCAGGATTTCCTTGATAACGACTAACCATTCTCAAAGCAAAAGCCACATCAACGGGAGTACATGACATATCACATCATTTAGTTTATGTTAGTAATATATAAGTTAATATTTGTTGATATTAACTTTTAAGATAAAGCCCAAGCATTACTCTTATTTCATCTTTGTCTCAGAGTTGGCCCAGAACAGACACAGCAGTTATTCGTTCATCGTGAACCACTGAACTCATTTTTTCCGACATAAGAATTTAATCATCGATGGGGATATCCATAGAAGAAAAAATGGGAATTGATAGATTATTTGCAATGTTAAACTATATCATTCATCTCCCATCTCCAAAATCGTCAAAATCCTCGAATGCTTTGTCATCAACAGTGTCTAAGATATTGTTGAATTCGTCCTCCGAATCTAAATAAATCGATAAGAAGGAAGGAGACCAACATGAAGGTTCATCAGAAACCTAAATTCGGTAGTTGTACTGATTTCGAGCTATGAAAATCATATCATTGACTTTCTACCATTTTTAGTGTAACATAGACGTTTTAAATTTGTGTTTTGTAATGAATAAAATTGTGAAATACTATGTGAAATAGAGTGTTGAGTTCTAACAAGATGGTTTTTACTAGAAATAAAGTAAAATTATGTTTAGAATCACTCAGAAAATATTGGAAGTCTTATGAGATTCCAATTAAAAGCCAAATAGTGAAACTTAGCGAAAATATAAAATTGGCGAAAATAGTAAAATTTTATTATTGAAAGTTGTAAATAATATCATTAGAAAATTGGCGAAAACCTCGTCGAAATCCGAGTTATAACGAAGAAGTTATGACTAACCGAAGATCCGTGACAAAACCAGCACAACGCCGAATGACGTAAAAAGTGATTTTTTGATAAACTACTTTTTAGCCTTAGTAATCTAAATGAAAGTCGTAGTATTCGTTAAACAGAGAAATTCGATAAAAAGAACGCTAAAATCTGACTTCATATGAGGAAGTTATGATTTTTCGAAGTTTCAACTTAGCAGTAGACAGCTAAAAACTCGAATTTTAGATCGAGGGATATTTGATCGATACATCCTAAACGAGAATCGAAGGTCTCTTCATTTGTAGTACAACGGTAAAAAGTCTGGCGAAAATGGATATTGGATGAAGAAGTTATGAATTTTTAACGGATTTTCCTGTCCCGGTCTATTAAAAATAATAATATTAAAAATAAAGTCAAAATTAGCCGACAAAGTCTAAACGAAAGTTGTAGACCGTAATTTTAGCTACGCATGCATATAAATAACGTCAAAGACGGAGCTTGTATGCGAAAGTTATGGATTTTAGATGTTTAGGGCTCAAAATTCAAGAAATCTCACATGAACAGTGTTCGGCCACGTCACCTCGCACGAAGCAGCAGCATCATCCGAGACGTGGCCCAATCCGGAATCGGTGCGTGTCGCTTACTAATTTGACCGAAGTGCGAACCAACGAACTTCCAACGCGTCTCGCATGCGTGTCCGAAGCTCGCTCGTCCACGTCCCCTCGCGTCCGAGCCTCGCAGCGGCCTCGTGGGCTCGCCTTGCAGCGCCACCTGCTTCGCCCTTCTGCAGCCACCGAGCCCTTCGCTACTGACTCGCCTTTTTCCCCTCGCATGTCTCTCTCCCTCGCTGCCACGTGCTCGCTTCTCCTAGCTCCGGATCCAAGCCCCTCGCCTATAAATAGGAGGCCTGCGAGCCTTCCCGGGTAATTTTAGAAAATTGCCATTTTTGGCCCCTTTTTCCATATTTTCACTATTTTGACTTTCCCAGAAGCTTCGGTATCAATTTTAGCACTCGAAACACGTCCCGAAGCTCCCGAGAAGCCCAAAAATTTTATCTTTTCAATTTTGAAGCCCTACCTTCGCAGAGCTCGGTTTTCAATTAAGCTCCCGGTTTTCAACATAGAAAGTCATATTAAAAGCCGAAATGTTGTCCAAATTACTATTTTAACCCCCGTTTAACTTAAGGTGAATTCAATATATAGGATCAATTGTATGTTATGTGTTATATGTGCTATGTTCTTTTCGGTGTTATTATTTTGAGTTATTTTCCTGTGTTATTTTATTCACTATGTTTATAGCAAATGTAATACCTTTGACCATGTGATCAGTGAAAGGACTTAGATTCACATTTGTACTGGTACGTAGGCTCTGGCCATGTAGAGCATGTCTCCGTAAGAGAATGACTTCTATTCTATGGCATTGGCAAATGGTTAGACAGGACTATAAGCCTGAAATCTAACAAGATGTTAATCAGAAATTGCATGTCCTCTATGCCATTTAGGCCAAAGTTTTATTGATGTATATCAAGCATTGAAAAGTATATCTTTGAATAAAGTCTTTAATTGATATGAACGCTTGTCACATGATCTCACATATGTCTTGTTGTATTGCCACATTAAAGTATATATATGGCATAACGTTATATTGTATCTATTATTGAACTCACTAAGCGTCACCGCTTACCCTATCAATGTTTAACAATTGCAGGTGATAAGGAACTAGTATGATAACATACACGTTTTGAAATCGTGTTTCGTAATTGTGAAATACTATGTGAAATTGAGTGTTGAGTTCTAACAGATGGTTTTTACTAGAAATGAAGTAAACTATGTTTAGAATCACTTAGAAAATATTGGAAGTCTTATGAGATTACAATTAAAAGCCAAATAGTGAAATTTAGCGAAAATATAAAATTTTAAATAAGTAAAATTTCATTATTTGATGCTGTAGAAAATCTCATTAGAAACTTGTAGGCGAAAACCTCGTCGAAATCCGAGTTATAACGAAGAAGTTATGACCAACCAAAGATCCGCGACAAAACTGGCACGGTGCCGAATGACGTAAAAAGTGAGTTTTTGATAAACTACTTTTTAGCCTTATTAATCTAAATGAAAGTCATAGTATTCATTAAACTGAGAAATTCAATAAAAAGAACGACAAAATCTGACTTCGTATAAGGAAGTTATGATTTTTAGATGAAGCAATATTTGACCGATACATCCTAAACGAGAATCAAAGGTCTCGTCATTTGTAATACAACGGTAAAAAGTCTGATGAAAACGGATATCGGATGAAGAAGTTATGAATTTTTAACGAATTTTCCTGTCCTGGTCTGTTAAAAATAATAATATTAAAAATAAATTGAAAATTAGCCGACAAAGTCTAAACGAAAGTAGTAGAGCATAATTTTAGCTACACGTGCATATAAAGAATGTCAAAAACAGAGCTCTTATGCGAAAGTTATGGATTTTAGAAGTTTGGGGCTCAATATCCGATAAATCTCGCATGAATAGTACCGGTCACATCACCTCGCACGAAGCAGGTGCTTCACCGGAGTCGTGGCCTCGCCTTGCAGCGCCACCTGCCCCTAGCCTCGCTTCGCCACCACCGCCCCCTCTCGCATGCGAGCCACATGTTTCATTTCGCAGAAGCCACGTCCGAGCCACGCAGCAGCCTCGTGCCCCTCGCTGCTGATGCCACCGAGCTGCTTCGCTGCCTGGTTCCTTCCCAGCCGACTTCGGATTCGCACCTATATAAAGGGAGGCTGCGAGCCTTCTTGGGTAAATTTATAATTTTGACACTTTTTCACCCTAATTCCATATATTCACTATTTTGACTTTCCCCGAATCCCCGGTATCAATTTTAGCACCCGAAACACGAGCCTGAAAATTTTATCTTTTCGGTTTTGAAGCCCTACATTCGCACAGCCCGGTTTTCAATTAAGCTCCTGGTTTTCAACATAGAAAGTCATATTTAAAGCCGAAATGCTGTCCAAATTACTATTTTAACCCCCGGTTAACTTAAGGTGAGTTCAATATATAGGAACAATTGTATGTTATATGTTATATGTGCTATGTGCTTCTTAGTGTTATAGGAACAATTGTATGGTATATGTTATATGTGCTATGTTATATTTTCCCATGTTATTTTTATTCTACTATATTGATAGCAAATATAATACATTTGACCATGTGATTAGTGAAAGGAATCAGATTCACAATGGTACTGGTACATAGCCTCTAGCCATGTAGAGCATGTCTCCATAAGAGAATGACTTTCACTCCATGTCATTGGCAGAAGGTTAAATAGGAATGGTATGTAGCCTATGACCATGTAGAGCATGACTCTGTAAGAGAATGAACTCTATTCTATGGTCTTGGCAAATGGTTAGACAGGGCTATAAGCCTTAAATCTACCAAAATGTTAATCAGAAATTATATATCTTCTGTGCCATTTGGGCCAAAGCTTTATTTATGCATATCAAGTATTGAAATCGTTAGGTCTCATTGATCGTAAATCTTTGAATCAAATGTTGAGTTGATATTGAAAACCTGACATATGATACGCATATGCTATTGTTGTTCTTGTTCCCTTTTGCTTATGTCATATTGATATATATATATATATATATATATATATATATATATATATATATATATATATATATATATATATATATATATATATATATATATATATAAGGAATAAGATTATATTGTATCTATTTATTGAATTCACTAAGCGTTATCGCTTATTCCTCTCAATGTTTAACAATTGCATGTGATGAGTATATAATATAGTTTTATATTGCTGAAAGATTTAGAATAGTTATTACCATTTCTTTGTATTTTAATGTTCATGTATGTATATGAATAGTAGATTCCTGGGTAGACATGAAATGTAATAAAACTTAGTCGGTTTGTATCCAATCTTTTGTAATCACTTTATCAATATAAAATATTGGTTATGCATGTAGCATGTTTTGAGGAGGTAACTTAAGATTTTTTTTCTGAAATAGTATGAAAGTTTGGGTCTTTCAAAAATACGATATTTGGGGTATTTATGAAAGACCCAAACTTTCATACTATTTCAGAAAAAATTTCTTAAGTTACTTCCTCAAAACATGCTACATGCATATTTATAAAACAATATTTTATATTGATAAAGTGATTACAAAAGATTGGATAAAACCCACTAAGTTTTATTACATTTCATATCTACCGAGGAATCTACTATTCATATACATACATGAACATTAAAATACAGAGAAATGGTAATAACTATTCTAAATCTTTCCGCAGTATAAAACTATATTGGATACTCATCACCTGAAATTGTTAAACATTGAGAGGAAGAAGCGATAACGCTTACTGAATTCAATAAATATATATACAATATAATCTTATGCTTTATATATATATATATATATATATATATATATATATATATATATATATATATATATCAATATAATAGAAGCAAAAGGGAACAAGAACAACAATAGCATATGCGTATCATATGTCAGGCTTTCAATATCAACTCAAGATTTGATTCAAAGATTTACGATCAATGAGACATAACGATTTCAATACTTGATATGCATAAATAAAGCTTTGGCCCAAATGACACAGAAGACAAATAATTTCTTATTAACATTTTGGTAGATTTCAGGCTTATAGCCCTGTCTAACCATTTGCCAATACCATAGAATAGAGTTCATTCTCTTACGGAGTCATGCTTTATATGGTCAGAGGCTACATACCATTCCTATTTAACCTTCTACCAACGCCATAGAATAGAAGTCATTCTCTTACGGAGACATGCTCTACATGGCCAGAAGCTACGTACCAGTACCAATGTGAATCTAAGTCCTTTCACTGATCACATGGTCAAAGGTATTATATTTGCTATCAAAATAGCAGAATAAAAATAACACAGGAAAATAACTCAAAATAATAACACTGAGAAGCACATAGCACATATAACACATAACATACAATTGTTCATATATATTGAACTCACCTTAACTAAACTGGGGGTTAAAATAGTAATTTGGACAGCATTTCGGCTTTAAATATGACTTTCTATGTTGAAAAACGGGAGCTTAATTGAAAACCGGGCTCTGCGAAGGTTGGGTTTTAAAACCGAAAAGATAAAATTTTCGGGCTTCTCGGGGGTCTCCGGGCTCAAAATTCGAGAAAGCTCGCATGAACAGTGTTCGGCCACGTCACCTCGCACGAAACAGCAGCATCATCCGAGATGTGGCCCAATCTGGAGTCGGCGCGTGTCGCTTACTAATTCGAACGAAGTGCGAACCAACGAACTTCCGATGCGTTTCGCATGCGTGTCTGAAGCTCGCTCATCCACGTCTCCTAGTGTCCAAGCCTCGTAGCGACCTCGTGGCCTCGCCTCGCAGTGCCACCTGCTTCGCCCTTCTGCAGCCACCGAGCCCTTCGCTACTGACTCGCCTTTTTCCCCTCGCGTGTCTCTCTCCCTCGCTGCCACGTGCTCGCTTCTCCTAGCTCCGGATCCAAGCCCCTCGCCTATAAATAGGAGGCCTGCGAGCCTTCCCGGGTAATTTTAGAAAATTGCGATTTTTGGCCCCTTTTTCCATATTTTCACTATTTTGACTTTCCCCGAAATCCCGATATCAATTTTAGCACCCGAAACACGTCCCAAAGCTCCCGAGAAGCCCGGAAATTTTATCTTTTCAGTTTTGAAGCCCTACCTTCGCAGAGACCGGTTTTCAATTAAGCTCCCGGTTTTCAACATACAAAGTCATATTTAAAGCCGAAGTGTTGTCCAAATTACTATTTTAACCTCCGGATAACTTAAGGTGAGTTCAATATATAGGAACAATTGTATGTTTTGTGTTATATGTGCTATGTGCTTTTCAGTGTTATTATTCTGAGTTATTTTCCCGTGTTATTTTATTCGCTATGTTTATAGCAAATGTAATACCTTTGACCATGTGATTAGTGAAAGAACTTAGATTCACATTGGTACTGGTATGTAGCCTCTTTCCATGTAGAGCATGTCTCCGTAAGAGAATGACTTCTATTCTATGGCATTGGCAAATGGTTAGACAGGACTATAAGCCTGAAATCTAACAAGATGTTAATCAGAAATTGCATGTCTTCTATATCATTTGGGGTAAAGTTTTATTGATGTATATCAAGCATTGAAAAGTATATCTTTGAATAAAGTTTTTGATTGATATAAACGCTTGTCACATGATCTCACATATGTCTTGGTTGTTCCTCTTTGCTTTTGCCACATTAAAGTATATATATATATATATATATATATATATATATATATATATATATATATATATATATATATATATATATATATATATATGGCATAACGTTATATTGTATCTATTATTAAACTCACTAAGTATCACCGCTTACCCTATCAATGTTTAACAATTGCAGGTGATAAGTAAATAGTATGATCACATACTGTTGAAAGATTTACAATAGTTTGTAATACTACTTTTGTACTTCAGTTTATGTTTGTATAAATTACAATATCCTGGGTAGTTATGTAATATATAACACTTTGTAATAGACTGTTTGTATCCAATAGTTTGTAATCCCTTTATCAATGTAAAATAATGCTTTTATGAGTATGCAAGTTGTAACGACCCAATTTTTACGTCCGAAAATTTCATTTAAAATATTACTTTAGAAAACATTAATAAACAAAAACATTGTTTGATCACACCATAACACATCGTAACCATGTTCTAAAAGGTCAAACCATACATCCCATCAAAATATCAGAGTACCATCCCAGTAAATCTCGTAAATGCGGAAACCGAAGAGTGTGTGTATGACGTGCCGCTACCGCGCCGGCTCCCTCCCCTTCGATGCAGAGGTACCTGAAAACAAAACTGTAAACGTAAGCACAAAGCTTAGTGAGTTCCCCCAACGTACCACATACCATACAATCACATAACATACGCACTGCCAGGCTATTCTGGGGTGCCTGACTACCCGGTACGGCCATTCTGGGGTGCCGGCCTACCCATACGGCCATTCTGGGGTGCCGTCTTACCCGTGTCAAGCCATTCTGGGGTGCTGACTACCCATGTCAAGCCATTCTGGGGTGCTGACTACCCATGTCAAGCCATTATGGGGTGCTGACTACCCATCGGTCCTAACAACCGATCCTCGGGGACTGGTCCCCTTCCGCTACCTCTATCGCATAACATAATAGACCAACATACAAGCATCTCATCACATACAGCCGAGTTGTATGAACGACTCGCCGAGTCTGTTCTTGACCTATGAAGATTGCCTTGGACTCACCGAGTCAGGGCATTGACTCGCTGAGTCCTATCATGGGTGAGTTCAGCTTCCAACTCACCGAGTCACCCCCTGTGACTCACGGCTCAACTCGATACATCTTAAAGGGACCGGTTCAGTGACTCGCGACCAGACTCATCGAGTCACATAGATGACTCGCCGAGTCGCAGCCATGCATCCATCAAATACACCGATTTGCTCGATTCCAGTCCATGCCATTCACAGATCTGGGCTTCTAGGACACAAATCACACGTAAAGTTTCCAACTTTACGTGTAGATATTCACCAATATGGATTTTAAGGCTCAAAGTGCACCAAAAGGAGTAGATCTAGGGCTTTCATGCAATATGACCCCATAAAGGCATTAGATCCAAGTTCCAGGGACTAGATCATGCCTAGATCTAAAGGCTAACAACTTATTATCACCCACAAAGCACAAACAAGCTTGGGGAAGAGCCCAAGAAGGACTCCAATGAAGCAAAAAGGGATTACAAGCTTGAAAACAGAGGGGAAACGAGCTATACCTCAAGGAATACGTTGAAATGACACAAAGATGGCTGATCTCCTTCTCCTCTTCTTGATCTACTCCTCTTTCTCCTCAAAACCTCCAAGAACACACCAAGAACACTTCAATCTCTCAAGGGAATAAGGGAAAACGATGTTGGGGGAGTTCTGGGGGTGAATGGGGACGAGTTAGGGCGGAATGAGGGTTTAAATAGGGTGCAAACCCTTGGAACTTAGGGTTTCATCCAGCAGCGGTGACTCGCCGAGTCCAGGATATGGACTCGCCGAGTCGCCCACTTAAACGTGTCCTGAGTCTCGTCCCTACTCGGCGAGTCGGACCTTATGACTCGCTGAGTCCAAGGCTAAAATAGGGCAATGCTTAAATAAAATTCACATACCGGAAACCAGGTGCTACAAATCTCCCCCACTTATTTTAGACTTCGTCCTCGAAGTCTGCTGCCCGGTCCTGAAACAGCTCGGGGTAATGCTCCATCATCTCGTCCATCGGTTCCCAAGTCCATTCCGAACCCTTGCGGTGCTGCCATTGCACCTTTACTAGCTCTACCCTCTTGTTTCTCAACGTCTTGGTCTTTCTGTCAAGTATTGCGACTGGGAGCTCAATGTAATTCAAGCTGTCATCAACCTGAATATCCTCCAACGGTACTACTGCTGAATCGTCCACCAGGCACTTCCGCAGCTGCGAAACATGGAAGGTGCTGTGGATCTGACTGAGCTCGGCTGGCAGATCCAGCCTATACGCCACCTTGCCCACCCGGGCTGCAACCCTGAACGGCCCGATGAATCTTGGGCCCAACTTGCCCCGCTTCCTGAATCGAATGACACCTTTCCAAGGCGAGACTTTCAGGAGGACCATATCCCCGACTTGGAACTCCAAGTCGGATCGACGTCTATCGGCGTAACTTTTCTGCCGACTCTGAGCAGTCTGAAGTCTGCTCCGAACCTGCTGGATCCTCTCGGTCGTCTCTAGCACCACCTCGGTGCTTCCCATGACTCTCTGGCCAACCTCCCCCCAACATATCGGGGTTCTGCACTTCCACCCATACAACATCTCGAACGGGGGTCGATCAATACTCGCGTGATAGTTGTTGTTGTAGGAGAACTCAACCAAAGGAAGATAGGTATCCCATCTACCACCGAAATCCAGTACACACGCCCGCAACATGTCCTCCAAAGTCTGGATGGTCCGCTCACTCTGACCATCTGTCTGCGGGTGAAAGGCGGTGCTGAAATGCAGACGAGTGCCCAACTCGTCATGAAATTTCTTCCAGAATCTGGAAGTAAAACGCACAACCCTGTCCGAGATTACCGATACTGGCACCCCATGCCGTGCCACAATCTCCCTGATATAGATGTCGGCCAATTTTTCGGCCGACATGCTCTCCTGAATCGGACTAAAGTGAGCACTCTTGGTCAATCTATCCACGATGACCCAAATCGAATCCACTCCCCGTGCGGTCCTGGGAAGCTTTGTGATAAAATCCATCATGATATCTTCCCATTTCCACAGTGGAATGTCCAACGGCTGCATCTTGCCATGCGGCCTCTGATGTTCGGCCTTGACCTTCCTGCAGGTCAAACACCGCTCGACGTACCATGCCACATCCCGCTTCATGCAAGGCCACCAATAGTCCGGACGAAGATCCCTATACATCTTCGTCGCCCCGGGATGAATAGAAAATCGGGACTTGTGCGCCTCCTCCATCAAAATCTGACGCACGCCACCGTGATACGGCACCCACACCCTACGGTGTAATGTCAAAAGTCCTATGCCATCATAATCAAAGGAGGAAACCTGACCCACCACACGCTCGCTCTTCCGATGCTCCTCCTTGATAGCCTCCTGTTGAGCCTCCCGAATCTGCTCCAACAGGGGAGTCACCACAGTCATCCTCAAACAGACGTCCCTGATTGGCACCGTCTTGCGGCTAAGAGCATCGGCCACCACATTGGCCTTCCCCGGGTGGTAAAGGATCTCGCAATCATAATCCTTCACCACGTCCAACCATCGTCGCTGCCTCATATTCAGATTCGGCTGGTCCATGAGGTACCTCAAACTCTTGTGGTCCGTGTAGATGGTACACCGAAACCCGTAGAGGTAATGTCGCCAAATCTTGAGGGCAAAGACCACCGCCCCCAACTCCAAATCCTGCGTCGGGTAATTTGCCTCGTGAGGCTTGAGCTGCCGTGAAGCGTAGGCAATGACATGCCCTCTCTGCATCAGAACTGCGCCCAACCCCGAAATGGATGCATCGCAGTAAACCACAAAATCCTCGACGCCCTCCAGCAGGGCTAGGATAGGCGCCTCACACAATTTCTATCTCAGCATCTCAAACGCAGCCTGCTGCTCGGGTCCCCACCGAAAGACCACGGCTTTCTTCGTCAGTCGTGTCAGGGGTACGGCTATCTTGGAGAAATCTTGGATAAACCTCCGATAGTAGCCCGCCAATCCCAGGAAGCTCTGAATCTCAGATGGAGACTTCGGAACCTACCATCTCATCACGGCCTCGACCTTGGCCGGATCAACCAGAATCCCATTCTGGTTGACGAGGTGCCCAAGGAATTGCACCTCGCGCAACCAAAACTCACACTTGGAGAACTTGGCATACAAGCTCTCCCTCCTCAGGGTATCCAATACCTCCCTCAGATGCTCCTCGTGTTCCTCCCGAGTCTTGGAATAGACCAAGATATCATCGATAAAGACTATCACAGACCGATCCAGCATCGGTCTACACATGCGGTTCATGAGGTCCATGAACGCGGCAGGAGCATTGGTGAGCCCAAACGGCATCACCACGAACTCGTAATGACCATAGCACGTCCGAAACGCAGTCTTCTGCATATCCTCCTCCCTAACCCTCATCTGGTGATACCCCGAACGCAAGTCAATCTTGGAGAACCAAGATGCTCCCTGAAGCTGGTCAAATAGGTCGTCAATCCTCGGAAGCGGGTATCGGTTCTTCACCGTTACCTTGTTCAGCTCCCAATAATCTATACACATCCGATGCGACCCGTCCTTCTTTCTTACAAACAGAATCGGTGCTCCCCAGGGTGAACTGCTCGGCCGAATAAATCCTTTGTCCAGCAGCTCCTGCAGCTGTGTAGACAACTCCTGCATCTCGGGAGGAGCCAACCGATATGGTGCTTTGGCTATCAGAGCCGCACCGGGAATGAGGTCAATCCTGAACTCCACCTGTCGCTCCGGAGGTATCCCAGGTAGTTCCTCCGGGAAAACATCAGCAAAATCTCGAACCACCGGGACCTCGCTCACGGTCGCCTTACCCGCCTCCCGGGTATCCATCACATACGCGACATAACCCGCGCATCCCTGCTGAAGGTAGCGCCTAGCCCTCGCTGCTGAACATACAGTGGGTCCACACTGCGGCCGCTCTCCATGAATCACTAACTCTCCCCCGCTTGGGGTCCTGACTCGCACTAGCTGCTGTGCGCAATCTATCACTGCCCCATTAGGGCTCAACCAATCCATACCAATAATCACCTTGTTCCCACGCAATGGAATGGGAACCAAGTCTACCAGGTAACGCTCCTCAAACAGTCGCAGAACACAATCTCGAAACACCATCGATGCTCGCACCGATCGATCGTCAGCAATCTCTACCTCTAACGGGCAATCTAACTCGCCTGAAGTCTCATGAAATCTCTTGCTAAGGGCAAGAGAAACGAACGATCGGGATGCACCCGAGTCGAACAATACCTGAACTGGGATGTCGTTCACATGGAACGTTCCTAATACACATGTATACACACGGAGCACATATCAATATCATAACGACGTAAAATAAAAGATAGAAGGAAGGAATCATACCCGTCACCACATCGGGCGCGGTGCGTGCCTCCTCGGCAGTCAACTGAAATGCCCGACTCCTCACCACTGGAGCCTCTGCCTTGCCCTGACGGCCATCCGTGATCCGCAGGGTCGCTGGAGCTGGCGCCTTCACTGGCGCTGAAACTGTCAACATGGGGCAATTGGCCTTCTTGTGGCCCCTCTGGTTGCAGTGGAAACACAGCAACTCCGATGTCTGAATAACTGTCGCAGGAGCAGTGCAATCCCTGCTGATATGCCCAAACTTGCCGCACTTGTAGCAGCCTGATGATCCCATCCTGCACGCCCCCTCGTGCGGCCTGCCGCACCTCCTGCAGCGGCTTGGTCCCGACTGGCCTTTCGGCCTCCCGTCTGATCCCTTGGGCTTTTTCCCCGAAGCCCCTGCTGCCTGACCGTGCTCAAGTTTCCGTTTCCGGATGTGCTCCAAATCTATCTCTCTTTCTCTAGCCCTGGCAATCATGGAGTCCAGGGTAGGGCAAGCCGAAAAGCTAACATGCTCCCGAATGTCAGCTCGTAGCATATCATGGTAACGAGTCCTCCTCATATCCTCGTCACCTGCATACTGGGGCACCAATAAAGCCCTCTCCCGAAACTTGGCGGTGATCTCCGCCACGGTCTCTATCGTCTGTCTCATGTCTAGAAACTCCCTGGCCAGCTGCTGAAGCTCGACCGCTGGTGCAAACTCCGCCCTGAACCTAGCCACAAAGTCCGACCAGGTCATTGCCTCGATAGCCGAGGCTCCCAACGAGTCACCCACTGACTCCCACCAATCCCGGGCTCGGTCCCGTAAACACCCTGCTGCGTACCTCACCTTCGACCCCTCAGGGCAGAAGCTGGTCAACTGGGCGGACTCAATATCCGCAATCCATCGCCTGGCGACAATGGGGTCCTTCACCCCATGGAAATCCGGCGCACCACTGCCCTGAAGTCCTTGAAGGACAGTGTGCGAGATCCCGATTGGCTAGAGGCCAAGTCGCTCTTGAATGCCCGTAGGCGATCCTCCATCAACTCCACGATCCCTTCCTTGATCGACCCGAAGATGATGGGGGTCGACTCAAGGATGCCCCTAGTGATCTCCGACGTGATGAACTCACGTAGCCTCTCATCAATCGGCTCGGTGCCTGATCCCGAACCTGACCCCTCTCCTGACCCGCCATCTGTCGGTCTCGGTCGAAGTACCACCATTCTGCAAAACATCATAATAATCATTAGTGGTACTGCTACTTTCTGAGGGATCTCAACTACTTACAGGTTCCTTGGTCTCGTCTTGGCCTTCCTCGGCTCGGGTACGGATCCTCTGCTTTCAGTAGTACGGGCCCATACTACCTTCCACATCTATCCGTACCTTCTCGAGGAATTTCTCGACTCCACCAGCTCCCCTTTACTACTGCTACTCTCTGTTATTCTCATCCTAGGCTTGCCCTAGGGAAAACTCAAGTTCAACACGACTGGTCCTCAGCTGCTGTAGGTCTCCTCATAATGCCAGTTAGCCACCACCTAAACACCATCACATGTGATGAGGATTAGATAATCCTTCAAGTAAAAGATCCATCCCTACAACGGTTGGACTCAAACAAGAGCTGCGCAATAGGGCCAGTTCCAATACTTTGGGATTATTCAACCCTGATTACATGTGGTGTGACGTGTTTACCTAGTGGCTAACTCCCATTACTCAGAATCCACCAAGCACGAAGCAAGCAGCATTCGGATAAGGGAAAAACAGACTCAAGCCAAAACTATTCTTATAACAAGAAACGACACTTAACATAGGATGCTAAGCTCATACTATCAGGCATAACCTAAACAGGCTATCCTACTGCTGTCTACTCAATTCTAGCATGCAATATTCATAAAATTGTAACACATAAGCAGGCACATAAGGCATCACTCCTAGATCCTTAGCCTATTCTAGCATGCAGTTCTACGTAAGCTGATAAACATAACATAAACTTGTATGGGTACTATGGGGAATACTTACTTGAGCTCGACCGGTCGCGCACGTCACACACTTTGCTCTTTCTTATGACTCTTTTCCGGGTTTTAAAGAACAATTTCTTTTGGAAAATCTTTCAATCCCTCGATTTGAGTCCAAACACTCCCGAAGGCGTGTCCGAATCCCTCAAACCAGGGCTCTGATACCAACTTGTAACGACCCAATTTTTACGTCCGAAAATTTCATTTAAAATATTACTTTAGAAAACATTAATAAACAAAAACATTGTTTGATCACACCATAACACATCGTAACCATGTTCTAAAAGGTCAAACCATACATCCCATCAAAATATCAGAGTACCATCCCAGTAAATCTCGTAAATGCGGAAACCGAAGAGTGTGTGTATGACGTGCCGCTACCGCGCCGGCTCCCTCCCCTTCGATGCAGAGGTACCTGAAAACAAAACTGTAAACGTAAGCACAAAGCTTAGTGAGTTCCCCCAACGTACCACATACCATACAATCACATAACATACACACTGCCAGGCTATTCTGGGGTGCCTGACTACCCGGTACGGCCATTCTGGGGTGCCTGACTACCCATACGGCCATTCTGGGGTGCCGTCTTACCCGTGTCAAGCCATTCTGGGGTGCTGACTACCCATGTCAAGCCATTCTGGGGTGCTGACTACCCATGTCAAGCCATTATGGGATGCTGACTACCCATCGGTCCTAACAACCGATCCTCGGGGACTGGTCCCCTTCCGCTACCTCTATCGCATAACATAATAGACCAACATACAAGCATCTCATCACATACAGTCAGATAATTCTGGGGTGTCTGACTACCCAGCGGTCCTAACAACCGAACTCTACTACTATTGCATATAACGTATCAAGATATCATGCAACATAACAGGTAATAGCAAACCTAGATGATATCACAAAGACAATCATCTATCATACATCTCCTACTGGTGGGCCGGCCGTGTGGCCTTAGACCCACTACTACTGGAAGGTAACTCACCTCAAAGTAGCTGCTGAACTGATCGGGAACTAACTGACTGCTGCTGCTCCGGGAGTCCTCTGGCTGCAATTCCCACAACATACTCAATCAAACACTGCTAACTGTCCTTTAGGTAAAATGACCATTTTACCCCTGGTCTAGCTCTAAGCCAATGCTAGAGTCAACTTTCAGTTGACCCGACTCGCCGAGTGGATCACCACTCGCCGAGTCCCTAGCAAACCATTGACCTGGGTCCCTGGTTCTACTCGTCGAGTCGGGCTATGACTCGACGAGTTCACCTTCTAACTGTCATTCAACTCCTTCATCCTACTCGCCGAGTTGTATGAACAACTCGTCGAGTTCATCTTCATCCGAAGAACACTTTATGCTAAGACTCGCCGAGTTGTATGAACGACTCGCCGAGTTGTATGAACGACTCGCCGAGTTGTATGAACGACTCGCCGAGTCTGTTCTTGACCTATGAAGATTGCCTTGGACTCGCCGAGTCAGGGCATTGACTCGCCGAGTCCTATCATGGGTGAGTTCAGCTTCCAACTCACCGAGTCACCCCCTGTGACTCACGGCTCAACTCGATACATCTTAAAGGGACCGGTTCAGTGACTCGCGACCAGACTCGTCGAGTCACATAGATGACTCGCCGAGTCGCAGCCATGCATCCATCAAATACACCGATTTGCTCGATTCCAGTCCATGCCATTCACAGATCTGGGCTTCTAGGACACAAATCACACGTAAAGTTTCCAACTTTACGTGTAGATATTCACCAATATGGATTTTAAGGCTCAAAGTGCACCAAAAGGGGTAGATCTAGGGCTTTCATGCAATATGACCCCATAAAGGCATTAGATCCAAGTTCCAGGGACTAGATCATGCCTAGATCTAAAGGCTAACAACTTATTATCACCCACAAAGCACAAACAAGCTTGGGGAAGAGCCCAAGAAGGACTCCAGTGAAGCAAAAAGGGATTACAAGCTTGAAAACAGAGGGGAAACGAGCTATACCTCAAGGAATACGTTGAAATGACACAAAGATGGCTGATCTCCTTCTCCTTTTCTTGATCTACTCCTCTTTCTCCTCAAAACCTCCAAGAACACACCAAGAACACTTCAATCTCTCAAGGGAATAAGGGAAAACGATGTTGGGGGAGTTCTGGGGGTGAATGGGGACGAGTTGGGGCGGAATGAGGGTTTAAATAGGGTGCAAACCCTTGGAACTTAGGGTTTCATCCAGCAGCGGTGACTCGCCGAGTCCAGGATATGGACTCGCCGAGTCGCCCACTTAAACGTGTCCTGAGTCTCGTCCCTACTCGGCGTGTCGGACCTTATGACTCACCGAGTCCAAGGCTAAAATAGCGCAATGCTTAAATAAAATTCACATACCGGAAACCAGGTGCTACACAAGTAGCATGTTTTGGAGTAATGATATTGTGAAGTATGAAAGTCTGAGTTTTTCAAAAATATGAAAGTTGGGGTCTTTCATTTAGCAAAATATAAACTTTGCCAACTAATAAATCGAAAGAAGCAGGGGAGCCTTTAAGGGCATAGAGGGGAATCAACCCTAAAATTGATGAACCGGGATACAATTCAATGAGGAGGCAGTTCTAAGAAAAGTATTATTATCTAAGAGATTGGTGGATCGAGGGACCCAATATCCTAAATTCTTAATCATGACACGCGATGAATAGGCATTGGATAATCGTGTCGAGTGAGGAGTTTGTCTAAAGTCTCGCATGATTGTGCTTAACCAATGAGAGAACAACTTCTCTAAAGAACATTATAGATACTTTCAGCTGAAATGAGAGTAATATGAGGGCTAGGTGGTAGGGGGTGCGGAGTTGTTTAAAACATTTGGATAGGAGCATCTACTATCTACTGACCTGGGTATTTGGTGTTGGAACATAGGGAGGAAGGGGATTTAAGAGAGAGTAGGGACAATTTTAGGGGAAATTTGTGTGTAGGTGTTTTAGCTAAAGCGGACGATGTTGGTGGAGATTTTTGTGGCGCTAAGGATAATATTGTTGAGATCATTTACTAGATTATTGATGTTTGAGACATTAAGGTATCTCAGAATGACAAAAGACTTTATGGTACCTAAGAAAGGGGAAATAACTTCCATGTATTTCTTTTTTCTTTGCATCATACATATCAACTACGTGTCTATATTGTTTGACGGCATGTAAGAAGTTGGCGCTAATTCAACCTACCATTGGAGATGAAGATGGTCGTGGCTAGGTCGTCGGTTCTACGATGGTTAGAGTCTAGAGGTCCATATTAATCTCTGGAGTTAGTTTTTCATTCAGGTAGGTGATAACTGGCATCCGTCTTCCCGCCGATGTGTATTCCTTTGCTGAAAATCGCCAACTCTTCGATATGTCATCTTGTCCCTTTTTTTTTCTGGTATCTAAAGAACATGTGTGAAATTATATAATTATCTTCTTATATCTTATTACTATGTAAGTTCTAAAAGCCAATTAAAATATAAATATTATCTAGAAAATTTTGAAGATGCGTCAAAATAACAAATAATAAATATTTTATTGTTGAACATCTTTATCTTTATAGAAAATATATTTACTAGAAAAAGTCTTAACTGAGTGGTTCTTTTAAGAATTAATAATGCTAAGAGTATGAGAATCCAACCAAACCAAACTAGTGGATACGGGAACTGGTATTGCCTTGCTGTCTGTGACGCTGATCCACCAGCTTCCTTAGCGTCGGGAATCACGGACGTTGTTCCTGCTGGGGTCTTTGGTCCTGCCACCTCACCTCTTTGTATGGGCCCCACTTGTTCACTATTGGAAATTTGAGGACTTCGCATGCTTACGCGTTGGTGAAGTAATATTTATGAATAGCTCTATTTAGTCAAGGGGTCCCATATTTAACTTCTTTGACTATAGTGTCTTTTGTTACTCGATCGGCACTCGGCAGATTCAAAGAATTATGAGAATAAAGTTAGTGGTTTTGTTTACAGTTTAAAGGATAAAGTTGTCATTTTGGCTTAACGAATTTTATATCTATATTCTATTTTTAAAAAATTTATATATGTGTTTGTTTAATTATTTGAGATGGATGTGATGAAAGTTAAGAATTCATGTTGTTAGGATTCCTATCAATTTGATCTAAAAGAAACAATTCGGGATGACCAAAGTTTGAAGCAGTCGATTGTGTATTGAATCGAAGATAAAAGCATACAGTACCAAATTACAATTGCAAAAGATAAATGAGTAAATTGCGGATTCCACCGATAAGGGAATAATTATGATAAATACAAAAGCAAATCCACACAACATGGAATTCATGAAGTGATTAAATATACTTCTATTTATTTTTTTTACTTATCTTTAGATAATAATAAATTTTTAGATAATGATAAATATAATAAAAGTTTATTTATTATATATGATAATTTCTATTTATCTTCCTATCAAAAATTGATAATGATAGATTTTTAGATAATGATAAATATAATAAAATTTTATTATATATATATATATATATATATATATATATATATATATATATATATATATATATATATATATATATATATATATGAAAAGTGTTAAAATCTTAAATGTGTAAGAAAATGATAGGACAAAAAAGTAGAAGGATATTTGATTTCTCATTTTCAAAACATAGATCATGTTTGCAAAAATAAGTTAGTTTACTATTTGACAAAACCATTAAAATAGCTTATCAACTAGTTTATAGGTTAGTTTTTCGATAAACTATTTTGATAGCGTTTAGTAAACTTATTCAACTTTATCAAAAAATATTCCAAATATGTCATTAAATATATCTATTTTTTTATTTATATATCTACATATTCATTTATATCATTTTACATTGTAATCTTACTTATAAGCTATTTTTTTATGAAATATTATTTATTTATAAGCTAGTTATCATCTACTAGCTAGTTGTGACAACCCTTGTCAGTCACTATCCATCCTTATTCCGCACCATCTGCTCTCCTCCTTCCTAACCTGATGATCACCGTATTCTGATTCTACTCAACACAACCCTAGTTAACGTTTGTCCATAACAGTACCCCCATTACCAAAAAAAATACCCAACCTTATTACTAATATGCTTAGTAGCAATGTCATCATGCGCACCAGTATCTCGTATTCTTCGTTGGCATGTCTCATCAACAAGAAAGATGGCACTTGACGCTTTTGTGTTGATTATCATTCCTTCAACGTTATCACTATTCGTGACCATTTCAGGATACCCACCATCGATGAAATCCTCGATAAACTTCATGGATCTCGTTATTTTACCAAGATTAACCTATGTATCAAGTACCACCAAATTCGTGTCCACTCCCCCGATACTCACAAAATAGCTTTATCCACCATTGGTGGTCACTGCGAATTTCTCAATAAGTCCCTAGGCTTATCAAAATCTCCCTCTAATTTTTTAAGATGGCATGAAGAAGTTTTTTTACCTCGTTCTCAACAACTGTGTCTTTGTCTTTTTTGATGTTATACTCATCAACAACCCTAGTTGGAAACTCACCCCACCCACCTCGAAACAGTCTTCCAAACCTTCATTGTCAATCAATATTTTGCTAAGGAGCCAAAAATGTACTTTAGCTACAGAAGAAACCCACTACATGGGTCACCTGATCTCAGTCTATGGTGTGTCGGTAGACCGCATAAAAATCAATGACGTTAACGCCTAGCCTACACCCACCACTATCACTAAGCTTCAGGGATTGATTAGTCTCACCGGTTACTATCGTTGGTTTGTGCAACAATATGTTCACATTGAAAAACCATTAATCGACCTCTATCAAGGCTCTAGGTTTCAGTGAACCACCAAAGATGTATCCTTCCAACACCTCAAACACCATCTCACCACCGCACCAACCCTATCCTGACTGGAATTTGACATATCACTGATGTATTTGACACTGGCATTGGCACGATCCAATCTCAAGCCAATAAACCACTTACATTTTTTAGCAAAAATCTTTATCCGCACATCCAATCCTCTTCTATTTACAACTATAAACTCCATATCTTCACCGAAACTAATATGTCATCAAATTATACATAATTTAAGGGGTATATTTTATACTTTTATGCACACTTTTATAGATATTTGATTCTGAAATGTTACAAATTTGTATTTTCCATATTAAAAGGACTAAGCAAGATTTAATTAAAGACATTTCCATAAAAATAGAAGATTTCAAAGATATTTTAAATATTCCTAAATCACACTGCGACAACTAAATAGCAACGCGAAATAAGTCGATAGCATATTGCTATAAGTTGATCCCTAATTTCTTCTTTTAGAAGAGAGGAGCGGAAAACCTAGAGTATGTAGATGTTTGAAGTCCAAAATAAAGAAGGATGAGTTATTTTGATTAGCATTTTGGTTTGCGCTATGTTTAATTTATTAGTTCTTATTAGATCTTTAGTTTTGATTATGGGCTAAGTCCCTATAATTTTGATTAGATGTAGATGATTATGGTTTAATTCATTAAAAGGATTTTGATAGGTGATTAATTTGTTGTGTTAATGCTTAGTTAAAGATCCATAAGTATTAATAATCATTTTGTTATTTTTATGTAACTAAGTGCATGATTTATGATTTACGTTCAAATTATACATCTTGAATCACATTTTTTATTAAATTGTCCAGGTTGGAAAATTGATTCAAGAGCGTATGCAATGGTAATTAGTGAAAAGTTATGTCCCTAGGTTAATATGGTAAAATTAAGATTAGTATTTGTGATTGATCCAATAACATGGACAATTTGAGAAGTTGTCACTTACCCTTGAACTGATCATATTTGTTCAGTCATTTCATAATATGAATGAATAGACTAAGTCTAAGAAAGCTATTCATTCATAATATCAATGAACAGACTAAGTCGAGGAAAGCTATCATTGTTGATAGTTAACTTAGAGTCACATGATTAATGATATTAGCATTAAGTTAATCAATTAGGAAATAAGTGAATATTTATCACATTTTCATTGCATTTCATATGAATTAACCATATTTTTATAATGATTCAAAAATCTAATCAAATGGATCTTTTAATTAATGGGATTTTAGTTATTCTAAATTTACTTAGATTTATCTATTTATTTGATACACATCAATTCACCTTGAGTTTGACACCTTTACATACTTTAACTAAGATTATTCCTGATTATGTAAACTATCTAGTGCTAGTAATATGATTATATTATTATGATTTATAAATTTAAAACTAGATTTTTAGTTTAAATTAGGTTTATTTTATTATATTCAAAGCATATCAAGGTTTTTTTTAACATTCGTAATTCATTAAGTTTTCTTTTAGCCCCTTATTGCAAAATTCTTTTCATTTTGGTCCCTGGCTAGTTCGCGGAGCGTACTCTATGAGTACGCTTAGCGTACTAGCTCTTTTATGGATGTGGGCTTCACCGATGTATGTTGGGCGTACGTGGGACTACACTGGGCGTACGTACGGTTTGGTCAAAACCTAATTTTTAGGGTTTCCACCCTATTTAAACAACTTACACCACATGTTAGACATTCATAGACCAGCCTCCATCTCCTTATACCCTAAAAATGAAACCCTAAGTATACTTGGTGAGATTTGAGCATTAAAGTGAGTTTGTTGGTGTTTTGTGGTGAAGAAGAAGAGGAGGAACACTTGGAGGAATAACTTGAGCTTGTAGATCGAGAGTTGCCTTCACCATAGCAAGTCTTTTGTGGTAAAAAGCTCTCACCCTGATGGTCCTTTTGCTAGATCTATTTACAGTGTTATCTATGCATTTTTTAGTCTTTTTAGTTAAAGTTGAGCTTTTGATATATTCTAGAAGCTATCGATGTTAGATCTTAGCTCCATAGAAGTCCTTTATTCATAAAAATGCAAACATTTTGAATGATATTGGTCCATGCAAGTGTTAAGAGCTTTATTAAGCTTCTTTTTGAGTGTTGGGTCCCATTAAGCCATGCATGGGTGTAAAGTTGCCAACCTTACATGATAAGTTACCCTTTAGCACCATATCTAAAAGTTTGGCAAGAAGTCTTCATTAATTAAGTGCTTATTAGAGTGGATCAAGCGCCTGGGAACTACGATGGGTGTACCAGCTGAGTACGCCCCGCATACTCAACAGATCGACATAATAGGTTTGGCATTCCCGGGTTGCGCCTTGTTGGCCCATTAGACTTCTGATTTGGGCTTTTGCTACTATTTTAGGCACCCATGGATTTAGGCCCATGATGGGTTTTAGGCCAAATTTGGAATATTGGGTCATATTGGGCTTTGGGTTGCCATTTAGGAAAATTGGGCCTTTTGAATAGTTAGGTTGGGGCTTGGTTTTGGAGCAAGTAGGAAAAAGGGTAAAATGGTCTTTTACCCCAGATGTGGATCAAGTAGATTTGATTCTTGATTATGTCGAACATCCCAAAAATATGTTCCAAAAATTTCATTTTTAATCATTTAGGATAAACCATATTTCATCAAACATCATAATAACAAAACCATAAATATCAAAACATCATAAATCATGTTTCTCAAAATCCCATATCATCTATCAATGTTCAAAATCATATGTCAAAATATCTTAGTGAATCCTCCCAGGTTGAAAACTAAGGTGTATGTCATGCAGTCATCCCGAGCTCTTCCCCTTACTAGCGGAAGTACCTGAGACAAAAACTAAAAACTATAAGCATGAAGCTTAGTGAGTCTCCCCAAACTACCACATACCATACACATAACATGCAACTAGGAGATACGGGCCCCGCCCACTCTCATGGAGATTCGGCCACCACCCACAATCTGATGCCTAGGAGATTCGGTCCATTCCCACACTCCATTGTCTATGAGATTCGGGGCCCGCCCACACTCTACTACTAACATGCATACAAGTATCACATAGACAACAAGTATATCTACTCCTATCAAACAGTCACATATCTATACTAAAAAATAATACGAGATTCGGTCCATGCCCACACTCGGCTACTATGATATTCGGGCCCCGCCTACACTCAGCTACTAACATATCACATATGCGGGCTGACATTGGTGCCTTAGACCCATTCTACTTAAGGAAACTCACCTCTCAACTTGGCTGCTAAAATCTCAAGTTAGGAATCTCTGATAGCTGCTCCAACGAATCCTCGACTATAAATACACAAGAAACACTTAGTCAACAACTGAAAATCCTTCTAAGGGTAAAATGACCATTTTACCCTGGTCAAAGTTAATGATCTGGTCAAGGTCAAAGTCAAGGTCAACTTCCAGTTTAACCCAACTCGTCGAGTTCCTATGCTATTCAGAATCGTGATAAATCAAGTTAACTCGTCGAGTCCCTTCACATACACGTCGAGTTCCACTTGGTACGGAATTGAGAAAAATCGACTCAACTTGTCGAGTCCCCCTTCTGGACTCGCCGAGTCCCCATGTCTGCTTGGCTATCTTGATGGATTCAGCCCCTAAAATTCAGATCCAATCTTCGTACTTCACATAAACCTCGAAAATGTCATTTTAAGGGTAAAGTTTTCAACTTTACACGTTAATACCTCTCCTTAATGGGTTTGTCTCAAACCCTAACTCCTTAAGACCTAAAGCTTGGTCCTTATGCCCTCCATGCACTAAACTAAAGCTTACAACCACAAATCTAACCCCTAACATTACTTGGACACATAAAGCTCCCACCTTTCTCTTCATGCATGGCCTTTTTGGGCTAAAAAGGCCAAAATAACACTATATGGCTTGCATGGGGGCTCTAATGGCATAAAGTTTGCACCTTTATGCCTTAGTAACCCTTAATGATCCCAGATCTGAATAGATCCTTGCTCAGGACGTCCAAATCCCCAAGGGTCAAGCTCCTTGAACCAAAACCCTCAAAAGTGGAAAAATAAATAGATCTAATGAATAAATGATCAAGTTATAAACTTGATTAGCAGAAAAAGAAGGGAATAAAATGTTGCTTTTGGATCTATAATCTTCTCTTGGAGTTCTCTAACTTCTTCTTCTTCTACAAGCTTCAAATCACACTTAAAAATGGCTCACACACTCACATAAAGCTCTAGGGTTTCGTGGATTAGGGTTTGGGACTTGGAGGCTGGAAATGAGGCTATACGGTGGGGATTAAGGGATTTAAATATGGTGCAAAACCCCAAAATTAGGATTTCATCATGACAACCCGACTCGTCGAGTCGAGGATACCAACTCGTCGAGTAGGTCACTTTAATCCCGCTTCCATTCTGGTTTCTACTCAACGAGTTTGGGGCTTCCAACTCGTCGAGTAGATCTACAAAAGTGAATAAATTATAATTAAATGCATACCAAGAATCAGGCGTTACAATTATCTCCTACTTGCCTTAGACTTTGTCCTCGAAGTCTACTTCACCTGGAAACAACTCTGGGTAGTGCTCCCTCGTCTCCTCCTCAGGCTCCCAATCCATTGTGAGCCCTCGCGGTGCTGCCACTGCACTTTCACTAGTTCAACCCTCTTGTTCCTCAGCTCCTTTGTCTTCTTATCAAGAATAGCTACTGGCATCTCGATGTAATTCATATTTTCATCAACATGAATGTCCTCTAAAGGCACAACCACTAAGTTATCCATTAAGCACTCTTGTAGCTGGGAAAAATGGAAAGTGTTGTGGATCTGGCTGAGATCCGCTGGGAGATCCAATCTGTACGCCACCTTGTCCACCGGGCTATAACCCTGAAAGGGTCGATGTACTTGGGCCCAGCTTTCCCTACTTTTGGAACTCGATGACACCTTTCCATGGTGACACCTTCAGGAGGACCATGTCGCCCACCTGAAATTCCAAGTATTAACGTCACTTATCAGCGTAGCTCTTTTGCCGACTCTGAGCGGTCTGGATCCTGCTCCGGATGTATTGGATCCACTCTATAGTCTTAAGTACTACCTCAATACTCCTCATGGCCCTCTGAGTGACTCGCCCCAACAGATTAGGGTCCTACACTTCCTCCCATAGAGTATCTCAAAGGGAGGTCGGTCTATGTTGGCGTGGTAGCTGTTGTTATAAGAAAATTCCGCTAACCGAAGATACGTACCCTAACTGCCACCGAAATCCAAAACACATACACGAAGCATGTCCTCGAGAGTCTGAATCATCCTCTCGCTCTGTCCATCTGTATGGGGTGGAAAGTGATGCAGAAGTAAAGACGAGTACCCATCTCGTCATTGAACCGTTTCCAGAATCGGGAAGTGAAACGGACAACTCGGTATGACACCACCGAGATAGGTACTCCATGACGTGCCACTACCTCTCGCACATAAATCTTGGTCAGCTTTCCAGCTGATATGCTCTCCTGTTTAGGGATAAAATGAGCACTCTTGGTTAACTGATCCATGATGACCCTTATCGAATCAACTCTATGTGTAGTCTTGGAAAGCTTAGTAAGGAAATCCATAGTAATGTCCTCCCACTTCCCCACAGGAATATCTAACGGATGTGTCTTGTTGTGAGGCCTCTGGTGCTCTGCCTTTAACCTTCCTGCAAGTCATCCATCTCTATACATACCAGGCTATATCCCACTTCATGTAGGGCCACCAGTAATCAGGAAGAAGATGTATGTACATCTTCGTCGCCCCAGGATGGATGGAGAACCTAGACTTGTGGGCCTCATCCATCAGAATCTGCCACACTCGGCCCCGGAATGGAACCTAGACCCTCCCATGTAGGCTCAACAACCCACGAATGTCGTAATCAAAGGAGGCCACGTGGCCTATGAGTCGCTCGCACTTCCGGCGCTCTTCCTTCAAACCCTCAACTTGCGCCTCTCTGATTTGCTCCAATAAAGGGGTAATCACTGTCATCCTCAAAAAGATGTCTCAAATTGGGTCCGCTACCGCCTTGTGGCTCAGGGTGTCAGCCACTACGTTGGCCTTGATCGGGGAGTAAAGGATCTCACAATCATAATCATTCACCACATCTAACCACCGATGTTGCCTCATGTTCAGATTCGGCTAGTCCACGAGGTACTTCAAACTCTTGTGGTCCATGTAAATGGTACAACGGACCCCATAGAGGTAATGTTACCAAATCTTGAGGGCGAAAACCACAGCTCCTATCTCTAAATCATGTGTTGGATAGTTAGCTCGTGAGGCTTCAACGGCCTCAAAGCGTAAGCTATCACGTGACCCCACTACATCAATACCATACCCATGCTTGTGATCAAAGCATCATAGTAAACTACAAAGTCATTAACTCCCTCTGGAAAGGTCAGGATCAGTGCCTCGCATAATCGTTATCTGAGAGTCTCAAAGGTTGTGTGTTGCTCAAGCCCCCAACAAAAGGTCACCGACTTCTTGGTCAGTCGGGTCAAAAGGAACTGCAATCTTAGAGAAGTCCTGAATAAATCTTCGGTAATGACCTGCTAAACCCAGGAAACTCTTAATCTCAGTTAGAGACCTCGGAATCTCCCATTGCATCACGGCCTCTATCTTGGCCGAATCGGCCAGAATACCCTTCTGGTTGACAAGGTGTCCAAGAAATTGCACTTAGTGCAACTAGAACTCACATTTTGAGAACTTTGCAAAAAAGTCTCTCCCTCCACATCCTCTCCAGCACCTCCCTTGGGTGCTCCTCGTGCTGCTCCTGAGTCTTGGAATAGACCAAGATATCATCGATAAAGACTGTCACAGACCGATCCAGCATTGGTATGCAAATGCAGTTTCATGAGGTCCATGAACGTGGTTGGAGCATTGGTGAGCCCAAACGGCATCACCACAAACTCATAGTGACCATAGCGAGTCCTAAAGGACTTCTTCTACACATCCTTATCCCTGACTCGCATCTGGTGGTAACCCGACCATAGATCAATCTTAGAGAACCAAGATGCACCCTGTATGTAACATCCCCCTCTGGCACGTATCACAATATTGTCCGCTTTGGGCCACTCGGCACGAGGACTTCCCAGGGGGTCACCCATCCTGGTACTACTCCCGCCCGAGCACGCTTAACTGCAGAGTTCTTATGGGATCTGCTGCCCTCACGGCTTTAAAACGCGTTGTGATAGGGAAGGTATCCACACCCCTTATAAGGAATGCTTAGTTCTCCTTCCCAGCCGATGTGGGTTCAGGTGCAACCCACCTTCACCCCCCATTATAGGGTTCGACGTCCCTGTCGAACACATCGACCCGTGCCCTAGCTCTGATACCATTTGTAACATCCCCCGATCCTACATCGGCTTGGAAGGAGAACAAAACATCTCCTTATAAGGGGTGTGGATACCTTCCTTGTCACAACGCGTTTTAAAGCCGTGAGGGCAGCAGATCCCATAAGAACTCTGCAGTTAAGCGTGCTCGGGCGGGAGTAGTACCAGGATGGGTGACCCCTTGGGAAGTCTTCATGCCGAGTAGCCCAAAGCGGATAATATTGTGATACGTGCCAGAGGGGGATGTTACAAATGGTATCAGAGCTAGGGCACGGGTCGATGTGTTCGATAGGGACGTCGAACCCTATAATGGGGGGGGGGGGGTGAAGGTGGGTTGCACCTGATCCTACATCGGCTTGGAAGGAGAACAAAACATCTCCTTATAAGGGGTGTGGATACCTTCCTTGTCACAACGCGTTTTAAAGCCGTGAGGGCAGCAGATCCCATAAGAACTCTGCAGTTAAGCGTGCTCGGGCGGGAGTAGTACCAGGATGGGTGACCCCCTGGGAAGTCTTCGTGCCGAGTAGCCCAAAGCGGATAATATTGTGATACGTGCCAGAGGGGGATGTTACACTGTAGCTGGTCAAACAAATCATCGATCCTCGGTAGGGGATAATTGTTTTTCATCGTTACCTTATTCAGCTCTCGATAGTCTATACACATGCGATATGACCCATCCTTATTCTTCACAAATAGGATTGGGGCTCCACTTGGTGAACTGCTAGGCCTAATAAATCACTTTTCTAGTAGCTCTTGCACCTGTGTAGACAACTTCGGCATCTCAGGAGGAGCCAACCGATATGGTGCTTTGGCTATCGGAGCCGCACTAAGGACTAGGTCAATCCTAAGCTTAATCTGTCTCTCTGGAGGTACCCAGGTAAATTCTCTGGGAATACGTTTGGGTACTCTTGCACTACCAGTACATCATCAACTGTCGCCTTACTCTTATCCTGGGTATCCATGACACAGGCGATGTAACCCACGTAACCCTGCCGAAGATAGTGGCTCGCCCTCGCTGCTGAACATAGGGTCAGTCCACCCTACAACCTCTCGCCCTGAATCACCAACCCTCCCCCACTAGGAGTGCGAACTCTCACTATCTATTGTTTGTAGTCAATCACTACCCCATTGGAACTCAGCTAATCCATACCTACGATGACCTTGTTCCCTCGTAAGGGAATAGGAACCAAATCTACTGAAAACTGTTCATCGAATAATTCTAGTGTACATCCCCTGTGAACCCTCGCAACCCTAATGGTCCTGTAATCTGCTATCACCACATCAATTCGGCAATCCAGCTCCCTAGGAGCTCCTACAAATCGCTTGATGAGTGTGAGCGACACAAAATATCGGGTGGCATGCGAATCAAATAGTACCAAATCTGATATATCATTCACTAAGAACGATCCTATTATAAAACACATAAACATAAGCAATAATGAATATAAATAAAGACGTAAGGAGAAGATACATACCTATAACGACATCAGGAGCTGCACGTGCTTCCTCTACTGTCAACTGGAAGACTCAACTCTTCGCCATTGGCGCCTCTGCACAACCCTGTCAACCATCTGTAATCCTTAATGTGGCAGGAGCGGGTGCCACCACATGTCCTGTTGTTGCCAAGCTCAAACACTGGGAATGCTTGTGGCCCCTTTATTTGTACTAGAAACATATCAACACAAACGTTGTCGTGGTGGTGGTGGTAGCTGTATAGTCCCTTCTCACATGACCAGTTCGGCCGCACATAAAGCAGCCCGAACTACCTGCCCTACACAGCAAATCATCCCTCGAATACATTTTCTGTAGTGGCCTCGGCCCTGCTAGCCCTTCCCTCGGGAATCTACATTGGGATTTTTACCCAAGCCCTCCATGCCAGACACCGAGTTTGGCTTCCTCTTCCTCTCCATCTCTAAATCAATCTGTCTCTCTCTCTCTCACAAGCCCTAACAATCATATCCTCCAGCGTCTTGCAGTTGGAACGGCTCACAAACTGTCATATGTCACTCATCAACATCTCATGATATCAGGGCTTTTTCATCTCCTACTCGACCACATAATGCAGAACAAGAAGGGCCCTCTCCATACACTTAGCAGTGATCTACATTACCGTCTCAGTGGTCTGTTATAGATCCTAAAACTCGCTAGCAAGCTGTTGCACCTCTATCACAAGTGCAAACTCGGTGCTGAACTTGGCCAAGAAATCACTCCAAGTCATCGCATCTAGAACTGTATCATCTCTAATGGCTCGTCCGACCTCCTCTCATCAATCATGTGCCCTGTCCTTCAGAACGCAAGACACGAGTCAGACCTTGTCCCCCTCGGGACATCTGCTGGTGCGGAATGCGCTGGCGATATCCACAAACCATCTGGTACTTGTAATGGGGCCCTGAGCCTTATGGTAATCAGGAGCTCCACAGGCTCTAAACTCCCTGAATTTCAGTGTGCTTGACCCCATCATGTGCACCACCTTGGTGCGGAAAGCACTCAACCTCTCATCCAAAAGCTCTAAAATACCCTCCTTGATCATGCCGAATATCACAGGAGTCTTATCCAGGAAATTGTGCATGATCTCAGAGGAGATAAACTCCCTAGTATGGTGGTCTAACTGTCCGACTCCTGAGCCTGAGCATGATCCCTCATCGGCGCTTGAACTGTCGACTGGTCTATTGCGTAAAACCACCATTCTAAAGGACACATCATGATAAACATCAGAATACTAATCATATCTCAAGGGATCATATATACTATAATATCCTTGGATTCATCTAAGCCTTCCTTGATTCGAGTATGGATCATCTGCTTTCAGGAGTATGGGCCCATACTACCTTCCACATCTATCCATAATTTCCATAAGAACTGCCTTGACTTCACCAAGTCCCTTCTACTATTAATGCTTCATGCGCTACTCTCATCCTAGGCTTTCCTAAGGATAATCACCATCCCACTCTCCGCCATCAGATGCATAAGAAGTCCTTGTTATCTCCTCATAACTAGCTTTCGAATACCATTACCTATCACTAAGACTAGATAATTCTTCAAATGAGAGATCCTACCCTACAACATTAAGATTCAAACAAGAGCTGCGCAATAGAGCTAGACCTAACCTTCTGAAATTATTTAGTCCTCGCAATATGTAACTTAACATATTTGTTTACTAGTTAGTAAAAGACAACTAGAACTCCTAAAAGCACAAAGCAAGTAGCATTTTATCATTGAGTACACATAATCAAGAATATACTATTCAGGCCATCATACTGACTAATCTGTACTAGCATGTAGTTCATAAATTTGATACACATATAACAGGCACATCATCCAGTTATTTATTTGATATTATTTTGATGATGTTAGAGAGAGGACTTTTTTGGACCAATATATCGATGATTTATTTGAATGTTTTAGCAGCTGGAGGTAAGTTTCCTCACTGTGTTTAATGGAATAAAGGCACCACTTTTGGACGATGGTTTATTATGTTTAGGATGGTAGATGTCTGCGGGATTCTTATTTATGTTACGTGTGTGTATATGTTTACCAGTCGGGGCCCGATGACCATTTTGTATGTTATTTATCTTGGTGATTATTTCATGTGTTATGTGTTTATACATTTATATGTTTATATGTATATCGGTCGAGGCCTGATGACAAACAGATCTATATGTCGAGCGGGGCCCAATGTCGAGCGAGGCCCATTATATGTTTATTATGTACGGTATGTGGTATTTTGGGGAACTCACTAAGCTTTGTGCTTATGTTTTCAATATATGTTTTCAGGTACTTCTGCTTTAAAGGGGAAGATCCCGGGATGATTGCAGTGCACACACCACCTCGTTCCAAATTTTATGTTACTCTGATATATTGGGATGCATTTAATACACTTTGATTCGTAGTGATTTCTATGATGGTATTTTGGATATTAGTTTTATTAATTTAAAAATGAAAATGTATAGTCTTAATTTTTAGGACGTTGCAACGTGGTATCATTGCTTTAGAGGGATTCAGACATACTCTCAGGTGTGTCTGAACTCAAACTGAGGGTTTGATAAAAAAAATCAAAAATAATTTTCTTCATAAAAATGGGGTTTTCAAATAAAAGAAAATGGTGTGGTGCATGCAATCGAACGAGCTCAAGTAAGTTTTCCCAAGATACCCATACATGTTTTTTGATTTATGAATCTATGAATCACATGCTAGTTAGGGCTAAGGAGCTACTCAGGATTTGCATGATAGAATGGTAGGAGAGATGCCTTTATATGCCTACCATATGAGCTTGTAGACTTGCACGCTAGTATTAATCAGTTACTGATAGGATGGCATGTTTAGGTTATGCCTGATTCCGATTACTCAATGCTTGAATGTTGCTTACTTTGTGCTTTTTAGGAGTTCTCACTAACTTCAGCTAACTAGTAATAGAATATGCTAAGTTACATATTACGAAAACTAAATAATTTTAGAAGGTTAGGTTTTAACTCTGTTGCGCAGCTCTTTTTTGAGTCCAACCATTGTAGTGTGAGACCTTTCTTTCAAAGAATTATCTTATGTCAGTGATTTGTAATTTTAATTGTGAGCTAGTACAAGATGCTAGTAGGAGATTTAGTGTTGGGAGCCTTGTTTTGTAGAGGATTGTATGTTTATATAAGGAATGACTTGGATGACTCAAAGTGATCCTTGAGGAAATTATGGATAGATGTGGAAGGTAGTATGGGCCCATACTATTGGAAGCAGAGGATGTGTACTCGAGTTAAGGAGAGTTGTAATGAAACCAGGGAGCTTGTAGTGTATGTGGCCTCTCGACATATTCATGTGTATTCTGATGGTTTATATGGTATATTTTTAGTATGGCTCTCTTTAAGGAAGACCAGTTAGTGGGTCTGTTGCTGGTGAGGGTTCAGGCTCGGGTTCTGGAGTCGGGTAGATGGATGATCAGACATAAGGATTCATTTTTTCTGAGAATACCCGAAGCATACTTCAACAGACTCTTGTGATCTTTTGTACGATCAAGGAGGGTATCATGGAGGTGTTAGAGGAGTTTTGTGCATGTGGGGCTCTAGGGTACTTCGGGTAGAAGGACCCGATCGTGAGTAGGCGTTGGTTAGCGGATGTTGTTAACGCGTTCCGCAATAGCATTTGTTGTTGGATTAGGTGTCTAAGCCCATAACTATAATTGGTATGTATTTGATTTGATAGTAGCATGGTCCTTTTGGGTTGCCTTCACCCTACCAACTTGATAGGATGACTTTTGGAGACAGAGGTTGAATTTATAATTTAGAATAATAAATTGATTTATTAATGTATTATGAAAATAATAAATTGATTAGAAATCATGTTATTTAATTAGTGTTTAATTAGAAATTAATTTGGAATTAGTTTCGGGATTAAGGGAACATGTGATTGTTTTGCAAATCATTGATAGTTGTGAAAATGGGCTAATGGACTTTGTAGATAGGAGTGTACGAAAAACAATAGGGAGGTCCTATAGGTTTCATCCAAGGCCTATTCGTGAGAAGTCCATTAGTTGCTTAAGCCTTAAGTGGGAATTAGGGTTTCCTCCAGCAAAACCTAGCAGCCCTCAGCTATATAAAGACCCCACCTCATAGGATTTCCAGCCACTTCTTGATCTTTGCTAACCCTAGCCAAAATTTGGTGTCCTTCCCTCCTCTCTCCGCTCGTCCTTTTGCTAGTGGTGTTTGTAAGCCATTAGAGGTGCAACATTTGAGGCATTAAGCTTTCAAGAGTCATGGATCTACAAGTTTTCTTGTTATTACTGTATAACAAGTAAGGTAAACATCAAAACCCTTTTATTATGTAATTTACGATTTATATATGATAGATCTAGGGTTTTGATTTACTATTCAATTTGCATGTTCAACTACTGAAAAACTTTGATCCAAAGCAATTAGGGTTGCATGAACACATAAGTTGTAGTTATGCTCAAAACCCATCAGTGATATCAGAGCCTAGGATATTTTTCACTTGAATTTGATGCAATAGTGAATTGTCCAAAGGAGGAGGGAACAGATTCGTCAATCTGTTCATCAAACTCGACGAGTTCATTGTCTTACTCGACAAGTTGACTCGTCAGATGCCTGATTTTTCGATTTTGATATCTTGATTTGATTAGGATAATTACCATAATCCGTTTTAACTACTTAAAATTGAAATTTATGAAAAGGAAGATGTATATCCTTATCATATTAAGTGATTTGGTCAAATTTTAAGATAAAGACAAAATTAATTTATTAATTTAATTATTTAAAATTTGATCTAGTATTTTTGAAAAGTTTTAAAAATACACCCTATGGTTTTATAATTTAAAATTTGATTAAATAGTTTAATTTTTAAATTTTAAATTTTCAAACCCTGGTATTTTTAAAGTTTAAAATACATCCTTAAAATATTATAAAATTAAAGGTTTAATTTATATATGTGCATAAGAAAAGTCGGTCTTACTGTTACTAGGTCTCATTCACGAAGCTGGTCTATAAGGGATATTTAAGGAAGTGACCTATAAAATTATCGTCATTGAGTATCCATTCTTACCCACCACACTATTAACTAGTGGAGGGTTGTGGTAGGATAGGACATTAATTTCACATTCATAAGTATAATGAAAAAAAATATAAAGTAACTAAATGTTTTTATAAATTCTCAATCTTAGTTACTTTAGCAAGATGTGAATTTGATGTTAATCCGTTAAATTGCACATTGCACTTTGTAAAAGTTGTTAGTAAAGCGTGTATGGTTAACTGGCACAATAACAAAGGGTGGCAATACGTTGCTCATAAATTATCATTGATCAATGGATCGCGTGTGGTTATTCACACATCGTTTGTGATCCTTGGTATCCCAGTCACAAATGGGAAGTGTATAATTGAGATTAAACATGTCATTGAATAGTTTAATGAATCTCAAAAGATCAAGGAATTTCATTTAAAACCTAAATCATTTAAAATTTCATTTTCATGGTGGAATTGGTAAATTGTCAATTACCTACCTCAAAATAATTTACAATTGGATTATGACATCCCTCTTTTGAATTGTGAATTATTCTGTTGGGTCCTAGCATTAATATTTGATTTTGGATGTTGTATTAAGGATTCCTTATTTAATCAAAACTTGTCCTTCTTCATTTGTAGATGTCTACCTCTAAAACGCTTTCGGTTCCTCCAACAACTCCAACACTTTCTCGCTCTTGAGCATTTGTGCCAAGGTGACATTCGATGGATCCAATTTTAATGATTGGATTCACAACATTTGAATGGCCTTGCGATTTAAGGAAAAGGAGTACGTCCTCGACAAAGAGTTGAATGAGATAGATGAATCACAAGCTACTCTTGAAGAAATAGCTAAGTATAGGGACCACTACAAGGATGATACCAAAGTATCTTGCATTATGGTGGCCATTATGACTCATGAGTTGCAACGGTTCTATGAGGACTATTGCCCTTATGAGATGTGCAAGGACTTGATGGATAAGTATCATCAAAGAGCACGTAAAGAAAGGTATGAGATAGTCAAGTCACTCATTACCACCAAGATGAAGGATGGAGATTCCATCACGACCCACTTGTAACGCATGCAGCGCTATGTGGATCGTCTCCTTGGGGAAGCAGTTCATTCGACTTAGAAGTTCCCCTTAGGGAGCACCGATCCTCTTCTTCAAGAAGAAGGAAGGTTCGCACTGGATGTGCATCAACTACCGGGAGTTGAACAAGTTAATAGTAAAGAACCGTTATCCACTTCCGAGGATAAATGATCTCTTTGATCAGTTGCAGGTGCATCTTGGTTTTCCAAGATAGACTTGAGGTCAGGATATCATCAGGTACGGGTCAGAGAGGAGGGCGTGGAGAAGACCGCGTTCCGAACTCGTTATGGTCATTATGAGTTCGTGGTGATGCCATTCAGGCTCACCAACGCGCTAGCAATATTTCTAGACATGATGAATCGGGTCTACAGACCTGATTCTTGAACGTTGGGTCATAGTGTTTATTGATGATATTTTGGTATATTCCAAGACCCGAGAGCGGCACGAGGGGCACCTCAGGGATTTATTGGGAGTTCTGAGACGAGAACAGTTATATGCTAAGTTCTCGAAGTGTGGGTTTTGGTTACGAGAGGTCCAGTTCCTAGGACATCTCATTAATCAGGAGGGGATTTTGGTCGACCTGGCCAAGATCGAGGCAGTCATGCAGTGGGAGGTGCCGAGATCTCCCTCAGATATTAGGAGTTTTCTATGTTTAGTAGGGTACTACCGGATATTTATTCGGGACTTCTCGAAGATTGCAGTACCGCTCACTCGTCTGACGAGGAAGGGGGTGGATTTTCGGTTGGGCCTTGAGCAGCAGAGGGCATTTGAGACCCTCTGGCAGCGATTGTGTAAGGCTCTAGTTTTGACTCTCCCGGAGGGAGTTGAGGATTTTGTAGTGTTCTGTGACGCTTCCATCACACGCTTAGGGGCGGTCCTCATGTAGAGAGGACGGGTGATAGCCTATGCATTGCGACAGTTGAATCCGCATGAGACGAGATACCCTACGCATGATTTAGAGCTAGGAACGGTAGTGTTCGCTCTCAAGATATGGATACATTACATTTTTAGGGTCCGTTGTACCATATACACGGATCACAAGAGCTTGAGACACATCATGGATCAGCCGCACCTAAATATGAGGCAGCACGGGTGGTTGGATGTAGTCAAGGACTATGATTGTGAGACCCTTTACCACCCCGGTAAAGCGAACGTAGTGGCAAACGCCTTGAGTCGCAAATCAGCAGGGTCATCTACCCCAGCGACATGATGAGGATAGCGGTGGATTTTCCGCTTGTGAGTTTGATCACAGATGCTTAGGTTGAGGGCATGCGACCTGAGAACGGGAATCTGGAAAGGATCAGGGGTGAGAACACCCAGTTTGTGAAGGATAATTGAGGATTATTGACCCGATGCGGTCGGGTATGGATTTCATTGTCTGGTGAGGTCCCACGGACAGTTATGGAGGAGGCTCATAAGTCTTATTTTTCTATCCACTCGGGGGCCACCAAGATGTATAAAGACCTAAGTTTGAGTTACTGTTGGTTGTGTATGAAGCGAGAAATCACTTAGTACGTCGAGAGGTGCTTGACCTGTAGGATGGTAAAGGTCGAGCATCAGAGGCCGCATGGTATGCTGCAGCCCCTGGAGATTCCCATGTGGAAATGGGAGCAGATCATGATGGATTAAATTACCAAACTGTCGAGGACGGTGAAAGGGTTTGATGCTATATGGGTCATCGTAGATTGATTGACCAAGAGTGCCCATTTCTTGGCTATACGGGAGAGTTCCTTGGCCGAGAAGTTGGCCGACGTGTATGTTCGTGAGATCATCACTCGACATGGGGTTCTGGTCTCCATTGTTTCTGACCGGGATAATACGTATATGCATCAGTAACTTGATGTTATAAAACGTATTGTTGTGTGTAATTTGATGAGTAAATACCACAAGCATGTGAGTCGAAGTTTATCCGATCCTTTTACCCTAAATGAGATAAAAATGATATTTGTGGGCCCTCGATGATATAATGATGACACCCTAAGCGCTTGGCCAAGCCTGGACTAAGTTAATGTGTTCAATTATAGTCTGAGTCAGTTGTCATAAATCGGAAATTCGGATACAAATCTTGGACAAATAGTATGATTATAATCCATTTCTCATGTCCATACGATATCTTGTAGAACGGAGGAATATTTGATCCCTTATCTAAAGGGCGCATCATTGATATGATCAGAGTTCGACAACTACTTTTGAAAGCTACAATTGCTAGTCAAATTCTGAAGTTATACTTGTAATAATAGTTATTAGACTTATCCAAGTGGGATACTGTTGGATAAGGTGTCTAAGTCCATAACTATATTTGGTATGTACTTGATTTAATTTGTAGCATGATCCTTTTGGGTCGCCTTCACTCATAAAACTTGATAGGATGACTAGTGGAGAGAGAGAGAGAGAGAATATAATTTATTGTGTGAAATAATAAATTGGAACTCAGAATGATTTTATTAATATATAATAAGATTAATATATTATTTGGAAATCATATTATTAATTAGTAATTAATCAGAAATTAATTTGATATTAATTTTGGGATTATTAATAATGGAGGCGTTGTTTTGCAAATCATTGATAGTTGCAAAATGGGCTGATGGACTCCTTACTAGAGCTCGGTTGATTAATCGCACCCGTTTTATTTAGAAAAAATTCTTAGAAAATCAATTTCTTTTAGAAAATTTTACCAAATCCTCAGTATAAGGCAAGCACATCCGAGAGTATGCCTAAATACCTTCATCGGGTGTTTTTTTAGAATTAAAGGATTTTCAATTTGCTTCTAGGTTTTAAATCTTCTTCTGGGTATTTGATATTCTTCTGGGTTTTTACAATGTCTCACATTAGACATGATTTTCTTCTAGGTTTCTACTCTGTGCTCCACGAGATCCAGAACACTTTGGCATTAAGCGCCATCAATTCTGACATAGAAATTGAAGATTATTCATTCCATGAAGTGTGTGTATGTTTGTATGTGTGTGCATTTTGTTGCAATGAGTGTTTGTGTAGGTTTTTGTTTTTTGGATCATTCATTCTCACATCAGGTATATTTAATTACGGTTCATCTTCAATCTATGTGAAACGACTAACTGGTTCAGTTAATAGAGGGTAGTGGAACACAGGTGAGCTTTGGAATTGATTATTCTTGAATGTTTCTGATAGCATCGAGAGGAAGAAGAATATGACAATTTCTTTAGCGAATCAGATAATAGAGGAGAGGAATTAGTTCGTGATCCGATGGTAGGAACTAACCGAATCAATTTCTGCAAGCCCTTTTCCGATTATGTTGTAAAACAATATCATTCTTCCAGGTAAGAATTTGTTCGCTCAATCGCATTTCAAATCGGAATGTGTTCAACTTTCGATACTCTCTACCTTACAAAAGGACTTTTATGAAAACAAGGAATGAAGAATGAATAAGATTCATGTAGTGATTTAAAAGAAAATAATCATTTAGAATCTACTTTTGGAAACAAAAAATACCTGGACAAACACAAAGAAAAAAATAAATTACTTTGCAAAAAAAAGACTCGTTCCCCTGTTGTTGTACACAAAAAGAAAATGAGAAAACAAATGAAGACTTTTCTTTAATCTGGATTCAACTGCACTATATTAATCAAAATCAGTTGGCTATATATAGCCTACAAAAAACCAACGGGAATAAACAACCTAGAGCCTAAAAACTAGCAATTACTCCTAAAGAAAATCACCCTACAGTGACCAAGTATACATCACGTTTTCTCAATTTGAACTTGGTAAAACTCATTTATTCAAACATTAAATAAACAATCAAATACTACTCGTACCCATAACTTTAATAAACCCATGACCCATGTCAAGATTACCCAACACTTAACCCTTTAATCTTGACATGAATCTAATTCTTCAAAGCAATGTTGCTGGCTCATTATCATCTTCAGTCAAGTGAACTTCTTCTTCTTTCGATTCCTTTTTAGGACACTCAGCTGCATAATGTTCATATTCTTGACAATTATAACATTTAATATGTCTTTTATCTCGATACATACCTTGCTCCCTTCGATCTTCATAACCTTTGAATTGGCCATCTCGACCTCTACCACGACCTCTTCCTTGACCCCGACCTCTTCCTTTTCCAAATTGATCTTGACTAAATTTACCATGCTTGGTTCTCTCTTCCCATTCCTCTTTTGACAGTAAAAGTTTGATTTGATTTTGATCATTATCATCTTCATCAAGAACCTTGATTCTCTCTTCATATGCCTTCAACCTTCCCACAGCTTCCTCAAGTGACATGTCCTCTATCTCAGAGTATTGCTCAATAGATGCAACAATCTGCAAAAACTTCTTAGGAACCGAATTTAGTAGCTTTCTTACCACTATCTCGTCCTCTAAGCTAGACCCAAGACTCTTGAATTTGGATGCAATCTCACTAAGTTTCCCCGAAAACTCATCAATCGTGTCACCCTCTTTCATCTTCAACATCTCTAGCTCGGTTCTAAGTGTTTGAAGTCTTGCCTTTTGAACTCTTTCGGCCCCCAAATACCGCAAACGAAGCGCTTCCCACACATCTTTTGCATCCTTATGCTTAGCCACTTGAAGCAATATATCTTCAGGTAGAATTTGAAACACAAATGCTCTTGCCATTAGATTTTTCTTTGCCTCCACTACCCTTCCCGTTTCCAGATCAACCGCTTCCCATAAACCATATGCTTATAGGATCGACTCCACCATAATCGACCAACTTGTATAGTTTGTAGCTGTTAACTTGGGACATTGCAATGGGATACTTTGACTTCTCATGGGTACAACCTGACTTAATCCTCTCGGGTTTGTTGTAGGCATCTTCCCTAACTTGACCTTTTTTTCTTGTATAGAACCAACCAATTCAGATACACAGATCAAATAGATCTGAATTATTTTTGATCTTTTATGTTTCTTCAAACCATCCACATATACTTGTAGGTGCACCAGAAATCTTGTTTTCTTATCTTCTTTCTCACTTTGATTAACTTCTTCACATAGATTGGCTTCACCACACAGGTTCCATGTCTTCTTTGTTCACCCAGAAGTTGAATTAAGCACACAACACTTTCTTAGTATACAGCTTTCTCTTCACACAGATCAATCTTCAACACTCACTCACATAGGTTTCATGCTTTTGAACTCGCATTTGCTTCACCTCACCCAGATTGCTGTTTAAAAACTCTCTTCACACATATTCTTGTATTATGAACTCGGCTCACACAGAGCTTCAGCTCACACAGAACCGCAACAACAATAGGTTTACATAGAACCACTTCAAAGATCCCACGTGTTGAGCCTAGGGCTCTGATACCAAATGTTGGACCAGCCCCTACAGCCCCTGAACAAAATAAAAAGGAAAACAATGAAGTGTTCCCCTGTTGTTGCTGCACACGAAAGAAAAGGAGAAACAGATGGAGACTTTTCTTTAATACGGATTCAACCACACTATATTAATCAAAAGTAGATGGCTATATCTACAAAAAACCAACGGGAATAAACAATCTAAAGCCTAAAAACTAGCCATTACTCCTAAAGAAAAGCACCCTACAGTAACCAAGTATACATCACGTTTTCTCAATTTGAACTTGATCAAAGTCTTTTATTCAAACATTAAATAAACAATCAAATACTATTCATACCCATAACTTTAATAAACTCATGACTCATGTCAAGATTACCCAACAAAAACCACACCAAGTTGCATTGCAGCAACGGTTGAGAGAGAGAGAGAGAGAGAGAGAGAGAGAGAGAGAGAGAGAGAGAGAGAGAGAGATTTTATTATATTAAATAATTATATTTAATTTTTTGAGAGAGAGAGAGAGAGATTTTATTATATTAAATAATTATATTTAATTTTTTCTTTTAAAAAAAATAAGATAAAACATCATAAATAGTCATATGGTAGTGAAATGACGAAATATCTTTCGTTCAACAGACAAAATTTGACAAAAATAGTAATAAAGATCAATCATCAAAAATATTGAAAACACAGAGACCATCTATAATATTTTTAAACCACATAGGTTAAACTTTAAATCTTGAAAACCCACCGAACCATTTATGATGTTTTTTCTCAAGTGTTTTACAAATTCAATTTTTACCAATAGAACATAGCACCTCAAAATTGTGAAGTTAAAGACCTAACTAACTAAAGGTGACGAAGGACACTTACCTTATAGCGAACGATGTGTTTTCCACTTTTCCTTATGATGCTAGTTCTAATTAACTAAAAGACGAAAAGGAATATCGAAATCAATTACTTATTATAATATATCTATGGCTAATTACAATTCACTTCAAACAAATTTGTAGAGCAAAGCCATTTTTTGGAATTTACTTAAAAAACAGTCAACTTTGTTTTTTTTCTGTTTGTCCTTTTCAACGTGTATTTAGGTCTTTATTGTTTTCCGAAAGGCATGTGATATTACATCGTTTCCATGGCTTACGTTTCATTTGATCATTTGTATCTACTATCTTACATATTTAAATATAACAAAAAAAATAACATCAACCACAACAAATGATGATAACATCTAGAGCTTGACTTCAATCTCATGCTCTAGAACCTGAAAATACCAAAGTGATTATTATAAAAGTATATTGCATTTACATTTATTTTGTAGTTATAATGAGGTTCCTTTTCTAGTTGAACAAAACAATACAACAAATAAGTGTATTGTGCACAAGCTGTACAAGGCAATTTTAAAGTGGTGAATTATTAAGTGTTCCCAGATGTTTCCATTAGTTTGTTACATCGTCAACTTTGGTTGGATCATTGTCACATAATCATGAAAAATTAAAGTTTTGATTATGGACCATAGCCTTTTTAAGTTCTTTAATTTTTATATGGAGGTTGATGGGCTTAATTAAGAGGAGAAAGCTAATGTCGATTGGCTCAATAAGAAGTGAGTTAATTTCGATGGGCCCAATGAAGAAGTTAGCTAATTTCGATGGGCTCAATGAAAGAGAACAAGAGTTTGAAAATATGGGCTTGGGTCAAAGATTAAATAAAGTTAATTGTGTGTCGACTTGTCGAAAGTGATGAAAATATCAATTTTTTCACGGTTTATTTTATCGAAAAGGACGTTGGTCAATTATCTATTCAATGTATTATGTAAGATGGAGAGTGGATTACCCATCCAAGCCAGTCAAAGACCTATTTTTTATTTTTATTTTTAACGAAATATCTAAGGGTGTTTGGTTGTGAAAGACTGTTTTATTTTGTAAGAAAATATGTTTAGAAAATAGAGTTGAGTTTTCGCTTTTAATTTTCAATGAAAATTTTAAAAAACGCGTTTGGTTGAAACCGGGGGCGTTTTCATATTTCATCTTAGAAATTTGAAAATTTTTGGAAAACTGTAAAAATCACTTTTCTAATTAACATACAATTTGGAAAACTGGATATGTTCATTTTCTTGGAAAATTTTGGAAAACTAAACGAACAAAACGCATTTTCAAAATTTCCGTTTTTCTTGAAAAATTTTCCTAAAAAACTAGAAAAATTTTCACAATCAAACGCACCCTAATCGTTTCAAGGAGAATGATGTAGTCATAGGAGACTTTTAAGAGCCTAAATGTTTGTTTGGTTGTGAATTTTTTTTTAATTTTTAAGAAAACGAAATTTTAAAAACGCGTTTGGTTCATTTAATTTTCTAAAAAAATAAAAAAAAAATTATTTTTTCAAATTTTATGTAAATTAGAAAAATGATTTTTATAATTTTCTATAGTTTTCTAAATTTCTAAGATGAAAAATGAAAACTCCATCGTTTCCAACCAAACGTATTTTTAAAATTTTCATTAAAAAATAAAAATAATAACAACATTATTTTCTAAAAATATTTTTTTGAAAAACAAAAAGAGTTTTCTGCAACCAAATAAAGATAAGATGTTTGATAAGATTAATATAGGACATATTTTTGTCGGTTGGGTTTTCATAGTTGTAAAACCTTGGCTATTTTGATATAATTATTTTGTTTGTTTCACTAGCACCTTACTAGTGTTTTTCTTAGTAAAATTCGGTTGTTAAAAAGAATAAAATGATGAATTAGGCCATTGTGGTGGCATAGGTTGAAATGGGAATGTTGATCAGGGAGGTCTCTGCCGTTCAACAATCCAATAATGACATGTTAATGTGGAAGTGCATGATTGCGATCTGATCGGGTATTTGGAGGTTAGAAAAGAGACGTGATTAAAATATTTTCGAATAATTATTTTGTATTGGTAAATGTTTAATGTTTCCAAATAGTTATTTTGCATTTGGTAACTGTTTTATGAAAGATCAATTTATCTACAATAATATTATGTATGAACATTAGTATTTAATAATATTTTATTTTCTAGATGTTAACTTTACAAATAATTCATATTTAATTTGAAATTAATGTTTACAATAAACCTTTTACTAAATAAAGGAAAAGGAAAGACAATTTTAACACCCATCTAAATATATGTTTTCTTTAGAGGTTACTATTACATCAATATATTAACAATTTATCTAAATATATGTTTTCTTTAGAGGTTAATATTACATCAATAAATTAACAATTTTAAACGGTTTGAAATATTGTTTCTAATATATGTTTTCTCATCTATCTTTGAAACAACTTATGAAAACTTCTTTTTTATCCAAACCGGTTCTTTTCGGTTCCAAAGCAACGTGTCTATGTTTTCCGGTCCTTCCCAATTAATACTCGAACCGAAACTGATCTCGTATTGGTATAACCGGTCTGGTTTCTGGTTCCTTATTTTCATCAAATTTGGTTTTCAGTTCTTCCGATTCTAGACTGGTTTACATCCTTAGTTTGCATTAACTTATAATAGACAAAATTTACAACGAAAAGATAAAGGTAAAAAAGAGAAAGTATCACAAGGAGATCAAACATAATGAAAGGGATAAATGGGGGTTTGATGTTGAACTACTTTCGGTCTCATTTTATACCATTTTTCGAAGGATGTGAAGGCTAAGGATTCATATAATGTGTTTTAGTCAGTTTGGAACTATGGTTTACGTTTACATCGCTAATAATGTTAATAAATCAGGCAAACCTTTTGGTTTTGTTTGAGTTTTTAAACTTATAAATGTGTTGAAGCGTGTAAGATCTCTTGAATTAAGTTTTGATCGATTCATATAATGTATTTGTTTTTGTTGAATTTAAGAAGTCAAGGAACATTGCTAGAATTGGAGCATGGGCTCGTAAGGTACAAATGGTAATTCATGAGCAAACGGGTGATAGAGGTTCTATTGCAGTTAAAACGTTCATCAAAGTCCTAAAAGTAAAATCAGTAAAGGAATTTAAAAGAATTAGAGGAAAAAACAACACAAACAAATAGGTGTGAAACACAAACACTAAAAGAGGAAGCATTAAGAATTGGATATCATCAAGTTTTTGACCTTGGAAAAGATTCAAAATGTAGTTTTAATCAATAATGTTAAAAAAATAGTTGTAATATTATAAAATAAAATGGACAATGTTATAATGGTGAATTAACATTGCTTATTATCAGTAATTATAGAATAATTCAACTGATTTCACAACACACAAAATTACATAAATGGTCATTGTGGTTGCCAAAAAAATATCATCATAAGTACTTTTAGGAAATTTTGAACATGGTCGATTCTTGAAATTTTTAAACATTACACGAAGATCCTTATGACTAACACTGTTAACAATTAAATGTGTTGAATGAGCCACAACCACTGCATCCAAAAACCACGTCCTCTACATTTATTTTTCCTCGATTGTGTCCTCTGTGATTTCCACCCCCCCCCCCCACATTAATTTTGGTTGCGGTTTGGTTAGTTAATGGTGAGAACTTTGGGTGACAATGGGTGGTCATTGTGAAAAGCTTAAGGTACAATTTCAAACATGTTTCATTCGTTGCTCCTCAAAAAGGATCATGGATCAAAATTCCAAGGACGTTGAAAGGGGCGGTCAATGGCAAATAAGGCTAGCCATATAACCAAACTAAGTTTTTGATGGTATGGTTTTTTATTGTTATTCGAATTTTCCTTTGTAAAGAGATGATGTAGAACATGATCGAGGATAGAGGTTGAATGTTTGATAAGTTCGATTGGAGGATAGAGAAGAGAAAGATGGTATGATTTGAAAGAGGATCATAAGTTGATATGACACCTTGTTATTTGAATATTCCCCATTAAAGATCCTTTGTAATTCATCATTAACTTATAGGAAATATACAATGTGAATAATAGGACCTATATATATATATATATATATATATATATATATATATATATATATATATATATATATATATATATAGTTGGTTGAGAATACATATAAGTGATATGTTTGTCTAAATATTACAATACATTTAACAATTATATGCTAATTATTATAAAATATTACTATATACTCAATGATCTAGAAAAACACATACAAAAGACAACACATACACAGTTTTCTTTATAGTGTCAAGAGTTTTGTAGTATGTTGATAGATTGTCGGCTATATGTTCAAAAATATCAAATCACACCTAACTAGCTAGGGTAAGTCAAGTTGATTCTACGTAAGTTTGTGGTTAAAATTATAAGTTTGTGGTCAAAATTATGTATTAAAGATAATCGATAAACTAAATTACAAGTTTCAAATATGACTCTAAAACGATTTCAAATAAATTATGAAAAAGTTCATAGCTTTGCAAATAAAAAAAAAACATTTAGAATGAGAATTGTTTAATCATAGCAAACAATATCAATTTTGGTTCGGTTATTTAGATTATTAGAGTTACCATGATTATCATCCCTTAAATTACTACTTAAGACCCCATGATTGGATCCTAATGGTTGAGGTGCGGAATTCGACATAAGACGTCAAGGGTTCAAATATTGAAACACCCAAAATATATTGATCTAGCTACGTCATAGTTCATACGTCTGTTGGATTAGGCATAATTAGGAGTATGATAATATTGTGTCTTACAATTAAATCAGTACAATGTCATACATGTGATATTAAAATTTGTGAATATTGTATATAGATTCAACGAACCATCTTAATTCCTAAAATGGTTGAATTTGGAACAATGCATGAACTAGAAATACAATATTTTAATTAAAATAAACACACAAAAGTAAAACATAAAATCAAGTACTATTATTTGAATGATGTGATGCTCTTAATTCCTATGTGTTGGTTACCCAATTCTTAAGGGCCGGAATAGAATAGTTAATATAATCCACTGCTAAGAACAAAGAACAAAGTTAATCAAAAACCATGGATAGTTCATAGAGCTTTAACCCATGGATCTCATGGAAATGAAAAGGTCATGGGTATTAGGGTTTACATGAATGTAACCCTAATCCATCACACTATATAAAGGGGTCCTTGGCACTTGAAATGACACTAATGTGTGTGTGAACTAAAGTGTGGGCGATTTATAGAAGTGTGTTACTATTCTCTCAAACTTCCAAAGTTTGTGGTGATTTGTGACTTCCATTTGAGGCATCCACATTATTGGTGCTATGCTCTCAAACTCCAAGCAATCAATAACTACTAAAAGGTATATAATTCTACTGGTGTTTTATGATTCAAGTACCCCATAACATGCTAGTTAGGTTATAAACCTTGGAAAATTATTATTTGCATGTATCTTAAAGAAAACATAGATTCAAGGTTTCTAGGGTTGCATGTACATCATAGGAGTGTTAGAATGCTCAAAACCCATCAGTAACCACCATACTGGAAAATATAACAGGAAGATATCAGATAATCCACATAAATAACAGGGAACCAACTCTTGATTAAACCCTAGGGTTTGTGACTTCATTTCCACACGTATGGGTCATGTGCTTTCAGTAGTACAGGCCCATACTACCTTCCACACCTACCCATATTTGTCTCAAGTATCACCACAACACCCTAACAATATACATATATATGGTGGTCGCTCAACCTCACTCCTAGAGGAAGGCTAACTGTCTCACAATTGACCTACCGGCCTCACACAACTCACTCGTCCATGAAACTTCAACCAACCCTGCAACACTAGTGTATGCTAGCCATACATAACGTTGGACCCTATAGACTTTCGAATATATGATCCTACCCTAAGCCCTCAATCAATCAAGAACAGAACATAAGGTCAAACCAAACATTCTCAGGCTATAAGGTCTTAATTATGTACAGTCATGAAGCATACACAAGTAACTACAGTAATGATGTCAATCTCGTATAAGAAAAACCCTAGGCTAGCAGGCATCATGTAATCAGACAATTCTATCATGCAATTCCTGAAGATCCCTAGCCTAGTACTAGCATGATGTTCTAACATATCACGATATCAAATAACTATACAATATTTTGGGGTCTAATAACTGGCTCCGGTTGATCGTACACTGTGCACCCTCCTTTACTTATTTTGAAAACCATTTTAAAATTATTTTGAAAATCTTTCCTTGATTTGAGACTGGATTCACATGAATGTTCATCCAATTCACTCAAACCAAGGCTCTCATACCAACTTGTAAGTTGTAACACCCATAAAAAATTCTTGCCAAATTTAAACTTTTTCAAAACATTTTAAACCATTTAACATTACAAAGTTTGTTTTCAAAATACTAAATATCAGAGTATCCCCGTATCAAATCCTAAAAATCATAACAACATGAGGAGCGGTACGATCATGCCTTCGCCTTCCCGCGATCGCTAGAAGTACCTGAAACAATAATCAATAAATGTAAGCTCGAAGGCTTAGTAAGTTCCCCCCTAAAATACCAGCCTCATAAAATCATAATCATATCATATAAACAAATATAGAATAACATGCATAATGAGCCTTCAGCCTGACTGGACCGCCTCGTAAGCCTTCAATCTATCTGGACTGCTCTCCGAGGCTTTGGCACGTCTGGACCGTCTTGCAAGGCCTTCAGCCTATCCGGACCGCTCGTTGAGCCTTCGGTCTTGTGACATCCCCATTTTCACGGTCAGAAAAGACCGATTTTGTTTATGCTTGTTTGAAAATCAGATTAACATTTTAAGTAAAAGTGTTGCGGAATTTGTTCCCAATAAAACGTGATAAATACGTTATCAAAGTATTTCCGAAGAAAAATATTGTTATTCATTTTAAAACATTTGGGATGTCATCATCAATACATAAACATAAACATAAACAGAACTTAATTCATTATCACTAGTCATTTATATCTCCTTAATTTCTCAGTGTAACATGACTTCATATCAACACATGCGATATAAATAAACTGAGTGGATCAGGTTGGGAAACCTAGTGAGTACATAGGATTTTCAACCCACAATAAATAAGTTTATTAACTTTATCAAACCAAACAAACCCGATTACCCGTTCCCGTTATCCTCACTTTACGTCTCTAAAACATCTAACACAAGGAACCTAGTCTAAGGACTTTCATCGGGATGACAACACATGCTTCGGGGGTTCCTCAGAAATTCATGCGAAATAAGGCAACCATGTGGGGGATGGAGTACTGCTGGTAAACACACAGTTCAAATAAACACCTATAGGTTGTGAGTCTGCTAACATTCCACTGGACTGTCTAGAATAGTCCGTGGTCGTCATTTATACTCCGCTAGATGACTAGATCACCAATAATGTCTATAACGAGGCCTCTCATTATTTTATTTGGTCACACAGCAACTATTACATTTACCCATGTTTTACCCAATACATTTTGTAGATATAAAATACATATACAATTTAAATCATTTAAAACATGTATAAAATCGTTCATCCATCATAGATAGCAAGTATACAGATAATATGCACACACAAGATGTAATTTATATAAAATACTTCATATCTATGTGTAAGATGAAAGTAACTATGCACTCACCTGATAAGGTGGTGATTCTGAATTCAGACAGCGCTTCGTTACTTCTTAAAACAATTTCCTTCGACAAAAACCTAGTATCATTACCACTAGGGTTTAGTTTAATATTCACCGAGACTAATTAATAGTCTAGCTATTATTAGTATTATATAAGTGTTAAACAATACTTATATAACCGATAATAATATCCCAAGTACTTATTATAAGCTCCTAATAACATTATTATATTAAAACATAAGTTATACTAAATATAGGTTAGACGTAGTCACTTACAACGGGTTTTCCTCAAAACCGGGCTTCGCTGGAGCAGCATTTTTCGAGCCGAAAGGCTCTTCTTCTCGGGCCCGTCGGGCACTCCGAGGCTTCCGCCTCGTGCTAGGGGGGTTCTTTAGGCTTTTCGGGGGGTTTCGGGGCTTAGAGAGAGAGAGAGAGAGTATAGAGAGAGCAATGAAGGGTTAAGGTGTGAAGAATGAAGGAGAGGGACATTCTATTTATAGGAGGCTGAAGAGGCTCCCACGTCGTGGCCATTTGATGCCCACATCGTGGCCAGCTGGGTACAGCCAGACACAGCCTGACACGTGGCATCGCACAAGTGTAGAAATTAGCCGATTTTCAAAAATTCATAACTTTCGCATTCGAGATCCGTTTTTGACATTCTTTATATCCAAGCGTATGTAAAAATAATATCTACAACTTTCATTTTGACTCTGTCGGCGAATTCTCGACCAATCTTAAATTTAACAATGGGAGGAGATTAGATTGTTAAATGACCGTGAAAAATTCGTAACTCCTTCATACAGACTCCGTTTTTGTCTGTATTTTTACCATTGAGTTCCTATTAATAATATAATTAACTCTCATTTAGATTGTTAAATAACCATGAAAAATTCGTTTTCGACCCCTATTATCTCTAAATTGATTAGCCCGGATTTACGGGCGTTACAGGTCTAACTATCATCCCCTCTTGGTTTGTAGTCTATCCGGTCTGCCCTGGGTATGTTGGCCTTCAGCACAAATCATAACCGCCTCAAACCATCTCCAATTAAAGCAAACATGTGCACATAACTATCATATGCTAGCATACATATATAACAATCAAACCGATCTAACAAATCATATATCATAGCAACATCCTATAACCTGGACACCAACTTAACTAGGTCAATAAGCATATACATAATCTCATTATAACTACTAGGATGTAAACAAATAGACATATCATGCCATAATTTCAATACAATCCATAAAAGGCGGACCTTGGTGCATTAGAACCTGTTGATATAGTGAGGATAACTCACCTCTCAATTGTCGACTCGAAATGTTAAGCTCAAACTCTCAGATCACCACCACAAACTCCACCACGTATATTCACCATAGAACCATATTCATAAATTTCCAATTCTCCCAAAATGCCCTAGAAGTCAACTAGTCAACCGTTGGTCAAAGTCAAAGTCAACGGTCAAAGTCAACAATCCATGTAGACTCGACTCGTCGAGTGCAGTTCACTGACTTGTCGAGTCCTTCCATGACTTGAGTAGTCGTGAAATCCCCTATTGACTCGTCGAGTTTCCCTGCAACTCGCTAAGTTCATGCATGTCCAAATTTCGGGGAAACCCTAGCTAGCTCGCCGAGTCACCCTACCGACTCGTCGAGTCCATGTAGAAGTCCTTTCACGACAATCTTCATTGGACTCGCTAAGTTGCCCATGCAACTCGCCGATTCCCTTCAGACCTTTTTCCATTCAGATGCTTTTTAAGCCATTCTAAGGCTCCATATTGCAGATCAAGCTTCCCAAGGCATGTTCATCACGTAAAGTAGCAAACTTTACATGCATGCAAGGCTCTAAAGACTTAGAATATCAAATCCAAGCTAGAAATGGGGTTTAACTCATAAGGAAGGGTTCATACTTGCTAAAGCTGGAAACTTTATGGACTTAAAGACCAAGGTAAGCTCAGATCTGAAGTTGCAACTTCAGATCCTAGCTCATACCCAAAATTGGCTACATAACATCCTAGAAAAGCCCTAATCTTCAACAAAATGAGATTTATAAGGAAAGAATGTCAATGTAACAACTTGATAACTTCAAATGATGCTAAATTGAGGTAAACTTCAGATCCATACACGTTCCTTGCTTCAAGCTACTTGATCTTCAAGCTCCTCTCACTAAGATCCACCTTCCAAAGCTTAAAACACACAAGAATGGAGCACACACATGGATTAGGGTTTTCTAGACTCTCAAGGGCTATAAGGGAGGCTAATGGCCCTTTAAATAGGGAGCAAAACCCCGAAAAATTAGGGTTTCATCCTCCAACTCCTACTCATCGAGTCATATCCTGGACTCAACGAGTCGGTCACTTGTACATGTGGCCAATCTCACTTCTACTCGACGAGTCAGGGCATCAACTCGTCGATCAAAACTTGCATATTATGAATATTAAATTCATAAAGTTAATACCTGATAGTTGGTGCATTACAAAATTGATCATGGGCACCTTCGAACGCATTGGTTCTGATTTCGAACTAATCCGAAGGTATTGGCTTAATGCAAATCAATATTAATTATTTAATTTAACAAAATGAGAAACAATACAAATCCTAAATAAAAAGCATTCCATAAGTCCCATACTAGTTCTTCGTATTTCAAATGTTCTAGAGTAGTTCTTCGTATCAATGACTCGAAATGCACTTTCCAAAATCAAATTAAATATGTAACCTATACTTCTTTAATCTTTATGTACTTTTACCAAGAGATTTTATGCTACATATATTGTAACAATGGCTATAAGTAACAAATAACAATACAAGCAATATGGTATTTCAGTTTATTTTATACTTGTTTAACACATTCCAAAATAAATAAAAACCTTTAATAGACTTGAATACAAGTACATTAATTAGTAAACAACCAACCTGGTTTGTGTTGGTGAGTTTAGTACCATTAATACATTTAGCGTAGTCAGGATTCTATTCGAGATAAACTAAGTTACTTTTACTTATATTATAAGATAAGAAGTACATAGTGCACACTCAAATAACTAAAGAAGACTTGGAAACACAAGGGTCCGGGTAGCGTCCTTGGTGGGTTCGAAGGGGCATTGCCTTTGGTGGGGCCTAAGGGTAGCACCTGTAGTAGGGACCAAGGGGTAAAACCCCCAACGAGGTTTGTGTCGAATAAAAGGAGGTCCTATTTTCCCTACATATAGGAAAAATGAGTCAGACTAAAATTTTCCTGCCAAAACCCATGGTCTGCATTAAATAAAAAGAGACACCGTTTTCCCTGCATAACCGTCATCTTTTACATATAAAAGAAGACTTGAATGTTGTAGAATAGCTAAGATATACAAGGAAAACTGTTTCTTCTCTCTGAAATCACTGTCTCTCGAAAACACATACAATTGCAAGGTATTTTTGTATTTCAAAATTTAGAATGGGTCTGTATTCCAATTCAACTTGATCATTAGATTATATCAAATCAAATTTCACGACTCTCCAAACAATTGGCTCGGAATCACATATTTTTAAAAATGTTTCTCATACATATGATTATTGATTTATCAAAGCGATTCCATTGATATTCGAAACCCAAAATCTAACAATTTGTTTATCCATGGTAGAAAACATACTAAATCTTCGATATTTTTATTATAAGAACTTCGGTATCACCACCGTCCAAAAATGCTTTGTTCAAGGTGTTCAATATCTTCATGGGATCCACACACACATTCAAGCTATAGTATTCGATTTGACCTGTTTTTTCATTATTTTGGAAATGCTTATTCCAAAGTGAGCGATTATTATATAATTTTTTTATACTTATTTTATACAAAATAATCTCGAAACTTGATTAGATTAATCACTTTCCCTTAATTCAAATATATGATTAAATGTAATTGAGCTTAATATGGAACATCATTATAAAACGGAAAAAATTGTGAAAGAAAGATCACCATTGAATTTTAGCACGCTCCTCGCACGTGCGAAAATTTCAAATTCATCCATCTCACCAAATACGAAAACGATACTAGGGTTTTAGAACCGACAGGTCGGCGATCTTGGGCAGTTCGGTCATCTGCCCGTTGTATAATTTTTTCTTTCCCGTCCCCTCTTCATCCCTCCCGCTTCCTTCATTCATTCGAAATATATACACCCCCAAATACTCTCTAAACTACACGATTTCTCTCTTTCTTTCTCAAAAATTTCTCTTCATTTCGGCCTCTTCAGCACTTGGAATTTCTTCTGCCGTCTTCAGATTTTCCCCTAAATTTAAGGTATAATTTGTTGATTAGTTTCTGCTTTCAGTTTAGGGTTTATGCGAGGTTTAAATTTTGAACAACAGATCTAACTTCAGTTGATGTTTTGTTGTTGCAATAACAATGGTTTTGGCTTTTTCTGTTTTGTGAAATTTTTGGTTGCCGATTGGGTTAGGGTTTCTCTGTATGTTGAACTTGATGCTTGTTTATTGTGTATGCTTACTTACAGATCTTAATGTACTCTTTCATGTTATCGCTTCTAGGTTTACTGATTTGTTCGCTTTGATGACGTAGTAGGTAAAGCGTGCAACGCGTTTTACAGTAAACGTGTAACTCTGTGCTTAGATGTTCTGATTATCTAAAATTTTGTTCATCGGTCATTTGAATCGAGCGATTTGGGGGAAGTGCGTTTTTTTTGACGGTAGTAATTTGTATACGAACTTGTAAAACATCGCTTTTAGACTGTGAAACACTAGGTTATTTTCTATTACATCGTGATGCATGTAGAAAATCCTGAAGAATGTAACATCATCGAACTCATATTAGAGATGATGGATGATAGGCCTTATCATCTTATGGTAACATTCGTGGATTTTGTTTAATTTTGAAATCCATGATACGTGCAATATACAAAAAGTTTCAAATTATTTTATGCATCTTTTTATGTGTATGGTTTCATTTTGAAGTCTCAACAAAGTTTGCTTTGGGAACAATGGAGAAGTTGGCTGAAAAGGGATGTAAATTGAATAATAAAAAAAATGGGCATTTGGGATGTAATATGATTCAGCTGTCAATTGCTACAACTCTTCGATGGTTCATAAACTATTCTGAATCATGCTTTTACACATTCTTTTACTGTTTTGCTTATTTAAAACCATTTATAACATTACTGTTGCACAATTGAACTATTTTCTTTTCACTGTCATACTATTTTCTTCCTTTTACTCAAGTTCTAATGGCTAGCTGTTCTCAAAGCAGTGCGTGTAGTTCTACTTATGAGTTATATGGTTTAAGTTTCAGCTTTTGTTTCTTCTCACCTAAATTGTTATCCATTATGAGCTTTTATAATCTGATTTTACCATTTCTTATCCAGAAACCATGGAACTAAAAGATTTATTGTATTTCTCCAATCTTTTCAACAGGTGAAGATGGCTGTGGAGATTACAGAATTCCTTTTATCTGCTCAATCACCAGATGCAAAGGTCCGAACTGAAGCAGAAGTCAGACTCAGGCAATTTCAAGAACAAAACCTTCCAGGGTTTCTTCTCTCTTTATCACTTGAACTCTCCAATGACAATAAACCTCTGGAGTCTAGAAGATTAGCTGGAATTGTGCTCAAGAACTCTTTAGATGCCAAAGATGCTACAACCAAAGAACATTTACTCCAAAGATGGGTGTCAAATGACATTTCATTCAGATCCCAAATCAAAAGACTCCTCTTAAACACACTTGCTTCATCAGTTTCTGAAGCAGGTCACACTGCAGCTCAAGTAATTGCCAAAATCGCCTCCATTGAAATCCCAAGAAAAGAATGGCCTGAACTCATTAGCTCTCTCCTTGGAAACATGACCCAACAAGATAAACCATCATCATTAAAACAAGCAACACTGGAGTCACTTGGTTATGTATGTGAAGAAATCTCTCACAATGATCTTGTTCAAGATGAAGTCAACTCAGTCCTTACAGCTGTTGTTCAAGGCATGAATGTCACTGAACAAAGCTCCGTTCGTCTAGCTGCAGCCACAGCTTTATACAATGCACTTGATTTCGCACAAACAAATTTCGAAAATGAAATGGAAAGAAATTACATCATGAAAGTAGTATGTGAAACAGCCATGGCTAAAGAACCTGATGTCAGAAAAGCTGCATTCGAATGCCTTGTGTCAATCGCATCAACTTACTATGAAGTTCTTGAGCCTTACATGCAAACCCTCTTTGAGTTAACAGCAAATGCAGTAAAAGGAGATGAAGAAGACGTTGCTCTTCAAGCTATTGAGTTTTGGAGTTCCATTTGTGATGAAGAGATTGAGCTTCAAGATTTTGAAACTAATGAAACCGGTGATTCATACCCTCATTCACGTTTCATAGAAAAGGCTTTATCTTTACTTGTTCCAATGCTTCTAGAAACTTTACTAAAGCAAGATGAAGATCAAGATCAAGAAGATGGAATCTGGAATTTGTCAATGGCAGGTGGGACATGTTTAGGTCTTGTTGCAAGAACTGTAGGGGATTCAATTGTCCCTTTGGTTATGCCATTTGTTCAAGACAATATCTCAAAGCCAGATTGGAGGGCCCGCGAAGCTGCCACGTATGCATTTGGCTCCATTCTTGAAGGTCCAAGTGGTGAAAAGCTTTCTCCTATGGTGTTATCAGCTCTAGACTTTCTTCTCAATGCTATGGGAGATCAAAACAGTCATGTGAAAGACACAACTGCATGGACTTTAAGTAGGATTTTCGAATTATTACATTGTCCAGCTACCGGATCTTCCGTTATTACCCCTGTTAATCTTGAAAGAATCATCCGGGTCCTTCTAGAAAGCATCAAAGATTCACCTCATGTAGCTGAAAAAGTATGTGGTGCCATTTACTATCTTTCTCAAGGGTATGAAGGTTTCGAAAGTGGCTCTTCTGTTTTAACACCTTATCTCGCTGACATCATCACTTCATTAATCGCAACTGCTGAAAGAACAGATGCGAATGACTCAAAGCTTCGATCTGCTGCTTATGAGACTTTGAATGAAGTCGTGAGGTGCTCAAATCTGAAAGAAACATCTCAAATCATAACTCAACTCCTCCCTGTTGTGATGTCAAAACTCGGTCAAACAATTGACCTTCAGATTTTATCATCCGATGATCGTGAAAAGCAAGGAGATCTACAGGCGTTACTGTGTGGCGTGTTGCAGGTGATCATTCAAAAACTCAGCAGCATTGATGAAACAAAACAGATCATTTTCCAAGCTGCTGATCAGATCATGGTTTTGTTCCTCAAAGTCTTTGCTTGTAGAAGCTCAACAGTTCATGAAGAAGCCATGTTGGCGATTGGTGCTTTAGCGTATGCAACAGGGGAAAACTTCATAAAATACATGCCAGAGTTTTATAAATATTTAGAAATGGGATTACAAAACTTTGAGGAATATCAAGTTTGTACTATTTCAGTTGGGGTAGTTGGGGATATATGCAGGGCTTTGGATGACAAAATGTTGCCTTTTTGTGACAACATTATGAGTTTGCTTCTTAAGGATTTGTCTAGTGGCGATTTGCATAGGTCCGTGAAGCCTCCGATTTTTTCTTGCTTTGGTGACGTGGCGCTTGCGATTGGGGAGCATTTTGAGAAATACGTTCCTTATGCTATGCCTATGATGAAAGGAGCTGCTGAAGTTTGTGCTCAGATTGATGTGAATGATGAAGAAATGGTGGAGTATGGGAATCAGTTGAAAAGGAGTATTTTCGAAGCGTATTCAGGGATTTTACAAGGGTTTAAGAATTCGAAAGCTGAGTTGATGTTGCCTCATGCTCCTCATCTTTTGAAGTTCATTGAAGTTGTTGTTAAGGATGCTCACAGGTATATTATATATAAAAATAAAAAAAAATATATATTTTTTGTTTTACATATGTTTTTTTTTTTATGTAGGGATGAGAGTGTGGTGAGAGCAGCAGTAGCAGTGCTTGGAGACCTTGCAGATGCACTTGGGCCCCACGTGAAGGCTCTCTTCAAGGACTTGTCGTTCTGTAGTGAGTTATTAGTAGAGTGTCTTCAATCGGAAGATGAGCAGTTGAAGGAGACAGCTACTTGGACACAAGGAATGATTGGGCGTGTTTTCTCGGTATGCGGGTAATAATAATGATAATGATAATGATTATGATTATAATAATAATTATTATTATTACTAGTTTTGTTTTTCTTGGTTACTGAAAGAAAAAAGCGCTTTTTCATACAAAGTGTTGGTCGGGTCGGGTCGGGTCGGGTTGGGGGTTGGGTCGGGTAAATGGATGTGGAGTCTTGTACTATGGATTTAAGTACAAAAAACTTTGGGGGAAAAGGTTGGTTGTTCTGTGTATGGTTGTTGAGTTTTTGGCACTAAGAATTTAAGAAGGTCATTATAAATGGTGGCTTATTGTTTTAATCAGACTTTTTTTGGTTCTGGATGTTGTGTTTGTTTATGTTTTTATTTTGAGAAACGTTTTTGACGTAAGTAGTTATTCTTAGCAAGTTTTCTGTCAGTTATGGGAGTTTTTAATTTTTTTTTTGTCAAGAATAAGAGATTATTTAGAAAAGTGGATTGAATGATTACATAGATATGTATAATTTGCTTCTAAACATTTGTAAAACGACAATTATTTACATAAAAACAGTAATGGTTTGTAAATCAACCCTGCTGATAGCTTCCAATGCTTATTTTCTTATACATTTAAATTTCTAACCTTTTTTATAAATTTAATGAATTTCAAAATGTTATGTAAACCGAACACTTCTTCAATCTTTGCTTTCTTTTATTAATTTATTTATGTAATCTCTCTCCTTTTCTTAGATTTTTAACCTTTTTTAACTCCTTTATATCTAGCCTTCTTTTATAACTTTTTGTGAAGTTATTTTAAATTTAGCTTACCCGTGTAAATTGATGGTCGACGGGAGAAACAAATTATGACAACCCTCTTGCTTTTAGTATTTTCTTTTAACAAAAGTGCTTCTCATACTTTTTGCAAACCATCGTGATTCTTAGGCTTTCAAGAATTAATGTCGTGCGTTGTGTGTCCAAGCAAACCTTAATAGCACCTATTGACAAATCTATGCAAATTTATTCAATTTCAGAGTCACTTCTAAGCAACATGTCTCTCTTGACATATTTTTTTTTTATTTAATTCCTAACAAGAATTAAATTAAATGAAATGGCAATATTTTCAAGAAATCAAATATTGAAGTTGCTTATTACTTTATTATTTTATTATAATAAAATCGTTATTCAAGGTTTAATAAATTGGTTAAGTTTCAGAAGATTTGGTTTAGTCTCATCTTGTTCTCTCTATTTGATACTCACCAGACATCCCTAGTTGGGTTTATCCTGTTGTCTTTTTGGGATTTGATGGGTTTTTTTAAGAGGCAAAACTAATTACTTATTTCAAATCATAAAACCATGTCAAATAAATGTTTGATTCGTCCGGTTCAAATGTTTGTCGTTGATAGTAGGTCCAAACTTGTTTAATCATGGCTATGTTTATGGTTTCGGTTAATCAATTACTCTACTAGTTTGGGGATCCCTTACCTTTTGTCATTATTGTTTGCACTATTAAATAAACAATGATTATTCTGTATTATATGCAGTTTGTAACTGTCTATTTATTAATGTTTTCGTGAATTTTGATTAAGGACAAATAATATAAGATGAAAATGTATTTTCGTTTAAGTTTCATCTCTACTAGTGACGTTTAATTAATTTTTTTTAGCAATTTTGCAACCTCATGTATTTTAGAAAGTATGATTATGTTATTTATGTTATGATATTTGCAAAAGGTATGAAATTAGTGTTCTGATACTAAAAGATTCAAATATTTGCACAAGTTATTTGTGATTGATATAATATTATTACTAAAATAACATCTATTGTTTTAATTAATTTGATTGTAAATACATTAAGTTTTATATCATATTTTTTTTAAACTTTATTTGACCCAAAAGTATTTTCAATTTGACAAATATTTCAAATCGTCAATAAACAAAAGTTACGACATATTTAGTTATTTTCAAAATATATTAATTGACACATATCTTATGTATGATTGTCTTTTAATTTTTGGTTGCCAATTAATTAGGCTATGATATATTATTTGTTTTAAGGGTAAATTAATTGATCTAATATGTCACCAAAGTATCTATTCTGTGAAAATTAATTTATAAGGAATTTAAATTTTATGGTTTATGTGTTAATTAATACACATATTAATCGATTCAAAGATAGATTGATATTTGACTGGATAAATATATCTATGATTGTAAACATTCAACAATATTTTTTAGGTTACATGTTAATAAATTAATCTAAAGAGGAACTTTTTAATTTACATGGTATATTGTTGATGTTTATTATTAAATTTTATGGTTTATGTGTTAATTAATGCAGATATTAATCGATCCAAAGATAGGTTAACATTTGACTGGATAAACACATGTTTGATGTAAGGTTTTGAAAACCGGACCGGACATTGAACCGGTAGCCTTAAAGGTTCAATGGTTCAACTGGTCTGACCGGTCCCGAAAACCGTGTGTGTGTGTATATATATATATATATATATATATATATATATATATATATATATATATATATATATATATAATATGTTACGCTTTTGAACTTTTAAGATTAAACATCGTTTCTTATAATCTTTTGCACTTTTAAGATTAAACATCCATTTCTAATAATCTTTGTTCTTATGTCTCTAAGTAATGAAAAAATCAAAAATATTAGATTGTATCACATAAGGGAGAAAATGAGTGTTGATGGCTATATCCCAATTCCCAGTTCCCACATCGTCTAAAAACAAAAGCGTGAGGCCTTAGGAGTTTTATAAAAGGAATAATAGGCATCGGTTATCAGGAGTAGATCTCACAATTGAAAATAGTGGGTCCCTTTGTCAATCTTTGAAGTGACCTTATATAATATTTTTTTTTCTAAAGTTCCGGTTTTATCCGGTTCGACCAAACAGGTTTTTGGTTGAACTGTGGGTTTTAGCCGGCTCATTTGCAAACGGTTTTTAGGCCTTAAAAAACCGGTGACCCTACCTGTTCCTGGTTGGACTGGTTGAACCGGCCGGTCCAGTCTAATTTCCAAAACAGAGGTTTGATGATAAATATAAGATAATTTTTAGGTTACATGTCAGTAATAATTCAATCCAAAGAGAGGCTTATTAATCGACTGATTTATTGTCAATGCTTATTATTAAATTATATATTTTGATGTGTTTGTTAATTAGCTGACCAAAAAGGTTGGTTGATATTTGATCGGATAAACACATATGTAATGATAAACATGTGACAATTATTTTGGTTCCATGTGATTAAGAAGTCAATCCAAAGAATGACTTGTTAATTGACATTATTTGTTGCCAATGTTTTATCACTAAAACAAAGATATCTTTTGTTAATTATATATTTTATGTGTTTGTTAATTAGCTGACCAAAAAGGTTGGTTGATATTTGGCTGGATAAACACATATTTAATGATAAACATGTGACAATTATTTTGGTTCTATGTGATTAAGAAGTCAATCCAAAGAATGACTTGTTAATTGATATTATTTGTTGCCAATGTTTTATCACTAAAACAAAGATATCTTTTGCAAGTTAATATTACTGTCCAAAGACTTGATATTAATGTTATGTCGATATCTACTAAGTAACTCATAAATGAATTAGTGATTAAAGTTTATGGATTAATGAGCATTAAACTAAGATTAGTTAATACTTATGTTCTCAAAACAACAAATTTGAATTCTGACATTATATCTACCAACATTTATCACATTCATGTCGTCAAGGGACTAACTTTAAGGCATGGAATGAGAGAATTATATCAGTTCTCAGTTTCATGGATATTGGATTTGCATTTTAGATAGAGCAACATTCTTTAAGGATGTTGAGTTTGGGGGAGAAGCAAGATTAAAAACATTATCTTTAAAGAGGAATTAATCTCGATTCCTATTATTGCCTTGACAATATACAAATTATGAATCAGTGACCAACAATGCTATTCCATCTCCTATTCAGAATGAACAAACTCAACAAACTTAACTTGGGATACCCCATCTACGGTACCATAGGTTTCATAATGCATTATCCTCATTTGGTTTTGAGGTAAATACAATAAATGGTTTTTTGTATCACAGATTTAATGTGGTAAATATATCTTTTTGGTTTTGTATGTGTTGGGTTTTATTTAAAAAACTAGTTTCAAAAACTACAAATAATGGCAAATGGAAGACTTGAGTTTTATAAAATAACATAATAATTTTATCACCCACTAATGATCATCTTGCAAGTAAAGGAAAGTTTTGAAACACAACCATAGAAGGAAGAAGTGGTAACAACCTTTGAAGCACTTTGAGTCCTCTAGGGGAGGCTTGGAAGTTGATGGAGTGAGGATGAACCCTTGAAACACTAACAATGTGCAAACTTGATGTAATGCTAGTTACAACTCTTAAGCTTTTACGCCAAAACAAGATTTTGACTTAAAGGGAGAATGCAAGCAGCAAAATCTTCAAAGTTCAAGACTTTAGACAGAAGATGGAGAAGAAGAAAGAGCTCTCGGCCAAGGAGAAAGGAGTGAAGAAAAATAAGAACACCCACCTCTTATTTATAATGGAATTATGATCCAAAAGTCATTAACCATTAAGTACTTTTAGACAACTTTGTCCCCTATGTCATGAACATATCATCCTATATTTGATTCTTTTACATTATACCAATGCAAATGTCTTTCTTTTCTCTTAATCTCATGTTTCCAAGAAGGAAAATACAAGTCAAAAGTTTATATTTTATAAACTCAAAGTTTAAAAGATATAAACTTTGTCTTTTGCTAAAAGACAAAAGACTTATTAGGTCAAAAAGATGTACATGACATATTATATTCATACCATATGAAATAATTTGTTACTTGTATTGTAAAATAATTATTCCTTGAAATAAATATTTTCCCAATTATTATAAGACTTTATGAATATTTATTAAAATCAATTTCTAATAAATAATCATTTGTATCAAGTTGTTGTTAGTGTGACCTTTAAAATCATATGTTATTTAACAATATCATTTTAATATGACTCTTGAGCATACTAGATCTTTCAATGTCCCACCTTTTCTTTTTTCTTTTTTTTTTTTTTTTTTTTTTTAAATGTAGGTATGAGAGTGTGGTGAGAGCAGCAGTAGCAATCATCAAGGTCCAAAAACCAATAATAATCCAAAGTCCACTTATGACCCAAATTTCCAAATTGGGCCCAAACTGTAACACCCATAAAATTCAAGCCAAATTCAAACTTTTTAATACATTTTAAAACCATTAAGTTATTACAGTTTGTTTTCAAAATACTTCAGACATCGGAGTATCCCCAGAATCAATCATGAAAATATGAGGAGGTGCACGATGACGCCTTCGCCTTCCCGCGATCATCAAAAGTACCTGAAACAAAATCAACAACTTTAAGCCTGAAGCTTAGTGAGTTTCCCCAAAATACCAACACCATACAAACATAACCATATCATATAACCAATACAGAACAACATGCATAATGAGTCACCAACCTGACTGGACCGCCTCACAGGCCTTCATTCTATCTGGACTGCTCTCCGAGCCTTCGACATGTCCGGACCGCCTTGCAGGGCCTATAACCTATCCGGACCGCTCGCCGAGCCTTCGGTATGACTGAATCCCTTTGCAGGGCCTTCAGTTTATCCGGACCGCCCTGGGTATCTTGGCCTTCAACACAATGTAGGACCGCCTCAACCCAACCCCAAATCAAACAAGCATGTATACATAAATATCATACACTTGCATATATATATATATATATATATATATATATATATATATATATATATATAACTAGGATACCGACCTAACCAGGTCACTAACATAACATCATCCTATATACCAGGATACTGATATAACAATCATAATAGCATAGCAACATCCTATCTACCAGGATACCCATCTAACAGATCATAACAACATACAAACATACTATAACCAGGATACCGATCTAACATATCATAATAACATGACAACACCCTAACTACTAGGTCATTAAGCATATCACCATCCCAATTACCAGGATGCAAATCAATAAGCATATCATGCAATAAACTCGAATACAAATCTGATAAGGGACGACATTGGTGCCTTAGACCCTATTGATATAGTGAGGAGAACTCACCTGACATTACTGAAGTCCCACGAAAAAACTCCTGCTACTGGTTGACAGCTTCCCGAATTATCAACATCAAACAATACCCAATTAATAATTGGGCTCCAAGCCTAAGGTTTAACTCACACTACAAAACCCAATAGTCAAGTAATGGGCCAAATCCCAACACATGGCCTAATTTTCCAAATTAGGCCCAGACCCCTTCATGGTCTTTCCTTAAGGCCCATCCAATTATTCCCATGGCCCAATATCACATAATCATAAAGGTCGAATCATGGCCCAACTTTCCAAATTGGGCCCAAGTCCTCACATGGGACTTACCCTAAAGCCCATTAATTACTTTGGTCCATTAACTTGCTCTTGGATGGCTCACCAATAGTCCAATAGCCAAAGGCCACCAGGAAGTCCCAATTCAAGGCCCAAGTGAGATTAGGGCTTTTACATGAAATGATGATTAGGGTTAAGTGTTCCTACTTAACCCATTAAGTACTTAATCTACTAAGGACTTAATCCATTAAGTCCAATATTGCTTTTAGGTTAATTTTATCAATGATTATTATTTAATATTTCAAGTTATTAAATAATCTCGTGTGTCCCGATTCATTTTCAAAATTCGAGTCTTATACCATTAGGGTTTTCCAAACACTAATTAAGGTTTTCCAACCCAATACTATCCCATTAGTCCATTGGTTGGGCTTTTAGGTCATATTGGGCCTTATTGGGCCCATTAGGGTTCCATTGATCCCACATTATCCAAACATCCCCCAAACGAGGTCTAAATGTAATCAAAGCACACTGCCACCTGACACGACGACCGGTGGCGGCAACCACCATGTAACGCCCGGGTTTCAGGGCTAAGCATTTTAGACAATGTAATAGTCTAGGTTAACTCTTGTAACTCTTTTTGAAGTAATAAAGATGAAATATTTGAGTATTATGTGAATTATGTGTATTTATGTGCTTATTATTTAATTATAAATGTGTAATAAACAAAAGATAAAAATAAGCGTCAAAATTAAAGTGTGAGATAAGCCCGATATCTTTATATAAAGTTGTAGTGGTCGAAACAAGGATTCCGGGGATATAAGGAACGCCGAAATCCGAGTTATAACGAAGAAGTTATGACCCGTCGAAGTTTCGCGACAGAACCGACACGATACCGGAAAGCGTAAATAGTGAATTTACGATAGAGCGAGATTTAGCCTTAGTGATCTAAACAAAACTCGTAGAATATGTTAAACTAAGAATATCGATAAAAAGAATGCCCAAATCTGACTTCGTATGAAGAAGTTGTGATTTTTCGAAGTTTCAGATTAGAAGTGTACAACCCGAAATTCGAATATTAGATCGAGTGATTTTTAGCTGACACGACCTAAACGAGAATCGAAGATCTCGTTAAAAGTAACGTAACAAGAAAAAGATGGGCGAAAATGGATGTCGAATGAAGAAGTTATGAGGATTTAACGGACCAATCCTATCCCGGTCTGTTAATAATATAAAATTTAAAATCGAGTGAAAATTAGCCGGCAAAGTCTAAACAAAAGTTGTAGAGTACGTTACCACCTTCGCGTTTATGTAAAGAACGTCGAAAACGGATCTCGTATGCGAAATTTATGATTTTTAGAAGTCGGAGTATGAATTTGCGAAATCTGTTGCGAAATGATGACGTGCTCAATCAGGTCCGTTGCTTGCTGAACACGGTCCTCGCTTCGGATCTTGACACCTTCCCTCGCCGTACGCCTTGCGTCCGAAGTCGGTACGCCCCGCGTACCCTCGCCTTATCCATCCAATGTACGAAGCCAGTTGTATCTGACCTGGAAGCCTTATCCGATGAACGCCCCGCGTAGAGCGAACCTACGCCCAGCGTAGCGCGAAGTCTCGCACCTATAAATAGGGGTGCGAGGGCATCCGGTTTCTCACACCAAAAATCAACTCTTTCTCTCACTACTTTCTCTCTCTAGGATATCCTAACCCCTCTTAAGCCTAGATAAAGCCCCTAACCCCCTAAGGAAGCCCCGAGGCTCCCGAAGTCCCGAGAAAAAGTGTCTTTCGGTTTCAAAACGCTGCTCCAAATAAAGCCCGGTTTTCGATAAAATTCGCTGTAAGTGAGCTACGCTTACGCAATTTTTAATATAGCTTTCAAATAATTATAGGAATGTTATTAGGTCCTTAAAATAATTATTTGGGCTATTATTATGAGTTATATTGAGTGTTATTAACACTTATATAATAATAATACTCAGACTATTAATTTGTTGCGGTTATCGTTAGACTAAACCCTAGTGGTATTGGTACTAGGTTTTATCGAAGGAAAATTTTTTTGAGAGTATCAAAGCGTTGTCCGAGTGCTGAGTCACCACCTTTGAGGTGAGTGCATAGTTACTTTTAGCTTACACATAGATATGAAATATTTTATATAAGTTACGTGCTATGTGTGCATATTATCTGAATACTTGCTATCTATGCTGGATGAACATGGTTATACATGTTTTCAGTGATTTAAACTGTATATGTATTTTATATCTACGAAAATGTTGGGGTAAAACATGGGTAGATGTAGTAGGTGATGTGTGATAAAATGATGAGACGCCTCGATGTTGTTGTTGATTCAGTCATCTAGCGGAGTATAGATGACGACCACAGACTCTTCTAGACAGTCTGGTGGAACACTAGTAGCCTCGCAACCTGCAGGTGTTTATGAACGATGTGTTCACCGGTGTACTCCATCCCCCACATGGTTGCCTTTAGGACATTTATTGCTGAGGAACCCCCTTAGCAGTAGTGTCCATCCCGATGATGATCCTTAGGATAGGTCCCTTATGATAGGTGTTTAGGGACGTAATGTGAGGATAACAGGAACGGGTAATTAGGTTATTGTTGATTGATGGAATTAATAAACTTATTTGTTGTGGGTTGAAAACCCTATGTGCTCACCAGGCTCCCAAGCCTGACCCACTCAGTTTTATGTATTACAGGTAGTGGCGCTTAAGCATAGATATGATGTTTGGACGAGGGATTACAGATATAGGCCTGTAGATATGAAATAATGTAGTAAGGCTTATATTGTACTGTTTATGCTTTTGATCTATAAGAACATGACATCCTAAGTCTTTTAATGAAATACATTTCTACGGAAATGCTTTTGATAAATCTTTATCATATTTTGTTTTGGGACAAATTCCACAACACTTTTATTTAAAATGTTACTCTGATTTTTAAACAAAGCATAAACAAAATCGGTCTTTTCTGGCCTTGATTTTGGGGATGTCACAGTTGGTATCAGAGCATTAGTTTAAGCGAAGTAGGAATTTGTAGGATTTCTAGACTTAAACTTAGAATGCTAAGCGATGATTGTGAGGTGTGAGCACTAGCTTAATTTAGGAATTGTGCCTAAAATGCTTTTATTTGCTAAAAGCTTTGTGCATGATATGCTGTTATTTGTTCGGATCTATGGTCTGTTGCCGACCGGATCTGGAAACCTTATGTGTTTAGGATTCTAAACGTATGACTACGATATTAGAACTAGCATGTAAACGTTTCGGAGAGATAAGGATGATTTGAACATCAGTCCTAAATAAAGATCTAAATTCACCTTATTTGGTGTATAGATCAAGATGGCAAGGACCCGTAGCGGAAACGTGAATGCAAATGGGAACAGAAACCAACCCCCAGTGATCGAGCAAATACCAGTTGTGGAAGCCGCTGCTGGGCCAATAACGATGGCCGGAGTGCAAGCGATGATCCAGGCAATGTTGGATCGTCAAATGGAGGAAACCAGGCGTTTGCTCCAGCAAAATCGAGAGGAAGCGACTATATAGATCGAACAGCCTGAGTTGAATGAAGGGAAAACTGAGGAGGGAAACTACAGTGGGACTGTTGGTCAAGCCAACCCACCGATAGTTAGGCAAAACCACCAGGTTGGAGGAAATGATGGACGTGGATGCAAATACAAGGATTTCATGGCATCCAAGCCACCGAGTCGATCTGGAAGCCCGACGCCGGTGGAAGTCATGAACTGGATCTCTGAGATGGAGACGATGTTTGAGAGTTGCGAGTGTAGCAATAGGCAGAAGACCGCTCTCGCGGTTCCTCTGTTGAAATCTGGAGTACTAAGCTGGTGGAAGCTACTAGTTGATTCGATGCCCAAAGGTGAAGCAAACAAGATGTCATGGGAGGATTTTTTGGTACAGTTGAAGATGCAATACTGCTCTGAGCAGGATCTTCTGGAGATCAACAACAAATTCCAGAATCTGAAGAAGGGAAGAATGAGCGTTACTGAATACGCTGCAAGCTTTACTGAGAAAATGAAGCTTGTTCCTCACCTCGTCCCAACTGAACTCTCCAAGGTTAACAAATTTTCCCTCGGATTACCAGCGAACTTTGGTCCAATGGTCAAGAAAAATACCACACTGAAAGCCGCCATCTGGGTTGCTAAGAATGTGGAGACCCAGATACGAGAAAAGGGTCTGGAGAGAGCAGAAGTGGGAGAGAAAAGGAAATTTGACAGATCCTCGAGGTCCGGTAAGAAAGGTAGATTCTCGAAGTCTGGTTCTAGAGGAGGAGGATTAGAAGCGAAGTGGTGTGACAAGTGTAAGAAGAAGCACTCTGGGAAATGTGACGGAGGGGTCACTTGTTTCAAATGCAGAAAGCCTGGGCACTACGCCAACGAATGCACGTTCACTAAGAAGGTCTGCTATGAGTGCAACGAGGAGGGGCACATTTCAAAGGATTGCCCAAAGAAGAAGGAGGCAGGAAGACCCAACATACCACCGAAGCCGAAGGCGAGAGCCTTCCAGATGATGCTCGAGGCTGCGAAGGAAGCAACAGACGTCGCTTCAGGTACCTTTCTTGTAAATGGTTTGCCTGCAAATATACTATTTGATTCCGGAGCCAACTACTCCTTTGTGTCGCATAAATTTAGTGGGAAATTTGCATTACCTGTAGAAAAACTTGATAATGACCTGATTGTAGAAGTTGCCAGTGGCAAATTCGTACCTGTTAGTAATCGTATTAGGAACATCGTCATCGACCTAAACGGAAACGAATTCCATGAAGAGATATTACCCATAGAGTTAAACGGTTTCAACATCGTTTTGGGTATGGATTGGCTTAGCGCCAATGATGCTGCGATTCAATGCCGAAAGAAGATAGTAAGGGTGAACCCACCCGGAAGGGAATCATTTATGGTGTACGGGGACAAATTCGTACCTGTTAGGAATCGTATTAGGAACATTGTCACCGACCTAAACGGAAACGAATTCCATGAAGAGCTATTACCCATAGAGTTAAACGGTTTCGACATCGTTTTGGGTATGGATTGGCTTAGCGCCAATGATGCTGAGATTCAATTCCGAAAGAAGATAGTAAGGGTGAACCCACCCGGAAGGGAATCATTTATGGTGTACGGGGACAAACGTAGAGTGAATTCTGGAATCATCTCCCTAATGAAAGCCAGGAAATGTTTGTCCAAAGGATGTGCATCGTACTTGGCATTCGTAATCGATGCTAAGAAGGAAAAGAAAGAGGTGCAGAATATACCGGTTGTGTGTGATTATCCGGAAGTCTTTCCCAAAGATCTTCCCGGATTACCACCGGATAGACAAGTAGAATTTCGTATAGACTTGTTACCAGGAACAACACCGATAGCAAAAGCACCATACCGATTAGCACCGACGGAGATGAAGGAGCTCATGACACAACTTTAGGAGCTGTTGGACAACGGTTTCATTCGATCTAGTTCATCACCCTGGGGAGCTCCGGTGTTATTCGTAAAGAAGAAGGACGGAAGCATGAGAATGTGTATAGACTACTGAGAGCTGAACAAGGAAACGGTGAAGAACAAGTATCCATTACCGAGGATTGACGACCTATTCTATCGGCTGCAAGGTTCGAGCTACTTCTCAAAGATCGATCTTAGGTTGGGATATCATCAACTGAAGGTGAGGGAATGGGATATTAAGAAGACTGCATTCAGAACTCGATATGGACACTACGAGTTCTTGGTTATGTCGTTTGGACTAACCAATGCTCCTGCAGCATTAATGGATTTGATGAACAGGGTTTGTAAACCATTCCTTGATAAATCTGTGATAGTATTCATCGACGACATTCTGATCTACTCGAAAAGCCAAGAGGAGCATGGCAGGCATCTACGAGAAGTGTTGGAAGTGTTAAAGAAAGAGAAGCTTTACGCCAAGTTCTCTAAGTGTGATTTTTGGATCTGAGAAGTCCAATTCTTGGGTCATGTGGTTAACCAGAAGCGAATAATGATTGAACCAGCAAAAATCGAAGCTGTAATGAAGTGGGAACGTCCAAAGAGTCCCACAGAAATTCGAAGCTTTCTAGGATTAGCCGGATATTATCGACGATTTATCCAAGGCTTTTGTTCGATAGCCGCTCCATTAACAGCTTTGACCCATAAAGGAGCTACGTATACATGGAGTGAGAAACACGATGAGGCATTCGAGAAGCTAAAGAAGAAGTTATGTGAGGCACCGATAATTTCTCTACCTGATGGAGTTGAAGATTTCGCGGTTTATAGTGACGCTTCTAGGGTCGGGTTGGGTTGTGTTCTAACCCAAAGAGAAAAGGTGATAGCATACGCATCTCGACAATTGAAAGAACATGAAAAGAACTAACCCACTCACGATTTGGAGTTGGCAGCGGTAGTTTTCGCTCTAAAGATATGGAGGCATTATCTCTACGGAACGAAGTGCAAGTTGTTCACTGATCATAAGAGTCTCCGGTATCTCTTTAATCAGAAGGAGTTAAACATGAGGCAACGACGCTGGCTAGAACTACTCAAGGACTACGATTGTGAGATACTTTACCACCCAGGTAAAGAAAATATTGTTGCTGATGCTCTTAGTTGGAAAGTCAATCTTGAAAGGAAAAGGCCAAGAGCGTTAAGAATTGAAGTTGTCTCGACGATTGTGGAAAGTATCAGGAAAGATCAAGAAGAAGCTTTAGAGAAGAATGACCGAAAAGAAGAACGTTAGTGTTCGGTACAAACAGTCGAGGACTGAAGGTATTCCAAGATCGAATTTGGGTACCTAAGACGGGAGGAATAAGAGACCTTCTGATGGAAGAAGCACACAAGACCATGTACTCGATTCATCCCGGTAGCACTAAAATGTATAAGGACCTAAAACCTTACTACTGGTGGCCGACGATGAAACTCAACGTTGCGAAGTATGTAGCCGAGTGTGTAACATGTGCGAGAGTTAAGGCACAACATCAGAAACCTTATGGGAGTTTAGAACCTTTACCTGTACCCATGGGTAAATGGGAAGACATCACCATGGATTTTGTGACTAAACTGCCCAGGACGAAGAGCGGACATGACATGATTTGGGTAGCCGTGGATCGTTTCACCAAGAGTGCACACTTCATAGCAGCCAACGAGAAGTGGTCTATGGATAAGCTCGCAAATGCTTACGTGAAGGAAATTGTAAGACTTCACGGTGTCCCTCTTACGATTGTATCAGATCGTGATAGTCATTTCACATCGAGGTTTTGGAGGAGTCTACAAGAGGAGTTGGGTACGAAGTTGTGTTTGAGTACCGCTTACCATCCGCAAACCGATGGTCAGAGAGAAAGAACGATTCAAACACTGGAAGATATTTTGAGAGCATGTACCCTCGAATTCCAAGGGAATTGGGAAGAGCACTTACCTCTGGTAGAATTTTCCTACAACAATAGTTTCCACTCGAGCATCAAAATGGCACCTTATCAAGCCTTGTATGGCAGAAGTGTCGTACGCCGTCTTTTTGGCTTGAAGCCGGAGAGAAGCAGTTCATGGGCCTCGAGATAGTCCATGAGACTGCTGAGAAATTGAAAGTGATTAGGGAAAGGATGTTAGCAGCTCAGGATCATCAGAAGAGCTGTGCTAACAAGAAAAGACGACCAATGACTTTTGAAGTTGGGGATTCCGTGTTGCTTAAAGTCTCACCCTGGAAGGGAATTATAAGGTTCGGGAAACAAGGAAAGTTGAGTCCAAGGTTTATTGGACCGTTCAGAGTTCTTCAGAAGATTAGGAACCAAGCTTTCATGCTCGAATTACCCAAAGAACTCGATGGTATTCATAAAACCTTCCATGTGTGTTATTTGAGGAAATTCACGGGAGATGTTCCCGACATAATTCCAATCTCAGAGTTAAGAATGGATGAAAATAAAAGGCTGATCGAAGAGCCTGAGGCAACTGTTGACCGTAAGACTAAGAAGTTACGACGCAAGATGGTCGACTTAGTGCTAGTCCGATGGCAACATTCGAATGGGCCGAATCTCACTTAGGAAATAGAGGATGACATGATGAGTCGCTATCCACATCTGTTTGCTGATGCATGATTCCGGGAAGGAATCATCCTAAGGGGGAGAGAATTGTAACGCCCGGGTTTTAAGGCTAAGCATTTTAGACAATGTAATAGTCTAGTCAACTCTTGTAACTCTTTTTGAAGTAATAAAGATGAAATATTTGAGTATTATGTGAATTATGTGTATTTATGTGCTTATTATTTAATTATAAATGTGTAATAAATAAAAGATAAAAATCAGCGTCAAAATTAAAGTTTGAGATAAGCCCGATATCTTTATATAAAGTTGTAGTGGTTGAACAAGGATTCCGGGGATATAAGGAACGCCGAAATCCGAGTTATAACGAAGAAGTTATGACCCGTTGAGGTTTCGCGACAGAATTGGCACAATACCGGAAAGCGTAAATAGTGAATTTACGATAGAGCGACATTTAGCCTTAGAGATCTAAACAAAAGTCGTAGAATATGTTAAACTAAGAATATCGATAAAAAGAACGCCCAAATCTGACTTCGTATGAAGAAGTTGTGATTTTTTGAAGTTTCGGATTAGCAGTGTACAACCCGAAATTCGAATATTAGATCGAGTGATTTTTAGCCGACACAACCTAAACGAGAATCGAAGATCTCGTTAAAATTAGCGTAACAAGAAAAATATGGGCGAAAACGGATGTCGAATGAAGAAGTTATGAGGATTTAACGGACCAATCCTGTCCCGGTCTGTTAATAATATAAAATTTAAAATCGATTCAAAATTAGCCGATGAAGTCTAAACGAAAGTTGTAGAGTACGTTCCCACCTTCGCGTGGATATAAATAATGTCGAAAACGAAGCTCGTATTCCAAAGTTATGATTTTTAGAAGTCGGAGTATGAATTTGCGAAATCTGTTGCGAAATGATGACGTGGCTCAATCAGCTCCGTTGCTTGCTGAACATAGTCCTCGCTTCGGATCTTGACACATGCCCTCGCTGTACGCCCCGCGTACCCTCGCCTTATCCGTACGATGTACGAAGCCTGCTGTATCCCACCTGGAAGCCTTATCCGATGAACGCCCTGCGTAGAGCGACCTAGCGTAGCGCGAAGTCTCGCACCTATAAATCGGGGTGCGAGGGCATCCGGTTTCTCACACCAAAAATCAACTCTTTCTCTCACTACTTTCTCTCTCTAGCATATCCTAACCCCTCTTAAGCCTAGATAAAGCCCCTAACACCCTAAGGAAGCCCCGAGGCTCCCGGAGTCCCGAGAAACAGTGTCTTTCGGTTTCAAAACGCCGCTCCAAATAAAGCCCGGTTTTAGATAAAATTCGCTGTAAGTGAGCTACGCTTACGCAATTTTTAATATAGCTTTCAAATAATTATAGGAATGTTATTAGGTCCTTAAAATAATTATTTGGGCTATTATTATGAGTTATATTGAGTGTTATTAACGCTTATATAATAATAATAATACTCAGACTATTAATTTGTTGCGGTTATCGTTAGACTAAACCCTAGTGGTATTGGTACTAGGTTTTATCGAAGGAAAATTGTTTTGAGAGTATCGAAGCGTTGTCCGAGTGCTGAGTCACCACCTTTGAGGTGAGTGCATAGTTACTTTCAGCTTACACATAGATATGAAGTATTTTATATAAGTTACGTGCTATGTGTGCATATTATCTGAATACTTGCTATCTATGCTGGATGAACATGGTTATACATGTTTTCAATGATTTAAACTGTATATGTATTTTATATCTACGAAAATGTTGGGGTAAAACATGGGTAGATGTAGTAGGTGATGTGTGATAAAATGATGAGAGGCCTCGATGTTGTTGTTGTTGATTCAGTCATCTAGCGGAGTATAGATGATGACCACGGACTCTTCTAGGCAGTCTAGTGGAACACTAGTAGGCTCGCAACCTGTAGGTGTTTGTGAACGATGTGTTCACCGGTGTACTCCATCCCTCACATGGTTGCCTTTAGGACATTTATTGCTGAGGAACCCCCTTAGCAGTAGTGTCCATCCCGATGATGATCCTTAGGATAGGTCCCTTATGATAGGTGTTTAGGGACGTAATGTGAGGATAACGGGAATGAGTAATCGGGTTATTGTTGATTGATGGAATTAATAAACTTATTTGTTGTGGGTTGAAAACCTTATGTGATCACCAGGCTCCCAAGCCTGACCCACTCAATTTTATGTATTACAGGTAGTGGCGCTTGAGCATAGATATGATGTTTGGACGAGGGATTAGGGATATAGGCCTGTAGATATGAAATAATGTAGTAAGGCTTATATTGTAATGTTTGTGCTTTTGATATGTACGAACATGACATCCCAAGTCTTTTAATGAAATACATTTCTACGGAAATGCTTTTGATAAATCTTTATCATATTTTGTTTTGGGACAAATTCCGCAACACTTTTATTTAAAATGTTACTCTGATTTTTAAACAAAGCATAAAAAAAATCGGTCTTTTCTGGCCGTGATTTTGGGGATGTCACACACCACCTTACGGTGGTGGTTTGGGTTTTTCTTTTCATTATTCCATTTTTGTTACTATTATAATGCTGGAAACCAAAATAACACACACATTAACAGATACTCACACACACACACCTAAAACCATAGCAAAACACGCACACATCAATGAAAGCACAAATACAGCCACCCTTGTGGTGGCCGGTGGTGATATATAGTGGCAGAAGAGCAGCATCTGACAACAACCACCATGGTTGGTATCCATGGTGGTCCCAACGTTCTCCAGCCAGCCTAAAAACACACCCGCACGTTGATGAGAATAGAACCACACACATAATCACCCACCTTACGGTGGTGCACAACGACTGGGACAACATCTATGTTGGTTTTTCACAAACCTAACACACAATTTGGCAATGTAACAGTAACAAGAACAACACAGGATATGAAGCTTAAAGCTTATGATCGTTTATTTTGGTGAATAATTAGCTGGGAGTACATTTCAATGAATTACAATGTAATGAATTTAAAGACTAAAACTTGAGAATAACATGCACCTTACTCCACTAACCTTGAGACTCAGTACTCTAGCCTACAAGGCTTTTACTTATTCAAAGTACAAATAAAACGTGCAAAAAACATAAAACTAAATCAATTTTTCTGAATTACTTTATCATTTTCCCCTTTAATTAAGAAAACTCCAACCTTCTTGATTCCAACTAATCTGTACATTTCTTCATGTTTGACTCTAGCCAATGCCTTTGTAAGCATATCTGCCTTCTGCACTTTTCTATCAATAAGGGTCACCACGATTTCTCCATTTTCAACACATTCCCTTATGAAATGGAATCTGATATCAATATGCTTACTGCGCCCATGGAACATAGGGTTTTTCATTAGTTCCAAGGCCGATTTGTTGTCCACATACATTGTCACAGGTGGAACATCTTGGCCTGTTATTTCTGAGAGCAATCTCTTCAACCATATGCCTTGGCATGCTGTCATGGTGGCTGCCATGAATTCAGCTTCACAGGATGATAGGGTGACACATCTTTGTTTCTGTGATGACCAAGAGACCAAATTTCCATTTACATAAAACATCATCCCACCTGTGCTTCTTCTATCATTTACATCCTTTCCATGATCACTGTCTGAATACCCTGTGATTGTGACTTTGTTTTCACCTTTTCTATATGTCAGACCATGATCTAAAGTCCTCTTGACATACCTGAGAATGCCCTTCACTGCCTGGAGATGGTCCATGGTAGGCTTCTCCATGAAACGACTAACCACCCCTACTGCAAATGACAAATCTGGGAGAGTATGGGTTAAATATCTAAGTCCACCAATGATGCTTCTATACTATGTAGGGATAACTAGGTCTCCATCTCCTTCTTTATTTAACCTCAATTTGTGTTCCATGGGAGACTTGGTGGGATTACAGTCTAGCATACGAGTCTTTGCTAGAAGGTTTCTAGCATAAGCCTATTGTTTTAAAGTAATTCAAGAGTTGAGCTGATTTACCTCGATTCCCACATAGTAGGTCAGTAATACCAGATCACTCATCTCGAATTTTGAGTTCATCTCTGTCTTGAATTTCTTCACTTCATCAGGCGAGCTCCCAGTTACTATCAGATCATCAACATAGATTCCCAATATTAAAGTATTTCCTTCCTTAAATTTGGTGTAAATAGAGTATTCTTGGGGACATCTCTTGAATTCTAATTTCTTTAGATATGCATCTAAGCACGCATTCCATGCCCTAGGGGCTTGTTTAAGGCCGTACAGAGCTTTGGACAACCTTAAGACCTTGTTTGGCTCTTCTTTCTTCTCGTATCTCGTCGGTTGAGATATGTAGACTTCTTCTTCTAAATTACCGTTCAAGAATGCCGATTTGACATCCAAGTGGTGTACTTTCCACCCATTTGTCCTTGCTAGATCTAGAATTAACCTCACTGTTTCAATTCTTGCTATTAGGGCGAAAACTTCTTCGTAATCAATCCCATGCTTCTGAACATAGCCCTTCGCCACAATTCGAGCTTTGTGCTTGACTATTTTCCCACTTGGATGCCTCGTCAGCTTGAATACCCATTTTAGACCGATAGCCTTGCGATTCCTTGGCAGATCGACTAACTCCCATGTGTTGTTCTTCTCAATCGACATTAATTCCGCTTCCATTGCTTGTGCCCATTCTTTTTCTTTGATCGCTTCGACGTATGAGGTTGGTTCTTCATCATTACGGGTCTAGAGAAGTTCTTCTAGGGGTATGTGAATTTTATCTGTGGCCTCATACAGATCGGTGAGTAGCTGATATCGCTTTGGAGCTCCTACACTGGTGGAGATGGATGTGGTGCTCGAAGTTGGTGTGTGAATTGCGGAATTTTGTGGTGTGTGAGAATTGGGTGTGTTTGGAGAATTTATCAGTGCGCCCGATTGACTTGAACCCGGGTCACCCAAGTCATTTGACTGGTCAAAATTGACCCAATCTTCATTTAATTTCTACGCCGTCGACACTGTGTTCCCTTGATCCGGAGTATTCGATACCCATTCGCCGATATCAACATCAAATTCATCGTCAAAGTTAAATCCTTTGATAGTGAAGCTCATCCCTGGTGTCACCTTTATTTTCCTGCTACTTTCCCATGTCCACGCCTGATTTTCATCAAATATAACATCTTGACTAACATACATCTTTCCTGTATTTGGATCCATTAGTCTATATGCTTTCATTCCTTTCTCAATTCCCAGATGAACCAACCGAATTTGGTTTTTATGTACAAACAATCCTATGTGAACATGCAACCCTAGCATTGGATCTATGTTTTCACTATTAGATACACAACATTATGAACACATAAATAAACCCTAATTCTAGCATATAAGTAATCATATTAACATAAGAATAGGTTTATAATATTACCTTGATTGTTATGTAGCAATAACAATCCCAAATCTCCTTGTATTGACTTTGGAAGGCTTAGAGTCACAAGTGTCACTCCTCTAATGGCTTACAAACACCAAGAGCAAATGGAGAAGGTATAAAGAGAGAGGAGAGAGGTTAGAATTCGTCCTTATATGCTCTAGGGATCAAGTGCACGAATTCTAAGGCCTTAGGGGTCTTTATATAGGGTTAGGATTAGGGTTTTAGTCCTTATCCTTATCTAGTTGCTTGTCCACCAAGCAACAATAAGATAAGTCTTAGAAACCCTTATCCTAGTCGAATTCTAAGGCATTATCACCTTAAATTCGTTCACCATATATTTAAGATAATCCTTACCTTATTTTGTAACTATCACATAATTACAATTCAGCCCCTCTAGTTTAATTAATTACACTTGATCACAAAATTAATTCTTAATTAATTATTGACCAATAATAATTAAACAAATATGATTTCTCCTTTAATATATTATTCTTATAACATATTAATAAATCATATTATCCTCTCTCTCTATATATTTCTCCAATCAAGTTGCTTCGGTGAAGGCAACCCAAAAGGACCATGCACTATTGGGTCAAGTACATACCAAAATAGTTATGGACTTAGACACTAATCCAACATACTTCTATCCTCCAATTTCTTTAAGTGACTCTTTGCAACCTTCATGTGAGCCACACATCCAAATACTCTGAGATGTTCGAAATGTGGTCTTCTTCCCGTGCACATCTCATACGGTGTCAAATTCTTCAAGGCTTTTTTTTTTGAACTCTTTTTAGGACATAAACAGAGTACATTGCAACTTCTCCCCACAGAGCATGAGGCATTGTCATGGTCTTCAGGTTGCAATGAACCATTTACAATACCGTTCAATTACGTCTCTCCACTACTCCGTTTTGCTGTGGAGAGTATGGAGAAGTGTAATGCCTCTCTAACCCAGTCTCACTACAATATTTTGTAAATTCATTCGATATGAATTCGCCACCGCGATTAGCTCTGAGCACTTTTATCTTCTCTCTAGTCTCAGTTTCTACCTTTCCTCTGAATATCTTGAACATTTGAAGTGCTTTGTCCTTTGTCTTCATTAAGTAGGCCCACATCACTCTGCTATAATCATCAACAATGAGCATAAAATATTTTTTTCTAACGGGTGTGGGAGGTGTGATTGGGCCACATAGATTACCATGGAGTAATTCCAGTTTCTTCTTTGCTCTGTAACTCGTCTGGGATGGGAATGGATTTCGAGTCTGCTTTCCCATCAAGCATCCTTCACATGGCTGTATGGCGATTTTCATATGAGGAACACCTTCAATTATGCCTTTTCCCACCATTTTCTTCATTGAATTAAAGTTAATATGGCCCATTCGCTTGTGCCACAACCATATGGACTCCTCAGCTTCAGCAACAAGGCAGATGGGTGTGATCTCTTCTAGCTCTATCTTATAGAGTCTATTGCTTGACATGTGAACCTTCATGAGTAACTTTCTAGTCGAGTCATGCACCCATAAAAATGGGTCCTTAATTTTTATTTCATCTCTACCTGCTGCCAATTGACCTAAACTGATAATGTTACTACATAAATCAGGAATTTAGTGAACATTGCCGAGTTTTTGGCTTCCACCATCTTTACACTTGAACAAGACTGAACCATTTCCATCAATCCTTACTTTGGAGTCGTTTCCAAACTTCACATGGCCATAGATTGACTCATTCAAGGTTTTAAATTTTGTCTTATCACCGGTCATGTGATTGCTGGCCCCACAATCAAGATACCACACCTTTGTCTGATTCAAGCAACCACCTTTTGTTCTTAATTCTGGTTTCATGTTTTCTTCATTCAACATTACTTCTCCTGTTTCTTCTCCTTTTTCAATAGATGAGAGTAGCAATGCAGGTTCATTGTCTTCATGGATTAAGTTACTTTCCTGACTTCTTTCCTTTCTAGGATTTTTACACTCCGCAACATAATGACCTTGTTCTTGACAATTATAATACTGTACCTTACTTTTGTCAGAATTGCTTGATCCGTGAGTGTTTGTTTTTTTGTGGTAATTGTGATCACCTCTGCCACGACCACCGTAACCACCACCTCTATTGCATCCTCGTCCTCTTCCTTGTGACCCATTAAATCCGCCTCGATTCGATTTGGATTTTGAGTCACCATCTCGATTCTTCTTGTTTCTTCCAGACCACTCTTGGTAAGTCAGGAGCAATTTCCGTTCAGCTTGATCATCACGACTCTTTAATCTTTCTTCATGTGCTTTTATCCTTCCTATGACCTCTTCAACACTCATTGTTTCCAGGTCACCAAACTGCTCCAACGTGGATGCCAGTTGAATGAATTTTGACGAGACTTCCCTTAGTAGCTTCTTCACCACATAGGCTTCTTCAATTTTCTCACCAAGAGTGCGTAATGAGCTGACTGTACCTGCTACTTTTGCAGTAAACTCATCAATATTGTCTGTCTCCTTCATGTGGATGGCTTCGAAATCGGCCTTTAGGGTTTGGATTCTTGCAGACTTCATCCTTTCTACTCCTACAAACATCTTCTTGAGAGCTTCCCAAGCTTCTTTCGCCGACTTCTGCTCAGCTAGCATCATTAGCAAATCCTCAGGTATACCCTGATAGATTGCGGCTACGACCATGTTGTCTTTCTTTGCTCCAAAAAGAGTATTTGCCGTTATGGGCTCCACCGTGTCCCAGACACCTTGGGCCAACATGAAAACCCTCATCTTAATAGCCCATGCACCATAATTGGTTTTTGAGAACATCGGATAGTGCAGAGTGACATTCACATCTTTCTCACCATTTCCATTGCCACTGCTAGTACCGATCGTCATCTCTTCTCGAGATTGATATTTTGGCATACACCACCAAATTCACTCTGATACCAAGTGTTGGTTTTTCACAAACCTAACAAACAATTTGGCAATGTAACAGTAACAAGAACAACACATGATATGAATCTTAAAGCTTTGATCGTTTGTTTTGGTGAATAATTAGCTGGGAGTACATTTCAATGAATTACAATGCAACAAATTTAAAGACTAAAACTTGCGAATAACATGCACCTGACTCCACTAACCTTAAGACTCGGTACTCTAGCCTACATGGCTTTTACTTATTCAAAGTACAAATAAAACGTGCTAAAAACATAAAACTAAATAAATTTTTTTGAATTACTTCATCAAGCTCCAGCGGTAATTAGCGGCGACTGATAGCGGTTCATTGGAGCAAAAAAAGGAGAAGAAGTGCCTTTAGCTACCACGATCTCATCGGAGGTAGCACAACGTCGGCAACAATGAAACAGTGCGAGAAAATGGAGATAACAACTGCAACTTCATTTCCCAGTAGGAGGATAAACATGAGGTGATAAGCTCCGTGGTTTGGGACCTCCACAACGGTTTCAGAAGGCGTAGAAGAAAGCTGTCGCAGCGGGGAATGGAGGATGCGCCTCCATCGGAGTTCGACTCGATAGCAGTGGTGCTATATGGTCTTCGTCACTGTCGCGGCTATAACGATGGTTAGCTTCGATTGGTGACACTGGTTGGCAAGGAGGCGGCCAGATATGGCAACAATGGAAGTGGCGGCTGGAGGTTAAGGGTAGAAAGGGTAACGGTTGCATAGTCATGATTAGGGTTAGGGCTACCAGGGATATGGCTTTATATATCCCGTCCCTATCAAACTTCGATCCATATTGACAATATCAGTCCCTCATTCCCCCATTTCTTTCAAAACAAATCCTTAATTTACCATTTAACCCCTCCTTTTGAAAATCCTTACAAATCAAGTCCCGAAATTACCATTTGGCCCCTAACTCCATAAAATCCTTTCAATATAAGTCCGATATTTACTCTTTAACCCTCGGAAATCAAAAGTATCTCATTTGGCACCCCGAAACCCACACCCCACTAATTATTATCTGGTTTTGGACAATAATAATATAAAAAAATGATAAAATTACATCTCGGGGTTCCGGGTTTATTATTTTAATTATTCTGTTTAAAACGGGATGTTACACAAACCCTTACATGGGCCTTACCCTAAAGCCCATTAACTTTTCCTTAATCCAAATTTTTTCTTAGATGGCCCAACAAAGCCCCAAGCAACCAAGCCCAAAATGATAGCCCAAACCGAAGCCCAAACATGTAAGGCCCAACAGATCGAGTACGCGGGGCGTAGAAGCACGTATGCACATCGTACTCGCTTGGAGGCTTGTACGCTAAGTGTACCTGCTTGTACACCCAATGTACTCACCTTATTCAGCCCAAACTTGATTTTTCACTTAATCCATAGACAAAGCTCCAAAACATAGATCTGAATTCCTTGAGCTGGATTATCATGTAAAGTTGCCAACTTTACGTTCATACATGGATAAATGACGCTCTTAAACTTAAAAGGAACTTAGTAGTTGACTTAATGCATGCACCTTTATGCTCAAGGATACCACAACGAACTCAGATCCTAAAGAACAAGCCCTTAAACGACCTAACTTATCCATAGACCCAAAAAGGAGACCAAAATTATAACAAACCAACCATGAAGAGATCTAGACATATGCAAGTCAGGATGCAAACTTGATACCTTAGAAAGCTTCCCCACAAGATGATGGTTCTGAAGGGTTTTGAGCATTCTAACACTCATAGGGTGTACATGCAACCCTAGAAACCTTAGATCTATGTTTTACTAAGATACATGCAAATTTGATTTCCAAGGTTCTTAACCTATCTAGCATAGCATGGGGAACTAGAATCATAAAGCTAGTAAGAAAACATACCTTTCTTGTTGCTTGGATTCCTTGAGAACCTTGTGAGCCTAGCACCTCAAGTGTGATGCCTCAAATGTCTCACACAACACCACAACACTTGGAATAACCTTGAGAGAAATTCACTTATCACTCAAATCAGCTAGCCCTCTTATTCTCTTCTTAGTAGCTGATTTTGCTTGCCTTGGAGCTTCTTATATAGTGTGCCACAAGTAGGCTTACTCCATGTAAACCCTAATGTGCATGGCATTTCATATTCCATGATCCATGGGTTTGTAACCTCCATAGACTATCCATGGAGCACCTTATGGGTTTTAGCCCAATCCATACAAACCATGGATCATTAGCCCAATATACAGGAATAAATGATTTACACAATCAAACCTATATATTTAATTAGTCTCTTTTTGATCACTTAATTAATTCCTAATTAATTCTTTGATAAATACTAATTAAATAATATTATTAATATATTAGAACTTATAATATATTAATAAAACTTAAGTGTCCTTTCTCTCATTTAGTCTATCCAAGTGTTGTAACGCCATGCAACCCAAATGGACCATACCAATTGGGTCAAGTACATTCCAGGAATAGTTATGAACTTAGACACCTAATCCAACAGATTCTGGATCCAAATCCTTTCCACCAAGACAAACAACTCCAAGCTTCTCTTCTTTCCTTCCCAAGGGAAAAATGTGCACCAAATCCTTCTAATAGCTCAAAAACACCACCAAGAGGCTAAAAGGGTCGATCTAGGGTTTTTAGGCTATGGAGTCTGGCTTAGAAATGAACAAAAGAGGCTAACATAAATCTTATATAAGATACATCACTAAAAATTAGGTTTTCTTACTCACCCTTGTACGCCTAACGTACGAGGTCTCACACCCCAATCCAATCCTCGCAGTACGCTAAGTGTACATCCCATTACGCATGACATAACAGCCTTCGCATCAGTACGCCCCGCATACTAGGGTTGCTTCTTAAACCCTAAAATACCACGAAGGCCATAACTTCTTTGATACAACTCTGATGCCAACCATCCTTATATCCATGTAAAGGTATCAAGAAGCTCTACACTTTATCAGCTCATACTTTCCATAAAGTTTCCTGAACAAAAAATCCAATTTCCATAAAAGCCTGCTGACATTTTACTAAAATACCCCTTGGCTCTAAAACCAAATCCGAACGCCCAGATCATCTACATTTCATCACCTACACCGAAATGGGTACAAAATCGGAACATAGCGTTACAACTCTCCCCTACTTAAATTAGATATCGTTCTCGAAATCAGTCATTACCTTTCCCGACACGCCAAACAACTTGAGCAACACGACCACAATCCCGAGAATACCACAACCTTCCCAAGGCAACCGAAACCATCCCTAGCAAAACTCACCAAAACCTGAAGAAGAACGAATCCTTAATCCATTTCCCAAAACCACTTCTACCTTTCTGAAATCTGAAATCTCGAATTGGTTTGACTTTCGGAAAGGCCGCCCACACTAACCACTACCATGCCAAAACGTCATTGAATTCCAGACTTAAACAAACACTCCCAACCCTTGATTATCTTGATGCTTCCGACGAGAACAAAACAACTGACCATTCATTGATACATAAAACTTATATTTGACAGAAGACTCAAATAATCCTTCGAGTAGAAGATTCATCCTTGTAAAGATTAGACTCAAATGAGAGCTGCGCAACAAGGTCAAATCAAGCACTATGAGATAATTTAATCCAACTAAAAGCGAATTAAAATATCCCCCGAATAACAAACGACTCTACACAAGAATACCAAATCACTGAGACTGACCCAACTCATCTTGTTGCCCACTTGCTTTCCAAAAGTAACTGAGACCTCCCTGGTCCTAACTTTCCTGCCAACTAACTGAACCACCAGACTCCTGCCCAGTTGCTGAGTCAAAAGCCACACATACAGTGGCCCCACGCGGCTCCTGAGAGAATACCTCATATGGAAATAATTGACCAAACCATCTTGTCACCAAATCCAATGCTAAAATGACTGCTACATGTAACGCCTGTGTTTCTGGGCTTGCCATTTTTAGCAATGTAATACTCTAGGTTAACCTTTGTAACCCGTTTTGAAATAATAGAAGTGTATTATTTGAGTATTATGTATTTTGTGCTTAATTGCTTAATTATGTGGTTTGATTAATTAAGAATAAAATAAGCGTCAAAATTTAAGTGTATAATAAACTTGATATATTTAGATGATGTTGTAGTAGTTGAAACAAGGTTTCCAAAGATATAAAGAATGCCGAAATCCGAGTTATAACGAAGAAGTTATGACCTGTCGAAGTTTCGCGACAGAACCGACAACGCTGAATGACGTAAAAAGTGAAATTTATGTTAGAGCGATAGTTAGCCTTAGTGATCTAAATGAGAATCGAAGATCTCGTTGTTAGTATCAAAGCGATAAAAAGTTAGGCGAGAACGGACGTCAAACGAAGAAGTTATGAATTTATAACGAAATTTTCTGTCCCGGCCTATTAAAAATAAATAATAAAAATAAATTCAAAATTAGCCGATGGATTCTAAACGAAAGTTGTAGAGCGTAGTCTCACCTTCGCGTGGATATAAAGAACGTCGAAAACGGAGTTCGTATGAAGAAGATATGAATTTCCGAAGTTTATTAAATAATTAATAATTAAATTTAATTATTAAACCTCGGTATTATCCGGAGGCGAGTCACCGGACTCATCCGGAGTACGCCCCGCGTACAGCGAAGAGTGTCGACACTTCGGATGACGCATGCAGTGACGATTTCGGACACCAGTACGCCCCGCGTAAATGAGGCTCCCAGCCTCCTATAAATAGGATGCGAGGGGTCCGGGCATAGTTGCTCATTTCTCCTCCATTTCGTGCCGAAGCTCTGCGTTTTTACCCCCGAAGCCACCCCGAAGCCCCGGTAATCTTCCCAAGTCCCGAAGCAAGTCCCGAGATCCCGAAGATCCTGAAAAGTGCGGTTTCCGAGCTGAAGCTCTGCCCGCGAGAAGTTCGATTTTTGTAGAGATCTCCAGATCTGCTAAGGATTACTACTTTTGCAAGTCGTAGTGCTGTCCGATCATCTTCTGATCAAGTGAGTGTATACTACCTTTCATAAACGCAATAATAATACAAGTATGGTTTGAATGTGTTAAGTATATTGTTGTTTATATGTGTGAGTGTGTTGTTACTTTCTTCTAACGTATAATTATGAAGTATTGTATACGAGATACGTGTTATGTGTATATTTTGTTGTTATGTGTGTGAATGTATATTCACTTTCTTCTATCTTACAGATCTGATTATTTCTATATGAAATACGTGTTATGTGTGTGTGCCTCATCTGTTATATGGAAAATGTATTGATCAAGCATGCTATACAGGTTTTGAAAATATGTATACAAATGTATGTTTTTATCTACTAATATGTTGGGTAGAACATGGGTAGATAGTTGGTGTGTAATAAACAGATGAGAGGCCTCGTTGTTGTTTTGATCCAGTCATCTAGCGGAATTTAGATGACGACCACAGACTTTTCTAGACAATCTAGTGGAACGCTAGCGGGCTCATAACCTGTAGGTGTTAATGAACTTGGGTGTTCATTCGTTGTATTCCATCCCCCTCATGGTTGCCTTATTTGACTTATATTGCTGAGGAACCCCCCGCAACATGTGTTGTCACCCTGATGAAAATTATTCTTAGATTAGGTCCCTTGTGTTAGTTATTTTAGGGACATAAAGTGAGAATAACGAGAATGAGTAACTGGGTTATTGTTGGTTGATAATAATTAATTTAATTATTTATTGTGGGTTGAAAACCCTATATGCTCACCAGGCTCCCAAGCCTGACCCACTCAGTTTTATTTGTATTACAGGAAGTGGCGCAAGGGCGTAAGATGGATGAACCATCAAGTTGTTTTGTTTACAAGTCTGTATATGTATATATTTGTTGAAGGACTTGTAATGTTATCGTTTATGCTTATTGGTCTATATCGGAACATGACACCCCAAGTTTTGATTATATATTGAAAAATACATTTCTTTTATGAAGTGATTTGGTAAGCATTGTTTTATCATGTTTTGTTTTTGGGAACAAATTCTGCAACTCTTTCAAATCAAAAGGATTTACTCTGAATTTATTTTAAAAGCATAAATGGAAAATCGGTCTTTTCTGGCCGTGATTTTGGGGATGTCACAGTTGGTATCAGAGCATTAGTTTAAGCGAACTAGGAATTTGTAGGATTTCTAGACTTAAACTTAAAATGCTAAGTGAAATTTTGAGATGTGTGTCTGTTATATTTTTGACACGAGCACTGGTTTATTTTAGGAAAGTTGCCTAAAATGTTTTATGTGCTAAATGTTATATGTTGCCATATATGATATTATTTGTTCGGATCTATGGTCTATTGCCGACCGGATCTAGAAACTTTATGTGTATAGGATTCTAAGCGTACGTCTACGATATTAGAACTAGCATGTAAACGTTTCGGAGTGATAAGGATGATTTGAATATCTATCGTGAATGAGGATCTAATTTCACCTTATTCGGTGTGTAGATCAAAAATGGTGAGAACAAGAAGTGGAGTTGGAAATGCTGATGAAAACAGGAATCAACCACCAGTGATTGAACAAATACCTGTCGTAGCAGCAGCACCTGAGCCAATAACCATGGCTGGTGTGCAAATGATGATTCAAACAATGTTGGATCGTCAGATGGATGAAACTAGACGGTTGCTTCAACAAAATCGTGAAGAACTGTCAATTCGTGTGGAAGAGCCTGAATTAAATGAAGGACACTCGGAAGGTGGAAACTTCAGTGGATCAGTTGGTCAAGCTAATCCACCGATAGTTAGGCGAGACCACCATGATGGAAGGAATGATGGAATGGGATGCAAGTACAAGGACTTTCTAACTTGCAAACCATCGACCTTCAATGGAAAGGAGGATCCGATAGGAGTTATGGATTGGATCTCAGAAATGGAATTGGCCTTCATGACTTGTGGCTGCAGAGGCAAGTTGCAGACTATCTATTCAGTGCGTCAATTCCGAGGAGGAGCCGTTCGTTGGTGGAACACTCTAGGGAAGACTTTAAGCCCAAATGAGCCACTGCAATTGACATGGGCAGAGTTCTTGGTGCAATTCAAGCGCAAGTTCTGCTCGGCTCAAAATCTATTGGAACTAGAGAACAAGTTTCTGACATTGACGAAAGGCAGCATGTCAGTTGATGAATACACCAATAACTTCACCGATAAAACGGAGTTTGCCTTGCGTATCGTTCCAGACAAGCTGACAAAGGTGGACCGATATGCGAAGGGACTCCCATGGGAGTACGAGGTGCCAGTACGTCAGACACATACTTTAGAGGCAGCTATCTGGGCTGCCAAGTCTGTTGACAACATGATAAAGGGGAGAACCACCAACAAGGTTGAGGTTGGTGAGAAGAGGAAGTTTTAGGGAACATCTGGTTCCGGTAAGAAAAGCAAATTTTCGAAATCTGATTCGAAAAGGTTTGGTGGGGGAAAAGGAGGAGAAGCGAAGTGGTGTGACAAGTGTAAGAAAAAGCACTTTGGGAAATGTAGCGAGGATGTGACCTGCTACAAGTGTGGGAAGGTTGGACATTTCGCCAATGAATGTCCGAACAACAAAAGGATGTGTTTTGGTTGTAATGAAGAGGGGCACATTTTGAAAGACTGTCCGAAGAAGAAGGAGGCAGCTAAGCCCAACATTCCACCAAAGCCGAAGGCGAGAGCATTCCAGATGACACTGGAAGCTGCTAAGGATGAAACTGATGTCGCTTCAGGTACCTTTCTCGTTAACAATTTGCCTGCCCAAATTTTATTTGATTCTGGAGCCAACTACTCCTTTATATCGCATGAATTTGGTAGAAAACTAGTTTTGCCTATTGATAGACTAGATAATGCTTTATTAGTCGAAGTTGCTAGTGGCAAGTTTGTACCTGTTAGCTATCGTATGAAAAACATCTTAATTGATCTAAATGGGAATAAGTTTCACGAAGAATTATTACCTATCGAACTTAATGGTTTCGACATCGTGTTGGGAATGGATTGGCTTAGTGCCAATGATGCCGAAATTTTATGCAAGAAGACGATAGTCAAAGTAAACCCGCCTGGAAAAGATTCGTTTATGGTGTATGGGGACAAACGCCGAGTGAATTCTGGAATCATTTCCCTAATGAAAGCCAGAAAGTGTTTGACCAAGGGATGTACATCATATTTAGCATTCGTGATTGATGCTAAGAAGGAAAAGAAGGTGATGCAGAGTATTCCTGTGGTGTGTGATTATCCGGAAGTATTTCCAGAAGATCTTCCTGGATTACCACCTGATAGACAAGTGGAGTTCAGAATAGACTTGTTACCAGGAACAACGCCAATTGCAAAAGCACCTCATCGATTAGCACCGACGGAGATGAAGGAGCTGATGATGCAACTTCAGGAGTTATTGGACAAAGGTTTCATTAGACCTAGTTCATCACCTTGGGGAGCTCCGGTGTTATTCGTGAAGAAGAAAGATGGAAGTATGAGAATGTGCATTGATTACAGAGATCTGAACAAGGCAACAATAAATAATAGATATCCGTTGCCAAGGATTGATGACCTGTTTGATCAATTGCAAGGTTCGAGCTATTTCTCGAAGATCGACCTAAGGTCATGATATCATCAGCTGAAAGTGAGAGAGCAGGATATAGAGAAGACTGCGTTCAGAACTAGATATGGACACTACGAGTTCTTGGTTATGTCGTTTGGACTAACCAATGCTCCGACAACATTCATGGATTTAATGAATAGGGTTTATAATCCGTTCCTTGATAGATCCGTGATAGTGTTCACAGACGACATTCTGATTTACTAAAAAGCCAGGAGGAGCATGGCAGATACTTGCGAGAAGTGTTAGAAGTCTTGAAGAAGGAGAAGCTGTATGCTAAGTTCTCCAAATGTGATTTTTGGATTCGTGAAGTCCAATTCTTGGGTCACGTGGTCAACCAAGAAGGGATAATGGTTGATCCAGCGAAGATCGAAGCTATGATGAAGTGGGAACAACCGAAAAGTCCCACGGAGATCCGAATATTTTTAGGATTAGCCGGATATTACCGAAGGTTTATCCAAGGCTTTTCTTCGATTGCTACTCCATTGACAGCTTTGACCCACAAAGGAGCTACTTATGCTTGGAGTGAGAAGCATAAAGAAGCATTCGAGAAGCTAAAGAAGAAACTATGTGAGGCACCAATTCTATCTCTACCCGATGGAGTCGAAGACTTCGCTGTTTATAGCGATGCGTTTGGGGTTGGATTGGGTTGTGTTTTTACCCAAAGAGAAAAGGTGATAGCATATGCGTCTCGACAGCTGAAGGAGCATGAAAAGAACTACCCGACTCATGATTTGGAGTTGGCAGTGGTAGTTTTCGCTCTGAAGATATGGAGGCATTACCTCTATGGCACGAAGTGCAAACTTTTCACTGATCATAAGAGTCTCCAATATCTCTTTAATCAGAAGGAATTGAATATGAGGCAACGACGCTGGCTGGAATTACTTAAAGACTACGACTGTGAGATACTTTACCATCCCGGTAAAGCTAATGTTGTTGCTGATGCTCTCAGTCGGAAAGTCAATGTTGAGAGAAAAAGGCCAAGAGCGTTGAGAATTGAAGTTGTCTCGACTATTTTGGAAGGCATAAAGAAAGCTCAAAGTGAAGCTTCTGAGAAGAATGACCGAAAGGAGGAACGTTTGGGCAAAACGTTGGTGTTCGGTGTAAACAGTCATGGACTGAAGGTGTTCCAAGATCGGATTTGGATACCTAAGATAGGAGGAGTCAGGGATCTTCTGATGGAAGAAGCTCACAAAACCATGTATTCGATTCATCCCGGTAGCACTAAAATGTATAGGGACCTGAAACCCTACTACTGGTGGCCGACGATGAAGCTTGATGTTGCAAAGTATGTGGCCGAGTGTGTGACTTGTGCGAGAGTCAAGACACAACATCAGAAACCGTAGGGGAGTTTAGAACCTTTACCTGTGCCTATGGGTAAGTGGGAAGACATTGCTATGGATTTTGTCACTAAACTGCCCAGGACAAAGAATGGTCACGACATGATTTGGGTGGTCGTCGATCGATTCACTAAGAGTGCGCATTTCATAGCAGCCAGGGAGAAATGGTCTATGGAAAAGCTTGCGAATTCTTATGTGAAGGAAATTGTGAGACTTAACGGTGTTCCGCTAACAATTGTGTCGAATCGTGATAGTTGTTTCACCTCACGATTTTGGAAAAGTCTCCAAGAGGAATTGGGTACCAAGTTGTGTTTAAGTACAACTTACCATCCGCAGACTGATGGTCAGAGCGAACGGACAATACAAACACTTGAAGATATGCTGAGAGCGTGTACCTTGGAATTCCTAGGTAATTGGGACGAACATTTACCTTTGGTAGAATTTTCCTATAACAATAGTTTTCACTCGAGCATTAAGATGGCACCTTACCAAGCTTTGTATGGACAAAAGTGTCGTACGCCGTCTTGTTGGCTTGAGGCTGGGGAAAAGCAGTTTATGGGACCGGAGTTGGTTCATCAAACCGCTGAAAAGTTGAAAATAATTAGGGAAAGAATGTTAGCAGCTCAAGATCGTCAAAAGAGTTATGCTGACAAAAAGCGAAGACCGATGACGTTTGAAGTTGGGGATTCGGTTTTGCTTAAAGTCTCGCCGTGGAAGGGACTTATAAGATTTGGTAAAAGGGGAAAGTTGAGTCCAAGGTTTATTGGACCATTTAAAGTTCTTCAGAGGATTGGGAACCAAGCTTACAAGGTAGAACTACCAGAAGAACTGAATGGAATTCATAACACTTTTCATGTGTGTTATTTACGAAAGTTCACGGGGGAAGTTCCCGACATGATTCCACTTTCGGAGTTGAGAATCGATGAGAACAAAAGGTTGATTGAAGAACCAGAGGCAATTGTTGACCGAAAGACTAAGAAGTTGCGATGCAAGATGGTCGAGTTAGTGCTTGTCCGATGGAAACACACGAATGGGCCGAATCTCACCTGGGAGACGGAGAGTGACATGATGGGTCGCTATCCGCATTTGTTTGTTGAGGTGTGATTCCGGGGACGGAATCATCCTAAGGTGGGGAGAATTGTAACGCCTGTGTTTCTGGGCTTGCCAATTTTTAGCAATGTAATAGTCTAGGTCAACCTTTGTAACCCGTTTTGAAATAATAGAAGTGTATTATTTGAGTATTATGTGTTTTGTGCTTAATTGCTTAATTATGTGGTTTGATTAATTAAGAATAAAAATAAGCATCAAAATTTAAGTGTATAATAAACTTGATATCTTTAGATGATGTAGTAGTAGTTGGAACAAGGTTTCCGAAGATATAAAGAATGCCGAAATCCGAGTTATAATGAAGAAGTTATGACCTGTCGAAGTTTCGCGACAGAACCGACAACGCTGAATGACGTAAAAAGTGAAATTTATGTTAGAGCGATAGTTAGCCTTAGTGATCTAAACGAGAATCGAAGATCTCGTTGTTAGTATCAAAGCGATAAAAAGTTAGGCGAGAACGGACGTCAAACGAAGAAGTTATGAATTTATAACGAAAATTTCTGTCCCGACCTATTAAAAATAAATAATAAAAATAAATTCAAAATTAGCCGACGGAGTCTAAACGAAAGTTGTAGAGCATAGTCTCACCTTCACGTGGATATAAAGAACGTCGAAAACGGAGTTCGTATGAAGAAGATATGAATTTCCGAAGTTTATTAAATAATTAATAATTAAATTTAATTATTAAACCTCGGTATTATCCGGAGGCGAGTCACCGGACTCATCCGGAGTACGCCCCGCATACAGCGAAGAGTGTCGACACTTCGGATGATGCATGCAGTGACGATTTCGGACGCCAGTACGCCCCGCGTACTGCTGTACGCCCCGCGTAAATGAGGCTCCCAGCCTCCTATAAATAGGATGCGAGGGGTCCGGGCATAGTTGCTCATTTCTCCTCCATTTCGTGCCGAAGCTCTGCGTTTTTACCCCCGAAGCCACCCCGAAGCCCGGTAATCTTCCCAAGTCCCGAAGCAAGTCCCGAGATCCCGAAGATCCCGAAAAGTGCGGTTTCCGAGCCGAAGCTCTGCCCGCGAGAAGTTCGATTTTTGTAGAGATCTTCCAGATCTGCTAAGGATTACTACTTTTGCAAGTCGTAGTGCTGTCCGATCATCTTCTGATCAAGTGAGTGTATACTACCTTTCATAAACGCAATAATAATACAAGTATGGTTTGAGTGTGTTAAGTATATTGTTGTTTATATGTGTGAGTGTGTTGTTACTTTCTTCTAACGTATAATTATGAAGTATTGTATACGAGATACGTGTTATGTGTATATTTTGTTGTTATGTGTGTGAATGTATATTCACTTTCTTCTATCTTACAGATCTGATTATTTCTATATGAAATACGTGTTATGTGTGTGTGCCTCATCTGTTATATGGAAAATGTATTGATCAAGCATGCTATACAGGTTTTGAAAATATGTATACAAATGTATGTTTTTATCTACTAATATGTTGGGTAGAACATGGGTAGATAGTTGGTGTGTAATAAACAGATGAGAGGCCTCGTTGTTGTTTTGATCCAGTCATCTAGCGGAATTTAGATGACGACCACAGACTTTTCTAGACAATCTAGTGGAACGCTAGCGGGCTCATAACCTGTAGGTGTTAATGAACTTGGGTGTTCATTCGTTGTATTCCATCCCCCTCATGGTTGCCTTATTTGACTTATATTGCTGAGGAACCCCCCGCAACATGTGTTGTCACCCTGATGAAAATTATTCTTAGATTAGGTCCCTTGTGTTAGTTATTTTAGGGACATAAAGTGAGAATAACGGGAATGAGTAACTGGGTTATTGTTGGTTGATAATAATTAATTTAATTATTTATTGTGGGTTGAAAACCCTATATGCTCACCAGGCTCCCAAGCCTGACCCACTCAGTTTTATTTGTATTACAGGAAGTGGCGCAAGGGCGTAAGATGGATGAACCATCAAGTTGTTTTGTTTACAAGTCTGTATATGTATATATTTGTTGAATGACTTGTAATGTTATCGTTTATGCTTATTGGTCTATATCGGAACATGATACCCCGAGTTTTGATTATATATTGAAAAATACATTTCTTTTATGAAGTGCTTTGGTAAACATTGTTTTATCATGTTTTGTTTTTGGGAACAAATTCCGCAACTCTTTCAAATCAAAAGGATTTACTCTGAATTTATTTTAAAAGCATAAATGGAAAATCGGTCTTTTCTGGCCGTGATTTTGGGGATGTCACACTACATAACCAATTGTAGTCTTATATCATACCCGGTCTCCAACGACCTATCATTTCTTGATTCCAAGCATGCTGTGGCCCTTCCATAATCTTATGAACTGACCCACTGTACAGGGACCGATGAAAGCTACGGGCCACCCTACAGTCTTACATCACTCCCACACTAACTGCCAACTAGTTATATCAATATATATATATATATATATATATATATATATATATATATATATATATATATATATATATCAACATATCAATATCTATATATATCCACATATTCATATATAGAGAATTTCATGTATATCATTATTAAACTTCAAACTATCGAATTTGCCCAACTTAAAATCTAAATATCATATTTACCCTTCTTATCATTTAAAATATCATATTTTCCTAAATTTATTTTCAGAATGGTTTTTAAAGTCTATTAATCATTTTTATGTTTTATAATCTTTTTAATTTATAAAAATAAGCTAATTGACCATATTGTCCTTCAATAACCTTTGTGTAATAAATTGGATTGGCCAAATTACTCCCAACCATACTAATGCTTCTTGAATAACTTATGTACATCAATGCCTTCTAAAACACGAACAACAACCAAAGTCGTTGATATTTGTTAACTTCATCTTATCTAAGCCTCAAGACATTAATCAATATCTTTAGGTTCCGTTTAATATCTTGATTCAAGTAGCTTCTTTTGATTCTAAGTTTCTAGTGTTCCCGTCAGGATGTCATTTCCAGATTGAGATTTATTGAACTTTGGTTTGTTGAACTCTAATTCTCAAAGGTGGTGTATGGGTTTAAAGGGGAGAGACGTAATTGGGATTAGTAGAATTAGTTTTGATAGATGAACCCATGGTGGTGGGCGCGATGGAGGGTTAGGTTCTAACACATAATTGCATAATCATATTTTATAGCTTGGTAAAAGCAAAGGAGAAGGTGGTGGCTAGTAAGATTTACCACCTCACATTTGATGCAACATTTGGTGGTTTAAAGATAAAAGTATATGAACTTTAAGAAACATATGTCTACAAGTTGGTGTTAAGAAGATACAAATCATATCCTTTCATGCTTTTGAAATCAGTGAACTCCTAGTTGATGCCAAAAAGTTTGATTTTTCCTGATTGTCTTCTTCTCAACGTGTTTGTTGAATTAGTACTTTTATAGAAATAATACAACTGCCATATAAAATGTTCAGGTGATTGAAATACATTGAAGCTTCATATTTAAGTGTTTTAATGATGTAGTCTTGAGGGTTAAATCTTACACACTGTTCTAGTACTTGACTTCCATAAATAATGCCTTTGAAGTATTCTTTTTAGACTATTGATGACTATGTTGGTTTTGTGTAGTATTCTATTTCAATGAAAAATGCAATTTGTTTATAGCTGGTGCCAAGTAACATAGTTTTAAGTTACTTGACTTATTGCTTGTTTATTCTCTTTGCATTTCAATTTGTAATGTGATGGTTACATATATAGGTATCATTTATCACTTCTTAGAAATCATAAGGCTTTTAAAAGAAATATTTTAGTCCCTTCCCTTGGTTCAAACATTCTTCCCATTTACTTGAGAAAGTAAATGAGGGGTATATTTGGAAGAAAGATACGTATATTTTTTAGGATATGCAACATTGATTCGTGCACACACACACACACACACACACACACATATATATATATATATATATATATATATATATATATATATATATATATATATATAAAAGGGGAAACATTGCTCATATAAAATCAAACTGTCTAATTTCTATTATATTTGCTGGATTACAGTCCAACTGATTGATTGTTGTATCCTGATTCATGATGCTGATGCTGGTAGTGGAGGACAATGTAATGGCTTTAAAGGGACTTGGATAATATAGCTTTACCAAAGCAGGATTTTTAAAACTTGGTATCCTTTAAAAACTTTTATCTCTACCTAAGTCTACACCTTGAGAAATTGCTCTATGTACGTGACAACATACTAAAGGTGGGTTAGGATAGTTAGGGAAATTGGGTAAATTCAGTTTATGGCAAAAGGGTTTTAGTATTAAAGTGTATTTTGGTCAATTGCATTCTTTTTATAAATTAAAATGATTATAAAATGTAAAAACTGATTAAAAGACTTTAAAAAATATTTAAAAACTGAATTAGGCAAATGCGATATTGTAAGAGTTTATAAATATAAATATGATATTTAGATTTTAAGTTGGATAAATATGATATTTTAAAGGTTAATAAAGACATATGAAATAATCTTTTATATATATATATATATATATATATATATATATATATATATATATATATATATATATATATATATATATATATATATATATATATATATATAGGTAGGTTCAATTTTTAATGAACAATTATTGTGTGTTCGTAGGAACCAATTAGAATTAAAGAAAATTAATTCATTATTAAATAATATAAAGGGAATAGTTGTAATCTTGCTATAATTAGTTTTGGTATGAAAAATAAAATCAATTAATATCCCTTAAAATTAGGATATCTGTTTCATAACCCTAACATAACACAATCGGACGAGCGTAACCTACCGTACTACACTTAACGACTTCCACTCTCCTCATTCATGATGCATCGACTAGCAGTAACGAGCACCGTGCCAAAATACCGGATTATGCCTTGCCTCCACCTAATGTCAATCACTTTCAAACGATTTCTTTCATCTTCTTCATACGCAATCTCTATTTCACACACGGCTGTTCATTCCAATCGATGCAATGTAAGGAAAAAGATGGTGAAATCACATGTCGTTCAATCCAATCTTCACTCAAGTTTCTATGACGTTCATTCCTTCGTCTTCTTCTAAGTAGGTAATTCCTTTTTTTTTTTTTTGCAGTTATCTTTAATTTCTGATTTTGCTTTGCTGTTTACAACTAGGTCTAAAGTCTCTTCTTTTTGGAATTCAGTTTGATGTGTTGGTAGGATTTAAAACTATCCAGGGTTTTCATTAATTTTATTTTTTTTGGTAAATTTGTAAAGTGACCTAACTTTTGATAATATTTAAATAAATTTGATTAGTTCACTTTGAAAGGGTAAATCATACTAGCCTGTTTGATTATTTTTGTATGAAGAGTTGATTTTTTGGTTTTGAACAATTCAACGAAGCAAATTTTTTTTTATCCATTTTGAGATTGTGGGCCATTTTGAGATTTAAAGGTCAAAATTTGACCATAGTTTTAAAACCGGTATTTATTCTTGCATCTCATGATATATCTATTTGACTTCCATAGCATGTTCTCTTTTTCAATAATTTGATCGTTCTTTTTTATATATAAAAATTATGACAAAAACTTGATTCCTTTTTGTGGAGATTTTTAATTTTCGAATCCATGGTTTTGGGTGATGTTTATCAATTTTACTTCGGTTTTCAAAAAGATTTTGATCAATTAGATGAGTGGTCATAGTATTTTGATATTCTGAAAATTGATAAGTCATTCATTTTTTAGTTGAAAATCCTCAATAAAATTATCATTTGTTTATTTTGAGTTGGAATTTCAATTTTGGAATAGGGTGTATGAGAATTTTGGAATAAGGTGTGTGAAAATGGTTTCACGGAATGAATTTGCAAGTTTGGAATCACGGGTGATGAAGATTGGGACTACATCATTAATATATTCTTTCAAAATGTATTAATGCTTCAGTATATTCTTCAAGAATGTATCGATATATTCTTTTAGAATAGATCAAATTGTAATACTCTTTACATCATATATAGTTGAAGAATGACATTATTATTCAAGAATGTCATTTAAATATCAATGTATCTTTTTTATGTTTACGTATGTTACTTTAGGAATGTTTTTTTGTATTTCATTCTTCATGAATGCATAATAGAAATCACTAATCTTTTTATGAGTTTTCAGTCTTTTAATGTAGAGTTGTTCATAGAATATAATTATTTGATATGTTATCAGTTTAAAGAATGTTTGTCTATTACATTATACCAATAATGGATTTTTTTAATAAGGAAATTTTGATTTCATATTCATAAGCATATTCTTTAAGAATGCACGTCATACTCATAAACAAAATATATTCTATTAGAGTATCCGAAATTAAGAAACTTAAGTTAAAAAAATTAGATTTTTTAAATTAAAAGAATTAATTATCCCTTAAAATCCGAATTTTTCCTTTTATAAATTTCGTTTGATTGACTAAAATACCCTTATGATGAAATTTGTGTGATTATATGATACATGTTATTCCATTATAATATCATAAACCCTCGTATAATAGTCATTCATTTTTTTCATTAATTGGTTCATAATCGTGTTTACGACCGCACAATATACGTCATTCATATTATAACCTTACTATATATATATATATATATATATATATATATATATATATATATATATATATATATATATATATATATATTAATTATATATAAGAGGACATTTTTCAATTTTCAATATGACCTAAGATAAGTAATTTATCTTTAACAACATTAATTTTAAACAACCACAACTATTCAATTTACTTGATCCATATTACAACACTTTTAGTATAAATTTTTTAATATAATGTTAATTTAAGATTAGTTTTTAAATGCATTTAAATTCTTTATAATTTACCTAATAGAACTTAACATGCTTTTTCAAATGTGTTTAAATTCTCTATAATTTACCTACTGAAACTCAAACATGAATACAAATTATGCAAAACAATATGGTGATTTGGACTTGAACCCATTGAAATCATTATTCTAAAACAAGAACTTAACATGCTTTTTTAAGCGTGTTTAAATTCTCTATAATTTACCTACCAGAACTCAAAATGAAAACAAATTATGCAAAACAATATGGTGATTTGGACTTGAACCCATTGAAATCATTATTCTAAAACAATAAAGATGTTAACAAAGACTCTACCTAATACACTATGAACCATAAATCTAATACAAAACAAAAAAGTTATTTTCCCCTCATCTCATACTAGAGTCCTCAAATAGACACCAATACTATCAATATAAGCAACCATACGACCATAAAATCCAGCGAAAGAACAACCATAAAATGATACTGCGAAAAACTCTCCTCTTTTTTTACCGAAAGATGCATGAGTTTTTTTGTTTGTCACAAATGATATTGACGTTATTACTCTGTATTCAGGACAATATCCCGTTGATATACCAATTGTTCCGTTAATAGAATTTATTTCCTCATTGCAATCAAATAATACCTATGCAAAAAGTAACAAACAACGTATAAAGCCCGTCACAAAATTATAGAAAAAGGGAGAAAATTAGAAAATGAATAGACGATTATGTATGATATAGTTTGTTATTCATGATAAAAAAAATATATGTCTCTTGATAAACATGCATTTCCAAAAATTCGAATAATTTTTTTTAACAATTACGTATATTATGTTGATTTGTTTAAGTTATGAAATGTTTACCTCAGAATATTCTTAATCAATAACTCATTTTCCTAACAAAAAGAGGAGATGAAAGTAAGCCAAAAGACCAATTGACAAAAGTGCTTCATTTTATAGTGTGCCATAAACACATGATAACAATCTGAATTTTTATCATTAATAAGCTCAAGAACAATCTACATGATAACAATCTGAATTTTTATCATTAATAAGCTCAAGAACAATCTAAATACGAATGTAAGTCAAAAAATAAATGGAAAATAAGTAACCAAGAGAAACCTTATAAATAGCAGAATCATGTCAAAATGCTTCATGGTTATGAACCAGTAAACCAAGTAAATCTTCCGACCATTAAAAAAACAATCACGAATTTAATCAACAAAAGTGGTATTCATAAAAGACAAAACCAGATTATGCAAAAAAGTTTCATTAAAAAGGAAAAAAGAGGAACAAAGAATGGACAAATGTGATTCAAACTGAATTTGATTTTTAGGGTTTCAGAAGCGTTTTCTACTATTGATTTCTTAAAATTTCTTCACTTTTCTTCTTGTTTCTGCAGGCTTCTTGAGTTCCCTTATGATTTCTTACTACAAAACTAAATCTTGAAGAGGATTAGGGTTTAAGATAGATAAATGAAGAATACAACTGAAAAGGAAACCGTTTAGGGATTTTCGATGTTTAAATTACGACTGAGAATTTGGGAGAGTTTGAATTTTGATTTTGATTTTATGGAGAAGAGGAAACATCGGCTAAGGATCAGCAGTAAAGTGAATTAGGAAGAATGCGATATGCGAAGATGAAGCGAACCATGCTTATCGTAACATAAGGGCAATATTGGTATTTCACTTTAAAAATTTGAGCGGGAATAATCGATGGCAGAGGGCTTAAAGAATGCCATGTGGCAATGAAATCAAAACTGCAAAACTAAATCTTGAAGAAGATTAGGGTTTAAGGGGGAACATCAGTCATATAAAATCAAAACTGTCTAATTTCTATTATACTTGTTGGATTACAGTCCAACTGATTGATTGTTATATCCTGATTCATGATGGTGGTCGTGGTGCTCGTAGTGGAGGATGATGTAATGGCTTTAAAGGGAATTGGATAGTATAACTTTACCAAAGCAAGACTTTTAAAACTTGGTACCCTTTAAGAAGAACTTTTATCTCTACCTAAGTCTATACCTTGAGAAATTGCTCTATGTACATGACAATGTACTGAAAAGGGGTTAGAATAGTTGTTTATGGCAAAAGGATTTTAGTATTAAAGTGTATTTTGGTCAATTATCTTTTTATAAATTAATAATGATTATAAAGTATAAAAACTGATTAAAAAACTTTAAAAAAATGTTTAAAAACTGAATTTAGATATTGTAAGAGTTTATAAAGATAAATATGATATTTAGATTTTAAGTTGGATAAATATGATATTTTAAAGGTTAACAAATACATATATGAAATTGTCCTTTATATGAATATCTATGTATCTCTTATATAAGACACATTTTTCAATTTTCAATATAAGCTAACATAAATAATTTATCTTTAACCACATTAATTTTAAACAACCACAACTATTCAATTTACTTGATACATATTACAAGACTTGTAACTAATATAACAATTTTAATATAATGTTAATTTAAGCATAGTTTTTAAATGCATGTAAATTCTTTATAATTTACCTAATAGAACTTAACATGCTTTTTTAAACGTGTTTAATTTCTCTATAATTTACCTACTAGAACTCAACATGAAAACAAATTATACAAAATAACATGGTGATTTGGACTTGAACCCATTGAAATCATGATTATAATAAAATAAAAATGTTAACAAAGACTCCGACCTAACACACTATGAACCATAAATCTAATACAAAAAAAACATATTTTCCCCTCATCTCATACTAGAGTCTTCAAATAGACACCGATACTATCAATATAAGCACCCATACGACCATAAAATCCAGCGAAAGAACAACCATCAAATGATACTGCAAAAAGCTCCCCTCTTTTTTTACCGAAAGGTCCATGGGTTTTTTTGTTTGTCACAAATGATATTGACGTTATTACTCTGTAGTCAGGACAATATCCTGTTGATATACCAATTGTTCCGTTGATAGAATTTATTTCCTCGTCGCAATCAAATAATACCTATGCAAAAAGTAACAAACAACGTATAAAGCCCGTCACAAAATTATAGAAAAAGGGAGAAAATCAGAAAATGAATAGAAGATTATGTATGATCTAGTTTGTTATTCATGATAAAAATGTCTCTTGATAAACATGCATTTCTAGAAATTCGAATAAATTTTTTAACAATTACCTATGTTATGTTGATTTGTTTAAGTTATGAAATGTTTACCTCAGAAGATAACGTTAGTCCTTTATCCCGAACATAATCCTCCCAATCATGACCAACCCTTTTAGAAGTGTGTGTTAAGCGTCTAAATTGTGTGGTGAAGAAGAAAGAGACTACACTATCGTTATGCTCAATGGTTATCTTCTTCAAATGATGGTTTTTCTCAAGTTGGAATGACCAAACATTTTTCGGACCTGCAGGTTGAGGATTTCCCCATGTTCCAACACTGACGACTTCCTTATTAGGTTTAACATATATACCAATGCTGTCAATGTAATAACCAGCAAGCCCATAAAACCCAACTAATAGGCCTTTGTCCCATGGTATAGAGAAAACATTTTCAGTTGCATGACCAAAAGGTCCATGAGTCCTTTTGTTGGTCTTAAAGGATAATGACGAAATTATTTTAAAACCATCTCGAAAACCAATGGTTCCATTAATGCCAATTATTTTCTCATCACCTTCAAATATTACCTGATTAATAAGCCACCATGCACACAGATTATGTTACAAAGAGACATTGACTCGTGGAATTAAGATACGTACCTCGGAAACTGTTTCTCCTCGGGCCAAACTACCACACTTGTTGGAATTGTGCAAAACACCTTTAGATTCACTAGTGAACATAAGAGAGTATATTCCATCACCATGGACAATAGTTATCTTCACCAGGTTATGGTCTTTCTCAAGTTCAAAAGACCAGTTATTTTGAGGATCTCCACTTGTTCTTCCCCAAGTTCCTACCTTAATAAATGCTTTGAGAGTCTTTCTTACGGAACTTACTTGAAGCTCCAATGCCTTCTCAAGGTTTTCAACAATCCAGCCCATTGTTGGGCGTTCGCTTCGATTTTCTCTCAAGCATTCATATGCAACCATTGAGAACTGGTTGAACGAAGCTAATTTCATTTGATTCATGAGATTGGGATCGATGATCTCGTTTAATTTGTTGTCTTCACAATACGTTTGGGCCAGCGAAGAAAGGAACCGACGTTCATCTTGATATCTTTCATTAAAACACAACCTTCCACACAAGATTTCAAATAGCACTACACTAAACGAATACACGTCAGACTCCTTTGTTAGAATTCCTGTTCTTACATATTGTGGATCAACATAGCCTAAGGTGCCACAAGCACTGGTTACAAGAAAAGTGAACTCAACATTTGAAGGGCCAATTTTTGACAATCCAAAATCTGAGATTTTCGCTTCCCAATTCTCATTTAGGAGGATGTTGGAGCTCTTTATATCGCGGTGAAGAACTCTATGTTGGGGTCCCACATCATTATGAAGGTAATTAAAGCCACGGGCTGCAGCAAGGCTTATTTGGAGACGTTGGATCCAGGAGAGGTTAGAGTCACTTAGATATCTGTCTAGGCTTCCATGTTTTGCATGCTCATATACGAGGATATTTTCTCTACCCTCATCAGAAAAGCCAATAAGAGAAATGAGGTTTTTGTGTTTATAGCAGGAAAGCATCTGAATTTCCATCAAGAACTCTCGGTCTCCTTGTCCCAATGTTCGGTCCAATCTCTTTACAGCAACGGTGATGGGCTGACCAGATAGGGTGAGTTGGCCTATGTAGACTTTCCCAAATCCACCTCTTGCAATGAAATTATCATCCCCAAAGTTATTGGTGGCCAACTTTATGTCTTCAAGTGGAATTTTTAAGTGTTGTACACCTTCCATGAGAGGCATTGTAACTGAAATGCGACTAAACTGTCTTCAACCTCTGTCATTTAAAGACCAAATGATTTCAACACAAAGTGGCAAATCTGATTTAAGCAACAAATGATTTCAGCACAAAGAGAATTAAAATAATGAAGGTTCAAATGGTTTGATTGCTTCTACCGTCGATATAGATTAAATCTGTGAAGCAATATATGTCGTACATATTGTCATCAACATAACAAATCATCTACGAATCAATCAACTACATCCAAATGCCAATCGTACCTGTAAACAATGTGAAAGAAGGGAGAGGCAGAAGCTGCTGGAGGCCGGAGGAGGAGGCTTCCTCGTCGACTAGAGACCGGAGGTGGAGGTGGAGTCAGTGACTTAGTGTAGATGTTCGTCGTGGAGGCGGTTGGTGACCTAGAATCTTGAGGAAAGAGAGAGTATCAGATCTGATACCATGATACTATGTTTATGTTTGTGATATAATTATATTATATTATACTGTATAATAAAACGCAAAGGATCTATAAACAGTACCGGTTGCCGGTTATCCTTTTGCACACGTGTAGGTAGCAGTTTGACCATATTTCTATTTGTTACCCAGAAGGATCACCACCTCTCTCCTGTACATCGTTTCCCTACTCTTACACCGTTGACCGTTCGTATTCACCCTTCCTTTACTCGCTCACTCTGGAAGCATCCAGATATCCGGCCAGCCACCATCGCAGCCTCCCTACATCTGCCTACCCTTCCGCCTCCGACATCTACCTAGCTCCTATTCAGTAGGTTTCCTTCCCTTTATTCCGTATGTGATTTGGATTATATATTGGGGTAGACTTTCAAGCTCCTACGACTATGTGTTTTCTCTCTGTAAATATTTGGGTTATTTGCTTTATGACTTTTGCTTTTTTTTTTTTTTTTTTTTTTTTTTTTTTTTTTTTTTCTTTCCCTTTTACCTAATCTCTATTGAAAAAGTAAGCTAAACTTAGGATTCTTTATGTTGTTTATTGTTTCTTTAGTGACTAGATTATGTGGCAATCATAATTAATGTGAGAGAGAAAGAAGAACCCGAAGGATGCCGTAATCTTGTTCCTTTGTGTTATGTGTTCTCCAACATGGTTAGAGAAAAAGAAACACAAAGGGGGTATCGGTGAGTGCATTGCGTGTCTGTATTCTAATTCCTCCGTAAGCAAAATGCAAGCATGAAAATGTTGCCTTAGGTGCATGTGTTCTTGTGGTGTTGCTTGATCGAATGTGATGGGGAGAGAGAGAGAGAAACACAGAGAGAACTAGGAAGAAGTCGGGTCTTAATTAAGAGTTTGATTTCGCTTTGTTATATACAAAAGATCGAGGCTGCATGTGTGTATCACAGATGATGTCAAAAGTGAATAGTGAATTAAAGGTGGTGTCATTAGAGTGCAATACAAAGTACAAGCATGTGGGTACGTTGTATATGGGTAAACCATGGACTGTTGGTTAATTTAATATTGTCAATAAATCACATGGCTTTCTATGTTGTCATCGAGAAGTGATCAACAAAAAAGAAAAAAAGGCATGGGCTGATTATTTTCAAAAGTATGAAAGTACTGCATAAAGTACTTATCTTATGGAAGAAAGTACAACACTAACCTAGTTTAAGTGGAGAAAGCTGCAACAAAAGAATATTAATAAGCAACTACTTGTGTTTAGAGACAGTGGCAAAAGGTAAGAACTAAGAAGGTTTGTGTTTTAGAAGACCGGAGAATGAAACCAAGTGAAAATATCGTGGTGGGATTGATGTTGTGTGTGGTGTTTTGACCAAGTGATAAGATCTTGGCAAAGATGATTGTTTGTTTGATTGATGAATGATACAAAGATGATTGTTCATATGGAATTTGCAGGTTTGAGCAAAAAAATCTAGGAGTGGTTCAAGTTTAGCTTAAGGAGGAATGTTGAAATAGGAAGCTAAACTTAGAATTCTTTATGTTGTTTATTAGTATTAGGTGTTATTTTAATGACATATTATGTGGTAGCCACATTTATTCGACAGTTAAGGTAGTTATGGTTATCTTAACCATAAAATAAAAGGGTGCGATGGTTAGGGCTGAAGAGTGACGATAGTTTAGATTATATATATATATATATATATATATATATATATATATATATATATATATATATATATATATATATATATATATATATATATAAACAGATGTAAATGTTGTTCTTGGTGTTTTAATATGAAATATTTACACGATATCAAACTAATACGATTTTACATTCTCCATCAAAGAGATGGAATTTATGCTCATTCACTATGTTAAAACATGATATGCTTTATTTCATTTGTTTGAAGGTTAATGTTTATAATCCTAAAATTTGATTGAAAAAAGATTAATGGTTCTTCTGTTGTTATTTGTCCTTTTGATTGTATTATATAATTTTAAAAAAGAAGCGTGACATGCTTCCATACAAGCTTAATGATGTTTACATCATATAGTATGAGAAGACCAACTTTAGAAATGAAAATTTAGAAAAGACAAAAATGTAAAAAAGGTCCCACTATTATGCATTTTTTTACGGAAAATATCCATACCATTAAACTTTTGGATTAACACTTATTTTAGGAAGTTTGCTTGCTCTTTTGGTCCATATCTAATATAAAACGACATATTTACCCTTTATATATTATTTTTCATTTTTTCTTATTTTCTTTTACTGTTTTATTATTATTAAAATATCTCTCTCTCTCTCTCTCTCTCTCTCTCTCTCTCTTTCTCTCCTCTCTCTCTCTCTCTCTCCAAGACCTATCACTTTCTACTCATGAAGGTAACCGATATCCTTCTTTTCTGGAAATAATCTATTGAGCAAAAAACATATATCTGATGTGTTTTATTCAAACAATCCTACATCTACATGCAACCCTGGTTTGGATTTATGTTTTCTCTATTAGACATACAACTATTGAACACAAATAAAAAACCCTAATATGCATCTAATACTCGAAATCAACAAAGATTAGATCACATTCCTTTGTTGCTATATAATAATAACAATCAATTCTTGAAGATCCTTTGCTCTTGATAACAAGTACCACAAGTGTAATACCTCTAATGACTTACAAACACACTAAGGAAAGAGGATGATTATGAGAGAGAGTCACTAGCTCCAAAATCGGCTCTTCTAAGGTTTTCACAAGGGGTTGGCTGAATTCAAGAGCCAAGGGCTGTATTTATACTTGATGCTAGCTAGGGTTTTAATGTGGAAACCCTAATTCCTTAGCTTAGGGCCTAAGCAAGTCCATGGACCCCTTCCTTGGGGCTTGGACGAAAATCTCTAGATCCTTCTAGGGATTTTCGGCCCTCCCTAACAAGGATGAACCAATGGCCCAAACCTCAACTATCAAATATTTACAAAACAACCACTGCACTTTCATTCTGTTCCTTCAATCCCAAAATTAATTCCAAATTAATTTCTTATTAAACATTTATTAATAATATGATTTCTAATCAATATATTATTCTTATGATATATTAATAAATCATATTTATGCACCAATTTATTATTCTTAATAATAAAATTAGCCTCTCTCTCTCTAATAGTCATCCTGTCTAGTTACCAGTGTGAAAGCAACTTAAAAGGACAATGCTACTATCAAATCAAGTACATACCAATTATAGTTATATATATATATATATATATATATATATATATATATATATATATACACACACACAGATGTAAATGTTGTTCTTGGTGTTTTAATATGAAATATTTACACGATATACAAACTAATAGGATTTAACATTCTCCATCAAAGAGACGGAATTTATGCTCATTCACTATGTTAAAACATGATATGCTTTATTTCATTTGTTTGAAGGTTTATGTTTATAATCTTAAAATTTGATTGAAAAAAGATTAAGGGTTCTTCTGTTGTTATTTGTCCTTTTGATTATATTATATAATTTTGAAAAAGAAGCGTGACATGCTTCCACACAAGCTTAATGATGTTTACATCATATAAAGAAGACCAACTTTATAAATGAAAATTTAGAAAAGACAAAAATGTAAAAAAGGTCCCACTATTATGCATTTTTTTACGGAAAATATCCATACCATTAAACTTTTGGATTAACACTTATTTTAGGAAGTTTGCTTGCTCTTTTGGTCCATATCTAATATAAAAAGACATATTTACCCTTTATATATTATTTTTCATTTTTTCTTATTTTCTTTTACTATTTTATTATTATTAAAATCTCTCTCTCTCTCTCTCTCTCTCTCTCTCTCCAAGACCTATCACTTTCTACGCATGAAGGTAACCGATATCCTTCTTTTCTGGAAATAATCTATTGAGCAAAAAACATATATCTGATGTGTTTTATTCAAACAATCCTACATCTGCATGCAACCCTAGTTTGGATTTATGTTTTCTCTATTAGACATACAACTATTGAACACAAATAAAAAACCCTAATATGCATCTAATAATCGAAATCAACAAAGATTAGATCACATACCTTTGTTTCTATATAGTAATAATAATCAATTCTTGCAGATCCTTTGCTCTTGAGAACAAGTACTACAAGTGTAGTACCTCTAATGACTCACAAACACACTAAGGCAGGATGATTATTATGAGAGAGAGGAGAGAGAGTGACTAGCTCCAAAATCGGCTCTTCTAGGGTTTTCACAAGGGGTTGGCCGAATTCAAGAGCCAAGGGCTCTATTTATATTTGAGGCTAGCTAGGGTTTTAATGTGGAAACCCTAATTCCTTAGCTTATGGCCTAAGCAAGTCCATGGACCCCTTCCTTAGGGCTTGGATGAAAATCTCTAGATCCTTCTAGGGATTTTCGGCCCTCCCTAACAAGGATGAACCAATGGCCCAAAACCTCAACTATCAAATATTTACAAAACAACCACTGCACTTTCATTCTGTTCCTTCAATCCCAAAATTAATTCCAAATTAATTTCTGATTAAACATTTATTAATAATATGATTTCTAATTAATATATTATTCTTATAATATATTAATAAATCATATTTATGCACCAATTTATTATCCTTAATAATAAAATTAGCCTCTCTCTCTCTAATAGTCATCCTATCTAATTACCAGTGTGAATGCAACCCAAAAGAACCATACTACTATCAAATCAAGTACATACCAATTACAGTTATGAGCTGAGACACCTAATCCAACAATATCACCATAAAAACACTATTTGAAGAAGTTCATTTAAACCAGTGGTGGACCTATGTGATTCCCAAGGGGTCTCGGGCCACTATTCCATTTCCACCTTATAATGTAAAAAAAAAAGTTGTTGTTTTGTTAGAGTGCAATCTCTATACAAAATTAGTGCACTATTATTTTTTGGTGCCACCACTATCAAAATCTTCCACGCCCGCTATTAATTTCAAGTTCATCTTCAAGGATTTGCTGAAGATTCAAGGGAAAAGATGCGATCAAGCCTTATCGGAAAGTCACATATATGATCAAACCTAGACCCCTGCATCATAAAATAACTAAATGGATGTTGAATCCCTTATGCATTTACAAAAATCCGTCTCCACTTCCTTTACAGAATGTCATTTAAAACACGTTGTACATTAGTAGTTCATCTCATACATCTCTTCATATCAAACTCACGAACTTAGATGAGTCGGACAACTAACAACCCCTTCCCTTGCCGCCTCTCATGCACCTCTCTTTTAGGAACACACACAAAATTAGGTTAGAGACCCAAGATTCTCTTTGTTTTTTTATTATTGTCGGAAAGAAAAGAAGCGTTGAACCTTACGTTAGAACCATATTAAACTTTTTGTATGGATTTACAACCTCTGATCATGTTTTGTATCCCTAATACTCAACCGTAAGATACCAAGAGAATCCTTAATCCCTTAGAAATTTACGTCTTTATCCCTACTAAAAGTTATAGGTTTAATCTTGATAGGGGTTTAAGTTTATTTTAGTATTTGTTTGGTTTAATGAGTTAAATAATTAGCTGGAATGCATCATCTTAGGAATGAGTCTTTGGGGTCTTTAGAGTGTTAGATGTGGTGATTAAAATTAGGAAATGTGGGCTTAGTTTTGTTTAGAGTCATTAGGTTTTTGTAGGCTTTAAAAAGAAATCTATTTTTTTTCTCTGAATGAAGTAACAACCATTGCTAAGAGAGACTCTTTATAGGGAGTGAAGAAGGAGAAGGTGACTAAAATACTAGAGACTGATTAATCAATTTTTGATACCATGTATCTAGGACTAATAAATTAGTCTCAAATACTATCTAGGACTGATATTAATGTGTGAATCATTAGAGACTAGCCAAACTAATTCGAGACTAAAATTCAGTCCCTAACCTATTTATGCCATTTTATATTTGGTGGGAAACACATTGGGAACTGAATTTCAGTCTCGAATAATCTCGTGTCAGCTTTGACTTTGGAGGGAAAGATATGAGGGATTGAATTTCAGTCCCTAATAGACTTGTATCCATTTTTATTATGTATGGAACTTATTAGGGACTGAAATTTAGTCATTGGTACAAGTGCACCAACTTGTCATTTGGATGAGAAACTTTTTAAATACTAGATTTTAGTCCCTAATAGACATGCATTAATTGACATTTGAGTGAGCACTTATTACTAACTAAATTTAGTATTTGAAGTTGAAAAAGCCATCACTTTTCTTTTAGGTAAATGTAACATCCTCAAAGTACAACCAAAAATTTTTGTTTAATAATTACTAAAAAATATCATGTTAATATCATAAAATAAAACTCGTATGTCAATATCTCAAAACCATAGCAAAGTATCACGAAGAAACTGTATCAAGACTATATCAAATCACATCTATGAAAAACTAAAACAACTCCCAAGACAAACTGAAGCTGTGGTGTGTGCGATGCCATCAACCCGAGCTCTTCCCTTTACTTGCGGAAGTACCTGAAAACAAAACTGAAACTGTAAGCACAAAGCTTAGTGAGCTCCCCCAAGCTACCACATACCATACAATAACATATAAACACATACTGGGCCTTGCCCACTGCATCGGACCGAAGTCCGGAAACCGCATCGGACCAAAGTCCGGAAACTAACCAAGGCCTTGCCCTCTGCATCGGACCGAAGTCCAGAAACTGCATCGGATCGAAGTCCGGAACTGACTGGGACCTTGTCCCCTGCATTGGACCGAAGTCCGGAACTAACTGCATCAAACCAAAGTCCGGAAACTGTCTGAGCATAACATGGCATGGCATAAACATATCAACTAGCATGAACACGTAAGCAGCATATTGCATCGGGCCGTAGCCCGGAACACATAACACATAAATCCTGTCTGATCCACGAAGGCAACAAACATACTAAAAACTACATTGGAACGAAGTCCGGAAACTGCTACTAGCTAAACGGGCCGACATTGTGGCCTTAGACCCGTTCCTACTAGAAGGAAACTCACCTCGTATACTGGCTGCTAAATGAACTGCTCTGGAAACCGTCTACTGCTGCTCCGGTATCTCCCCGGCTACAATTTCCATAATTACACTCAATCAATTACTAATAATTGTACTGAGGGTAAAATGACTATTTTACCCCTGGTCAAAGTCAACCTCCAGTTGACCGGACTCGCCGAGTCTGAGGAACTACTCGCCGAGTTCTGTCATGCAGACTCCATACAACTACATTCAAATCCGCTTTATGGTTCCTAACTCGTAGATCTGAAATGTTGGAACCATCTGAACACGTAAAGTTGCTAACTTTACATGTAACTACAAAGGAATGAAGCCATCCTACTCAAACACAACTTTACTCGGGAAAACTCATCCGACTCGCCGAGTTGCTCATACAACTCGTCGAGTTCTAAGGCAAACTTCATCGGACTCGCCGAGTTGTTCTTCCAACTCGTCAAGTCGACGACTAACTTCATATAACTCGCTGAGCCGCCCTGAGGACTCGTCAAGTTCATTCAGTCCTTTTTCCATACAGGTCCGATCTGAGCCATGCAGCTGATACAAATCATGGATCTAAACTTCTAGGGCCTGTTTTTCACGTAAAGTTGCTAACTTTACGTGCATGCATGGCTTTAAAGGCTTCATATGACCAAAATAAGCTCTTAATGAGGTTCTAGGCTCAATAGGGACTTTAATCACAACCACAACCAAAACTTTATACTTCTAGCATGCCATGAGTGTCCAGATCTGAGGTATAACCCGGCCACAAGGCCTAATCATAAGGGATTTGGGGTTTTTGGGCTTAAAAGCCACAAATTAGGGACAACATAGATCTATATGATCAATAAGAAAGGTATAGAATTTAATACCAGAAAAGATGACCAATCGAGTGTGTATTCTGGATCTACTTCCTCTTCCTTGAACTCTCCAACTTTCTCCTTCTCCTTCTTACTCCAAAGATGCCTTCACAAGCAATAAACACACACACACACACACACTCACTAAGAAAACGGATAAGGTTTGTTAGTTGATGCTCTGGAGGTGAAAGAGACGAGTTTGGGCGCATAAGAGGGTTTAAATAGGTGCAAAACCCCAAAATTAGGGTTTCCTCCAAACAAGCAAACTCGTCGAGTCCAGCGTGTGGACTCGCCGAGTAACCGGCTAAATATGCGTGCTCATCCCGTCTCTACTTGATGAGTCGGGCAACGGACTAGTCGAGTTCCTCACAAAGGAATAAACTTATTTAAATACATACCGGGAATGGGGCGCTACAGTAAAAATCATAATTTTTTAGAAAACCTTTCATTTAAAAGAAATATGGATGACCGGATAATAAGTTAAAAATAAAATGTCATCTGAAAACTTATAATTTTTACCAACATTACGAAAGGTTTTTCCCAACAAGGCACATAAAACTTGGATTTTTGTTTTTTTTCCTTAAAAAATATCATAAAAATTTAACATTTTATGCCATTAATTTTCAAAGTTATTAGTGCAGTTATATATATATATATATATATATATATATATATATATATATATATATATATATATATATATATATATATATATATATATATATATATATATATATATATATATATATATATATATATATATATATATATATATAATAGGTTATAATCCATGTAACACACGGTAAAGTAGTGTTGCAGAAATCGGCATTGGCGACCGATTAATCGCTTCGCGCCCTTAAACCGATTACTATTAGGGTGTTTTGCGGAAATTGGTCAAAATCGGTCAAAGTCGGCCTTGGCGGTCATAGGCGGGAACTTTTTAAAAAATTCAAAAATTTTTAATTTTTAAATTTTACACCAAAATTTTAAAATTTCAAAATTTTAAGCTTTCAAATTTTAAAATATTAAACTAACATTTTTATAATTTTAAAATTTTAAATACTTAGTTTTTTTGGGAATATTACTTTTTTAATTGATTTTATTAATAATTAAGGGTCTCCGATTAATCTCCGTCAAGTCCGATTAATCACTTATTGCCAGTTGACCGCTAAATTACCGCCGAACGATTTTTACAACATTGCGGTAAAGATTAAAAAAACTTATATAATAAAAAAATTATTTGATTATATTGCTAACAATTTTTTGTATATAATAATTGATGTATATTTTTAAGTTTATGATCGTATAAATAATATCTAAAATACTTACAAATCAAATTCAATTTTGCTTTAAATAAATCTATAGTTTGGCAAAGCCTCAATAACTTATCTTCGTGCTCCAGGATAAGCCATCTAGATACGTATATAAGTATATCAATAAAAAAATTAATGTTTTTTACAAAACATTTTACCTCAAAATTATTTTTTTTCAACCTATATGCCTTTTAGAAGTCAATCTAATACTCTGTTAATTTTGGTTAAGGCTAGTTGTAGGTTTTTTTAAATAAAATCCATTAATTTTCAGCTTTTCTCTATTTTTCTCTAAATCTAATTTCATTTTTCAAAATTTTTGCTTATATAATCAAATCAAAAGATCATTTAAACCATAACCATTACAATACAATCTAATCGGATTATAATCAAATCATAAGACTAATCAATCCAACCTTATAAAGATGATCCATGAGTGGCTATGACAAAATTAAGAGCCAAGCATAACAACAATACATTTATGCTTTTATGGAAAATTTCATCCAAATTGTTCTATACGGATACAACAGTATTGTATGCTAATTAAAGCCCCACAACTTATATAGTGAAAATGTGAACGGAAAAAAGAGCAAACATAGAAATAAAATAAAATGAACAAACCGGGCATTAGTACAACAAAAAAAAGAAAACTTATTTTTCAATTTACTGAACGATCTAATAGACCTAGCCTTGATGGGGTCCTGGGTCCCATCAAAAGTAGGGGGCTTCGTGTTGTCGAATTCCCTGTACTGGAAGCCCCGACCAGCTCCCACTCCACCTCCTGCCATTGTTACAGCTGATGTAGCTGCTGCGACAACTGTCTCCGCAAGGGCTGCGTACCTATCATCGTACTCAATCATGGCAGACCTAATGGTCCCAAACAACTCCGGTATCTGACCCCGAACAATCTCGACCACCTCCTCACGGATGATCTCCCTGACTCGATCCTCTGTTAACACTCGCTCCTTCTGACTGATAACCTCAGGGGCTACTGGGGCCTCCTGATCACCCTGCCCTGATCTCGATCCGGATCCCAACATGAAATGCCTCGTAACCACCATACTGAAAATACAACAGGAAGATATCAGATAACCCGCACAAATAATTGGGAGCTAACTTCCAATCCTAACCATAGGTGTTGTGACTTCCTTGCTACGCGTATGGGTCCTGTGCTTTCAGTAGTACGGGCCCATACTATCTTCCACACCTACCCATATTTCTCTCAAGGATCACCACAACAACCTAATAATATACATAAACATAGCGAGCGCTCAATCCTCAAAAGATCATTTAAACCATAACCATTACAATACAATCTAATCGGATTATAATCAAATCATAAGACTAATCAATCCAACCTTATAAAGATGATCCATGAGTGGGTATGAAAAAATTAAGAGCCAAGCATAACAACAATACATTTATGCTTTTATGGAAAATTTCATCCAAATTTTTCTATACGGATACAACAACATTGTATGCTAATTAAAGCCCCACAACCTATATAGTGAAAATGTGAACGGAAAAAAGAGAAAACATAGAAATAATATAGAATGAACAAACCGGGCATTAGTACAACGAAAAAAGAAAACTTATTTTTCAATTTACTGAATGATCTAATAGACCTATCCTTTATGGGGTCCCGGGTCCCATCAAAAGTAGGGGGCTTCGTGTTGTCAAAGTCTATGTACCGGAAGCCCTGACCGGCTCCCACTCCACCTCCTACCACTATTACAGCTGATGTAGCTTCCGCGGCAGCCGTCTCCGCAAGGGCTGCGTATCTCTCATCAAAGTACTCAATCATGGCGGTCCTAATGGTCCCAAACAACTCCGGTATCTGACCCCGAACAATATCGACCACCTCCTCATGGATGATCTCCCTAACTCGATCCTCTGTCAACACTGGCTCTCCTGACTGATAACCTCAAGGGCTACTAGGGCCTCCTGATCACCCTGCCCTGATCCCGATTGGATACCTTACACGAAATGCCTCGTAACCACCATACTGAAAATACAATAGGAAGATATCAGATAACCCGCACAAATAACTAGGAGCTAACTTCCAATCCCAACCATAGGTGTTGTGACTTCCTTGCTACGCGTATGGGTCCTGTGCTTTCAGTAGTACGGGCCCATACTATCTTCCACACCTACCTATATTTCTCTCAAGGATCACCACAACACCCTAACAATATACATAATCATAGTGAGTGCTCAATCCTCATTCCTAGAGAAAGGCTAAATGTCTCACAGCTGACCTACCGGTCTCACACAACCCACCAATCCATGAAACTTCCACCAACCCTGCAACATTAGTGTATGCTAGCCATACATAATGCTGGACCCCATAGACTTTCGAATATCCAATCCTACCCTAAGCTCCCAATCAAAAAAAAAAAACAGAACATAAGGCTAAATCAAACATTCTCAGGCTATAAGATCTTAATTACGCATAACCGTGATGCATGCACTAAGCAACTACAGTAATGATGTCAATTTCATATGAGGAAATCCTTAGGCTATCAGGCATCATATAATCAAACAATTCTATCATGCAATTCCTGAAGATCCCTAGTCTAGTACTAGGATGTTGTTATAACATATCACAATATCAAATAACTGTATGGTATTTTGGGGTCTACTTACTGGCTCCGGCTGATTGTACACCCTGCATCCTCCTTTAGTTATTTTGAAAACCATTTTAGAAATCATTTCGAAAACCTTTCCTTGATTTGAGATTGGATTCACACGAATGTTCCTCCAATTCACTCAAACCAAGGCTCTGATACCAACTTGTAACACCCAAAAATTTAAACCAAATTTTAAACTTTTCAAAAACACTTCAAATTAATCATCATTACAACTTTGTTTTCCAAAATAGTTTATATCTGAGTTTTCCCAGAAATCGTAACAAAGGATGAGGAGTTGTACGATCACGCATTAGTCTTGCCACGATCCCCCGATGTACCTGAAACAATAAACTGAAACTGTATGCCCAAAAGCTTAGTGAGTTCCCCAAAAATATCCATACTCATAGCGATACATGTAGAATCACAAACAACATACTATGGGTCCAGTCAACCATCAGGTTGGAATACCCCAGGTCCACAACCAATAGGTTGGAATGCCAACAAACTATGGGTCCAATCATCCTTGGGATGGAATACCCCAGGTCCACAACTAACAGGTTGGAATGCCCACATACTATGAGTCCAATCATCCTCGGGATGGAATACTCACGACCCACAACCAACAGGTTGGAATGCCCAGGTCTATTAGCCTCTGCACAAAGCAGATGAGCCTCAACCACCAAACAAATATGTGCACATATATGTAATAGATAATCACATAATTGTTGGATTAGTGTCTAAGTCCATAACTATTTTGGTATGTACTTGACCCGATTATGAGCATGGTCCTTTTGGGTTGCCTTCACCATAGCAATATGTAGGATGATTTAAGGAGAGAAAGGTTTAAATATGATTTATTAATATATTATGAGAATAATATATTAAAGGAGAAATCATATTGTTTAATTAATATTAGTCAAGAATTAATTTTGTGGCTAAAAGAGATTAATTAAATATAGGGGACTGGACTGCAATTATAGGATAATTGAGTTATTGGGCTAAGGAATGCTAAAGGAATAAGGGGTGAACGAAATTATGATGGAAGCCCATCATATTTTCGTCCATAGCCTTGTCCAGAAGGTTCCATGGACTGCTTAGAGTTTAAGTTGTCCATTAGGGTTTTGACTGAAACCCTAGCAGCCCACACTAGTATATAAAGGACCCCTTAGGCCCCAAAAACGTGGACAACTGATTCTCTAGGGTTTCTAGTCGTTTTTGGGCAGCCTCCTTTCTTCTCCTCTTCATCCAAGTTGCATAAGGTGTTTGTGACTCCATTAGAGGTGCAACACTTGAGGCACTAAGCTTTTGAAGCCAATCCAAGCAAGGAATTGATTGTTATTGCTATATAACAATCAAAGGTAATTCTATAAACCCTAATTCAGTTTATAATATGTTAGATCTAAGTTTATTAGTCTTGGATTCAAAGCATGTACAATAGAGAAACCTAGATCCAAGCATTAGGGTTTGTATGAGCACATAGGATTGTTCTTATGCATAAAACCCATCAGTGGTATCACAGCCTTGATTGGTTTCAGTTGTATGTGATGCTATGTTAAATTATTTACTGAAAAACGAGTTTTTTTTCCTCTGCCCGACTCAACTCGGCGAGTCAGTATCTGGACTCGGCGAGTTGGCCCTACTCGGTGAGTCCATGTCTGACTCGGCGAGTCAGTGCGTCAGGCAGAGGGTATTTCGGGATTTAGCTGCTGTTTTGACTTGGATTTGATGCTTAAATTGTTTTATGAAGTTCAAATCTGAATTTTATCTTAATTATATGTTTATCCTTGCCAAAACAATAGATAATTTCAAATCTTTTAAATATTGGTTGTTTATGTGATAAATATGGATTATTTAAAGTTATTTGGTAATTATCTAATGACTAAAATAAGATTAGGTCAAATATAGATAATTATGTAATTAATTGTTTAATTTGAATTATTTGTTGTTTGATCCCTAATGTTTTGAAATGTTTCAAAACTTGCCCTCAAGTTTTTGGAATTTAAAATTTTCATTAAAAGTTTAATTTTGAAATGTTAAATTCTAAAACCCTAGTAATTTGAAAAGTTCAAATCACACCCTTATGGTTTTATTAATTAATTAAAGTGTATAATTAAAAGTAATTTAATAAACCCATAAAGTTTTGGGTTACATTTAATTAAATTAAAAGTATAATTTATTAAGATAAACCACCTAGTATTTTAAAAGTGTAAAATACACCCTATACTATATATAACATTAAAAGTTTAATATTATATATGTATGAGTAAAAAGTCAGTCTTACCATTAGTAGGCCTCATTCACGAAGCTAGTCTATAAGGGGTGTTTAAGGAAATTGCCTATAAAATGGCGATTGAATGGGTATCCACTCTTACCCACTGCACTCTTGACTAGTGGAGGGTCGTTAGCCGAACGGGTAGGACAGGACAGAAACCTTCCATTATAAGTATAATGAAGTACAAAGTAACTAAATGCTTATACAAATTCCCAAATCATAGTTACTTTAGGCAAAATGTGAAATTGTATGCTAACCCATGGAATTACACTTCGTACCCTTGTCAAATGTTAGTGGAGCGTGTGTGGTTAACCGACACACTAATTTGGGGATGACATTGGTAGCGAAGGGTGACTCGATGTTTGTCATAGATCAATGGAGCGTGTGTGGCTAACCGGCATATTGATTAGGTGATAGTAGCATTGGGTGCACCACGTGATTCATATGGTTATTCACACCTTGTTTGTGATCCTCGGCATCCCAGACACAAATAGTAGGGCATAATCGAGATTAAACATGCCATTGAAAAGTTCAATGAATCTCAAAAGATCTAGGAGTTTCAATTCATTTAAAACTTAAACTTCTTTTTCGTTTTTCATGGTGGAAATTGGTAAATCGTCATTTACCTACCTTCAGATATTCTGCAACTAGATTACGACATCCCTCTTCTAGGTTGTAGAGTATTGTGTTGGATCCTAGCTTGATGTTTCATTTGGGTGTTACATCAAGAATTCTAATCAACATAACTTGAATTTTCTCTCGTTTTGTAGATGTCTGAATCTTACAATGGTCTTCCCAAATCCTTTGGAACAAGCTTTCCAAATGAAGATGACGTTCCGAGATACGATCAAGGAAATGAGAGTCACGCTTCACTTCCTCCACCTCCTCCAATTATTCTCCCTGACCCACAAGTTCAAAGGCTTGAAAAGTTCAAGCTCACTCAATCCCTTTTGGCGAGTAAACACGAAGATGGGAAACCTGTGTGTGCACACGTCTTAGAGATAAAGTCGCACATTGATAGGTTAAGCATGTTGGGTGTCGAGATTTCAAGCGAGTTGGCTGTTGACTGGGTTCTCCAATCACTTCCTGAATCATATAGTGAGTTCGTTAGAGAGTACTATATGATGGACCACGACGTGACCCTAATTGATCTCACCTATTTGCTTATAGCTGCTGAATCAGCAATGATTTGGTGTGTTGGTCAAGCAAATTTGTCTAGTGAATCAAACTCCCAAACTTCAATGGACACTGGCAACATTGGAAGTCCAGAAAGAACTAAGTCTGTGATTGTCCGATGTGCTGTGCCAAAGGAGTCCATCTGCTTTTATTGCCAAGAGAAGGGGCATTGGAGACGAAGCTGCCCTAACTACCTGAAAGATCTAAGAGATGGGAGAGTTAGGACGTATGGCTCTACTTCAGGTAAAATCCATTATCTAACTCTTTTGAGTTCCTATTCTAGATTCTTAATACATGATGTGATAAGATTACATTTTGATGTTTTGTAGGATCGAAGAAAAGAGAGGAAGCTTGAGAAAAGAAGTGAGCTGAATCTAATCATGAAGAAATGGATTTCGATCGCATTACTTGAAGAATGGATTCTCGAGCTACTACTTGGAGTTAGAATAGATTGTTAAGAAATATGTAATAACATAGTTTTTCAATTGAATTACATTGTAAGGACAAATTTTTTCCGCAATAAAATGAATTTTGATTTTATCTTTTTTATTTATCCTTGCGATGACATGTATGAAAAATTGATGTTTGAATGTTTCTATTATTAGCAATAATGGATTTGATTCTTAATTGTATTATTTGTGGAAGTGTCAAGAGTTTACCAAGTAAGGAGAGTTTCTCATCACCCAAGTTTCAATTGGACAGAAACTTGGAATCATGCAATGTGTATTGTATGATGAATGAAAAACTTTCACATTTGGGAAACTTAGACTAATTCTTTGGCAAAGTGTCAATTAAAGGACAAGGAGATCAAGTACACAAGGTTGTGTGTTGATCAAGTCCACCACAAGAGTGACAAAGATATTCGTCATGATTTACTAAAGCTTAGTAAATATGATTATACTTATAAGATTAAGTATAATTTTGAGTTGATTGAAAAAGTTTCAATGAATAGTAGAACGAATAAAGAAGAATCAAGTAGGCAGAAAGATAAAAGTTTCTCTATTCTAAGAAGAAGGGAGAGTACCTTTTATTGTGTTTTATGATAAGTCTTAAAGATTAAGAACCGTGTCTCAATAGATCCTCTAAGTGAGTCTTAGTGCAATTACATGTCTAAGACGAGGTATCAAGTATTGTAGAAATGGTTAAATCAATAAGTCAATCATACTTCGTTCCAATATCAAGTCTTAGAGTCAAGATTGTGACATTGAGTGAAAAGTCTTAAGTAGGTTTATAACACTCATCAGATGTGGAATTTGGAAAAGTTTTCTTATTCTTGCACATTTGAAATTGGTAAGTTGTGCTGTCTTGGATAAGACAAAGATCAACTAGGACCAATTATGTGAAGTGTTTTGTCTTGATAAATGCTTCACTAACTCTTGAATATTTGTTTGTCAAGAAATGTTTCTTGACAAGAGAATCTTAAATGTCAAGGAGTCAGTGGGAGTCTTAATGGTCTTGAATGGTTTCAAGAACAAATCAAGAATAAACCTTATCGATCATCACTAGCACACGACTTGAGGTTTACAATCTATCGTGCTGACATTATTTTGTTTCTGTGCCATTCCAATTGAGTTAATTGTGTATATGAGTTCTATGAGTTCTCATTTGAATACATACTAAAGCCTTAGTCGATGGAAAGTACATTGATATGTAAGGACAAGTTACTTGGAAGACATGGTGGGCACTCGTGTTACCATAGGGCATGAAATCAAGATTAAGAAAGTTCAGTCCATATGAGTTTGGATTTGTCGCGAACCTTGGTTTTGGCAAATTAACATGGATAGGAACTCATATACCATAAAATCTAAGTGTTATAAGATTCCCTCCATCATGAAAATTACTGTAAGGAAATGCTTTCACTAAGAGAGATTTTAAGAAGATAGCGATTGTGAAAATTGTATTCTCAAATTCGATTATGGTTACGACATCCCTTTCCATAGTTCGAATTGTGAGATTTGGCAATTAGTTTCAGCATTTGGAACTTAGTAACATAAGCTATGAATTGTTTAAACACGCATATGATCTATCTAAGGCAAAGGTGTATAAGGTTAAGAAGCTTAGATAAAGGCTTATCGAAGCATCTGGTATTAGAAATATGAATTTCAGAAATTCAATAGGCATTGTTTTTCTGGAAGCTCATTTGTTTTTTGAATACATGTCAAAGCTAGTGGGAGCATAAGTGTTATGCTTATATGATAATAATCATCATGATAGTGGGAGCATAAGTGTTATGATTGTATGATTATTATGGAGAGTATTCCAAGTTAGCAATATTAATTATAGAAAAACAAAGATTCAATTTGCAAAGTTTCATGGGTTGAAAAATTGTTTTTGCTATAATGAATGGAGAGAATATTATACTTCGTTTCAAAATCTAAAGCTTAGATTGAGAAATTTTAATAAATTTAGTCAAAGGATACATAGTGTGTTCTCAAATTTCGATTATGATTACGGCATCCCTCTTCATAGTTCGAATTGTGAGAATATGACACATAAAATATTATGGCAAAAGATTGGTAAAGTATCATATCTTTATGTAAGACATTATGCATCGTGTCCCATATGCTTCGGGTATAGGATCGATTGCAAATGCTATAATATTTTACCATTCTAAAATTTTCCAAATGTCTAGCGCATTAAGAGGGAAAAAGGACTAGAATTGGTTTTGACTGAAATAATTAAACAACTATCAAAGGACGATCCAAAGTAGTTGGAAGTATGGTATTGGATGGACCATATCGACATTATTATGAATAGATAAGATTCTATTAAGAATGAGTTGTCATATAGCAAATGTGGAAATGTTTCCATATTGGGAGTTGGATATTGAGACTCTATGCCTAGATTAGAAACTTTTATGCAATAAGGATGTTCAAAGGAATGTACTTTGAATGTGAGACTTCACATCAATGGAATTGTCTTGTAACAATTTCTAAGAAAGTACATTGTAATTTGATTAGCTAAGTCTTGGTGACTTTTGTGCTATGATTTTGCAAAGGGATCGTTGCATAAAATGTTAGAATCTAGCATATTCTAGTAGTGGCAAGAACCTTGTGTTCTTACACTAATAATTAGGATTAAGGAATTGTGAAATGAGCATCATTGGAAAAGTTTTCAGGTGATCTATTTCACAAAGCATGGACCATAGGAAACAAAGTGTGCATGTTTAGAGCATGGGACAATTGTTGTTGTAATTCAAGTAATAAGTTGATTATCCAAAACATTAAATGATAAATAATGAGTAATCAATATGGTGGATAAATAGAAGGGTTTTATTTACTCTCACAAGTTTGGGGCCATATAGGATTAAGTATTGTTGTTATGTTTCAGTTTGCATGTTTTGACTTCCAGAATAACTAGGTTATTCAAACATCCACAGTCGGTCATACGTTGGGAGTAGGTATGAAGAAAGACTGTCATGAATCTGTCTGTAGATTGTCTGAAGTGTTTAGACATGGCACAAGGTTGCTGCAGAGTTCATGAGTGCATTGATAAGATTAGAGCATTGGATTAAACCCACGCTCACTTGGATCACTTCATGGTTTTATCACGAGTGATTAGTGAGACGATAATATTGTATATTCTTGAAGCCGAGACGTGTGAGTTGTTATTTGTTGGTCAGTTACACATTGATAATAAGTAAACGCACCAGTAACTTGGTGTTATAAAACTTATTGTTGTGTGTGATTCGATCAGTAAATGCAAGCGAGCATTTGAGTCGAAGTTTATCCATTCCTTTTACCCAAAGTGGGATAAAAGCGATATTTGTGGGCCTCTCGATGATTTAGTGATAACACCTAAGCGCTTGGCCAAGCCGGGACTAAGTTGATGTGTTCAATTGTAGTCTGTTATCAGTCGTCATGAATCGGAAGTCGAGAAACAGTATAGAGAGAATGATTGAAATTCATGTCTTTTGTCTATACGATATCTTGAGAATGGAGGAATATATAATCCCTTATCTAGAGGACACGCTATCTGATAAGATCAGAGTTGACAACGACTTTTGAAAGCTACGATTGCTGATCAGGTTCTGAAGTCATACGGAAAATAGTTATTAGACTTATCCAAGTGGGAGACTGTTGGATTAGTGTCTAAGTCCATAACTATTTTGGTATGTACTTGACCCGATTATGAGCATGGTCCTTTTGGGTTGCCTTCATCATAGCAATATGTAGGATGATTTAAGGAGAGAAAGGTTTAAATATGATTTATTAATATATTATGAGAATAATATATTAAAGGAGAAATCATATTGTTTAATTAATATTAGTCAAGAATTAATTAAGAATTAATTTTGTGGCTAAAAGAGATTAATTAAATATAAGGGACTGGATTGCAATTATTGGATAATTGAGTTATTGGGCTAAGGAATGCTAAAGGAATAAGGGGTGAACGAAATTATGATGGAAGCCCATCATATTTTCGTCCATAGCCTTGTCCAGAAGGTTCCATGGACTGCTTAGAGTTTAAGTTGTCCATTAGGGTTTTGACTGAAACCCTAGCAGCCCACACTAGTATATAAAGGACCCCTTAGGCCCCAAAAACGTGGACAACTGATTCTCTAGGGTTTCTAGTCGTTTTTGGGCAGCCTCCTTTCTTCTCCTCTTCATCCAAGTTTCATAAGGTGTTTGTGACTCCATTAGAGGTGCAGCACTTGAGACACTAAGCTTTTGAAGCCAATCCAAGCAAGGAATTGATTGTTATTGCTATATAACAATCAAAGGTAATTCTATAAACCCTAATTCAGTTTATAATATGTTAGATCTAAGTTTATTAGTCTTGGATTCAAAGCATGTACAATAGAGAAACCTAGATCCAAGCATTAGGGTTTGTATTAGCACATAGGATTGTTCTTATGCATAAAACCCATCGATAACAATATATAGAAAACAACTGATCTACCAGATCATACCACATAGCACATAATACCATCCTACCTATTACGATACTGATCTAACAGATCGACACATACCATGTAATATTATCCTACCCTCTAGGATACCGATCTAACAAATCAAATGAACATAACATAAACAGGTAACAATCCAAAGGGTCAACCTTGGTAGCTTAGAACCTTGAGTATAGTGAGGATAACTCACCTTGCAACTACTGACTGGAATAAAAAGCTCAACTCTCGAATCACTGCCATGAACCCCACACCTATATCCAACACATCATAAGGTTTATAATTTCCTGAATACCCTAGAAGTCAACTGGTCAAACCTTGGTCAAAGTCAAAGTCAACTATCAAGGTCAACAGTCCATGTTGACCTCAACTCGTCGAGTACCCTTATCTACTTGCCGAGTTTCTTGCAATACTTGTCCGCTCTCCAAGTCACCAGAATGACTCATCGAGTTCCTAAGGCTCGAGATCGAAGCTCTAAGGCCAGTTGTCGAGTTTTCCTTCTTGCAACTCGACAAGTTCACACACATCCATTAATTGGGAAACCTTAACTGACACTCCGAGTTGTTCATCCAACTCATTGAGTCTACAGTAATCTTCATCGGACTCGCCGAGTTGTTCATCCAACTCGTCGGGTTCATGGCCATCTTCATATGACTCGCCGAGTCGACCATGTGACTCGTCGAGTCCCTTCAGTCCCTTAACCATACAGATACTTTTTAAGCCATGCCAAAGCTCCAAATTGCAGATCCAACTTCCTTAGGCATGCTTATCACGTAAAGTTGCAAACTTTACGTGCATGCAAGGCTTTTATGACCCTAAGATGAAAAAAATAAGCTTGCAATGAAGTTTCACACTTGAGGGAAGGATCATACTAGGAAAACTTGATGAATTTATGAATCTAGAGGCCAAGGAGAGTCCAGATCTGAAGTTACAACTTCAGATCTTGGCTTAAGAACAAGAAACCTTTCTTAAAACTCATGCAAAATAGGGTTTAGGAGAAAATGAGGCAAGGAAAACGGTCTAGTACCTTTAAGAGAGTGTTTATTGATGCATATCTTGAATCCCACGAGCTCTTGCATCAACTAGCTTATTTCCCCAAGTGTTTCCTTCAACAAAATCCTCCTTCCAAGCTTAAACTCTCCAAAAGAACACACACACACACACACGAATTAGGGTTAAAGAGAGACAAGAGGTTGTAAAGGAGAGGTTGGGGGAGGCCAATGATCCTTTAAAAAAGGTGAAATGCCCTGGAATTTAGGGTTTCATCTGCTAGCTCCTACCTGTCGAGTCCCTTCTTGGACTTGGTTAGAAGGTAACTACAACGTGTGGACCATCCCGCTACTACTCGAAGAGTAAGGCGGACAACTCGTCGAGTAGACCCAAAGACCAAGAAGGATTCATTCATAAATCAATACCTGAGAACCGGGCATTACAATTCTCCCCCACTTGAACTAGACTTCTCCTTCGAAGTCTGCTGAGGTAAACAACGTCGGGTAATGCTCTCGCATCTCCGCCTCCGGCTCCCATGTCCACTCGGATCCCCTCTGATGTTCCCACTGCACCTTCACTAAAGGTATCTCCTTGTTCTGCAGAATATTCTTTTTCCATTCCAAAATGGCCACAGGCCTCTCCACGTAATTCTGGCGCTCATCGACCTGAGTATCATCTAACGATACTATTGCCTCCTGGTCCATAATGCACTTTCGCAACTGCAAAACGTGGAATGTGCTGTGAATCCAGCTAAGCTCCTCTGGTAGCTTTAGCATGTAAGCCTCCTTGGCAATCCTGACAATGATCCTGAATGGACCAATGTAACGGGGACCTAATTTTCCCCTCTTTCTGAAGCAGATCACACCCTTCCAAGGTGAGACCTTCAGAAGTACCAAATCACCCACCTGGATCTCTAACTCAAATCGGTGTCTGTCGGTATAGCTCTTCTGCCGACTCTGAGTGGTCTACAATCGCTGCCTAATCTGCTGAATCTTTTCGGTAGTCTGCAGAACTACCTCTGTCTCTCCCATCACTCGGTGTCCAACCTTACCCCTAACAAACCGAGGTGTGACATCTTCGCCTATACAATAACTCAAAAGGCGGGGCACCAATGCTGGAATGGTAGCTATTGTTGTAAGCAAACTCTACAAGAGGTAGGTGGGAATCCCAATTCCCACCGAAATCAATGACACACGAATTCAACATATCCTCGAGGATCTGAATGGTCCGCTCGCTCTGACCGTCTGTCTATGGATGAAACGTTGTGCTAAAGTGCAAGCATATGCCCAATTGCTCATGGAACTTCTGCCAGAAACGGGAGGTAAATCTAACATCACGGTCTGAGACAATGGAGACCGGAATCCCGTTGCGAGCAACGATCTCACGTACATATATATTGGCCAACCTCTCAGCCGAAGAACTCTCCCGTATCGCTAAGAAATGAGCACTCTAGGTTAATCTTTCCACGATGACCCATATAGCGTCGAACCCTTTCACCGTCCTTGGCAGCTTCGTAATGAAGTCCATCGTGATCTATTCCCATTTCCACATGGGAATCTCCAGAGCCTGTAGCTTACCATGCGGCCTCTGATGCTCGGCCTTGACCATCCTACAGGCCAAGGATCTCTCGACATACCAAGCGATTTCTCACTTCATACATGGTCACCGGTAACTCAAACTCAGGTCTCTGTACATCTTTGTGGCCCCCGGGTGTATGAAAAAATGAGACTTATGAGCCTCCTCCATCACTTTCTGTCTGACTCCACCAGTCATCAGAACCCAAGCTTGACTACATTGGGTCAATAACCCCCGGCCATCCTGAACAAACCAAGCGCTTTCGCCCTTGATCCTTTCCAACTTCCAATTCTCTAGCCGCATGCCCTCGACCTGAGCATCTCTGATCAAACTCACAAGCGGGGAATCCACTGCTATCCTCATACATATCGCTGGGGTGGAAGTCCCAGCTGACTTGCGGCTCAGAGCTTCCGCCACCACATTCGCTTTACCGGGGTGGTAAAGGATCTCGCAATCGTAGTCCTTAAGTACATCTAGCCACCTGTGCAGCCTTATTTTCAAGTTCGGATGATCCATGATATGCCTCAAGCTCTTGTGATCCATTTAAATGGTACAACGAACCCCATCAAGGTAATGTCTCCATATCTTGAGAGCGAACACCACTGCCCCCAACTGTAAATCATGCATATGGTATCTCGTCTCATGCAGCTTCAACTGCCGTGATGCATAAGCTATCGCCTGTCCCCTCTGCATGAGGACCGCTCCTAAACCTGTGATGGATGCATCACAGAACACTACAAAATCCTTAACTCCCTCCGGAAGTGTCAGAACTAGAGCCAAACACAACCGCCGACGAAGGGTCTCAAACGCCCTCTGCTGCTCAGCCCCCCCCCCCCCCCCCCCCCGAAAATCCACCCCCTTCCTCGTCAGACGAGTGAGGGATACTGCTATCTTGGAGAAATCCCGAATGAATATCCGGTAGTACCCTGCCAATCCCTAAAAACTCTTTATATCTGAGGGAGATTTTGGAACCTCCCACTGCATGATTGCCTTAATTTTGGCTAGGTCGACCAAAATCGCATCTTGGTTAACGAGGTGCCTAAGGAACTGGACTTCTCGTAACCAAAACTCACACTTCAAGAACTTCACGTATAGCCGCTCTCGTCTCAGAACTCCCAACAACTCCCTGAGATGCTCCTCGTGCTGCTCTCGAGTCTTGGAATACACTAAGATATCATCTATAAACATGATGACCATGTGATCCAGCATCGGTCTGCAGACCCGGTTCATCAGGTCCATAAATACTATCGGCGCGTTGGTGAGCCCAAACGGCATCACCACGAACTCATAATGAACATAACGAGTCCTAAACGCGGTCTTCTCCACGTCCTCCTCTCTGACCCGGACCTGATGATATCCCGTCGTTAAATCTTTCTTGGAGAACCAAGATGCCCCCTGCAACTGATCAAAGAGATCATCTATCCTAGGGAGAGGATAATGGTTCTTTACCGTCAACTTGTTCAGCTCCCTATAATCAATGCACATCCGGTGCAAGCCGTCCTTCTTCCTGACGAAGAGGATCGGTGCTCGCCATAAAGAATTGCTAGGTCGAATGAACTGCTTTCCTAGCAGCTCCTGAAGCTGTGATGACAACTCCTGCATCTCAGGTGGTGCCAACTGGTACGAAGCCTTAGCGATATGGGCTGCACCTGGCACTAAGTCGGTCCAAAACTCGACCTGCCTCTCCAAAGGCACTTCAGGTAATTCCTCCGGAAACACATCAACAAACTCTCTAACAACCGGAAACTCTGAAACTGAAACTTTTTCCCTGACTCGCGTATCTACCACGTACGCTAGGTAAACGACAAACTCGTGCTGAATTTACTGCCGAGCCCTGACAGCTGAACAAAACCCTGATCCCAACCTGGTTCCCTCGCCATAAACGATCAGTTCTCCCCCACTTGGGGTTCGAACTACAACTCACTGACCCTTAAAATCTATCATGACACCAAACCGGATAAGCCAATCCATCCCTACGATTATGCACACCTCCCCCATGGGAATCAGTATCAAATCTATCGGAAAGGACACTTCGAAGATATCCAACTTGTACCCTCGATAAACCGAAGAAGTAGAAACTCTGTGTTCGTTGGCGATAGAGACTCGCAACGGACACTCTAGCTCGCCCACTGGCACATTGAACTCCCTACTAAAAGCTTGGGATACGAAGGACCGACTCACTCCCGAGTCAAATAGAACCAAAGCGGGAAATTAGTTTACTAAAAACGTACCTAAACACAGGTACAACAGATAAGCACAACACAAACATAATGAATGAGATAAAGGAGAGAAACGTACCAGCAACCACATCCGATGCTGCCCTTTCCTCCTCGGCCGTAAGCTAGAAGGAATGACCCTGAGCCTTCGGAGGATCTGCCTTAGCTGGCCTCCCGTCTGTAATCCTCAGATTAGCCGGTGCTAGAGCCAATGCCGACTTGGCAGCTAGAAGAGGACATTGGGCCTTCATATGGCCTACCTGCTCACAGTGATAACAAAGTCTGACTCCGGAAGCTGGAGTCTGCTGTCTGTAATCCCTGGCCAAATGGCCCTACTTTCCACACCGGTGGCACCCATTCCCTGATTGGTACGTCCCTGAATGAGCCTTTCCGCACTTTCCATAAGTGCGGCCTGGCTATCCCCCAATCCTGGTATCGGCAGCCTTGGGCCACTTCGATGCCGGTTGCGTCTGTGCTGGGGCCTGCCCTTGCTCCCTCAATTGCAGCTCCGTCTCCAACTCATGTCGTCTCGCGATCTCCTGTAACTCCAAAAGAGTATCACATCATTGGGTAGACACAAACTGTCGGATATCGGTCTTAAGCATGCTCAGATAACGGGTCGTCTGACCCTGCTCAGAAGCAAACTCTAGGAAAAACATCTCTCTCTCAGTGAACATACGGGTGATCTCCATCACCGACTTTCCATCTTATCTTGGACTCAAAAAATCCTGAGCCAATCGTTCCCGCTCAACCAACGGAATGTATCGGGCGCGGAATATATCCCAGAACTGCTCCCAAGTAGCAAAAACTCTCTACTCATCAGAATACGACCCTGTCATCAGTCTCCACCAGTACTTTGCCCTGAGCCTGAGCAGGTTCAGGGCATATCTGACCTTCTGGTCAGAAGGACATGAACATGTCAAGAAACATCCTTCCACATCGGAGACCCACCGCATAGTCTTGATGGGGTCCTGGGTCCCATCAAAAGTAGGGGGCTTCTTGTTGTCGAAGTCCCTGTACTGGAAGCCCCGACCGACTCCCACTCTACCTCCTACCACTGTTACAGCTGATGTAGCTGCCGCGGCAGCCGTCTCTGCAAGGGCTGCATATCTTTCATCAAAGTACTCAATCATGGCGGACCTAATGGTCCCAAACAACTCCGATATCTGACCCTGGACAATCTTTGACCCTGTAAGCCCGAAAGCTTAGAGAGTTCCCCCAAAATACCCATACTCATAGCTATACACATAGAATCACAAACAACATACTATGGGTCCAGTCAACCATCAGGTTGGAATACCCCAGGCCCACAACAAACAGGTTGGAATGCCAACATACTATGGGTACAATCATCCTCGGGATGGAATACCCCAGGCCCACAACCAACAGGTTGGAATGCCCACATACTATGAGTCCAATCATCCTCGGGATGGAATACCCACGGCCCACAACCAACAGGTTGGAATGCTTAGGTCTATTGGCCTCTGCACCAAGCAGATTAGCCTCAACCACCAAAAAAAATATGTGCACATATATATAATAGATAATCACATAACAGCCTATAGACAACAACTGATCTACCAGATCATACCACATAGCACATAATACCATCCTACCTATCAAGATACCTATCTAACAGATCGACACATACCACGTAATATTATTCTACCCTCTAGGATACCGATCTAACAAATAATACGAACATAACATAACCAGGTAACAATCCAAAGGGCCGGCCTTGGTGCCTTAGACCCTTGAGTATAGTGAGGATAACTCACCTTGCGACTGCTAATTGGAAATAGAAAGCTCAACTCTCGAATCACTGCCACGAACCCCACCACCTATATCCAACACATCATAAGGTTTATAAATTCCTAAATACCCCAGAAGTCAACTAATCAAACTTTGGTCAAAGTCAAAGTCAACTGTTAAGGTATTTTGTATTTCTCTTTTACTTTAATTTTTTTGTTTAGTTATTTTTTGTATTTATTCTTTCTGAAACAAAATTATTATCAAATATTATTTTATGTATTAAGTTGCTTGCAAGTCTAATCTAATATTTTTTAATGTGATGTATTATATTATATGAAAGGGAAGTGGTCATAAGTTGGATAAACAAGAAGAACTAATTATGTAAAGTTTATGTGCAATTAAGTTTCATTTTTCTTCCTCAACAAGTATTTTGTTTGATAGTTTTATAATTTGAGTGTTACTAGCAAAACATTTAGACTTGTTCGTTTTTCAAGAAATTTGTGTTTTTAATATTAAGAATATTGTTGTTATACCATTTAAATTTTAACTGATTAATGGTATTGTGTTTTTCCATTTATTATTTTAAATTTCATTTAAATTAAGGACTAATATGATCTAAATGGGGCTTTAAAGGAAAGATATTGGAGACTAAACATGACAATATCAAATACTAATATTTAGTCTTTCAAAGATAGTATGAGAGACTAATATGATATAAAATAAAGATTTGAATGAAACATATTGGAGACTGAATGATATTATTATAAATGGCTGATATATGGTCCCTAAAAGATGGTATTAGTGATTGATTTGATATAAAATCGACGGTTTGAAGAAAATAAATTAGTGACTGAATGAGATATTATCAAAAACTGATTTTCTGTCTTTGATATTTTGATATATTTGGGACTGATTTTCAGTCTTAGATACATAAACAGTCGACTATCTAGGACTAGGTTTTGGGGACTAGCTAAATCAGCCCCCGATATTCATCTGAGACTGATTATTGACCATTGAAGACTGATTATGTTAGTCTTTGATACCAATTTTTCTTGTAGTGATGGATTGAAAGTGAGTTCCACCAAAGACAGAAAAGACAGACAAAAGCAAGAGACTAGCAAGAGAAGACCATGAGATCAAGACCGAAGGAGAAGCTTCAGAGACCGGGTGACACCTAGACCGAGGACCGAGGAGCCACAAAAGAACAAGGGCATCTCTAGACTAAGAAAGATTAGTTCAAGACCGAAAGAGATAACCAAGACTGGCGGGTTGTCTGAGAATGAAAGTAAGATTGAAGGCTCACAGAAATTGACAGAACAAAGTTTTAAAGCTTTTAAAATACACAGTGAAGAAAGAAAACGTGGATTAACCAACTTTAAGGTGATAAAGAAGTAGGATGTAGATTGTCAAGATTAAGGGGGTGAATGTAGGTTCTTGACATTGGTTTAAGTGTATTTTAATATTTGTTTTGTGTTGAGTTAAATAATTAGGTGGAATGGGTCATGTTAGGAATGAGTCTTTAGGCTCTTTAGAATGTTAGATGTGATGATTAGAATTAGGAAACATGGGCTTAGTTTTGTTTAGAGTAGTTAGATTTTGTTGGCTAAAAAAGACATCTGTTTTATCTAAATAAAGTAGCAGTCGTATAGTGTCATGAAATCTCTTCATCCTATAATTATTCCTCTTTCCTGAAAATCACATATAAAGTTTTGTGTTTGTATTGCTCGTTGCTGCTGGGAAGGGTGTATACAAGGCCTGATTTCCAACATTCACAAGCACTGCCTCCAAGAAAACACCATCTCCGTCTACCAACCAACCACCACCGATATGCTTTTCCAGGGAAGCCTACTACTTGTCCGAAAAAAAGCCTTATGTCTTGTATATGAACCATTAATGGAGTGATAATGAAAATTCTGTTTTATGGTTTTTTTTATGCTTGATGCTCTAGTTTTAAAAATTCAAAGTCTTCTGGGTTATTAAAATCCAATAAAATGTTGGTGGGTTTTTCTTTATGTGTGTGTGTGAGAGAGAGAGAGAGAGAGAGAGAGAGAGAGTTGTGGGATATTTCTTTATTTAATTATAATAAAATATTAAAAGAAAATAAAAAAATAAAAAATAAATATATAAAGGGTAAACATATCCTTTTAGTTTGGACATGGACTAACACTGCAAGCAAACTTGTTGAAAATGACCACCAATCTAAAAGTTTAGTGGTTTGGACATTTTACAAAAAATACATATGAGATGAAGCATTTTTGTAGGTTTTTCTATAGAAAATTTAACCTATATATGCGGTACATCAACAACCCATGTTGGGTAATTAACATCAAACACATTCAAACAATAAGTAATTCCAGCTACATAAGGTCGTCATATCCTTAAAATAGTAACAGATGGAGAGAGGGTCGGTCCAAATTGATTTGAGGCCCAGAGCAAAATAAAAAATGGAACCCTTTAAAATTTAATAACCGCAATATATATATATATATATATATATATATATATATATATATATATATATATATATATATATATATATATATATATATATATATATATATATAGGGAAAGGTTATTTGGAAAACAAAAAAACCCTAAAAATCATAAAAATGCAAAAAAAAAAATACCTAGAGATCACAAAACTTTTTTTTTGACATTTTTTAAGAAAAAATTGCAGATTTTTAAAGAAAATCGCTGAAAAAAATTTGAAAAAAAAAAAAATTTTTTTTACAAAAAAAAAAAAATTATTTTTTAACTTTTTTTCAGCGAATTTTTATAAAATGCTGCGATTTTTTATAAAAAAAATTCAAAAAAAAGTTTTGTGATCTCTAAGTATTTTTTTATGCGTTTTTATGATTTTTAGGGTTTTTTGTTTTCCATAGAACCTAAACCTCTATATATATATATATATATATATATATATATATATATATATATATATATATATATATATATATATATATATATATTGGAATGTGTTTAAAGAATGTCAGTTAAAAAAGCAATAACAAAATTAAATTAAATAATCGAACAACCGAACCGTTTTGAAAAATCATCGGGTTTCTGTTTTGGAAAAAAAAAAACAAAAGAAATCTAATGTTGATGAAAATTGTAAAATAAAAATTAAACTTAAAGATGACCTCTTGAAATAGTACGATACTATGATTTTTATTAACAAGATTATATATCAAAAGATGGTGCAGGATAGAAACAGAAAAATTACACATGGTAATTGGCAATAATTCAAAATTTTAAATGAAATGATTGTTTGGATGGTGTGTAAAAAAACAAAAAAAAGTCGATAGACTTTTTATTATTCGGATGATTTGTGAATAATAAAAAAGAATAAAGGGGCTATTTTTATAATTTGAATTCAAATGGAATAAACATCGTAGCTTGTGAATTCAAATATAAGTTTGTAATACTCGTTACTTACAATCAAAATGTAGTAAAAGAAAAAAACAGGGAAACGAGGCAAATGCGAATAAAAAGGTTGGAACTTGGTATAACAATAATGAGTAGACACTACAATCAGTAACTCTAACCAACTCAGCTACTATATGTTCTGCCTTTTTTTTAACAAACTTTATATATATATATATAACCGCATTAATTTTGGGGCCCCAATCGTACAAAGCTCGGGACCGTCGCCCAGGTTGCCCACCCTATTGAGCCGGGGATGGAGACCAAATAGCCCCTAGATATTGTTTTTAGAGGCACCACGTCTTGGCTAAAATTTACTGTGGTTCCCATAATCTCATCAGCTTCATTGTTCACGTTAGCAAAGAGTGTAGATGACACTATATTGTATTAAACAATACTACAAAAACACAATATGATTACATAAAAGGCTACTAATGGGCTCAAGCTATTCAAACATTGGGCTAACAATATACACTCTAATAATTGAATAATCAATCCTCGTGATTCATATTAGTTAGACTTAAAATTGTATTAGAGTAAAGCCCAAGTTGTCGGTATTCAATTTTCATCAACTCTCATACATGAATCCAAACAACTAACCAAAACATTTCATGTGAAAACTAAAGGTCCAATATTGATAACAAAAAAACATTTAATTTTCATTAACTCTCATATATGAATCCAAACAACTAACTAAATCTTTTCTTGTGAAAACTAAAGGTCCAATCTTGACAACGAACACGTTTATTTCAAAAATAAACAAAATAATTACTTCAATAATAATAATAAAGCTGTGCAAATAAATAAAAAATGCATATGAATTTTGAGAATACTAATTTTAACCCTTTAAAGTTTAAACTGGATTTTCTAAAGCAAGCTAATCAAACTGGTTCAACTTACAGGAGAAAGTAATAAAAGAGTAGTTCTGTCTTTTACCATTTCTCACAAAACATTTGCATAAAACCTAATTAGGAATCATTAGAGAAAAGGATACAGTCATCCTACAAAACTATACTAGGAAACTGTAAAAGTGTTGTTATCTCAATTAAATCCAAACAACTATCAGAATTATAAAAGTACGTTTGCAAGATTAGAATAAAAGAGTATGTGAAGAGAAATAATAGTTGAGTAAGATAAGAGAAAGAAGAGATTATATTTATAGAGTATAAGAAATAAGAGAAAAGAATGTTAGAATATATAAAGAAAGAAATATAAGAAGAAGAAGAATATGATTACATGAAAACATAATATAACTCACTAGACTCATAGTCTGATGTAGGTGGATTTTCATGTTTCGCAAGTTCATGTGTTAGCCGTTGTACGAGAGGAAGTAGGAACACAAGCAATTGGATTAGAAGAAGTTTTGACTTTAGTGTATCTTGGTTCTTTAATTTATATTTATGATTTTATTATAAACCTAAATATTGTCTGTGATGTAAAGTGTTTGTAATGTTCCAAAAATACCAAGTAAAAATTTCATTTTTAGGAAGTCAAAATCATTCGTTCATTGTTACAAAAGACGAACAAAGTAAAAGTATTCTCAAAACAGCAAAATAAAATTGTAAACATTGAGTGCGAAATTAAATTTCAGGGGATGCAGTGCGATCAAGCCGGACCCTTCCTTTTGAAACCAGAAGTACCTGAAAACATTTTAAACATAACCTGTAAGCATAAAGTTTAGTGAGTTCCCCAAAATACCATATATCAGACAAGAATGGGCCCAACTCAACATACATGCTTCACACATTCAAGCCCAACCCATATAATCGGGCTCAACCCATATAATCAAGCCCAGCCTATATAAAACAAACATAATCAGGCCCAACCCATACAAAACATACATACGTATGCAAGAGTCACAAAGACAACTAGCCTCCTATGAACATAAACCAGTAGGTCGGCATTGATGCCTTTGACCCATGAGTACAGTGAAAGACTCACAAGAACTACTCAACAGAAGCTCAACAACTACCTTAACTTGAGACCAGCCAACCCAAGCTTCTTAAAACCAAACTGAGACCAACCTTTAGTCAAAAACTCAATTTTACTCAAGTTTGAACAAAAATCAAACTGGTCAAAAAAATCAATGGTCAAAGCTATGTTCAAAATCACCAACAACAGCCCTCCATGTCGTGGCCTTCCTTGGCGACGTCGTAGGCACAAAATGCCAAACCAGTCAATGATTCCTCATTCGCCATGTCGTGGCAGCCTAAGTTCACACCATGGGAATTTCTTTAAACAACTCAAAGGAGCTTAATCCATTTTCTTGATTTCAAGAGATCCAGAGCTCAAATCTGATCCTTTTTAAGGTCTTAATGGACAAAGTATCTAACTTTATCCACTAGGAAGGTCCAAGCCACCAATATGTAGAGTTTAAGTCTCAAAGGTACCAAAAATGCATCTTGCTTAACTTAATCCATTAAGTCTAAGTCTCCAACCTTTAGATATGGATCAATATGATGTTTAGATGGATAAATTTTCCTATTTTATCGATAATAATGTCGCAAACTTTCAGGATATAAACTTCAATACACTAAAATGATCTAAAGGATCAAGATAACTTGGATGATTGTATGGGAAGGGAAAAGATCACAACTTTCCTAGTCCATAAAGTCCAAGAAGCATTCCAAACTGATCAAAAGATGTTGGAGTCCCCTTAGATCCAAGATTACCAACAAAATGGAACAAAAATGCCAAAAAAACCCAAATAACAAGATCTAAAGAACTAGATATCAAGATTGGTACATTTTGCTTATAGTAGTCCTGAAATGTAGTGTCTATGATGGATCCAAAGTTGAAGCATCGTTCCTTGCAATCAAAAGAACCTTCTTGATCATTAAATTTTATCAAAATATCATAAAAGCATCCAAAATAGGTGAAAGGAGAGAGAAGGAGCTAAAATCTTGATGGTCGAGGCTACAATTTCTCCCAACGGGTTCTAGTGGTGATCGAGGTTGATTAAAATGGCCAAAAAGTCGGAACCTTATGCTTAAATACACTGAAAATCCTAAAAATCATGGGCTTGGGCCTAACTGAATTTCGTGTCATGGCAATGCTTCGCCGTGCCATGGCAACTACCATGCCGTGGAAATTCTCGTCGTGTTGTGGTGACAGCTTTCACCCAAATCCACCTCACCTTCAAACAACCAAAACTTCTTCTTTTAAACTTTGTTTTTTTGCAATCTTTATATCCACGAAAAGGTATTGACGAGCCCCACACATCTATCTAGTTACTTTTGGCCTAACAGATGTCGAACTAAAAACCATAACCCATGCAAGAGGCCTATCATTTAACTTTTCCCATTTTACCTCTTGGCTCCAAAACACAAACCAAGGGTTCAGATTAGATAACCAATATCATCAACATCCAATAATATCTAAAACCTATTCCGTTGAAGCCCAAGGCCTTTACTCGATCTATTTTTTATCCACAATGTCGAAATAAGAAACTTCTCGAAACAAGATATTATAATGTTTTTGAGTTATAGAAATCTATAATTTGTTAGAAAACTCTGATAATCCCTGGGAGCACAAGGACTTGGATTTTTAACCCTTTTAACTCCTTTATATCTCTAACCCTCTTTATAACTTTGTGTGAAGTTATTTTAAATTAAGCATACCCGTGTAAATTAATGGTTGACGAGAGAAACGAATTATGACAACCAATATAATTTCTTTGTTTGGGTTATCGTATGCATACATGGTTTATGTATATCATATATCCCTCTTGCTTTTAGTATTTTCTTTTAACAAAAGTGCTTATCATACTTTTGCAAACCCTCGTGTGACTCTTCAGGCTTCCAAGAATTAATATCGTGTTCGTGTGTTGTGTGTGCAAGCAAACCTTAATAGCCCCTATTTACAAATCTATGCAAATTTATTCTATTTAAAAGTCACTTCTAAGCAATATTTCTCTCTTGTGCATTCTGACATATTTTTTTATTTTATTCCTAACAAGAATTAAATTAAATGAAATGGTAATATTTTCAAGAACTCAAATATTGATAGTTGCTTATTACTTTATTATTTTATTATAATAAAATCGTTATTCAAGGTTTAATAAATTGGTTAGATTTGGTTTAGTCTCATTTTGCTCTCTCAATTTGATACACACCACTCATTACCTCATATAACTATTCAACATCCCTAGTTGGCTTTATCCTTATGTCTTTGTGGGATTTGATGTGCTTTTTTAAGAGGAAAAACTAATTACAGTCATAAAACTATATCAAATAAATGTTTGATTTGTCAAGTTCAAATGTTGGTCGTTGATAGTAGGTTCAAACTTGTTTAATCATGGTTATGTTTATGGTTTTGGTTAATCAATTACCCTACTTATTAATGTTTTCGTGAACTTTGATTAAGGACAAATAATGCAAGATGGAAATGTATTTTCGTTTTAAGTTTCATCCCTACTAGTGAGGTCTAATTTTTTTACGCAATTTTGCAACCACATGAATTTTTAAAAGTATGATTATGTTATTTATGGTTATGATATTTATGAAATCAGTATTTTGATACCAAAAGATTCAAATATTTGCACAAGTTATTTGTGATTGATATAATATTATTACCAAAGTAGCATCTATTATTATTTAAATTAATTTGATTGTTATAATATTATTACTAAAGAAACATCTATTATTTTAATTAATTTGATTGTAAATACATTAAGTTTTATACCTTATTTTTTTAAACTTTATTAGACCCAAAAGTATTTTCAGTTTGACAAATATTTCAAATTGTTGATAAACAACAATTACGACACTTTTATTTATTTGCAAAATATATTAATTGACACATATCTTATATATGATTGTCTTTTAATTTTTGGTTGCCAATAAATTAAGCTATGGCATACTAATTGTTTTAATGGTAAATTAATTGCCAAAATATGTCACCAAAGTATCTATTCCGTGAAAACTAATTTATAAGGAATTTAAATTTTATAGTTTATGTGTTAATTGATATGGATTGATCCAAAGGTAGATTGATATTTGGCCGGATAAACACATTTATGGTTGTAAACATTCAACAATACTTTTTAGGTTACATGTTATTAATGAATCAATGTAAAGAGGAAATTTTTAATTGACATGATATATTGTCGATGTTTATTATTAAATTTTATGGTTTATGTGTTAATTAATCCATATATTAATCGACCAAAATATAGGTTGATATTTGGCTAGATAAACACATGTTTGATGACAAATATATGACAATTCTTTAGGTTACATGTCAGTAATAATTCAATCCAAAGAGGGATTTATTAATCGATTGATTTATTGTCAATGATTATTATTAAATTATATATTTATGTGTTTTTAATTAGTTGACCAAAACTGTTGGTTGATACTTAGCCGGATAAACACATATTTGATGATAAACATGTGACTATTATTTTGGTTTCATGTAATTAGTAAGTCAATCCAAGTAAGGGCTTGTTAATTAATATTATTTATTGTCAATGTTTTATCACCAAAACAAACATATCTTTTGCAAGTTAATATTATTGTCTAAAGACTTGATATTAATGTTATGTAGATATCTAGTAAGTATGTCATAAATGAATTATTGATTAAAGTTTATGGATTAATGAGCATTAAACTAAGATTGGTTAATACTTATGTTCTCAAAACAACAAACTTGAATTCTGACATTATATCTACTAACATTGATCACATTCATGTGGTTAAGGGGACTAACTTTAAGGAATGAAATGAGAGAATTATATAAGTTCTCAGTTTCATGGATATTGAATTTGCATTTTAGATGGAGAAACATTCTTTAAGGATGTTGAGTTTGGGGGAGAAGCAATGTTAAAAACATTATATTTAAGGAGGAATTAATCTCGATTTGTAACATTCCAAATCAGGTATGACCTTGTAACCCTTGAAGTATTTCTATTATATCATAAGAGACCCTTAAGTACGTTGGACGTACTTATGAGTACGCTTAGCGTACTTGGCAAGGAGGATCGCAGAGAGGCAGCACGTACGCTGGGCAAACCAGGAATATGCCGGGCGTACATGCCAGGATGTTCAAACCCTAAAATCTGGTCTTGAGACCTATATAAACACCTTTAATTCTTTTGAGCCTCACCCTTAACAGCCTCCTTCACCTTCAAATGCCTCTAAAAACCCTAATATCATTTGTAAGTGCATTTTGAGCTTCAAGAGTGCATTTTTGGTCCTTTTTAGTGTTCATCCAAGAAGAAAAGGTTGTCAAAGAAGCTTGAAGTGTCATTTGGCATCAAGAACCTGCATATTGTCAACCTTGAGGAGCTTCTGGAGGTATAAATCTTGCACCTTTCCATTCAAATCACTAGATCTAGCTAGGGTTTTCTAGTTTTGTCCCTTTGGTTGGTTTTGGACCTCCTCTTGTAAGATAAACAACTCCAAAAGATGGAAGTGACATATATGAGGTGCTTTAGTCCTTTTTCAGCATAAAAATGGAGTCTTGGTGGGCATTTTGATCTCATGCATGGGTTAAGAGCTTTAAAAAGGTCTTAATGAGGATGTTGGGAGCATCTGGGTCATGCAAAGGCATAAAGTTGGCAACTTTATACCTTAGGTCATCTTAATAGGGTTAAATCTGACTTCTAGATGTAAAAGAATCGAGTATTAAGCACTTAATGGAAAAAGTGCTTAATCTGTTAGTACGTTGGGCGTAACCTAGTGTACGCGGCGCGTAATCCTCAGAACCCTAGTACGCTGCGCGTACCAGGATGGTACGCTAAGCGTACGCATCATAGTTGAGCTTGGTTCTGTTTTGGGCTTTTGGATTGTTGGGCCTCATTTGTTTTTTGGGTTTGGTTGCATTTTGTGAATATTGGGCCATTTTTCTGTTTGGGTAATTAGTGTTATGATTGGGTCTTACTGGGCCAAGAGGCCCTTAACTGTTTTTTGGACATGGACTTTGGTCTCATTAGCAAAGAAAGGATATTGGGCCTTCATGGAGGGACTTGGGGTTTGGGTGTTCCCTTTGATTGTGATGTCCTAACATGGGTTAATATTATCATTCATCACAGGAGGTTACCGACTGTTAGGAGAGCAACTTCCGCATTCAGTAGACTGAGGTGCATCTTATCACTGTACCGATGGGTCTAAGGCACCAAGGCCGACCCATTTTATGTAGATTGTGGATTCAATAAGCGATATGATAATATGACATTTGTATGAAAGTCCACGTGGGGGTTCCCGTGGCACTTGGTATAAGATCTTGGAGGGTTTCCATGGCAACCTTGTATATCTGCTTGTATAATTTGCATTATGTCTTGTTTGGTAGGAAGACCTTATGGGGGTTCCCAAGGTAGGAAGACCTTGTGGGGGTTCCCAAGGCAGATAAGACCAAGCGGGGGTTCCCGTGGCATTAGGTGTAAGACCCTGGAGGGTTTCCAGGGCTTCCTTATATGTTGTATGCATGGCTTATGTGATATGTGTAGCTTATAGCTAATTTGATGTGTGTTATGTGGTTTATGTGTGGGGTATGCTCTGGGGAACTCACTAAGCATTATCTTACAATTTGAGGACTTGTTTTAGGTACATATGAGCCCAAGGGCAAAGGTAAGGCGTGATGGGTCGGCGTGCACTCTCTCACCGACATTTTATGGGGCACTCTGATATTTTAGAAATAAAGTTGTAATGAATATGGTTTTGAAAACAATTGTCATTAGTTTTGTGGACGATGAGCATACATTTTGGATAATTAAAAATGAAATTTTTCTTTGGAAAATTTGGTCGTTACAAGTTGGTATCAGAGCCTTAGTTTGAGGGATCCAGACACACCCTCGGGTGTGTCAGGACTAAAACTGAGGAAATGGTAAAACTGTTTTCAAAAAAATAATAATAACATATATATATATATATATATATATATATATATATATATATATATATATATATATATATATATATTAATGAAAAGATGAGAGTGCAACGCGCGTGATCAGCTGAGCCAAGTAAATAGTTTCCCCAATATGTTAGCCATGTTATATTGATATTTGAGCTTTGTTGAACTTGCTATGTGCATGCTTTCAAAATTGTATACGGTTAGGAGCTTATAGCCTCAGAATGATCGATTTTGCTTTACTTCTTTTTTCCTTGTTTGGTTGTGGTCCTAGGGTAGAATCTTTTATTCAAAAGTCTATTTGATCCATTTCAGTGTATAATTTTCATGCATAACGGCAGCCTGTCATGGTTGGTTTGTTTAATATGAGTAGAGTAAATCTTACGACAACCTGAGTTTTGATGTATGCGGTAATTTGTGAGATATGGTTTAGTTATGGAATGCATTGGAGTTATCAGGTAGAGCATTGGGGAAAGGTACAGGTAGGTGTAGAAGGTAGTATTGGGCCCGTACTACTAAAAGCACAGGACCTACACCTGAACCAATGTTAGATCTGATAGTTCTAAGGACGACTGGTGTGGGAAGATCCCTTATATATATATATATATATATATATATATATATATATATATATATATATATATATATATATATATATATATATATATCCTAATTATTATGGTTTATGTCATTTCAATTCAGCATGGTGGTGACATGGTTTGGGACTGGGAGATCAGGATCTGGATCTGGATCGGGTAGCGGTCCTGAGCCCATGGACGAGTGGTTGCGTGAGATCAGTGCAGTAGAGGTTACAAAGGACATCCTTGACGCTACCACAGTGATCTTTATGACAGTTAAGGAGGGTATTATGTAGATCATTGACGATAGGCTTAGTTCATTTAGGACCGAGATTGCTGCGGGCCAGACCGGGGCCCAAACTCTCTCATTTAGGGAGTTCAAGGCGTGTGGAGCGACGGAGTTTTTCGGGGCCAGGAACCCCATCGTCAGCCGACGCTGGGTGGCGGACATGGAAAACGCCCAGTGCACAAGTTTTTTGCCCTGAAGCGGTGAAGGTGGGTTTTGCATCTTCTATGTTGAGGGACAGAGCCTGAGATTGGTGGGGAAAGGTGACCAGCCAGGTGGGAGCAGCCGGTGTGGCTGAGATGACCTGGGCCAAGTTTGTTCAACGATTTGAATTGGAGTTTGCACCAGCTATTGAGGTGCACCGACTTATGAGGGAGTTTCATGACCTTCAGCAGACCATCAAGACTGTAGCGATGATCGCCGCCAAGTTTCAGGAACTAGCCTTGTTGATCCCACAGTACGCTACCGGTGCTGACATGAGGAGGACACAGTATCATTCAATGCTGAGGGATGATATCCGGGAGTTTGTGAGCTTCACAGGGTGAAAAACCCTGAACGAGATAGTGGAGAAGGCCTGTGAGCGGGATATGGAGTTAGACTTCCACACCAAGCGGAAGCCTGAGCAGGCACATGCAGCAGTAGGTCAGGCTAAAAAGCCTAAGACCTCAGATTCATCTAGTAGGGGTCAGCTGGGCCGCGACCGGTATGCCAAGTGTGGGAGGTCTCATGGGGGAGCTTTTTCGAGGTGGAGATTGCAGAATACCGCACTGTGAGTGTTACGAGGATGTATCAGGATTGCGTCTTGAATGTGGTAGGAGAAAGATTTCGTGTGGATCTAGTTCTGATACCGTTACGAGGGCTAAAGGTGATTGTAGGGGTGGACTGGTTGGGGGTCAATGGGCCATAATTATTGTGAGCGCCAGTTGATTAGGGTTCGAACCCCAAGTGGGGGAGAAGTGGTTATTCATGGTGAGAGGGTTTCGTAGGGGCCGACACCCTGTTCGGCTGCGAGGGCGAGGAGATTTCTATAGCAAGGATGTACAAGATTTTTGGCTTATATCACAGATATGAGGATGGAGACCATGACAAATGTGGGCAATGTGCCGGTTGTACAAGAATTTCGAGATGTTTTCCCCCGAAGAGTTACCGGGAGTACCTCTAGATAGGCATGTGGACTTTCGCATCGACTTGGTGCTTGGTGCCGCTTCAATAGCAAAGGTGCCATATCGGTTGGCACCACCTGAGATGCATGAATTATCTACGCAACTTCAAGAGCTGCTAGACCGAGGGTTCATACATCCGAGTTGTTCCTCGTGGGGAGCACCGATCATTTTCATGAAAAAGAAGGATGGATCGCATAGGATGTGCATCGATTATAGAGAGCTGAACAAACTAACAATGAAGAACCGTTATCCGTTGCAAAGGAACAATGATTTGTTTGATCAGCTACAGGGTGCGTCTTGGTTTTCCAAGATTGATCTTCGGTCAGAATACCATCAGATGAGGATATACCGAAGACGGTGTTCAGGACTCGGTATGGGCATTATGAGTTTGTGGTGATGCCGTTTGGGCTCACCAATGCCCCAACAACGTTCATGGACCTTATGAATAGGGTATGTAGACCGATGCTGGATTGGTCAGTGATCATTTTTATTGATGATATCCTGGTCTATTCTAAGACCAAGGAGCAGCATGAGCAGCATTTGAGGGAGGTACTGGAGACCTTGAGGGTAGAGAAGCTTTATGAAAAGTTCTCCAAGTGTGATTTTTGGCTGCGGGAGGTAAAATTTTTGGGGCATATCATCAATCAGGAGGGCATTTCTGTTGACCCAACCAAGGTTGAGGCTGTGATGCGATGGGAAATACTGAAGAACGCATTAGGGATTCATAGCTTATTGGGCTTAACAAGCTATTATTGGAGGTTTATCCAAGACTTCTCCAAGATTGCTATTCCATTGACCCGTTTGACCAAGAAGAATTTTACTTTTCGATAAGGTGTGGATCAGCATTTGGGTTTTGAGACACTGAGATGGAGGTTATACTAGGTTCCGATTCTAGTACTACCCGATGGGTTAGACGATTTGGTGATGTATTGTGACACGTCGATTTCAGGGTTAGGTGCGGTATTGATGCATAGGGGGCATGTGATAGATTACGCCTCAAGGAAACTGAAGCCTCATGAGGCGAATTACCCCCCTCACGACCTGGAATTGGGGACAGTGGCGTTTTCCCTCAAGATTTGGAGGCACTATTTGTATGGAGTGCAGTGCACCATTTATACCGATCACAAAATTTTGAAGTATTTGATGGATCAGTAGAACCTCAATATGCATAAGAGGAGGTGGCTGGATGTGCTGAAGGATTATGATTGTGAGATTCTATACCACCCAAGGAAGGCCAACGTGGTGACCGATGCATTGAGCCGCAAGACGGAGGGGTCCCCGATTGGGAACCTTTGTATGATGATGACGATGAATTCTCCTTTAATGGATATGATAAAAAAAGGCTCAGGTCGAAGGGGTGAAGAATGAGAATTAGAAGTTAGAGCGGATTCGGGGGCAATATCCTTTGTATGTTAAGGATAGCCGTGGTCTTTTGATGCAGTGTGGCTGAGTGTGGGTACCGATGACTAGAGGAGTAAGGCAGAAGATATTAGAGGAGGCACACAAATCCAAGTTCTCTATACATCCAGGAACAACAAAAATGTATAGATACTTGAGACTGGGTTATTGGTGGCCCTGCATGAAGCGGGAAATCGCCTGGTTTGTGGAGCGGTGCTTGACCTACAGGAAGGTCAAGGCCGAGCATCAGCGGCCTCATGGAAAAGTTCTGCCGTTACCCATTCCTATGTGGAAATGGGAAGAGATCACTATGGACTTCATCACAAAGTTACCAAAGACGGTGAGGGGTGTGGATGCCATATGGGTGATCGTAGATAGACTGTCGAAGAATGCCCGTTTCATTCTGATTTTTGAGAGCATATCCACGAAGAAGTTGACGGATATTTATGTGCGAGAAGTGGTGGCTAGGAACGGGGTGCCAGTGTCGGTGGTCTCTGACAAGGATGTTTGGTTTACATCCAAATTCTGGAAGAAGTTCCACAAGGAATTGGGTACTCAGCTATATTTTAGTACAACGTATCACCCCCAGACTAATGGCCAGAGCAAGAGGACGATCCAGACAATGGAGGACATGCTTCGTGCATGCGTGTTGGATTTTGGAGGTAGTTGGGACACATACCTCCCACTGACGGAGTTTTCGTACAACAACAATTATCATGCCAGTATCGATCGCGCTCCATTTGAGATGTTATATGGTCGGAGGTGCAGGACCCGGTTTGTTGGGACGAGGTTGGGCACCGGGTCATGGGGAGCACTGAGGTAGTGCTCAAGACTATCGAACTGATTCAGCAGGTGCGTGACAGGTTGCGGGTCGCGCACAAGCGTCAGAAAAGTTATGCTAACCGATGATGATCAGATCTCGAGTTTCGGGTTAGGGGTTTTGTGTTACTGAAGGTGTCGCCTTGGAAGGGGATTATCAGGTTCCGAAAGAGGGGAAAGTTGGGGCCTCGTTATATAGGCCCATTTAGGATCACGGCCTGGGTGGGCAAGGTGGCATAACGTTTAGATCCACCCGAGGAACTTAGCCAAATTCACAACACCTTCTATGTGTCTTAACATCGGAAGTGTGTCACTTACGAGTCCACAGTTGTCTCGTTGGAAGATATTCAGGTGGATGGGAGCCTGAACTACATCGAGAGGCCGATTTTCATCTTAGATAGGAAGACGAAGGGTCTTCGGAACAAGGAGGTGAAACTGGTGAAGGTGCAATGGTAGCACCGAAGGGGCTCTGAATGGACTTGGGAGCCGGAGCAGGAGATGCGGGAGCATTATCCCGAACTATTCGTAGCTATGGACTTCGAGGAAGAATTCTATTTTAAGTAGGGGAGAGTTGTAACACTCCGAATCAGGTGTGACCTTGTAATCCTTGAAGTATTTATATTATATCATAAGAGACCCTTAAGTACGCTGGACGTACTTATGAGTACGCTTAGCGTACTTGGCAAGGAGGATTGTAGAGAGGCAGCATGTACGTTGGGCGTACGTGCCAGGATGTTCAAAACCCTAAAATCTGGTCTTGAAACCTATATAAACACCATTAACTCTTTTGAGCCTCACCGTTAACAGCCTCCTTCACCTTCAAACGCCTCTGAAAACCCTAATATCATTTGTGAGTGCATTTTGAGCTTCTAGAGTGCATTTTTGGTCCTTTTTAGTGTTCAACCAAGAAGAAGAAGTTGTCAAAGATGCTTGGAGTGTCATTTGGCTTCAAGAACCTGCATATTGTCGACCTTGAGGAGCTTATGGAGGTATAAATCTTGCACCTTTCCATTTAAATCACTAGATCTAGCTAGGGTTTTCTAGTTTTGTCCCTTTGGTTGGTTTTGGACCTCCTATTGTGAGACAAGCAACTCCAAAGGATGGAAATGACAGATCTGAGGTCCCTTAGTCCCTTTTCAGCATAAAAATGGAGTCTTGGTGGGCATTTTGACCTCATGTATTGGTTAAGAGGTTTAAAAAGGTCTTAATGAGGGTGTTGGGAGCATATGGTTCATGCAAAGGCATAAAGTTGCCAACTTTATGCCTTAGGTCGTCTTAATAGGGTTAGATATGACTTCTGGACGTAAAAGAATCGAGTATTAAGCACTTAATGGAAAAAGTGCTTAATCTATTAGTACGTTGGGCGTAACTGAGTGTACGCTGCGCGTAATCCTCAGAACCCCAGTACGCTGCGCGTACCAGGATGGTACGCTAAGCGTACGCATCATAGTTAAGCTTGGTTCTGTTTTGGGCTTTTGGATTGTTGGGCCTCATTTGTTTTTTGGGCTTGGTTGCATTTTGTGAATATTGGGCCATTTTTCTGTTTGGGCAATTAGTGTTATGATTAGGTCTTACTGGGCCAAGAGGCCCATTACTTATTTTTGGACATGGACTTTGGGCCCATTAGCAAAGAAAGGATATTTGGGCCTTCATGGAGGGACTTGGGGTTTAGGTCTTCCCTTTGATTGTGATGTCCTAACATGGGTTAATATTATTATTCAGCACGGGAGGTTATCGACTGTTAGGAGAGCAGATTTTGCATTCAATAGATTGAGGTGAGTCTTCTCCCCATACCGATGGGTCTAAGGCACCAAGGCCGGCCTATTTTATGTAGATTGTGGATTGAATAGGTGATATGATAATATGACATTTGCATGAAAGACCACGTGGCGGTTCCTGTGGCACTTGGTATAAGACTTTGGAGGGTTTCCATGGCATCCTTGTATATCTGCTTGTTAGGTTGTAGAAATCATTTCTCGGTATCTGTTCGGCCCACTACCGAGTAGCAAGTACTCGGGAGTACTCAGGGAGTACTCAGATTCGGTAATTCATGTAGAAATATTTTTAGGGAGATTATATATGTCAGAATCATAAGTTAAAATCATAACTTGATTGAAATATATAACAAAATTAGATACATGTGAATACAAAAAAAAAAAAAAACTAAAAAACACATAATGGTCTCACTTTGTGATTAATTACTGAAAATTTAAGATACATATGTAGTAATAATCACATGTGTGCGAGTTAAATAATAAACCATTAATGATATTATACATATTAATCACCAAGTTGACCATATTTTACAACACTGCTTAGTTCAGTAAGGGTCGATCGGGGACTACTCAGGATTATGTAACTCGCCTCAGTAAGCGACCGAGTAGCGAGTACTCGGAGGAGTAATTGACCAACTCGGTGAGTTTTACAACCCTGTCTGCTTGTATAATTTGCATTATGTCTTATTTGGTAGGAAGACATTGTGGGGGTTCCTAAGGCAGGCAGACCTTGCGGGGGTTTCGAAAGCAAGAAGGCCACGTGGGGGTTCCCATGGCAGATAAGACCACATAGGGGTTCCCGTGGCATTAAGTGTAAGACTCTGGAGGGTTTCTTGGGCTTCCTTATATGTTGTATGCATGGCTTATGTGATATGTGTAGCTTATAGCTAATTTTATATGTGTTATGTGGTTTGTGTGTGGGGTATGCTCTGGGGAACTCACTAAGCATTAGCTTACAATTTGTGGATTGGTTTCAGGTACATCTGAGCCCAAGGGCAAGGGCGCGACGTGCACTCTCTCACCGACATTTTATGGGACACTCTGATATTTTGGAAATAAAGTTGTAATGAATATGGTTTTGAAAACAATTGTAATTGGTTTTGTGGATGATGAGCATACATTTTGGATAATTAAAAATGAAAAAATTCTTTTGAAAATTTGGTCATTACACGATTCCTATCATTTCCTTGACAGTATACAAATTATGAATCATCGACCGATAATGTTATTCAATCTCCTATTCGGAATGAACAAACTCAACAACCTCAACTTAGGATACCCATCAGTGGTACCATAGGTTTCATCAATTCATTATCCTCGTTTGGTTTTGAGGTAAATATAGTAAATGGTATTTGTATTACAAATTCAATGTGCGTAAATATATCTTTCTAGTTTTGTGTGTTGATGACATATTTCTTGCCATCAATATATTAAGGTATTTTGAAATAAAGGATCATGGGGAAACTTATTTTGTATTAGGAATCCAGATTCAATGAGACATATCTCGTGGAATTCATGGATTATCACAATAGATCTACATCAATAAGATCCTTGAAAGGTTTCGCATGCTAACTACAAACCAGACGACACCCTTGTTGCTAAAAGACACTGATTTAATCTCAATCAATGCCCTAAATTTGACCTTAAAGTTAGAGAGATGTAAAAGATTCCGTACGTTTTCTTTGTTGGGAATCTGATGTATGCTCAGTATGTATATATCCCTATATTATAAGGATGTTGGGCAGATATCTAAGCAACCCAATTGTGGATCATTAAGATGCATACAAATGGGTTTTGAGATATCTATATAGAACAAAAGGCTATATGCTCAACTATAGGAAATAAGATGTTTTGCAGATCATTTGTATTAGGAATATGATTTTATTAGATGTCAAAATGGTTATGAATCCATATCAGGATACTTTTACATGTTTTCATAATGAGCCATTTCATGGAATAGACTTCGATAGTTTATGACAATAAGTTAGTAATATTATATTTTAACAATAGTAGAAGTCTAAGTCAAATCATATTGCTATCAAGCTTCTAACTGTTAAAGAAAAAGTATAAATGGACAAATATTTACATAAAATATCAAGAAAAACTCCATGATAGCGCATCCACTAATAAATGGATTACCTTCGTAGGTCATTCATGAGCATACCACACATGTTGATGTGATATGTGGTTTTAGTGGGAGTTTTATGGTGTTTTATGTTTTGTTTAAGAACAATTATGGTTTTCTGTACATAATTAAGAATTTGGTTTAAGTCCATTATTAGTTGCACTTATTTGAAGTTTGATCTCTATTCAAGCTAAAGAGGAACTCGTTTGAAATCTATTTTTATTTTAAAACCATACATCATGTTTAATCTATAATGTTAGTTATATATGTATATGTAACCATTGATGGGTTTAGTTACGTAAATTGTAACAAAAACCGCTTTCATCCTACACTTTTGTGATTAGTGGATGACATTGTTTAAGTGTACCAATACTATGGTAACATTCATTAAAGCGGTTATATGGTAATATGTACATTTATATATTCGTGGTCCAATGAGATATTGTTAGATAATTATGAGACCACTTCATAAATGTGCATAACAATAATGTTATCATTAAATCCAGTTATTATGATAAAAATATAAATTGTTTATGAACCGATTTATAAGATATTCACTTACCTTTTGTGGGTTGAGTTTTCGGTTTAACTTGATATTCTCTATATCCATTCCATCTCTCACATTAGGATATATCTCCATCTATATATAAATGTGACGAGGAACATACGAAGATACATAGAAAATTTCATTTTTTTATATAGCTGAGGATTATAGAGAAAGTTCTTAAGATCAACTGGAAAACCAACCATACTCATTAGATCCGTGAAACACAATAAAAACATGTATCTAATCGTTATTCTTGTTTATTATTTTTTTTTAACAAGATTCAAGATAAAGATCTAAAGTTTATGCTTCTGCACTTACGTCTTTTGTTATTAAAATTACCAACACATAAATCTAATAAAAACATAAATATATTTTTCCCTCGTCTCATACTATAGTTTTCAAATAGACACCAATACTATCGATATGACCGCCAGCAAGGCCATAAAATCCTGCAAAAGAACCATCATCAAATGATACCATGAAATGCTCCGCTCTTATAGTACCATAAGGTGCATGGATTTTGTTGTTTGTCCCAAATGATATTGACCTTATTACTGCGTAACCGTTGCTTGCTAACCCAATTGTTCTGCTGATGGAATTTATTTCCTCATTATAATCAAATATTACCTGATCGGACAAACAAACAACGTATAAATAACAAAATTATAGCAAAATGGAAAAATTTAGAAAATGAATAATAGACTATGTATGATCAATACATAGAATGATGTCGTTCGTTATTATTATACGTGTCATAAGACATAATGATACATCTCGTACATACACATGCATATATATATATATATATATATATATATATATATATAACAATTGACACAATGTTATGGTTAACAAAATACCATTAACACTCTTTCTAGACATGTATTTGTGATTTATATCCTGTTAATGTTTTTAGTTTTTACCAAAAATTTATCACAATATGTAGTTTTTTTATTACCTTCCAAACAACGCAGTAAATGCTTATGAGGTCATTATAACAGCCATGTCTTGAGAAACATGCATTTCAAAAAATCCAAATAAAAAAAATTTAAAACTTGCCTGAGTTATGAAATGTTTACCTCCGAAACCGTTCATAAAGATTCCAATAAAGTATTTTAGTTGTTTTGGACTGTGTTACGCTTCTATATTTTATGGTGAAGATAAGAAAGATTATGTTATTGCCATGCATATGATTAATAGTTATTTTCGTCAAATGTTGATTGTTCTCTAGTGGTAGATCCCAGACGTTATGCGGACTTCCAGGGTAAGTTGTTCCCCTTGTTCCAACCCTTATGATATCCTCATTAGGTTTAACATATATACCAATGCTATTAATTTAATAACTAGCAAGACCATAAAACCCCACTAACAAGCTTTATTCCCATGGTATAGAGAAAACATTTTTTTATTACTCGATCAAAAGGTCCATGGGCCCTTTTGTTCGTCTGAAAAGATAGTGACGAAATTATTGTAAAACCATCTTGAGAACCAATGGTTCCATTAATGCCAATTATTTCCTCATCACCTTCGAATATTACCTGATTAATAAGCCACCATTAAAAAAGATTATGTTACAAAAAGACATACATATTGATTCGTGGAATTAAGATCAACTTACCTCAGAATCATGCAAAACACCTTAGATTCACTAGTGAACATAATAGAATATATGATCACATCACCATGGTCAATAGTTATCTTCACACGGTTATGGCCTTTCTCAAGTTCGAAAGACCAGTGACTTTGAGAATCTCCACTTGTTCTTCCCTAAGTTCCTACCCGAATAAATAATTTGCTAGAATCCTTAAAACAAATAAAATATATAATTATTCAAGGTGAAAAGTGGAAATAGATTTAACATAATATTTTAGTTTTTCTTATGAAACTTACTTGAAGTTCCAATGCCTTCTGAACGTTTTAATCCGTCCACCCTATTGTTGGGCATTCGCTTTGACTTTCTTTCAAGCATCGATATGCAACCATTGAGAGCAGCTTTAATGAACCAACTTTCATTTGATTCATGAGATTGGGATCAATGATATCGTCTAATCTGTTGTCTGCACAATGCACTTGAGCCACAGAAGAAAGAAACTGACGTTCATCTTGATATCTTTCAATAAATGCCAACCTTCGACATAAGATTTCAATCAACACTACACCAAATGAATACACGTCAGACTCCTATGTTATCATGCGCGTTCTTACATATTTTGGATCAACATAACCGAGGGTACCACAAGCACTAGTGACAAGAAAAGTGAACTCAACATTTGAAAAGCCTATTTTCGATAATCCAAAATCTGAGATTTTCACTTCCTAATTCTCATTTAGGAGGATGTTGGAGCTTTTTTATATCGCGATGAAGAACCCTATGTTGGGGTCCCACATCATTATGAAGGTAATTAAAGGCACAAGCTGCACCAAGGCTTATTTGGAGACATTGTATCCAGGAGAGGTTGGAGTCGCTTATATATCTGTCAAGGCTTCCATTTTTTGCATGCTTATATACGAGGATATTTTCTTTACCCTCATCACAAAACCCAATAAGAGAGATGGGGGGTTTTTGTGTTTATAGCCCGAATGCATCTGAAATTCGATCAAGAACTCTCGGTTTCCTTGTCCCAATGAGCGAGCCAACCTCTTTATAGAAATGGTCATAGGCTGTCCAGATAGGGTGATTTCTCCTTTGTAGACCATCCCAAATCCACCTTTTGCAATGAAATTATCATCGCCAATGTTATTGGTGGCCAATTTTATGTCTTCTAGTGGAATTTTTAAGTGTTGCACACCATCCATGAGAGACATTATACATATATGTAATTTTATCTAATTTTGAATAAAGTATGTAATATTTAAATTGTGAACAATTATCTAAATAAACTTTGAAAGAAGCATTGGCCTATAGATTTAAATGTATAAATGTAAATTTAAGTTGAAAATATGGACGTGAATATATAATTTTTGTGTATTAAATAATGAATTTCTTATATTAAGTTGTGAATTTTGTGTTCTAAAATTAAACTATGAATTAAATGTATTAAGTCGTGAAATAAATATATTAAACTGTGAATTTTTATGAATTTTATGTAAAAATATGACCAATTTATGTATGAATGTTTGTATTAATTTTTTTTAATATATTTATTTTTTGTGATGTATAAATATGTAAGAATATATTAGTTTTTATAATTATTTTGCATTAAACACTTAATTAGTAAATTAATTGGTTTATTAAACTGTGAAATTGTATATGTTAAAACTTTTCCCAAAGAAATGGAAGGTATAATGTTTGTTCTATTAAGTTGTGAATACCAGAAAAATGCTATTCAATTTGGGGTTAGTTAGGCAAGGGTCCGGTGACGGTGCAACGATTGTTTGACGTCAAGTGGCAACTAATTGTAAACTAGGAAATAAAAAAGTTTGTTTAGTACAATATAAATATTGGATTTGTCCAACCCTTAATAAACATATTTAAGAGAAAATGGTTCTTAGGGTTCTTAATCTTTTTGGGTTCTCATTTGATCCACTCCATATATATATATATATATATATATATATATATATATATATATATATATATATATATATATATATATATATATATATAAATACATGTCACTTCATCTCTAGGTTCTATAGCTTTGATTTTATTCACATTTTGTCGAGAATAAATCATTCTCTTAATAGATTTCATCTTGTTCCTCAATCTTCGAAGAATATTGTAAGTTTCGTGTTCCAAATATTGCCTTCAACTAGACGACAAGTTTTAAATCGTAATGCGGACATTCCTCCCTCACTTACATTTGCTTGCAACAAATTCACACTAAGAACCTAATGTTTTAGATCTTGGTCTTTAAAAAGTATACTGCACAGTAGTGGATGTGCTTTTCTAATCCATGTATGGGGTATTGGTAAAAATGATTAGTTATTTTTATTGATCCATATTAATAATTAGTGAAAATACACGTTATGGTTTATGTATATTCCATCACTATATATAGATACAAGAGTTACAAAGAGGACCCTACACTATACAATGTATAAAAATTAATAATACAATTTAACACCCCCCCCCCCCCCCCTCAGTTTGAGCAGGAGGTTCTCGTATGCTTAAATTGTTCCGAAAATATAGAAATAACTGAGTAGGAAGTCCCTTTATAAAAATATCAGCAAACTGATGAGCAGATGGAACATGCAAAACGCGAACCTGACCAATAGCAACACGTTCCCTAACAAAATGTAAATCTATTTCCACATATTTGGTTCATTGGTGCTGAACAAGGTTAGAAGCCAAGTACATGGCACTGATAGGGGTGTAAACGAGCCGAGCCGAGCCCGAGCCTGACAAAGCTCGAGCTCGAGCTCGAGCTCGATTCGAGCCTTAAAATGAAGCTCGAGCTCGGCTCATGAATAGTTTAGTGGGCTCGCGAGCCTAATCGAGCCTAAACGAGCCTCTATGTGTGTGTGTGTGTGTATATATATATATATATGTGTGTGTGTGTGTGTATGTATGTGTGTGTGTGTGTATATATATATATATAGAGAGAGAGAGGCTCGTTTAAGCTTGTTTAGGCTCGCGAGCCCATTAATTGAAGCTCAGCTCGAGCTCATTTAATAAACGAGCCTCATATTTAGGCTCGAGCTCGGCTCGGGCTCGTTTAATTCGATCTCGAGTCGAGCTTTTAACGAGTCGATCCCGAGTAGCTCATGAGTAGCTCGGCTCACTTACACCCCTAGGCACTGACATTGTCACAAAAGACGACCGTGGCACAAGTTAACAGACAATATAACTCAAGAAGGAGGTTATGAATCCATGCAACTTCGGCAACAACATTGGCTACCCCCTGTACTCAGCTTCGACACTAGACCTAGAGACAATGTGCTGGTGCTTGGACGACCAAGAAATAAGGTTGTCGCCAAGATAGAAACAGAAACCAGATTTGGACCGACATGTTTGAGGACAACCAGCCCAGTCAGCATCACTGTAAGAGACCAAACGATCGACATGAGACGGACATATATGAAGACCATGCTTAATGGTACCCTGAAGATACCGAAGGATACGCTTGAGATTAAGAAAATAAGGTTCACCAGGATCATGCACGAAGAGAAATTTTTTTTGAACTGCGTATCAAATATCTGGACGAGTGAAAGTCAAATACTGATGAGCACCAGTGAGCCTTCTATATAGGGTAGGGTCAGCCACAAGCTTTCCATGAGCAGGAAGCTTAGGTTTAGAGTTTGTAGGAGTGCTACAAGGATTACAGAGGGTCATGTTAGCACGAGAAAGAATCTCACAAATGAACGCAGTCTGAGATAGGAACAGAATCTATGACGACCTAGTAGCAGCAATGACGAGAAAAAACGAGAGAGGTCCCAAATCAGACATAGGAAACTCAGCAGACAGTCGAGAAATAACACGTGTAGCCAAGGTTGATAAGGAAGCAGTAAGGATGATATTGTCGACATACAGCAGAAGATACGCAACATCATTCTCATGGTGATAAGTAAAAAGAGAAGTATCAGAACGACTGCTTTGAAACCCAACAGAGGTGATGTATACAGTGAAACGCTGATACCAAGCACAGGGAGCTTGCTTTAGGCCATATAAGGCCTTGCAAAGACGACAAACATGATGAGGATACTGAGGGTGGACATAGCCAGGGGTTGCTTCATGTACACCTCCTCATTAAGATCTCCATGTGGAAAGGCATTTTTAACATCAAGCTGATTGATGGTCCAGTTGCGAGAGATGGCAATGCTGAGAATAGTACGGATGGTAGCAGGCTTAACCACTGGGCTAAATGTATCGTAAAAGTCCAACCCAGGTTGTTGAGAAAAACCTTGAGCTACCAGACGACCTTTATATTGATCAAGATTGCCTTTAGAGTCAAGCTTGTGTCGATATAACCATCGACAACCAACAATATTTGCATTAGAAGGGGAGAGACGAGATCCCACGTATGATTAGACTGAAGAGCTTCCATTTCAGAGACCATGGCAGATTTCCAATTTAGGTCACAAAGAGCCTGATAGGTTGAACGGGGAATTGGAGAGATAGACGAAGCGGATAAGTTGAGAAGATAACGAGGTTTAAGAGAGCCAGTACGAGAACGGGTGATCATAGGATGTCCATGGTTGTTGGAAGAGGGAGCAGAAGGCTGGACATGAGGGGAGGGGACAAAGGATGAGGAGTTCGAGGGAGAGGAAGTATCCACCGGAGGTACAAGAGGAGAAGGATTAGAAGGAGAGAGAATTAGAGGAATATCATCATTAGGAACGAGCAATTCGTAATAGGATGTGGAAGGGGAAGGTTGAAAATTAGTATAAGGAAAATGATCTTCATAAAAAACGACATGGCGATAAATGATAATGTGTTGAGTGATTAGGTCAAGACAACGATATCCTTTGTGGTCTGGAGATGAACCGAGGTAGACACAAGCGGAAGAGCAAGGTGCAAGTTTGTGAGAGGCAGTAGAAGATGTATTTGGGTAACATAGGCACCCGAAAACATGCAAATGGTCATAATTCGGAAACAAACCAAACAAGGTCTCAAATGGAGTTTTAAATGAAAGAGTAGTGGTAGGATGGAGATTAAGAGTATGGACAACAGTGAGAAGAGCTTCAACACAAAATTTGATGGATAAGGAAGCTTGAAATAAAGAGGTGCGAACAATGTTGTTAATGGTATGGATTGAGCGTTCAAGTTTTCCATTTTGCTGAGAGGTGTAGGGACAAAAACGAACTTGAATACCATTAGTTTGAAAGAGTTGAAGAAGAGGTTGATTATTAAACTCACGACCGTTGTCGTATTGAAATGCCTTGATGTCAGTTTGAACTGATTTTCGACATAAGCACGAAAATTACAAAAAACACTATACACTTCAGATTTTGTACGTAAAGGAAAAACCCACAAAAAAATGAGAGAAATCATTCAAAAAAAGAATATAATATTTGAAACCACTAATACTAGGAACCGAGGAGGTCCATAAATCCAAATGAATTAATTCAAACGCACTAGATGTCTTAGAAGTAGATAATTTAAACGAAAGACGACAATGTTTCCCAAGTTGGCAAGTATGACAAGTGTCAAGTTTATTAAAACTACTTGAAATAAATCTGCAAGCATGTAAAAAAGAAAGAACAGACGATCCAGGGTGTCCAAGACGGCGATGCCACGTAGGGAGAGAGAGACGTTGGAGGGAGCACGAGCGAAAGTGAGCGGGTATAAATCTCCAACACTGTCGCATCATTGAAGAAGTGTGCCCGTGTCAAGATCCTTGATAGAGAAACCGAATGGGTCAAACGTTAAAGAAACATAATTATCAATAGTGAACTTACGAACAGAGACAAGATTTTTAATCATATGAGGAGAGACAAGAACATCATTTAAAGTGAAATTATTTTTTAAAGAATAGAATTTTGTGTGACCAATGTGAGTAACCAGTAAAACAACACCATTACGAACCATTATAGATTTAGAAGTACACGGTGTTAAGGAGAGCATATTACCTTGGTTAAACGACATATGAGAGTTTGCACCAGTGTCCATGTAACAGTTGTTATCTGGTGGTGGTTGAACAGACATTGCTTGAAAAATGAAGCTGAGATGGGTAAATTGATGTGCTGGTTGATTAGCCGGAACAGATCCACCAAAAAAATTATTGTGTTGCTGTTGTAGACCACTTTGGACGTGGGGAGTGATCTGCGAATAATTAAAAAAAGAACCCACTTGGGATGTTGAGTAGGATGTGTAATATGGGGCACTTGGTTTGAACATGGGTGAAGTCCAAATGAAGTAGCGCCAAATGAAGGTAGCATTGGGCCTATTGGGCTGAAAGTTGTAATTTAGCCAAGTTGCTGTTGGGCCGGCGACAATCCTTGGTGCTGGGAAGAATAGTTCACGTGTGATGCTCCAATGGGAATTTGTTGAGGTGGGAAGTTGTTGTAGGCAGTGGGATTGGACCCCAAAATTCCTGCAAACTAAGGATGAACATAGTCGGGTACCCGCCTCATTTGGCGAGAATCGGAATCGGAACCGACGATTCCTAGAAAGTTAGAACCAGAACTGGAACCGCTCTAGGTAGTTCTTAAATTTTTGGAACCAGTCCCGGAACCGGCTGTTCGTGTTCCGGGAGCAGGTAACCCGGTTACCTTTGCAAATATCCAAAAAATGCGACGCCATAATTTGTACTTTGAGCCATCAATGGTAAGTTTGAAGCTAAACTGTTGGTAGACGTTGGTGACGGCATAGACCAATTGATGGGCAGCCGGCATGGAGTTGGAGGTTTAAGCGGGGGACGACATGAACCCGGATTAAAAAAACAGAAAAAAATACTTGAAAAAAATATTAAAACAAAAGTCAAGATGCTAACCTTTGGTAGAGGGATTGTAGCATCAAAACTAGTGTAATTCTATGGACTTGTAGAGAGCAGCGGGGATGCTTAAAAACATGCAGGATCGTGTATCACTAAAGCCTTAAAGCCACTAAAGTTGACCACTAATAAAGATGATGGTTAGCTTTAGAAAACACCGACGATATGATTTGCCGGCAAAAAGAATAAAAAAAAAAAACTTGAATAAATCAGAGAAGGCAGGAGGCTTTGATGAAGTCGACGACCAAGATCAATGATAGAGAGATTAACGGCTGTGATACCATGATAATTAGTGAAATTACCGGTTAGGGTTTATGTCTATTCCATCACTATATATAGATACAAGAGTTACAAAGAGGACCCTACACTATATAGTGTATAAAAATTAATAATGCAATTTAACACATATACTTCTTTTCATTGTTATTTGTTGCGAAGTGGAATCTCTTAGGTTCAAAGTCAATGATTTAGCGAGTCAAATTTCTACATCAACCGGATGTCGAAGAAGAAGCTGACTAAATTAGCGTTTGTCGAAGTTGATGCAATGAGTGTAGGATTATAAAAGGGGTTGGCTAAAAAAACACACTATTTTACCATTTAGACAACCTTAATTAATGTTTGAAATATTTTTATTAAAAGACAAACAGCGTGATAAGAATTGGTTCGTATTTCAATTCTGGATAAGTTTCCTATTTTCTAGAAGACTCGTAGACTCTTAGGGATCGCATTGATGGATGAACCTAGTATTTATGTAATGATAGAGTTTATTCTCTTATTATTTTTTGTAAGCCTTATGTAATAGATTTCTCTGTGAAAGTTATTGTTTGAGAGTATGTCCCTGTGAGTACGTATCTTTTGTTCTTATATTCTCATTAAACATTTAGTTTCACAATATTGATTTTGTGTCCGTTACATTGATAATTGTTTGATTGCCTAGTTATTAAATGTTGGAACTTTATATATAAAGGAATTGCAAGTTGGCAATTTCCTTTGTATCCCACATTGGTGGGGGGAAGAAACTTTTGTGGGTTTATAAGCCTATTCCCTTGGTAAGCTTTCAAAGGCTTTAGTGGATCAAAGGAATGGGCCAAGCCCACACGTGCGCCTAGCCTAGCACTAGCCGATGCCGTGATTTAAGTGCACGACGCATCGGGAGCTGAGGAGCTTTTATTTTTGACGAGTTCGGGTCAAATGGTTGACCACCGTTGACTTCGTGGAGGTCAAGTCAGGGTATTCTAGAAGGATCAGGAAACAGATTGCTTGGAGAGCAAGCTGTCGTCCTAGGGTTTCTGGAGCCGGCCTATGGGGGCCTGTTTGATGCCTTCTAGGGTTAAGATACCTATAAATACAGCTCCCTAGGAGCCATATAGACACTCACGAAAAATCTGAAAGCTCTCCCTCTCTCTGCGTTTTTTCTTCTAGTTTCCGAGTAGTCGCTTTGTGTTTGTCGATTTCCAGTGCTGTTGGAATATCGATCTAGCTGGATTAAATCCTGGGGTTTTACTCTGTTGCTTACAGCCAATACAAGCGAAGTAAAAACCTTTAAGGACAGGAATCTGATCCGTACAGTTGCTTCAAGATCAAGTCAGCAATCAACAGGTCGGTTTTACTTTTCTGTCTTGTGTTTAATTCGTCCAATAACATGACAGTCTTCTTCTACCTTTCTTATAATCAGATCTAATCGAGAAGGATAGATCTGGTTTCTGGACGAAACTTGGTAATATAATAATAATAACTGGATCTATTATTCGCAACTAATCGACATATAAGTCTCAATATTATTTGTCGGTTTCCTTGCGCGTTTATTAGTTTGATTAACAACATTAAATTATTAAATTCATTTATTTTTAGTTTAATTAAATTTAAATATTAGTTTATTATTATTATTATTATTATTTTTGAAATTAAATTAAGGGTTAAAATTTATAGCCCCAAAAAATTATAGGTGTTACATGATCCATTTACCATGTAATAGACAATATCATATTACAAGAAATTGAATTTATTCGAGTACCAATAGTGATCCACTTCACATGTTCGTGTACTCATCTCATTTCATAAAGCTATCAAATTTTAATTATCATTATCATGGTGCTTGCAATAATCCTTACAAGCTTTTCTTTAGCTCAAACACAATCATCTCGTTTTCAATCTCTCTTTGTATAATTATTTACAAACTTTAAATCATAACATTCTTACAAGCTTTCCGGATATCTGTAATTATTTAGGTTGTTCTATGTAGGCGTCTTTTTCAAATTTCTATTTGTTTGAATGTAATGTTTATATCTAACTGTTCCATATGAAAGTCCTCTACACCCACAATACTCAAACTAATCTCATTGTAGTCATAATTATTACCGGAGAAAAGATTTTAATAAAATCCTATTTTTATTGGAATCTCTTAACCGCTAATATAGCCTCGTATATTTTATTGTGGTCATGTTTATCCCTACCCTAAATGGTCACTTGTTTTATAGTGTTTTTGCCCTGCTAGTAACTTTACCAAAGACCACATTTGGTTCTTTCAAGTGAACTATCTCATCATCTATAACTTTCTTCCACTACAACCACTCTTGTATTCTCAATGATTTTGGTCATGATTCTAGAACTATAGAAAATAGTCAGGTGATGGAAAGCATCTAACTTGATGTCTTGTTTATCTAGTGGTATCTGTCACATTTGGAGTTTAAGAACTTATATTATTAATTTTTCTCTAAAACACCCCTAACTTTAGATTTATGAGCTCCTACTCACTTTTGATTTCTCACCCATCTCTGAAATAGGTATATGAAATGCAATGTCATATTTTATAACAAATTCAAACACAACAAGGTAGATCCACACAATATGCAACATAAATCTAATAAAAACATAAATATATTATCCCTTCATGTCATACTATATAGTCTTCAAATAGACACCAATACTATCAAGATAACCTCCAGCAAGGCCATAGAATCCTGCAAAAGAACCATCATCAAATGATACCGTGAAATGCTCCCCTAATGTATTACCATAAGGTCCATAGGTTTTTTTGTTTGTCCCAAATGATATCGACTTTATTACTTTGAATCCGTTTCTTGATGACCCAATTGTTCCGCTGATGGAATTTATTTCTTCATTATAATCAAATATTACCTGATTGGACAACGGAAAAAGTAACAAACAACGTATAACATAGAAAATTATAGCAAAATGAAAAATTTAGAAAATGAATAATAGACTATGTATGATCAATAATACATAGAATGATGTAGTTCGTTATTCATGATAAAACTAAGATTATAAGTGTCATAAGATATAACAATATATCTAATATTTACACATGCATATATGGCACAATGTTATGGTTAATGAAATACCATGACAGTCTTTCTACACATGTATTTGTGATTTATATCCTGATAATGTTTTTAGTTTTTACCAAAAGTTTATCATATTTTGTAGTTTTTTTTTTTTTTTTTTTTTTTTTTTTTTTTTTTTTTTTTTTGTTACCTTACAAAGAGCGTAGTAAAAGCTTATGAGGATCATATAACAATCATGTTTTCTATATATCACACGTTTTGAGAAACATGCATTTCCAAAAATCCGGATAATTAATTTTTTTTTAACGATTTCATATGTTAACTTGTATGGGTTATGAAATGTTTACCTCGAAAACCCTTTCATCAAGATGAAGACACTCAGGTACTTCAGTCGTTTTGGTGTGTGTTAAGCTTCTATATTTTATGGTGAAGATGAGAAAGTTTATGTTGTCGCCATGATTAATGATTATTTTCTGCAAATGTTGATTGTTCTCTAGTTGTAGATCCCAAATGTTATGCGGCTCTCCAGGGATAATTTTTCCCCATGTTCCAACCCTGACGGCTTCCTCATTAGGTTTAACATATATACCAATATTGCTATCAATGTAATAACTAGCAAGGCCATAAAACCTAACTAACGAGCCTTTGTCCCATGGTATAGAGAAAACATCTTCTGTTGCTTGACCAAAAGGTCCATGCGTCCTTTTGTTCGTCTGAAAGGATAGTGACGAAATTATTGTAAAACCATCTCGAGACCCAATGGTTCCATTAATGCCATTAATGCTACTAAAGTGTCCTCCAACAAGTTGGTCACCATGACTCCCGAACTTCAAAAATCTTATGAAGATTTCTACCCCTATGAGATGCACCAAGATCTGATGGATAGGTACCATCATAGTGCGCGTTAGGAGAGGTATGAAATCATCTCCTCCATGATAACAGCCAGAATGAAGGATAGTGAACCATCTCCGGTCACTTGCAGAAGATGAAAAGGTTCGTTGACCGGTTGCTAAAGCTCAATGTTGACTTCCCTGAGGACATGGCGATTGATATCATTCTCCATTCCTTACCTCCAAGTTATGATCAGTTTCGTATGACTTATCATATGAACAAGGAGGAAGTCACACTTAGAAAACTTCAAGGACTCTTAAGGACAACTGAAAATGGCCTTAAGGGTCATGCGATTGTTACTTTTACTCCTTCAACAACTCCTATTTTGGCAATTGGGCAGGGAAAGGGGAAGAAGAGGAAAACCCCTTCGAAGGGTACCAAGGGAAAGTCCCTTGATGGTTCCTCTTCAAGTGGGACAAAGAAATGTCTGATCACTCCTTCCTCAAACCCTAAGGAAGCACCGTGCTACTATATTTAGGAAAGAGGGCACTAGAAACGAAGCTGCCCCATGTACCTTCAACATGTAAAGGATGGGAAAGTTAAACCCAACCAAGCAGGTATTTATACAATATTGTCTAATAACTCATCTAATGCTAATTCTTGGATGCTTGATACAAGTTGTGGTATTCAAATTTGTACTAATTCGCAGGGCCTAAGAAGAAGTGAGCAAGTGGAGCACAGGAAGATAAACTTAGTCATGGGCAATAGGAAAGCATCACCTATCATCAAGATAGGAGTTTATTCTTTATTGCTTAATAATGGGTTAATATTAGATTTGAATAAATGTTTTTACTCGTCCGAAATGGTGAGAAATATTATTTCCTTTCATGGCTTGTACAAACAAGGGTTTACATTTTCGTTTGATAATAATAATGGTGCTATTAATGTTTATCACGATGATGTATTTTACTTTAAAGCATTACCTTGTGATGGTGTATATGAAGCTGTAAATGTTGTAGACAATCTAGGGAATAATGTGTTGTATATTGATTCTTCAAATAGCATGGATAAAGCATCTTTGTGAAATTGTCGTCTTGCACATGTCAGCAAGAAGCGCATAGGCCAACTCTAAAAGGTTGGAGTCTTGGAATCATTTGACCTAAAGTTAGATGATAGTTGCGAGTGTTGCTTACTTGGAAAAATGACAAAGTCACCCTTCACTGACACTTGTGAGAGGGGTGAAGGTTTGTTGGACCTCATACACACAGATGTGTGTGGACCCTTCAAAACTGCCACAAGGGATGCTAATCGCTATTATATGACTTTTACTGATGATTATAATAGATATGGATATATCTACTTAATCAAGCATAAGTCAGAAACCTTTGAAAATTTCAAAGAGTTTAAACAAGGAGTTGAGAATCAATTGGGCAGGAACATCAAGATGCTCCGATCCGATCAGGAAGGAGAGTATCTTAGCATTGAGTTCCTTGACTATCTTAAGGAATGTGGGATTGTCTTACAATTCACACCTCCTAGAACACCACAACTGGTTGGTGTAGCTGAGAGGCGCAATCGAACATTGTTCGATATGGTTTATTCCATTATGAGTCGAGCTTCGTTACCAATCTTATTCTGGGGGTATGCCTTAGAGACTACCGCCCATATCCTTAATCTAGTCCCTACTAAAAAGGTTGCCAAAACACCTTACGAGATGTGGACTGGGAAAGTTCCCAATCTGGACCACATCAAGATTTGGGGTTGTGAAGCTTTCGTGAGGCGTGAGACTCATGACAAGCTTGAACCTCGAAGTGAGAGGTGTATTTTCATCAGCTACCCACAGAGATCCTTTGGTTACCTCTTCTACAGACCCAGTGATAATGTGGTCTTTGTAGCAAGAAGAGGAGTCTTTCGTGAGAGAGAACTTATAAGCCAAGGGGACTATAGGAGGCAAAATGACCTTGAAGAGATTCAAGAGTCAAGCGGTGAAGGAACCTCAAATACTACCGACCAATCTTAGGAGGAAACTCCCGTTGAGCCGATAGATGAGTCTGTATCTCTAAGGCGTTCCACAAGAGTTAGGAACACACCTGATTTTTATTATGGTTATCATATCATACTGAAGGTGATACATATATCAGTGATAGTACACTAATAGATTTGGATGAACCTAATAATTATAAGGAAGCCATGGCAGGCCTCGAGTCTGCAAAATGGAAGGAGGCTATGGACAGCGAGATTCAGTCCATGTATGATAATCAAGTTTGGAACTTGGTTGACAATGTACCAGGTCGTAAGACAGGTGGGTGCAAATGAATCTTCATGAAGAAGACCGACATGGATGGGAAGGTACACACTTACAAAGCACGACTGGTAGCGAAGGGCTTTACTCAAACTTCGGGAGTTGACTATGACAAGACCTTCTCACCAGTAGCAAATATTAAGTCTATTAGGGTGTTGTTGGCCATAACTGCATTTCATGATTATGAAATATGGCAAATAGATGTTAAAACCGCTTTCCTTAATGGAAAGTTGGCTGAGGATGTTTACATGGCTTAGCCAGAGGTTTTTTCGATGCAAAATATCCTAATAGAGTGTGTAAGATTGAGAAATCCATTTATGGATTAAAGCAAGCATCTCGCAGATGGAATCTTTGATTTGATGAGAAATTCAAAGAGTTTGTTTTTTCAAGGAGCGAGGATGAGTCCTGTGTATATGTTAGGGCTAGTGGGAGTATAGTTAGCTTTTTGGTGTTGTATGTGGATGACATACTACTCATAGGAAATGACATCCCAACCTTGTAGGAGGTTAAATTCTGGCTTGGGAAGTATGCTATGAAGGACCTTGGAGAAGCTTCCTATATCCTAGGGATAAGGATATTGAGAGACAGGAGTAGAGACTAATTGGACTTAGTCAAAGTACCTATTTGGATAAGGTGCTGAAGAGGTTTAGAATTCAAGAATCTAAGAAAGGGGAATTACCTATCCAGAGTAATGCCAAGCTGAGTAAGACTCAAAGTCCAAGTACAGAGGCTGAGATAACAGAGATGAGTCATATACCATATGCTTTTGCTGTGGGCTCAATCATGCATGCTATAACTTGTACTTGCCCTGATGTGGCCTTTGCCTTGAGCGTGGTCAGTAGATATCAAAGGAACCTTGGCAAGGCTCACTGGACTGCAACAAAGAACATTCTCAAGTATATGCGAAGGACTAAGGATTGGGTCCTTACCCTCGGTGGTAGTGATGACTTGAGAGTGGAAGGATATAGAGATGCTAACTTTCAGACTGATAGTGATAATTTCCACTCTCAGTCAGGCTTGGTATTTATCCTAAATAGAGGGGCAATTACTTGGAAAAATTCCAAGCAGGAGATAGTAGCTGATTTAACTTGCGAATCAGAGTATATAGCAGCGAGCGAGGCAGCAAAGGAGGCGATATGGCTAAAGAACTTCATCGAAGACCTTGGATTTGTACGAGCTATAAAGGAGCCAATGGAAATTCTCTGTGATAGTGAAAGTGCGGTTGCGTTAGTTAAAGAACCAAGAGATCACGGAATATCTAGGTACATTGACAGAAAATACCATTTCATCAGACATCGAATAGAAGAAGGACTCCTCATGGCAAAGAGGGTATCATCGGATGAGAACCCAGTAGATCCCCTCAAGAAGGGACTGAGTAGGGTTAAGCATCTACAACATGCGAGGCTCATAGGGCTGAAGTATGATATTAGTTTTAATAATTAGACAGTTTTCTGAATCTTGTAAAATATAATTGACATTTGATGATTAAATAAAAGTTGTTATTTATTTATGAGTAAAGTGTTACTATCTTATGTTAATCGTTTACTATGATTTTAATTTTGCATGTTTTGACTTCCTGAATAATTATGTTATTATTTGAACTCTCTGCATTCAGTCATACTTTAGAAGTAGGTACTGATTTAAGACTATCATGAATTTGGCTTGTATAAATTGTCTAATGTGCATCAGACATAGCAATGGTTGCTGCAACATTCATGAGTACTCATAAGGCTTGAATATTGGAATCAACCTATGCTCACTTGCATCACTTCATGGAATTTATCTCGAGTGATCGTGAGACGGTAATATCATATAAATCTTCAAACCTAGAGATATGAGTTGTTGACTATGAGTTGGTTATCCATTGATTGTACAAAAATGCATTGGTAACTCGATGTTATAAAATGTGCTTTTATGCATAATTCAAGAAGTAGTCAGTACAAGCATATGAGTTGAAATTTATCTGTTCCTTCTAGAAATAGAAGCGATATCTGGGCCCCTTGATGATTTGGTTTTGACTTATGTATCGGGCTTGATCTATACCTAAATGATGTGTTCAATTTAGTTCTATGTCGAAACAAATTAGAGATCAAGAAACAAATGTTGGACAATAAGTAAGACCATGTTCCATGTGTTTGTCTGGCTGATATCTTGAGAGCAGAGGATTATATGACCACTTATCTTAAATCGCGTATCATTAGCATCTTAGTTCCGAGAGACTTTGAAAGAGCTAAGATTGCTAGTCGGATCCTGAAGTCATATCTGCAAATATAGTTATTAGACTTATCCAAGTGGGAGATTGTTGGATATAGTGTCTAAGTCCATAACTATATTTGGTATGTACTTGACCCGAACCGAAATGGTCCATTTGGGTTGCACGACATTGCAATACTTGGATAGATAAAATGAGAGAAAGAACACTTATGGTTATTAATATATTATAAGTTCTAATATATTAATAATAGTATTATTTAATTAGTGTTGATCAAGAATTAATTTAGAGTTAATTTGGTGATCAATATGAGACTAATTAAATATATAGGGTTGATTATGTCAATCATCTATTCTTTTATAGTGGGCTAATGATCCATGGTTTATGGAGTTGGGCTATAACCTATTAGGAGCTCCATGGATAGTCCATGGGGGTTACAAACCCATGAATCATTAGAAATGAAGAGTCATGACAATTAAGGGCATACATGTGTAAACCTTAATCGTGCCAACACTATAAAAGGGACCTTGTGGCTAGCAAAATCAAACTAGTTGATTCTAAGAGGGCATAACCGATTTTGAGTGATAGTGACATTCTCTCAAGTTATTCCAAGTCTTATGGTGTTGTGTGAAGCATTTGAGGCACAAAATTTGGGGTGCTAGGCTCACAAAGTCATCAAGGAATCCAAAAAACAAGAAATGTGTGTACTTCTACTAGTTTTTATATTACATGTTCCCCATGCCATGCTAGTTAGGAAATAAACCTTGGAAAAACAAATTTGCATGCATTTTAGAGAAAACATAGATCCAAGGTTTATAGGGTTGCATGTACACCATAGGAGTGTTAGAATGCTCATAACCCATCAATTTTATCATGTATTGTTTTGGGGACAAATTCCGTAACTCTTTTAAATCAATGGATTCACTCTGAAATTATTTTAAAAGCATAAATGAAACCGGTCTTTTCTGGTCGTGATTTTGGGGATATCACATTTGGTATGAGAGCATTAGCTTAAGCGAACTAGGAATTTGTAGCATTTCTAGACTTAAACTTAGAATGCTAAGTAAAATTGAGAGATATGTGTCTGTTATATTTCATACTCGAGCACTAGTTTATTTTAGGAAAGTTGCCTAAAATGCTTTTATGTGCTAAATGTTATATGTTTCCCATATATGATGTCATTTGTTCGGATCTATGGTTTGTTGCCAACCGGATCTGGAGACCTTATGTGTTTAGGATACTAAGCATATGATCACGATATTAGATCTAGCATTTAAACATTTCGGAGTGATAAGGATGATTTAATTATCTATCATGATTGTGGATCTAAATTCACCTTACTCGGTGTGTAGATCAAAAATGGTAAGATCCAGAAGAGGCGTTGGAAACGCATATGAAAACAATCAACCACCTGTGATTGAGTGAGTAGCTATTGTAGCAGCAACACCTGAGCCAATAACAATGGCCAGTGTACAAATGATGATTCAAACAATGTTGGATCATCAGATGGAAGAAACGAGATGTCTGCTTAGGCAGAATCATGAAGAACTGTCAATTCAAGTGGAAGAGCCCAAAGTGAATGGAGGGCATTCGGAGGGAGTTAACTTCAGTGGGACTGTTGGTCCAACCAACCCACCGTTAGTTAGAAAAAACCACCAGGAGGGAGGAATTGATGGACTAGGATTCAAGTACAAAGAATTTTTGACTTGAAATCCATCAACCTTCATTGGGAAGGAGGATCCGATTGGAGTCATGGATTGGATATCCGAAATGGAGCTAGCCTTCATGACGTGTGGCTGCAGAGGCAAGTTGCAGACCACTTTCACAGTACGTCAGTTCAGGGGTGGAGTAGTTCGTTGGTGGAACACGCTGAGGAAGACCCTAAGCCCTAATGAGCCACTGCAAGTGACATGGTAGAGTTCTTGGTGAAGTTCAAACACAAGTTAATCATGGCCCAAAATCTACTGGAGTTGGAGAACAAGTTTCTGATGTTGACAAAAAGCAGCATGTCAGTCGACGATTACACTAACGCCTTCACTGACAAAATGGAGGTTGCTTTGCGCATCGTTCTATATGAGTTGATGAAAGTTGATCGATATGCAAAGGGACTCCCATGGGAGTATGCGGTACCAGTACGCCAAGCACATACTCTAGAGGTAGCTATTTGGGCTGCCAAGTCTGTTGAGGATATGATCAAGGGAAGAACCTCCATTAAATTTGAAGTTGGTGAAAATAGAAAGTTTGAAGGAACTTCAGGTTCCAACAAGAAAAACAAATTTTCGAAGTCTGATTCGAAAAACTTTGGAGGAGGAAAAAGGGGCGAATTGAAATGTTGTGAAAAGTGAAAGAAAAAGCACTATGGGAAATGTAGTGAGGAAGTGACTTGCTACAAGTATGGAAAGATGGGGCATTACGCCAACGAGTGTCCATCCAACAAGTGAGTGTGTTTTAGATGTAACTAAGAGGGGCACATTTTGAAAGACTGTCTGAAGAAGAAGGAGGAAGCTAGACCCAATATTCCCCTAAAGCCGAAAGCAAGAGCCTTCCAGATAACACTAGAAGCTGCTAAAGAAGAAGCTGATGTCACTTCAGGTACTTTTATCGTAAACGAATTGCCTACCCAAATATTATTTGATTCTGGAACCAACTACTCCTTTATTTCGCATGCATTTTGTAGAAAACTATCTTTGCCTGTCGATAGACTAGATAATGATTTATTTGTCGAGGTTGCTAGTGGCAAGTTTGTACCTGTTAGCCATCTTATGAAAAACATCTTCGTCGATCTGAATGTGAATAAGTTCCATGAGGAGTTATTGCCTATCGAGCTGAATGGTTTCGACATCGTGTTGGAAATGGATTGGCTTAGCGGTAATGACGCCGAGATATTATGCAAGAAGAAGATAGTAAAAGTAAACCCACCAGGGAAGGAGTCATTTATGGTGTACGGGGAAAAACGCAGAGTAAATTATGGAATCATTTCGTTAATGAAAGCCAGAAAGTGTTTTGCCAAAGGATGCACATCATATTTGGCATTTGTGATTGATGCAAAGAAGGAGAAAAAGGAGGTGCAGAGCGTTCCTGTGGTGTGTGATTATCCGGAAGTATTTCCCGAAGATCTTCCCAGATTACCACCTGACAGACAAGTGAAGTTCAAAATAGACTTGTTACCAGGAAGCACACCGATAACAAAAGCACCTTATAGGCTAGCACCGACGGAGATGAAGGAGCTGATGATGCAACTTCAGAAGTTGTTGGATAATGGTTTCATTAGACCTAGTTCATCACCCTGGGATGCTCCAGTGTTATTCGTGAAAAAGAAAGATGGAAGTATTAGAATGTGTATCGATTACAGAGAGCTGAACAAGGAAACAATAAAGAATAGATATCCGTTGCCAAGGATTGATGACATGTTCGATCCACTACAAGGTTCAAGTTATTTTTCAAAGATCGACCTACGGTCAAGATGTCATCAGCTGAAAGTAAGAGAGCAGGATATCGAGAAGACTGCATTCAGAATGTGATATGGACACTATGAGTTTTTTGTTATGTCGTTTGGACTAACCAATGCTCCAGCAGCATTCATGGATTTAATGAACATGGTTTGTAAACCGTTCATTGCTAAATCTGTGATAGTGTTCATAGATGACATTCTGAGTTACTCGAAAAGCCAAGAGGAGCATGGCAGAGACTTGCATGAAGTGTTGGAAGTACTGAAGAAGGAGAAGTTGTATGCAAATTTCTCCAAATGTGATTTTTGGATTCGAGAAATCCAATTCTTGGGTCATGTGGTCAACTAGGAGGGGATAATGGTTGATCCAGCGAAGATTGAAGCTGTGACAAAGTGGGAACAATCGAACAGTGCTAAGGAGATCCGAAACTTTCTGGGATTAGCCGAATATTACCAAGGTTTTTCTTCGATCACTACTCCATTAACAACTTTAACCCACAAAGGAGCTACTTATGCGTGGAGTGATAAGCGCAAAGAAGCATTCGAGTTGCTAAAGAAGAAGCTATGTGAGATATCAATTCTTTCTCTACCAGATGGAGATGGAGTTGAAGACTTCGCTGTCTATAGCGATGCATCTGGTGTTGGATTGGATTGTGTTTTGATCCAAAGAGAAAAGGTGATAGCATATGCATCTTGACAGCTGAAGGAGCATGAAAAGAAGTACCCCACTCACGATTTGGAGCTGGAAGCAGTAGTTTTCACTCTGAAGATACGGAGGCATTACCTTTATGGCACAAAGTGCCAACTTTTCACTGATAATAAGAGTCTTGAATATCTCTTTAGTTAGAACGAATTGAATATGAGGCAACAATGTTGGCTAGAGTTACTTAATGACTATGATTGTGAGATACTTTACCACCCCGGTAAAGCGAATGTTGTCGTTGATGCTCTCATTCGGAAAGTCAATCTTGAAAGAAAAATGCCAAGAGCGTTGAGAATAGAAGTTGTCTCAACAATTGTGGAGAGTATCAAGAATGCTCAAGAAGAAGCTTCTGAGAAGAATGACCGAAAGGAAGAACGTTTGGGAAAAATGTTGGTGTTTGGTACAAACGGTCATGGACTGAAGGTATTCCAAGATCGTATTTGGGTACCTATGTTAGGAGGAATAAGAGATCTTTTGATGGAAGAAACTCACAAAACCATGTACTAAATTCATCCTGACAGCACTAAAATGTATAGGGACCTAAAACCCTACTACTGGTGCCCGACGATGAAGCTCGGTATTACAAAGTATGTGGCCGAGTGTATGACTTGTACAAGAGTCAAGGAACAACATCAAAAACAATACGGGAGTTTAGAACCCTTACCTGTGTGTATGGGTAAATGAGAAGATATTGTTATGGATTTTGTCACTAAACTGCCCAGAACAAAGAATGGTCACGACATGATTTAGGTGGTCGTTGATCGCTTCACTAAGAGTGCATATTTCATAGCGGCCAACGAGAAATGGTCTATGGATAAGCTTGCGAATTATTATGTGAAAGAAATTGTGAGGCTTCAAGGTGTTCTGTTAACGATTGTTTCGGATCGCGATAGCCGTTTCACCTCGAGATTTTGGAAAAGTCTACTAGAGGAATTGGGTACCAAGTTGTGTTTGAGTACAACTTACCATCCACAGACTAATGGTCAGAGCGAACGAACGATACAAAAGCTTGAAGATATGTTGAGAGCATGTACCCTGGAATTCCAAGGTAACTGGGATGAACATTTTCCTTTGGTAGAACTTTCCTACAATAATAGTTTCCATTCGAGCATAAAAATGGCACCTTATCAAGCTATGTACGGACAAAAATGTTGTACGCCATTTTGTTGGCTTGAGGCTGGGGAAAAGCAGTTTATGGGACCGGAGATAGTCCATCAAACTGCTGAAAAGCTGAAATAATCAAGGAAAAAATGTTAGCAGCTCGGGATCGTCAAAAGAGCTATGCTGACAAGAAAAGACGATCGATGAATTTTGAAGTTGGAGATTCGGTTTTGCTTAAAGTCTCGCCGTGGAAGGGACTTATAAGATTTGGTAAAAGGGGAAAGTTGAGTCCAAGGTTTATTGGACCGTTTAAAGTTCTTCAGAGGATTGTAAACCAAGCTTACAAGCTAGAATTACCCAAAGAACTGAAGGGAATTAATAACACTTTCCATGTGTGTTATTTGAGGAAGTTCGCGGGAGAAGTTCCCGACATGATTCCACTTTTGGAATTGAGAATTGATGAGAAGAAGAGGTTAGTTGAAGAACCAGAGGCAATCGTTGACCGAAAGACTAAGAATTTACAACGCAAGATGGTCGAATTAGTGATTGTCCGTTGGAAACATACGAATTGGCCAAATCTCACCTGGGAGATGGAGAATGATATGATGAGTCACTATCCGCATTTGTTTGTTGATGTGTGATTCCAAGGACGAAATCATCCTAAGGTGGAGAGAATTGTAACTCTCATGTTTTTGGGCTAGGCACTAATATTGATGTAATAGTCTAGGTTAACCTTTATACCCCGTTTTGAATAATAAGAATGTATTATTTGAGTATTATGTGTTTTATGCTTAATTGTGTGGCTTAAATGAATTAAGGATAAAAATAAGCGATAAAATAAAATGTTAGATAAACCCAATATCTATCAAGGAAGTTGTAATTGTCGTGACAATGTTTCCCAATGTATAAAGAATGTTGAAATCTGAGTTATAACGAAGAAGTTATGACCTGTCGAAGTTTTGCGACAGAATCGGCGCGATGCTGGATGACGTAAAATGTGAATTTACGATAGAGCGATATTTAGCCTTAGTGATCTAAAAAAAATTCGTAGAATACGTTAAACCGAGAGCGTGCATAAGAAGAACGCCTAAATCTGACTTCGTATGAGGAAGTTATGATTATTCTAAGTTTCAGCTTAACAGTATGCAGCTCGAAGTTCGGATTTGAGATCGAGTGATTTCTAACCAAAACAATCTAAATGAGAATCGAAGATCTTGTCGATAGTAGTCCAACGGTAAAAAGACAGACGAAAACAGAGTTCAGATGAAGGAGTTATGAATTTCAAACGGAGTTTTCTTGTCCCGACATACTAAAACTAATATAATAAAAATAAAGTAAAAATTAGCCGATGGAGTTTAAATGAAAGTTGTAGAGCATAATCTCACCTACGCTTGTATATAAAGAACGCCGAAACGAATATCGTATGCAAAAGTTATAAATTTATGAAGTTCGAGGCAAGCATCCCAAAGAGGGAACGCCCCACGTTCAATTGGGGAACGCCCCGCGTTCAGTGCTTGGCTACAGATTAGCCACATCGATATTAACTCAGCGGATAAGGGATATGATTGGAACCCCACTCCTACGCACCGCGTTCGAAGGGAACGCCGAATGTTCGGGGAATGCCCTACGTTCGCAGCAGACTTCAGAACTATAAATAGAATACAAAGCCAACCGAATTTGGTTGCTCAATCTCTTCTCTCTCTCCCGTATTACATTGATTTACGTGCAATTTATACTCCCGAAGCCTCGGTATCATCCCGGGACCCGAAGCGAGTCCCGAAGCCCCGAAGATCCCGAGAAGAAAAGAGTTTCCGAGCTGAAGCTTTGCCCTCAAGAAGCCCAGTTTCTTAGAGATATCCCGGTTTAATCGAAGAATTACTACTTGTAGAGCCGTAGTACTGTCCGATAATCGTATTATCAAGTGAGTGTATAGTCTCTTTCATAAACAGTATTTTAATACAAGTAATGTTTGAATGTCTTAAATATTTGTTATGAGTGAGTGTATAGTCCCTTTCACATACACGATTTTAATACAAGTATTGATGAATGTATTAGATATGTGATATGATTAAGTGTGTAGCTGCTTTCTGATAATACACATATATGAATTATACGCTATGAAATACGTGCTATGTGATTATATGCTATTTGTTATGTGGTATGAATATCGAATGATTATGTTAAACATGTGTCAAGCTGTATATAAGCAAATATATTTTATCTACAAATATGTTGGGTAGAACATGGATAGATAGTGATGTGTGATGAAATAAAAATGATGAGAGGCCTCGATGTGATTGTGATCTAGTCGTTCAGTAGAATATGGATGACGACCACAGACTTTTCTAGACAGTTCAGTGAAACGTTGGCAGGCTCATAACCTGTAGGTGTAGTGAACTTGGGTGTTTATTTGCTGTATTCTATCCCCCTCATGGTTGCCTTAGGACATTCATTTTCGAGGAATCCCCTTTGCAGTAGTATCCGTCCCGATGAAAACTCCTAGACAAAGTCCCTTGTAATAGTTGTTGTCATAGGGACGCAAAGTGAGGATAACATGAATGGGTAATTGGGTTATTATTGGTAGGTTAAAATTAAATATAATTATTTATTATGGGTTGAAAACCCTATATGCTCACCAGGCTCCCAATCGTGACCCACTCAATTTCTTTGTATTACAGGTAGAGGTGCGAGAGCATAAGTTAGAAAACTTGTGAAGATGTTTTTGTTTATAGACCAGTAGTTGTATGTAACTATGTATGGTCTATGTTTTATTGTTTATGCTTTTGTGTCTGTATCAGAACATGACATCCCGAGTTTTGGTATATAATGAAAATACATTTCTATAAAGAAATGCTTTGATAAACCTTATTTTATCATGTATTGTTTTGGGAAAATTCCACAACTCTTTTAAATCAATGGACCCACTCTGAAATTATTTTAAAAGCGTAAATGAAACCGGTATTTTCTGACCGTGATTTTGGGGATGTCACAGGTTCATGCATCACATATTCATGAGTGGATATATTGCTTCTTCAATGAAACATATATCGAAAAGAGTTGCCAAAAGATAATGCTTATTATTAGAATGCTATGATGATTGATGCTTATGGAAGACAATGAAGTCTCATAAAGGAATAAATGTTCTAGTTTTGTTAAGGGAACAAACACTTGTAAGTAATGCAACCATTGAACTTAGAAGTTCTTTATTTAAAGCTAAACATTCATTGAGGTTTTATAGTTAATTTCTTAAAGAATGTGAAATATTTTTTTCTCTAATTGAAAAATGTTTTTAATTTCTACATATTAGTAGAAAGACATCAAAGTAGAATTACAAAATAAACAAATTAACAAGAGTACGTTGCTCTACCTAGCCTCTATCCTTAAATAACATTTGAGAAATTTATAGCACACATGGAGAAATGGAATAAAAAAACTAGTAACGGAAAATTTGTGAAGACATATGACTAAACGAGGAGTTCGTTTTCGTGACTTTCTTATCTTAATTAAGTCATTCTTCTGCATTAAGTCAAAAGGACCACTAATCATATATAGTTTACCATGCCCTAAAATATTTGTATAACTTTGGTACATCACATTCATGTATTTATGATTCTTGTGTGGTATTGTTGCTTTTGAAATGTGTTCTATTTGATACATTAATGGAAATACCCAAATCACCCTTTCTATAAAGGAGTTCACGACATTCTTAAAAGTAATACCAACTTACCTCTTATCGGCCGTGATTTTCCCAGCCCTAAAAAAATTTCTAGTATATATATATATATATATATATAGAAAAATGAATGTGTGGTTGTTATGTACCTAAGCTTAGGCATAGAACGTTTTACATAACGTAGTTTTAAACAAATCAAATCTAATTTCATTTTTTCTTAATTTTGTTTTAATAGATTACCATTGAATTGAGTTAAATTATGGAATGAAAAAGATCAATTTTATGTCTTTTTATTGCAAAGAATTATTGAAGTTTATAGGTAAAGTATAAGACCAATATTTTTTAACGAATATAACTTAAACATTTTGTACTTCAATTGAGAAACTATATCCAATAATTTTGTAAAAAGTTTGATTGAGTTATTGCATTTTCTTCTTTTATCTTTTATTCTATTTGTTTTTATTTAAAATTTAATAAGGTTGATTAAATGACCATATTACTTTTAATGCTTTAAGTTTTTAGACACAATGAAAAAAAAACATAAATTTGATCATTTTAATAAGTTACGTGATTAAAGAAGAATAGTAAAAGAGATATCATGATTATTTTTGATATATATATATATATATATATATATAGATCAAAACTACATAGCTTGGAGGATTCTATATATAAACTTAGGTACATAACAACCACATATTCCTTAAGCCTATATATATATATATATATATATATATATATATATATATATATATATATATATATATATATATTAGTTGTTGAGACTCATGTATTACATGAGTTTATTTAAAATACATTAAATATGAAATTTTAACAATTTGAGAAAGTTGAATTTATAAGAAAAATGAGAAAATTTTTTAATTATTAAAATTAATCAGGCTTTAATAAATAACTTACATATATTTTTACCTTACATATGAAATGTGGAATTTTAATTTAATAAAATGACAAATACAATAAAATGACAAGTATAAAATGGAAAATTCAAAAATTCTAGAAAATGTCATGTGCCCAAATGAAGGAGAAGAGCAGAAATAGCAAAAAGATTTTGATTTATTAAGGAGGACATATATATATATATATATATATATATATATATATATATATATATATATATATATATATATATATATATATATATGCATATATAATTAAATGTGAATGATATATATTGTGTGAATGTATGACAAGTTTTGAACCATTAGATTTAGATGTGTATATGACTATGATTATCTGGTGTATCATAGTTACAATGGAACACAACACGCATAATTTATATTTTTATTAATTCTCAATAAGGGATATGATTGAATGAATTTTTTTGACTGATTGCAACCACATGTAATTTTGTAAGAAAAGAAATTGTCTATTATCCATGCATTTTTTTTAAGAATACGGTATAATATATTATGGATATTTAAATTCTTTAAGAATAATTTCATCATTTAACATGATAAATTAATTAATACCATCAATTGGATTATATTCTTTTTGAATGAGTGTTGCCTTCGTTCTTTTAGTTCATTTTTGTTTATTATTGTTTGTACATTTTTTAAGAATATGTATAGTACAACATATATTATCAATAATAACAACTTTACAATAAAAATCATTCTTATTGTAATATTCACATATTCTCTCAACAATCGTTTGAAAAGTAATACAAATGAGGATGTAATTCTTCTCAAAATTTGTCTTCTCTTCTGTAATTACAGATAAAAAAGTGATAAATACATATGTGATAATGATGTATACCTGATTTGAGAATGTACAGGGTAGCCAATAATAAAAATAATTTCACCAAACGAACCTACTCTCTAAATCATTCTCAAAGAATACATGAGAACGAGATTATTAAAGAATGCTTTCTATGAAATCCAACTCCTCCTTTCATATATTTGCTATCGTCATCTTCTTTTCCAAGTGTTACCGATCATCCACTTTATATGCAAAAATAAATGTAGTCATCAAGTTTTTAGAAGACCTACGAAATCAAGAGAAATGACCAGAGACGAGTGAAATCAAGATATGAAACATAAAAAATGGATTCAACAAAAAAGAAGGTATTAATAAATAATAAACATTCGACATCATCACATACTACAGGTTAGTATTTTAACAATTTCATACCTTTTTTTGAATATGTTCTTCACAAATCATGTATGGGCAAAAAAAAGAGAAAATACCTCGTTTAAATTACAACAACAAAGAAACGGAAACAATAATCTGAACATCCAAACAAATTTAGTGAAGAAGATGTTTATCCATGTGATTTTTAGGTGAGGAGAATCAATGAAAAAGAAAAAGAGGTTATCCAATAAGAATCCACACACATGAAGCAAATAATGAGTCTATTTTCTTGACTTGCTCATTTGCTAATCATAATTTTAGAACAAGGAATGAACTTCAATCACGTTTTATTTGTCTGCAATGGTTGTTGAAAGATTTCGGTGGCGACGAATGACGATGACACTGAATAGGGTTGTGGTAGGTTTCATTCCATAAATATAAGCTTTTAATTTGGATAATTTAATTAAGTAATTAATGGAATTAAAATTATAGTATATAAGTTGACTAATTTGCTTTTAAATAGTGATTGGTCCACAATTGACCATACGATCACATGATATTTACAATTTATATATGAACCTAACACACTATCTCTCTCCCCCCCTCTCTCTCTCTCTCCATCTCTCTCTCTCTCTCTATATATATATATATATATATATATATATATATATATATATATCTTTACTATTCTATAAAACATATTGGGTATTTCTTGAATTTTAAGAGGTACCATACTTTAAGCAAAATGTACAAACATCTTATGGTCCAAAGAAAATTAACGCATATTGTGTCTCTTGTTTTCCTCACATCTTGCCCAAATTAGATCCTAGATAGACGCTCTCTCACTTTGCCATTCTCTCACTCCCTTTTTCTCTACAAACCCTATTCCAACACGACCACCACCCGTTATCGCCGCCGACACCAACCATTCACCACCACACGAAACCTTCACAACCACTATCATCACCGCAGAAGACCGCCACAGCAACTAGGAATCACCGAGGCAATGAAGAATCATAGCAGCATAAACGATCTACGATGTTAGGCGATTTCAATCAATGGTTTGTCTCTTCTCTTTGCTCATGCGGTTTTCTAATAACACTATGTCACAATCAAGGTACTTTACTATTTTTTGTGATCAATTTTGGTTTTCTTTTTTAGGGATATAACTTTTAGTCTGTTCAAGAGACTCAAGTTTCACTAAACATGATGTCGTTTTATCTTGCTATTGGTAACGTCAACTGTTTCTGTAAGTTTCACCTTTGTATCGTGGACTGTAATTTCACTTACTCAAACCAATTTCTTATTTTTCATCCATTAAATATGTATATAGTTCATTAAAATGGTTGGATTTTTTGCTGAATTGCAGTTTCAGATGCCCACACTTCGTAGTATCGACAATTTTTATTTTCTTACTTCCGAGGTTGATTTTTTCCTCATTAACCTTCATGAATGTTTCAATTTCGAGTTTAGGGTTGCTTTTATTAATGTTTTAGTTACGGCTTTTCCCCTAAAATTTATAGCAGTATGAACTTTAATGTTTTAGTTACGGCTTTTTCCCCTAAAATTTATAGCAGTATGAACTTTGAAGAAGAATCATATTTTGGTTTTATTTGCTCCTTAAGAAATTGATTTGTTACTTCCAAAAAGCCAAATTTTATGGAAGATGAAGATGGGGTTGTTGAATTTTTTTTTGAGTTTTTTTGGCAGAAACATTAATATCTAAAGTATAGGGGAGATGTACCCCTTTTCTCTTACCGCAAGTTTTGGTACATTTATATTTTGTTGAAATTCATTGAAACATAGTCAAACAGGTAAGATTTATCTCTATTTTGCTTGCCTCCAGTTCTATTACATTTATGTTTTGTTTGAATCTGTTAAAACCACTGCTTGTTCTTAGGTTTTAATGCAATGCCTCTCAGGTTATGCAACAAATATTTATAAAAAATGATTAATTGATTTCTTGGTAATTGTAGGCTATTTGTTCTCTTATCATGGATTCAATTGATTTTTTGATTCTATTATTTGTATCTTGCAGTGTTTTATAGGAGTAGATTTCCATGGTTAAGCATCCCATGGGTTAAGCTCTATGGACTCAAAAGTACAGCTAAAACATGTGTCAGTTTTAATGTTGTAAGTTTAATGGGAATCAATAAGAACTTTCAATATGCTAATATTATATGAAGGTTTTGCTTATGGTTGTTTTATCTGTTTTGGATCTTCTATATAATATTGTTGGTTAAATATTTTAAATAGATAATTCCTCGGTTTCTTGACCGGAAGTTAAGAAAATAATTAGAATTTATCAAAGATAAATGAGGTGGTTAGTTTATTGCATAACTAAAACTTTTAGTAATCACATTAAAATGGTATTACTTTTGTTCTGACTCCCTTATTGGATTGATAAAATATAGTACATATTAATAATTGAATTAGTTACATTGCATTTATTGTTTGTAATTAAAGTATTTCATCAATTATTTACCATTTTAGATATGTTAAATTCAATTTGTATTCGAATGCAAGAGAATGTTTTAATTTATTCAATTCTCATCGTTTATATACAATGGTGGGTTTTAATTTCCTTGTGTTTGTTGATAACTCTCTGACTATAAATCTTCTTTGATTTGCTTGTGTGATGTCCGATTCTTCTATTGTTGGGTTACTTGTTGTTTTGACAGACACTAATCTCGGGTTCTAATTTCATCAATTATTTATCATTTCTATAGCGATATTTTAGTAATATAATAATACATTAAACGTTTACAAAAAAAAAGGTTGTACAGATCCAATAATTCCTTTGGTGGGTCTGTGCTATCTTTATCTTACTCAACTGGATTCATATACCCTTTAAGGGGAAGGTGGAATGTTTTTAATAGCATAAACGAATATAGAAATTGGAAAATTAACAGAAAAAAGGGATTATATATATATATATATATATATATATATATATATATATATATATATATATATATATATATATATATATATATATATATACTTTTTTTACATTTAGAAAAAAACAACTAGAAAAACAAATTAAATTACACTACCCTTCATGGCTTAATGAATATTTCATTTCGTTAACACCATACCTACTCAACTGATTAGACACCATTTCCAGTTAAATTCTTACAATATTTTTTTTTTGCGTCCCTGCATTGCGCAGGTACCCGAAGAAAGATATTCAGGAAGAAAGATATGTAGTTGATCATGGAAGAAGACCTGGAGCTACTAAAAGTCATAAAAAACGGTTACAATGTGAAGGTAGTTGACCTTTCTGTAATTTGTTGGATTATTATTCCATTATATGGTCAAACATGATCTTTTAAATTGATCAGTTTGTTTGCTATTACCATTTAACTTACAGTTTTCAACAAATTAATTTTATAAACTTACTTTTTTTTACATCAAAAGGCAAGTGTGTTGCATTAAATGATGGAATATTATTTGGTATTTTGTAGCATTGGAGGTTCATCTATGCTTTTAAAGGCTCCATGTTGATTATAAATGATGTTGAAATGCAGGGTAATGTTATAGGGTAAAATAGATCCAAGATAGGGGAAAAACAAAAAAAAAATCATATCTTCCACCCCTACCTTTTTTGGGCATCTTTCTCCCTCTTTTAAGTTGTATTTATTTTGTTACTCATCTCTGTTTTTTGTCTAAATTTCATCCCCTATCTAATTGATTCCATCATCTAATGACACTATTTTTATATCTCTTTCTATTGACATGTTATTGAGATTAAAAGTTGAAATCTCAGTATACCACCATCAATTTACGTTCTTGGGCTATTTTGAAATCCACTTCCATTAGAATTGGAAACACTTAAAAGTCTTTGATCGATACTCTTCATTCTTTGACAATGCATCCCCTTAATGTTATGGATGCTTTACAACTTATGAATGGTGAGAAGATGATTAAACAATTATTTTTTTAAAACAATTGTAAATAAGGCGAGTTGTATTAGTTTTAATTGGATAATTACATATAATGACAATTAAGGTTAGGTGGCAAAAAATAGCAACATACTATTATATATTTGTGGTTCAGTTATTTATTTCACAACTCTTTATAAAATGGGATAATTAGAACTCATGTTTGGGATGCATCCACTGGTGAAGGGTTATTATAGAACACCAAGGATGTTCTTGGTTTGTTGACTTTTTAAGTATTTATATGTGAACCCCATACATTTTGCCAGTGGACACGATGCTTGTTTGGTGAAGTTATAGTGGTCTAACAATCTGATTTTCTCTCAAGACTAACTTTTTGTTCCATTACACTTAATTATAGCATTCAACTATGTCAAATGTGATTTCCGATTTAAAATGGATTGGCTTCTTTACTTGTGAATGTGTGACACAAAATAATTTTTTTCTTTGGTTGTCACACCAAAAACCTTCCCAAAAAGTTATGATTTTTATGAAAATGAAACAACAATGGGAAAGTATATCCTTTGGTGAGTAAAAGTTAACAAAAGCAAGAAAAAAGGATGATAATATACTACATTTGATTATCTTATTAACTATAATATTTTGTGTCTTAAGAAATAATGATCCTTTCAATATACATCATGAACAAATATGTATTAAATCGTTATAAACAAAAACAAAACCATAAATTTTGAAAAAAGGAAAATAAATTATAAATTTCTACCATATGATACGTTTCTTTAAGCAACAAAGGAATAAAAGGGAATAGATGTAATTAACATCATAGTATGAGATACTATACTCTCTATTCATCTGTCACATTGGTTACAGACAAAGTACATACGCACAAATAAAAACCAACCAACTCATATCTCTACTCTATCGACACTGACAAGAAAATCAGAATAATAAAGATGTGACTGCATGGCAACCTCAACAAGTACAAAAACAACAGACACATCCATTCTTAGCCCTATCTATTTGACGACAATATCGAGAAAGAAAAGAAAGTTATGCATATGATCACCTCTCATCTTTCTTGTCGAAAAAAAGTATTCGCCACCTGTCGCTTTGCGCGGGTAGACGGCTAGTGTGTATATATATATATATATATATATATATATATATATGTAGTCAAAATCAAATAAGAAGGAAATTTTTGGTAGGAAGGTAAGAAGTTTTTTTTCTACATATTTTTTTCGCGAACAAACAAAATGAATCATTAGATGATTCATTTGAAAGATGAATCATTAGATGATTCATTTGAAAGATGATTCACAAGAAAAAATTCTCAAAAAAACATCTCGATGATTCATTTATATAATGATTTTGTTGTTATTCACTAAAATTGTCATAAAAGTAGATTTTTTCTTAATTTATTTAAAATGAATCATATAGATGTTTTTTTGAGAATTTTTTCTTGTGAATCATCTTACAAATGAATCATCTAGCGATTCATTTTTTTTGTTCGTCAAAAAATATGTAGAAAAAAAACTTCTTACCTTCCTAACTAAAAAAATTTCTTACCGAATATATATATATATATATATATATATATATATATATATATATATATATATATATATATATATATATATATATATATATATATATATAGGGTTAGGATCAATTATAAATTACAAATACTGTGTGAATGTGTGACCAAATTGTAACGATTAGATAAGAAAAAATGAAGGGTTTTGATCCAAGGATATATGATATTATCATGTACTAGCATTTACTATATAATTTGACTTAATTAATTAAATAGAAAAATAATATTTACTAAGAGAGAGAAATTTAAGATTATACATATTTTAGGCAATTAATTTAAACTAGTTAATAAAAATTAAATGAAATCTTGGATTTTATTCAACATATTCAAATTAAACAAGATTTTAGGAATATGAATTTCATTTTGTTCGTCCAAAAAAAAAATTCCAGTTTCATTCAAGATTTCCTTTTGGAATCAACATTATTAAAGAATAGGAATGCATATCTTGAATAATAACGATTTGTATGAAAATAATAATTATTATTATGATTACAAATTACAAATAAAATAGAGAACTTGAGACTTGTATATCATTTCATAAATCACGAACATTCTTAAAAAATAAAACTAAATAGCATACATTCTCAAAATATGATACAAGTACATTTTGTAAGTATTAAAAAGAAACTGATGCTAAGAATATTGTTGAAAGAATAAAATACATTCTTGAAAAGGAATATTAAACATTCTTGAAAGGAATATGATATACTCTTAAAGATTAAATTGCATTATGAAAGAATACAAATTATAAAAGAATAACAATTCTGAAAGAATATATGCAAAAGTTGGTGTTGAATACAGTTTGTGTTTTGTCTATGGTGTTGGCTTGTCGGTTGTTTCATTATTCAAGCAAGAGGGTGTTGATGGTTATTTCTCCAATCGATATCGATTACCACATGCATCACCATCCTCTCCTTCCATCTACTTGCATAAAAACACCATTATCAATACTTCATCATTGCAAACCACCACCATCAACCATTGGTAATTCTTGAAGAGTAATAATTCATTCTTTAAGAATCAAAAGATATTTCTTTTGTTTAATGATTTTTTGTTTTATTCTAACATCAATTTGCAAAAGTATTGAACATCAATTTATATAATAGTTTTTCTTTCGTACTTAGAAAAAATTGAAACAAGAATAAGAATCACAACTACTTTGAAAAAAAATAAGAAAATTCTCCAAGAATATTGAGAAATAAACTTTTTTTATTGCTCATCACTAGTCATAATACTCGGTTATTTATCATAAAATTCAAAAAAATGTTAACAAATTAACCTTCTTTTATCCATATCAGATTTATTTCTTTAATAATTTTGATTCTTTATAAACGTGTTGTTTAAATTGTAACAAACATGTAATTACATTCATTAGTTACACATTTTATCCACATTTTTCTAATTGGGATAATTTGTTGAAAATGCTATTGGGTTTCAAAGACGGTTTTATGTAGGATGAAGATGATGATGCGTTAATAAGGGTTTGAAACTAATAACCCTTTTTTAAGGGGTTAATAAATGATTTAATATATTTCCATAATTAATTGTAGTTAAAGTTATTATTATTTCCTTATCAAACGATTGGTCCAGAATTGGTTATACACTCACACAATACTTATGGTTTATATATAAACCTAACTCTCTCTCTCTCTCTCTCTATATATATATATATATATATATATATATATATATATATATATATATATATATGTATATATATATATATATATATATATATATATATATATATATATATATATATATATATATATAGGTTCAGGTTCATTTGAAACCATTATAATTTTGTGAGACCGTGAGACCCAATCTAAAAATAATTTTAAAATTCAAAATAAATGGAAAAATCCAAAAATTCTTTTTTTAAATATTATTTTCGGAACTTGAATTAACTAAAAAAATAATTTAAAAAAAAAATCCCGTTTTTTTTTTTGAAAAATACGTGAAGTATTCTAAATAGCATATTACACTGACATATTCTAAAAAATAATTTTAAAATGCAAAATAAATATAAAAATCTAAAAATTCTTTTTTTAAATATTATTTTCGGAACATGAATTAACTAAAAAAAATAAAAAAATGCGTCTCACGGTCTCACAAAATATAGGTGGTCTCAAATGAACCTAACCCTATATATATATATATATATATATATATATATATATATATATATATATGGGGTTAGGGACTACGTGGTTCTTGGGTATACCTACATCGTTTTGTAAGTTACCTGCATTGTACAACTTAGTTATTCGTTCCATCAAGATCTGACTTCTAGATTTTTTGGTGTCTTCCTCCCCTATCTTCTATGTTTGCTTTCTTCCTTCTCAATCGATGTGTGTTTTTCCTTCAGCTACGCTATGTCTCTTATTTCGGTCTATAAATTGTTGCTATATGTTTGATTTCGGTCTTCTTCATTTCGATTCACTCCAAGATCACCGTGTGGTTCCCACCTTTTGCCCTAAGTTCGTTCTTGCGTTAGTTGAGGTCGAGTGGTGCTGCAGTTAAAATTTCATAATGGTCCCATTGATGAATACCCATCTCTACATATGAAGTACTTGAGCTCAGATTTATTATTTAGAACGGTTTTGTTTCTTTATCGAGTTGGCTGTTGGATGTATTTGGGTCTGTATCAATCATTGTTCATAATTGACCCAAGAGAGCTTTATCTCGAACGTTCTACAACTCACTACATGGTGTAACTTATTAGAATCCTGTTATTATAAGTACTACTCTATTAGTGCTCGTAGATTTGTTGAAGATTAAGCACTATGAGGTTGAAGCTTGAAAATAATGGTTTCCCTTTTGAATTTTGAAGGTTCTGGAGGATAAATGGTGTTTTATAACTTGGAGTTAGCTTGTCCAGTTCAAATAAAGGTCTCAACTTTCTAGCTCCCTCATGGAAGTTTTAGGCGTCCCATTTACACAGAATTGCATAATTTTGAAAATTCAAGTTAACAAATCTAATTAGGTTTGCTTCTTCTATGCTTCATAGCCCAATTCAAGAATTTGAAGAATTTAAAGTTTATTCCAACCCTTTTGGTGATTCAGATGCGAATGCATAATAACCCATTTCAAAACATTGATCCATCTGTGTAATTTCTTTAGATTTCATTTGGTGCTCTTTTGTTATTATCTTTTAGCGTTTGGGGTTGTTTTGCCTCTTGGAAATGTATAGAATTGAATGTAAACAATACTAAATGGCATTTTAGTTTTAGTTTTGAGGTCAATTTGTTCCAGTTTCATTAAATAAGAAAAAGAATTGAAATAATGATATGAAAAAATCAACTTTTTTTAACAGCAAAATTCAATTTAATATCATTGATTGCATGCATAAAAATAAAAAGGCTTAAAATTTTGCATGGGACTTCATTTAGATTAGTATGCCGAACTAAAATGGTCCTACAGAATTACACCAGCAAAGTAGTAGTTTTGTATACTAAATCCTGTAACAACACCCACAAAAAATATATATTATTAAATGTTAAGAAAGTTCAAACTTGAAAATTGATTAGGGAAGAAGGCAGCTGATCGTGTTACACACCTACAAATTATGGGGAAAAAAAAATCCAAATCCAAATTACCTACAAAAGGAAGTAGGATGTAAGCCTACGATTACAAAAACAAAAACAAAAAAATAATAATAAGTGGCCTAATATGCCAATGAAACTAGCGATTACAAGCCTACAAATTATGGTGAAAAAATCAAATCCAAAAGAAGAAGTGAATGTAAGCCTGCAAATAAAAAAATCACGTGGCCTAAAATCCCAATGAAACTAGTTACAGGGGTTGTGATCGAGGAGGATAAAGAAATACATGTGATAAAGTAGCGGTGGAGACGACGACTTACAACATTAAGTTCCAGAACGTTTTCAATTACTTTCCCCAAAACGCCGAAAATCATCAAGGAGATTAGAGTTGGAGAAAGAATCGTATCAATAACAAACGTAATATGTGAATTAGATAAACATGGAAAAAATTTAGAACACTTACAGTAATTAGAAAAATAAACGCATTTTGGTGATTTTCTAGAAAAACGACAGGGTTTCAAAGAGTTCTACACCCAAGTTTAGTTACCCAACCAGTTCTACACCCAAGTTTAGTTACTCAACAACCATATGGCTGTTATTTACTTAATATTAGATATAGAACCATAAAAAAACTATACAGTTTTAACAGAATGCAATCAAATCTCTCTATCATCTTTCATGTATTCTTTATTAGAGCTTATGCTAAGCTTTGTATTAATTTTAATGGAAATTTACAAATTTAATTTTGCACCACAAACCATATATAAAAATATTTTACCAACTACTTGTAGGTCTCGAAATTGAAATTCAATACAGAAAACTACATTGAAAGACTGAAATTGATCATTAAAAAACCTACTAAACTTCTTTCCATAAGCCGTCATAGAAAAATCATACAAGTATACATAAGATAGGTGTTGAAAGAAGTTGTGAAACCTACTAGAGGTTTAATAAAAAACACATTCGAAATAGATAGATATTTGAAATGAATCATGAAATCAAATATAATATCAGTTCAAAGGCAATAGGAAGAAGCAAACAATGAAAGAAAAATGTGTTTTTTAATCAAAATGAAGTCAATTTTGATGGTTCTATACCTAATATTACGTACATAATAGCCACATATTCACTTTTCCTATATATATATATATATATATATATATATATATATATATATATATATATATATATATATATATATATATATATATAGGCTTAGGTTATTTTGTTTAGACTATCTATTGTGTTATTGTATTCATAAATGTGGGCCAATCAAATTTACTTATTTTAAGAAAGTGATTAATATATCTTATTGAATTAAATATAATTGAAAAATATCATCTTAATTAATTACAAGGGTAATTTAGTCAATTAATATAGATTCAATAAAGGAAAATTGCATTTTTTAAGGGATCATAGATTCTATTAATTTTAAAAATCCGATTTTACGAATTATAATTTTTTTAATTCGGACATTCTGACAGAATATGTTTATAAGTATATTTAAAAATAAAAATATTATTGAACCATAAATAATAAAAATATTCTTGAATCTATTTCTTGATGATGAGTTTAAAAAATTCTTGAAGAATAACAACTTATTGTATAATAACAAAATCTTGAACAATCAATTGAAGAATAAAAACAAAAAATACATTATTTCTTATAGAATATGGGTAACAATTGTTAAGAATTATATTTATTGTTAAAGAATAAAACTAAAAAAACAATCAAAACGGGAAGAATATCAAAATGTAACAATGACTAATACATTCTAAAAGAATAATGTGGTCCGTTCTTCAAGCATCAACTTCTGTGATTCCAACAGAATTAGAAGTCGTCATTCTTTCCAATTGATTTGGAATTCTTCATTCCATTCCAATAGAATTGAAATCTCACTAATATCATCCATTGAATCATCTAGATAAAACATACTTGATACCTTTTCAGAATTCAATCAGAAAAAAACATAAATTGAAATATGAATCAGAACATTTGAATCAGTCCCTTTACTGCATCAATCAAACAATTAAACACAATTAACTTCAACAGGATAGCATTGATCATCAACACTTACATAAAAAAAAGATTACAAATCTATCAAACAATTAAACACAATTCGGGTGTTGTATGCATATATTTAGTGAATCTGCCTCAAGAAGTAATAACTATTCATGTCATCTCAATCTAGAATAAAAAAACCATCCTGTTATGAGAAAGACCCCTTAATGGTCTGCCAAATACAAGTGATGAGACCAACATGTCACGGATTTAATAGAACTATCACCTAAAGTTATGGTAGTGGATTACAGATGCACACACTTCTATTCCTCAAAAGGCGTAAAATATAAACTTCTCTAGTTGTTAAAAGTCAATTTTTGGACTGATAATCACTCTTTTATGCTAGCATTTATGTGGGTATGAGTTTGAAAAATTCCTACGATAGCTTGGGGTGAATTAGGAGGGCCAATTTACAACAATTCACATGTTAAAACACAATACATGCATCTGGTTTTACCCTCTCCTCTGTATGTGTGTGTAATTGAGTAGATTATAATTCAGAAATATCTTAGACTAATTATCTACTCAATTACAAGGTTAGCCAAGAATTGCTAGAACACACACACACATAACCAAACTAAGTACTTGATTTGTGCTATAGGATCTAACTGTGTACACAAGAAGATTAAAGGTTTATTATTACATACCTGGTGGGTAAACGATTAAGGTGAGCCAAAAGTTCACCATCAAATCAAGGTTCATTAGCTTCGTCGTTGAAGAACAGAAGCGAGCAACAATTCAGTCGGTAATGGAAGCCCGCGCCGACCTTCCTCTATTCTTCGAGATTATGAACGATGGTGATGATGATCTTGGGTACGAACCTAAATTCCTTTCCTGTGAATCAACAAACCCAAATTCCCTTCATTTTCATTGATTTCCCAGTAAACCCAAACAGCCCAACGATTTCTATCAAACAAACAAACAAAATCCCAAAAGAATTTTTTTACCTATGGTTGATTTAGAACTGCCAAAACAAGGAAACATCGTGATTTTCGAACAAACACCACCGGTTTCCTCACCTGCGATGGATGGCTGCCATTGGACCCCCTTTCCCCTCGGTTTCTTCCTTCTCTGCTGTTCCCATCGAACACAAAGCCGCAGACGAGGAATTCGGGTTTATCACCAAAAAAGAAGAAGGGGACCATGTGTGTTTCTCCTTGGACGACGAAGCAGAAACAAAGAACGCTATGAGAACTTCAAACTTGCAATCAACGATGAAGAAAAAGGGAGCGCTTGTGACATCCCCAAAATCACAACCAGAAAAGATCGATTTTCATTTATGCTTTTAAAATAAATTCAGAGTAAATCCTTTTGATTTGAAAGAGTTGCGGAATTTGTTCCCAAAAACAAAACATGATAAAACAATGTTTACCAAAGCATTTCATAAAAGAAATGTATTTTTCATTATATAATCAAAACTCGGGGTGTCATGTTCCGATACAGACCATTAAGCATAAACAATAACATTACAAGTCATTCAACAAACATATACATATACAGACTTGTAAACAAAACAACTTGATGGTTCATCCATCTTACGCCCTTGCGCCACTTCCTGTAATAAAAATAAAAATGAGTGGGTCAGGCTTGGGAGCCTGGTGAGCATATAGGGTTTTCAACCCACAATAAATAAATTATACTTAATTTCACCAACCAATCACTATCCCGATTACTCATTCCCATTATCCTCACTTTAGGTCCCTAAAACAACATCTATCTCAAGGGACCTAATCTAGGATTTTCATCGGGACGGACATTACTGCTAAGGGGTTTCCTCAACAATAGATATCCTAAAGGCAACCATGAGGGGGATAGAATACACCGGTGAACACATCGTTCACAACACCTACAGGTTATGAACCTGCTAGCGTTCCACGAGACTGTCTAGAAGGAGTCTGTGGTCGTTATCCATACTCCGCTGAATAACTAGGTCAACAACAGCAACAACATCGAGGCCTCTCATCTGTTTATTACACACCAACTATCTACCCATGTTCTACCCAACATATTAGTAGATAAAAATATATATTTTTATACATAGTTTAAAACCTGTATAGCATTTTCATTCAATACATATTTCACATAACAGATGAGGCATACCCACATAACACGTATTTCATAGAAAACAAATCAGATCTATGAGATTAAAGAGAGTGAATACACATTCACGCACATAACAACAAAATTATACACATAACACGTATTTCGTATAAAATACTTCATAATTATGCATTTAGAAGAAAGTAACTACACACTCACTTGATCAGAAGATGATCGGACAGCACTACGGATTGTAGAAGTAGTAATCCATAGCAGATCTGAAAGATCTCTACAAAAATCGAACTTGTTGCGGGCAGAGCTTCGGTTCGGAAACCGCACTTCTCGGGATCTTCGAGATCTTGGAACTTGCTTCGGGACTCGGGAATGATACCGGGGCTTCGGGGGTAAAAACGCAGAGCTTCGGCACAAAGAGTCGAAAAATGAGCAAGAATACCCGGAACCCTCGCATCCTATTTATAGGAGGTTGGAACCTCCTCGTATGCGGGGCGTAGGCATGTACGCGGGGCGTACAGGGCTCCGAAGTCGTCACTGCATGCGTCATCCGAAGTGTCGACACTTCTTTCTGTACGCGGGGCGTACTCGAGTACGCGGGGCGTACTCCGGATGAGTCCGTTGTATCGTCTTCGGATAAGGCCGGATTTAATAATTAAATTTAATTATTAATTATTTAATAAGCTTCGGAAATTCATATCTTCTTCATACGAACTCCGTTTTTGACGTTCTTTATATCCACGCGAAGGTGAGACTACGCTTTACAACTTTCGTTTAGACTCCGTCGGCTAATTTTGAATTTATTTTTATTATTTATTTTTAAGAGGCCGGGACAGAAAATTTCGTTATAAATTCATAACTTCTTCGTTTGACGTCCGTTCTCGCCTAACTTTTTATCGCTTTGATAATAACAACGAGATCTTCGATTCTCGTTTAGATTACTAAGGCTAAATATCGCTCTAACGTAAATTTCACTTTTTACGTTAATCAGCGTTGTCGGTTCTGTCGCGAAACTTCGATAGGTCATAACTTCCTCGTTATAACTCGGATTTCGGCATTCTTTATATCTTCGGAAACCTTGTTTCAACTACTACAACATTATCTAAAGATATCGAGTTTATTTTACAATTAAATTTTGACGCTTATTTTTATTCTTAATTAATCAAACCACATAATTAAGCAATTAAGCACAAAACACATAATACTCAAATAATACAGTTCTATTATTTCAAAACTGGTTACAAAGGTTAACGTAGACTATCACATTGCTAAAAATGGCTAGCCCAGAAACACAGGCGTTACAATTCTCCCCACCTTAGAATGATTCCGTCCCCGGAATCACACCTCAACAAACAAATGCGGATAGCGACCCATCATGTCACTCTCCATCTCGTAGGTGAGATTCGGCCCATTCGTGTGTTTCCATCGGACAAGCACTAACTCGACCATCTTGCGTCGCAACTTCTTAGTCTTTCGATCAACAATTGCCTTTGGTTCTTCAATCAACCTTTTGTTCTCATCGATTCTCAACTCCGAAAGTGGAATCATGTCGGGAACTTCCCCTGTGAACTTCAGTAAATAACAAACATGAAAATTGTTATGAATTCCATTCAGTTCTTCTGGTAGTTCGAGCTTGTAAGCTTTGTTCCCAATCTTCTGAAGAACTTTAAACGGTCCAATAAACCTTGGACTCAACTTTCCCCTTTTACCAAATCTTATAAGTCCCTTCCACGGCGAGAATTTAAGCAAAACCGAATCCCCAACTTCAAAAGTCATCGGTCTTCGCTTTTTGTCAGCATAGCTCTTTTGACGATCCTGAGCCGCTAACATTCTTTCCCTAATTATTTTCAACTTTTCAGCAGTTTGATGAACCATCTCCGGTCCCATAAACTGCTTTTCCCCAGCCTCAAGCCAACAAGACGGCTTACGACACTTTTGTCCATACAAAGCTTGGTAAGGTGCCATCTTAATGCTCGAGTGAAAACTATTATTATAGGAAAATTCTACCAATGGTAAATGTTCATCCCAATTACCTAGGAATTCCAAGGTAAATGCTCTCAGCATATCTTCAAGTGTTTGTATCGTTCTTTCACTCTGACCATCAGTCTGCGGATGGTAAGCTGTACTTAAACATAACTTGGTACCCATTTCCTCTTGTAGACTTTTCCAAAACCTTGAGGTGAAACGACTATCACGATCCGACACAATGGTTTGCGGAACACCGTGAAGTCTCACAAGTTCCTTCACATAAGAATTCGCAAGCTTTTCCATAGACCATTTCTCCCTGGCTGCTATGAAATGCGCACTCTTAGTGAATCAATCGACGACCACCCAAATCATGTCGTGACCATTCTTTGTTCTGGGTAGTTTAGTGACAAAATCCATAGCAATGTCTTCCCACTTACCCATAGGCACAGGTAAAGGTTCTAAGCTCCCGTACGGTTTCTGATGTTGTGTCTTGACTCTCGCACAAGTCACACACTCGGCCACATACTTTGCAACATCAAGCTTCATCGTTGGCCACCAGTAGTAGGGTTTCAGGTCCTTATACATTTTATTGCTACCGGGATGAATCGAGTACATGGTTCTGTGAGCTTCTTCCATCAGAAGATCTCTTTTCCCCCTGACTTAGGTACCCAAATACGATCTTGGAATACCTTCAGTCCATGACCGTTTGTTCCAAACACCAACGTTTTGCCCAAACGTTCCTCCTTCCGGTCATTCTTCTCAGAAGCTTCGCTTTGAGCTTTCTTTATACTTTCTACAATAGTCGAGACAACTTCAATTCTCAACGCTCTTGGCCTTTTCCTTTCAAGATTGACTTTCCGACTGAGAGCATCAGCAACAACATTAGCTTTACTGGGATGGTAAAGTATCTGACAGTCGTAGTCCTTGAGTAACTCTAGCCAGCGTCGTTGCCTCATATTGAATTCCTTCTGATTAAAGAGGTATTGGAGACTCTTATGATCAGTGAAAAGTTTGCACTTCGTGCCATAGAGGTAATGCCTCCATATTTTCAGAGCGAAAACTACCGCTGCCAACTCCAAATCATGAGTCGGGTAGTTCTTTTCATGCTCTTTCTGCTGTTGAGATGCATACGCGATCACCTTTTCTCTTTGGGTCAAAACACAACCCAACCCAACCCCAGACGCATCACTATAAACAACGAAGTATTTAACTCCATCGGGTAGAGATAGAATTGGTGCCTCACATATCCTCTTCTTTAGCTTCTCGAATGCTTCTTTATGCTTATCACTCCAAGCATAAGTAGCTCCTTTGTGGGTCAAAGCTGTCAATGGAGTAGCAATCGAAGAAAAGCCTTGGATAAACCTTCGGTAATATCCGGCTAATCCTAAAAAGCTTCGGATCTCTGTGGGACTTTTCGGTTGTTCCCACTTCATCACAACTTCGATCTTCGCTGGATCAATCATTATCCCTTCTTGGTTGACCACGTGACCTAAGAATTGGACTTCACGAATCCAAAAATCACATTTGGAGAACTTAGCATACAGCTTCTCCTTCTTCAAGAATTCTAACATTTCTCGCAAGTGTCTGCCATGCTCCTCCTGGCTTTTTGAGTAAATCAGAATGTCGTCTATGAAAACTATTACGGATTTATCAAGGAACGGATTACAAACCCTATTCATTAAATCCATGAATGCTGCCGGAGCATTGGTTAGTCCAAACGACATAACCAAGAACTCGTAGTGTCCATATCTAGTTCTGAACGCAGTCTTCTCTATATTCTGCTCTCTCACTTTCAGCTGATGATATCCTGACCTTAGGTCGATCTTCGAGAAATAGCTCGAACCTTGTAGTTGATCGAATAGGTCATCAATTCTCGGCAACGGATATCTATTCTTTATTGTTGCCTTATTCAGCTCTCGGTAATCAATGCACATTCTCATGCTTCCATCTTTCTTCTTCACGAATAACACCGGAGCTCCCCAGGGTGATGAACTAGGTCTAATGAAACCTTTGTCCAATAACTCCTGAAGTTGCATCATTAGCTCCTTCATCTCCGTCGGTGCTAATCGATAAGGTGCTTTTGCTATTGGCGTGGTTCCTGGTAACAAGTCTATTCTGAACTCTACTTGTCTATCAGGTGGTAATCTAGGAAGATCTTCTGGAAATACTTCCAGATAATCACACACCACAGGAATACTCTGCATCACGTTCTTCTCCTTCTTAACATCAATCACGAATGCTAAATATGATGTACATCCCTTGGTCAAACACTTTCTGGCTTTCATTAGGGAAATGATTCCAGAATTCACTCGGTGTTTGTCCCCATACACCATAAACGATTCCTTCCCAGGCGGGTTCACTTTAAATATCTTCTTCTTGCACAATATCTCGGCATCATTGGCACTAAGCCAATCCATTCCCAACACGATGTTGAAACCATTAAGTTCGATAGGTAATAATTCTTCGTGAAACTTATTCCCATTAAGGTCGATTAAGATGTTTTTCATACGATGGCTAACAGGTATAAACTTGCCACTAGCAACTTCGACTAATAATGCATTATCTAGTCTATCAACAGGCAATTCTAGTTTTCTACCAAATTCATGCGATATAAAGTAGTAGTTGGCTCTAGAATCAAATAAATTTTGGGTAGGAAAATTGTTAACGAGAAAGGTACCTGAAGCGACATCAGCTTCATCTTTAGCAGCTTCCAGTGTCATCTGGAATGCTCTCGCCTTTGGCTTTGGTGGAATGTTGGGTCTAGCTGCCTCCTTCTTCTTCAGGCAGTCCCTCGACATGTGTCCCTCCTCACCACAACCATAACAAACTTTCTTAGTGAGGGTACATTCATTGGCATAGTGACCTGGCTTTCCACACTTGTAGCATGTGGTCACTACCTCACACCTTCCATGATGCTTCTTTTTACATTTGTCGCACCATTTCGCTTCGCCTCCACTTCCCCTCGAACCAGACTTCGAGAACTTGTTTTTCTTATTGGACCCTGAAGTTCCATCGAACTTCCTCTTTTCACCAACTTCTATCCTTTCCAGACCCTTTTCCTTCTGCTGGGACTCCACATTCTTAGCTGAACGAACAGCCGTTTCAGAGTAGTTGCCATCTTGACTGTCGGACCAAAGTCGGCAGGCAGTCCATTAGCAAACCTCTCAATCTTGGAGAGTTCCGTTGGAACTAGGTACGGAAATAATTTCATTTTCTCAGTGAATGCCATAGCATAATCGTCTACGCTCATCCTCCCCTTCTTCAAGTTTTGGAACTCATTGTTCAGATCAATCAGATCTATCTCTGAACAATATTGCACTCTTAACTGTTCCAAGAACTCCTCCCATGACATCTTCAAAGCTTCTCCTCGTGGCATAGTATCTACTAACAACTTCCACCAACTTAGTACTCCAGTCTTCAGTTGTCTGACTGCAAAGACAGTCTTCTGTTTGTTGCTACAGTCGCAACTTTCAAATACCATCTCCATTTCGGAGATCCAATCCGTTATTTCAACAGGCTTTGGGCTCCCAGAAAGACTTGGCGGTTTGGCGCCCAAGAAATTCTTGTACATTCGCCTATCGTTGTTGTTTCTCCTTTCCGGATTGTTCCTTCATTCTTCTTGAGTCCCAACTTGACTCATAATGTGACTATTGTTCCCTTCCTCCGATTGCTCGGGAATCAATTCAGGTTCCTCAATAGGTATGATAGGTTCGTCCCTATTATTATGCAACATTTTTCGCATCTCCTCCCTTTGTTCGGCTAACATAGCCCGAATCATGGCTTGCACTCCAGCCATGGTGATCTGTTCTGGTGCTACTGCTACAACAGGTATTTGCTCAATCACTGGCGGTTGATTCCTGTTTTCATCCGCGTTTCCAACGCCACTCCTTGTTCTCACCATTTTTGATCTACACACCAAATAATTTCACCTTATTACCCCAAACGATTACATGCTAGTTCTAATATCGCATACATACGCTTAGAATCCTAAACACATAAACCTTCAGATCCGGTTGGCAACAAACCGTAGATCCGAACAAATAATATCATATATGGCAACATATAACATTTAGCACATAAAAGTATTTTAGGCAACTTTCCTAAAAATACACTAGTGCTCGTGTCTAAAATCCAACAGACACACATCTCAAATTCCACTTAGCATTCTAAGTTTAAGTTTAGAAATCCTACAAATTCCTAGTTCGCTTAAACTAATTCTCTGATACCAACTGTGACATCCCCAAAATCACGGCCAGAAAAGACCGATTTTCATTTATGCTTTTAAAATAAATTCAGAGTAAATTCTTTTGATTTGAAAGAGTTGCGGAATTTGTTCCCAAAAACAAAACATGATAAAACAATGTTTACCAAAGCATTTCATAAAAGAAATGTATTTTTCATTATATAATCAAAACTCGGGGTGTCATGTTCCGATACAGACCATTAAGCATAAACAATAACATTACAAGTCGTTCAACAAATATATACATATACAGACTTGTAAACAAAACAACTTGATGGTTCATCCATCTTACGCCCTTGTGCCACTTCCTGTAATACAAATAAAACTGAGTGGGTCAGGCTTGGGAGCCTGGTGAGCATATAGGGTTTTCAACCCACAATAAATAAATTATATTTAATTTCACCAACCAATCACTATCCAGATTACCCATTCCCGTTATCCTCACTTTACATCCCTAAAACAACATCTATCTCAAGAGACCTAATCTAGGATTTTCATGGGGACGGACATTACTGCTAAGGGGTTTCCTCAACAATAGATATCCTAAAGGCAACCATGAGGGGGATAGAATACACCGGTGAACACATCGTTCACAACACCTATAGGTTATGAACCTGCTAGTGTTCCACGAGACTGTCTAGAAGGAGTCTGTGGTCGTTATCCATACTCCACTGAATAACTAGGTCAACAACAACAACAACATCGAGGCCTCTCATCTGTTTATTACACACCAACTATCTACCCATGTTCTACCCAACATATTAGTAGATAAAAATATATATTTTTATACATAGTTTAAAACCTGTATAGCATTTTCATTCAATACATATTTCACATAATAGATGAGGCATACCCACATAACACGTATTTCATAGAAAACAAATCAGATCTATGAGATTAAAGAGAGTGAATATACATTCACACACATAACAACAAAATTATACACATAACACGTATTTCCTATAAAATACTTCATAATTATGCGTTTAGAAGAAAGTAACTACACACTCACTTAATCAGAAGATGATCGGATAGCACTACGGATTGTAGAAGTAGTAATCCATAGCAGATCTGAAAGATCTCTACAAAAATCGAACTTCTTGTGGGCAGAGCTTCGGCTCGGAAACCGCACTTCTCGGGATCTTCGGGATCTCGGAACTTGCTTCGGGACTCGGGAATGATACCGGGGCTTCGGGGGTAAAAACGCAGAGCTTCAGCACAAAGAGTCGAAGAAATGAGCAAGAATACCCGAAACCCTCGCATCCTATTTATAGGAGGCTGGAACCTCCTCGTACGCGGGGCGTAGGCATGTACGCGGGGCGTACACGGCTCCAAATCGTCACTGCATGCGTCATCCGAAGTGTCGACACTTCTTTCTGTACGCGGGGCATACTCGAGTACGCGGGGCGTACTCCGGATGAGTCCGTTGTATCGTCTTCGGATAAGGCCGAATTTAATAATTAAATTTAATTATTAATTATTTAATAAACTTCGGAAATTCATATCTGTAGGCTAATTTTGACTTTATTTTTATTATTTATTTTTAATAGGCCGGGACAGAAAATTTCGTTATAAATTCATAACTTCTTCGTTTGACGTCCGTTCTCGCCTAACTTTTTATCGCTTTGATACTAACAACGAGATCTTCAATTCTCGTTTGGATTACTAAGGCTAAATATCGCTCTAACGTAAATTTCACTTTTTACGTTAATCAGCATTGCCGGTTCTGTCGCGAAACTTCGACAGGTCATAACTTCCTCATTATAACTCGGATTTCGGCATTCTTTATATCTTCGGAAACCTTGTTTTAACTACTACAACATTATCTAAAGATATCGAGTTTATTTTACAATTAAATTTTGATGCTTATTTTTATTCTTAATTAATCAAATCACATAATTAAGCAATTAAGCACAAAACACATAATACTCAAATAATACACTTCTATTATTTCAAAACGGGTTACAAAGGTTAACCTAGACTATCACATTGCTAAAAATGGCAAGCCCAGAAACACAGGCGTTACTGCGCTCCACCGGTAATTGAATGAGGCGGTAATAGATGAAGGTGTATATAAGAAAAGAAATTTGGTTAAAACTAAATAGCGTGATTACAGGGACTATTTATGGAATCTATTAATCAAATTACTAAAATACCCTTGTTTATTTATTTAATTATTTAAATATTTATTTAATTTTGATAGGCTCACAATTATGTATACAATAATACAATACTTAGTTTAGGGTTAGGGTTTAGATTTAGGGTTTAGGGTTTAGCTTTAGTGTTTAGGGTTTCAATTTAGGGTTTAGGTTTAGGTTTAGGGTTTAGTAATGTTCATTTGGATAATTGAGGAAAGAAAACGGAGATGATAAGACGATAATGAAAGAAAGAAATGTTATGGAGAATGATATATTTACCAAGTGAAACCAAACCGGGTATATTTAGCATGTTAAAAGAACATATTTTAGAGGTTTAGTACCTAAGCTTAGGTGGGGCTGGAATGTATAGTCCCTATCCCCATATATATATATATATATATATATATATATATATATATATATATATATATATATATATATATATATATATATATATATATATATATATATATATATATATATATATATAGGGAAAAGTGAATATACCCTTAAGGGTATATAAACTTAGCTACCCAAACTTACTATACTACGTTGCTTTGTATCATATAATACATTCTAATTCTCCAATGTTCTTATAATTTAACTTCTAATTTGATTACTTCCAAATTTTTTTGTAAATTACACATTTATCTTCCTTTTAAATAATTTTACAAAATAGTAACATTGGAAACACAAAATTGTGAACGTCCGATAAGTTTTTTTTAACAAACAACTGGTGGGTATAACACAAAGGGTACAATCTTTCCTATATTAACTCTAATTTTTTTTTTGGGTATGAATGCATTTAGGGTGATGATTGAAAGAACTTAAAACCAAAATCAATATTGCTCTGCTATAAAAAAATAACAAATAGATGAATTGACAAAATACACTATGAATTCTTTCAAAAGAAATCAAATTAACAACCCTTCGTCAATGACAATATGTTTTCCTTCAATCGCAAAACCTAGCAAAGATGGGCCTGAGAACCATCTTCATGTTTTAGGAAAAATATGTTAAATACAAACTACTACATCAAAAACGATTTCGTAGAGTACAGATTATCGATTTCCATAATTTTCTCCTTCTCTGTTTATGATTTATAATTGAAAATCAAAATCTAAGAATAAACACATCTACACACACATGTACATATGTGCCTTAAAATCTCCACAATAACTTACGATCGTTGTGCCTTAAAATCTCCACAATAACTTACGATCGTTGTAATTAACATCACCTCCGTAACATGGTCCAACATGTTGAGCCATGAAGATGTTGAGCCGAGGTGATGTTGAGCCAAGCTGATATTGAGCTAAGGTGATTTTGATCCATGAAGATGTTGAGACAAGGTGATGTCGAGCCAAGGAGATGTTGCACCATATCTATGAGATGTTGCATCAGGAGAAGGATGTTGTGCCATCTTGATGAGATGTTGTGCCATGGAGAAGATGTTGCAACATCATGGACCATCTTGGTACACGATGCACCATCTCGATTCATTTGTTGTGCCATGTTGATTCACGTATGCTTGTAAGATGATCATGCTTAAGAAATACACGATGTTGTGCCACCATGATAGATGTTGAACCATTAGTGTTCATGATGTGCCACCTGTGCATCATGTTGCTCCACTATGGTCAATATGGTCCATTATGTGTGTTGCTGATGCTCAAGGGTTGTATGGCATGGAAGAATGTTTTAGAAGACTCTGCATGTTGGAATATGACTGGTTGTCACCACTCATGGGCCTATGGGCCAATGGGCTTGACCTATTAGGGTTTTAGGTCTGATCCCTTAAGTATAAATATGGATGCATGCTAGGTCATTTTGTATCTTGAATTCTAGAGTGTTAGGGGAACCTCTATGAAAACTGTACTTGTAACTTCTATTATGATTGATTCGATAGATATGAGTAGAGCAAATCTTAGGACAGCCTAAGATTTGACGTATGCTGTAGTTTGTGGGATATCGTCTAGTATTGGGATGAATTGGAGTTAACAAGTAGAGCATTGGGGAAAGGTACATGAAGGTGTGGAAGGTAGTATTGGGCAGACCCAAACCAATGTTAGACCTGGTAGCTCTAAGGAGGACTCGTGTAGGAAGACCCCCCTTATATGGAAATCCTGATCGTTATGATTTATGAAATTACAGTTCAGCATGGTGGTGACACGATTTGGAGCAGGGGGATTAGGATCGGGATCTGGATCAGGTGACACTACCGATGTCATTGATGAAAGGTTGCATGAGCTTATTGCAGCCGAGGTTACCAGCGGCATCCTTGACGCTACACTAATCATTTTTGGGACGGTCAAGGAAGGTATGATGGAGATCATGGATGAGAGACTCCGCACATTCATGCCTGAGATTGTTGCAGGTCAGGTTGGGGCCCAAACTCCCTTATTTAGAGAGTTCAAGGCGTGTGGGGTGCCAGGGTTTTTCGGGGTCAGGGACCCTATTGTTAGCCAAAGCTAGGTGGCGGATATCGAGAACGCCCAACGCACAAGTTCTTGCCCGGATGCGGAAAAGGTGGGATTTGTTTCTTGTATGCAGAGAGACAGGGCCCAAGATTGGTGGGGCGAGGTTACCATCCAGGTAGGAGCAGCCGGTGTGGCTGAGTTGATGTGGGCCGAGTTTGTTCGGAGGTTTGATTTGGAGTTTGCACTAGCCATTGAGGTGCAGAGGATGGTGAGGGAGTTCCAGGAACTCCATCAGACCATCGAGACTGTGGCAGAGATCACCACCAAGTTTCGTGAGCGAGCATTATTTCTTCCTCAGTATTCTACTGATGAGGATATGCGGAGGATGAGATATCATTCCATGCTGAGGGATAATATTCGGGAGTTCGTGAGCTTTACCAGGTGCAAAACACTGAACGAGTGGTGGAGAAGGCCCAGGAGTAGGAGATGGAGTTGGATTTCCGTGCCAAGCGGAAGACGGAGCAGGCACAGGCAGTGGTGGGTCTGTCTATGAAGCCTAAGACCTCAGACACTTCCAACAGGGGCCAGCAGGGCCAGGGGCGGTGTGCTAAGTGAGGTAAATTGCACAGTCGGTATTGTCAGCCAACAGGGATATCGGGATGTTACTCTTGTGGCCAGCATAACCATTTGAGCAGGGATTGCCCCAAGAAGAGCATGATATGTTTCCACTGCAACCAAACGGGCCATAAAAGGCCGATTTTCTGAGGTTGCAGGGAGGGGGAGGAATAGTGGTGGCGCCCGCGCCCGCCACGATGATGATTACTGATGGCTGCCCTGTCAAGGCGGATGCCCCAACGGTGAAGAGCCGCACATTTCAGCTGACCACCGAGGAGGCTCGAGCAATGCCAGACGTTGTGGCTGGTACATGTCTATTATTCGCTGCCCTTTATTATTTGTATGACTTACATGTACATTATGCTTGTATAGGGACCTTTTTGGTCAATGGTATATCGGCGCCTGTTTTGTTTGATTCGGGTGCTACCCGATCGTTCGTGTCTCTTGCGCTTAGAAAGATGTTCTGGGACATACTGGGAACCTTGGATTCCCCAATAGAGATAGAGATCGCAGATGACCGCACCGTTAGTGCTACGGGGGAGTATCAAGACTGCGTCCTAAATGTTCTTGGCGAGAGGTTTCGCGCGGATCTAGTCCTGATGCCGTTGCGAGGTTTGAAGGTGATTGTCGGGATGAATTGGTTGGGGGCCAACGGGGCCATGATTGATTGCGAGCGCCAGTTGGTGAGGTTTCGAACCCCAAGTAGGGGAGGACTAGTCATACATGGTGATAGGGTCTCTTAGGGGCCGACTCTCTGTTCGGCTGCGAGGGCCAGGAGATTCTTGCAGCAAGGATGTACGGGATTTATGGCTTATATATTAGAAGTGAGGGTTCAAGCTATGACAGATGTGGGGAGTGTGCCATTTATACAGGAATTTCGGGATGTTTTTTCCGAAGAGCTACCAGGAGTGCCTCCGGAGAGGAAGGTGGAGTTTCGCATTGATTTGGTGCCGGGTGCCGCTCCGATAGCGAATGCACCATACAGGTTGGCACTTCCCGAGATGCAGGAGTTATCTATGCAACTTTAGGATCTACTAGACATAGGGTTCATCCGTCTGAGTAGTTCCCCGTGGGGAGCACCGATCCTGCTTGTGAAAATGAAGGATGGATCACACAGGATGTGCATTGATTACCGAGAGCTAAACAAACTAACGGTGAAGAACCGTTATCCATTGCCAAGGATCAATGACTTGTTCGATCAACTGCAGGGTGCATCGTGGTATTCCAAGATTGATCTTCGATCAAGGTACCATTAGATGAGGATTCGGGATGAGGATATACTGAAGACAGCTTTCAGGACTTGGTATGGGCATTATGAGTTTTGGTGATGCCGTTTGGGCTCATCAATGCCCCAACAGCGTTCATGGATCTCATGAACATGGTATGTAGATCGATGATGGATCGATCTGTGATCGTTTTTATTGATGATATCCTGGTCTATTCTAAGACTAGGGAGCAGCATGAGCAGCAGCTGAGGGAGGTATTGGAGACCCTGGGGGCGAAGAAGTTGTATGCCAAGTTTTCCATGTGTGATTTTTGGCTGTGAGATGTACAGTTTTTGGGGCACATCATCAATCATGAGGGCATTTCGGTTGATTAAACCAAGGTTGAGGTTGTGATGCAGTGGGAAGTACCGAAGAACACATCAAATATTCGTAGCTTCTAGGGTTTAGCAGGTTGTTATCAGAGATTTATCCAGGATTTCTCTAAGATTGATGTACCACTGACTCGCTTGACCAAGAAGAATGTGACATTTTAGTGGGGCACACATCAGCAGTTGGCCTTTGAGACCTTGAGGCGGAGGTTATGTGAGGCTTTGATCCTTGTACCACCCGAGGGGTTAGACGATTTGGTGGTGTACTGTGACGCATCGATTTTAGGGTTAGGTGCGCTACTGATGCAGAAGGGGCACATGATAGCTTACGCCTTGAGGCAACTGAAGCCTCATAAGGCGAATTACCCCACTCGCGACCTAGAGCTGGGGGCAGTGCTGTTCGCCCTCAAGATTTGGAGGCACTATTTGTATGGAGTGCAGTGCACTATCTATACTGATCACAAGAGCTTGAAGTATTTGATGGATCAGCAGAACCTCAACATGCGACATAGGAGGTGGCTGGATGTGCTGAAGGATTATGATTGTGAGATCCTATACCATCCAGGGATGGACATCGTAGTGGCTGATGCTTTGAGCCGCAAGACGGCGGGATCACCGATTGGGAACATTTGTATGAGGATGACGGTGATTTCTCCATTATTTGATATGATCAAAGAGGCCCAAGTCGAGGGAGTGAAGAAATAGAATTGGAAGATAGAGCGGATTCGGGGACAATATCCTTTATTTTTCAAGGATAATCATGGCCTTTTGACACAGTGTGGCCGGGTGTGGGTACCAGTGACTGGAGGAGTGAGTCATAGGATATTAGAGGAGGCACATAAGTCCAAGTTCTCTATACATCCAGGGGATACGAAAATGTATAGAGACTTGAGGCTTAGTTACTAGTGGCCCTGCATGAAGAGGGAGATTGCCTAGTTCGTGGAGCGGTGCTTGACCTGCAGGAAGGTCAAGGCCGAACATCAGCGGCCACATGGAAAGGTACAACCACTACCCATTCCCCTGTGGATATAGGAAGAGATCACTATGGACTTCATCATGAAGTTACTTAGGACGGCGAGGGGTGTGGACGCTATATGGGTGATTGTGGAGAGCCCGAGGAAGAGTGCCCACTTCATTCCGATTTCCGAGAGTGTATCCACAGAAAATTTGGCGGATATTTATGTACGAGAGTTGGTGGCTAGACACGGGGTGCCAGTGTCGGTAATCTCTGACATGGATTTTCGGTTTACATCTAGGTTCTAGAAGAAGTTTCACAAGGAACTGGGCACTCAGCTACATTTTAGCACGACGTACCACCCCTAGACCGACGGTCAAAGCGAGAGGACGATCCAGACATTGGAGGACATGTTTCGAGCATGCGTGTTGGATTTTTGAGGGAGTTAGGACATGTACGTCCCATTAGCATAGTTTTCGTACAATAAAAGTTATCATGCTAGTCTCGATCGAGCACTGTTCGAGATGTTATATGGTCGGAGGTGCAGGACCCCGGTTTGTTGGGATGAGGTTGGACACCGGATCATGGGGAGCACTGAGGTACTGCTCAAGACTACCAGGCTGATTCAGCAGGTGCGCGACCGACTGCAAGTCGCGCAGAGCCGTCAAAAAAGTTATGCTGATCGATGGTGATCAGATCTTGAGTTCCAGGTGGGGGACTTTGTGCTACTGAATGTGTCACCCTGGAAGGGGATCATCAGGTTTCGGAAGAGGGGTAAGCTGGGGCCTCAATTTATAGGCCCATTCAGTATCACGAACCGGTTGGGCAAGGTGGAATATCGCTTGGATCTTCCAGAGGATCTTAGCCAAATTCACAACACCTTCCATGTGTCTCAGCTTCAGATGTGTGTCACCGACGAGTCCACAGTCATTTCATTGGACGATATTTAGGTGGATGAGAGCCTGAACTACATCGAGAGGCATGTTTCCATCTTAGACCTGAAGACCAAGGTTCTTTAGAACAAGGAATTGAAGTTAGTAAAGGTGCAATGACAGCACCGCAGGGGCTCCGAGTGGACCTGGGAGCTGGAGGATGAGATGCGAGAACACTACCCAGACTTGTTTGGATCAGCAGACTTCGAGGATGAAGTCTAGTTCAAGTGGGGGAGACTTGTAACACCTGTTCCAGGTATTACTTAACTTATTTAAAATCCAAGGTTTTGATGTATGGACTCGGCGAGTTGGGAGTCCAAATCGTCGAGTAGAGGGCATTTGAGGGTGCGGGATCTACACCCTACTCAACGAGTCGGAAGGCTGACTCGATGAGTAGGCGCTGTAATGATAAAACCCTAATTTTAGGGTTTTCACCCCAGATAATCTCCTTATGAGCCTTGAGGCTGACCTCCCATCAGCCTCTAAACCCTAAGAACGTCTGTGCTAACCCTAATCCCCATTCTCATCCATTTTGTGAGCTAGTGTGACCTTGGAAGCTTAAGAAAAAGGAGACAGTGAGAAGATCCAGCAAACCAAGCACCCATCCTTGAGCTTAATCATCTTGTGGACTACTGTAATTCTTCAAGACACGATTTTTATCATAGTTTATGGCTAGATCTTGAGTTTACTCTTCATTTCCTACCCTTCTCGTTGAACGCATGCATGGGATTCATAAATTTTGCAACATTATGAATCTCCAGAGCAAAATGGTCCCAAGGTGGGCTAGATCTGGCCTTTGGTCGAGTAAGGACACCATGCAAGGGTTTTAGGGCATATTTCCTTTTTTTGGTCATTTAGACCTGGTGACATGCATTGGACGTGCATGTCCATAAAGCCTCCATCTTTGGAATGTTTTGAGGACTAGAAGCTTTTCTAGAACGGAGGGAATTCAGTTCCCTAGAGTTTTGGACCATATGGAAAAGCTTTGGAGCTTTCCAACCTTTGTTAGGGGCCTTAGAGCAATTGGAACAATTCTAGAAGGTAAATTTGGAAACCTTATCCTTCTAGGCACCTTAGGGCTTCAGATCTAAGCCTTAGAGTCCCCAAATTCGGTGTAACATCGCAACAATCAAATAGGAAGGGGGACTCGACGAGTTGCTTTAGGAACTCGACGAGTCGGATCGGGTCGCCCCGTTTTTCTGAATATTAAGTGAACTCATCGAGTTAATGAAAAGACTTAGCGAGTTGCCTAGGATTTGATCAAGTTGTATGGACTCGGTAGGAACTCGACGAGTAGCTAGATGCACTTGACGAGTTGAGGTCAACATGGATTGTTAACTTTGACTATTGAATTTGTCTTTGGCCAAGGTTGCCAGGGTTGACCTTGAGGGTATTTTTGGGTTAATGACAAGTCTATGATGCTACATGCAGTTGAGTCGGGGAAACACGTGGGATATATCTGGTTCTAGCATTGTCAGTTTCACCATTCGAGAGAGGTGAGTCTTCTCACCATACCAATGGGTCTAAGGCACCAAGGTCGACCCATTCTATGTTATGTGGTACACTAGCTGTTGTAGAGATATGTGGTATGGTATTTAGCTTTATGCTAAGTTGTATGCTAGTGATTGTATGTTGTTGCATGGAAGACCCGGGGGGAGCCCCTGGCAATTCGTCGTAAGACCATGTGGGGTAGCCCGTGGTGTTCCCAGGTAAAGACCATGTGGGGTAGCCCATGGCACAATGGTGTAAGACCTTGGGGGAGCCCACGACATCCTTACAGGGTTATGTATGCATGGCTTATGTGGTATATGTAGCGTTTTATAGCTAATATGGTATGTGTTATGTGGTTTGTGTGTGGGGTATGCTCTGGGGGACTCATTAAGCATTAGTTTACAAGTTGTGGATTTGTTTCAGGTACTTCAGACCCTAAGGGAAAGAGCAAGGCGTGAGGGCGCGGCGTGTACTCTCAGTCAGGCATTTTTATGGGATACTATCATGTTTGGAATAAAATTTGTACTTGACATGTGTTTTGAAAACAATTATATTTGGATTTCTTAATTTATGGAAATGTGGTTGATAATTCAAAAATGAAAATTTTCTTTGTAAAATTTGGGTCGTTACATTTGATTAACCATATTTTATGTTTCTATGGATAATTGTATTGGATTAAAGTGTCCAAGATGATAACTAAATTGGTATATACCTGAACCGAAAGCAAAATCCTTTTTGGGTTGCACTAATAACTAGTAATTAGGTAATATGACTTTTGGAGAGAGAGATTGATTTACTGATTTACTATATGACTAATAAATAGAATTAAATGATTTGGTAATATATTATGTGATTAATATATAAATTAGCAATGGTATTACTTAATTAAGAATTAATCAGAAATTAATTAGAATTAATTTTGGGATTAATTGGATTAATTAAAGGTGCAAGGACTTAAGATGTAATTGTTTAAAAGTTGAACACAGGAAGGCTTCCAGAACCTTCCATAGGTAGATGGTTTTGGAAGAGCCTAATTAGGCTTTCTAGAAGCATCCTGAAGATAAGGATACTAGATAATTTCTTGAATTTGAAATATTATTATTTTATTCAAGATTAAGGTTTCTAGGGTTTTCCTATGAGCCATAAATAGGGCCTTTGGGTGCCTCATTTTCGTCCAATCCTATTTCCAAGAGAATAGACGATTCTCTCCCCCTTCTCCTCTCTCTGCAAATCTTTTAATTTAGAGGGTTTGAGTACAAACGATTAGAGGCACTAAAATTTTGGTGCTTGCTCTCCAAGGATTTCAAGAAGGAACTTTGTTTGGTTAACTTCTATAATAATCAAAAGGTATGTAAACCCTAATTATTTATATACCTTGATTATTATAGGGATCCTTTAGGGGTTATTGATGTTCAATAGTTTATTGCTATCGATTAGAGAAACAACAGATTCTTTATTGGTTGCATGCGAACTTAAGGGTTAAGATTTTCGCTTGATATGTAATTTTATAACCTATAAGACCCTTCAAAATTATCATCTGATTAGTTTTATGCAATCAAATTAGGGTTTCATTTTGTACAAATTAATGAATCGGATTGTAACGTCCAAAAAATAAGACCATAAAGTTTCATTTTAATCAAATAGAAACAGTACTCCAAAACCTTATCCATACAGGTTTAACAAAATAAGTGTATCAGTATTATTTCAAATCAGAGTAAACTATAAAATGCGGAAACATGTGGTGCGTGCTTTGCAATCATTCATATCTCCCTTGTCTGAAAATCGTAGTACCGGAAACACAAACTAAAAACCGTAAGCACAAATCTTAGTGAGTTCCCCCAACATACCACATACCAAGCAAACATACTGCCGAGCATATCTGGGTGCTCGACCTACGATGTCGAGCATATCTGGGTGCTTGACTTGCCCTGCTAAGCATATCTGGGTGCTCGACCTACCATGCTAAGCATATCTGGGTGCTGGTCTCCCCTTCGGTCTATTTTAACCGGATACGGGGTCTATGTCACCCCTACCACTACCACATAATATCATTAGAAAATAATCACAAAAACCTCAACAAATGCTGGCATACCAGATAATTATCACAAATGCAATCATCTTACTATAAATATCAACTGGTGGGCCAACATTGGTGCCTTCGACCCACGAATACAGTAAAGGTAACTCACCTTAAACAACTGAATCCACGAATAAATCTCTGACTGCAAATCCGCTAAACTTCCCGCACTATCAATCATAATTAATCATTCCATTAATAACTGGGTCCCGAATCGCACTAAGAGTCCAATACAGGGTAAAGGACCTTTTAACCGTTTCTCCTAGTTTGGCCTTTAACCAAGGCCCAATCTAATGGACCCAAAAGCCTAAAATCTAAAATAATTATTCAAGCCCATTTATGACCCAATTTCCAAATTGGGTCAAATCCATTTCATGGGCCTTCTCCCAAAAGTGTGACAAAATCTCGATGGCCTGAACATGAAATTTTGATGGCCTAATAATATGAAACCCATCCCGCTAGCAACGAGAGCCTAACATGTCCCAAAACACATTTCAAGTCGTGACCAGTCCTTGGTCACATCATGAGGTCTCACTCAGTCAAACACCAAATCAACCTGACTCCGCTAAACCAACTCACTCAAGGAAAAGTCAACAAGATGACCTCACATCGTGCCAAGTCTGTCTCACGTCATGAGCCTCAAGCATCTCATCATAAATGGGACCAATACATTCCTTATGCTGTGAGGATATGTCAAATATATTTCTAGATGTCATAAAGTTTCAAACTTTATGGTTTCTATCCACTCAACAAGCTAAACAAGAAGAAATCTGGGACAAAAGCTTAGATCCATACTTATACAACCATAAAGTTAGGGGATTTATCACTTACAATGGTCCAGGATGAATGTAAAGTGATGTTGCTAATGAATCCTTGAAAGACACAACACAAGTCCACATTCTTCTTCTCCTTTTCTCCTTCTTCCAATCCAAGATAAGCTCCAAAACCTTCAAAGATCAAGTTAGGATGGGCTATAGGGTTTTTCTTAGGTGAAGAGGGGTTTGACGCTGATAAGAACCCTAGAATGGGGTTAGAGATGCTTAAATACGAAGGAAAACCTAAAATGACCATGGGCTTGGGCTGCAACGCTGCTCACGTCGTGAGCCCTTATCGCTCACGTCATGGGCTTGGTACTGGACAAGAATCTTCATGCAGCCACCTCACGTCATGAGCCTTCATGCTTCACATCGTGAGGTTCCTTTTTCCTCCAAAATACAACCTTTGACTCCTTGAACCCTAATCGATTCGCCCAGGAAAACGGGTGCTGCAACTCTCCCCCACTGAAATTAGATTTCATCCTCGAAATCACTCCTTACCATAACCCCGAGCATACATCGACGTTCCCAAGGATACCAGAACCATCCTTAGCAGAACTCTCCAAACCTAATAATGAATGAATCCTTAATCTCTTGCAGAATAACCATTTCTACCTTACTCTAAATCAAAAATATCAAATTGGTCTAACTCCCCGACAGACCCCACCATACTGAACCACTACCAAACCAATTCCACTTTGAGTTCCAGGTTAAAAAAAATACTTCCAACCCTTGATTAACTTGTCACTGCTACTGGGAACAAAATCACTGACCATTTATTAGTGTGGAACACTTTTACTTGACAGAAGACTCAAACAATTCTTCGAGTAGAAGACTCATCCCTGTAATGGTTAGACTCAGACAAGAGCTGCGCAGTAGGGTCGAATCAATTACTCTGAGATTATTTAATGCAAGTTGCAAGTGACTTAGCATATTCTCTGAATAACAAGAAACTCGGTGTACAAACCTCAATTCACAAATACTTCCTCGACTCATCTTAATGATAACAGTTCTCTGAACATAATGATCAACAAGAGACAAACTAGGAGACAAACCTTCTAGCGCTGAACAAGTCACTACTTTCTTTAATTTCCAAACCATCATACTGTTGGTACCATCCTGGAATCCCATACTTTCCTGACTTCCACACAGGCTGAATCGTCCAAAACACAATCACGAGAGCCTGATCTACCATCAAAACTGAAACCGTCCTATAACCCTAAACCCTTCAAACGACACCCTTGACATACAGATGTCTAATTTCATATCATACTGATATGAAGACCTTACACATGAACACTTGCGATTTCCAACGCGAGTCCCTACCAACACCAACTTGGTACATAACTCATAACCCGAGATCCTAGGTTCTACACTTGCATTCCACCCTAAATCTTCTGATTCACGACAACCCTTTACTAAACCTGGATACAAGATCCCTAGCCAACACTGACACTGCTAGTCTCACACTTGATCCATCGACCAGGTTCCTAAGAGTGCAAATAACAAGGCTACCCAACCTATAAACCCATATGCACCACACACTAACTACTCACTTAATCCTGATCGGCGTGTCCAAGGCATGAACTGATTCCCCCCTTTACGCTCATGACCACCACCAACGAGAGTCCACCTCAAACTGGTGAATGCTACAAGCCCATCGCAATATTACTAACCAACCATGGTTACTATCCATGGTCTTACCACACTCTATCCATCACAACCCTATGCACCCTGAGCACAACCCGTGTCCAATCAGGTGTTCAGGTCATGCTTCGAACCCTAAAGCCTTCATCAGAAAAGAACAGGCAACGAGGCACTAACACAACCCTCGATTTGGATCCATCCAGAAACCTGCTGTGCATAACAAGAATACGTCGACTAGCTGCTGGAAGTTCGCTGAAATCCCACTTACACAACCTCAATCCAAATGCCCACTTGGGTCGTCTTTCTTCCTAACCAAGATGCAAAGCTTTCCCCAGTTCCACACCCGATCCAACTCCTAGAAATTCTGATCGATTCTCCCCCACTTGGATTAGATGAAGCTCTCTCTCTCTCTCTCTCTCTCTCTCTCTTATCCCATCAATCCAATGGATTCCCAACACGACAATCCTCATTTAGCATGAACCGCCTATGACCTGCGCTTACCAAAACTAACATTCCATTACTAGCCTATCTCAATGATCCTCCAAGTCCTGAACTCTTGAAAAATACTCTTGAAATCTTAACCATTCTGATAATCCAAATCACCTCCCATGATACCACACCAATTCCTTAAGTTCTTATGTTGGGAAATAAAACCATAACCCTTGATCTGAACTGGCGAATCTTCACCCCAACTTCCATCCTCAAAAAATTACTGAATTCTAAACATCTAGAACTTGTGCGAACATAAAACTCCCCTAACATTTCCAATGACCAATCAACTCATGCACCGACACCACCATCTTCCTGCTACCACTCCTCTCCTTGCAATGGTAGTGTTGAACCCTAAAAGTTCTTCCATAGACGACTGATGATCCTACTAGATCAAGGATAAAACAACTGACCCTTATTTTAATAGAGAACTAACCCAATAAACCTAACCAAAGATCCTCCAAAAAATATCCCTGAATTGATCCCAACAAAACTCAGAACAACAACTAAACACGCTGAACCCCACTCAACAAGATATGACCCACTACTGATTTATTGAAGACTTTCGACATGCGGAATGGCATATGACAATCCTTGATAATATAATCCAAACAATAAAAGAAAATCAACCCGAGATATAACTTACTCAAACCCAGGCAAAATTCCAAAGCAATATCAACTCCTGATAACCCCCCTGAAGAAAACAAACGACACATAACCACAAAAGCATCTGAAGGAAATCTGACCTCTTCCTCTTGAGTTACCCTGACCATCATGAGGACGTGGTGCAAAACTCCTTTCCAATCCCAATGACAAGAACTAAGAATAGGATCCTCATTCCTGAAGGATTCTAGTGGCCCACAAGCCTCAGGCTCTAGAATAGCCCCCGATCACCCTGCCATAAACTCGGCTCAAAAGGCCCCAAGACGACCATCCAAAAGTTCCAAAATCCATTCCTTCATTCCGTGGATGAACCAAAGATCACCGACGTCCATTCCAAAATACTGCGAGTAATCTTTGATGAGATGACCACCCGCATGCGTGCATTGAGCGGCTCAGTATCCTCACCTGAGCCGGAACCAGAAGCTAAACCCCATTCCTAAGAGCTCAACACTATACCGAAAATAACATGCAAAAGATCTAAATAAACCCAAGAATCCTCATCTCCCAGGATTCGTAGATTCTCCAAGACTCTCCTCGATTCGAGTATGGATCCAGTGATTTCGGTGGTACGGGCCCAATACTACCTTCCTCACCTATCCACACTTTCCTAAAGAATCCTCCCGAATCCTCTAAGTCACCTTCTCAATCCATGCACCAAACACTCGATGACCAACGCAACGAAGCCAATGAAGCAATCCCTAGGGTTTCATACGTTCCCGACCTCACCTTGTCATCAGCTGCTGAAAAACTCTCAATAATGTCAGCTAACCACTTCATGAATACAATCACATGTGGCAGAGCTTAGATAATCCTTCAAGTGAAAGATGCATCCCTACAATAGTTGGACTCAGACAAGAGCTGTACAGTAGGGTCAAATCCGTCACTCTGAGATTATCTAACCTATGCCACATGTGACATAACATATTTAGTTAATAGTTAACTCACATCATCATGAGTCCCACAAAGCACATAACAAGTAACATTCGTACAGTAACACTCCAACTCACAACCAAACGAAGAACATCCCAATCTAACTTCCTACCAAGAAGATTCCAAATCTGGCGTAACAGCCTACCCCTTTAGGCTACAAGGAATCACATATCCTTCCAATCCATCCATTCGCTTGAAATCCATACTTACATCCTTTATCAAGACAAGGTTCCCGACACTAAATCTCTTCCTAGGTTTTCCTAAGGCAATCTCCACACCACTCTCCAACATCAGTTGCAGAAGGAACTCCCGCTAACTTCCTCTAGCTAGTTCACAAATACTATTACATATTACTTAAAACTATATAATTCTTCGAATGAGAGGTCTCACACTACAACTGTTAGGACTCAAATAAAAGTGCGCAATAGCGTTAAAACCTAACCTTATAAAATTATTTAGTTCCCATAATATGTAACTTAGCATATTCTCTTACTAGTTAACTGGAGTTAGTAAGAACTTCTTAAGCACAAAACAAGCAACATTCAAGCATCAAGTAATGTGAACCAAGCATAATCTAATCAGGCCATCCTATCACCGACCAATCAGTACTCGCATGCAAGTCTACAAGCTCATACAGTAGGCATATAATGGCATGTTTCCTAGCATTCTATCATGTAATCCTAAGCAGATACTTATCCCTAATCTAGCATGTGATTCATAGATTCACAATTCAAAGCATACCATAAAGATGTATGAGTATTTTAGGAAAAATTACTTGAGCTCGGCTGATTGCATGCACCACACCTTTTATTGTCTTAGTAAACTCTTTTCTTAAAAATGTATTCCTTTTTGAAAACTTTACCAAATCTTCAGTTTGAGTTCAGACACACCCGAGAGTATGTCCGAATCCCTCAAACTAAGGCTTTGATACCAACTTGTAACGCCCCAAAAATAAGACCATAAAATTTCATTTTAATTAAATAGAAACAATGCTCCAAAACCTTATCAATATAAGTTTAACAAAATAAGTGTATCAATATTATTTGAACTTTTCAAAGGTTTATGACTTATGCTTGACTAAGTAGAAATTACAATATCTGCTATAATCATCAGTGAAAGTCACATAGAATCGATTAACATCCGTTGTGGATGATCTGAAGGGTCCACACACAATTGTGTGCATGAGATCCAAAAAACTTTCACCTCTTTCACAAGATCTAGTGAAAGGTGATTTTTTCATCTTTCCCAAAAGACATGATTTGCATTTATCATCTGACCTTAGGACAAATGATTTCAACACTCCATCATTTTGGAGTTAGGCGATGCATTTCTTGTTAATGTGTCCAAGACGAGAATGCCACAAGTATGCTTTGTATACACCACTAGACGAATCAATATTAAACACATTATTGTCTAAATTATCAACACACGTCACAGTTTTATACACACCATCACAAGGTAAATATTCAAATATAAAAACACCATTTTTATAAGCAGAAATAGAACCATTCAAATCATTAAATGGATATCTAAACCCTTGTCTGACCAATGCATGCAAGGAGATAATATTTCTTGTCATTTATGACGAGTAGCAATAATTTATTAAATCTAAACAAACGCGATCACTAAGCACTATATTATAAACTCCAATTTTTGTAATAGGAGAAGATCGCCTATTCCCCATGATCAAGTTCATTATACCGTGCTCCACCTCCTCACTTCTTCTTAGTCCTTGCAAATAAGAGGAAATGTGAAATCCACATCTTGTATGAAGGACCCAATAACGAGAAGATAATGAGTTATTAGATGAAATAGTGTATATGCCTGTAGAAGTTGGATTCACTTTGCCGTCTTTGATATCTTGCAGATACTTCGGACAGCTTCTTTTCTAATACCACTTGTCATTGGAGTAAAAACAAATAGCCTCTTTGGGATCAAAAGAGGATGGGTTATCTTTGTTTGATTCTATTTTATCAATGACTATTATGGTTGTTTATTTAACATGTCAACATAAAAAACATTGTTTATCTGTACACTCTATGTTATGAATTGATACTCTATCAGTATTGTGTTGTTATTTTCATAAAAGGATATTAAGGATATCAGTGTTAAAAGGATCTGGTTGCTTATCTAGAAACCAGTTTCTATATCTAATATGAAAAAGAGGCTAAAAGTCTATTATGACCCAATTGTCTTGAACCAGTATATATTTTGTTTTCATATGTTGCGGTTATACAAAAGTGAACCTGTTCTAATATGCATATGAAATTGGCATTGAAGGTGTCATGTGGCCTGATTATATGAATGTAAATCGGGCTCTTTTTCTCATAAAAAGACTCGGTTTAAAACCGGGTTCTATTATGGATTTCACATAGGACTCGCCAACATCAAACTCGGTTGCAAAATCATGTCCTTTAACCCTTTGAAGTCATTGAAATCATGATTCAATGAGAGTTTGATTGAATATACTTACAGGGTAGATGCATGATTATCAAATTCAGAATATAAAAACAATAAAGATGTTAACAAAGACTCGAATAACAAACACACCATGCACCATAAATCTTTCAAAAACAAAAAGATATTTCCCCATCAATCCTCATCTCATACTAGAGAGTCCTCAAATAGATACCAATACTATCAATATAAGCGCCAGCAAGGCCGTAAAATCCAGCAAAAGAACCACTATCAAATGATACCGAGAAAAGCTCACCTCTTTTTTTACCAAATGGCCCATGGGTTTTTTTGTTTGTCACAAATGATATTGACGTTATTACTCTGTAGCCAGGACAATATCCCGTTGAGAAATCAATTGTTCCGTTGATGGAATTTATTTCCTCGTTCCAATCAAATAATACCTATGTAAATAACCAATTATAGCAAAAGGGAGAAATTCAGAAAATGAAAAGAAGGTTATGTATGATCTATATATACATAGAATTGATGTAGTTTATTATTCATGATAAAAATATAAGATTATACGTGTCTCTTGAGAAACATGCATTTCCAAAAAAACAAATTAAATTTTTAAAATTAAATATGTGAACTTGCTTTAGTTATGAAACGTTTACCTCAGAAACGGTTCGTTGGCTATCCGGAATATAACCAATCCAATCATGACCAACCCTTTCAGAGGTGTGTGTTAAGCTTCTATATTGTGTAGTGAAGATGAGAGAGATTATGCTATCGTTGTGCTTAATGGTTATCTTCTTCAAATGTTGATTTTTCTCAAGTTGGAACGACCAAACATTTTGTGGACTTCCAGGGTTAGTTTTTCCCCATGTTCCAACCCTTATGATTTCCTCATTAGGTTTAACATATATACCAATGCTATCAATGTAATATCTAGCAACCCCATAAAACCCAAATAACGAGCCTTTGTCCCATGGTATAGAGAAAACAGTTTCTGTTGCTCGACCAAAAGGTCCATGGGTCCTTTTGTTCGTATGAAAGGATAGTGACGAAATTATTATAAAACCATCTTGAAAACCAGTGGTTCCATTAACGCCAATTATTTTCTCATCACCTTCCAATATTACCTAATTAATAAGCCACCACAAAGATTATGTTACAAAAAGACATACTTATTTGATTTGTGGAATTAAGATCAACTTACCTCGGAAACTCTTTCTCCACCGGCCAAACCACCACACTTGTCAGAATCGTGCAAAACACCTTCAGATTCACTAGTGAACATAAGAGAGTTTATTCCATCACCATGGTCAATAGTTATCTTCACAAGGTTATGGCCTTTCTCAAGTTCAAATGACCAATTATTTTGAGGATCTTCACTTCTTCTTCCCCAAGTTCCTACCCGAATGAATCCTTTGCTAGAATCCTAGCAACAAAGGAAATATATAATTATTTAAGGTCAAAAGTGGAAAATAGACGCTAAAATGACATTAATTTGAGAGTCGTTCTTATGAAAACTTACTTGAAGCTCCAATGCCTTATGAAGGTTTTGAACAATCCAGCCCATCGTTGGGCGTTCACTTCGATTTTCTCTCAAGCATTGATATGCAACCGTTGAGAACTGCTTTAACGAACCTACCTTCACTTTATTCATGAGATTGGGATCAATGATCTCTTCTAATCGGTTGTCTTCACAATACATTTTTGCCAACGAAGAAAGAGCGCGACGTTCATCTTGATATGTTTTAATAAGTGCCAACCTTCCACACAAGATTTCAAATAGCACTACGCCAAATGAATACACATCAGACTCCTTTGTTAGAATTCCCGTTCTTACATATTCTGGATCAACATAGCCGACAGTGCCACAAGCATTAGTGACAAGAAAAGTTAAATCAACATTTGAAGGGCCTATTTTTGACAATCCAAAATCTGAGATTTTCGCTTCCCAATTCTCATTTAAGAGAATGTTTGAACTCTTTATGTCCCGATGCAGGACCCTGTGTTGGTGTCCCACGTCATTATGAAGATAATTAAAGCCACATGCCGCACCAAGGCTTATTTGGAGACGTTGTGTCCAAGATAGGTTAGAGTCACTTAAATATTTGTCAAGGCTTCCATGTTTTGCATGCTCATACACGAGGATACTTTCTCCACCCTCGTAACAAAACCCAATAAGAGATATGAGATTTTTGTGTTTATAGCAGGAAAGCATCTGAATTTCCATAAAGAACTCTCGGTCCCCTTGTCCAAATGTTCGGTCCAACCTCTTTACAGCAACGGTGATAGGCTGTCCAGATAGGATGAGTTCGCCTAAGTAGACTTTCCCAAATCCACCACTTGCAATGAAATTATCATCGCCAAAATTATTGGTGGCCAATTTTATGTCTTCAAGTGGAATTTTTAAGTGTTGTACTCCTTCCATGAGAGACATTATATATGTATAACTGAAATGCAACTAAACTCTCTTGAACGTCTGTCAATTAAATAACAAATGGGAGCTTAAACACATGTTAAGCAGAATTCTTGAACCTCTGTCAGTTAAATAACAAATGGCCGGAGCTTAACGATATGTTAGTATACTAAAAAATTCGATAGGAATAGAGATACTAGAACATCCATTTCAATATGTAAAAATACAAATACTCTAATGTTGCGTAAGTTTGTTTATGGGGAACAGCAGATCCATTTAAGAGCATTCGCACCTGAAGTTGGTTTATAAACTAAATTAAGGGAATAAAATGGAATGGAATATCATAAGGACTCAGACTGAGAACACGAAGAAACATAATTCGATTTTCACTGCATACAATGTTCGATCCTCCCAAAGGAGTTCACTGTAGATTTTTTTTTTTTTTTTTTTTTTTTTTTTTTTTGTAAAAAAGCTTCCATGACTTCAAAGGTTACTCAGATTTTGGGTTGTAGATTATCGTATTAAACTATGAAAACGTTTTTGAACCAAAAGTCTAAGAGTATGGTTTCGTATATATGATTTCATTTAATAAAAGGTAAGTAAAGTAGCCGTGATATATAACTCCATAAAAATAGCTAAAACCCAAATTGTAGTGCCGTAATCATTTGAAGGCTTGGTACGTCAAATTTATGAAGTTGAGTTGCTCTAAAAAATAAAAATCAATTGCCATAAATTTTTTAAATATAAATTAAAAGTAGACCCGTTACTGAATTTCATCTGGTTCGCATTCAAAGCCTCATAGCAGTAGTAGAACACAAACAAAAACTAACCTGATCAGTTTTGGAGCTTTTGAGGGTGGTTGGTGGTGCTCTGAATTGATGAATGAAGCTGAAAAAGAAAAGAATGCTAATGGACATAAAGTTGTTAGGAAATAATATAATTGTATGTGGGTATTTTCCACTAAGAATATATTATTTGCTAGCATAACGTGATAGAAAATTGAAACAATGTAAATGAAGCTTTATGAGTTGTCTAATAATCAATAATGAACAAAAATCAAGTGTGTCTCCTCGCTTTATTTGTTGTTTCCTTTTAGTGTCAAAGTTAACATTGTCAAAGTTATATGCAAAATGCGTCATAATTAGTAGTAACCTAATTATAAAATATAAGAAAAACGATTATTAAGAGTGATATTAAAAACCGATTACTAACGGTGATTTTAAGAAGCCTTAGCCGTGGTTTTTTTCTTTTTAATCAGTCAGTTTTTGGTGCAGAAACACTTATACCTAACCCATTAAGTACATAAAACATGATAACATTAAATGTAGAAAAACAATTACATAACGACATCCACTTAAGTAGCAAAAGTATTATAATTCCATACATATATGTCAAAATAAGTACCAAAAGTGTTATAATGTTATGTTTTACAAAGTATAACAAAACCTAAACTACTTGGACATATCATTATATTCGTTCCCCTTGTTTTCTTCAATATCATCTTGGTTCCCTTCGTTTCCTCCTGTATAACTTGGTGGTTTCCACAAATGAAAGAACGCATGAAGTTCCACACTACACACCGGTCGTTAAGTAATGCATGGAGATTCTGCAACTAAATAATAAATAACAATATATATAAACTTATAAGTTTAAATATCAACATAAAAAAATGGTCAACCTATCAATTACCAAAGTAAAACCATACTACCAACATATAAACCAAGTTAACATACTAGCTATCATCAAACTAATAATTACCAAAATGTAAGTAACTGTCAAATTACAAATTACGAAGCCAACAAACTAACAATTATATATTTATCAAACTATTAACATTAACCTACATATAAAACTATCAACATAAACCAAAACTGTGACAACCGGCAAGCTTCTGGTCAAGTCAAAGTCAAGTCAAGGTTAACAAGTCAATCTGGTCAACTCAACTAGTGTTTATATGTAACTAAGTCTACGGTCTTTGAACTACGAAGAAAAGCATTAAAAAAGGCTCCCGATAAAGTCTCTCTCAATCTCTCCCACTATATCTCTCTCTTTCTCTTAAATCTCTCTAAGTATGTGAAATCTCTCCCAAATCTCTCCAAGTATGTCAAATCTCTACCAAATCTCTCCAAGTATGTGAAATCTCTTCCAAATCTCTCCAAGTATGTGAAATCTCTCCCAAATCTCTCCAAGTATGTGAAATCTCTCCCAAATCTCTCCAAGTATGTGAAATCTCTCCCAAATCTCTCCAAGTATGTGAAATCTCTCCCAAATCTCTCTATGTACCTTCCTCAGTCGAAAACAGCCCAAAACCGAGGGAGAAAATCCAAAAGGACCCTCTTGGTCCGGAGCCCTCTTGGGCCGAAACCCCTTCCTACTTCTGACCCTCTAATGGACTAAGGAATAAGCCTCTCATCCAGATACTTAGTTTGCTTCGGAACCTCCCGCTCAGCCTTGCGCCTCCGGTCCGGACTGATAGCTGCGCTTCGGATCTTGCATAGGCCTCCGGATCCGAGGGTACACTCTGGATCAGAAGAAGCGCTTCAGAACTCGCCTTACTGACTCTAGAAGTTGCTAAATGGCTTCGAAAATCCGAGAAAATGCTCCGGAACTATGGACCTAACTCCAGAATCCTTCCTATGCAATCTGTAACTTCCCTCAGCCCTTCAGACCCTCGTAGGGGCAAGGCTACACTCCAGATTTTTGTAATTTTCGGACGTTTTCATCATTTTAAGGCATTTTGTCGTGGGAATTCCTCCAAACTCGTATTTTTCATATTCTAAACCCCTTATACCCCAATTTTGTGCCAAAATTAATTATTTTAAACATATTTATATAAATTAATACCCAATATTTGTAAAGAGATTTTAAGAAGATAAAATGGTTTGACTTTATGATGTGATGCAAATCCCTCTTTTCCCATGCAAATCTCAGTAAAACACACATTATCCATAGAAAATAAAATTTATCCACCAGCCCTCCATGCAAATGTCAAGTCACCCTTATCCTCCCCATTTAGATACGTGAACCCTTCCTCACCAAGTTCCACTTTTCATTTTCACTCCCAAAAAACTCCTAAGGGTGCTCTCCACTTATTCAAGCTTCAAGTCTCATCTTCTTCAAAGAAAATTTCCAGATTTCTTTTTTAAGTATTTTATCCTCTTTAAATAATAATTCTCCACATTATTCATAAGATTTCATTATATTTACACATAAAATTATTCTTAGAATATTCTAAAGATTAAAAAACCTTCCAAGTTTTGGAGCTTGGAAGCTTCCTCACATCTCTTCAAATCACCCATCAAGCTAACCAAGGTGAGATTCATACCCCATCTTTTCTAAATTTTTATTGTTTTTGGGGAGAGTACAAATCAACTCTTGTTCTAACTTCTTGAATAATTGCATGTATACCTATGTTGAGATGTGTGTGTAGAAATATTATTATTTTATTTCAACTTTTCATAAACGTGAGAATTCACAAATCTCATGAAGTTCAAAAAATATTTTCATCGCCACATAAGGAATACTTTGTTTACAAAAGTAGCCTCCCAAAATTTTGAAAATGTCCAGCATACCCCCTTTAACCATGGCTTATTGTCTTGAAGTAAAAGTAATTGAAATATATCTTGATATGTTAACACTGTTTCTATAATTCTTTTAGAAATTGGAACTTTATGTCATATTAGTGACTTTTTGCAAACTATTAGTGATTATTTATGAATAATCTAGATAAATAATTTCACCAAGAAAAATATACAAATAGAGCCCTTATGACAGAAATATTTTCATGTCATAAAGCTTCTATTATAACTTCACACAAGTCATTGGTTATAGAAATCTAACTTGACACCTTCCGACAAATTAGGTCTCACTAGTAATTTATAAAGGGAAGGGCTATTTTGCTGACTTCAATAACATTCGTTCATTTTGATAAATATTCAAAATGGATTAATTCCAACAAACGAAATGAAACATCTAGTCAACGAATGCAACTATTACTATTTATTTTGCCAATAACGGATTTCAATGATTTGCTCAAAGAGCTGTTAGTATTCTAGTCAGACAAATCTTCACAGTACATATATTTATATAATAGTGTACGCCTAAAGTCCTGTAAGAGCTATAACCAAAGTGCTATAACCAGAGTCTCCTGGAGGGGGAGCGGAAATTTGTGTATACGGGGTTGACACCCCACACCTTCGCTGTTTGCTACAGCTAGACCGGCCAGTCTAGGGTGACAAATGTCTTAAACAAAACTGATGCCTGAAGAACGTCATAATAGGCACTCTGTCATATTAGTATGGTTATAACGACTCACTAGAATATATTAGAAATGTATTTATATAGATTTCACCTTTGGCTTACAATCAACTTTGTTTTGATTTCCTCAAATGAGACCTTTTTCACACAAGTGTATTGTTTTGTTAAAGCTACTATTTTATACATCAGAAAATATAGGATTTTCTGGAGGAGACGATTTTATACGATTTCGAAAATGACGAGATAAGACATACATTGTAACACTGTAATTTTCAAAAAAAAATTTCGATTTTAAATTACCAACATCACATATTATAATTCTCAAAATCTCAAGTGTCGATGTCATAACATATTTCAAAAGTAATTATCAAAATCCAGGATCCTCATTCATGACCCTTTTCTCTTATGCGCACAATCGAGCTGCCACCTTCCTGCGATCTTGATAAGAACCTGAAACACCTAACACATAACAGGGTAAGCACGAAGCTTAGTAGGTTCCCCAAAATACCACATACACATATTAGCCACTCAAGGCTATAACTCCGTAGGACCCTCCAGTCTGATGTGTCTCAGTGGGACCCTCCAGCCCCATGGCTCGTTGGACCCTCTGGTCCGCTCTTGGTGAGAATCCTCCAGTGTCACTACTCGTTGGACCCTCTGGTCCGGTCTAAGTGAGGATCCTTCGATCTCATAGTTCCTTGGACCCTCTGGTCCGGTCATAATATAGCATAGTTCGTTGGACCCTCCGGTCTGGTCTAATATCACATAATATAACAAACAACACATATCACACATAAAATGCATATCTCAGGCAAGCACATAAGACCCTCTGGTCATGCATAATTACCACTCTAGGTATTGTATAGTGAGAAGACTCACCTCGAGTAAACTATGATGATCTCGAGCTCGAAACACTGATCTAGCCTCCGCCTAATCACATACAGAAAATATCTCTACTTAATAAAGGCTCTCAAAGGCTAGACTAATCCTTTCCTATATTCTCTCAGAAGGGTAAAAGATCATTCTACCCCTTCAATGGTCCAAACGTCCATTTGTTTACTAAACCCTAAAAGTCAACAAAAGTCAACCCTAAGGAGTACATGGCGCGTACCACATCCCTACGTTGGGCGTACTTGACCACTGCTAATATCGGGCTGTTTGAACCTTACGCCCCGCGTACTAGATTTACGCTCATCGTACGTCCCAGATTCACTATTATGTTATGTATGGTCTTAATCAGTTAAGTCCTTCGCTCAAAATATAGATTTGGACCCCCGACAGCCTCCTAATCCATAAAGTCTAAGGCTTTACACCTTTGCATGGCTGTAAAGGTTATCATCATGCAAAACACCCCACTTCCTTCCTTAAAGAGCTCATATCTCATGCATGGCTCACTCTTAACGTCCAAGATTGTATTTTTATTAATCTATAAGACTTTATACATTGAATATGGACAGATTATGGTCTATCGAGCTCCTTTACTCATAAAGTCTCCAGCTTTGGGACAAAAACCCTAGAATTGGTCCATGATGCACAAATCAAAAAGATTGAGAAAGCTCCAAGCTTTTTACCTCCAAATGATGCTCTAACCTCAGAAATTTCAAATCTAAAGTTTGCCCTCCAACTCTAGCTCCTTCAATGACACCTTCTCCTTAAAAGCACACAAGAACACTTTCAAGCTCAACCACACTCACACAAGCTCTAGAACGAGGGTTAGGGCACACTTAGGGTTTTGCTCTCTGGAAATGGTGGCTAAAAGTGAGGCCATAATGTTCCTTATATAGGGCTAACCCCTAAAATTTGTGTTTCAATTTGAACCTAGTACGCCCAACGTACACTATGGTATTCCCAGCATACTGGGTAGACTCCGCGTCAAGAATACGCTCGTGAGTACGCGGAACATACTCTCCTTTACGCCCAACGTACTCAAATGTCCTACAATCTTTCAAGGACTAATTTTGACAACTTGAGGAAAGAAAAAGATCAATGACCTATACCTGAATTCTGAGATGTTACATACATGCAGCTATACTCGTTTTGAAACAAGACTTACAACTATTTTGATAAGAAAATATTGGATTTTCTAGATTTCTAAACAACCGTCGAAGTTTTACACAAAAATGCTTATGAACTTACCAACATATTTTATGTTGACGCTTTTCAAACGAGTTGTATTCTCAAGAAACCAATAAACAGGTTACGGATCGCAGACTCAGGATTATTTTGCTGTATTTTGGGAATTGCATACCGATGTTTCTTTTGTGTAAAATTTGAGAACATAAACATGATGTAAAACAATGTAAGCTTGTTATATCGATCTATGTTGTTTGGATTTGCTATGTTTCATTTATATGCAATTGTTATGATACTACACAATGAAGTCACCAGCCTCCGAATGTTTCCACAGTTGTGGTCCGGGGGTGTGACAAAAACTATCAAAACCATCGACCAAAGTACGCAAAAACAATTACCAAAGTTTAACAAATAATCATTATAAACAAAAATTACCAAACCAACATGCATTCATTGATCAAATGATCATTATATGTATAACACTTTGAGATTAAATAGTCTTATTTTACCTGTGATGCTTATGATTGTGGTGGTGGCTGTGATGGTTATGCAGTCGACAGAAAGGCAGAAGCTTTTTGTCCAATGCCTTTAATATGGCCATGCGGAGCTTCTAATAATTTCTCAAAACAAGCTCTTTCTTCCGCTGGTATTGGATCTCTTTCTCCGTTTAACACTTGAGTTTCTTCTACGAGCTTGCGCATGAACTAATTCTATATTTTCCAAAATTATTAACAATTGAGTATAAATAAACACTTGTATGATAAAATTATAATTAAATAATTGCGTATTGCTTCTCGGCTAAAACACTATCAAAAACACCATTCTGATCGGTGTGAGCATCGTAAAACAGTTCAACTCTCTCCTTGTCTTGTTTAACATTAAAAATTAGATTATATTTTAAATAAATAATTACATATATCATAAGTTAATTTTTTTAATAGCAAACACTGTTTTACAAGCTCGTCTCCCCACAATTTGCATACTTTTGTTATTCACAAACTCTTTTGTCTTCCACCAATCCCCTTTTATGTTTGACCATTTGGAAATACTCATTTGCTTTCTGTCAATTGTTAGCATCCGTACCTTCATGACAACTTTCTAATGCTATTGGTATATCATCATACCCTCCGATTGTCTCAAATTATGTCTCCGCCTCAGCTTTACGGTATTTAAAATATTTTATAGAGCTTCCTCAAAACTTTCTAACAACCTAGCATCCTCGGCATCCAGGGAAACCCAATTCAAATATAACTTTGTCTACAAAAAGCGTAGTTAAGTAAAAACTTGTCATACTTAAACATATAAATAATCTTATGTAAATAATTTACTATGATATTGTATTTTATGGCATCCTCTATAACGAGGGAAACTTTTTTCCATTTTTTTCTATCGAAAGGTACAATCTACCACATTATCATCCCAATTTCACGGGGAAACAAACCTTTAGGTTCTAGTACTCGATCATATGTAAGATGCCTAAAAAAGTCCAAATCTACTGGTTTCTCTTATTTTTTTATTAGTTCATTTTCGAGCTTAAGGTTTTTAGCTTTTCCTATAGTTTCCTTCCTTTGAATAGCTTCAAATATACTAAAAATTTACTAGTAACGATAGTTTATATTAATTGAATAAATATAGAAAAATAATAAATCTTAATAAGACCTACCATCCTATTCATGTTGGCCACAACCTCCACAGACTAGAGGTAGTGGATCTCCGTGTCCATCACCCCCATGTCCCTGACCAATATATCATAACGTTAGCCATAGTGTAAAGCAACAAGATCCATACAACCGCAAGAGCCTGAAAAACATATATTTTTTTTTCCTATTATAGCATTGTATCTTAATAATCATATTATGTTGTTGATTTCTATTATAGTAATGTGATTTAAATAATATTGTCATTCATAACATCCTACTTTTGTTGTTTTTGTTTTTCCATTATAGCATTTTAGTTTACAACTTGCAAAAGAAATACACATATATACATATACACATATGCCAAGTACACATATAAACATACCAATTACACATACACATACCAAATTACACCCACATACAAAATAAATATACCAATAACACATACACAAATGAAATTACAATTACGCATACCAAATACACATACTAATTACACAAACACATACACATACCAAATTACACATACATATACATATACACATACAAATAACAATGCACTTTAAATAGAATTGTGAATAACAGTTTACTACATATTACATATACACATACTAAATAACAACTACACATACCAAATACACAAACAAATACCAATTACACCTATATATATATATATATATATATATATATATATATATATATATATATATATATATATATACCAAATTACACGTACACATACATATAGACATATAAATACCGATTACACATATAAAAACCAAATACACAAATAAACACATATAATAACCTATTATAGATAGATACTAACATATACTAATCTTGTATTATTCAACACCTATAAAAACCAATTACACATACCCATATACAAACCCAACATTCATACCAATCTTGTACTATTCAACACATATATCACAAATTTACCCACATAAAAACCTTCATAGATTTCAAATATGTCTCAGATTTCACACAATAAACCAAACACAAACACACACACACACACACACACACACATATATATATATATATAATTATGAGTGAAAGAACGTGTAATTAGTGGTGGTGGTGTGCTGTAACTGGAATTCGCATGAAATAGCAAAGAAACACTCGATATGCTTAAATACCCAAAAACCCATAAGTGTTGTTATTTAACATATAATAAAGGTCAAAAGAGAAAAAGAAAGAGAAAGGAGGGAGGAGAAACATGTACCATTGGCGTTGATGTTCAAAAAGTTGTTGATAATATAGAATCTTGTTGTCGGTATACAACCTCTAGTGCTATCGTGGTGAAATGACAATAATGTGGCTTGGTGGTGACTGAACGACGAAGAGGAAATGCATCAAAACGTCAAAATAGTGGGAGAGGAAAAAATATGAGTTATCTCCGTGTAATATGCAAAATGACGGCCTTAGCGGCGACTTCTTTTGCGATGATACATGACCAATAATGATGACAAAGTGGTAACCTAACATAAATTTTCAAGGTTAATTTTTTTAGCATTAGCAACGACAAAATTGCAGCTATTGATGTCATCGCTAATTGTCTTGTAGCATACTTGACAAATTAGCCGTTACATTGACATACGTGATCGAAAAATGGGGTAATTCGACAAAACATGAAACATATTCGACGTTTCGGCATTATCGACGATGATGTTAGCGACAATACATCCAGGGAAACCCCATCCAAATAGAACTATCTATCAAAAAACTTACTTGGGTAAGAAACAGTCATAATTAAACATATAAACACTCTAATATAAATAACTTACCATGATATGGTATTTTATGACATCTTATATTATGGGAGAACTTTTTTCCATCTTTTTCTATCAAAAGGTACAATCTGCCACATTATCTTCCCAATCTCACGGGGAAACATATGTTTAGGTTCTAGAACTAGATCATATGTAAGATCCCTGTAAAAGTCCAAATCTATAGGTTTTCCCTTATTTTTAGATAACTCCTTTTCGAGCTTAAGGTTTTGAACTTTTCCTACTATTTCCTTCTGTTGAATAACTTCAAATATAATAAAATAATTATTAGTAATGATAGTTTATGTTAACTGAATAGATATAGAAAATAATAAATCTTAATAAGACTTACCCTCCTACTCATGTTGGCCACGACCTCCACAAAATAGAGGTGGTGGATCTCTATGTCTGTCACCCTCATGTCCCAGGCCTATATATCGTAACGTTAGCCATGATGTAAAGCAACCAGATCCAAACAAACGCAATAACACAAAAAACATATTTTTGTTTTTCCTTATTATAGCAATGTACTTAACTAACATTGTCAATAATAACATCATACTTTACTTTGTTTATTATTTTTTTTCATTGTAGCATTGTAGTTTACACATTGCAAAAAATACACATATACCAAATACACATATAAACATACTAATTACACATACCCATACCAAATTCCACCCACATACCAAATAAACATACCAATTACAATACACATACGACATTACACATACACAAATGAATTACACAAATACAGACACATGCCAAACTACATATACATATACATATACATATACATATACATATACATATACATATAACAATGTGCATTACATCACATTGACAATAATAGTATCCTATCGATAACATAAACACATACAAAATTTCAAATAACGTACCTATGACAACCGACAATTTCTAGTCAAGTCAAGTCAAACAAATTCAACGAGTCAAACCAGTAAACTTAGTTAGTGCTTGTATGGTAGAGCCTACTCTATGTTTACTAATGTACAAACTCTTTATCTTATACAAAGTATCACTTGGAAGTTTCACATGTTCAGAAATTCTAAACCCTAAGCAGGGTAAGTGATGTAATGACTCTATAAAGAACTATTACGTACCCTTAGGGGGCATAAAACACTCATAATGAGGCATAATGGGGTTCACAAACCTTGCATTACGAGGTTAAACACTAACAAAGGTCATAAACAAAGTCTCTCTCAATCTCCCTCGCTCTCTCTCTCTCTCTCTATATATATATATATATATATATATATATATATATCTTTCTCTCTCTCCCAAATCTCTCTCAAAATTTCTTTCAACTGTTTATAAACATCCGTGTCATCCCGACCCTTCAATTAGTTGAAAACTCCTTGAAACGGGATGAAAATATGAAAAACAGTCCATTAGGAGCGAAACCCTCTCAGGGAAGCGAACCCCTCTTAAGGAAGTGAAACCCTCTCAAGAAGCGAACCCTCCTGAGGCGAAACCCTTCTGAAGCGAACCTCCCTTTTGCTCCTGATGAGACTTTCACGGCTAACCAGGATGTTTCGCCCCTAGCACTCGGACTGAGGCCCCTCTCGGATCGGACACCTTCACTTGGGAAACCGAGGAGATTCACTTGGTCGACTAGTTTTGCTTCGAATAAAGGGAGCGAAACCCACTTTCGCTTATGAGCCGACCTTCGCGCGAACCTACCTTCGCCTCAGCAGCTCTCGCTTCCAACTTTCCCTTCCCGACCAGCCTTCTCACCCTCGAAGATTCGCATCTCAAGCCCGGTTTTTGACCACTTTCGCTCCTTAAGCCCGTTTTTGACGTGAGAATTCCACCAAATTCATAATTTAACATTTTAAACCCTTTAAACTAATATTTTATCCCCATTTTGATGGTTTATTCAAATATAAATTATCTTTCACTTAGAGTAAAATATCAAGAGTACATAAAGGTACTCTTTAACTTTCTCATAAAGTTATGACACCAAGTCATCCCACATCAACTTTATGTCACTATTATTTACGTAGTCAAATAAATATCTTTCCTCCAACACTCCATCAGATTCCTTATCGAAATTCATTCAAAAGATCCTTATTCCTTACACTCAAAAGCCTTATTTGTCATTCCCTAAAACACACACTTCTCACTCTCCTTCTCATTCCCTAAAACACACACTTCTCACTCTCCTTCTCATTCCCAGTCATGATTTTCTTGACAAAGTGTTCAGGAGATTTTCCTCCATTCTTGGTAAGTTTTCTCCTTTAACTCCTAAATTAATGTTTTGATACACATTAATTTTTTTTTGTCATGCCTATGGAATGTTTGAAATGAAAGTTTTTATCTGCACTATAGAAAACAACCCTTTAATGACGCGCAAACAATGACATGCGCTGACAGAGGACGTGCATTCGTCCGTGCCCTAAAAAATAATGTCAGATTTGAAAAATGTGAAGGATAGAGAGCACGCATTTGTACGTGCCCTAAAATTAATGTCCAACAAAAAAAATTACAAACACGGAGGGCGCTTATGTTAAATGTGTGTCATCTAGAAATGTCGCTTTATAATTTTTTAATTAGAGGCGCGTTTTTAGGGGGGGGATAAAAAATCTCTAAAATTCTAAAAATTTTAAGTGCCCGCTTCTCCACTCTATCCTCATCTCCTTCCAGTCTCTCCCTCTATTCTCTGTGCAAACCCTAAGCCATCGCCATCTTATTTTATGTGCAAACCCTAGGACATGCTAGGGTTTTATTTTATTTTAAGCTTAACTCCTCCTTATTTACTCTCACTCTACCCCCTTCCTCCTCCAATAAAAAATGCAGTGGGAGGCATTCTTAACATATACGGCCATTTGCAGCTGCTTTATACCGCCTCACCATCATCTTCGTCATACTTTTCTCATGCCGGCGTCTATATACCACCGTCTATATACCCGTCACCATTCTTTCTTCAAAGATGAACCCTTTTTTTGGGTTGATTTGCGTTGGAGACGGCACTCCTGGAGATGAGCTGCTTCCTCCTCCAATAAGAAGGATGTGGGAGCGATTCTTAATGTATACGGTCGTTATCACCTTCACCTCCCCTCATCTATAATTTCACCGTGGTTCTGCACATAGCTTTGCCACCGGTCCCTTCTAGCTTTGTACTCATTGGTATGGAACGCTACCTCCTGTTTAGTTTGGAATGCCCATGTTGAATCACTCTTACTACTCTTATTCCTTTTCCCTTTGTCGCCACCTCCTGCTGTGCACCGTTGCTTCTCCGAATCCTCTACCGCCACCTGTTTCTGGCTTTATTACCCAGAAATTTGAGGTTTACTTTGGTTTAGGTGCGATTGTTCTTCCTTTTCACATCGTATAACTTTATCTTCACTCTAATTCTCATCTTTTGCATTCTGATTTTTTTTAGCCTCTCAAAATCGATCTCAAGGTCGATTTTTCATGTATTTTGACTTTAATCAATTCACTTTGACATTTGACTTTAATCTATTTTCACTTTAATCAAGGTCGCTTTAGTTTGATTATATGATACTGGTTTATTTATTTATTAAGCAATTCGCTTTCATATTTGGAAATTCAGGGGGTTTGACTCTTTATAGTTTAAAGGAGGCAAGAACCTGTACTAAGGTTCAAATTTAACGATTTACAGAATTGTGAAGGGGAGAAGTGGATTCACACACTAGGCAGCGAGACCAACATTTGCACTGGTGAGGCCCAATTGCAAAAAAGATTACCATTTTGCCCTTTCAAGTTTCAAACTAACTGGCATCGAGAGTTTTGTTTTTTACAATCACTTCTAATTGGGGTAGAAAATTACCATTATGCCCTTGCAAGTTTCAACTGCCAAGAAAACTAACTGGCACTTAGTTTTTTTTCTTCAATATTTAGCTTGCAATTAATTTTTTTAATATAGTTTTGATTTTTTGTTGCAGTAGCATTGTACAAACATGGAAGAAGAAGGATGGGAGGTCCAGGGTTGGATTCAATTAAAAATGATAAAATAATGCGATTTTCAACTTCGAGAAACCCGTGGCCAATTTTGTATGATATTTGTTGTCCCAATATCTGCAATTATTAATCATCAATTTTTTAATGTCGCATCTTGTTTATTATATGCAGGCCAGTACATAGCTTCAATCTTTAAACCAAACCTCCATCTCCCTTCAATCTTCTTTCAGATTATCTTCTAAGATCTTTCAGATCCTGTTCATTCACATAAAGATCTGGACAAAGATACAGCACTGTATTTTAGAAAAGTAGTTCAGTTTTATGAAGAACTTGCAAAGCAAATGGTCAGCCATGGTTATGTTTTGGATCTTTTTACTTCTACCCTTGACCAGGTCAACATTCATTCTCTTAACTCTGCTATTCATTCCATCATTATGTTCTTAACTGAATCTTTTTTATATTCTTAGGTTGGAGTTGCAGAAATGAAGGTGATTATTGAAAGAACTGGTGGACTTGTTGTTTTAGCTGAAAGTTTTGGTCATTCGATTTTTAAAGATTCATTCAAACATGTTTTTGAGAAAGGAGAAGAGTCTCTTGGTCTTGCTCATAAGTGAGTACATAAGATGAATATAGTATCATTCATCATCATATTATTTCATGTATAACTATAAATGTGTAATGAATTTGTGAATTGTGATTATATTACTTTCAGTGGCACACTTAAAATTACATGTTCAAAGGATATCAAGATTCAAGGGATCATAGGACCTTGCACATCTTTGGATAAGGTGGCAATTTAGTCATTTACTAAATTGTTCATTAATCTTTACCAGTTTGTATATATATATATATATATATATATATATATATATATATATATATATATATATATATATATATATATATATATATATATATATATATATATATATATATATATATATATATTGGCTATTTATGTTGCAGAAAGGACCTGTTGTTGCAAACACAATGATAGGTCAATGGAACACCACATCATGGAAGTTATGTGGACTTGATAAAGACACTTATTTGACTGTTTTCTTTGATATATCATCAAGTGATAAAGATCCTTCAGGAAATGTAAATCCTAAAGTTGTATATACAAACCACCACAAGGTAATCACCTTTCTTTTTTCCCCACTTTAAAATTGTTTGTTTGAGAACTTGAGGGTAAAACGGTTATTTTGGTACAGATACCAGAGTTTTGATGGGCAACCAAAACTATGAGTTACTACAATCACTAGAAGATGGGTAGAGAGTGTTGTTGTTTCAAAGGTAAAAAATAGTAAAACACTTTTCTTTATTTGGCTAAAAGATTTATTTACCCTTTTCTTTAACATGAATTAATGCAAGGTTTTGATGTAGAGAATGCTGTTGTTTCAGTTTTTGTTTGTTTACTCTTCCTGATTCTGTTTCTAAGTTATTAGAAAACTATTACTTTTTTTATTTCCAGCATGTATTTTGTTTGGATGGAGTTGCACCCATGGAAACCACTCAAGCTATTAACAACTCTGAATCTCACACCACCACAATAAAAAAAACCCATGGCAAGAGGATGGTCTCACAGCTGAAAAAATTGCTATAAGTAGTTAAAACATTTAAGCTACTTCAAAAAAAATAGTATTTTTTTTTATTCAAAAGATCTTATAGCTTTAAACATCCTTTTAATGATGTTTACCTAACCACTTAACTATTTTTTTATAGTAATTAAACCATTACACTCTTTTTGACGATTTAAGAAACCATTTCTCCAATTACTTGGCTTTGGAAATTGTTAAAATACAAAAAAAAAAAAAGAAGCAAAACACACTTTCACTATATCATGGATTAAGCCACTAAACTTTTATCTGTTTTATGATTATTATAGTGACTGTTCAGTGGCTAAATCGATAAATACTTTATGCTTTTATTTATTTCAATCCTATATCAAAACCAGGTAAGCAGGAGAAATGGTTTTATTAAAAGGTCAGAAAAGTTATAATGATCTAACTACATAATTTATCCTCGTTTCCTTATCTTGTTTTTATAGTCCTAATACTATTTTATAACAAATGATTTTCTAAGCAGGAATTAGGACGTCCAAAACCATCTAAGGTATATCTTCATCTTCAAACTTCATATATTTGTTAAGACATGGTGCTGGTGTTAGTGATGAAAGACAAGATTCGGATTCACAAAGTGTTGTAGAGCTAACAAATGGTTCTTCAGGTATGCAGTACTCTAGGCATAATTATAATATAAAACTATAAAAAAATTCATTTTTTGATATATATTTTTTGTTTTGTTTTGCAGAGGACACTAAAGAGAAAATCTTGCAAAGGATATTTTTTGTTTTGTTTTGCAGAGGATACCCCTCACATTTTCCCAAATTACCCCTTCCACTACAATGTTTTTTTTCTGTGTTTTTTGTGCATCAGGTAAAGTTGATGGAAGAAAGGAATATGAAGCCACTTGATTCAAATCTTGCAGCATTATCAGCAAGATGCAGTAAAGACTTGGAGTTGAATTAGGCTAAGTCATTCTTGAGTGAGATGGGCCAATGTACAACTGCTTATCCATATAATCAGCTACTTGGAGCATTAGTCTTAAAGAATTATGAAAGGCAAGATGCAACTTTACTTAGTTGGAATTTGATGTATAGAGTAGATTAGATGCAAATTTAGATATTGTAAGAAATTGAATTGTATGACATTAAATTTTATGCAATGGATTGTATTTTTTGTATATGATATTTTATTTCTATTATAAGACATTAAATGCAAATTTAATTTAAAATTTAATAAATATATAAATATTTTTTTTAGAACATTTAAAATTATGATACGCAAAAATATGTGTCATCTTCATTTATGACATGGCCTTTCTTGATAGGGGCTTCCTTGATACGCAATGCGTGTCATAACACGCGTGTCGTAAGGTTACGACACGCAAATGCGTGTCGTCTTCCTTTATGACAGGGCCTTCCTTGATACGCATTGCGTGTCATAACCGCGCGTCGTAAATGCATGTCATAAATGCGCGTCGTAAATGCGTACCGTCTCTCTTTATGACAAGAACTTTCTTGACGCGCATTTGCGCGTCATCTAAGCGTTTTACGATGTGCAATGAGCGTCGTAAAAGGTTGTTTTTTCTAGTAGTGCTGGAACTTCTGGGATTTTACAAGAGGGTATCTGAGCCTTGGTTTGAGGGATTCTTGATACTCTCGGGTGTGTCTGGACTCAAATCGAAGATTTGGTAGATTTTCCATAAAAAGAAACATTTAAATAAGGGATTTTAATAAAATAAAGGGGTGGGATTGATGGGTTTTGAGTATAACAAATAATCATATGTGTGCATGCAACCCTAAATAATTTTGATCTATGTTTTCTCTAGTTGAACATACAAATTGAACAACAAAACATAAAACCATAGCATGATACTATATATTTTGTAATTCACAAATAGGGTTAGAATAATGATACCTTAGTCACTATATGGTAATAGCAATTCAAATCCTTGTGTTGTTGAAGCCTTAATAGCAAGTGTCACAAATGTCGCACCTCTAATAGTTCACACCCAACACTAGCTGTGGAAGATGATTGAGAAGGAGGTAAGAGAATGAAAATTTCAGCTAGGTCTTCTAAGGAAGAGGATCGTCGAAATCCATGGGGTATATCCCTATTTATAGTGCAGTCAGGAAACCCTAAATAAGCCCAAATCTAAGATAATGTTAAACCGGGTAATTATCCACTTTCCTGATTCCACCAGAGATTATTCTATAAACCCTTAGGCTCCAAGAAATCTTCCCAACAAGGTGTGTTATGCATATATACTCTTTTCCTCTTCTTTGTTGTTTCACTTGGTCCGACATTTTCTATTTTAGTGTTGTCAACCAAGACATCTTCATCATCAATCTAAAGCACAATAGGACAATAAAACAATAATTTTAATATAATAATATAACAATCTTATCATAACACATTGAATTTAATAAAATACAATAGCAATGTAATTCTTTGCATCAATGTAACACATTCACAGACTAACATAACATATTCGAAGAATAACATTTAAGTAGTAGATGAACATCACACATTCATAGTTAGCGAACATAGAAAACAGTTAACATCCATTTTTTGGTCCAAACGCTTAATGCAAACCCGATAATTATTTGGTTTCATTTATCAACAGTAACATGTCAAATCCCACCTCATACACAATGATTTCTTCATGTGTATTTCCTAGACTCCATATACCAAATCAGATCATAGTCACACACATACACATTAACTTGTCATTTTTGGAATGAGGAAAGCCAAGGACCTTCCAAATCCACAATCCCATTTCAACCTCTATTATGTCCACTATAATGCCTACAATTAATTCATCATTTTAGTTTTTTAACAAACAAATTGCATTAAAGTAACCAAAATGAGGTTTTACAACCTATGGAAACTGAACTGACAAAAATCCTTTTGTCCTATGCGAAAATCATCGAAAAGAAAATACAACAATCTTATCGAATTTTTCTTCTTAATAAACATCCTATCTCTTGAACCAATATATGTAAGTCTAATATCAATCTTTGATTGTCATTTAGGCTCTTAAAATTTTCACTTCTATGGTACATCATCATCTTGAAAATACTTAAATGTTTCATTAGGAATAAAAAGAGAAAATAGGTCTATGACTTGACTCGGATTAGAAATCGATTATCCATCTTACATAATACGTGGAATAAATAACTTATGTCGTTTTCAATTAAATAATCCATAAAAAAATAGTATTTCCAGGGTATGATTCCTCCTTCGGTTTTCAAACTTGAACCTCTTCATTTTTCTCAATCTAAACAATAACAGTATCACCAATGGTTTAAGCTCTGAAGTTGATAACCTTCGTAAAAAAATTGGGTTTTTGCTCATCTTTTGTGGGAGTCCATTAGTTCTCTAGCACCTACTCCTACCCTTTATCTCCAACCGTACACGTGAAAAACTCCTCTTGCATAACAAAATATGTCTTATTATTCCCTTTTATATCTATGAAGCTTGGCTTAGCCTTCAACATGAAGAGTCAGATGTTGACTAACACCACCTTGTGTAGTTCTCTCAAAACATGTATCACCATGTCTTCATCTTATGGGTTGCCCTTAAAGTTCGTCTTAAAACTCATGATAAAATCCGTACCTGGGAGCTAAAACAAAACCTGGCTTGCAACTTTTGTCATTCTGTAATTCTCTCAACCACCTATTATTTGAGTGTTCATATTCATCTTAGATTTGGCTTGATATGACATCCTTCATAAATATCAATAATGTTCCTGATAAGTGGTTTCACATCATCGACTTCTTCAAATAGGACACTAAAGTTAAGTTTATTTGGTCTTATATTCGTCCTTTAGTTCTTGTAGGCAATGCCTACCATATTTAGATTGAAAGAAACAATATGATTTCAAGAATAAGAGAAAACCCTATGAAACTATGGTCAAGACTATTAATGATGAAGTCCGCTCAAGACGCTTGAACCTCACTCTCAAGGCTTTCCCAAATGTTACTAAAACTAAGAACCTTTGGAGGCTTCCTATTAAAAGTGAAGATATCGCTATTCATCATTGCGTTGACTTTGGGACTAGTGTTTGCTTCTTTTTTTTTTTTGGTCTTTGGGGTTGGTTATGCTTTGTATTAGGGTTTAGAGCATGTTCTCCATTATTTTAGTTGGTCTTTAGTTAGTCAGGTTGTTTTGGTCTTTAACGCATTTTTCTTTTCCGGTCCCTAACTTTTATTTATTCTTTTTGTTAAAAAAAAAATTTAACAGATCAGTTGCCCTCCTTTACCCAATAAATAAGAATAATCATCTTTTCGGTGTAATCCCCTCTTCCGTTGAAAACTTGAAGGATATAGAATCCCTATATTTGTTTGGAAATTCCTTTTCCCTCCAAATTCCAATCGGCATTGGAAGACTATTGAATATGATGACTCTTGATTTGAGCAAGAACCGGTTCAAGGGTCTAATCCCATAATCGATTCAAAACTTAAGCAAGTTAGAAACCCTTCGGCTCAAAAACAATATGCTCACTCGAGAAATCCCAAATTGTTTGTTGTGCCAACTGAAGCAAAATATCAAAAATGTTTGTGTATTTGTGTAGGAAAATTAGAAGGATTTGATTAACAACACTGACTTTTCTTCTTGTGATGAATTCATACAACACCACATAGAGAAAAATGAGAAAATAAAAAATGGATACCGAAAACAATTGATAGTTTGACATAGTATGTCAATATCTATGGTCAGATGGATTTGATGAACAACAATGACTTTTTTACCCTTGTAAGGCTATAATGTCATTTTCCCTTGTTATAACTTGAATTGTGAATAATCTGTTTGTTGTTAAAGTTCAGATTTAATGTTTCAATAAACAATTAGTTTTATTTATGGTATTAATTTGTTGTTGATGAACAAGTAAAAGATGCACCACCTATCACCATATCTCAAGAACCCCAAAACTTTATGAGCTCTTAAATGGCAACCATATGATCTAGCAACATGCATGGAAGAATGTAAAACACCCTTCAAGAATAGAAACCCAAATCCAAAGCATAGGAAAACAATGGAAGAACATTGCGTATGCCTGAAGGGTACCGAATACTGAGGGTCCAGCAATAATCGGAAAAGACACATCCCGTGACTTTTTTGCCTATTTATTTTTTTTCTTACTTTTTGGTTGTCGGTGTTAAACAGTCTTAAATAACTTCCCATGCATAGCCCACATAAATTACATAAATAATTCTAAGACCATGTTCATCTGAACATATCGTGACTGAATTTGATGTATAACAAAAAGAAAAACTAATAATACACAAATGGTTGTGATCAATTGGAGGAAAAAGTTGCAGGATGATTCAAGTTCACGACCACAACCGCAACAATTGGGACTTTGTTTTATGATAATTATAACTTTGATAATATATCTATTGAAAAGTTATAAAAATACATCAATACACATGGTTTATAATCTCTACAAATAAAATGTAATATTAATGTAGTTTTTTATAAATCTAAAACTCATAATGAATACATTTTGGTTATTTTAGGATGTTCGTAGATGGTAAAAGATGAGTTGGTTGGTAGTATGTGTTGTATATATGGACTAGGTGTCAGACTGTAACATCCCGAAATATCAAGAATAGAGTTGAAGGGGCTAAAAGAGTAAGTTGTGAAAGAGTGACTCGGCGAGTCCATGGATGGACTCGACGAGTAGAGTCGCGACTTGGTCGCGTGTTAAGTTGCCGACTCGGTGAGTCAGTGAGATGGACTCGGCGAGTAGGCACTGAGTGGAGAAAACCCTAATTCTCGGGGTTGAGCCTTATATAAAGATCATTATGTCTTCCTCCCAGCCTCTTTATCACCCCTTGAGCCCCAGAAAACCCTAAATCACGGAGAAGCACCATTGTTGAGTGGATTGGAGCTTGGAGAAGTAATTGTTGAAGGAATTTTGGGAGATTGAAGGCTTGGAGCAAGGGGCTTTGCTTGGATTCGAATTACATTGCAGTTGGGGCATCACTTAGAGGTAATATCTCGTTATTGAGCTGTTGTTATGTTGTTTCTTCATTTTGGGGTTTGTGAGAATTTGTCTATGGATGAAATGGGAAGTCTAGAGGTTAGATCTGAGGTTGCTACCTCAGATCTGGAAGGGAGAAGAATCAGAGAGCATGAAAGTCCCTGTGTTGGAGTGTTTAGTGAAGCTTACATGTCCCAAACCCTAGCCCAATGTGCAAACGTCTTAGATCTCTTTGGATTCACGTAAAGTTTACCACTTTACGTGATGGATGAGTGGTAGGAGACTAGATCTATGTTTTGGAGCAGTTGCATGACCTGGAATGCTTCTGAATGGATTCAGACCGGTGGTACTCGGCGAGTCACATGGGTGTACTCGACGAGTTGCTTGAAGATGAGCTGGGACTCGGCGAGTTGGAAGAACAACTCGGCGAGTAGGTTGATGATAGCCTTAGACTCGGCGAGTCTGTTCTTGGACTCGGCGAGTCTTGTCGAAGGGTCCCGATATTCTCTGGTTGAGTCGAGAATCGGTGAGTCGAGGGATGACTCGGTGAGTTATGTGCGAGTGGACTCAGAGTTGTTGGACTCGGCGAGTTAGGTCGCGGATTGAGTGAAGTTCAGATTATGGGAGCTCGACGAGTCACAGGGTTGACTCGGCGAGTAGGGTCAGTCAGGGGTTGACTTAGACTGAGGACTTTGACCAAGGGTTGGCTGTTGACTTTTAGGGTTTGGTTAGCGATGTGGCCTTTGGGCCAAGAGAGGGGTAAAATAGTCTTTTACCCTTAAGAGGGTGTCATGAGAGGATTGATTTTAGTCTCGAGAGTTATATTCATGAGAGTATTTGCCTTACGTGTTAGGCGGTGGCGAGTTCGAGATTTAAGTGTGGGGATATTTGCTTTCTGCTTGCCAGGTGAGTCTTCTCACTATACTTTACCTTGAGTAGGTAATCAGAGTTATGTGATCAAAGTATTTGGATGCTATATGTACGTGATGTGTTGTACTGCATTACTTCTATGTGATTTATGTTGTGCATGTTTATAGAATTGGAACCGGAAGGTTTCCAGAGTTAGAACCTGAGGGTCCACAGAGTTTGGGTGCACGGATCCATAGAGTTATAGCCTCGAGTGGCTAATATGTGTTATGTGTGGTATTTTGGGGAACTCACTAAGCTTCGTGCTTACAGTGTTTTGTGTGATGTTTTTCAGGTTTCTTTCAGTATCACGGGACGGCACCGGCTTGATTGTACACACCAGAGAAAGAGTCACATTTTAGAGGATCCTGGTTTTCTATGCAAGTGAAAATGGAGTTATGTTTTGTAATTCGACTATGAATAAGATTTTAAACAAGCGTTTCTATGAGTAAAATGATTATTTTAAATGAAAATTTTGTCTTGAAATTTACGATGTTACAAGTTGGTATCAGAGCCTTGGTTTGAGGGATTCAGATGCGCCTTCGGGTAAATCTGGACTCAAACTGAGGAAGTAAGAAAAGTTTTTTTTTAAGGAAATAATTTTCTAAATGTGAATAAGTGTTCAAAGAGAAAGCAAGAAAGAGCAGTGTGTACAATCAGCCAGAGCCTGAACGGTGATTTCCCAAAATACCCTTACTTTTGTGTTATGAGATATTTATGATGCACTTTATGAGATATTATTGCATGCTAGAGACAGGCTAGGTATTTCATATGTTAGGACTAGAGTGGCCTGATTTGTGATGCCTTAGCCTAGGACTCGTTGTTATATGTGTTATGCTTTTGAGTACGTGATGAGTGAGAGTATCTAGTTAGAACCCATGAGGGATAGAGTTACAGAGTTCGGTGGTACTTTCGAGGATGAGCCGAGAAGGTGGAGTTATCACAGAGAGGGAGTCCTATGTATTCTTCGATGCTCGAATGCTGCTTGCTTTGTGCTTTGTGGAACTCTCGATGATGGGAGTCAGCTACGAAGTGAATATGACGATATTCAGGAGGTAGATGGCTGGCATCATTAGGAGCTCTTCAGCAGCTGATAGCAAAGAAGTAGGAGGACAACGGAAGGGCCTAGGGAGTAACCCTAGCCAGATGAGTGCGCTTGTAGAATAGAGAATTTCACTGGGGAGCGAGCACGCGCGATGGGATTGGTGAAAGAGCAGGTCGAGCAGCTACTTAGAAGCTCTAGGATGGTCTGTGTGGAAAGTATGGGTAGATGTGGCAGGTAGTATGGGCCCGTACTACTGAAAGCAGAGGACCCAAACTTGATACAGGGAGTATTCTGAAGGTTGTAAGGAGCGGATTGGGGAGTGATGTTATGGTTCAGGTACCATACATCAGAGCAGATTGAGGAGTGATGTTATGGTTCGAGTACCATACATCGGAGCGGATTGAGGAGTGATGTTATGGTTCGGGTACCATACATCAGAGCAGATTGAGGAGTGATGTTATGGTTCGGGTACCATACATCAGAGCAGATTGAGGAGTGATGTTATGCTTCGGGTACCATACATCAGAGCAGATTGAGGAGTGATGTTATGGTTCGAGTACCATACATCGGAGCGGATTGAGGAGTGATGTTATGGTTCGGGTACCATACATCAGAGCAGATTGAGGAGTGATGTTATGGTTCGGGTACCATACATCAGAGTAGATTGAGGAGTGATATTATGGTCCGGGTACCATACATCGAAGCGGATTGGGGAGTGATGTTATGGTTAGGGTACCATACACCGGGGCATATTAAGAAGAGATGTCATGGAATGAGTACCATGGTTCGTAGTGAATGATGTTTGTGGTTCTCCGGTTATCCGGTCATGAGTAAGTTCGAAGAGGCGTCCCTTGAGAGGGAGATCGAGAGCCCCTCGGAGTATTTTAGTAAGGAGTCAGTAAGAAGGGAGAGTTTCGATCTGAGTTGAGCGATCAATCGATGAAGGAGATGTCACCTCCTATGATCTGGGAGGTACTGATTATGCTCGTGTGAAAATTATGAGAAGCATGATGTTTTAGTTTTGGGTTTAGGGGTAAACCCTGCAGGTCGTCATTGATGATAATTTCCCACCAGAGTATCAGGTAGCATGTGTGCCGCGAGGCAGTGATTTATCATGAGCAGATAGTCAGTTGGGACTGAGATAGTTGAGGACCACACTACACCTATTTGAGTATTGTAGGAGGTATTGTAGTGGTATCAGTGGGGAGTTCAGTCGAGTTCAGCGGTGCAGAGACTTTTCTATCCATAGGGTGTTGAATTTGGGAGTGGGTCCCTATTCTTGGGATGATCCCGGTGTTGGAGCATTGGTTGATGAGTTGAGGTGAGGGGTATGATGATTTTATGGTTCAGTCTATGAGCCAGGGATGTTATTGAGCAGTTGAGTTGTTTGGTACTAAATTAGTACGAGATTTGGATTGACTAGAGGCAGACGTGACGAGAAGTTCTTGAGGAGTTCACCAGAGGTTCAGAGTATATGAGGTCGATTCATTTCCTTAAGGGGGATTATCGGGCGTTGTGTAGCACTTTCTGGGGGCAGGTACGATTTTGCTGGAGAATATAGTTATGGGTTAGTTGCGTGCTATTTGGTGATGGTTCGAACCCTAAGTGGGGGAGAACCGGGTGCCGTATGTAAGAAAGCAGAGATTTGTCAAAAGCAGTTATAAGTGGAGTATAGAGATATGCGGTAAGAAATCATGAGACCAGAGATGTCGGTGATCGAGGAAAGGGGTCAGAGTGAGTTAATACGGGAAGTACTTGTTTGAGAAGGATAAATGTCTCCACGACAGGTGTTTATTGGTCAGGAATCTGGTATTGGTCAGTGTTGGGGCAAGTAGATAGAGAATGATTGGGCAGCCAACTCCCGGGTCGGTATGCGTATCCTTGTTGGATTTTGAGCGGCGGAAAAAAAAGGGTTTCGGAGAATTATCAGCGTATTTCGTAGCGTTAGCGTTTCTTCGTATTGCAATTGAGAAATTGAATACACCGAAGTTGCAACTTGGGAAAAATGAAGATCTAGTTATGGGGTTCAGAGGGAATGTATTATTGCATCTATATGGTGCTTGGGGCAGGAGATCAGTGGTTGTGGCAGGATCTCGTGATGTTCGGTGGGGGTGTTCCGAGGTATCCGGGTATTGATATCTTTATTTCGGAGTTACTCGCGAATCTTGAGTTGAGACGACTTGTGGTATATCAGGTATCTATGGATCTAGTGAGATCCCTTCGAGTATGGGCATCCAGGGAGATTATTTGGGAGAGTGGATCTTCGCAAGGGTGGGCATCTGTTATGAAGATTGCCTCCAGAGTCTGTGATGAATATTCGAGACGAGTATGGGTAGCCGCCCATGATAGTCTGCGGAGCACAAGCTAGTGGGGTCAGAGGGTGTTGTGATACTGCGGAGAGCCGTAGTACTCACTAGTCAGAGGGTGTTGTGATACTGCGGGGAGCCGTAGTACTCACTAGTCAGAGGGTGTTGTGATATTGCGGGGAGCCGTAGTACTCACTAGTCAGAGGGTGTTGTGATACCGCGGGGAGCCGTAGTACTCACTAGATGGCAAGAGAGTGTGATGATGGAATGTTCTCCGATCAGTGTATGATGTGGAAGAGTTTCGGGCTTGAGTAGCCCTAGTATTGAGTTTTTGGAGCCTGGATGTTGGACCGGGGGCGAGACTGGGGTCCCCGTCTCTGTCAGGAAATGTGGTGAGATGCGCAAGGGATATGCGCAGCAGAAACCAGAGATCAGAGTCGAGACGATCCTCGGTTGGATTGTATTTTCTCGCATAAGGAAAAGAGAATTTCGTGACTTGCGTGTCACGGGGCCGGGATAGTGGTCACGGGGAGGAAGTTAGTGGGATATTTGGATCATGATATGGGTGACCTTTGGAGGCTCAGCCGTGGAGTCAAAAGCTGACCTGGTGCTCAGTCTCGAAGAGGGATATGAGAAATGAGCTAGAGCTTATCATGATGATGTGTGAGGACACCTCAGAGGGAGCGAACGATTCGGACGCTCAAAGACATGCTTCGAGCATGTGTATTAGATTTCGGAGGGAGTTGCGGCACGTATTTATCCTTGGTTGAGTTATCCTATTTCAACAGCCATCATTAGTGCATTGGTATGCCACCCTTTGTGCTGTTGTATGGGAGGAAGTGTCAGACCCTCATTTGCTGGGGAAAGTGTTGATTCGCGGAAGTGGAGGTTGTAGTGAGAATGGATGATTTAGAGTATGGTGGTCGAACACTGTGTCTGTGACAGTGGTATGGAATGACATCACGATGGGATGTCTGCTGAGGATGCGGAAGAGATTCCGCGGGTGTAGAGCCAAGAGTCTCAGGATGGATGCAGGGATGGAGTCTGGGACTCCCAGCTTGATTCTGATCAAGGGCTGTGTGTGTAGTGGTGTTTTCTCCTGGGGATGTTAGAGATGTCATCAGTGTGATGGGTTTTCCTAACCCGAGAGTGCGAAGGTTAGTGCGACATGGGTGTGTGATTGCAGGAAGAGGACTCATGGGAGTTGCTTTGGGATTGAAGAGTGGGTCTTTCCGTCGTCACGGATTAGATAGAGTGGGATTCGGATCGGGGATCCGATGGTTCATGGCTTCTAACCCTTATGGGTCGAGTGATTGTTGAGATTTGGGGCAGTGATGCTTCATGGGTAATTCTCGGATCGTTGAGTGTGGTTATCAGAGGGTACATCCGGTGCCCGGTTCGAGACAGTGGTCAGGACACCATAAGGAAAGGGAAAGTGTGTTCGAGTTTCGATGGGTATGCCTTGTGAGACCTGGTCCGATTAAGACCAGGTGGCACATTGTGGGAGTATTTCTGGAGTTGAGTTGCTGTAGGCTTCGAGGACGAAGCCTAATTTAAGTGGGAGAGAATTGTAACATCCCGAAATATCAAGAGTAGAGTTGAAGGGGCTAAAAGAGTAAGTTGTGAAAGAGTGACTTGGCGAGTCCATGGATGGACTCGGCGAGTAGAGTCGCGACTTGGTCGCGTGTTAAGTTGCCGACTCGGCGAGTAGGCGCTGAGTGGAGAAAACCCTAATTCTCGGGGTGAGCCTTATATAAAGATCATTATGTTTTCCTCCCAGCCTCTTTATCACCCCTTGAGCCCCAGAAAACCCTAAATCACGGAGAAGCACCATTGTTGAGTGGATTGGAGCTTGGAGAAGTAATTGTTGAAGGAATTTTGGGAGATTGACAGCTTGGAGCAAGGGGCTTTGCTTGGATTCGAATTACATTGCAGTTGGGGCATCACTTAGAGGTAATATCTCGTTATTGAGCTGTTGTTATGTTGTTTCTTCATTTTGGGATTTGTGAGAATTTGTCTATGGATGAAATGGGAAGTCTAGAGGTTAGATTTGAGGTTGCTACCTCAGATCTGGAAGGGAGAAGAATCAGAGAGCATGAAAGTCCCTGTGTTGGAGTGTTTAGTGAAGCTTACATGTCCCAAACCCTAGCCCAATATGCAAACGGCTTAGATCTCTTTGGATTCACGTAAAGTTTGCCACTTTACGTGATGGATGAGTGGTAGGAGACTAGATCTATGTTTTGGAGCAGTTGCATGACCTGGAATGCTTCTGAATGGATTCAGACCGGTGGTACTCGGCGAGTCACATGGGTGTACTCGACGAGTTGCTTGAAGATGAGCTGGGACTCGGCGAGTTGGAAGAACAACTCGGCGAGTAGGTTGATGATAGCCTTAGACTCGGCGAGTCTATTCTTGAACTCGGCGAGTCTTGTCGAAGGGTCCCGATATTCTCTGGTTGAGTCGAGAATCAGTGAGTCGAGGGATGACTCGGTGAGTTATGTGCGAGTGGACTCAGAGTTGTTGGACTCGGCGAGTCTCGGGGTGACTCGGCAAGTTAGGTCGCGGATTGAGTGAAGTTCTGATTATGGGAACTCGACGAGTCACAGGGTTGACTCGGCGAGTAGGGTCAGTCAGGGGTTGACTTAGACTGAGGACTTTGACCAAGGGTTGGTCGTTGACTTTTAGGGTTTGGTCAGCGATGTGGCCTTTGGGCCAAGAGAGGGGTAAAATAGTCTTTTACCCTTAAGAGGGTGTCATGAGAGGATTTATTCTAGTCTTGAGAGTTATATTCATGAGAGTATTTGCCTTACGTGTTAGGCGGTGGCGAGTTCGAGATTTAAGTGTGGGGTATCTGCTTTCTGCTTGCCAGGTGAGTCTTATCACTATACTTTACCTTGAGTAGGTAATCAGAGTTATGTGATCAGAGTATTTGTATGCTATATGTACGTGATGTGTTGTACTACATTACTTCTATGTGATTTATGCTGTGCATGTTTATAGAATTGGAACCGGAAGGTTCCCAAAGTTATAACCTGAGGGTCCACAGAGTTTAGGTGCACGGACCCATAGAGTTATAGCCTCGAGTGGCTAATATGTGTTATGTGTGGTATTTTGGGGAACTCACTAAGCTTCGTGTTTATAGTGTTTTGTGTGATGTTTTTCAGGTTTCTTTCAGTATCACGGTACGACACCGGCTTGATTGTACATACAAGAGAAAGAGTCACATTTTGGAGGATCCTGGTTTTCTATGCAAGTGAAAATGGAGTTATGTTTTGTAATTCGACTATGAATAAGATTTTAAACAAGCGTTTCTAAGAATAAAATGACTATTTTAAATGAAAATTTTGTCTTGAAATTTACGGTGTTGCAGAGACCTATGTGTTACATGAGTTTATTTAAACAAAATTAAATATGAAATTTTAACAATTTGAGAAGTTTGAATTTATAAGAAAAATGAGAAATTTTTTTTTTTTAATTATTAAAATTAATGAGGCTTTAATACATTGAATACATTACATATATATAAATCATTTCTAATAAATACTTTACATATATATTACCTTACATATTAAATGTGGAATTTTAATTTAATAAAATGAAAATTACAATAAAATGACAAGTGGAAAATAGAAAATTCGAAAATTCTATAAAATGTCATGTGTCCAAATGAATGAGAGATGACATGTGGCAAAAAAACCTTCATTTATTAAGGAGGATGAGTAATAAATTATTATTTTAATATAAAATTGGATTTTGTAATGGTTAATCAAATATCATAACTAATTTTTATTTATTTATTTATTTTGAATTTTGAATTTGATATCTGGTTTTAAAATTTTACATGGTTGGTGTCTTGACCACATGAAATAACTTATTTGTAATTTTTAATTTCTTTTATCTTAATTTTATTTTTATTATTTTTTATAATTTTCGTACTTTATATCAATATTATTTAGATATTTTATCAATTTTTATTTGATATTTAGTCAAAAATATGTGGACCCCACCCCTAAATTTCATCTTCATCGAGAAGTTAATCCCAACATTTTCTCTCGACAAGTTCATCTACCTCACTTCCTCATTCGGTACCCTCCTCTCTGCCGTGTCATCCCACTTCCCGGTAATTGTCCATAAATAATCAATATATATTCTATTTCTAAACAAAATTGTTCCGGTTATGGAGATTTAAGAACTTAAGTTCGACTATAAAATCCACATCTCAGTACGATTAACAAAATCGGAAAAACAACAAAGTATTGACTTATTAGCACTCTAAAAAAAATCTCGAAGGAACTTGAAAAATTAATGTAATACCCGTTTTGTAGAATGGATCAATGATGACTTGTAAAATTAATTTTGTCTAGATTTTATCTTAGCCACGTACTAGTGAGAAAGTCTCATGATAGTCAATCATTGGGGTTTGAGTAAAGCCCTATGTAACCGGTCATGCTCTGAGTGTGTATACATTACCATCTATATCGATCTTCTTCATGAAGATCCATTTGCAACAAATTGTCTTCTAACGAGGTTGTTGATAAACCAAATTCCAAACCAGGTTGTTATACATGGACTTAATCTTACTGTCCATTGTCGCTTTCCATTTGGCTGCCTCAGAACCTGCCATTGCATCCTTATAGTTAGTAGGTCCATCCAAATTTACCAGTATATTATCATTGATAAACGTATCACCATCTGCATTTATATGGAAATCATAAAACTTTGGTGGCACGCTAAATTTGTTAGAGAGACAGATAGATAATGAATAATCAACTCGTTCAATTGGAATCTCTCCCTCTAGTTGAACCCTAGCGCCTTCAAAGGTTCCTTCATCGTTTGATTATTATTTATTCAAGGTGAAGGGTACTCCCATTTTCCTTTTTGCATATGAGCTCTCTCTCTCTCTCTCTATGTGTGTGTGTGTCTCGCGCGCGCGCTCTAACGCGAAAGACTCCTCTTTGTGCTACAAAGACCACGTTCTCACTAGGTCTATAAAACAAATATCGAAAGGAATTATGTGGGTAGCAGATGAATATATTTCTCACTTCGAGGTTCAAGTTTGTCGTGAGTTTCTCGTATAATTAAAACTTCACAACCCCAAATCTTGATATGTGTTATCGAGGAAACTTTCCATGTCCATAACCCGTGAGGTGTTTTGGCAACCTTCTTAGTTAGGACAAAATTAAGAATATGGGCGGTAGTATCTAAGGCATATCCCCCAAATGAAATTGGAAGAAAAGCTCAGCTCATCATGGAGGGGTCAATTGTGAAACTATTCTGCATTCATTGAGGTAGTCATGGAAATCGATACTAAGATACTCTACGCCTCTATCTGACCGGAGCATCTTTATCTTCTTGCCTAATTGATTATCGACTTCATGTTTAAATTCTTTGAAGTTTTCAAAAGTTTTTGATTTATGCTTGGTTATGTAAATATAACGATATCTACTAAAATCATCAGTGAAAGTCAAATAGAATCGATTAGCATCCATTGTGGATGATCTAAAGGGTTCACACACATATATATGTGTAAGGTCCAAAAAACCTTCACCTCTTTCACAAGATGCAGCGAAAGGTGATTTTGTCATCTTACCCAAAAGACAAGATTCTCATGCATCATCTGACCTTAGGTGAAATGATTCAAACACTCCATCCTTTTGGAGTTGGCTGATACATTTTTAGTTAATTTGTCCAAGAAAACAATGCCACAAGCATGCTTTATCTACATCATTAGACTAATCAATTTGAAATACACTATTACCTAAATTGTATATACACGTCACAGTTTCATACACACCGTCACAAGGAAAAGCTTCAAAATAAAAAACACCATTTTTATAAGAAGAAATAAAACAATTCAAATCATTAAAAGAATATCTGAAATCTTGCGTGAAGAATTCATGAAAAGAAATAATATTACGTTTCATTTCAGATGAGTAACAAAAAATTATTAAATCTAAACTAACATCATTACTAAGCACTGGACTATAAACTCCAATCTTGGTGATAGGTGAATATCGCTTATTCCCTATGATCAAGTTCATTCTGCCATACTCCACCTCCTCACTTCTTCTTAGACCCTACAAAACATAACAAATGTGAAATCCACATCTTGTATCTAGGACCCAAGAGTGAGAAGATTATGAGTTATTAGATGAAATAGTGTATATACCTGTAAAATTTGGCTTCATTTTTCCATCTTTGATATATTGAAGATATTTCGGGAAAATTTGTTTCCAATGCCCCTTGTCGTTACAGTAAAAGCAGATAGCCCCTTTGGGTTAAAAAGAGGGTTGATGCTCAGAACTGGACTTTCCTTTAGGGCCACTACTAGATGATCCCGCATTATACATTCCCTTCCAATTTTCCTTGGGAGGACCTTTCCTCTTTTTACCCATTCCTTGTCCAATGACATGGATGGGAGGAATAGTAGGAGAGGAGGAAATACTTTTTCCCTTCATACCTACTTCAATTGACTGTAGAAGGTTTTGTAATTGAGCCAACGTAGTCTATTTGTTGTTCATGTGATAAGCCAGGATGAACTGATCATAACTACTTTGCAAGGAGTTTAAGACTGTGTCAATATCTAGCTCATCAAAATGTATGTTAAGTATAACCAGGCACTCCACGTATTGTTGCATCCGTTGCATGTGGGTACAAACAGAGTCTCCCTCCTTGAGCTTGCAAGCCATCAGCGGTTTGACCACTTCGTACTTTTCTTGACGAGCTTTCTTGTGGAACTTGTCCATAAGGTCCTTATTCATCTCTTATGGCTAATAGTCCTTATAGAATCCCTGCAACACAGGAGTCGTGGTTGCTACCATGATGCAAGCAACTTTTTTGCATCATTATAGTGTCTCTTGTAGGCGGCTAATGCTTCAGGAATGACCTTTTCTTCATCAATCTCAGATATTTCTTTCTCAAGGACATATTTCTTGTCCTCGAAATGAAGGGACATTTTGATGTTGCTCATCAAGTCTTTGTAGTTCGTGCCATCTAATGTCACCTTTGAGCAGATGGTTAACAACGAGAAGTTTTGGTTAGAGAAGGACGAACCAGAAACATCATTTGGAGTAGATATCTTAAACAGAAGATAGTTTTAGTTAGATAGGAATAATCCTTATTATAGAAACCCGAAATAAAATATTAAGGCTAGGATCTAACTATATAATTCACAACACAGAAAATGGATGTCGTAATCTAACTGCATATTTTATAAATGTAGGAAAATAACGCTTTCCCAATTCCACCAATAGAGAACGACATTTTGAAATAAATTAAGTTAAGTGAAATTCCTAGATATTTTTGAGATTCATTGAAACTATTCAATCTCAGATTATGCTCTTCTATTTGTGAGTAGGATGCCGATGATCACACATAAGATGTGAATAACCGTTCAAATGTGCTTAGTAACCTCATTGTTATTTATCATCCCAATTGATGTGTCGGTAAACCACACACGCTCCATCAACAATGACAATTTAAGAGATACTCAATACCATTCTTTATTAGTCCCTGTTAGTTTGCTGGTTAACCACACATGCTCCACTAATGACTTATAAAGTCTAATGTGCAATTTCATGGGTTTTCTTACAAATTCACATTTTTTATAAAGTAACTAAGATTGGGATTTTTAATAAAAAGGCTTACTACTTTTAATACCATTAAACTCTTAATGAGAATTAATTGTCCTATAAAATCCATTCGGCTAACGACCACCCACTAATCAAGGAAGCGGTGGGTGAGAGCGGACACCCATTCAACTACCATTTTATAGGCACTTTCCTTATTCCCCCATATAGGTTAGCTTCGTGAATGATGCGTATTAGCGATTTGACTGACTTATTCTTATACATATATTAATAATTAAGCTTTTAATTTTACATATATTATAAGATGTATTTTAAACTTTTTAAAATAGTAGGCTTTATATTTTAAATTTCGAAATTAATATTCAATTAATTAAATTTAACATAAATTGATAAACATTTAATAAATTAAATCAATTAAGGATTAATCAAATTATATTAAACAATTAATTTAACCCTCTAATTTTTCGAAAATTAGGGTATAGGATTTATTCCAATTTTAATTATTTCTTTTAATGGCAAGTAAATAATTTTTACCAAAATTTTGAAACCTCAAAACCCATGCCATCTCGAAAACTTAGGGATGAAGGCTAGGGTTTCCATAGCCTAGCCCTAAAAAAAGGAAAACTAAGGGGTGGAGGCTACGGTTTCTAAAACGCTAGCCCTTGTCGAATATATGGCCTCTTATTGTTTATTTTCATTAAACCCTAATTGATTTATTCTTCTATTATAGCTATTCAACGGAAAACAAACCAAACGCTCTGATACCGACGATGCGATTTAGGTAAAGAAACAAAAATAAAACCCTTAAGTTTGCATTCAACCTAAATAAGACCTATCTATTCTCTATTGAACATATAACTAAGAACATCGAAAACAAACCTGCAAAACCTAGGCAGTTTACGAAATTAACATTAAATGGTTAGATGAATACATACCTTTCTTGTAGATCTCTTAGAAGCAAGGACCACAAGTGTCGTGCCTCTAATGGAATCGTACCCAAGACAACAAGAGAATGAATTTGGAGAGAAGAGGGAAATTTTTTTCCAAAGCTTATTGAGGGATAGCTTGGACAAAAACAATGGCTAGGGATCTCCTTATTTAGTTGAGGAAAATTGATGCCAAAGCTAGGGTAAAAGGGATATGCCCTAGATCCTTTGCTTGATTACCAAGCAGCCCAAACCCCCTTGTCCAAGGGGCCTTGACGAAATCTTCTAGGGTTTCCCTAGAGATTTTCATCCATCACTTTCAAGAGGTCATAGAGCCTTCCTTTCTCAACTATTAATAAATAACAAAACAGTCCATGTCATTTTAATTAATTCAATTAATACCAAAATTAATTACAATTAATTTCCGATTAATTTTTACTTAACTAATATGATTAATAGTTAATATATTATTTTCATAATATATTAATAAACCATTTATTTAATATATTACTCACATAATAAATTAATCTCTCTCTCTCTCTCTCTCTCTCTAAAATCATCCTTTGCAATTGCTAGGATTGAGGGCTACCCAAAAGGACTATGTTACTATCAATTCAAGTATATACCAATTTTAGTTATGGGCTTAGACTTCTAATCCAATAACTTCAACACTAATATCATGTTTACTCAAATATCTCTTTTGAATATTCTTTGTTTTTATTGATTGCGTGGATTTACTTTTTAAAAAGTTGGATGAATTAACATTGTGATTAGAAGAGCGTTTCATACCAACAACTTTTGATTATTTATTTAAGATTGAAAATCATTATTATCCATGTACTTTTTATTCCATAATTTTTTTTCTTTTAATCAATTTATTTTTATATCTTGCATTCATTCGTCTTCTTTTTGTTTTCAATTCCTCAACAGATTTTTGAGATTTCATATTTTTAGAATTGCTTTTGATTCCATTATCCTTTTGAATTTTACTTGGAACATCTTTTGTTCCACTTGGTTCAACTTCATTTTGTGAATATTTCACAATTTTCACTTATTCTGAAACATATTCCCTTTTGACTTTCCATGAAGTGCGTTCAGACATGTCATTCGTTTTGGAACCATTCTCTATTAGTTTGGACCAAAAGAACTCTTCACAACCTTTTGCATTGTCAAGGTTTACCATTGATGTTAATTCTGATGTTTGAGTTTTGTCCAATCCATTTTTCACAAAAACTTGATTTGGAGTTTTCTAAATTCATGGAAAACCTGTTGCTCGAATTTCTAAATTTTTCATGCAATCATTTTGAGCAAATTGTTCAAACTCACTGAATCTTAAAAAACCAAATTTCTTTTTGGTTACTTCGGATTATTAACAAAAAAATGAACAATCAACATCATCTTCAACAAATATTTCACTCATTCCACTTTCATCAAATTCAGACTTATTCTCAGAACTGAGATTTTCTTTTGTATTTAATTTCTTGCATAACAAACAATATTTCTCCATTGAACTGAGTTTAATTCGTTGTTTCCCCTTTTCAGTTAAAACATTTTTTAACATCTTTTCATTTTATTAGGACTTAATATATTCTTCAATTTATTAAGTTTAACCTTGTAAGAATCACTCACAGATTCATTTGATGATACCATAGTTTTGGACCTATAACATTCAACATCAATTTCATCTTCTTTTAATTATAAGCAATGTAAAATCATTTTATGCAAAAAAATTTCTATTTCATAGTCTAGATGTAACTGTGTGATGTTAGTGTAAAGAAGTTTCACATTGAGACAAAGTATTTCTCTGATTTAGTACAATGTTGTTTTCATTTTTAAGATTTATTACATTATATTTAGACCTAACAATATCTAATTCCAGAACTTCTATTTGTATACGTTTCTCTTCATTCTTAGATGGAATCCTACTAATAGTATCCTCAAGATTAGAATTTCTTATGTGAGTTCTCTTTAAACTATCACTAAGATCAGAAATAGTTTCACGTAAACAGTTAATTTAAAATCAAAACAAGAAGTAGGTATGTCCAGAGATTTAAGAATTTAATGCACCTTATCAATAACATTTTTGCACTTTATGACGTGCTCTTTCACTGTCTTCGAATAAAAACTTGTATTTGAAACAGTCCCTTCATCTGTAAAGTAGCTTGGCTTTGGGAACTTATGTTTTTGACCATGAAACATCTGTCCCCTCTCTTATTTTCATCCTTCACCATCAAGAAATGTCCATGAGTTGGTCTGCTAACTTTTTCGTCCTCTGAATCAGTTGACCAAATTTCCATGTTTCCATCATCACTATTATCTTGTCTCAACACCGAAGCTGGTTTGCTAGAATACTTGTGAAGTTCTATAATTTTCTTCACGTAATAAGCTACATCCTTATTCTTTTCTTCTTCTCATTTTTCTTTACCAACATGCATTCCTTTGCGAAAAGATTCTTTCCATTGTAGTAGTTGCAATCAAGGCCTGAATCACCAAGAAACATCTTCTCATTGTTTTCATCATTTCTTTGAAAGTTTTTGAAACTTTCATTTGTAGATCTTTCTACAATTGAACTTCCTTGCTTGTGATTGTTTCAAATAGATTTGCTTTTGTTATTTTTCAAACCGTGAAAATCTTTTTTGAATAATTTCTTTAGATTTGTCACCATAGAAATTTGTCTTCTTTTGTAAGTTCTTAATCAAAAAGACCAGATTCAAAATCTTGCACAACAATGTTTGTCTTCTTTTGCTTTAAATTGTCACTTTGTGTCAGCAAGGCCAAAGAACCAACACTTGTAACTGTTGGATTAGTGTCTAATCTCATAACTATTATTAGTATGTACATGACCCGAGAGTAGCATGGTCCATTTGGGTTGCATATCATCAGGACAATTTGTTAGGATGGACTCTTGAGAGAAAGTTATATATCATTTATTAATATATTATAAGTACTAATATATTAATATGAAATCATACGGTTTTAATTAGTATTGATCAAGAATTAATTTGGAATTGATTTAGTGATCAAAAAGATACTAATTAAATATATAGGGACTAATTATGTTAATCCTTTATATTCATATGTGTTGGGCTTATGATCCATGTTGGACCAAGTTTATGGATACATAAAGAGATGGGCCACATGAACCATGGATCATAAAAACCATGGGTATGGGTTTGATTTTTACCCATGACTCTCAGAATTCGACACATAAATACACATATGATGACCTAAAAACCGCCAACCCTAGTGTGTGGGTGCATGTTCTTGGAGCTCATGAAGGTTCTAGAGTGCATGGAGATTCTCTCTCAAGTCCTACCTTTGTTCTTGATGTGTTGTGATTCCACTTGAGGCTTCCACACTATTGGGGCTAAGCTCTTACGGCCAAATGCATTAAGACTTCCAGCCATATGAAAAGGTATATTACACTAACTAGTATCTTGTGTAGTTTATATCTTTGTATGCTCGTTATAGGCTTAATACCTTGGAAACTCATTTGGATGTATAGTTTGTGAAAACATAGATCCAAGGTATTTAGGGTTGCATGAACACCTTAAGAGTGTTAGAATGCTCAAAACCCAACAATGGTATCATAGCCTTGGCTTGTTTTCAATTACACTTGATGCAAATTGTTGAAAATCGATGTTTTGTGCTGTCTAGACAAGGGACTTGACAAGTCCATGAAGAGACTCGACGAGTCCAAGGCAAAATTCATCATACTAGCTGAGTTGGTTCATGCACTCGACGAGTTGGACCCCCTGACATCATATCTTCGAGTTTTAAAGCTGGAATTGGTCTAGAATCATTACCTTAAGCTGTTTTAGACTTATAAAACCTGTTTTTTAAAGTGGTAATGGTTATAGTAAAGCAATTTCTAGGTTAAAATCAAATTTTCAAGTTTTATGTATGTTGATGTAATTCTTGAAATTGTTGATATGGATTGTTGATGCTTATGAGTTTTGGTAGATGACATGAATTATTTACAAAAGTGTTTGCTAGTTAATTCTTGATCTAAATGTATTTTAATGGATTCCATAATTTGTCCTTAGGTTATGGATTACCAAAAGTTTTTTTTGTGTTACCTTGTGTTATGAGTTAATTTAGATTAATGAAAAATTGTGTGTTAGTTGTTTTCAATCTAAATAGATCTAGAAGTTGATCATCTAATTTGTTTTTCTAACTTGTCCTCAAGTTATATGAAAAGTCACATTTACGAATCTTAAAACTCATAAAATGCCTTAGGTTACAAAAATGAAGAGTCTTTTTCTTATAAATAGTTTTTATGGACCCCATAACTTGTCCTCAAGTTATGGATGTCTAAGAGTCTCTTCATAATTTTTTTTTTTTTTTTTTTTTTTTTTTTTTTTTTAAATCATAAGTTATGAAAGTCCAAGAGTTTTGAATAGTTTCAAAATTTTACCTCAAGTTTGGGAATTTGTAAAGTTTCTCCTCATGAATACTTTAATTCCAAATTAAACCCCTAGAGTTTTAAGAGTTAAAATTCAATCCGTATACTATTATAATATTAATAGTTAATAGTTATATATATACCCCCATTATAGACCAACTTCGTGAATGATGCGTATTAGCGGTAAGACTGACTTATTGTTATACATATATATATATATATATATATATATATATATATATATATATATATATATGTATATGTATAACAATAAGTCAGTCTTACCGCTAATAGGCATCATTCACGAAGTTGGTCTATAATGGGGGTATAAGGTTACTGCCTATAAAATGGCAGTTTAATGGGTGTCCACTCTCACCCACCGCTTCCTTGACTGTTGGAGGGTCGTTAGCCGAATGGATAGGATAGGACTTTTATTCTCCTTTCATTAAAAGTATAATGATAAATACTAAGTAATTAAACTCTTATAAATTCCCAATCTTAGTTACTTAGGAAAATGTAAAATGGTGCTAACCCATGAAATTACACTTTGCAACCTTGTTAAGTCGTTAGTGGAACGTGTGTGGTTAACCGACACACTAACATGGGACTGACAATGTGTGGCAATGGGTGACTTAAGTTTCATCATAGATCGGTGGAGTGTGTGTGATTAATCAGCACATCGATTGGGTGATAAAGTTAAGAGTACCAAGTCAATTGTGATCCTCGACATCCCAGTCACAAACTTGAGAGGGTACAATCAAGATTTAAACATGCCATTGAAAGTTCAATGAATCTCAAAAGATCTAGGAGTTTAAAATCCAATTAAAAGTTAATAATTTATTTTGTTTTTCATGGTGGAAATTGGTAAATCATCTTTTACCTACCTTCAAATATTTTGTAGCTTTGATTACGACATCCTTCTTCCAAGTTATAAAATAGTTTATTGGGTCCTAGCCTTAATATTTCATATTGGGTGTTATGTTAAAGACTTAAATCAACTGAAACATAAATTTCTCCCTCATAGATGTCTACGTTCAAACAACTATGGTCTTCCTCATCCTTTTGGAACAAGCTTTCCTGATAAAGATGATGATATCCCAAATGACAATCAACGTGAAAGATCAATCCCTTTGTTGTGCATTAATAGGACTAGACATCATACTTCACTTCCTCTACCTCCTCCAACGATTCTCCCTGACCCATAAGTTCAAGGTCACTCAATCCCTATTTGGCAGGCAAATTCTATATGTGTTAACATCTTGGAGATTAAGTCACATATTAGCAAGCCGGGAGAGTTGGGTGTCAAAGTCTTAAGGAAATTGACTATTGACTGGGTTCTTCAATCACTTCCCAAGTCATATAGTGAGTTCTTTAAGGACTACTATGTACATATTTTCTCGATGCTACTAAATCAACAATGATTTGGATAAATGGTAAAGCAAATTTTATTGGAAGATCTACTTTCCATGCTTCCATGGGCATTGGTAATGATAACATTGAAAGTCTAGAAAAGCTTTCTCTTCCCATTCGAAAGGGATTGGCCATGGTCAAATCATTTGACCCAATGATAAAGAAAAAGGCTAAGTCTAAGATAGTCCCGTGAAACATTTCCAAAGAGTCCACATGTTTCTTTAGCCAAAAGGAGGGGCATTGGTTGTGAAGCTGTCAAACATACTTGAAAGATCATAAGGATGGTAAAGTCAAAAAGTTTTGACTTTACTTCAGGTAAAGTCTACTATCTAAGTCTATTAAGTTCTTAGTTGGAGATTCTCGATACATGATGTAATGTAATTACATTTTGATGTTTTGTAGAATCAAAGAAAAGTAAGGGAGCTTAATGAAAGAGTAAGCTGATTCTGATCGCGAATAGATGGATTTCGATCGCATGGTTCGATGATCAAAATTTTGAGCTGCTATTTAAGAGTTATGATAGATTTCTTAGGAATCGTTATCAACATGTTTTTCATATGTGTTTGCATTGTAAGGGTAATTTTTTCTACAAGTTTTAAAATAAAAGAAAAGTTTTATTTTATTTATTTTAAGTATCCTTACAATGGAATTTGCGAAAAATCGTTGTTTATATGTTTCCATTGATCATAAATATTGGAAAATGGATTTGATTCTTTCATTTGTGGTAGTGTCACAATTTTCCAAATAAGGAAAGATTCTTATTACCCAAGTTTCAGTTGGATAGAAACTTGGAATCATGCAACTTGTATTGTATGATGAATGATAATTTTCATCTTTGGGAAATTAAGACTAAGTCCTTGCTCACATGAATTTGTGAGTCAAGTGAAGGCTAAAGGATTGGGTACACTTGGTTGTGCTCTGGTCAGGTTCAGCACAAAGATCGATAAGATTATTCATTATGATTTACTAAAGTTTAGTAAATATGGTTATACTTAGAAGTTTAAGTGTAATTCTGAAACATTGGAAAAGTTCCAAAGTATGGTAGGATGGATAATAAGAATCAAATAAGGCAGAAAGATAAAACTTTCTCCAATCTGAAGAGATGGAGAGTACTTGAGTATCTTGTTTTATGATTATCTTAGTGATTATGGAACCATATCACAATTGATCCTCTAAGAAAACCTTAGTGCATTTGTTTGGCTAAGGAGAGGAATCATGAATTGCTGAAATGGTTAATTCAAGAAGATAATCATACTTCGTCCCAAAGTCAAGTCTTAGAGTTGTACTCCAAGATTGTAACTTGAGTTACATAATCTTAAGGAAGGTTTATAACACTTGTTAAATTTAGAGTAAAATGCTTTCTCACTCTTGTAAATTTGCAATTGGTAAGTTCTGATGTTTTGGATAAAACAAAGACCAAGTAACACCAATTGTGTGAATTGTTTATCTTGATAAGAATCTGCATTAACTCTTGAATATTTGTTTTGTCAAGTAATGGTTCTTGAAAAAGAGTATCTTATATGTCAAAAGGTCAGTGGGAGTCTTAAAAGTTCTTGAGATAGTTTCAACAACTAATCAAGAGTATTGTTAATCACTATTCCATGAGTTTAGATTTGTCGCTAACCTTGTCTTGTGATTAAGGTTGTGACAAATTACATGGATAAGAGCACATACACCATAAAAATCTAAGTGTCATAAGGTTTATCTCCGATTCATGAAAATGATGGTGAGGAAACGCTTTCACTAAGTAGATTTTAAGTAGATAGCAATTGTGACATTTGCATTCTCAAAGTCATTAGTGGAGCGCGTGTGGTTAACCGGCACACTAACATGGACTTGTGCGAATGGAAAAAGGTCTAAACATTATGATTACGGCATCCCTCTTCATAACTGTTTAGACATACATGTAAGTTATACAAGGAAAGGTATATGATTTTGATAAAGTCTTATCAAAGCATCTCGTATCAGAAATCTGAACTTTGGTAAGAAAGTCAATAAAGTATTGATTTCTAGAAGTCCAGTTGATTTTTGGGAACATGTCAAAGCTAGTGGGAGCATAAGTGTTATGCTAATAATCATCATGTTAGTGGGAGCATGATAATTATGTTAAGTGTTGCAAGTTAGGAATGTTAATTATAGAAAAAAAAAAGTTTCAATTCGCCTTGAAAAGTGGTTTTGCTATAATTAAGGGAGAGAATTTTATACTTCATTTCAATTCTACAAGCTTAGATTGAGATTTTAAATCAAATTTAGTCATGGATATATATGAATGTTATGTTGGAATGGTTCAACATAAGGAAATTCTACATACGTTGCGTTCTCAAAATTTGATTACGATTACGGCATCCCTCTTTATAGTTCGAATTGTGAGAACATGGAAAATAAAACTTTTTATAGCATAAATCGTGTCCCATATGCTTCAGGTATAGGATCAGTTACATCCATTCTAAATTTTACAAATGCTTAGGGCATTAAAAGGGAAAAAGGAATAGGACCGTATATGACTAAAATGATTAAGCAATTGTTTAGGATAATCTGATGAATACTAAAGATTGGTTGCTCGTGGATAATTGGAAGTATAATGTAAACTTTAGAAAGGACCATATTGATATATTTTGAAAAAGAGGCAACTCTTATTCAAAAGTGATGGTCAAAATGGAAATGTGGAAATGTTTCCATAGGTGGAAGTTATTCTCTGAATCTGTGTAAGATTAGAAAACTTAATGCAAAGAAGGATGTTCAAAGAAATGAACTTTGAATATAAGACTTCGTTTCCAGGGAATTGATCTCCATTGGAATACTTTGTAATGTTTGTTGCCAAGTCTTTGTGAATTTTGTGCATAGTCACTACAAGAGAATCATTGCATATAAGTTTAGAATCTAACAGATTATAGTAAACGACAAGAGTTTAGTATTCTTACATTTACAAAAGGATTAAGATTGTGAAATGAGCATCATTGGAGTCGTATTCAATTGATATATTTCACAAAATAAAGGACCATAGGTAAACATAGTGTGCATGCTTGGAGCATGGCATGACTATTGTTTTAATTCAAGTGTTAAGTTGATATTTGAAACATTACATGGATAATAAGTAATCAATATGGTGCTTAGATAAAAGGTGCTTTTTATTTACACTCAATAGTTTAGGGTCATATATGATTAGTATTATTCTTGTGTTTCACTTTTCATGTTCTGACTTCCATAATAATTATTTTATTCAAATTCTCCATAGTCGGTCATATGATGGAAGTAGGTATTGAATTAAGACTGTCATGAATTTGGCTTGTAATATTTGTCTAAGGTGAATTAGACATAGCAATGGTTGCTGCAATATTTATGAGTGCTAATAAGTTCTGAGTATTGGATTAAATCCACACTCATTTGAATCACTTCATGGATTTGATCACGAGTGAATCATGAGACGATAATATCTTATATTCTTCAAACCTAGAGATATGAGTTGTTGATTATGAGTTTGTTGTACATGGATTGTACGAAAAAGCATCAGTAACTTGATGTTATAAAACGTTCCTTTGTGTATGATTCAACAAGTAGTTAGTACAAGCATATGAGTCGAAGTTTATCCATTCCTTTTACCTCATAAGGACAAAAGCGATATATGTGGGCCCCTCGATGATTTAGTGATGACACCCCTAAGTGCTTGGCCAAGCCTGGACTGATTTGATTTGTTCAATTAGTCAATTGTTATGAATCGAAAATCGGGAACCAACAAATGGATAAAGAGAATGATTATAATCCATGTATCAGTCCATATGATATCTAGAGTGGAGGAATATATGATAACTTATCTAATGGACGCGTCAATTGATTTGTTCAGAGTTCGACAACGATTTTATGAGCTACGGTTGCTAGTCAGGTTATGAAGTCGAACTTGCAATAATAGTTTTAGACTTATCCAAGTGGGAGACTGTTGGATTAGATGTCTAAGCTCATAACTATTATTAGTATGTACTTGACCCGAAAGTAACATGGTCCATTTGGGTTGCATATCATCAGGACAATTTGTTAGGATGGACTCTTGAGAGAAGGTTAGATATGATTTATTAATATATTATAAATACTAATATATTGATATGAAATCATATGGTTTTAATTAGTATTGATCAAGAATTAATTTGGAATTGATTTAGTGATCAAAAAGAGACTAATTAAATATATGGGGACTAATTATGTTAATTCGTTATATTTATATGTGTTGGGATTATAATCCTTGTTGGACCAAGTTTATGGGTACATAAAGAGATGGGCCACGTGAACCATGGATCATAAAACCCATGGGTATGGGTTTGGGTTTTACCCATGACTCTTAGAATTTAACACATATAAATACACATTTGATGACCTAATAACTGCCAACCCTAGTGTGTGGGTGCATGTTCTTGGAGCTCATGAAGGTTCTAGAGTGCATGGAGATTCTCTCTCAAGTCCTACCTTTGTTCTTGATGTGTTTTGATTCCACTTGAGGCTTCCACACTATTGGGGCTAAGCTTTTAAGACCAAATGCATTAAGACTTCCAGCCATATGAAAAGGTCTGTTACACTAACTAGTATCTTGTGTAGTTTATATCTTTGTATGCTAGTTATAGGCCTAATACTTTGGAAACTCCTTTGCATGTATAATTAGTGAAAAAAAAAGATCCAAGGTATTTAGGATTGCATTAACACCTTAGGAGTGTTAGAATGCTTAAAACCCAACAGTAACCAACTTTGATTCATTCATTACTTCATCTTGATGGGAATTAAATATACCAACAGTTTATGTAAGAGAGTAATTCTTGAATTGTTCATGTTTGTTCAATAGTTTCATCAGACTTTTGCTCTAAAGATTCAAATTCAGACAGAAGTAACGTTTGCATTGAAGGAGTGAGATCAACATCTCCGGAATATAATTCTTTCAATCTATTCCATATCCTATTTGCAGATTTATAAGAGCTAACCAAAATAAAGTATCAGGAGGAAGTGTAAACCTTATGATTCTCAAAACTTTCAAGTTCCTAAATTTTTTTTCTTTATCCACTGAATCAATTTGTTTATCTTTAGAAATGATAGCTGCATAATCTTCTTGAGTTAAATCTTCCTCGTTCGTCAAAGAATACTTGTGCGTTCCTTTTGTAATTGCTTTCCATATGCTAGATCCATAACTTTCAATCTTTAGAACATAATATTCAAAGTAAAGAACCCAAACTTCATAGTCTTCAGGAAATAAAACACGAATTCTCGAGGTGGAACCGATACTACTTGAAGGGTTGAATATGACAGAGTGTGAATCATCTTTTGACATTTTAGGTGAAATTTGATGTGAATCAGATCAATGAACTTGAAAAATAGTAGATTAAATGACTCAAACAAGGAATTAAAGATCAATTTGAAAAGTGTTTGGAAAAATGCGGAACACGTCTGGAAAAACATGATGAACAAATCTAAAAAAGTTCAAATGATCTTCTACTCTGATAAAATTAGAAGGAACATTTAGGTTCACAATTCAAACAAAGATAAGATTCACAATAACACATGATGTAAGTAAGATTTCAATTTCATTAATGAGCAAGTCAGAACAATTCAATACAACGTAAAGAACTATTCTATCCGTAAAACTCTCACTCATTCTTCTATATATATATATATATATATATATATATATATATATATATATATATATATATATATATATATATATGCATCACATGAATTAAAGAAAGGCTTCTCAAGTCAACAGTTAGGCTGTGAACTTAAGGTAACAAAATGTGCAAGATCGGAACATAACTCACACATAGCAAAGACATTAAGAACAGACTAATACAAGTTGACACAACAATAACTATGAATGCTAAGGTGGTGAGTCTGGTGAAGGTTTAATGCTAACACTGGAAGAATACTTAGTGGGCGTAGGAGCCTAAGGATGAGATGAGGGAGCATTATCCAGAATTATTTGTAGTAGCGGACTTCGAGGACGAAGTCTGATATAAGTGTGGGAGATTTGTAACGCCATCTTTCCAGGTATTTTTCACTTTAGGATTTATTCCTGAAAAAGATTGCAAAATTGGTCCCACGTTAGTCATACAAGCTGGGTATGCCAGGCGTAGGTCCTTAAATATGGTCGTGAAAGCCCTTGCATACGCTAGGTGTACGTATGTGTATGTTGGATGTACAAGCAGAGGGAAAACCCTAATTTTTAGGGTTTGGGCCCTATTTAAAGAACTTTATGGCCTTAAACCCTTTCTCACCTCCAACCTCCATCTCTCTAAGCCTCCATCTCAAACCCTTATTCTTGTGTGTGAGTTTTAAAGCTTTAGAGGGACATTTTGGTGTTCTTGGTGGTAAAGGAAGACCTTCGGAGTTGTGGTATTGCTCCAAAGCTTTTGGATCCAAATTCTTCTCATCTTTGTGCATCTTCTGGAAGTATAAAGTTCATACCTTAGAGCTTTCTTTGCTAGATCATGTTTAAGCTTAGGTTTATTTTCTTTTGTTCCAAAACCTTGATCTTTGTGAGTATGGAATACTCTAGAGCTTTTAAGCTGTCATTTCAAGAGTTTTAGGGTGTATATAGTGGTCCTTGGTATTCATCCGTGCAAGAGTTATGGTAGTTTAGATGATAATATAAGTTGGGGGTTTCGTTTTGAGTTTCCTTTTATGATGCAAAGACATAAAGGTTGCAACTTTATGGCCATAGACGTTTATTAGGCTTAGATCTGAAGACTGGACATTAAGTGTTAATGCATTAAGACATCAAAAGAGAATTTGGGCTTCAGGTTATTACGTAGGGCGAACTTTGGCATATGTTGAGCCTAATGGACTGATGCCCAGTACCCCTCCCCCCCCCCCCCCCCCCCCCTTGCAAGATCGTGTTGTATGTTGGGCGTATGGTGGGAATTCCGGCCGTATTCCCAGAAAACCCGGTGGGATGTTTTTGGGCCTTGGATCATTAGGAGTTTTGGGCTTTGATTAGTTGGGTAATATAATTTCATTTATTTATTTAAATCAACGGTTATAATATTATAACTAAACAAATATCTTTTAATTAGTAATTTATTTGAAATAATTGATTGACAATTTTACGTTTTTACTATGAAAAATTTAATTAATTTTATAATCGTCGTTATCATGGGTTATAAACTAGTGCTTTAATATAATTGATAATTGATATGGAGTCGCAAATCAATTATTACGTATGTGATAATAGCATTTGTAATGTAAGCTGAGTTTTACTTGCTTTAACATCGTTTGTCAAAGATGAGATCATATCATAACATCAACAAATCTTGAATGTTTTTACATTTATTCTCTCCAAATTCACAATCTTTCGAAACAATCATGATAACGGCTATGATTATACTCTATGAAAGCTCAAATAATCTCACATCTCATGGTCGAATCTTTAATTAGTGTTAGGTGGCAAAAAAACAATTTAATCACTGTCAAGCCTTCGACAGGATAAGGGCAATTATTGAAGAGTACAACATATTGTTCCAAGAAAACTTATTTGTCCATGCACATTTGGTTTAGTATCAGTACGTGCAATGGGCCAATTTGTTGCGTCATTAGCACTTTCGGAGTGACAAACTAACTATTTTTCAAAGGATTCATAGAATTAAGGCTCAAAACATCACAATACGTGGCTCATTGAACTCTAAGGATGAACTCTACAACATCTACTCTAAAGAAACTAAAATATAAAACACGAATTATATTTTCATGTATATTTTCTTGTGTTTTGTCATTTTTCATGAGACATTTTTTAAAACAACTATCACATATGTAGTAAAACCCTCAATCCCTATGCCTACCATAGTGGAAACCCCTCTTAAATCCATGTATTCATATTTCCCTTCAACCCATCCAAAAACCAAAACAATCCACACTTTAAGTGTTATCCTCCTTCCACAGATTAGTCAAGAAATTTACATAAACAAATAAATAAAAAGTCCCTAAAACTGTACTTTAATAAACTAAAAACTATGCACCTCTTCTTTAAAACAATCGACCTCCAGCAAAAACCCGTAGTGGATGCTGTCTATGGATATGTGGGTTTTAGGAAAAGAAAAGAAAAATTAAAATGATAATTACAAAAGCTCAAGCGAACATGTTTTTTTTAACAAAGGTACTTTTAACTTTTTAACTCAAACGTAATCTAGTAATTACGTCATGTGAATGACAGCTGCCTAACATAGGATGCTCTCAGTTTCACTGTTAACAACACTTGGTGAAGCACATGTCTTTCTCTTCACTCTCTATATGTACATATAACGTACCCCCACAACTCCCGAAGAGCTTGTACACCTTCAAAAATGTCAGCTCCCCCATCACTCACCTCTCTTGCAAACAGAACCATGCATCAGGACAACCCCTACAATCTTCAAAACTTCCATGACCATAATAATCAATCAATCTCCGACGTACGACCCCTTTCTACATCAGTTACCGGCAACGAGACTTATGAGGCCGCCGCTCAACTTCCGTCGTTTCAAGCTTTGGCCCGTCACCAAGAAAAGTCGCAAATGCACATGGACGCGGCCACTGAATACGATCTTTATGGTCAACCACTGTCCCTTGGATCGATAGAGAGCCCCTGCCAGACTTCCCAACCCATTGCTGACGGCATTTATGAGGGTTATGATTTACCACCTTCAAGAACCGATATACGTCCGGCCGGGTCATCTGTAACCGGGAGTACCACCGCTGATCAAATTGGTGCTCCTCAACAGTTTGGCCAAATGAGTATGACCAGCAAAGGTATCAAAAACATTGCGCCGCCTGATTACTATTCCCAACAAGAGTACAAGTAGCTGTTATGAACTTGGGTGAAAAAATAAATATTACATATATAGGAGTGTGATCAATTATCCCAATAGTTGTTTCTGTACTCCCTAATAAACCTTAGTTTTAATCATTATGTTAAGTTCGCATTGTGATCAATTAAATGATAACCTTGATTAATCTACATTTTTGTCATCATCCACCATCGAAATAACATACACAACTATTATTACTGTTTTATATACAAAATTAAGATTTTTGAAGAAATTAAAAAAAAAATAAATAAATAAATAAAAGAAAAATTAAAGAAATCCTGATTATTTAATTTTAAATGATAGTCCGTCATTAAATATTAAAATAAAATTAAAGACTTTTTCTTTAATTTGGAAAAAATATTAACTTGTGAAGACTTTTCTGTTACTTTTTTTGGACTTTATCAAAAACTTTCTTAAAATAATAGCATTTTTCTATATAAAACTCTTATTATTATTTATTATTATTATACCTTTGGGTGTGGTTATTTATACTTCTAAAATTTACACTTAGCCCTTAAATTATACTTCTGAAATTTGAGATGTTACAGGAGGCATATACCAGAAAAGATGATAAAGAATTTAGGGTTTTTGGACATACCCCCACCCCCCTAGGTCAATTTTATATAAAAAACCCGGTGCACAAGGTCGTTTTTCTTCCACTGATGCCTAAATATCGGAAACTTGTTCAAATTTGCCTTTTCCCTTAAGTTTACCTTTTTATGGATGATAGCCTACCTTATGTTTTTGTTAACACAAAACGACACATAACCACCACCACGACCACAATCTGCCATCACCACCAACCTCTGCAACCATCCACCTCATGCCACCACTACCATCTGCCACACACAAACTACCACAATCATTGTTCATCATCTACTTCCACCTAGCGTCAGCCTTATCCCACAACAAGAATTCGGAGTATTAGGGACGACGTTTTTTGAGACGACACAAGCAATAGCGGCGACCCCAGACTTGACGCGCTATGTCGCCTCTAAAACCACATTGTCGTCGCTATTAGCGGCGTCGCTAAAGATAACCACCGGTGATCCGTCGGAGATACGCTACTTTCAATCGTGACCCTTGGTTTGGAAAATAATCCAACGGATAGGGTTTCTTCCTGTGATAAGGCATTAAAGACGACACCTTTAGCGGCCGCTAAAGGGGGCGATCCGTTGACGCACCCTGGAACGAAATCTGACCCTACAATTCCAACCAAATCCAACGGTTGGTAATCGCCAAAAAGTGCACGTATGATTCCCTCCAATTTGTCGCCGCAAATAGCCACATGTCGCCGCTATTAACGTTGCCGCTAATAGCTTAGCCCTTTATGTTCCAGTTCGTCTTCCCCAGACGAACGTTCCTCTCCTTTTTTGACACCACCGGCGATTGCAGTTTCTGTGGCGACTCCGACGACTCCCAACGCTCTCCACCGCTGATTGGGCTACAAACCCTTCTCCCACCGCCGATTGTCCTCCAAAACCGAGTCCCACCGGCGGTTTAACTCCAAAGCGAGTGTCCTCCAATTCCGACGGGAGCTTCGATTTCGTGCTCATATCTCCGGCGATGTTAGTTTTCGTGCTCATATCTCCGGCGATTGTACTCTAATTAACACCACCGATTTTTATTTGAAGTGATTTGTTTTTTTTTTCTTTTTTTCTTTTTTTCGTTCCAGCAGCTTCACCAGCTTCACCACTGTCTAGCTTTCATTTTGCTGGCAAAGACAGGTTAGTTTGATTAGTTTAAATTGATGGAAACTGTAAAATTATTTATTTTGAAGGTTTGCTGTGAAATGGTTTATGAACCTGAAACTGTGAATTTGATTATGTTGAATTCTTTGGATTGATATAAACTGGAACTGTGAAATTGTTTTTTTTTTCAATTGGTTGAATGTGTGTTTCAGTTGATTAATTTGATATGTTTTGTATGAATTGAGTAGTTTATATATATATATATATATATATATTCACTTGTTGATCATGTATGAGTTTGATAAATTTATATGTGAAATTGATATATATATATATATATATATATATATATATATATATATATATATATATATATATATATATATTGTGAAACTATTGTATGTTCATCATGAATTTGTATGTAAAATTTAAGAATATTCATATGATTATTAGAAATATATTTTATTGTATATTAAAAGAATAAAATGAATACATCATAATAGATAATTTTTTCTATAAGTTAATGAAGAAACATTCGTAAAAAAGGTTCTTAAAAGAAAAAAAAACCATAATAAACTAATTAAATAAATAATAAATATATAATATCATTTAAAGTAAAATTTAATAATAAAAAAAAATTAAAATTAAAACGTATGCTAAATCTACTAAGTTATAATTAATCGAAGACTAAAAAAAAATAAGTTGATAAATCAAAATTGATCAAAAAAGTTTAAAAAGAAAAAGAAGAAGAATAATAATAAACCATAATAAACTAATTAAATAAATAACAAATATATAATATCATTTAAAGTAAAATTTAATAATAAAAAAAAATAAAAGTTAAAACGCTATGTTAAATCTACTAAGTTATAATTAATCAAAATAGAAAAATAAAAACTAAAATAAGTTGATAAATCAAAATTGGTCAAAAAGGTTTTAAAAAGAAAAAGAAGAAGAATAATAATAAACCAGAATAAACTAATTAAATAAATAACAAATATATAATATTATTTACAGTAAAATTTAATAATAAAAAAAATTAAAAATTAAAACGCTACGCTAAATCTACTAAGTTATAATTAATCAAAATAGAAAAATAAAAACAAAAATAAGTTGACAAATCAAAATATGAAAAAAAAACGATAATATAAATAACAAATATATATACTATCGTTTAAAGTATCATGCTATAATAAAAAAAAATAATTTAAGAAATATTCGGTTGTTATAAATATTCAATCCAAGTTTTACTTCTTGTAGAGTAAACACTAAAACTTAACTTATGTTTCAGTTGCAACATGTCTATTGATAAAACGTGGACTACTATTGAAAACCGTAACTCTACCTTGTTCCAACAAGGACTTGAATCTTTTCTCGAGAGGTCCAAACCACATGTCGATAACAAAGGTCAAATTAGATGCCCGTGTAACAAATGCAATGTCAATAAATTTATACTACTAGCCATAATGAAATTCCATATACTTCAACATGGTTTTAGTCCACATTATATTATATGGAAGTATCACGGCGAAAATACAACTCACCCGGTTGTCGAAGACATACCGCGTAGTAACGAGATGGCTGATGTTATTGATGATGTTATGGGAGGTGTGATTGAAAATGATACCAACTGCAACGAAGGGAACCTAGATACAGACGATAAAGGTGTTGATGTTGGATTTCAAAAGCTGTTAGAGGAAGTCCAATTCAAATTATATCCTGGATGTTCGTTTTCGTCCCTTGACTTTTTAGCAAAGCTGATGCATATCAAGGTGATCAACAAATGGACTGATAGTTCATTCGATCAACTTCTTGAGTTGTTGCAAATTGCATTTCCTGAAGGAAACAGGGTCCCCCCCGTCACATTACAAAGCAAAAAAGACACTTAAAAAGATCGGCTTAGGTTGTGAGTCAATACACGTATGTAAAAATGACTGCTTTCTTTTCTAGAAAGAGCACGAGTTGTTGCAAAAATGTCCAGTTTGTAATGAGAGTCGGTGGGTTGATGAAAATACAAAGGGTAAGAAGGTGGCTCATAAGGTTTTATGATACTTTCCTGTGACCCCCAAACTACAATGTTTGTACTGTTCAAGACACACAGCTAAAGATATGATTTGGCATAGTACCGGACAATCCAAAGATGGTACGATGATTCATCCCGTTGATGGTACTTCATGGAAAAAATTTGATATGAAGTATCCTGACTTCTCGAGGGAACCCCGAAACGTACGCTTAGGGCTTGCTGCTGATGGTTTTAATCCGTTTGGTAACATGTGTAATCCTCACAGCACGTGGCCTGTTATACTCACCACTTACAATCATCCACCATGGCTATGCATCAAAGAGTCATCTTTCATGTTGACCTTGTTGATTCCCGGCCCCAAAGCACCCGGGAAGGACTTGGATGTGTTCCTTAGGCCGTTGGTGGATGAGTTGAAGCAATTATGGAGTTTTGGAGTACGTACTAAAGATGCAGCGACAAATACATTCTTCAATTTGAAAGCGATGTTGTTATGGACAATAAACGACTTTCCTGCTCGTAGTAGTTTATCCGGTTGGAGCGGACAAGGGTACAAAGCTTGTCCGACTTGCAACGAAGACACCCCGTCATACCGAGTATCAAATAAAGTCGTATATATTGGTCATTGCCGGTTCTTAGATGCTGACCATCAATGGAGAAAAAGTTTGGACTATAATGGCAAACATGAGACAAGAGGTTCTCCAAGAAAGTTTAGTGAGGAAGAAATACAAGCGCAACACGCTCGTCTATTGTTTCGTCCACCGGGTAAAGTAGCTGCTCAACGAGCTGGTATTAAGAGAGATCGTGAGGATTTCGAGTTGAATTGGTCCAAAAAGAGCATATTCTTTGAACTTGAGTATTGGTCTTCTCTGGAGCTGAAGCACAACTTCGATCTTATGCATGTTGAAAAAAATGTCGGTGAGAGTCTTGTGGGTACTTCTCTGATGAATGATAAGTCTAAAGACACATCAAATGCTCGGGCGGACTTGACAAAACTGAACATTCGGAAAAATCTATGGTTGAAAAAGAATGGAAACAAGTTCCATAAACCCCATCCACCTTACTCGTTCACGAAAGCTGACCACATTCGTTTTTGTAAGTTTATAAGAAATGTGAAACTGCCAGATGGGTTTGGATCTAACATCGGTAAGAAAGTGAATGAAACCAATACTAATATTATTGGGTTGAAATCTCATGATTATCACATTCTTATGCAATGTTTGTTACCCATTGGAGTTAAAGGTCTTTTGGGGAAAGGTGTTTATACACCTGCGTTTATTGACATTATGGTATAACTTCAGTTGTATTTTGCATTACATAGAAATATGCTTTGATGAAGAGGTCGAAAGAAACTTCAACCGATCGGCATGCTGATATTGTAACCAACATAACTTTGCTTCTTTGATTTAGGAAGTCTAATACAATGCGTTTGTTACCTACAAACTACATAACCTTTGTATCCGCTGTAAGGAAAACCACATATTGTACCAAGAGCATGGTATGGGGAATTATGGATATTAGCCTAGATCATATGGAGCATACTGCGAATGACCATTGGGATTGTGGTTATATGATAATAAAAATTCACTAAATGGTAAGAACTAATGCCTTTAGGGTATGGTATAACTTCAGTTATACCATATATTAAGTAAGCATATTGCTCAAGAACATTGTCGGTGAAGGATATGAAAGAAGCAAAACCAGCCATTATTAAAATATTGTGCAAATTAGAAGTGATCTATCCTCCTGCGTTTTTTGACATTATGGTTCATTTAGTTTTGCATTTACCTGATGAAGCAATTTCTGGAGGCCCAGTATGTATGAGATGGATGTATCCCTTTGAAAGGTATATGAAAAAACTAAAAAACTATGTCAGAAACAAGGCGAGGCCGGAAGGTTCTATAGCTGAGGGTTATGTCGCTGAAGAGGCATTATCATTTTGTTCGATGTACCTTGAAGATGTTGAGACTCGATTCAATCGCCTTGAAAGAAACGAGGATGTTATCATAGAAGAAACAAAGCTATGGGTGTTTCAGTCTAAGTGTCGACCAACTAGCGGAAGGAAAATGAAAAATCTCAGTCTAGAGGAGAGAAAACGTCTACATTGATTTGTGCTTGATAATTGTGAGGAAGTCAGAAAGTATATTGCGTAAGTGTTCTTATCTTTTAATTCATTGTCTTTTTTTAATTTCGCATTTTTACTAAATATATATATTTTTTCATCAATGTAGTGAATTCAAATCATTACATCCTGAAAGTGATGAAAAAATCGAATTTCCTAAATGGTTCCTTCATAAGGTCTATGATATGCAAAAACAAAAATCTCTAGAGTTTAATAAGGAGTTATCAGCTCTTTCAATCGGTGCGCATGCGCATGCCTTTACTTACACCGCTTGCATAGTGAATGGTGTTAGGTATATGGTACTTATGCATGACGCTCAACGATCAACACAAAACTCAGGGGTTCTAACTGAGGGAGAGCATAAGCAGAAATATTATGGTCAGCTAGAAGAGATTATCGAGTTGCATTATCCTCATAAATGATGTTAATCATGATCCCATTGAAAATATCGACAATGATTCAACCGATGTCGTTCTTAGTAATGCTTCTTCCAATTTCACTCTCTCAATTGACTTTAGCCAGTACTTTCAAAATTCTCAATCGATTGAAGATGATATTGAAGTTGACCCACCAACGAGTATCATCAATAATGTGTCTGATTGCGAGACTGATTATGATGAGGAAGATTCTGATTATGATAGTGATGTATCGACAGACACTGAAGTGTCTGGGGGCGAGAATGATTAAAAAATCTTTTTACATTTAATTAGTAAAATAAGGTTTGTATTTGTTGTAGTCATATTATATATATATATATATATATATATATATATATATATATATATATATATATATATATATATATATATATATATATATATATATATATATATATATATATATTCATATTGTGTTATAATTTTTCAGGATGTCATTTTTTTGGATTGCATTGTTCCATCTCATGGCTGCTGTGATGGGTCATGGAGGCGACGGTGGTGACGAGCCACCACATCCGTTCGGTGGAGGTTTCGGTGATCACCAAAACGATGGTAATTAAAATCTATTCTAATTCATTGTATTTCACATTGTATGTATATAAAAAATTATTCTGACTAATATTTTTTTTATGCAGTGGTGCCTCCAAAACGAAGAGGCATGGCAGTAAATAAAAAAATGCACAAACTCTATAAAGTTAATGGTGAACGGCCTCTTAAGATAGTATTTGACGTAAATACTAACATGCCGATTGGGGAGGTGTATGAATGTTTTATTCGGGAGGTTGGGAGTTATATGTGGTGGGACATCGGTTTTGATAAAGACACATGGACAGAGGTTTCTGAAGCCGAAAGGGTTGGAATGTTGCAGTATCTTTCGGTAAATTATTTATAAAGTTATATATTTAATATTTTTAATTTTGATTTATTCTTAATTTATCTATTTTTTTTTGTAGAGATGGTTTGATTTTGACGCGATTACAAATCATCCCATGGCTTCAACTTATTGGGCATCACTGAATAATCGGATATGTGCGCGGTATAGAGGCCGCAAAAATATTGCAAAAAACCATTTTGATGATTTTGCAGGGAATGTGGAGGCAGCAAGGGCTCAAGCCCCTAGGGGTATGGATCAGCAGCGTTGGAATGCTGCTATTGACCATTTCTTAACAGAAAAACATCAAAAACGATCCGCTGGAAACAAAGAATGCCGGAAGAAGCAAGTAGTGAAGAATCGTGGAGGGACGTGCAGCTACGGTAGTGCTTGTTTCAAAAAAGTAAGTTACAATAATGTTTATTCAGTTATAACATATTTTTTAATGTTTATTCAACTATAACATATTTTGTAATGTTAAACAGAATTTGAATAGACTTGAAGTATTTCATCGTGCGCATGTAAATAAAAGAGGGGAATTTGTTGATCCATTGGTTGAAGAGCAATATGTAACTTATTATTACTTAAAAATGAAGTAGATTGTTAAATTTTTTTTGTTAGTTTTAACGTATATTAACAATCTTTGTGAAATACAGAATGCCTTAGTTGCTGAGGTTGCTCTACAGACTCATCACATAGCCGACTCTGGTGGTGATCCAGACACCATTGATTGGATCGCAATATTTGAGAAGGTGTTGGGTACTCGAAGGGGGCATGTGAGAGGCATTGGGCCTAAAGCTTCTTCAACTGCGAGTACAAGTGCTTCATCCCAATGGCAGCCACAGTCACAAGCATCGCAACCAACGCAGGTATTTGTTAAATTCTTAAAAAAATTGGTTGCTTTGTTATATTGTTAAGAACTTAATGTATTTGTAGTAACTTTTGGTAGCTCGGTAGTTTCTTAAATTGTTATAGACTTAATTGATTTGGTGCTTTGATGGTTTGTTGAATTGTTCATAACTTATTTGTTTGTGACTTAATTGTAGGATGTTGATGTGAACGCTTTTCTTCAAAACCCGACATTTGTGACGGCCATTGGAGACATTATTCGCTCGTTTAAAAACCAAGTCAACGAGGAAAACAACGATGGGGAGGACGGTGGGGAAGACGAAGACAACTAGTATTTCTTGTTTTATGATATGGAGGATGTTACTTTTGATTTGGAAAATAGTTTATGTATGATATATATTAAACGTTTGTTTGACATTTATTAGATATGGTATGTTTGATGTTTGTTTGGAAAATAGTTAATGGAATATGGTATTTTTGATGTTTTTATATAATGTCGTATGTATTTATATATGTATTTTTATCAAAACAGCATTTTATAATATATATAAATTAATATTATAAAAAATAAGTTTTTCTTAAAAAAAAAAATAAACATTAGCAGCGACGCCTTTAGAGACGACTACTGTCAATTGTGACGACATGGCCTCCTGAGAGTATCGCCGGAAAAATCCTACCGGTGGCCGGAATATTAATAGGGACGACACTATTTGAGACGACATCAGTGTATTAGAGACGACAATTATTAGCGACGACAGTATTAGAGACGACATGGGCTATTAGCCACGAACCAACTGCGTCGACGCATTAGCGACGATATGTCGTCGGTAATAGCATTAGCGACGGCAGATATGATCAATTGCGACGACTTTCGTCGCCGCTAAAGGTTAGTATTTTTGTAGTGTCCCTCCATCACAGCAACCCTTCACTACCCTAAACCTACCTTTACCACAGACAATCCACCAGAAGCCATCTTTTTCTTCACACCACAACCCCACCATTAACCTATATCTATTTATACCGTCAAAATAATGAAGCACAATACTCATATGTATCAGTGATAGAAAATCTCTCCTTAAACACAATAATATGCAACATCCCCCTCAGTTTTTTCTTCAGCCCAAAATCAACTTGCCTATGCTCCTAATTGGAAACAAACAAGATCAATCCAAATAAATTCACAAGTTTAGAAATGGCATTTCCATTAGAAAGAAGGGTTGTTGTGAGTTACAATCTCTCACAATAATTGTAAAAAATGAATCACTCACTAAAAGCCCTCAATGGAATCAAGGCCCCGAACAAAATACCCCACAGAAAACGAATCCAACATTTTTTAACCTAATCTGATCAATTATAGGTAAACCCCAAGACAATGAGTTCAGTGTGTAGAAAGGTGATCAATGGTGGCTTTGAAAGGTTTGTGGATGATTAAAGAAGTGGTGAGGGATGGACGGAAGTACATGGTGGTTTTAGAGAGTTTTTGGTGGGTTAAAGAGGGAGTGGCAGAAGCGCATAGTTAGATAGTAGCTTTAGATTGTATATAAGTAGTCCACAGAGGCTTTAGAAAGGTTTTGATGGAGAAGAGAGGTGGTGGAAGATGGTTAGCGGTGGATGGTTGCCAACGACGGTGATGTGGGAAGAGATTGACAGTTTACCGCTTGAGAAGGGAGAAGAAAGAAGAGAGATGAAGGAAGGATTCAGGTGAGTAGGTGACCCGCTACTTGCTCTTAAAGTGATAAAAAGCCCTAAGTGCAAAAAGTTACCTATATGTGAGGCATCTATGGATAAGTTCATTTATGACAATAACCTAACAATTTGTTGATAACATATAAAATAATTTATTACAAAGACAAATAAAAAAAAAAGTAAAAATCCAAATGGCCAAAAATATTATCCATTGTTTCTTATATAGAGGGTTTATAGAAGGAGACGTTTGATGCTCGAAAGTATGTGCAAATGATGTTAGGGAAGGAAACGGTGGAAATAGTGTTTTGTAAATTTAGAGTCGTGTATTGATACAAACAAGGAAATAGATAGCGATAAATACGATGATAGTGGTTAGGCGTTAGCATTAATCGCTACAAAAGAAGATGACAGTAATGATGTGTGGTGGTGCGTGATTGTGGATAGTGATCTAGAACGTTGGTGGTGAGGATGGTGCTATGATGCAGGGAATTGGGGTTTTTTTGAATGACAACATAAATTTGAATGGAAGATTAGGGTTTGAAAAAAATAGTTGTTTTAAATGGGAGAAAATCTATATACGGTGAACATTTAGATCAGACCGAACCGAACCAATTCTGACTGACACTTGGACCAAACCGGTTTTGCAAAAAAATGTGGACCTTGTTGTGACATCCCCAATTTACGTGACCAAATAATACTTTGTCTTTATACTTATTTAAAACCGAGTATTCTTTTCAAGAATATATTACTACATCATTTCTTCCAAAATATTTTTATTTAAGATAAAATTAGAAACATTTTAAAGAAAAAAACATTTTTCATTAGAATTAAAAATCTTGGATGTCATAACTGTTACAGAAACATAAGCATACACTATTATTACAACTTTTAAAACTCTTTATTATTCTAACGGCGATAATCTTTTTAAATCTCTCGAAAAATAACAATCAATGCCCACCTATCTTTAAATTGTTGCCTATGATACAAATAAATCGACTCGGTCACTTAGTGAGTACATAGACTTTTTAACTCATATAACTAAATCTTTTAAATAAATTTTCGACATCAAATAATCAACATGATTACCCATTCTCGTTATTCTCACACACCGACCAAAAAATGATGATCTCGAGGAACCTAACATATCGGATCAATGTAAGCAATGGGTATACAATATTTCTTCGGGGATTCCTCCATAATATACGTTAATAAAGGTAACCATGGGGGGATAGAGTATCCGACTAAACATATAGTTCATTAAAACCTACATATTGCAAGTCTGATAGTGTTCCACAAGACTGTCTAGAATAATCATTGGTCGTCATCTATACTCTACTAGATCACTACAATAGTATATTGTTGGTTACGACCTCACAACATTATTTTTATTATTCATAATCCTTTTCTTCCTAGTATAATTGAAGTATGATAAAAAAAATAAACAATTATCCCTACATTTCAATAAAGCAATTACAATCATGGCATATTTCTTTATCTAACACATTTATGCAAATAAATAGCGCATATAACAATTAAGCATTTGCATTCTTTTGTATCTATGTGTAGTAAATATGAAAGTAATTACGTATTCACTTGTCAAATATGGTTGATTATGGAAAAGTTAGTCCTTCTCCCATCATTTTAGCTTTCCTTTTTAAATGACCTACAAATATTCATTACGAAGTCATAGTTGTCATTTTATATTTATCAGAAGTATAATTATAGTATTTCAAATTCCTCAATATTCCCAAAGAGATACGTCAAGCTCTATCTGACAAGATTTGACCAAGTAAGATAATATCGGAGATAAGATCTGTTTGATATACAAAGTATACTGTCTAGAAAATCCATTTTAAACAACTCACTAGGTTTAGCCTAGACACCACATTCATAAGTAGACCAATTAGTATTTTGACTAAAATCACTGATAAATCTAATTTATATGTTCTTAATAACGGCTACGAATGTAAATATAAGTTACTCTTAAAACGTAGTTAGCGCAGTTAAACTTATAGGAATTCCTGGAAAAAGTTTGGATAGTTGTGAGCAGAACTTCAACTCGAAAAACTTCTTTTCGTTGGACTCCTAACAGGTGTAGCGCTTCCCTAAAGTAGCCAGAAACTAGGGACGATTGGGCTTAAAGCGAGGGAAGGCATCTAGAGAGAAATGGAGCAACTTTTGTGAAGCAAATACGAAATCTATTTATATGATGATCAGGAGAGAAAGCGCATCATGCTCTTGTTAGAGGTGTGTCGCGCCCTTGCATAGGCGGCAAGGGTGTCTTATCGTCGTCACAGGTTTCGTTTTTCATTCTATGGGTACTGTTGCGTCGCTCACATGGGGTAAATTATAAAATCATCGAGAAATCATATCATTCGCATACAAACTATGTTTTTGACGTTTTGTATATGTATATCATCGGTTTCCTATAGACAAGTACTACAACGTTTATTTAAACATCGTTTGCTAATTCACATTTTATTTTTATTTTACAGTCTACGCATGTTACATTGTAAAAAGCTTTCTGAAATTTATAACTTCTTTATATGAGCTATGTTTTTGTCGTTGTATATATTGATGGATTCGTATTTCATAGTACATAACCTCTGTTTTAATTTTTTTTGTCTTAAAAGCAACGGATCTCCATTTGACTTTTTATATTGATGGATTCGTATTTGATAGTACATAAGCTCTCTTTTAATTTTTTTTGTCTTAAAAGCAATGGATCTCTATTTGACTTTTTATGACACATATTGTTGTGTCAGGTTAGACATGAAATTTCAAAAATCATAACTTTTTATATGAACTTAGATATAAGAGTTCGTTATATACATGTGTTCGTAATTACGATTACTACAACTTTTGTTTAGATTATTTAACCTAAGTAATCTTTTATTTTCAAATGTTTATTTAGATCTATTTATTAAGTCATAAAGTAAACTTTTTTTTTACAAATATTACATACACATAACATCTGAAACACTCAATAAATACAGTCCCAAAAATTTCGTTTTTAATTATTAATAAAACCATAGTTACCAAGCATTTCATCAAAACATAAGTCAAGTACCCAAAAACATCATAATCAGTGTATCATGTCAAAACACATATCAAAATATTAGAGTAATCATCCCATGCTGAAATATCATGGTGTGTGCAATGCAGTCATCCCGAGCTCTTCTCTTGGCTACCAGAAGTACCTGAAACCAAACTGTAAATCATAAGCATGAAACTTAGTGAGTTCCCCATACTACCACATACCATACACATAATCACATATTGTGCGCCCCGCCCTTCATCTGGCCCTGCCAGGTATCGGATTAGATCTCGCATCAGGCCCCGCCCGACATCGGACATTATCCAGCATCGGGCTCCGCCCAACATCAAGAAAAAATCATTATACATATAAACATATCAACATATACACATATAAGCATATAAATATTCCTCGAGCATAGCCCGATATCACACCATAATCCAGAAAGCATACAACACAGACACATACAAGAATCACGAAGACATGAAGCATACAATCAATCCTCAGGTATTGACCAACATCGAACATTTTCCGGAAAGCATATAAACATTCATCAGGCACTGCCCGACATCAGACCTTAGTCTGGAAACATACAATCAAACATACATATATGAGGGCCGAAATTAGTGCCTTAGACCCGTTCACACAAGAGGAAACTCACCTCAATGTCGGATGCTACCTGAACCGTCTCCGCACTGCAACTGGCTCTACTCAATCCTCTAAACAAAACAATTCCTTAGATACCATTCCATACTTAATCCCCATTAAGGGTCAACTCTGTTCAAAGTCCAAGTTAAAGTCAAAGTAAACGCTAATGTGAAAGTCAACTCTCCGAGTTGACTCAACTCATCGAGTTGCCTATCAACTCGTCGAGTTCCCATAAATTCTATAATCCTCATGACTCGACTTGAGATTCCATTATGGACTCGTTGAGTTTCCCTTCAATCAGTAGAAATGGGAAAATCGATTCGACTTGTTGAGTTCACCCACGAACTCGCCGAGTCCTTCAGAAAATACACTTCGTAATCTATTAGGTCTTCATTTTAGAAATTACCTTTTCCCTACTCAGATCCTCAACTAAAATAATGTCTAGAAGGGTAAAGTTTCCCATTGTACCCATAAGAACCATCCAAATGGCTTTATTCTCAAACCCTAACTTAGGAGTCTAACATTTGGGTCAAGAATCACCAAACCTTCAAGATAAGGCTCATAATCACAGATCTGGACCCTTAAGGATGAATATCACATAAGGTTCCTAGCTTTATTCATATGCAAGGCTATAGAAAGCTTAAAAGATCAAAAGGAACCATAGTAAGAGCTTAACGGGTGCATGGAGTCCTTAAGGCCGTAAAGTTGGCACCTTTATACCAAATGAACCCCCTAGAATCCTAGATCTGGAAGGGTTACCTCAATGGGATGTCCAAATCCCAACAAACCTTATACTTGGACCAACACATGAAGTAAAACATCCTAAGACTAGATCTAAGCATGCCATGGACACAGATGAGGCTTTTTACCTCAGGTAAATAAGAAATGAAGCACAACCTCTGGATCTACACTCCTCCCACACATTCTTGCTTCTCCTTCAAGCTTGTTCTTCTTCAAAATCACAAAGAATGCACAAGTTTAGCTCACAATCACCAAAAATAGCATAGGGTTTTGATGTTTAGGGTTGGGACAATAGAGGCTAGAAATGAGGCCAAACCCTAAGGTTTAATGTGTTTAAATAGGGTGCAAAACCTCAAGATTAGGGTTACATTTCTGCCAGCCTACTCATCGAGGTGAGGCCACTAACTCATCGAGTAAGTTTCTCAAAACCGACAATCCAAGCAGTCTCTACTCGACGAGTTTGGTGCTACCAACTTCTCGACTTACTCCATGAAATTGAATGAATTATTATTTAGATACATACTAGGATCTAGGCGTTACAATTCTCCCTACTTGTCTCAAACTTCGTCCTTAAAGTTCGTTGACTCAAATAATCCTAGATAATGCTCTCTCATCTCCTCTTCTAGATCCCGTGTCTGCTTTGACCACTCGCGGTCCAGCTACTGCACCTTCACTAACTACACAACGATGTTCCTTAAGGTTTTCGTCTTCCTATCCAAAATCTCTATTGGCCTGTCAACGTAGTTTTGGCGATCATTTACCTGAATATCCTCCAACAAAACCACTGCAGAGTCATCCACTAAACATTTCCGTAGCTGGGAGACATGAAAACTGTTGTGGATCTAACTGAGATCGGCTGGCAGATCCAATCGATACGCAACTCGTCCCACTTGAGCCAATACCCTAAAAGGACCGATGTACCTGCAACCCAGCTTGCCCCACATCATGATCCTGATGACACCTTTCCAGGATGACGCCTTTAGGAGAACCATATCCCCTACCTGAAACTCTAGGTTAGATCGGTGCTTGTTGGCATAGCTCTTCTGCCAACTTTGAGCTGTCTGGAGCCGGCCATGTACCTGCTGGATCATCTTAGTAGTCTTGAGTACCACCTCGATACTCCCCATGACCTTCTGACCAACCTCGCCCCAGCATATTGGGGTCCTATACTTCCTCCCATAGAGCATGTCGAAGGAAGGTCAACCTACACTCGCGTGTTAACTGTTATTATATGAAAATTCCACTAATGGAAGATATGTATCCCAACTCCCACCAAAATCTAGCCCACATGCACGAAGCATATCCTTGAGTTTCTGAATCTTCCTCTTAATCTCCCCATCGGTCTGAGGGTGAAAAGTTGTGCTAAAGTGAAGACGAGTACCTGTCTCGTCATGGAACTGCTTTCAAAATCTGGAAGTGTAGCAAACATCTCGGTTTGACACAACTGAAACCGACATCCTATGACATGCAACAACCTTGCTGACGTAAATCTAAATTAGCTTCTCTACTGGTATACTGTCCTGGAATGGGATGAAATGTGCACTCTTTGTCAACCAATCCGTGATGACCCAAATCGAATCCACTCCACGTGCAGTCCTAGGAAGCTTTGTGATGAAATCTCTGGTGATGTCTTCCTATTTCTACATGGGAATCTCCAACGGCTGCCTCTTTCTGAGAGGGAACTGGTGCTTGGCCTTCACTTTTCTACAAGTCAAGAACCACACCACATACCAAGCTCTGTCTTGCTTCATGCGGGGCCACTAATAATCAGGGTGAAGGTCCCGATACATCGTCGTTGCATCGAGAGGAATGGAGAACCTAGACTTGTGGGCCTCCTCTATCAGAACATGGCATGCATCGCCCCAATACGGTACCTAGACTCTCTGGTGCAAGGTTAGTAGTCCCCAACCATCATAATCAAATGAAGCCACCTGACCTATGATCCACTCACACTTCCGGTGCTCCTCTTTCATCCCCTCGACCTGAGCCTCACAAGTCTATTCCAGCAACGGAGTAATCACTGTCATCCACAATCATATGTCTCGAATCGGAGCCACGACCGCCTTATGGCTAAGAGAATTGGACACCATATTGGCCTTTCCTAGGTGGCTTCACGACATCTAACTAATGACGCTGCCTCATGTTCAAATTCGGCTGGTCCATCAGATACCTCAGGCTCTTGTGGTCTGTGTAAATGGTACAACGAACCCCATCAAGGTAATGTCGCCAAATCTTGAGGGCGAAAACTACTGCCCCAACTCCAGATCATGTGTCAGATAATTCGCCTTGTGAGGCTTTAACTGCCTGAAAGCGTACATAATCACATGACCTCATTGTATAAAAATGGCACCCATACCCATGACCGACGCGTCACAGTAAACCCCGAAATCATCGACACCCTCCGGAAAGGTTAGAATCGGTACCTCACACAATCGCTGTCTGAGCGTCCCATAGGTTGCCTGCTACTCAGGCCCCTTACGAAAAGTCACCAACTTCTTGGTCAGTTGGGTCAACGGAATAATAATCTTGGAGAAGCCATGGATGAATCTCCGATAGTAACGCAACAAACTAAGAAAACTCTGAATCTCAGATGGAGACTTCGGAATCTCCCACTGCATCACAACCTCTACCATTTCCGGATCGACCAGAATACTTTTCTGGTTGACAAGGTGCCCCAGAAACTGCACCTTGTGCAACTAGAAGTCACACTTAGAGAGCTTTGCGAAAAGTCTCTCCTTCTGTAGTGTCTCTAGCATGTCCCTCAGGTGCTCTTCATGCGGCTCCTAGGTCTTGGATTAAACCAAGATGTTGTAGATAAAAACTATCACAGATTGATCTATCATTGGTCTGAAAATGCGGTTCATGAGATCCAAGAACATGGCAGGAGCATTGTTGAGCCCAAACGGCATCACCACGAACTCATAGTGACCATAACGAGTCTGAAATACTGTATTTTGCACATCATCATCCCTAACTTGCATCTGGTGATAATCTGATCGTAGAAAAATCTTGGAGAACCAAGATGCACCCTGAAGCTAGTCAAATAATTCATCAATCCTTGGGAGGGGATACCAGTTTTTCACCATTACCTTATTCAACGTCCAGTAGTCTATACACATCCGATGTTACCCATCCTTTTTCTTTACAAAGAGGATCGGGGTTCCCCATGGAGATCTACTCGGCATGAGCAATCCCTTGTCTAACAGCTCCTGTAGCTCTGTAGACAACTTCTACATCTTGGGAGGAACCAACCGATATGGTGCCTTGGCTATCGGAGCCACACCGGGAACTAGGTCAACCCTGAACTCTACCTGCCTCTCCGGAGGCACCTACACAAATCCTCTGGGAACATGTCTGGGTACTCCTTTATGACCAATACATCATGCACAATCGCCTTACCCTTCATCCGAGTATCCATAACATAGGCGACATAGCTTGCCCAACCCTACTGAAGGCAGCATCTCACTGTCGCTGCCGAACACAAAGTCGGTCCATATTGTGGCCTTTCACACTAAATCACCAACCCTCCCCCACTTGGGGTCCGAACCCATACTAGCTGCCGTAGGTGATCATTGTCCTATTGGGACTCAACCAATCCATACCCACGATAACCATATTTCCTCGCATGGGAATGGGGACCAAATCCACGAAATACTGGTCGTCAAATAACTACAGTGTACATCCCTGATAAACCCTTACGACCATAAAGGACCTATAATCTACAATCTATACATCAAGAGGATAGTCTAGTTCCCTCGGAGCTCCTACAAATCTCTTTCTAAGTTCAAGTGATACGAAGGATCGGGTAGCCCCCGAATCAAAGAATACTAGAGCCGATATACCGTTCACAAGGGGCAATCCTATAACAAGACACATAAACATAAGAAACATATCAATATACATAAAGAGATAAGGTGGAAGTACATACCCGTTACCACATTGGGAGCTGCACATGCCTCCTTCCCAGTTAGCTGGAACGCCCTAATCCTCATGGTAGGCGACTCTAGCTGGCCCTGACGTCCGTTAGTAATCCTCAATTTTGCAGGAGCAGTGTAACCACCTAACCCGCTGCTGCTACTGCTAAACTCGAACATTAGGACCTTTTATGGTCCCTTTGATTGCACTGGCTGAAAATCAGATTAGATACTGCCATGGTGGTGATGGTAGCAGTACAAATCCTACTAACATCTCCACTCTGGTCGCACTTGAAGCAGCCCGAACCACCAGCCCTATACGTCCCCTTGTGCATCTTGTCGCACTTGCCACAACGGTTGCATCCCGGCTGGCTCCTCAATCGATGATCGGATACCTTGGGCTTTTGCCCGTACTACCTGTCTGAATCCCATCTGGTTTCCTCTTCCTCTCCATATCTAAATCCAGCTCCCTCTCCCGAGCTCTCGCTATCATATCATCCAGCATCTTGTAGCTGGATCGGTTAACAAACTGCCGAATGTCACTCCTTAACATTTCATGATACCAGGCATTTTTCATCTCCTCGTATACCATATACTGCATAAAAATAAGGTACCTCTCCCTGAACATGGAGTTGATCTCAATCACCATCTTATTCATCTGCTGGAGATCCTAGAACTCCCTCACAAACTGCTACCCCTCGATTACGGGTGCAAAACTTGGCCCTGAAATTGTTCCTGAAATTGTTCGTGAAATAACATGACCGATCTCATCGCACCAATCTTGTTCCCTGTCCTTCAGGAGACATGAATCAAGTCGGACGTTGTCCTACTGGGAGATCAGCAAGTACGAGTTGCCAACTACCTGCTGCGAGAAATGGGGTACCTAGCCCCATGATAATCTAGAGCTCCACAATCTTGAAACTCCTTGAATTTCAATGTGCACGCCCCCATCAATGCTGCCATCTAGATGTGGAATGCACCCAACCTCTTATCCAGAATCTCCAAGATGCCCTTCTTGACCATACCGATGATCTTAGGAGTCTGGTCAATGAAATTGCACATAATATCATATGAAATGAACTTCATCATATGATTGTTGAGCTACCCGGCTCCAGAGCCCAAGCTTGATCCCTCGCCGATGCTAGAACTGCCAACTAGTCTAATGCGTAATGTCACCATGCTGAAAATACACCATAACAATCGTCAGAATATTCATCATAACACGATGGTGAAGGGTTTTGATCATTCTAACACTCCTAAGGTATACATGCAACCCTAAATACCTTGGATCTATGTTTTCTCTATTATAAATGCAAATATCAATTTTCCAAGGTATTGTTCTATGTAGCATAATATGAAGTACATATAATATAAATTCTAGTAGAATTACATACCTCTTTGTTGTAGCTTGATTCCATGGAGCTTAAGAGCCTAGTGGCTCAAATGTAACACCTCAAATGGTTCACAAAACATCACCAACATCTTGGAAAAACTTGAGAGAAAATTTTCCTATGCTCAAATCGGCTAGCCCTCATGTGTACACACACTAGTGCAAATTTCTTGAGCCATGGGGTCCTTATATATTGTGGCTATTAGGCTTACACCATGTAACTCATGTCTTTCCATATTCTTCATGCTCCATGGGTTAAAGCCTCCATGGAGTATCCATGAGTTTAGCCCAACATGAAGAACTATGGATCATAAGCCTACATATATAAGAATGAATGATTTACACAATCAATCCCCATGTTTTTAATTAGTCTCCTTTGGATCACAAAATTAATTCCAAATTAATTCTTGATCAATATTAATTAAATAATATGATTTCATATTAATATATTAGAACTTATAATATATTAACAAATCATTAAAATCCTTTTTCTCATAAAAGTCTCTCCAAATTGTTCTGGCGCCATGAAACCCAAATGGACCATGCCAAGTTGGGTCGAATACATACCAATAATAATTTGGGCTTAGACATCTAATCTAACAGATGGATCTCACACACTACAAGTTCCCTGTATTCATCTCAGCTTTCCTTGATTCGAGTATGGATCCTCTTCTTTCAGCAGTACGAGCCCATACTACCTTCCACATCTATCCGTACTTTCCTGAAGGTTTGTCTTGACTTCACCAAGTCCCTTTTCACTATTGTTGCTTTCACGCTAATCTCATCCTAGGTTTGTTGTTGGGTAACCTCCGACCTACTCTGTCCCATCGGCTGCATAAGAAGTCCTTGCTATCCCTCCCTAACTAGCTTGCGAATATCATTACATATTACGAAGACAAAATAATTCATTGAATAAAAGGTTATCCGTATAATGGTTGGACTCAGACAAGAGCTGTGAAATAGGGCTAATCATAACCTTCTAAAATTATTTAGTTCTTGTAATATGTAACTTAGCATAATCATTTACTAGTTAGTTAAAGGTAACTAGAACTCCTAAAACCACAAAGTATGCAACATTCCAGCATTGAGTAACCAAAACCCAACATATCCTAATTAGGCCATCATATCACTGACTAATCTTTTCTAGCATGCAGTTCAATAAGCACATACAATAGGAATATAAGGCATCCTTCCTAGATCCTTAGCCCTAATCTTGCTTACAGTTCACACATTAACAATCATATCATAACATACACTTTTATGGGTAATTTGGGATAACTTACTTGAGCTCGGCTGATTTTTTATAAAAATTATTTTCTTTTGCAAATTTTCATACCAAGTCCTCAGTTTGAGTCCGGACACACTCGAGAGTGTAACTGAATGTCTCAAACTAAGGCTTTACTACCAACTTGAAACACTCATAAAATACGGTCCCAAAAATTTCATTTTTAATTATTAATAAAACCATAGTTATCAAGCATTTCATCAAAACATAAGTCAAGTACCCAAAAATATCATAATCAGTGTATCATGTCAAAACTCATATCAAAATATCAGAGCAATCATCCAAGACTGAAATATCATGGTGTGTGCAATGCATTCATCCCGAGCTCTTCCCTTTGCTATCATAAGTACTTGAAACCAAAACTATAAATTGTAAGCACGAAGCTTAGTGAGTTCCCATATTACCACATACCATACATATAATCAAATATTATGGGTCTTGCCCGACATCAAATTTGATCCGACATTGGGCCCTGCCCGACATCGAGCAAAACTCAGTGTACATATAAACATATCAAAAAATACACATAGGATATTCACATAACATAAGCATATGAACATTCCTCGGGTGCCATACGACATCGAACCGTAATCTGGGAAGCATACAACACAGAAACATGCAAGAATCACGAAGATATAATGCATATAATGATTCCTCGGGCGTTACTTGACATCAGACATTGTCCGAAAAGCATATAAACATTCATCAGGCACTGCCCGACATCAGACCTTAGTTTACAAACATACAATCATACATACATATATACAAGCCGATAGTTGTGCCTTAGCCCTGTTCACAAAAGATGAAACTTACCTCAATGTTGGATGCTAGTTGAACCGTCTCCAATCTGCGACCGAATCTACTCAATCCCCTAAACAAAATAATTCCCTAGATACCATTCCATACTTAATCCCTATTATGAGGAAACTCTGGTTAACGTCAAACTCAATGTTAAAGTCAAAATTAGCTCATTGAGTTGACTATCAACTCGTCGAGTTCCCATAAATTCCAAAATCGTGATGACTCGACACAACTCGTCGAGTTTCCCTTATGAACTCGTCAAGTTTCCCTTCAATTAACAGAGACAGGAAAAAAATTCAACTCGTCCAGTTCACTCATGAACTCGCTAAGTCCTTTAGAAAATACACTTCTTAATCTACTAAGTCGTCCTTTTCGAAATTAACTTTTCCCCACTCAGATCCTCAACTAAAATAACATCTAAAAGGGTAAAGTTTCCTACATTACCCTTAAGAACCATCTAAATGGTTTTATTCTCAAACCCTAACAAAGGAGACTAAGTGTAACATCCGAATTTCCAGGTATGGTCATTTGATTATTGATTTCGAAATATAAGGAGTGACTCGACGAGTTGATGCCCTACCTGGTCGAGTAGGATCGCAACTGATCACTCGGATTAATGAGTGGACTCGCCGAGTCGGTGAGTGGATTTGATGAGTCCACTCTGTTGGCAGAAACCCTAAATCTTCGAGCCTGAGCCCTATTTAAAGGCACTTATGGCCTTCATTTGCGGCTACCATTCCAGAGAGAGAACCCTAATGAGCTTAAGTGTGTAGAGTGTGAGAGAGAGGGCCATTTAAGCTTTTTGGTCTAATTTTGCAAGAAAGGAGAAGAGATCCAGCAAGAAGGATCAAAGGAGATTGTTGTTAAGCAAGGAGTTTCATTTTGAGGTACCAAATCAGACCCATCTTTCTCTCTATTGTATGGATTTCATTCTTTGGGGTTAGGACTTGAATCATTCCTTTTTGGGGGTTTTGGATGCCTCAACCCCCCCCCCCCCTCTTGCTAGTTGTGTTAAAGATCTAGACTCTTTTAGGCCCAAGGAGTCCCGAGCATCAAACTTTATGCAATCCCATTGGAGTTTTGAACCTAGGTTGTCATTTTAAGAGTTATTTCACCAAATAGAGCCATATGAGTGTTGCATGAGCATAAAGATTGGACCTTTATGTGACTTTTGAGTGTTTAAAGTTCAGATCTATAAGTTAGAGAAATAGATCTGACCGTTGGAGTTCGTTTGGGAGTTTCCATGGAGGAAACTCGCTGAATCTATGAAAGGACTCGACGAGTCAAGTCGGGTTGCCCCACAATTCGTGATCAGTGGTAACCCGTCTAGTGAAAGGTTAAGTCGATGAGTCGAGTGAGACCTTAGAATGATTCAAAGGATGCACATGAACTCGCCGAGTCCTACGATTGCACTCGGCGAGTCTGGTCAAAGTTGGACCCTTGATTGACTTGATTTTTGTTGACTTTTAGGGTTTGGTCCACAATTGGGCTTTTAGGTATTGGGGGAGGGTAAAATGGTCTTTTACCCTTCTAAGGAATTATAAGGGGGATTAATCTAGCCTTTGAGAGCTGTTGTTAATTATATGAAAATTGTTTATGTGATTAAGCAGAGGCTAGATCAGTATTCGAGTTCGAGATTATCCGAGTTACCCGAGGTGAGTCTTCTCATAAGACATTACCTAGAGTGGTACCTATGTCCAGACCAGAGGGTCTTATGTGGTATGTGTATGTTTGAGGTTATGTGCATTGTGTTATATGTGTTATATGTTTTATATAGACCGGACCGGAGGGTCCAACGATTTAGACCAGACCAAAGGGTCTAACGATTTAGACCAGACCAAAGGGTCCAACGAGCTAGATTGGGCTGGAGGGTCCAACATGCTATGGGACTGGTTACGGGAGGTCCAGTTCTTGGGACACCTCGTTAATCAGAATGGGATATTGGTCGATCCGACCAAGATTGAGGCGGTTATGATTTGGGAGGTGTCGAGATCTGTCACACCCCAAAACTGAGAACGGCGGAAACGTTCTGGGGCGGAGGACGTCATGTAATGTATCACAACAATGCAAAGTAGTAAACAAAGCAACAACACCATCCATTGCATTAATAGTATAATTTTAATTACATTTGAGTTCTTTCATAGTATAATTCTACAAAATGAATATTCAAAAATAAAAGACGAGTCTTGATTGCTCCGTCTTCCACAGAACCTGGTAGTCGTACCTGTCTATCCGTATCCTGGGAATACAAGTTATTTTGAAAGCGAGTATCAGCAAGAATGCTGGTGAGTTCATAAGTATTTATGTGACTTTGATTTGTAAAGCTGTAAAGAAAAATCTGTAAATGTATGAAGGAAAGTTTGTATCAACGAACATGTTTGCAAGTAATTGTAAACGTTTGAAAACCCTATAAAATCCCATATTTTCTACTAGTATAAATTGTAGTCTTCTACCAAGACTCGACTGTTTTGAATGATTGCTTCAGAAATCCAATATTTGTTTATAAGTGGGTGGTAGTTTAAAAGACCCAAAGATGTACTACCATGATATTTTTCATGTCTATAACAGTAGATTTGTGTACAGTTATAACTGCTAATGTATATGATAACTCCGTAAATCAACGTCTTTTTAATACTCCATGTGAGTTTTATAACCATGCTATTGACATTGATGACCTGTAACAACGTTCTTCAGGCGTTGGAATGTTAAGACATTTGTCACCTCAGACCTGCCGGTCTAACTGTAGCTAACAGTTTAGGTGCGGGATTGTGAATCCTGCATAGATCTATAAACAAGTATCACGCTCTCCCTCCAAGAGATTATGGTATATAATACAGGACTTAAAATGCATACTCGAACGTACGTGAAGCTGAAATGTATCACAATTCTTAGTATTAAATAGATTTACGTATGAAAGTCCATTTTGTTTTTGTACATGAAAGTATTTCCTTGATATAGTACTTGTAGTATGTAAAGTTTCATGAATATCTAGTACACTATCTTATGTAATCGTATCTCTTGTAATTGTATGTCTTGAAATTGTATGCCTTGTACTTATATGTAATCATATCTCTTCGCATAGTATGTAATGTATTTGTATTGACTCATGAATAGACTGAATCTTGTATGATTCCTGGTACTTGGAATGGTAAATAGTATGTCTTAACTATACCTATTATAGTTACTGATAATGTGTGTGTATAATCGAAATATACCTTTGCTACTCAAAGGTACTGAACGAACTGACGGAAACTTTTATGTCTATATATGTACATATGATATATATATATATATATATATATATATATATATATATATATATATATATATATATAACTAATATTTAGACGACATTCAGACGAATAACCGATGCCCTAAGGCCACATCCCAACGAGGAAAAGGAAATAAAGCGAGCTAGTCGTCCTAAGTCCTTCAAACATTACTTATATAAGTATACATATATAGGCAAGCACAATAAAACATAAAAGAAGTTTTGTAAAACCTTTGAAAAGTTTAATAAATAAGAAATGATGACTTGATGTCACTTTATAAAATGATTTGAAAGCAGTTTGTTTAATAAGAACAGTTTTAAATATAGGAAGACCTTTGTTAGTAACATGATTCTAACAGCGTTTGAAGGAATCATAAAGCCTGTAAGACAGTTTGATAAAGAGTTTTTAACATGTATAAATGTTTGTCGTAAACTATTATAGTTTTTCCAAAAGTTCGTTTTGTTTGTATAGTAACACTAGTGTAATGCTCACTTGTTATGAAATGTGTAACTTTTTATAGTGACATAATGAACACCTGTACTCAAGGTATAAATAAACTATTTGATTCGTATACGTGTAACAACATATTTCATTTCAATATATATCAGACGATATCGTGTTATGTTTTCCGTACGAAAGATTCCATATAATGGTTGTGAATCACATATGATTTACTTGATAAAAATGAGTATTTAGTGAATCTTTGAGTTACACACGATAATAATCGTGTGTTTACTTGTATTCCCCCCCTCAAAAGTGTATATTAGAAACAATATTGATAACACATTTAAAAATGTAGATTATACGGGTATGAACTCACCGAAGAAAGTGCGTGATTTGAAGAAAACGACATTTTCCTGGGCAGCACCTCGACCGGAGAGTGACGAGATTCTCGGGGCTTCGGACTTTCTTTGGGGCTTGAATATGAAACCGGGGAGTCGGGATGTTGTTGGCACGAAAAACAAGGCGAAAAATGGAAGAGAAATGAGGTATTTTTGTGAAAACAGCCGGCACCCTCGCAGCCTATTTATAGGAGCTGGAGGTCCTCGGTATGCGGGGCGTACTCCGAGGGTACGCGGGGCGTTCGTTTGCGTCACCGCTTACCGCATCCTTGGTCGAAGCGTCTGGTCGTCGTGGCTGATCCGGAGCCTTGTATCCGAGTACGCGGGGCGTACGAGGGTACGTAGGGCGTACTCCTTCGGATAAGACTTTGAAGTGCGTGCCAAGAACTTCTAAAATGCGTAACTTTCGCATACGAGCTCCGTTTTTGACGTTCTTTATATCCACGCGAAGGTGAGAAAATAATCTACAACTTTCATTTAAACTCCGTCGGCTAATTTTGACTTTATTTTTAATTATATTTTAATTAATAGGTCGGGACACGATAACTTCGTTAAAAATCCGTAACTTCTTTATCCGAAGTCTGTTTTCGTCAGACTTTTTATTGATATACTCCTATTGTCGGGCTCTCCAACTTTCGCTTAGGTTTTGTCAGCTAAAGATCGCTCGATTTCTGTTTTGAGTTTTTAGCTGTCTACTGCTAGGTTAGAAACTTCGGAAAATCATAACTTCCTCATACGAAGTCGGATTTGGGCGTTCTTTTTATGCATGATCACGGTTTAACGTAATCTATGACTTTTGTTTAGATACCTAAGGCTAAAAATTATTGTATCGAAACTTTGTGTTTTACGTCTACCAGCGTTGCCGGCTTTCGCCGTGAATTTTAGATTGGTCATAACTTCTTCGTTAGAACTCAGATTTTAGTGTTTTTCTTTATATGTACGAAATCCTTGATACGAGTCCTACCACTTTATTTAACCCAAATATGATTTTAGGAAAGTTATGTTTTGGCTTAAATTTGACTGGCGTTACATTTTATCATCTCAAAATATTGGGTTGTCACATCATCCCCCTGTTAGAGGGAATTTCATCCTGAAATTCGAGTTTTAAGTAGTATTAACAATCATGCTACGGATAGGAGTTCTATTTGATACTCGTGTTCTTAAGCAAACATTCGTCTTCGCCTGGTATTCCAGTGAATCTTTCACTAATGGGATACGACTTTGCTTCTTTCGTTTGACTTCACTAGTATGATATCCTTTCCTTGTTGAATGTGTGTTCTGTGTTTCCGTGTTTGGTGAGAGTATTACACCTTGTATCCTACAAGTAGCGTCTCCAGATCTTCAGAGCAATCAACGCTGCTCCTGAATCAAGGTCATGTGTCGAATAGTCAAATTCTTGTGTCTTAAACTGTTTTGAGGTACAAGTAGTGATCTTTCCTCTTGCATAAGAACACAACCAAGCCCTTGGTTAGATGCATCGCATTACATCACGAAAGATTATATTCCTTTTGGGAGGGATAACATTGGTGCGAGGCATCAGACTTAATTTAGCATTGGAACGCTCTTTGTTGTTTACAGAAAAGTCCGATGCTCCTCTAAGTGAGTAACTTGTCCTAAAGAATCCCCTTCTGAGGAGTTTGTTAAGCTCGCTAGGAAGTTCTCGCATCTCGGTTGGAGCTAGACAATAAGATGATTTGGCTACTAGGGTAGCCCCTGGAACTAAGTTGATTCTGAATTCGTCTTGACGCCGTGTTGGTAGTCTCGGTTGTCCTTCTGGAAATGTTTCGGGAAAACCGCGTACTTCTTGGATGTTATTGAATGTCCTTCACTTCTTGGCACGTCTCGGCGATGTGTGTAAGGTATACAAGATATTCCTTTCGTAAACATTTTTGAGCTTGCATACAGGAAATGATGAGAGGGTTCGTACTTGGTTTGTCGCTGTAAATAACTAGAGCTTTGTTGTTTTAGGGAGGTTAGGACGAACTGCTTTATCAAAGCACCTGATGTCGGTTCAATGTAGAGTTAACCAACTCTTGCTGATCATGATGTTGAAACCTTGGGGTGGATTAGCTGTCGTGAATATCTAAAAGAAGTATGACTACTCATGAATTAGGGGAAAAGGATAGGTATTTCTAAGTTTATTCTTACGAACACACAATCACTCGCAGTCTTGGGCAGTCTCCGTCTTGAAGTTCATAGTAGAACTCATACCCGGTTCATCCATCACAGTCTCGGTTATACGAGTCGTTTATAATTAAGGTTGAAAAGGTAGTCGAATAAATGATTCTTCTTTAAGCCCTCATCCCATCGAGGAAAAAGAAGTTAAAGTGGAATTGTCAATTCCGAATTTGTAGAACCTTGATTATATATCACCCCTATGTATACGTTCATCAGCGAAGTTCAACCGTATGGACCCTTTGGATTTTGAACTTGACGTACTGTACAAGTGGTACTTTGAAGATTCCTTTGGAAAAGAAAAGAACTATGAGGTATTCTATACATGGGTACTTCGGTGTTCTGGAATGATGGTTTCGCTAGAAAGACGTTTTCGGAGAAGGAGATGTACGTATGAAGCTTTTTTTGAGAGGATCAAATTGAATCAAGTTGTAAGATAATGTTGGAGTCATAAGGAAACTTAAAGACATTTGATTTGAATATGAAACATTTACAGACAAAACACAACTGTGCAACCATCAACAGAGTCACAGTACTTTAGACTACTACAAGTCTATTTCCGTGAATAAGGTATACTATAAATGGCAAGTATACACAGTACGAGCATCCCTATACTGACGGGATCCCACAAAGGATAAGACTCTGATTGTGCTAGTTTTGGATGGTTTATAAGTCTATTACAATAAAACGCCTAAATTACATTAACGTGGGTTCGTAGTAGGTTCTCCTGCAGCTGTGATCCTGAGAATCCTACCGTCTATGCCAGAGTTCTTGTTATAGGACAATCCTTCTTGAGATGCTCTATTTCCCCGCATTGGTGGCATGACTGGCTAGTACTAGCCTTGGTCGCGGGAGTGAGGTGTTTAGCCAGTGTTATGTAGACACGAGTGCCTTCCTTATTACACCACCTTGGAAACTGCTTCCTAAAGCGTTTTGCAGGAGTTGCCATTTGTTGCTGCGGCATGGCAAGTCTTTGGGATCTCTTGCGCTCCTTTAGGGCTTGACGATATCGCTTCTTCCTCTCGGTCTAATGGCTTCGCGAGTCTATGACTGTTTCCATTTGTTGTTTTGTGTAAGAAAAGTCGTCACCGCAGCTGCTACTGTAGTTTGAAATGAAGCCGCGTCGATATGGAGGATAGGGTTTTCATTGCTCGGTTGATCGTTTCCAGATGACGACATGATTTTTTTAATACGAAAGATAAAGATTTTTGTGAGTGATTCTGGTTGACTCTAGATGTACTTCGATTGCTTTAAGTAAAGAGTAAAAGTATGTTCTCGAAAGTTTGACCTACATCCCTACGATGCAGTCCTAGTACGGATTGGAAGTATGTTCATGATGGGTTGATCTACATCCCCATGATGCAATCATAGTATAAAGTAGAAGTATGTTTGTAGAATGGTCTTTTTAAGACATTTGTCATTCAAGCCGAGGTATCGTTGGTTGGTGGATAACATGATCCAACCACTAGAAGGGACATGGAAATGCCTCCGGAGTTAAATTACTATAGTCCAATGACTTGACTAAAGCATATTAACGAAGGTATGATGAGGGTTTTTGAACCAAAGGTGACACGGGAGTTAGCCGACTATCAATATCATCGATGCTTTACGATGTAATAAGCTTAGGAAAAATTTGACTTTGAAGAAGGTCTTACATCATATCATAGTAGGAAGGTTTTAGCAGCATAAAGGGCCAACTAAAAGTACTTACAGTACAAGATAGTTTCATAGAAAATGTTGCATTGGGTATAGACAGAAAAATAGTCCATTTAAACAAGGTAGGGAAACAAAGCCTTTCTTTCTGGCGGAGGTCATCCTTCTGGTGAACTCTCAGTTAGCCAATTAATGGTCCATTATTATTAAGAAGGTGTCCTTCGTACACCCATTGGAGTTCTTATGACTTCGGCTTGCGTTTCAGCTAATGCTTGCAGCAGGGTCTCATGGTCTCTCTTAGTTCTCTCACGAGTGTTTTCAAGATGATTGGTGTAGATGGTGTGCATTCTTGCGTTGGTATTTAACTTCTTTGATATAATGTAGCGTCGTCCTGCCTTGAATTTCGTTTTGACCAACTCTGTGGATCAGTATTGTTAGAACTTTGTCTGCTGAGCTCCCTTCGCTTAAGTGGTAGTAGCTTCGGTCTCCTTTTGACGACATAGGTTGATCTTGCTTTGTGCTCCATGTTTCTAGGCATACTACCCAAGGAGGCATCGAGCCATGAAGAGCTAGACGAGGATTAGGGTTTGAATCGGAAGTTACCGGGGGTAGGTTCTCCTTCTAGAGTTCAGAGTCATCATCTTCCGAAAGGTCTTCAGTATGGTGATCATTCAAATGGGATTAGATGATCATTCTCTGGTTCTTCTCTGAACCATCCAACATTGCCTTTGTTCGGGAAGTACGAGTTGTCATGGGTATGGGGTCCAACTATGTTATCCAAGCGATAATTTGGTGTATAAGAATCTAACACATAAGTAGTTTATAGAATACACAAAATACTCCTATAGTATTTTAGGTTTATGTTCTATTGTTCTCATTGTGGTATTGTGGGTAAGTTTTTAGATTTGTTGTACTCACAACCACACTTAGGCACATGCTAGTCAACCCTCAGATAATATAGTTGATCAGGCTATATCATCCCAGTTTTGACTATATGTCTCTAAGTCTACTTGTGTTGCCCAACAATCGTAATACTTTTGTTCCGTCCTAGTGATACTGATTTTAGTATGAATGCAGGTACGTATACTTACTTAAATATTTTATTATTTAAAAGTATAAATTCTTTATCAAGGTATTTTAATCCCTATTGTATTTATAGTTTGTATATCTTTTATGGGCTGATATACTTGATTTATTATAAACAATGCTCTGATACCAATCTGTCACACCCCAAAACCGAGAACGGTGGAAACATTCTGGGGCGGAGGACGTGATGTAATGTATCACAACAATGCAAAGTAGTAAACAAAGCAACAACATCATCCATTGCATTAATAGTATAATTTTAATTACATTTGAGTTCTTTCATAGTATAATTCAATAAAATGAATATTCAAAAATAAAAAGATGAGTCTTGATTGCGCCGTCTTCACAGAACCTGGTAGTCGTACCTGTCTATCCGTATCCTGGGAATACAAGTTATTTTGAAAGCGAGTATCAGCAATAATGCTGGTGAGTTCATAAGTATTTATGTGACTTTGATTTGTAAAGCTGTAAAGAAAAATCTGTAAATGTATGAAGGAAAGTTTGTACCAACGAACATGTTTGCAAGTAATTGTAAATGTTTGAAAACCCTAGAAAATCCCATATTTTCCACTAGTATAAATTGTAGTCTTCTACCAAGACTCGATTGTTTTGAATGATTGCTTCAGAAATCCAATATTTGTTTATAAGTGGGTGGTAGTCTAAAAGACCTAAAGATGTACTACCATGATATTTTTCATGTCTAAAACAGTAGATTTGTGTACAGTTATAACTGCTAAGGTATATGATAACTCCGTAAATCAACGTGTTTTTAATACTCCATGCGAGTTTTATAACCATGCTATTGACATTGATAGCCTGTAACAACGTTCTTCAGGCGTTGGAATGTTAAGACATTTGTCACCCCAGACCTGCCGGTCTAACTGTAGCTAACAGTTTAGGTTCGGGATTGTCAATCCCGTATAGATCTATACACAAGTATCATGCTCTCCCTCCAAGAGATTATGGTATATAATACAGGACTTAAAATGCATACTCGAACGTACGTGAAGCTGAAATGTGTCACAATTCTTAGTATTAAATAGATTTGCGTATGAAAGTCCATTTTGTTTTTGTACATGAAAGTATTTCCTTGATATAGTACTTGTAGTATGTATAGTTTCATGAATATCTAGTACACAATCTTATGTAATCGTATCTCTTGTAATTGTATGTCATGAAATTGTATGCCTTGTAATTATATGTAATCGTATCTCTTCGCATAGTATGTAACGTATTTGTATTGACTCACGAATAGACTGAATCTTGTATGATTCCTGGTACTTGGAATGTTAAATAGTATGTCTTAACTATACCTATTATAGTTACTGATAATATGTGTGTATAATCGAAATATGCCTTTGCTACTCAAAGGTACTGAACGAACTGACGGAAACTTTTATGTCTATATATGTACATATGATATATATAACTAATATTTAGATGACATTCGGACGAATAACCGATGCCCTAAGGCCACATCCCAACGAGGAAAAGGAAATAAAGCGAGCTAGCCGTCCTAAGTCCTTCAAACATTACTTATATAAGTATACATATATAGGCAAGCACAATAAAATATAAAAGAAGTTTTGTAAAACCTTTGGAAAGTTTAATAAATAAGAAATGATGACTTGATGTTAGTTTATAAAATGAGTTGAAAGTAGTTTGTTTAATAAGAACAGTTTTAAATATAGGAAGACCTTTGTTAGTAACATGATTCTAACAGCGTTTGAAGGAATCATAAAGCATGTAAGACAGTTTGATAAAGAGTTTTTAACATGTATAAATGTTTGTCGTAAACTATTATAGTTTTTCCAAAAGTTCGTTTCGTTTGTATAGTAACCCTAGTGTAAGGCTCATTTGTTATGAAATGTGTAACTTTTTATAGTGACATAATGAACACCTGTACTCAAGGTATAAATAAACTGTTTGATTCGTATACGTATAACAACATATTTAATTTCAATATATATCAGACGATATCGTGTTATGTTTTCCGTACGAAAGATTCCATATAATGGTTGTGAATCACATATGATTTACTTGATAAAAATGAGTATTTAGTGAATCTTTGAGTTACACACGATAATAATCATGTGTTTACTTGTATTCCCCCCCTCAAAAGTGTATATTAAAAACAATATTGATAACACATTTAAAAATGTAGATTATAGGGGTATGAACTCACCGAAGAAAGTGCGTGATTTGAAGAAAACAACATTTTCCTGGGCGGCACCTCGACCAGAGAGTGACGAGATTCTCGGGAATCTCAGGGCTTCGGACTTTCGTCGGGGCTTGAATCTGAAACCGGGGAGTCGGGATGTTGTCGGCACGAAAAACGAGGCGAAAAATAAGAGAGAAATGAGGTATTTTTGTGAAAACAGCCGGTACCCTCGCAACCTATTTATAGGAGCTGGAGGTCCTCGGTACGCGGGGCGTACTCCGAGGGTACGCGGGGCGTTCATTTGCGTCACTGCTTACCGCATCCTTGGTCGAAGCGTCTGGTCGTCGTGGCTGATCCGGAGCCTTGTATCCAAGTACGCGGGGCGTACTCCTTCGGATAAGACTTTGAAGTGCGTGCCAAGAACTTCTAAAATGCGTAACTTTCGCATAAGAGCTCCATTTTTGATGTTATTTATATCCATGAGAAGGTGAGAAAATACTCTACAACTTCCATTTAGACTCCGTCGGCTAATTTTGACTTTATTTTTAATTATATTTTAATTAATAGGTCGGGACACGATAACTTCGTTAAAAATCCGTAACTTCTTTATCCGAAGTCCGTTTTCGTCAGAATTTTTATTGATATACTCCTATTGTCAGGCTCTCCAACTTTCGTTTAGGTTGTGTCAGCTAAAGATCGCTCGATTTCTGTTTCGAGTTTTTAGCTGTCTACTGCTAGGTTAGAAACTTCGGAAAATCATAACTTCCTCATACGAAGTCTGATTTGGGCGTTCTTGTTATGCATGATCACGGTTTAACGTAATCTACGACTTTTGTTTAGATACCTACGGCTAAAAATTATTGTATCGAAACTTTGCGTTTTACGTCTACCTGCATTGCCGGCTTTCGCCGTGAATTTTAGATTGGTCATAACTTCTTCGTTATAACTCGGATTTTAGTGTTCTTTATATGTACGAAAACCTTGATACGAGTCCTACCACTTTATTTAACCCAAATATGATTTTAGGAAAGTTAAGTATTGGCTTAAATTTGACTGGCGTTACATTTTATCATCTCAAAATATTGGGTTGTCACAAGATCCCCCACCAAGATCAGGAGTTTTCTAGTGTTGGCCGACTATTATCGGAGATTTATCAGGGATTTCTCCATGATTGTCGTTCCTTTTACCAGATTAACCCTAAAGGGCGTTGCTTTCATTTGGGGTCCCGAGCAGCAGACCTCGTACGAGACTCTTCACCAGAGATTATGCGAATCCCTGGTGTTAGCCCTTCCGGAGGGAATTGAGGATTTTGTCGTGTACTGTGACACGTCTTTATTGAGGTTGGGAGCGGTGCTCATGCAGAGAGGGCATATGATAGCATACGCATCAAGGCAGCTGAAGCTTCATGAGACGAGGTATCCCACCCACAATTTGGAGTCGGGGACAGTAGTGTTCACCCTCACGATATGGCTCCATTATTTGTATGGGGTTCAGTGCACCATATACACGGACCACAAGAGTTTGAAGTATCTGATGGATCAGCCCGAACTGAACACGCACTAGAGGAGATGGTTGTATGTGGTAAAGGATTATGATTGTGAGATCTTGTACCACCCGGGTAAGGCTAACGTGGTAGTCGATGCTTTGATCTGCAGGGCGGAGAGCGCCCCAATTCAAGATATATGTATGAGGATGAAAGTGATGACTACAGTATTAGATACCATCCGAGACGCCTAGGCAGAGGCGGTGAGACCGGAGAACCACAAGAGAGAAAGGGTGATTGGGTAGGTATCCGAGTTTTTTACAGATAGCCAAGGGCTTATGACCTTTCATGGTCGGATTTGGGTGTTGTTTATGGGCGGGGCACATAGCATATTGATGGTGGAGGTGCACAGGTTCAGATTCTCGATCCATCCCGGGGCCACTAAGATGTATTTGGGCCTTAAGAGAGATTACTGGTGGCCTTGTATGAAGAGGGATGTCGTGTGGGTGGTGGAGAGGTGCTTGACTTGTTGGTGGGTTAGGGTTGAGCACTAGCGTCCGCATGGAAAGTAGCAGCCGCTGGAGGTTCCCCAGTGGAAGTGAGAATAGATTTCTATGGATTTCATCACCAAATTGTCGAGGACTGCAAGAGGTGTTGATGCGATTTGGGTGATTTTGGATCGGTTGACGAAGAGCTCTCACTTCCTTGCGATCAGTGAGAGTTCGTCTGCAGAGAGGCCGGAAGAGAAATATGTGAGAGAGGTGGTGTCGTGACATGGAGTGCCAATCTCGATTCTGTCAGACCGAGATGTCCATTTCACTTCCAGGTTCTGGAAGAAGTTCCATGAGGAGTTGGGTACGAGATTGCACTTCAGTACTGCTAACCACCCACATACGGATGGTCAAAGTGAGCGGACGATTCAGAATCTCGAGGACATGCTCCGAGCATGTGTTATGAACTTCGGTGGAAGTTAGGATACATACATACCCTAGTTGAGTTTTATTACAACAGCCACCATTCGAGTATTGGTATGCCTCCGTTTGAGATGTTGTATGGGAGGAGTTGTAGGACCCCGATCTGTTTGTAACAGCCCGGATTTCCAGGTATCTTTTATGTTTATGATTTTGGTGTTTTGAGAGGGGACTCGGCGAGTTGGAGCTCAGACTCGCCGAGTAGGATCGCGAATCCGGTCGCGGGTTCGCGCATGGAGTCGGCGAGTCCAGGATATGGACTAGGCGAGTCCGCGCTGTTAAATGAAACCCTAATTTCTCGGGTTTGGGACCTATTTAAAGGGCCTTATGGCCGTCATTTGTGCTCACCAGTCCTTTGAGTGAAACCCTAATCGAGTGTGAGCGTTTGGAGAAAAGTAGGAGGCCATTATTGATCTTTGAGGGGTCACCTTGCAAGGGAAAGGGAGGATCAGCTAAGGGCAAGGCAAGAGGAGCCACTTTCTGAGAGTTTGGAGTCCAGAGCATCGCTATTGTGGTAATATCTTCGAGCTATCCTCTTTTATGTTGATGTTTATTTTGATTTATGGCTTATTGAGCCCTTTTGTGGATAGATCTAGTGCTCCCTTGGTCCCTTAAGCGATTTAAACCGTAGATCTGGACCCTTGGAGGTCCAGAGTGTCCCTTTGCCCAAGCTTTTTGTAAATCAATGGAGGTTTTGGATTGGAATCGTTATGACTTAGGTCAAAATATCATTTATGAGCCATGGGGTGTGTTATGAACACCAAGATAAGGACTTTACGTGATGAATCAGTCTAGGAATGCCAGATCTATGAATTGTCGGAACAGATCTGACCTTGGAAGCAAGTTTGAGTGGTTGCATGGCATGGACTCGCCGAGTCTGATGAACAGACTTGGCGAGTAGTTTGAAGATTGCCTAGAGTTCGCTCAGTGAGTGCTCCAGTCGAGTCATAGGTTGACTCAGTGAGTCAGGGTGAGTTAGAAAAGGTCGACAGGTGGAATGAGTCGAACTGGGACTCGCCGAGTTGTTCTTGAGACTCGGCGAGTTGAGTCGGGTGGCCCCGCGATACTTCCAGGTGGAACTCATCGAGTCAAGTGGTAGTACTCGACGTGTAAAAAAGGAATCTTAGAGAGTTGGTAAAAACGTCTAGACTTGCCGAGTCGCCTAGCGCACTCGCCGAGTCCGATCAAAGTTGACCGTTGACCGTTGACCAAGAGTTGACTTGTGTGACTTAAAAAGGGAAGTCAACCTGAGTGGTAAAAGTGATTAATAAGAGACGTATGATGTTATAGGGAGATTGTAGCTCGGAGGATCGAGCACGTGTGATTTCGGGATTCGCTAGCTATCGATATTCGCGAGGTGAGTCTTCTCACTATACTATACCCGGAAGGGTTTGACTGTGTGACTGGAAGGTCAGATATGTTATGAGTTATATGGATTGTATGTGATATGTTAATCGTTTATATGTGCCATGTATGAAATGTTCGATATGGGCCGGAAGGCGTTGTAATGTGGACCGTAAGGTTGGTGTGGGTAGGACCGGAAGGTTTACCCAGCAGGGACGGAAGTCCCCTGAGACACATCGGCCGAAAGGTCAGGGCCTGGAAAGGCGTATGTGCGTAAGTTGTATTTTGGGGAACTCACTAAGCATTTATGCTTATAGTTGTTGTGTATGTGTTTCAGGTACTAGCGAGGACCGTGGGAAGGCGCCGACGTGATCTGTACACACTAACGGAGGATTTGTGATCTGGGATTTACATGATTTGTATTATGACATGATACGTTGGATATTTATGCTTTGTTCTGAATGAAAATACATTTTTAAAATTTCCATTGTTACAATTTGGTATTAGAGCCTTGGTTTGAGGGATTCGGGTACACCTTCGGGCGTAACTGAACTCAAACTGAGGATTTGAGGAAAACTCTTAAGAACAAAGGCATAAAGTTTTTATAAAGGATTTTGTGATAAACAAAAATGAAGCAGTGTGTACGATCAGCCAGAGCCCGAATGGTAAAGATCCCCAAAATACCCTTACAATGTTGTGTTAAGAAATATGATATGATATGAGTTGTTATGCATGCTAGAAGACTAGGTATTCATGATAGGACTAGAGTGGCCTGATTTGTGATGCCTGGTCTAGGGAAGTCTGTTGCTATGAGATGCTTTGAGAGCGAGCGGGTAGTTAGTGCATAGCAAGAGTAGAGTACTCAGGATCCGGGGTTTGCGGAGGAGGACTTAGGATGAATGCTGATGCGGTGTGGTCGGTAGTATTGGGCCCGTACTACCGAAGACACCGGGTCAGTGGGCAACCCATGTAAGAATCCCTGGGTATCAGAGATTGAGTAGGGTTGCGTTATCGAGTACGATTATGCTCGATAGAGTCTCTGATAGTTCTATGTTGTATTTCAGAGGCATCATGGTTGGACCACGCCACAGACCGAGTACGAGCCGTGTGGGTGACGAGGAGATTCGTCAGATGATTCATGAGGAGGTGGCTGCAGCGATCCGGGCTGAGATTCCGGAGATGTTTGGGTCTATTAAGACCACTTTGATGGAGAACTTTGATGAGCGGTACGCCGCGTTGACTGGGGCTGCAGCCGTTGCAGCTACCGCAGTTGTGGCCGCTGCCAGACCATAAGGAGGTGACTCGTTGCTGTTTCGGGAGTTCAGCAACACGAAGCCACCTGAGTTTGATGGAACGCAGGATCCGATCGCTGTGATGAGATGGATTGCTGATGTCGAGGGATGCTTCTACACTTGTTCATGTCCGGAGCATCTGAGAGTTCGGTTCGCCTTGAACCAGCTCCGTCTGGGAGCGAAGGATTGGTGGAAGTTCGTGATGGCGAACTTCACTTTGGCATAGATTTTAGCTGTGACGTGGGAGAGGTTCACCTCTATGTTCAGAGACGAGTACATTCCCCCGGTGGAGAGGGAACGGTTGGTTCAGGAGTTCTTGACCCTCAAGCAGGGTAATGATTCAGTTGCGGTGATCACGCCGAAGTTCCATGAGAGGGCGATGTTCTGCCCCGAGAAGGTCTCCACAGAGCAGGCTCGGATGAGCCGGTATTTGGGTGTGTTGAGGAGGGATATGCGGGAGTTCGTGTCGAACTCAACATATCATACCTTTGCTGAGCTTCAGGCGAATGCCAGGAAGCGCGAGATCGAGTTGGAGACCCAGGCCAGGGAGGAGACCGAGTCTCAGCGGGTGGATCGGCGGCCGGCTCAGTCTCAGCCGGCAGCCAAGCGGACTAAGTCCGCCAATTCGAGGTCAGGAGGTCCGAAGGGCCGCACTTGCGGAAAGTGCGGCAAGGGTCATGAGGGGACGTGTCGATCAGGAGCTTGCTACAAGTGTGGCAAGGAGGGACACATTGCGAGGGATTGCCCCAAGGGGTTTATAGTTAGCTTTCATTGCAACCAGACCGGCCATCGGAAGGCCGAGTGCCCTCAGCTTCTTCAGGGATCTGCACCTGCTGCCAGGGCTACTGAGATTCGACCAGTGAAGGTCGAGGCCCCGAGGGCTTGTGGGAGAGCTTTCCAGTTGACTGCGGAGGAGGTCCGCGCTGCGCCTGATGTTGTGGCAGGTATGCTTTATTTCATGTATTTATTTTGATGTTGAGATATTATGCTTATGATATGTTATGTGTAGGTACTTTCCTTGTGAACTCTGTACCTGCTTTAGTGTTATTTGACTCGGGTGCGAGTCGGTCTTTTGTATCTTCGGCCTTTAGTCAGCATATCAGTGTTAGTCGTGAGGCGTTGAGTCGGCCTCTGAGGGTTTCTATAGCTGACGATAGAGTGATTTGTGCCACGGAGATTCTCCGGGGATGTGTGTTAGAGATTTTCGGGGTTAAGTTTCCGATTGATCTGATTCCTATTGCGATGGGTGATGTCTGTGTCATTGTGGGCATGGACTGGTTGAGTCGATTTGGCGTGGTTATCGACTGTGAGCGTCAGCTGGTGACCATACAAGACCCTAGTGGGGGAGTTCTTTCCGTGTACGGCGAGGGTACACGTTCAGGATCAGCTTTTTGTTCGGCCGCTAGGGCGAGGCAGTGTCTACAGCAGGGCTATAAGGGTTTTGTGGCGTATGTGATGGATACGCGAGTGGCTTCCGAGAGACCGAGTTCAGTTGAGGAGGTTCCGGTGGTGCATGAGTTTCCAGATGTTTTTCCCGAGGAGTTGCCGGGTGTGCCTCCTGTGAGGCAAGTGGAGTTTAGCATCGACTTGGTTTCGGGGGCTGCGCCTATCGCTAAGGTGCCTTATCGTCTTGCACCTCCAGAGATGCAAGAGTTATCCTCGCAGCTTCAGGAGCTGCTGGGGAAAGGATTTATTTGGCCGAGCAACTCGCTGTGGGGAGCGCCTATTTTGTTCGTCAAGAAGGATGGTTCACACTGGATGTGCATTGATTACCGGGAGTTGAACAAGCTGACGGTCAAGAACCGTTACCCACTACCGAGGATCGACGATTTGTTCGACCAGTTACAGGGAGCATCTTGGTTCTCCAAGATCGACTTGCGGTCTGGGTATCATCAGGTGAGAGTGCGGGATGGGGACGTCCAGAAGACAGCGTTCAGGATGCGTTATGGGCATTATGAGTTCCTGGTGATGCCTTTTGGGCTCACCAATGCCCCAGCGGTGTTCATGGATCTCATGAACCGGGTATGCAAGCCGATGTTGGATCGGTCGGTGATTGTATTTATCGATGACATTCTGGTATATTCGATATCTAGAGAGCAGCATGAGGAGCATTTGAGGGAGGTCCTTGAGGTTCTGAGATCGGAGAAGCTTTATGCAAAGTTCTCCAAGTGTGATTTCTGGTTGCGGGAGGTCCAGTTTTTAGGACATCTTGTTAACCAGGAAGGGATATTGGTCGACCCGGCCAAGGTTGAGGCGGTGATGAGTTGGGAGGTGCCGAAGTCACCCTCTGAGATCAGGAGTTTTCTAGGATTGGTGGGGTATTATCGGAGATTTATCATAGATTTATCCAAGATTGCAGTGCCACTCATCAGATTGACCCGGAAGGGTGTTGCTTTTTCATGGGGTCCCGAGCAGCAGGCCTCCTTTGAGACACTTCGCCAAAGAGTGTGCGAAGCCCCGGTATTAGCTCTCCCCGAAGGGATGGAGGATTTCGTAGTATATTGTGATGCATCAATATTGGGGCTGGGTGTGGTGCTGATGCAGAGGGGGCATGTGATAGCATATGCATCGAGGCAGCTAAATCCTCATGAGACGAGATACCCCACGCATGATCTAGAGTTGGGGGCAGTAGTGTTCGCCCTCAAGATTTGGCGTCACTACTTTTATGGGGTTCGGTGTACGATATACACGTACCATAAGAGTTTGAGGTACTTGATGGATCAGCCCAACCTAAATATGCGGCAGAGGAGGTGGTTGGATGTGGTCAAGGATTATGATTGTGAGATCCTGTACCACCCAGGCAAGGCTAATGTGGTAGCCGATGCGTTGAGCCGCATGGCGGAGAGCACTTCACTACGGGATGTATGTTTGAGATTGACCGTGATGACTCCGGTACTGGATGCCATTCGTAGGGCACAGGCCGAGGCTGTGCAACCAGATATGCAGAAGAAGGAACGAGTCTTTGGGTTGGTTTCGGAGCTCGTTACGGATGGACGAGGGCTTATGACTTTTCAGGATCGGATTTGGGTACCATTTGTGGGCGGTACGCATACTACTTTGATGGAGGAAGCGCATCGGTCGAAATTTTCAATCCATCCCAGGGCTACGAAGATGTATTTGGATTTGAGGAAGGAATATTGGTGGCCCTGTATGAAGAGGGACGTCGCATGGTTTTTCGAGAGGTGCTTGACCTGCCGTAGGGTTAAGGCCGAGCACCAGAGACCGCATGGTAAATTGCAGCCATTGGAGGTTCCCGAGTGGAAGTGGGAACAGATCACTATGGATTTCATCATCAAATTACCGAGGACTACCAGAGGAGTTGATGCAATTTGGGTGATTGTGGATAGGTTGACGAAGAGCGCTCACTTCCTTGCCATCAGTGAGAGTTCTTCGGTGGAGAAGTTGGCGGAAGTATATGTGAGAGAGGTTGTATCTCGGCATGGGGTGCCGATCTCGATTGTTTCAGACCGTGATGTGCGTTTCACTTCCAGATTCTGGAAGAAATTTCATGAGGAGTTGGGTACTAGATTGCATTTTAGTACCGCTTATCATCCCCAGACAGACGGCCAGAGTGAGCGGACGATTCAGACGCTTGAGGACATGCTTCGAGCATGTGTGTTGGATTTCGGGGGTAGCTGGGATGTGTACTTACCTTTGGCAGAGTTTTCCTACAACAACAGCCATCATTCGAGCATTGGTATGCCACCCTTTGAGCTGTTGTATGGTAGGAGGTGTCGGACCCCCATTTGTTGGGGAGAGGTTGGGTAGAGAGTAATGGGCAGTACAGAGATCGTGCTTCAGACAACAGAGCAGATTCAGAAGGTCAAACAGAGGTTGTTGACCGCCCAGAGCCGACAGAAGAGTTATGCGGATAGACGCCGGTCCGAGCTTGAGTTCCAGGTCGGCGATCTCGTTCTCCTGAAGGTCTCTCCTTGGAAAGGGGCGATTCGGTTCAGGAAGAGGGGCAAGTTAGGGCCTCGCTTTATTGGTCCATTCCGTGTGATTGCGAGGGTAGGCCGGGTAGCCTATCGATTGGATTTGCCGGCAGAATTGGGGCAGATTCACGACACTTTTCATGTTTCGCAGCTGAGAAAGTGTGTAGCTGATGAGTCGACAGTGGTTCCATTAGAGGATATTCAGGTGGATGCGAGCCTGAATTATGGTGAGAGAGCAGTGGCCATCAGAGATCAGAAGATCAAGGTACTGAGGAACAAGGAGGTACCTCTGGTGTTAGTTCAGTGGCAACACCGGAAGGGATAGGAGATGACCTGGGAGCCAGAGCGTAAGATGCAGGAGCAGCATCCGGAGCTATTTTCAGAGCGAGACTTCGAGGGCGAAGTCTAGTTCTAGTGGGGGAGAATTGTAACAGCCTGGATTTCCAGGTATCTTTTATGTTTATGATTTTGGTGTTTTGAGAGGGGACTCGACGAGTTAGAGCTCAGACTCGCCGAGTAGGATCGCGAATCTGGTCGCGGGTTCACGCATGGACTCGGCGAGTCCAGGATATGGACTCGGCGATTCCGCGCTATTAAATGAAACCCTAATTTCTTGGGTTTCGGACCTATTTAAAGGGCCTTATGGCCGTCATTTATGCTCACCAGTCCTTTGAGTGAAACCCTAATCGAGTGTGAGTGTTTGGAGCAAAGTAGGAGGCCATTATTGATCTTTGAGGGGTCACCTTGCAAGGGAAAGGGAGGATCAGCTAAGGGGAAGGCAAGAGGAGCCACTTTCTGAGAGTTTAGAGTCCAGAGCATCGCTATTGTGGTAATATCTTTGAGCTATTGTCTTCTATGTTGATGTTTATTTTTATTTAGGGCTTATTGAGCCCTTTTGTGGCTAGATCTAGTGCTCCCTTGGTCCCTTAAGCGATTTAGACCGTAGATCTGGACCCTTGGAGGTCCAGAGTGTCCTTTTGCCCAAGCTTTTTGTAAATCAATGGAGGTTTTGGATTGGAATCCTTATGCCTTAGGTCAAAATATCATTTATGAGCCATGGGGTGTGTTATGAACACCAAGATAAGGACTTTACGTGATGAATCAGTCTAGGAAGGCTAGATCTATGAATTGTCGGAACAGATATGACCTTAGAAGCAAGTTTGAGTGGTTGCATGGCATGGACTCGTCGAGTCTGATGAACAGACTCGGCGAGTAGTTTGAAGATTGCCTAGAGTTCGCTCAGTGAGTGGTCCAGTCGAGTCATAGGTTGACTCAGTGAGTCAGGGTGAGTTAGAAAGGGTCGACAGGTGGACTGAGTCGAACTGGGACTCGCCGAGTTGTTCTTGAGACTCGGCGAGTTGAGTCGGGGTGGCCCCGCGATTCTTCCAGGTGGAACTCGACGTGTAGAAAAGGAATCTTAGAGAGTTGGTAAAAACTTCTAGACTCGCCGAGTCGCCTAGCGCACTTGCCGAGTCCGGTCAAAGTTGACCGTTGACCAAGAGTTGACTTGTGTGACTTAAAAAGGGAAGTCAACCTGCGTGGTAAAAGTGATTAATAAGAGACGTATGATGTTATAGGGAGATTGTAGCTCGGAGGATCGAGCACGTGTGATTTCGGGATTCGCTAGCTATCGATATTCGCGAGGTGAGTCTTCTCACTATACTATACCCGAAAGGGTTTGACTGTGTGACTGGAAGGTCGGATATGTTATGAGTTATATGCATTGTATGTGATATGTTAATCGTTTATATGTGCCATGTATGACATGTTCGATATGGGCTGGAAGGCGTTGTAATGTGGACCGTAAGGTTAGCGTGGGTAGGACCGGAAGGTTTACCCAGCAGGGACGGAAGTCCCCTGAGACACATGGGCCGGAAGGTCAGGGCCTGGAAAGGCGTATGTGCGTAAGTTGTATTTTGAGGAACTCACTAAGCATTTATGCTTACAGTTGTTGTGTATGTGTTTCAGGTACTAGCGAGGACCATGGGAAGGCGCCTGCGTGATGTGTACACACTGACGGAGGATTTGTGATCTTGGGATTTACATGATTTGTATTATGACATGATACGTTGGATATTTATGCTTTTTTCTGAATGAAAATACATTTTTAAAATTTCCGTTTTTACACTGTTGGGGCGAGGTAGGGCAGAAAGTGATGGGTAGCACTGAGATAGTGCTTAAGACGACTAAGCAGATACAACAGGTCGGATAGAGGTTACTGACAACCCAGGGCCGCAAGAAGAGTTATGCGGATAGGCGGCGATCCGAGCTTGATTTCCAGGTTGTAGATTTTGTACTCCTGAAGGTATCTCGTTGGAATGGAGTGATCTGATTCAAGAAGAGGAGCATGCTAGGAACCCGATACATTGGTCCTTTTAGAGTGATTGCTAGAGTGGGCAACGAAGCATATCGTTTAGATCTACCTGAGGAGTTGGGTTAGATTCATCATACCTTCCATGTATCACAGTTGAGGAAGTGTATAGCCGATGAGACAACGGTAGTGCCGCTAGAGGATATTCAGGTGGATGCGGGCCTGAACTACATTGAAAGGCCGATCGCGATCTTGGATCGGAAGATCAAGGTTCTGAGGAACAAGGAGGTGCCCCTTGTTCAGGTCTAGGAGCAGCATCAGAGAGGGTCCGAGCTGACCTAGGAGACTGAGTCGGAGATGCGGGAGTAGTATCCTGAGTTGTTTTCAAAGTAACACTTCGAGGGTGAAGTCTGATTTTAGTGGGGAAGAATTGTAGCATCCGGAATATCAGGTATGGTCACTAGATTAATGATTTAGAAATATGAGGAGTGACTCGACAAGTTGATTCCCTAACTCGTCGAGTAGGATCACGACTGATGACTCAGATTAATGAGTGGACTCAATGAGTCGGTGAGTGGACTCGACGAGTCCGTATTGTTGGCAGAAACCCTAAATCTTCGGGCCTGAGCCTTATTTAAAGGCACTTATGGCCTTCATTTGCGGCTCCCATTCCAGAGAGAGAACCCTAACGAGCTTAAGTGTGTAGCGTGTGAGAGAGAGAGAAATTTGATCTTTTTGGTGTGATTTTGCAAGATAAGAGAAGAGCTCTAGCAATAAGTATCAAAGGAGATTGTTGTTATGAGTTAGTCAAGCAAGGAGTTTCATTTCGAGGTACAAAATTGGAGTTTCATTTCGAGGTACAAGATAAGAGAAGAGTTTCATTTTTGGGGGTTTTGGATGCCTCAAACTCCCCCCCCCCCCCTCTTGCAGGTTTTGTTAAAGATTTGGACCCTTTTAGGTCCAGGGAGTCCCAAGCATCCAACTTTATACAATGCTATTGGAGTTTTGAACCTAGGTTGTCATTTTAAGAATTAGTTCACCAAATAAAGCCATATGAGTGTTGCACGAGCATAAAGATTGGACCTTTACATGACTTTTGAGTGTTTAAAGGATAGATCTATAAGTTAAAGAAATAGATCTGACCTTAGGAGGTCATTTGGGAGTTTCCATGGAGGAAACTTGTCGAGTCTATGAAAGGACTCGACGAGTCGAGTCGGTTTGCCCCGCGATTCGTGACCATTGGTAACCCGTCGAGTAAAAGGTTAACTCAACGAGTAAAGTGAGATCTTAGAAGGATTCAGAGGATGCACATTAACTCTGAGTCCCACGAGTGCTTTCGGTGAGTCTGGTCAAAGTTGGACCGTTGAGTGAGTTGACTTTGTTGACTTTTAGGGTTTGGTCAACAATTGGGCATTTCGGTCTTGGGGGAGGGTAAAATGGTCTTTTACCTTTCTGAGGAATTATAAGGGGGGATTAATCTAGCCTTTGAGAGACGTTGTTGATTGGATGAAAATTGTTTATGTGATTAGGTGGAGGCTAGATCAGTACTCGAGTTCGAGATTATCCAAGTTACCTAAGGAGAGTCTTTTCACTATACATTACCTTGAGTGGTACCTATGTGCAGACCTTATGTGTTATGTGTATCTTTGAGATTATGTGCATTGTGTTATATGTATGCTATGTGTTACATAGACGGGACCGGAGTTTCCAATGATTTAGACCAGACCAGAGGGTCCAACGATTTTGACCGGACCAAAGGGTCCAACAAGCTAGACTGGGCTGGAGGGTCCAACAAGCTACGGGACTGGAGGGTTCCGCTGAGACACATTGACCGGAGGGTCTTACCGAGTTATAGCCTCGATTGGCTTATGTGTTGTATGTGGTATTTTGGGGAACTCACTAAGCATTTATGCTTAGTGTGTTATGTGATATGTGTTTCAGGTACTAGCGAGGATCGCGGGAAGGCGCCATCAAGATCTGTTCACACTAATGGAGTATTATGTATTATGTATTTAAGATTCTGGGACGTGTTTATTGTGATGACATTTGAGACACTTTAATTTTGAAATTACTTATAAGATGTGAGGTGTTTTAAAAATGAAAAATTGTTTTAAAATTTTCACGTCGTTACACTAAGATTTGGGTCAAGAATCACCAAACCTTAAAGATAAGGCTCATAATCACATATCTGGACCCTTAAGGCTGAAAGTCACATAAAGCTCCAAGATTTACTCACATGCAAGGCTAGGGAAAGCTTAGAAGCTCAAAAGGAACCATAATAAGAGATTAACGGGTGCATGACGTTCTTAAGACCATAAAGTTGTACCTTTATGCCAAGGGAACCACCTAGAACCCTAGATTTGAAAGGGTTCCCCAAATAGGACGTTTAAAACCCCAACAAACCTTATACTTGGACCAACACATGAATTAAAACATCGTAAGACTAGATGTAAGCATGTCATGGATATGGTTGAATCTTTATACTCCATGTGAATAAAAAATGAAGCACAACCTCTAGATCTACACTCCTCCAACACGTTCTTGCTTTTCGTTCAAGCTTCTTCTTCTTCAAACTCACTAAGAATGTAGAAGTTTGGCTCACAATCATCCAAAATGGCTTAGGGTTTCGAAGTTTAAGGTTGGCACAATAGAGGCTGGAAATGAGGCCAAACCCTAAGGTTTAATGTGTTTAAATAGGGTGCAAAACCCCGATATTAGGGTTTCATTTCTGCCAACCAACTCATCGAGTTGAGGGTACCAACTCATCGAGTAGGTTTCTGAAAACCTGTGGTCCAAGCCGTCTCTACTCGACGAGTATGGTGCTACTAACTCGTCGAGTTTCTCCATGAAATTTAATAAATTATTATTTAAATTCTTACTAGTATCCAGGCATTACAACATCTATCTAAACTTTATGCACATAATATATATATATATATATATATATATATATATATATATATATATATATATATATATATATATATATATATAGAGTCAAGATCAAATAAGAAGGAAATTTTTGGTAGGAAGGTAAGAAGTTTTTTTTCTACATATTTTTTTCACGAACAAACAAAATGAATCATTAGATGATTCATTTGTAAGATGATTCACAAGAAAAAATTATCAAAAAAAACATCTCGATGATTCATTTATATAATGATTTTGTTGTTATTCACTAAAATTGTCATAAAAGTAATTTTTTCTTAATTTATTTAAAAATGAATCATAAAGATGTTTTTTTGAGAATTTTTTCTAGTGAATCATCTTACAAATGAATCATCTAGTGATTCATTTTTTTTGTTCGTCAAAAAAATATGTAGAAAAAAAACTTCTTACCTTCGTACCCAAAAAAAATTTCTTACCGGATCTATATCCTATATATATATATATATATATATATATATATATATATATATATATATATATATGTTTAAGTGTGTGTGTGTGTGTGTTTGGTACATATTAAACGAACACTTTGAGTAAACATTTAGTTACAACATAACTAGCTAGTTATGTGGTTGAGTGTAGAACACTTCTTGCACCCGTTTTGCATCATGAAAACCATAATTTATTTTTATGATGAAGAGGTTAAGCATGGTGTTGTTTTCATTCGACTCGTACCTGCATACACATAACTACTTATACTTAATGGAAAGCAAGATGCTTTTTTATTAAGAAGGCAGTACATAAAGAAGTGTAAAGACTAAAGCTACTGAGTTCATTTTTTAGAATTTTTTCATTCTTATTTTGGCTGGGAATTTGGTGGTTCTCTCTCCCTGCCCTCTCGTCTTTGTCTTGCAAATTAATGCTAGATTTAATAGTCCATAAGTTGCTTCTTCTTAAGGCTTAATTCTTATAAGTATTAATGGTATAATAAAAAATTATTACAAGTAAACACTAGCATGTTCTAGTAGTTTAGTCTTGCTTTTTGGATACTTGTAAAGATCTTCTTCTTTGAACCTTCATGCATCACTTCAGCAACTTCTATCTCCTATAAGAATCAAAGTATTTAATGGTTGTAAAACATAACTTTATATGGTTAATTTAATATTTAATAGATTTTAAAATTATCCTTGTTAGGTTAAAAAGAGTTTTAATTTTATTCTAGTTTTCGATTTCTGTTGCCATTTCTAGAATTTTTTAGAAAACTAATTTACAGTCAAATCCCACCATTTTTAGAAAATCGATTTTTAGAATCTAACTCAAGGCAGAATATAAATGGTTGGTACCATGGATCCATGTATTAATGGGGTTGTACATTAGGGTTTTAGGTTTTACCCGTAGTCTATATATAAGAATGGCTGCTAAGTCTTTTGTAATGTGTCTTTGATTCTAGAGTGATAGGTGAATCTTTGTCAAATTGTACTTGTAACCTCGATTTCATAACTCGTAAATATAGAATACTCCCTTCCTGCCTATGGATGTAGGTTAACTTGACCGAACCATGTAAATACTATGTCTTGTGTGCTTTTGATTTTGTAGTTTACTCGGATTACATCCTAACAAGTGGTATTTGGGTTGCAGTTTTTGTTCCTGGAGTTGAAGATGTATATTATTAAGTTTGATTTGGAGAAGTTTAATTGGTCAAATGGCTTCACTTTATTGAAGGTGAAGACGAGGGGTCATCTAGTTCAACAAGGATGTACACCGGCATTGGAAGGAGAAGGATAAACTTCCAAAACACATGTTAACTGAAAAGATGATGTATATTCTAACGAAGGCACACAGTCTTATTTTGTTGAGTTTGAAAGATGAAGAGATGAGATAAATCGTGGATCAAACAAATTCTTCTAGGTTGTGGGAGAAACTTAGTGATAAGTACCAGAACAAATCATTAACGAACAAGTTTTATTAGATGGAACATTTTCACACTCCAACAATGTCTTAAAGTACCGAAGTGAAAGATTATCTTAATAATTTCAATCACATTACCTTGAATTTACAAGAAGTTGATGTGATGATTGAACATGATGATGAGGCGCTCATTCTCTTATATTTTCTTCCAAGGACATATAAGAACTTCATCGATATCATGTTATATGGGTTGACCCACATAAATATCACTTCATTGATCGCTATCATTAGTGATAATTGATAAAATTTACTATCTTTTTAATCTTATAATTTGATGTGGTAAAATGTTGATCCTTAATCTGGCAGTTATGAAGGCTGTTATCAGGTATGATCTGAACTATGCAAAAGGCTTATTTAATGAACATATTATTTGATTCTCTTTTGTGTTGAAAGCTAAACAACATATGTACGTTATCTAAAGTTTATGAAACAAATGATACTTATTGTGATCCAAATTTCAAGTTAAATAGGATGTTTGTCACAAAGGGATAATTGATAAACTTACCATATAATCAAATGTATCTTTGAGCTTTTGAGAAATTGATGTTGATGAATATAATTCTTAGTCTTGCGTTATAAAGGAAACTGAAATGGTGCTTGACATTCACCATTATCTATATCAATTTATCATAAGTCTTGTGGAAGTGTGATATTGAAAAATCTTTATGCCTAAGAGTCATTATACAAGGATATTTACTAATGACATATGATCCAATAGGGTCACACCTTATAGAAAATTACTATTAATTACGTATTTATTAGTATAATTTGATTATTAATAAATGTTACCAAAACTTGGATTTAATTGGAAAAACATTATTTTTAAAACTAATATTGAGAATTATTGTTTTTAAGAAATAATAATGAAGGAGAACAAAACTATTTATATTCATAACATACACACACACACATAAACACACACACACACACACACATATATATATATATATATATATATATATGTGTGTGTGTGTGTGTGTGTGTCTATATATATATATATATATATATATATATATATATATATATATATATATATATATATATATATATCTGTGTGTTGTGAGAGTGTGTGTGTGTCTTGTGTACAAATTAACTGAACACTTTGATTAACTACTTAGTTGTAATATAACTAGCTGGTTATGTTCTTGAAAGTAGAACACTTCTTATCCATATTTTGACTCATCAAACTCATAGCCTATTTTATGATGAAGAGGTTGAGTGTGGTGATGTTTTCTTTCAATTGGTACCTCCTTACAAGTGTGAATTTAACTTAATGGAAAGGATGGTCCTTTCATACTATGAAGGTAGTATACAAAGAAGTCTAAAGACCAAAAACTAGTATGCTTTTTATCACCTTTTCTATCTTATTTTGGAAGGAAATTTTAAGGTTCTCCCTCCCTTCGCTCTCCTCTTTTTCTTGCAAGTTGGTGTTATATTTCAGAGATCATAAGTAGTTTCTCCTTAAGGGTTATTGGTATAAGGCTTAATGGCTTAAGAACAACATATTACAAGTGAAGACTAACATATTTTTGTTGTTTACTCTTTCTTGGTGGATACTTGTAGAGAGCTTCACCTTTGGAGCTTCATTCATCATCATCGACTTCCATGTCCAATATGAATCAAAAACATGAAAGGTTTTAACACTTTACTTTATATTGTTGGTTTAATATTTCCTTGATTTTAAAATGATCCTTGTTGGGTTAATAAGTGTTTAAATTTTATTCAAATTTTAGTCTTCAATTGTCATTTATAGCATTTTAAAAAACCGATTTTTGAGTAAAACGCAACATCTCATGCAATTCATAAAAAGGATGAAGATTTTAGAAGCTTTTTCATGGAAGAATGTGATTGGTTGATACCTTTATTAGGTATGATAACTAGGCTATAATAAGGATTCTTGATAAGTCAGTTGTAACGTGCCTTTGATTCTAAAGTCATAGTCGAATGTATGTTAAAGTTTACTTGTAACCTCTTTTTTAGAACTCATGAATAAGTAATACTTACCGCTTACATGTCGACATAGTTCAACATGATTGAACCACGTAAATATTGTGTCTTGTGCTATTTTGGTTCTGTGTTTTATGTGTGTTATTTCCTAATAAGTGGTATCAAAGCAGCAACTTGTGTTCCTATGGTTGAAGATGTCAACTAAGAACTTCCATTTGGAAAAGTTCAACAGTGAAAATGACTCTACTTTGTGGAAGGTGTAGACAAGGGATCCTTTAGTTCAACAACGATGTGTAGCGACACTAGAAGGAGAAGCAAAACTGCCAATGGACATGGCGACTGAAGAAACATGCATATTCTATCGAACTTACATAGTGCTATTCTGTTGATTTTAATAGATGATGACATGAGGGAGGTCGTGGATCAAGCACCTGGTTTTAGGTTCTAGGAGAAAATTAGTGATAAGCACCAAAATAATTCTTTTACGAACATGTTGTACTAGAAACAACGTTTGTACACAATAAGAGTTTATGAAAGTACCCAAGTGAAAGATCATCACAATAATTTCAATCACATTATCATGGATTTAAAAGGGGCTGAATTGAAGATTAAAGATGAATATATAGGGCTCATTCTCTTATGTTCTTTTCTTAAAACATATAAAAATTTCATTGATAGCATATCATTTTGGCTGACCCATGTCAAGAACACGTTTTTAATCGCTGTCATGATTGATACTTGATAAAAGGTACTATATTTAAATCCTTAAAACCTGGATTACATAGTGTGACTTATGTGTGGGGAGTGTTATACTTTGATATGGTAAAATTTTGATCATTAATTGGGCAGTTATAAAGGTTGTTATCAGGGATGGTATGAACTATGAAAGAGGTTTATGTAGTGAAGATATGATTTGTTACTCTTATGTGTTCAGAGCTAAACATCATATGAACATTGCTCAAAAGTTAAACACCAAATGATATTGATTGCGATCCAAGTATCATGTTCAACAAGAGATTTTTCACAAAGGGTCAAATGATAGACTTACCTTATAAATCATTTGTAACTTTGATCTTGTTGGAATTATATGTTGATGAATATAATTTTTCATATTGTGTTATTGGGGAAAGTGAAATTTTGTTTGACATTTATCATTGTCTATATTGATATATGATGAGTCTTGTACGAGTGGGACATTGAAAGATATTTATGCCAAAGGGTAATTATAGAATGATATTTTCTAATGACAGATGATCCTATAGGTTCACACCTTATAGAATATAGTTTTAATTGAATATTTATCGGTATAATTGTAATATTAATAAATATTATCAAAACTTGTATTTAATTGAGGAAATACTATTTTATGAAATAATAATAAAATAAGAAAAAATGTGTGTGTGTGTGTGTATATATATATATATATATATATATATATATATATATGTGTGTGTGTGTGTGTGTGTGTGTGTGTATGTGTGTGTGTGTGCTTTGTACAAATTAAAAGGAGACTTTCTGTAACGACATAGTTGCAATATAACTATGTAGTTATGAGCTTGAGTGTAGAACTCTTCTTTTCCCCATTTTGACACATCAAACCATAACTTCTTTTTATGATGAAGAGGTTTAGTGTGGTGATGTTTTCTTTCAAGTTGAGACAAACCGAAGTTACTTCCGTCATTGTAATCCGTTCCATCAATAAAATTCATCGTTTTACGAATTGTTTCCATTACGTTTTTAAATTAAGTCATTAATTTTGAGACTTATATTGTGAATTAATGGGTGTTCAAAATGTTAGAAACACATGTAAACATCCCAAATTATTATTTAGAAAATTTTTAGTTACGACTACGTCAGGTTACGGCAAATTAATCGGGTACGACCAAAAGCACCGTTTAACGTCGGTATCGGGTAGATTTCCACCGGGCCACAAACTCAAGCCTTATATAAAGGATGAGTTAACTTCAATTTAGCATTTTAGCACCACCTCACAACTTTCTCTCACTACTCTCTCTCTAAAAATCCGATTTTTGATCCAAAAACCCCCTTTGAAGCTTCAATTTGGTAAGCAATCTATCCTAGCTTGTTGTTAATCTTTATTATCATGCAAATCTATGTTTGAATCACCCAAAACACTCAAGAACAAGTGTTTACAGTTTGGGAACCCTCCTAAAACCGTGAACTCCCCTAAAGAGGGTTTTGAAGCCCCAAAACCCTTCCAAAACCCTTCTAGTGCTTAGATATGGTTTAGAAACTTGCATGCATGAGCTTAGGACCCCAAAATCATACTATTTGAGGTATGGACATGATTTTACGGTCCAATAACATTCTTGGACCGTAAAACCTCATTCATGGACCATAAACACCCTTTTAAGGTGTTAAATTGCCCTTAAACACCTCCAAAAGCTTCCATGAGCTTCTATGAGTGCATAGAATGTTATATTCCTTCATGAGATGCACCAATACATATAAAAATGAGTCAAACTTGTGTTTATGGCCCAAGAACATTCTTGGACAATAAACATCCCTTATTAGACCATAAACACCCCCAAAGGGTGTTAATGTTCCCTTAACACTTTGTATGGCTTGGAATTGGACCTAGAACTTTGTATGCTTAACCTACAACCACTAAAACCCATGAATCATGGAAAAACATGAGTTTACGGTTGTAAAATCATGTTTTTAAGGTAGTAAACTACCCAAGAACATCTTCATAAACCGTAAACTCCTTGTCCAAGGTCATTACAAGTCCCGATCACTTCCTAAGCCATGGAATCAACCCTAGAACCTTCCTCTGGGCATTGTAAGACCATTTGGCATCCAAGAACACACCACCCATGAGTTTACGGCCGAAACTCATGGGGATATGGTCAATCGGCCGTAAAATCCTCAAGGAGTTTACTCTTGAAGAGTAAACTCCAAATTTAGGCCCTACGCGCCCTTAGATGCCACCCGGGTCACTGCGAACACTTGATTTGAAGTGTTTTCCTGTCTTGGAGTGTATAATCATATATAATTAGTGGTTCAAAGTCTAATTAGATACAATTATGTATCTCTTCATCTTACATAGGAACCTCGCGTGTAATCAAGCCCCAAACTGACACTTAGCATCCAAACCGACACATTCCTCGTTTGGTGAGTTCATACCCCTACCCTTTTTCAGTGTTTTTCAATGTTTTTAGGGGGGAATACAAGAAAAATTACAAGGATATCTTGTACTTAAACTCCTTATTTCATTGAAATGTTTCATATTTCGTATGCTCTTAAAACCGGAAACCGTATTAACCAACTGTTTAACTTGTAGACTTAGTTTTCAAACTGTTTGTGAATCTTGTTATAAAATGTCATATTTTATATTTCACAAATGATTTTCCATGTCATTATTGTTAAAAGAATTACCCTAGTACTGTTGATTTGTCCTTGGTAACACTCCACAGAGATACGCGAGTGGAGGATTACCTTTTGAAACAAGATTTTTCTGCATTATTACTTGTAAATTGTTATTCTTATAAATTGGAGACACGTCATCGGAAACACTCCACAGAGATACGCGAGTGGAGGACCGCCTCTGTAACCAGAATCTCTTGGAGAGAGAGCGTGACTTGAGTGTATAGATCTATACGGGGCTGACTACCCCACACATGGCTGCTAGCTACAGCCGGACCGAAAGGTCCAAGGGTGACGAAAGTCATATAATGATTTGGACTTCTTATTGCCATATCTAGTCTATCGTATGGTTATGGAACTCGAAATTTGGATAACAGAGATTTACTTGTTAGTAATAATGAATTTAGTAACTAGTTTAATTCATACTTATTAGTTTTATAACTAATGCACTTCACAAGGATAATCAGGTATTCAGAGCACATTTCTTAATATCGCAAGTATGGTAGATACTTGTACATTTCATTTCGGATTGGTAATCAACTTTTAGGAAAATATGGGTTTTTCTTGGGATAACTGAGCTATTCATAAACCAGATGTGTGTAATAAACGGATAACTAAACACTACTTGTAAGAAAATATGGGATTTTCTTGGATAACAACTTTTTAGGTAAACCAAAGAAAACTTGTTCATTTTCAGAAAACAATCCGCTTATGAACTCACCAGCTTTATACTGATTTTGAAGCTGCTTGTATTCTCAGGTCCACATTAGACCGGTACCTACGATCTTTTTGGCGAAGACGAAGCCGGTAGATGACACGTCTTTACTTTTGCTTATATGATGTAGACGTATAAAACTTGTAACACTTTACTTTCAAACAAATGTAAATTTTTCCTATGTAATGTAATGGTTGTGTTTACTTTTCTTACTATGTACATTGGTTGTGATACTTAACATGAAGTCACCTCAGCCCCGGAACGTTTCAGCCTTCGGTTTCGGGGTGTGACAGATTGGTATCAGAGCCCTTGTTTATAGTGAACTAAGTATACCAAACCTTACATGGTATAAGACTATAAACACTAAGGGGCCTAAGTGCTCTGAAATAAAAGTATGCTTTAAAATATATGTATTTTCAAAAGTATACAAGAATACCTAACCGTCGGAATCCGTAACTACGAGTAGAACAAAATATAAGTAAATGGGTGTTGTACGCTGCGGTTAAACCTGGGCAGTTATGTAGTCGTGTCTAGGGTCAATATAGCCTGATCAACTATATTCATTCGAGACACGGCCAAAATGTGCTTGGGAGTAACTGTGGTGTTTAGCATGCCTAAAACTTACCCAATACCCAAACAACGAGTCATCATCGTAGCGAAGCATGAAATACTATGGGAGTATTTCTTGAGCCAAATCCGTTATAGTAATCCTCATTCAAGCGTTGCTCCTCAATCATTCCTTTAGCGATAATTTATCTACTTTGATAGATCTTTCCTGCTTTATCACTTAATAGAAATCTATAACTGTCATATCTCTTGATTCAATTCAGAGGACTTACCATCCTCTCTTTCCTGATCTTTTTAGATCAAGATGTCTCAAAGAAAGAGACCCATCTCAAAGAACAACAACCCTCCACCACCACCTCCTCCTCAATTTGATCATGTGATGTTCAAGGCAGCTGTTACTGCCATAGCAGCCGCCATGTCTCAAATGAACCCCGGTGGTTCCGGAGGTTCAGGAGGTGGTACCCAAACTCAAAACCAAGAAGGTACCCAGGGACACCGAAAGGAGTGTTCCTACAAAGATTTTATGAATGCGAAACCTACATCTTTTGATGGCACTAGAGGTGTCATTACCCTAAATCGATGGTTCAAGAAAATCAAATCTATTTTCGAAATCTGTGCCTGCTCTGAATCCGACAAGGTGAAGTTCGCCGCCTGTACTTTCACCGATAAAGCCTTGACTTAGTGGAATGGCCAAGTCAAATCCCTAACCCTACCTGTAGCCAATGCTATGGGTTGGGAGGACATGAAGGAACTTCTACTAGCTGAGTACTGCCCTCGGGGCGAAATGCAAAAGCTGGAGCATGAACTCTAGAACCTAAAGATGAAGGGTTCCCATAACGTCGCTTACACTTCCAGATTCGATGACTTGGCGCTACTCTGTCCGTGAATGGTTACCCCGGAGAGTAAAAAGATTGAGAGATTTATCTGGGGGCTGACCCGACCAACAAAGGGAAACGTTTTAGCTACGAAGCCAGATACCTACCACAGCGCCAAAAGCCTAGTGCAAACCCTGATTGATCATAGTGATAACCTCGAGAAGGCAGCTACCACTCCTGAACCGACAAAGAGGAGTGGTGAGAAAAGAAAATTTTGGAAGAAGAAGAAGAATCAGCCTTCTCAGGAATTCTCAAAAAAGCAGCAAACTGTAGCAGTCCACGCTGCTACTATCCCTGCTGCTACTTCTGCCGTGGGATCCATAGCTAAAACACCTACTAGTAGGTATGTTGGTAACCTTCCCCAATGTGACAAGTGTAAATACCAGCATAACCCCGGCCCCTACCGTGAACTGTCATGCTCTAACTATGGTAAAAAGGGGCATACGATCTGATTCTGCAAAGCACTAGCCCAATCAACCAATCAATCTTCCAGAGTAGATGTCGGTCAAGCCTGCTACAATTGTGGGGAGGTCGGGCATTTCAAGAGGAACTGCCCTAAGGCGGTAACAGCTGGTAACATAGGGAGAGTCCTAGCTATGGGACGAGAGGAGGTAGTCACCGATCCCACCGTTGTCTCGGGTACGTTCCTTCACGACAACTCTTATGCTAGTATCATTTTCGATTATGGTGCTAAAAGAAGTTTTGTTAGCCATTCATTCAAAAATAACCTTAAATATAATCCCTAACCATTATATGAAACATTTACCGTTGAGATGGCCAACGGTGAGAAAGAAAGTGCAAGCGTTATATTCATAGGATGTACCCTTACCTTGAATGATCATTCATTTCCCATCGATCTTATGCCAATTTCCATAAAGAGATTTGATGTTATCATTGGCATGGATTGGTTGAGTCCCAATCGTGCTGATATCCTTTGCTACGAAAAAGCCATCCGTCTCAACCTTCCTGATGGTCAAACTCTCATGATCTATGGTGATAAGCTTAGCTCTAATCTTCGCATCATTTCTTGCATCAAAGCTCAGAAGCTTTTACGAAAGGAGTGCCATGCATTCCTAGCCCATGTAATCAATGAGAAACAGGAAGTTAAGGACCTCGAGAGCATCCCTGGAGTCTGCAACTTTCCTAATGTCTTTCCGGAAGACCTCCCGGGAATTCCTCCCGAACGTCAAGTTGAGTTCCGCATCGACCTAATTCCTGGAGCTACCCCCATAGCCAAATCTCCATATTGTTTAGCTCCAGCAGAAATGCAGGAGTTATCCAGTCAGCTTAATGAGCTACTCAGCAAAGGGTTCATCAGACCAAGTTCCTCACCCTGGGGAGCTTCGATATTGTTTGTAAAGAAGAAAGATGGATCCTTCCGGATGTGTATCGACTACCGTGAGCTGAATAAGTTGACCATCAAAAACCGATATCCTCTTCCTCGAATAGATGACCTCTTCGATCAACTTCAAGGAGCCAGCTACTTCTCAAAGATAAACCTTAGGTCAGGGTATCATCAGCTACGAGTCCATGAGAGTGATGTTTCCAAAACAACTTTCAGGACTCGGTATGGACACTACGAGTTCGTAGTGATGCCCTTCGGTCTAACCAACACACCAACAGTGTTCATGGACCTAATGAATCGGGTGTTTCATCCTTTTCTGGACAAGTTCGTCATGGTGTTCATTGACGATATTCTTGTCTACTCCAAAAGTGAAGAAGATCACAAGAAACACCTGAGAATAGTGTTGGAAACCCTTAGATCCGAAAAGTTGTATGAAAAATTCTCCAAGTTTGAATTATGGATTCCGAAGGTAACCTTCCTTGGTCACATGGTAACCAAGGAGGGTATACATGTGGACCCTTACAATATCAAAGCAATAGAGAATTGGTCGGCACCAAAGACACCCACAGAAATCCGTCAATTCTTGGGTCTCGCCGGCCATTACCGCAGATTCATCCAGAATTTTTCCAGAATTGCCAAACCCCTAAATACTCTGACACAGAAAGGTGTACCCTTTTTTTGGAGTGAAAAGAAGGAGACTACATTCCAAACGTTAAAGCAAGCCTTGTGCAGCGCACCAATCCTTTCCCGGCCTGAAGGGACGGAGGACTTCGTGGTCTACTGTGATGCGTCCAATCATGGCTTAGGCTGTGTGCTAATGCAAAGAGGAAAAGTTATTGCTTATGCCTCGAGACTGCTCAAGGCACATGAAGTTAAGTATACCACTCACGACTTGGAGTTAGGAGACGTAGTCTTTGCGCTGAAGATTTGGAGACATTATCTCTATGGAACCAGGTGCATGATCTTCACTGAACACAAGAGTTTACAGCACATCTTTGATCAGAAAGATTTAAACATGAGGCAATGGAGATGGGTAGAGTTTCTCAGTGACTATGAGTGAGAAATCCGCTACCATCCCGACAAGGCCAATGTGGTGGCAGATGCCCTTAGCTGAAAGGAAAGTTCAAGCCGCAAGGTGAAGACACCGACGATGGCTATCCATTCCTACTTATCAATGCAAATCCGAGAAGCTCAGTTGGAAGCCCTTATACCGGAGAACAAGTCTAGCGAAGCCTTAAGGGGAATGGACAAGAAACTTGAGATTAGAGGTGACAGAGTCTACTGTTTCATGGACCAAATCTGGACCCCAAGGTTCCGAGGATTCAGAGAAGTTTTCATGGAGGAAGCACACAAGACCAGATACTTTGTTCACCCAGGTTCGGATAAGATATACCTGGACCTCAAGAAACATTACTAGTGGCCAAACATGAAAGCCGAGATTGCTACATTCGTGGGCAAGTGCCTGACTTGCGCCAAGGTGAAAGTCGAGTACCAGAAACCTTCGGGTTTGCTCCAGAAGCCCGAGATACCTGAGTGGAAATGGGATATGATTACCATGGATTTCATCACCAAGTTGCCCCATGTGTTCGAGTGGGTACGATACCATTTGGGTAATTGTCGATCATTTGACAAAATCTGCTCACTTCATCCCGATTAAAGGGTCATTTAAGATGGAAAGACTTACACGAATCTACATCCAAGAGGTAGTTCGATTGCACGGTGTACCTGTGTCTATTATCTCCGATTGAGAAAGGAGGTTTACCTCCAGATTTTGGCAGTCTCTTCAGAAGGCTCTTGGAACTAAACTAGACATGAGTATGGCCTATAACCCTCAGACAGATGGACAGAGTGAAAGAGCTATTCAAACCCTGGAAGACATGTTGAGAGCATGTGTCATCGATTTCGGAAAGTCGTGGAACACGCATTTGCCTTTGATCGAGTTCTCGTATAACAACAGCTACCACACCAGTATCAAGGCTGCCCCATTCGAAGCTCTCTACGGTCGAAAGTGCAGATCCCCGCTGTGCTGGGCCGAGGTAGGGGACACACAGCTAGCCAAGAGTCGAGTCCCTGATAGTGCTATCACTGGTCCTGAAATCATCCGTGAAACTACTGACAAGATCATCCAGATCCGAGAACGATTGAAAGCTTCACGAGATCGAAAGAAGAGTTACGCCTATATTCGACGGAAACCTCTGGAGTTCCAGGTTGGAGACCGTGTCCAGTTGAAAGTCTCGCCTGGAAAGGCATGGTGCGCTTTGGAAAGCATGGAAAACTTAACCCGAGATACATCGGACCTTTCAAGATCCTTGCGAGGATCGGTCCTATAACCTATAAACTTCGATTACCCCATGAGCTTAGTAACATTCATCCTGTCTTCCATGTGTAACATCCCGAAATATCAAGAGTAGAGTTGAAGGGCTAAAAGAGTAAATTGGGAAAGAGCGACTCGGCGAGTCCATGTGTGGACTCGGCGAGTAGAGTCGCGACTTGGTCGCGTGTTAAGTGGCCGACTCGGCGAGTCAGTGTATTGGACTCGACGAGTAGGCGCTGAGTGGAGAAAACCCTAATTCTCGGGGTTGAGCCTTATATAATGATCATTATGTCTTCCTCCCAGCCTCTTTATCACCCCTTGAGCCCCAGAAAACCCTAAATCGCGGAGAAGCACCATTTTTGAGTAGATTGGAGCTTGGAGAAGTAATGGTTGAAGGAATTTTGGGAAGATTGAAGGCTTGGAGCAAGGGGCTTTGCTTGGATTCGAATTGCATTGCAGTTGGGGCATCACTTAGAGGTAGTATCTCGTTTTTGACCTGTTGATTATGTTGTTTCTTCATTTTGGGGTTTGTGAGAAATTGTCTATGGATGAAATGGGAAGTCTAGAGGTTAGATCTGAGGTTGCTACCTCAGATCTGGAAGGGAGAAGAACCAGAGAGCACGAAAGTCCCTGTGTTGGAGTGTTTAGTGAAGCTTGCATGTCCCAAACCCTAGCCCCAATGTGCAAACGGCTTAGATCTCTTTGGATTCACGTAAAGTTTGCCACTTTACGTGATTGATGAGTGGTAGGAGGCTAGATCTATGTCTTGGAGCAGTTGCATGGCCTGGAATGCTTCGGAATGTATTCAGACCGGCGGTACTCGGCGAGTCACATGGGTGGACTCGACGAGTTGGATGAAGATGGCCTGGAACTCGGCGAGTTGTATGAACAACTCGGCGAGTAGGTTGAAGATAGCCGTAGACTCGGCGAGTCTGTTCTTGGACTCGACGAGTCTTGACGAAGAGTCCCAAATATTTCCTGGTTGAGTCTACAATCGGTGACTCAAGGGATGACTCGGTGAGTTGGGTGTGAGTGGACTCAGAGTTGTGGGACTCGGCGAGTCTCGTGGTGACTCGACGAGTTGAGTCGCGATATGGGGAAGTTCTGATTATGGGAACTCGACGAGTCACAGGGTTGACTCGGCGAGTAGAGTCAGTCAAGGGTTGACCTAGACTGAGGACTTTGATTTCGACCAAGGGTTGGCCGTTGAGTTTTAGGGTTTGGACAGCGATGTGGCCTTTGGGCCAAGAGAGAGGTAAAATAGTCTTTTACCCATAAGAGGGTGTTATGAGAGGATTTATTCTAGCCTCGAGAGTTATATTCATGAGAGTATTTGCCTTACATGTTAGGCGGTGGCGAGTTCGAGATTCAAGTGTGGGGATATCTGCTTTCTGCTTGCCAGGTGAGTCTTCTCACTATACTTTACCTTGAGTAGGTAACCAGAGTTATGTGATTAGAGTATTTGTATGCTATATGTACGTGATGTGTTGTACTGCATTATTTCTATGTGATTTATGTTGTGCATGTTTATAGAGTTAGAACCGGAAGGTTCCCAGAGTTAGAACCTGAGGGTTCACAGAGTTTGGGTGCACGGACGCACAGAGTTATAGCCTCGAGTGGCTAATATGTGTTATGTGTGGTATTTTGGGGAACTCACTAAGCTTCGTGCTTACAGTGTTTTGTTTGATGTTTTACAGGTTTCTTTCAGTATCACGGGACGGCACCGGCTTGATTGTACACACCAGAGAAAGAGTCATATTTTGGAGGATCTTGGTTTTCTATGCAAGTGAAAATGGAGTTATGTTTTGTAAATCGACTATGAATAAGATTTTAAACAAGTGTTTCTAAGAGTAAAATGATTATTTTAAATGAAAATTTTGTCTTGAAAATTACGGTGTTACAAGTTGGTATCAGAGCCTTGGTTTGAGGGATTCGGATGCGCCTTCGGGTAAATCTGGACTCAAACTGAGGAAGTACGAAAAGTTTTTAAAGAAATAATTTTCTAAAAGTGAATAAGAGTTCAAAGAGAAAGCAAGAAGGAGCAGTGTGTACAATCAGCCAGAGCCCGAACGGTGATTTCCCAAAATACCCTTATTTTTGTGTTATGAGATATGTATGATGCACTTTATGAGATATTATTGCATGCTAGAGACAGGCTAGGTATTTCATACGTTAGGACTAGAGTGGCCTGATTTGTGATGCCTTAGCCTAGGACTCATTGTTATATGTGTTATGTTTTAAGTATGTGATGAGTGAGAGTATCCAGTTAGAACCCATGAGGGGTAGAGTTACAGAGTTCGGTGGTACTTTCGAGGATGAGCTGAGAAGGTGGAGTTATCACAGAGAGGGAGTCCTATGTATCCTTCGATGCTCGAATGCTGCTTGCTTTGTGCTTTGTGGAACTCTCGATGATGGGAGTCAGCTACCAAGTGAATATGACGATATTCAGGAGGTAGATGGCTGGCATCATTAGGAGCTCTTCAGCAGCTGATAGCAAAGAAGTGGGAGGACGACGGAAGAGCCTAGGGAATAACCCTATCCAGATGAGTGCGCTTGTAGAATAGAGAGTTTCGCTGGGGAGCGAGCACGCACGATGGGATTGGTGAAAGAGCAGGTCGAGCAGCTATTTAGAAGCTTTGGGATGGTCCATGTGGAAAGTATGGGTAGATGTGGCAGGTAGTATGGGCCCGTACTACTGAAAGCAGAGGACCCATACTTGATACAGGGAGTATTCTGAAGGTTCTAAAGAGCAGATTGAGGAGTGATGTTATGGTTTGAGTACCATACATCGGAGCGGATCGAGGAGTGATGTTATGGTTCGGGTACCATACATCAGGGCAGGTTGAGGAGTGATGTTATGGTTCGGGTACCATACATCAGAGCAGATTGAGGAGCGATGTTATGGTTTGCGTACCATACATCGGAGCGGATCAAGGAGTGATGTTATGGTTCGGGTAACATACATCAGGGCAGATTGAGGAGTGATGTTATGGTTCGGGTACCATACATCAGAGCAGATTGAGGAGCGATGTCATGGTTTGCGTACCATACATCAGAGCGGATCGAGGAGTGATGTTATGGTTCGGGTACCATACATCAAGGCGGATCGAGGAGTGATGTTATGGTTCAGGTACCATACATCAGGGCAGATTGAGGAGTGATGTTATGGTTCGGGTACCATACATCAGAGCAGATTGAGGAGTGATGTTATGGTCCGGGTAGCATACCTCGGAGCGAATTGGGGAGTGATGTCATGGTTAGGGTACCATACATCGGGGCATATTGAGAAGAGATGTCGTGGAAGGAGTACCATGGTTCGTAGTGAATGATGTTTGCGGTTCTCCGGTTATTCGGTCACGAGTAAGTTCGAAGAGGCGTCCCTTGAGAGGGAGATCGAGAGTCCTTCAGAGTATTCTAGTAAGGAGTCAGTGGAAGGGAGAATTTCGATCTGAGTTGAGTGATCAGTCGATAAAGGAGATGTCACCTCCTATGATCGGGGAGGTACTAATTATGTAAGTGTGAGAATATGAGAAGCATGATGTTTTGGTTTTGGGTTTAGGGGTAAACCCTGCAGGTCGTCATTGATGATGATTTCCCCCCAGAGTATCAGGTAACATGTGTGCCGCGAGGCAGTGATCTATCATGAGCAGATAGTCAGTTGGGACTAAGATAGTCGAGGGCCACGCTATACCTAATTGAGTATAATCGGGTGTATGGTAGTGGTATCAGTGGGGAGTTCAGTCGAGTTTAGCGGTGCAGAGAGTTTTCTATCCATGGGGTGTTGAATATGGGAGTGGGTCCTTGTTCGTGGGGTGATCCCGGTGTTGGAGCGTTGGTTGATGAGTTGAGGTGAGGGGTACGGTGATTTTATGGTTCAGTCTATGAGCCAGGGATGTTATTGAGCAGTTGATTTGTTGGTACTAGATTGGTAAGATATTTGGAATGACTAGAGGCAGACGTGACGAGAAGTTCTTGAGGAGTTCATCAGAGGTTCAGAGTATATGAAGTCGATTCATTTCCGTAAGGGGGATTATCGGGCGTTGTGTAGCACTTTCCGGGGGCAGGTGCGATTTTGCTGGAGAATATAATTATGGAATAGTTGTGTGCTATTTGGTGACGGTTTGAACCCTAAGTGGGGGAGAACTGGGTGCCGTATGTAAGAAAGCAGAGATTTGTCAGGAGCAGTTATAAGTGGAGTATAGAGATATGCGGTAAGAAATCATGAGACCAGAGATGTCGGTGATCGAGGAAAGGGGTCGGAGTGAGTTAATGCGGGAAGTACTTCTTTGAGAAGGATGAATGTCTCCACGACAGGTGTTTATTAGTCAGGAATCTGGTATTGGTCAGTGTTGGGGCAAGTAGATAAAGAATGATTGGGCAGCCAACTCCCGGGTCGGTATGCGTATCCTTGTTTGGGTTTTGAGTGGCGGGAAAAAGGGTTTCGGAGAATTATCAGCGTATTTCGTAGCGTTAGCGTTTCTTCGTATTGCAGTTGGGAAATTGAATACACCGAAGTTGCAACTTGGGAAAAATGAAGATCTAGTTATGGGGTTCAGAGGGAATGTATTATTGCATCTATATGGTGCTTGGGGTAGGAAACATGTGGTTGTGGCAGGATCTTGTGATGATCGGTGGGGGTGTTCCGAGGTATACGGGTATTGATATCTTTATTTCGAAGTTATTCGTGAATCTTGAGTTGAGACGACTTGTGGTATATCAGGTATCTATGGAACTAGTGATAGCCCTTCGAGTATGGGCATCCAGGGTGATTACTTGGGAGAGTGGATCTTCGCAAGGGTGGGCATCTGTTATGACGATTGCCTCCAGAGTCTGTGATGAATATTCGAGACGAGTATGGGTAGCCGCCTATGATAGTCTGTGGAGCACGAGCTAGTGGAGTCAGAGGGTGTTGGGATACTGCGGGGAGCCGTAGTACTCACTAGTCAGAGGGTGTTGTGATACTGCGGAGAGCCGTAGTACTCACTAGTCAGAGGGTGTTGTGATACTGTGGAGAGCCGTAGTACTCACTAGTCAGAGGGTGTTGTGATACCGCGGGGAGTCGTAGTGCTCACCAGATGGCAAGAGAGTGTGATGATGGAATGTTCTCCGATCAGTGTATGATGTGGAAGAGTTTTGGGCTTGAGTAGCCCTAGTATTGAGTTTTTGGAGCCTGGATGTTGAACCGGGGGCGAGACTGGGGTCCCCGTGTCTGTCGGGGAATGTGGTGAGATGGCAAGGGATATGCGCAGTAGAAACCAGATATCAGAGTGGAGACGATCCTCAGTTGGATTGTACTTTCTTGCATAAGGAAAAGAGAATTTCGTGACTTGCGTGTCACGGGGCCGGGATAGTGGTCACGGGGAGGAAGTTAGTGGGATATCTGGATCATGATTTGGGTGACCTTTGGAGGCTCAGTTGTGGAGTCAAAAGCTGACCTGGTGCTCAGTCTCGAAGAGGGATATGTGATGAGCTAGAGCTTATCCTGATGATGTCGGAGGACACCTCAGAGGGAGTGAACGATTCAAACGCTCAAAGACATGCTTCGGGCATGTGTATTAGATTTCGGAGGGTGTTGCGGCACGTATTTATCCTTGGTTGAGTTATCCTATTTCAACAGCCATCATTAGTGCATTGGTATGCCACCCTTTGTGTTGTTGTATGGGAGGAAGTGTTGGATCCTCATTTACTGGGGAAAGTGTTGATTCGCGGAAGTGAAAGTTGTAGTGAGAATGGATGATTTGGAGTATGGTGGTCGAACACTGTGACAGTGGTATGGAATGACATCATGATGGGATGTCTGCTGAGGACGCGGAAGGATTCCGCAGGTGTAGAGCCAAGAGTCTCAGGATGGATGTAGGGATGGAGTCTGGGACTCCCAACTTGATTCTGATCGAGGGCTGTGTGCGTAGTGGTGGTTTGTCCTGGGGATGTTAGAGACGTCATCATTGTGACGGGTTTTCCTAACCCGAGAGTGCGAAGGTTGGTGCGGCATGGGTGTGTGATTACAAGAAGAGGACTCATGGGAGTTGCTCTGGGATTTAAGAGTGGGTCTTTCTGTCGTCACGGATTGGATAGAGAGGGATTCGAATCGGGGATCCGATGGTTCATGTCTTCTAACCCTTATGGGTCGAGTGATTGTTGAGATTTGGGGCAGTGATACTTCATGGGTAATTCTCGGATCGATGTGTGTGGTCATCAGAGGGTGCATCCGGTGCCCGGTTCGAGACAATGGTCAGCACACCGTAATGAAAGGGAAAGTTTGTTCGAGTTTCGATGGGTATGCCTTGTGAGATCTGGTCCGATTAAGGCCAGGTGGCACGTTGTGGGAGTAATTCTGGAGTTGAGTTACTGTAGGCTTCGAGGGCGAAGCCTAATTTAAGTGGGGGAGAATTGTAACATCCCGAAATATCAAGAGTAGAGTTGAAGGGCTAAAAGAGTAAATTGGGAAAGAGAGACTCGGCGAGTCCATGTGTGGACTCGGCGAGTAGAGTCGCGACTTGGTCGCGTGTTAAGTGGCCGACTCGGCGAGTCAGTGTATTGGACTCGGCGAGTAGGCGCTGAGTGGAGAAAACCCTAATTCTCGGGGTTGAGCCTTATATAATGATCATTATGTCTTCCTCCCAGCCTCTTTATCACCCCTTGAGCCCCAGAAAACCCTAAATCGCGGAGAAGCACCATTTTTGAGTAGATTGGAGCTTGGAGAAGTAATGGTTGAAGGAATTTTGGGAAGATTGAAGGCTTGGAGCAAGGGGCTTTGCTTGGATTCGAATTGCATTGCAGTTGGGGCATCACTTAGAGGTAGTATCTCGTTTTTGACCTGTTGATTATGTTGTTTCTTCATTTTGGGGTTTGTGAGAAATTGTCTATGGATGAAATGGGAAGTCTAGAGGTTAGATCTGAGGTTGCTACCTCAGATCTGGAAGGGAGAAGAACCAGAGAGCACGAAAGTCCCTGTGTTGGAGTGTTTAGTGAAGCTTGCATGTCCCAAACCCTAGCCCCAATGTGCAAACGGCTTAGATCTCTTTGGATTCACGTAAAGTTTGCCACTTTACGTGATTGATGAGTGGTAGGAGGCTAGATCTATGTCTTGGAGCAGTTGCATGGCCTGGAATGCTTCGGAATGTATTCAGACCGGCGGTACTCGGCGAGTCACATGGGTGGACTCGACGAGTTGGATGAAGATGGCCTGGAACTCAGCGAGTTGTATGAACAACTCGGCGATTAGGTTGAAGATAGCCGTAGACTCGGCGAGTCTGTTCTTGGACTCGACGAGTCTTGACGAAGTGTCCCAAATATTTCCTGGTTGAGTCGAGAATCGGTGAGTCAAGGGATGACTCGGTGAGTTGGATGTGAGTGGACTCAGAGTTGTGGGACTCGGCGAGTCTCGTGGTGACTCGACGAGTTGAGTCGCGATATGGGGAAGTTCTGATTATGGGAACTCGACGAGTCACAGGGTTGACTCGGCGAGTAGAGTCAGTCAAGGGTTGACCTAGACTGAGGACTTTGATTTCGACCAAGGGTTGGCCGTTGAGTTTTAGGGTTTGGACAGCGATGTGGCCTTTGGGCCAAGAGAGAGGTAAAATAGTCTTTTACCCATAAGAGGGTGTTATGAGAGGATTTATTCTAGCCTCGAGAGTTATATTCATGAGAGTATTTTCCTTACGTGTTAGGCGGTGGCGAGTTCGAGATTCAAGTGTGGGGATATCTGCTTTGTGCTTGCCAGGTGAGTCTTCTCACTATACTTTACCTTGAGTAGGTAACCAGAGTTATGTGATTAGAGTATTTGTATGCTATATGTACGTGATGTGTTGTACTGCATTATTTCTATGTGATTTATGTTGTGCATGTTTATAGAGTTGGAACCGGAAGGTTCCCAGAGTTAGAACCTGAGGGTTCACAGAGTTTGGGTGCACGGACCCACAGAGTTATAGCCTCGAGTGGCTAATATGTGTTATGTGTGGTATTTTGGGGAACTCACTAAGCTTCGTGCTTACAGTGTTTTGTTTGATGTTTTACAGGTTTCTTTCAGTATCACGGGACGGCACCGGCTTGATTGTACACACCAGAGAAAGAGTCATATTTTGGAGGATCTTGGTTTTCTATGCAAGTGAAAATGGAGTTATGTTTTGTAAATCGACTATGAATAAGATTTTAAACAAGTGTTTCTAAGAGTAAAATGATTATTTTAAATGAAAATTTTGTCTTGAAAATTACGGTGTTACACCACGTCTCGAACCTAAAAAAGTATTTATCCGATGAAAACCTCGTGATCCCTCTGGATGACATCGAGATCAACGAAAACCTGAACTTCGTGGAGGAACCAATCGAAATCATAGATCGAGAGATCAAACGTACGAAGCAAAGCCGTATCTCGATAGTGAAGGTTCGTTGGAATGCCAAGCGGGGACATGAATTCACTTGGGAGCGCGAAGACTCGATGAAACAGAAGTATCCACATCTCTTTCTAAATCCATGATTTGTAATCTTAATTCTGAATTTCAGGACAAAATTCCCTCTAATTGCGGGGGATAATGTGACAACTCGAAGTTCGTTCCATTATTGTAACCCGTTCCGTCAATAAAATTCATCGTTTTATGAATTGTTTCGTTACGTTTTTAAATTAAGTCATTAATTTTGAGACTTCTTTTGTGACTTAATGGGTGTCCAAAATGTTAGAAACACATGTAAACATCCTAAATTATTATTTAGAAAATTTTTAGTGACGACTATATCGGGTTACGAAAAATTAATCGGGTACGACCAAAAGCACCGTTTAACGTCGGTATCAGGTAGATTTCCACCGGGCCACAAACTCAAGCCTTATATAAAGGATGAGTTAACTTCAATTTAGCATTTTAGCACCACCTCACAACTTTCTCTCACTACTCTCTCTCTAAAAATCCGATTTTTGATCCAAAAACCCCCTTTGAAGCTTCAATTTGGTAAGCAATCTATCCTAGCTTGTTGTTAATCTTTATTATCATGCAAATCTATGTTTGAATCACCCAAAACACTCAAGAACAAGTGTTTACAGTTTGGGAACCCTCCTAAAACCGTGAACTCCCCTAAAGAGGGTTTTGAAGCCCCAAAACCCTTCCAAAACCCTTCTAGTGCTTAGATATGGTTTAGAAACTTGCATGCATGAGCTTAGGACCCCAAAATCATACTATTTGAGGTATGGACATGATTTTACGGTCCAATAACATTCTTGGACCGTAAACCCTCATTCATGGACCATAAACACCCTTTTAAGGTGTTAAATTACCCTTAAACACCTCCAAAAGCTTCCATGAGCTTCTATGAGTGCATAGAACCTTATATTCCTTCATGAGATGCACCAATACATATAAAAATGATTCAAACTTGAGTTTATGGCCCAAGAACATTCTTGGACCATAAACAGCCCTTCTTAGACCATAAACATCCCCAAAGGGTGTTAATGTTCCCTTAACACTTTGTATGGCTCGGAATTGGACCTAGAACTTTGTATGCTTAGCCTACAACCACTAAAACCTATGAATCATGGAAAAACATGAGTTTACGGTTGTAAACTCATGTTTTTAAGTTATTAAACTCCCTAAGAACATCTTCATAAACCGTAAACTCCTTGTACAAGGTCATTACAAGTCCCGATCACTTCCTAAGCCATGGATTCAACCCTAGAACCTTCCCGTGGGCATTGTAAGACCATTTGGAATCCAAGAAAACACCACCCATGAGTTTACAGCCGAAACTCATGGGGATATGGTCAATCGGCCGTAAAATCCTCAAGGAGTTTACTCTTGAAGAGTAAACTCCAAATTTAGGCCCTACGCGCCCTTAGATGCCACCCGAGTCACTGCGAACACTTGATTTGAAGTGTTTTCGTGTCTTGGAGTGTATAATCATATCTAATTAATGGTTTAAAGTCTAATTAGATACAATTAGGTATCTCTTCATCTTACATAGGAACCTCGGGTATAATAAAGCCTCGAACTGACACTTAGCATCCAAACCGACACATTCCTCGTTTGGTGAGTTCATACCCCTACCCTTTTTCAGTGTTTTTCAATGTTTTCAGGGGGAATACAAGAAAAATTACAAGGATATCTTGTACTTAAACTTATTATTTCATTGAAATGTTTCATATTTCGTATGCTCTTAAAACCGGAAACCGTATTAACCAGCTGTTTAACTTGTAGACTTAGTTTTCAAACTGTTTGTGAATCTTGTTCTAAAATGTCATATTTTATATTTCACAATTGATTTTCCATGTCATTATTGTTAAAAGAATTAGCCTAGTATTATTGATTTGTCCTCGGTAACACTCCACAGAGATACGCAAGTGGAGGATTACCTTTTGAAACAGGATTTTTCCGCATTATTACTTGTAAATTGTTATTCTTATAAATTGGAGACACGTCATTGGAAACAATCCACAGAGATACACGAGTGGAGGACTGCCTCTGTAAACAGAATCTCTTGGAGAGAGAGCGTGACTTGAGTGTATTGATCTATACGGGGCTGACTACCCCGCACATGGCTGCTAGCTACAGCCGGACCGAAAGGTCCAAGGGTGACGAAAGTCATATAATGATTTGGACTTCTTATTGCCATATCTAGTCTATCGTATGGTTATGGAACTCGAAATTTGGATAACAGAGATTTACTTGTTAGTAATAATGAATTTAGTAACTAGTTTGATTCATACTTATTAGTTTTATAACTAATGCACTTCACAAGGATAATCAGGTATTCAGAGCACATTTCTTAATACCACAAGTATGGTAGATACTTGTACATTTCATTTCGGATTGGTAATCAACTTTTAGGAAAATATGGGTTTTTCCTAGCATAACTGAGCTATTCATAAACCAGATTTTTGTAATAAATGGATAACTAAACACTACTTGTAAGAAAATATGGGATTTTCTTGGATAAAAACTTTTTCAGTAAACCAAAGGAAACTTGCTCATTTTTAGAAAACAAACCGCTTCTGAACTCACCAGCTTTTTGCTGATTTTCAAACTGCTTGTATTCTCAGGTCCACATTAGACAGGTACCCGCGATATTTTTGGCAAAGACGGAGCCCGTAGAAGTCATGTCTTTACTTTTGCCTATATGATGTATACGTATAAAACTTGTAACACTTTACTTTCAAACAAATGTAAATTTTTCCTATGTAATGTAATGGTTGTGTTTACTTTGGTTACTATATACATTGGTTGTGATACTTAACATGAAGTTGCCTCCGCCCCGGAACGTTTCCGCCTTCGGTTTCGGGGTGTGACACAAGTCATACCTCTGTAAAAGTACAATTTTGACTTAATGGAAAGCATGATGCTCTTGTACTAAAAAGGTAGTGTATAAAGAAGTCTATGGACCAAAGACTAGTGAGTTTTTTTTATCAGTTTTTCTCTCTTAGTAAGGTAGGAAATTTCATGGTTTTCTCTCCATCCCCTCTCCACTTTGTCTTGCGAATTGGTGCTAGATTTAAGAGTTGATAATCTTTTTTTCATTAACGATTATTTGGTATAAGGATTAATGGTTAAAGAGAAACTTATTACAAGTGTATATTAATTAGTTGTAGTGGTTTACTCTTCCTTGATGGATACTTGTAGAGAGCTTCTGCTTTTGAGCTTCATTCAGCACATCATTGACTTCCATCTCCCATGTAAATTGAATTCATAAAACTTTACTTTATATCACTAATTTAATATTTCCATGACTGCAAAATGATACTTGTTGGCTTAAAAAGAGTTTATACCATTTCCATTTTAGCGTTTTTAGAAAACTGATTTTTAATAAAACAGAACAGCTCTGTCAATTCATCTAAACGATTAAGCTTTTAAAATCTACTTTATACCGGAATGTGATTCATTAATTCCTTTCATTGGCCCATAGATTGAAGGGCTTGTCCCATTAGGTTTTTGTGTCTAATCCATGTTCTATAAATAGGGATTACTACTAAGTCATTTTTAGTGTGTCTTTCATTCAAAAGTGATAGTCAAATCTCTATTAAACATTTCTTATAACCTATACTTGAGAGCTCATGAATAAATAATACTCCCCTCCTATCTATGGATGTAGTTTAACTTGATCGAACCACGTAAATACTCTTTCTTATGTTATTTTGGTTTCGTGTTTTATCCGCATTACATCCTAACAAGTGGTATTGAAGCCACAGTTTTTGTTATTGTGATTAAAGATATCTACTAAAAAGTTTGATTTGGATAAGTTCAATGGTTCAAATCACTTCACTTTGTGGAAGGTAAAGATGAGGAATCTTCTAGTTCATCAATGATGTGCATTGATACTGGAAGGAGAAACAAAATTTCTAATGGACATGTATGCTGAAAAGAAATATAGATATTCTGACGAACTCACATAGTACTATTCTATTGAATTTGATAGATAAGAAATTTAGGGAGGTCATGGATGAAACACCCGCTTTAAAGTTCTGGGAGAAACTTAGTGATAAATACCAAAACTGTTCTTTAATGAACATGCTATACTAGAATCAACATTTGTACACTCTAATAATGTCCAAAAGTACTAAAGTGAACGATAATCTCAATAATTTCAATCACTTTATCTTGGATTTAAAAAAGGTTGATATGATGTGACATTCTGACATTTAGGTCTAAAGCTGTAGACAATCAGTTCACCGCAAACCTCTTTTCATCTGACCTATTTAGCTTTAATGCATATATTGAAAAAAATATATAGTTTCATTACATCTAATATAAGATATCAGATTGTATCTTACTTCCAAATGTGGAAACCGTCAAACGAATCAAAATAGATCAAACTGCAACCCTAGTTAAGACGTCTGGAAATTTGAAAGTTCGTATTAAGGAGTTATGAGGGAAGAAAACATTCTAGTCTCATAATATATGTTCCCCTAGTTTGAAAAATACAAAGACATCCAAAACAGAGTTTGTTTGCCAAAGATACGACAGTTATAAGAAAACAAAATCAGTAAAGCACTAATTTTCTTTAAACAGCTAAAACCAAATCGATCCGTTGAGGCACTTGCACACCTTTGATGGGAATTTCGAGAGCGTTTTTGGACTCATGGTATGGTCTAATATTTAATTTTATACTCGAAATGTTTTTTAAAAAATATTCACAATAGTTGAAAAATCGATCGTTTCGAGTCATCTTGACGCAAAACTTTAAATGCAATTTCCCGGAGTTCTAAAAGTCAAAAAACTAATATGTTTGGGTTTTGGAATCCTTTAACTTTACTCTATCATACAACACTTTTGAAAAAAAATACTAGATGTCGGGATCTTGGCACACAAATCTAGGAAGGTTTTGGGGTATTTTTTGAGAAAGATGCACCATGCAAATACATGCCAACTTGCATGTAACCAAAAATCAGCCAACTCTCTATTCTTGGCCTTTCCCGCGTGCACAATACTCCTCCCCTTCCATCTTACATTTTTGAGTGCACACATAAACAATATACAAAGCACGAGTTTGTTGGTGTGTTAGTCTAACTAAGAAGGAATGGTGCATGGCTAGCCTTAAGGCTTCCTTGGGCTATAAGAAGGACCGTTTCATCATCATTTTATCACACATCTACCAGTCTTCCACCACTCTCCATTAATCCCTCTCTGTTTCTCTCTTCTTTCAACTTAGAACACCCCATCGGAGGTGGCCTTTGACCGCTGATAACTACCGAGAACCACCTCTTTCAGATCCTCCTTCGACCACCACCACCTTCCACCTTGTTCTTTACATTTTTTTGTGGTTTCGAAGTCCATGTGCCTAATATTTTATTGTGATTTTGTGGGTTATTTTGAGTCCAAAACATTTCGGGTTTAAGCCATTTCTAGTTCACATTTTCCCGAGGTGCTTCCCAGAGATGATAACATTCTCGAGTCTAAACCAAATTCACGTATCCAAGGTGAGTGCTTACAGACCCTTTTGTAGTTTTCTTTTTATATTTCAGGGGGAGACACATGTGCTTACATATTTCGTTTATGCAAAAACACTCTTCACAAAAGATACTACAAAATGCTGTGATTTTAGGTTAAAAATTATGGTGCATTTAAGTCCTTTTTTGCTCATCTAAAACTCTATGGTTTGCAAAAATATTTTGTTTGCAAGTAGTTCAGATTGACACCTTTTCATCTACTACTTGCATATGTTTACATGATATATATATATATATATATATATATATATATATATATATATATATATATATATATATATATATATACATATCCAATTTATTATGATTTTTTCAAAACTGCATATCAGTCCAGTCCTTTTTTCAGACCAGTCTATAAATATTGTAAATTTCAAAACTCAATTTCTAAGCCTTGAGAGTTTATAGACCCTAATGTCGACTCTTAATGATTTTTCTATAATTTTTCTAAACATGGACATAATCGACATTCTACAATAATTTCATTATTTTGTCTTTCAAATACATATATGTATGATATGTGACATTGTCACATTTGTAGTACTTGTGATCAAAAGTCAAATTATTACCATGCATACACACACACACACATGTTTAATTTGTAGCATCCATAAAATTCCACAAAAATTTAAACTTTTGAAACAATTCCACAAAACACCCTTGTTTACAAAATAGTTTTCAAACATATTTACTATTTGAGTTTTTCCTAAAGATTGTATAATAAAACTTGAGGTTGTGCACGATCACACCTTTTCCTTCTCGTGATCATTTGGGGGACTTGAAACGTAACCCAAAACTATAAGCCCAAAGCTTAGTGAATGTCCCCAAAATACCAACAACTACAGAACTAGAGTAATAATCATAAAAAGAATGCATAAAGAGCCTTCAATCTAACTTGAACAACCCATCGGCCTACAATCTAACTGGTACGCCACACTGGGCCTTCAGCCTATCTGGAACGTTCTTCGGGCCTTTGACCTAACTGGTACGCCCCGTTTTCCTTCAGTCTATCCGGGATGCCCTGGTTCTAATGGCCTTCAACACAAAGCAAGACCTCCTCAACCCACCCACCAACATACATCAACATATAACATATCAAATGTGACAACTGCAAATTTTGGACTCAACAAAAGTCAATAAGTTAACAAAAGTCAACTTGACCTATATCAAAATTTTAGATGAATCTTGATGTCCTCAAATGTATAATTTGCATGTATTTATGTGAAATGTCCTTCATTTCGTCAATTATTGAAATCAAGGTCCTAGTTGGGACTTACAACGTTAATTTCAATAATTCCAAAAGATATTATTTTAGTAAAAACAATACTTTCAACATGCTAAGTTATTATCTTTATTAATAATGATCTTTTTGTTATAATTTGAAATGTATAATTCGAGCATAATATGTACCTTTTTTTTTTAAAACTAACATTTTTATAAAAATTCATCCATTTTATAAAAAAAATATAGGAGTTGACCTAGTGAGTTGATGTCCCCCCATTTTCCCACACAAACCATTAAACAACAAACATCCATGCTATTACCCAACATGTAACCATGCACATCACCTCACCCCACCCCCCACCCCTAACCCCTCTTCCCTTAACTTGTGGCTGAGAGGGTTATTCCCTCTAACTTTTTCACATTTCTTCAATATTCTCTCAAGAACAACCTCAAATATTTCCAAGATCTTCACCTTCATGTTGGTTATTAAGCGTTTTGGTAACTAATACTTCTTCATCTAGTGATTAAACACATTTTTATGATAGATTCAACTCCTTTACACACATTATTATGTGTTAAATCCATATGATAAGATCATCTCCCCAACAGAACAACTTCTTGGGTAATAAGGTTTTTATCATGTTTTCCTCAAGTTTTAGGGGGGGGGGGGGGAATACAAGTTACAAAACCAAAACATAATCTAAACTTAAACACCAACTTTCAACAGAAAAGTTATGGTCTATTCACAGACTGTTTTGACCATCTTAAACTTAATATTTTTTAAAACTATTCAATATGTGAACAACTCAGATTTATACCTTTCTAAAGACTACCAACACACGTTCATATGATTTTTATACAATTTTTTGTGATTTTTACAAAACTGTCTATAATTTCACAAATGATTTCGGACCAGTCTATGAAGATGAACATTTTCACACTAGTTTGAGACCACTAAAAATTAAAAGAAAAATTATGAACAAAGCTTACTCATTTTCTAAAGTCTCAGACTTTACAGATTCAAATTTCGACTTAAGATGATTTTTTTATAATTTTTTAAAAACATGGATAGAAAAGTTAAAAATTAGAAATTATCTATCATACTAAAAGTTCTTATACTTTTGTTAGATGTAAGTTTATATGATATATTCTTTTAAAACGTCTATACATATTAACTTATATGTATTTTTATATCTAATTATATAAATTGTCTTGACAAACAAACATAATAAACTATAATCAATATAGTTTGGAGGTCACAAACAACACTTTTCAAAGTTACACATAATTATTTAAAGGCATAATTATCTTATTTTGCAAGTAAAAGGGAGTCATAGTTCACGTAAATTTGTTAATGCTCTTATGAGACTTTCCTTCACCGTACCTACCTAGCATACAACGTAAGTCTTGTAGTTATAACCAGAGTCTCCTAAAGGGATATCAAGGTAATTGTGTATAGATCTATACGGGGTTGATACCTCTACACCTGAGCTGTTCGCTACAACTATATGGGGTCAGTCTAGGGTGACAAATATCTTATCGAAACCGGCACTTGAAGAACGTCATGACAGGCATATCAGTCACATCAAGCATGGTTATAGCAACTTATATAGGGATTAACCATATGATTTTTGTTTACCAGAAGCTTACACTTCATCGGTTTTATTAAACTATAAAACTGCAAATCATTTTTCCAGTATTCAGTCTCTTACACATCTATCTTAGGGATTAAGACTATAGTTTTTCTTACTTCAGAAAATATTGGATTTTCTAGGATCGTACACTTTACTATTACAAACAAAAGATAACAAAGGACATGCACATATATATTCACAGTTTTGGAACAAGTCTTACAAATCATTTTCATAGAAAATATCAGATTTTCTGAAAGTACTACGAGAACTATTCTAAACAAGTGCAAAGAAAAAAATCATTTTTATACAAAAATGCTTATGAACTCACCAACTTTTTAGTTGACGCTTTTCAAAACGACTTGTACTCTTAAGGAACCAGTAATAGGTAATCAACTCTGCTATGAGATCAAGTGGTACAACACTATGAAATTTTACTTCTTGTCACTTTTATATAACTGATGAACAAGTACAAAATGTAAACTATGTAAGTGTGTATTTTCAATGTATGTTGCTTAGAATGCTACATTTCATTCATATCCAGTTTTTATGATACTGTACAATGACATCATCCTCCCCTAGACATTTCTGCCATCCTGGTTCAGGGTA